>NC_045639.1:114421843-115736819 GCF_009829145.1 Chiroxiphia lanceolata
TCTGTGATCAGTCCTGGCCCACTGGCCTCAGGAAAAGCAATCGGTCCTTTGTTGTCTCTTACAGTCGGAGATTCCTGACCTTGGTCAGCTTGTGGTTGTGTGGGCCAGGCCATGAGGGCTCTTTTTTCCTCAAAGCATAGTCCAGGGCCTGTGCTGATGAGCCTGTCTGTGCTCTTGTGACCCTCTCACACATCCATATCCTCTTCATCTCACGCCAGCCCGTTGCCTGAGGCGTCCTCCTGGTGGTGATACCCGGAGCCACCTCTGAAAATCAAACTGTGCCAAGGCTCAGGCACCATCCTACAATAGTCCACCCTGTTCCACTGTCAACACAGTCTCTGGAAATTATGGTCAAGTCCAACTAAGATGGGTGTAGCCACACAGAGTGGAGTCATGCCAGCTGGCCAAGGACAAAGGCTGGTTTTTGGTCTCCTTTTTTTAATGACAGAGACAGAGCCTCTGCCTCCAAAACCCATCCACTGCCATCCACATGGAGCATCTTTTTCCACAGCACTCGGAGAGGGTTGTTTTTTTTACAGCAGGAGCATCTCCTGCCTCCTGTGGTTCTCTCCAAAGGTTATTTGACCACATTTCTGGATCCAATGGCTTTGGCTCCGTTGGCGCAGGGACAGCAGTGACTTTGCCCTGTGCAGTTCATGTGCTGCTGCAACATCCGTAGTAAATAAGCGTGAGGGTAATTACACCAACAGGAATTCTGGGAATCCTGCCAGGAGGGAGGGCACAGCCAACCCTTTGTGCATTAAAAAAAATAAAAAATCCCCCCAATCCCCCTCCCAACCCCAAATTAGTTCTATCTCTTGAAGCCATGATGAGACTCAGAACTAAAAATACACACAAATACACACACTCTCGTATATAAAAATAGCCAGCATTCAAAAAAAAAAAATAAAATAGCAAGCCTAAAGTTAGGCTCCTGTATCCAAAATTAAGCTCTTAAATAAATAAATTAGCCTGATTTTCAAAAGCGCAGAGCGGTGAATGGTTTTCTCTGACATAAGAGGAAGCATCGTGTTGCTAAAGATTGAAGATCAGGCCCGAATATGGATTTGAAAGTCTAATTATAGAAGCCTGTTTGGTACCAGCTTGACCGAGAACAACAAATTTCAGGTGAAATGACATTGATTTTTTTTTCTTCTTTCTTCAGAGTTTGTCTACACTTAAGCGGTGTTAGTGAAAGTAGGAAAAACCCTCAAACAAGTAAATAAAATACCACAAAGAAACAGGTAAACTGGAATAAAACTGCTTACACCAGTGTCGAACATTTGTGTTTGGAAATAAGGTTAAGAAATATCAGTGTTAGAGCTGCCTGAAATTTTATGTTGATTAATTAAGTAGATATTTAGTAATTGTTGTAAGCCTACCAGGTAGAAATATTGCCTTTCGCAGTTATTCTCAGAATATTTCCCAGTTAAGCTCACAATCGACTGGCACCAAGGAGGAATGGGGTTTTGGTCCTCCTTTTCCTCTCTTTGCCAGATTTGGGTTTGAAGGAAGCTGAAGATGCAGCACCATATTTTATCATGGACCAAGGAGAGCACAAAGGGAAGTTCATTTCCCTTCAGCCCCAAACGGTCCTTGGAGCTGCTTTGCTCACGTGCTGGGACCATTTGCTGGCCAATATTGTGCCAAGGGATTCCTGAGGTCCCAGTCTCATAGGATAGGAACAGATTTGTCCTTCTGGGTCTTCCTGCCCAGGTCAGATTGGGCAGGGCTGGGTTTTAGGGTGTGAAGTAGAATGTCCAATGTGGATGCAGGACCATCAGCAGGTGGGGCAGTACTCCACTCACGTTTGTGTTGTGGTTAGAGGCGCCCAAAGATCTGAGTTTAGATGCCGAGAGACCTTTCAGAGCACCTTTTTGGTGCTCTGGACAGCTCAGTTTCCTCCTCTATGGAAGAGCAAAACACGGCTGACCTTTGCCAAAGGCTGTGGGCTCAACAACCAGGACAATTTGGTGTTTCTGTCATTGCCACTGTTCCGGCCATTGATGGAGACAGGATCAGGAAATTATGTTAATCCAATGTATTTTCATGTCCTTTCATGCTGCCTCCGTGAATTGTTCTCATGTCCTCTCACTGTGGCCAGTAAGAAACATTCAGGCTTAAATTGTGTGGATGGTGGTGAATCCCTAGAGATCAAGGAGAAATCGTTGCAGGATTTGGTGTCCCTTCTTTAGTTTCTTCCTAATCTTTTTGAGTGACTCAATGTCACTGTTATGGTTCGGTTCAGCCAACCTGGAGTGCCTGGAAAAGTATTTTTTGGTCTTAAAAATAGCCCAAAAGTGGAGACAGGTGACGGGAACAGCAATGTGGAAGAGTAGAGGTGTAGGAAATGTCACCTGTGAGAGGGGACTGAAAGAATTTTTTTCTGGAGAAAAGGAGGCTCAGGGGGGACCTCCTCGCTCTCTCCAACTCCCTGACAGGAGGGAGCAGCCAGGTGGGGGTTGGGATTGCTCTCAGGGAACAAGGGACGGGATGAGAGAAAATGGCTTCAAGCTGTGCCAGGGGAGGTTTAAATCGAATATTGGGAACATTTTCTTCCTGGGAAAGGGTTTTCCAGCCCTGGCACAGCTGCCCAGGGCAGTGGTGGAGTCCCCATCCCTGGAAGGATTTAAAAGCCATGTGGATGTGGCACTTGGGGACAGGGGTTAGTGGTGGCCTTGGCAGTGCTGGGGGGAACAATTGGACTCAATGATCTTAGAGCTCTTTTCCAACCTTAATGATTCTGTGATTCTAAGGGATTTTTCAGTCTGGAGAGAAGAGTTTATGTGGTAACTATGTGCAAACAGGTAAATGACTGACTATAGGGTGAAAATGAATAAATTCTTCTCCTTGTCCATGGCTGAGGAGATGAGAAATGAGTGACTTAAGCTTCAGAAGCAGAGTTTCATGTACCAGCAGGAATAGGAGCTTCTAGGGAGGGGAGGCCATCCAGGACTACAGGACAGATTTGGTGGCAAGAGTTTGGCAGGGGTGATGGTGTCTTTGGCCGTGGGCAGCACCTTATGGGCACCATCACCTTGGGTTTTGGTGACCCTGTGTCGCTGATATTATAAAAACCAGTTGCACGGTCCACTTTTTCTGCTTTCTCCTTGAGCCATTACACTCTCCCTGACTTTGCCTTTCCAGCTGAACTGCATTTATTTAATTCCTTGCATGGGTGAAGGGAAGGCAGGATCCCTCCATTGTGCTGCATCTTCTGGGGTTGGGATCTTCCAGGAAAGTGCCAAGCACAGGTGGTGGATTTGGGCATGTTGGGGACTGGGAGAGCAGGTGGTCTACGGCCATTCCCACCCCACTCGGGGTCTGCTGGGGATGTCACACCAGTGTCACCAGTGTCGTATGTGACTGGCGTAGCATTTTCTCGAGTGTCGAGCCCCATCTGGTGGCTTTCCTGCGTCATTTTTCGTGTCCTTGCGGACTTCTTTCGGGATTTTTCGTCTTCTGTGCGCGTGAAGTGCGAACGGGAAGGAAGGACAAGGTGCTGGAGAAAGGGCAGGGCTTGCAGAGCAGCCTCTGCTTCCCTCCCAGCTCCCTGTCCCCGGGTGTAATTTGGAGACACAGAGGCTGTCGAGACTCCCTTCCTTCCCTCCTGCTCTTCCTTGCTGTACAGTCTCGCCCGAGTGGCAAGGAATGATCTAATCGTTCTGGCGAAACCCCAGTTAGTGCTGTGAGCCCCTCCCAGAGCCTCCAGAAGGCACTTCATCCCGCTGCCGCGCTGGCATCGGGGCTGGGACAGATGAACAGTCCCGGGAGGGGACATTTCTAACTACTGACTGGCTCAGATGACCAACTTTAGGGCTGGCATTAGGGGAAATGATTCCCATCCTAAAAAAGGCTACAGCCACCACTCAGGATGAGAAGGAAGAAGACCCAACATTAGATCATCAGTCCCTGGAAGTGTTCCAGGGACAGGCTGGATGGAGCTCTGAGCAACCTGTGACAGATGACAGGTGTCCCTGCCCATGGCAGGCAGATGGAACAAGATGATCTTTAAGGTCCCTTCCAACCCAAACCATTCCAGGATTCTATGATATCCAGGAGCATTAGAAAGGACCCTGTTTTAGGAGAGACTTCCTTTCCTAGATGCCATGAGTGCCATGAGTGTTGTGGCACCTGGGCACATTGTGCTGCCCTGCCTTGGTCAGCTCCATTTACAAAGATTGCCCAAATGTCCCCTGAAGGGAAGTTGTGTCCCCAGAGTGAGGTTTGCAGGTCTATGAAAACAGAAGCAAAGGTAGAGCAGTACCTGTTCATTCACAAGGCACCTCCTTGTAGTCCAACATTGCCCAAAGTCCCCATAGGTGACCAGTGGCAAGCTGTGGCCTTTTGCATCCGTGGGTCACACCTGCTGAAGGTGAGGGTGGTGTCTCATTGCTCTACCTGTGATGAAATAGGGTCAGATCACAGAATCATAGAATCATAGAATATCCTGAGTTGGAAGAGACCCACAAGGATCATCAAAGTCCAACTCCCAACCTGCACAGCACAGCCCTAAGAGTCTCACCCTGTGCCTGAGAGCATTGTCCAAATGCTTCTTGAACTCTGGGTTTGTGACAGAACCTCCTTATCAGAGTGCTGAAGGGACTTAGATGGTCTGTCAATCCACCACCAAGTGTTATGACCAGTATTTTTCAAGTAGCTTCCCTTGTTATGATGAAAATAAAGAGAGGGAGTTGTTTTCTTGTGCTTCACAAGCATTTCTTACCCCCAGGCTTCACGTTTGGCTGGTACAAGTTAAAGATTTTCCACTTGTGCAAGATGAAGTACATTTTGTGATATGTTTTAGTGGTGGTATTCAGTCAAAGGCTGGACTTGATGGTCTTGGAGGTCTTTTTCAACATCAACAATTGATTGGATTCTAAAAGTGCTCCTCAGATCTTGTGGGAGATAGAAGAACTCCCTATGTCTACCCCTGATTCCCTGTTCCCAAAACATCTGGCTCAACCCTCCTCGGGTTTTGACACATGCCAAAGCCTCACACTCAGCTGTTCCTCCTGTGTTTCCCGCAGGTATATCCGAACTATGTACCTGGGGATCCAGAGCCAGAGGCGGAAGGAACACCAGCGGCGTTTCTACTGGGCTATGATGTACGAATATGCAGACGTAAACATGCTGCGCCTCCTGGAAACGTTCCTCGAGAGCGCCCCTCAACTGGTGCTACAGCTCTGCATAATGATCCAAAAGAACCGTGCAGAAGCATTACCATGTAAGTGGCCCCCTCATTCCCCCTCTCCCCACCTTCCCGGCCTCCCCCTCCGATCCCGTGCTCGGCAGGGATGTGTTGGACATGGATGTGTTGATCACTTCCCGCCCCGGCGTGTCAGGGGCTGCCGCTCTGGACAAATCTCATCCCAGCTCTGCGCTGCATTCGCTGGGCGAAATTTCTGATTGTTCCACTGAATAATAAAAGGAAAAGATGAGATTCAACTGTTCCACACCCGGTCCAGGCTAAAGGAGTGATGGTGGTATGAGGAGGAGGCAGGAGGGCTCTGCCACCATGGCAAGTGTCACCGCTCATTTGCCCCCTGGCACTGGGTGAACACAACCATTCCCTGCCTCAGTTTCCCTCCTTACATAAAGTAGGGTGTTAAAACTGGCCAGATTTGAGTTTGTGTTGTGAGGACAAATGGTTCAATGTCTGCAATGCTCTGATGGCATCAAGTGTAGTATAAGGGGGGGGCTTAAATAGCCAAACGATGTAGGACTTTTTCTGATGAGTTCACAGGAATTAAGGTTTCATCATTGGTGCTGTGGTCCTGAGCAAATCAAAGAAAAGAGGGGGAAGGCAGTGAAGGGGAATTTGTAGGGACAGAGAAGTAGTGGAGGTACCATTGCAAAAGGTAGATAGATGATCAGAGGCTTGGAAGCCACCACAGGGAATAGTTTTCCAGTTGTGATGTGCTTCACTGCAGTGATGTGCCGAGCATGGGACGCCCATCCCAGCTGAGAGGGATATGGCCCTGTCCCAGCACTGGGATGAGCTGCTCTCCCAGCCCATGGGCATGTTGGCTGCCTAAGGGTCACCAGCTCAAGGGGGAATTGTCCTTTACAAGGGCCAACAGTGGTATCAGCTGAGGAGCTCCTGGATTATTCAGCCCCTGCTCAATTCACACACCAGGGAGGACACTCATCTTCCTAGAGACAACCTGGTTGGGGCAAGTCATTTCTGACAGACATGAGGAGTTTTTGGAGCTGAGATTGGAACTGAAATCGGAATTAACTTAGGGGTTAAATTTTGCTGGTTGAACCAAGGTCACCACTATCTGCAGCACCAGTAAGTCTGACTGCTCTCCCTTTCCTCCATACTTCCAGCATGTCCATCAGGGTTGTTTATAGAGGCCTCCCTCCTCCTGTTTATGCAGCCTTTTTCTGAAACCTCTCATCACAATCTCTCCAGGCCTCCAAAGTGCTGACATCATGAATATGCCTTTCTACAACTCCTGCTAGAACTGCTCACATTTGCCAGCCCCCTTTTCCTGCTGCTTCCAACATTATTAACCCTACTGAAAATGTAGAGATCATCTGCCAGCTTTGCCAGGGCGTTACACAGATTGTTGGCCTCTCTGCAGAAAGCGCTGGGTGAAGTTTGCTGGCCTCTGTTGTGCTGCGAGTCAGACAACACGGCTGAATAATCCCTCTAGTCTTTCAAATCTGTGGCTCTTTCAGTTTGCCACTTCCAGGCATGGCTGCCTAATCCACTGAACAAGCTGCATCATTTTCCAACCCCCCCCCCTCCCTTCTCCGGCTTTGCAGTTCCTCCGCTCCTCCACCACGCCGAGCCGGCTGCGCTCTCTTCCAAGGCAGCGCACGTCCCCGCCTGCCTTCCCGAGCCCTGGAGGGCTCTTTGCCTGCCACGCTCCAGCAGCCGAGCTCTCCGGGTCCCCAGCGCACCCTCTCCCCGCCTCCCTCCCCGCCTGTGCCAGGGATGCGGTCTCGCATCCCGGCGCTGCGATGCTGATTGATGTGAGCAGCAGAGCTTGCTCAGCGCTCCCTGACTCAGGTGCAAGGTTTCCTAGAGCTCCTCCATGCCCGTTCCGTGCTTCTGTCTTCCTCCTTCTCCTCCTCCCGGCCAGTACATAATTATACAGAAGGAAATTAAATGCTGTGAGGAACCGTTTGGAAAGGGAGCATCAAAGATTTCCCTTAAAGCAGGCAGAAACCAAAGGAATATGGAAGTTGTTAGGAAGGCAGTGTGTTTAAAAATCAAATCAAGTCTCTCCTGGCTCATCATGTCCATGGGAGGGGTGGCTCATCACAGGAAGAGGCCAGTTCTGGCTTCAGCATCAGCTGCATCCCTGAGGGATTCACACTGGCAAAGCAGCCCATGGCAGGACTTATAAACCCAGGCACAGCCCCTGCTAATGTGTCCAGGCTCCAGCTCTTTCCATATGGTTCACACAGACTCTTATGGACTCATTAAGTGCCAGAGCAAGGTCGATTTGCCATTTTCTGTGGCACATCCCTGAGGTTGGAATACTTTGTTCTGTGGCTGCTGGGGCACATGGATCAACATCAGCTCCTGAATATCCATGTGGAAGGAACTGGTGTTGGTTGGCAGGTCCTTTGTGAATAATCCATCTGCTACAACCACAGCTGTGGGGGTCCAAAACAGGGTCAACAGAAGGTAAGGGAAAAAGGATACCTCCAAAACATGGATCAGTCCATGTCCAAAGCAGCTGAAGGAGGTGGGATGAGATGCTCAGCCTCCAGCAGAGGCTTTCTCCAGAGATTCTGGACAGAAGCTGAGTGATGGATTTATACTTTTCCTTAGGGTTAGGGTAAAGGAGATGATGGGTCACTGGAGAGGATGCAGCCCTGTTCCTCACCCACCTTAATTGTCCCTGAGGTTTAGGAGAGGATGGATTGAAAGGATGTCCATCTCTCAGACTCCTGGACAACACCAGCCAGGGCACTTGCTCTGACTTAAAGACTATATTTGCTGGAAGAAACATAATATTAACAACAGAAAAGGCCCAGCAGCCCAGATCCTCATTTCATAACCACTCCTGGCAGATAATCCACCTCACTTCTTGCAGAACAAACCATCCTTAACCCACTTCACTCCTCAGAGGTGCCAGTTCCTCCACACTGAACAGGAAGGAGTAGAAACAACCAGCTTAAAGGAGACCCCAACCTCTAGGCAGTCAGTGAGGTTAGAGGGATGCCAGGTTTTCCTGGCATAAATCTCCTCTTAAAGAGGTTTGCTTTCACTTTTTTTTTTTTTCATGTGACTACTTTAAGGCTTAATGAGATTTAGCAGGAGCTCGAACGTCCTTCCACTCGTGTCACGAGTTCTTTATGTAGAGAGTTCCCTGGGAATCTTCCTGCATGAAGCTGCACTTTTCAGCACAGGGTCTCTCCCCCCCAAAAAGTCACATCTATCCCCTGAGGCTGTGGCTATCTCCTCTACAATCCTGGTGTTGATCTGAAAGAGATTTGCAGTGTAAGCCTTCATTTGGCAAAGTCTTGGAATCTCCAGGATTCTGCAAGGTATCTGAACTCTCCACAGCCCACAATAAGTACTCTGAAGCTGCTCATATATTTGAGGAAAAGCAACATTAACTTCAGCAGGTTTTTGGGTCATTCTTTTAAGCAAAGTGATACAAATTAGGCACTGAAAGGAGTTTCAGACATCTCAGCTACAGAAGTGTGCTGGCTGCAGAGTTATCCTGGTAGAGTTTGCAAATCTTGTTGTCCCTCCTAAAGCAAAGTCCTATTCTTGGTCACCTTCTCCTTCTTTCTGTACCATGTCTGGGGAGCATTTATGATCATTTATGATCCTTTTTTGCAGGAGCACACTAAGATACTTGTCACTTAGTTTAGAAGACTTAACTGATCTTGCAGAGTATTGAAGGACAAGCAGCAGGTTAGATGTCTCACTGCCCAGAGAAGGCACCCCTGGTGGAGCTGAGTGGGTTTGGGATGAGCCAAGTTAAACCCTGCTGCACTTGAGTGAGAAGGTTCCTGTGTGATAATGAGTTAGTCTAATGTGGAGATAAATTTCTCAGTTCATCTTCCCCGTTGACAGGCCGATAGTTAACCAATAATATGCTGTGAATAATGGATGTGCTGTGAGCTGCCTTCTGTGTGAAATGTCCTGGGATAATCATAGGATAGGGAATATCTCAAGGCACCATGACTTGTTGAGGAATGGCTTGAGATTTAAAACCAAGGCCATCTTTAAAGGATAACACATGAATGAATTACTTCTTACTCGAGCTCCAAAGAGCAAACAAATCTTCTTAACTGGGACACTCGAGTTAGAAAGAGACCTTCAGCCTTTAGTTGCACAAAGGTGTGATTTTCAAATGACATAACACTGGCCTGAATGTAACTGAAGTGACTAAAATTCCCATGTCTCCACTAGAAATGTAGAAGAGACTCATTAGATTTGAAATTCCATCCTTTTCACCATTTCTATTCTTGAGGGAGCACTAGAAGTTAGTGCAAGATCCTTCTTGCCTTCTTGGGCTGAGCAGGTACATCCATTGGAGAGCCCAGCATAAATGGCACCAGCAGTGGACTTCCATCATTACCATTGCTGCCCTGCTGGAATGAGTCTGACATGGTTTTGGCTTGGACCAGCTGTCTCTGAGCCAAAAAATCTCCAAGGATTGCTTGGGACTAAGCACAGAGCAGGGACCATTCCCAGCAGGTAGTTAGATGCAACCACCTTGAATGGCAGGAGATGGGATATAGATGGGACCAAAGTGTGTTGGGCTGGAGAACAATCCCTGCAGATAAACAGTTAATTTTTAGTAGAGAAACACCACTATGGGTGGGAAGTGCCAGGCTGGATGGAAAAGGATGTGCAGGGAAAAGTGCTTGCTGTGGGGTGTTGCTGCCCGTTCTCCACAGGTGTCGTTCAGTTTGGGTGTAACTAAATAAGTGCATTCCAACAGTGCTCAAACATGAATCCAAAACCCCAAATTCAGTCTCTGCGACCTCACTACACAAAATTGTCCCAGTCTGTGGAGTACCCAGAGTTACTCATCATAGATGAGCTGAGGGCCACCCTTTCTTCTCAGGCGTCAGACTCCACAGGGCTCAGCACAAAGAAGATTCAACATGGCATCTGCAGACTCTCTTTGGGGTGGGTAAAACCCAAGCAAAGTACTCTTCTTCCACATGCAGAAATCTTGTTCCCTTTCTGACTGGTGCATTTTACCTGAGATTCACCAGGAAAACTGCAATGTGTGACTAGAAGAGTCCTTCCTTCATAGACTCTTCATTCAGAGGAGATGTGGAGGAGGCAAGGTCTACCAGAGTCACACTCTGGTTCTTTGGCTTGGGCTTTGAGACAGATCATAAGGAAACGAGGTGCTATATAACTTTGCCCAAAGAGCTGGAGGCATATTCTTTTTCCCTTTTTCTTATGCCATTCCTTGGGGAGTAGAAGAAATGGGAGACATCCATCACGCAGCCTTGTTTCCCTGTGACAGAAGAGGCATGAGCAGAAAAGCAGTTTCTCATTGCCATGTAGGCAAGGGACCCCACCAGTCATGTTCTTGCTGAAGGGGCTTGGCACGGAGAGGTCATCTGCCTTGGAAGTTTGTCCTGATTCCACCACAATTTCCCTTTCAATGTTCACCAGCAGACCAAGGAGGCTCCTCACAAAATGCCCAAATAGCTCTGAACTCATAAGCAGCTCGCCTGGGAGGCCACTCATATGACTCAAGTGCTTTGCCAGACTGGGGCATATGGCTCTGCTCCTGCCTTCCCTCCTCGTCACCAGAACCGGATGACAGGGAGCAATTTGGTGCCCTGCTTGAAGCGAGTCGCTGGTCCCCCGCCAGCTCCCAGCAGCATCAAAAAGCCATCTCCACAGTTGGCAGTGGGCACCGAGGACGCCTTGCTCTGGCATGCTGAGAGCAGGCCATGCCTGAGGCGGGCTGGCATGGGAAAGCTCGCCCTATCATCAGCCATATTGTCCCAGCTCGGCGGGGAAGGATCGGATCCAGGAGCCTTGGAAGCCAGTGACGGGTTTTTTTTTTCTTTTCCAATGGGCTTTGGAGCCAGCCCAAGGAGAGACGTCATCCCTCCGCCCATCCCCACCTGCAGCTTCCCCATCCACCACCTTGCCATGTCTCTGACTCTTATTTTGGGAGTGCTGATGAAACCCCTTCTGTTCCGGACCACGTGTCACCGTCACACACAGGACACGGCACAGCCAATAAAGATGAGTCACCGTTCACGGGACAGCGCTGGCACTCGGCCAGTGCTGCCAAATTTAGGCTTTGTCAGACTGTGGTAGTCATTGGGAAGGGGTTACATCATCACAGCACCACACAAGCATTAGCTCATGCTGTTCCCAGGAGCTGCAGGGCAGATGGGAAACTGAGGCATGGAGAGAGAGCTTGGAGTAGCCTGAGGTCTTGGGGAGGATCCGTACGCCGCAGGCTCCTGGGGAGTGCACGTCAAGCAGATTCCACACAGGAAATTAAAGCTTTTTTGGGTAATTCCATGCTGCAGGCTTTCTTGGAGACACTCCTCTCATGGCAGGTTTTGATCAGAGCATAGGAAAAGGTGGCTGTACCCTGCTGTGGAATGGGCTGGTGAAATGCATGGAAATTCAACTCTTTTTGTCTTCAGGTTGCTCAAGTGTGCAGCTCTGGGGTTCATGCCATGCTGCCTCTGGAAAAACAGGGAGCACACAGCCACTGAGGTGTGCAAAGAAACATGGGGAACATGCTTGGTGGGTGTTGGGCAGGGAATTCTCTGTGCTTCTACCCCAGATGGAGATGGAGATGAAGCAGGTCGGGTTGATGCAACTCAGAGTTGCTGAATATTGAAGGAAAGAACTTTCTTGCTTCAGCAACTATTAGTTGTTTTTCTTTATGATTAGCTTGAGGTGACAGTCTTGAGTCTGGGAGTGCAGCAGATTCACTGAGTCAGTAGAAATCTCCTGAAATGACTTTTGTCCTAAGTGGCATTTGACCAACCTCAGGCTCTCAGTGCCTTCAGTACATCCATGTCTCCACACAAATGATCACTGGTGGGGGATGTCCACCAGGCACAGCTGTATCTGTAGCACAGGAGCCCATATCTCATGTACATTATATATCTTAAGGTGCAAAGAGATGTTTACAGCAGGGGAATGGGCTCGTGGTTTGATCTCAGCCTGACCTTGAGCAAGGACATTAATCTGTTGAAGAGGCAACCTCAACTCCATCCTGAACACACAAGAGGAGGCAAAAAGACCCAGGAGACAAGGAGACAAGCCAGGATGAGCATGACTTCACGTGCTGAGTTCTGGCCTGCTGCACATCACTTAGACCTTTGCAGAGCGTTCAAAGCATGGGAAGCAGAGGAAGAAACGGGTTCTTGCTGATATCCTTGGAAATCAGTGTCCCTGGTGCCTTCAGCTACCCCACTGCGAGACAGCACCAGCTGCACCACATCCGTTCTTGTCACTCTGTCACTCCCCCTCACAGAAACGCTCTGCCAGACTCGCTTCATTGATGCCAGTCCTGTGCACTCTCCGGGAATGTTGAGGTGTTCCTCCTTTTCAGGAGACCAGTCCCCTCACCCACAGTGATGCTGATGCAATTCCACCAGAGGCCACCTACATAACATCAAAGGTTTATAAACCATGAGGTCAGCAAAGTGTGCACTGCTGCCACGTCTCCAAACACGCTGAATGAAGAGCTTTCACTCAGCCAGTGAGTGTGAACCAAGCTGAGTTTCCTTCCTCTTCCCCACCAGGTCAAAGGCATTTCCACAACCAGGATGAAGTTATTTCTCTAATGGCCTGCAAACTTTCTGTGTCCAGACCAAACCATTAACCAGAGGTGGTTTGCAGGATCCCTGTTTGGTGCTGCCACAGACTGTTTGAAGCAGTGCCTTGTTGTTATCTCATCTCCAAGGAAGTGGCTGTGGGAGCTGTGTTTACAGCAGGAGGTTCCTTCACTAAGCCCTGGCAGAAGATATTGCTTCCCCAATCTGGTGACAAGTCTGTTGGGTTTTATCTAAACAAGTCAGAACACGAGCTCAGCCACCAAATCTTGGTCAACCATGTGGTTCAATTATCAGCACAGTCCTTGGCACATTTTTAGCTCCTGGCAGCCAGCACCAACCCAAACAATTTCCGTGCTTGGCTCAGGTCATGGCACAGGCCAAGAACCATTCCCACCAAGCACTCTGGACTGGGCCACCCTGCTTTGGAGGCTGAGACAGAATGGATATAGCAGTCAACAAAATTAGGCTTTGCTTAGCTGTTGATTTCTGGGCACAGGGTCCCAGGTTCAAAAGCTGCCCCAGACCTGTGCCAAGGAAAAAGAGATTCTCATGGTTGTTCTCCAAAGCAGACAGTAGAACTCCCTGGAGTTCTTTCCAGCACTGATGCGCTTCTCCCCTGGTTTTCAGAATATTTTACCCCTACTTACAAGATTGCAACACCCTATCAACTTGTTTTAGGCACATTTACATTCTTCTCAGTGGCTGTGGTTCTCATATGAATTTTTTTAAAAAGGATGCCAGGATAGAGATGCTGCAACAAATGTCAAATATACAGTGTCAAAATGCACATTTATTGCATGTGTTTGTGGAATTAAGTTGTTTCATGCCAACTATCCCTTCTCAGAACATAGAAATGGGTGGGGAAAGATTTTTTTTGAAATGGAGCCATGCATTGTTTTTCTTAGCAAGAGGTTTTTCTCCCCATTTTGGTGTATTCCAGAAGTTCCATAAGGTGTGTTTCTCTTCTAAGGGTTCCTAACGGTAGAGTTCAAATGTCATTAGGTCTGAAAAATCTCAGTATAGGAGGCTCATTCTGTTTTTTTGGGGATGTAAACTGGAAGTGACTCTGCTGGATTCAATATACTCAAGAATCTTAGCAAAGACTTGGCCACTAAAAATTATGACTAAAGAGTCCTTCATAAAGAACCAGCTGTTGAATGTGCAATGTGATTTTTCCTCTAAAAATAACTCCTCTTGGATTTTGTCCTCTTGTTCTTCCCAGTTAAAGAAATCACATGTTTGGGGTGGGGGTTTTTTGGCTTGTCGTTCTCAAAAAGACTATTTTAATTAGCAAAGGGTCAAAAATCAAGTCTCAGCAATTAGTGACCACAGCAAACTGCAAATCTAACCAAGAGACTACAAGGGCAGCACAGTCATACTTGGGTGACTTTAGCCTCTAGAGATCCATGGTAGATCCATGCCAATGGTGGTACTTAGCTCTCCAGATCAACTATAAAAGTAGCTTACGTTGACTTTTTTCCCACCTTGGATGCTTTGAGTAAGATTTGGATACCTCTGAACATGTGGATGTCTGTGTAGGTACAAGGATCAGACTACTCTGATTTCTGAACTGAGGAACCAGAGCACAAAAGGAACCAGAAAGTATACCAAGAAGTATCAGTGGAAGCCTTTAGAGGTGGCTTGTGCCCTTCTCAGGTGTTCCTTTCAGGTTGAACCAAGTTTCTGTGACAGACTCTACTGCCCTGTAACATCTCCTGCAAAGAGGGATTTTGCTCTGCTTGCATAGATTTAAATCCTTGCTGGAGGTGTTGTCAGAACATCCTGGTGGAGCATTTCAAGTGAAATCTCTTGGGATGTCTTGAGGAGCTTCACATCCTCTTGTCTGTAGCTGTTCACTTTTAGAGACTCAGGTGGGGTTCTTTGTCAGTGTGATTCTGAGACAGCAGTTAAAGGCTTCAGATTAACAGGGATTTAACTAAAAGTCTTCATAATTACAGTGATGACTGTACAGAGGGTACCTTGGCCTGAATAGAGCAGCAATTCATGCAGCTTTTGACAAAAATAGACACATATAAGACTTCTCATGCTCCATTTCCAAACAACCTAATCTGTGTCTGGGAAATCCTGGCTGCTGCTTTCCCAGCACATTTCTCATGCAGAATTAACCCACGTGATTGATACCTGGAGGAATTGAGACCAAGCTCAGACCAGACCATCTCTCCTTTGTGTATTTGTGGCATTAGAAGACAGAGTTGTTGGTTCTGAGTGTCTCTATCAACTCCAAGACCACCCTGCCCACATGAGATTCAGAGATTCATGAGCTTTATGCCCTTTGGAGGAAGCACTGGGAAAAGATGTACTTGGGTATGGTGGGAAAATCTTGGAGAAGTATTGGCACTTATGTGAGATAACCTGAGTCCTCACTGCTGGGTTGTGCTTACTGGGCTACATGAGCCCCAGTTTAAGTGATAGCAGCTATTCTAGTTGAAAACACCATCAAATGTAGCCCCACACCAACAAAAAAACCACCATCAGTAAGATTAATGAGATTTCTGGTTTGCTTGCCAAAAATCACAAAGAACTGTTCTGTATTAACACCCTCAAAACAGCATCCAGTGAAGTGGAACAACCAGCCTTTGGTTGTGAATTCTTGTCTCTAACTTTTCTTAACATTTAGAATTAACGTTTATTCAAAATGGAAGAGCAATTTCAAAATAAATAACTTTGTGTTATCATTATAATTAATGTCATATCAACAGGAACTCCAAAAGTAAGACTAGTCTTGTTGTGTGTGTGTGTCCCTACTCCATGATTGCCTCCAGCTTCTTCAGGACTGAAACTATTCACCAAATTCACCCCAAATTCCTGAGTGGTCTTAGACACCTGCCATGCATTTCTCCCCCTGAAATGTGTGTTTGTGAATTTAATTTCCTTTAAGTCCACCTTAGACTCCCGTCAGAGACTCTGGTGGCTGGCTGGACCTCCAGAAGAGGCTGTTTTCCATAAGGCAGGATTTGTCTCTGGCTCCAGCAATGGACTCACACTGACATTTTCCTCAGACGTAACTTTGGGAGCACAGCTGAGACCAGATTCCTAGAGGGATCAACCTGTACAGCTAAAATAACATTTTTCTGGCACAAAGCTGCCTGCACATCTGAATTAGACTTTACCTAAGCTCTACCTGCCATGCCTGGGCTCCCCAGAGCTGTCCAGACACAACAGCCACCTGGACTAATTTATTCTGCCCAACCTGGAAAATCTGATAATATGAGAGGTTCCACCTCCAGGAGTTGAACCACAGGTCTTCCACATTATTTTTAACATGATGAAGGGGATTATATGACCATATGTTTGATAAACACAGGACTGTGATCAGATTCTGTCTATACCTGTAATGCAAACAGTGTTGGAGTCCAAGCACTGGCACTCAGGTGATTGTGTTAAGTTGGTCTCTGGAACAGTTTTGGCCAGCCAGCCCTTTCCCAAAGCTTCCCAGGCATGAGAAAACAAATTCACATAATCCAGGAACCATTCCCATGAGGCAGATTGGATACAACTACTGAGAGAGTTTAATTGTATGGACATGGCAGACTCTGCCAGTTGGGCTGAGAATCAACAAATGGTCCTGGCTCTGTTTCTCCTTTGCTGGTTCAGATACCACCACCAGGGTCTCTCCAGGTCTGGGTTCCCATGTGTTCTTCTCCTCTCTGCTGTTTTTTATGGGCTGTTATCTGATGGCAAGTCACTACACAGGATCAAAGATCTCGGTTATGCAGAGATCTTATGTGAGATGAGGATTGTTTGAAGATGTGTGGATATATAAGGACTAAGATCTGACCTAAGTGCTGCCAGAAATGTTTCGGCTCTGGAACAGGCATCAGCAGCTTTTTTTTCCTAAATAAATAGGGAAAAACTGAGATACCTGCATTCAGCATCCTAGGAAAGGGACAAGGATATTATGGAAAGCAAATAGTGGAATTTCATGCTGGTGAGGACAGTTCATACAGGCCTGTTGGGACCAGCCTTCTTCTCAGTGATGTAACAGAGGGATTTTATCTTTCTGCTACCACTTGAGGATAGCGGTAACTCTGTCTGGCTGTTCTAGGAAATGCCACTTGAGTATGTTCTCTGATGGATCATTGCACCCTTCTCACATCAGGTGTGTCTTGGGGTTTTTTTTTTTTTGCCTGCTTGGCCCTCAGTGATATAAAATCATTGTGTTGTGTCACTCAATTTTGCCCATGTTATGTTGCATCTGTCGACTTCTGTTTTGCTGGAGCCAGTGTGGGCTATTCTGCTCATCTTGGAGCCAGGAACAGGGTTTTCCAATCCTGCTTTCTGCTCTCCTTACCTTACTGGTACTCAGGACTCTCTCCTGAGCTCCTGTAGGGAGTTGGTGGATGCCAAATCTTTGCTACCAAGGGTACTTTTCATCTTATCCACTTCTCCTTGTTTGATTGGTCCAGTTTGATCCCCATCCCTGGAAGTGTTCAAAGACAAGTTGGATGGGAACCTGAGCAACCTGGTCTAGTGGAAGGTGTCCCTGCTCATGGCAGGGAGTTGGAACAACATGATCTTTAAGATCCCTTCTGACTCAACCTTGTCTATGATTCTGTGATCCACACTCCAGGTAGAGTCAATCCCATGTCCCAGACAGCATTCCTTGGGTGAGACAAACCCTGAAGCACGTGATGCTTCAGGCAGATCTTTATGAGAGTTTTAAAACAGGGTGGGGAAGCTTTGCCAGTCCTGATGTGGTGGGCGACATCCTACATTTTCAACAGGAGATCTTACACTTGGCTGAGGTTATTCAAGGACAATCCAGAAGAGAGGGCAGATTATCCCATTTCTGCCTGGCCCGGGGTGCTCGTGCCTCTTACAGAAGGATCAGTGGCTGGCTGGAGTCCAGAAGGAGATATAAGACTCGATGGCCGCGGGGCCTGAGCTGGTTTGGCAGGGCCCGAGTTCACAGAGGAGATGAATAGGAGGAGACACGACAGAAGCAGCCGAGATAATGAGAGCACAGATCAGACGAGTGTGGCTGGTCACCTCTTCCAGCAGCACAGAAAAAGGGGCACTGGGGAGAGCTGAAAGGCAGCAGGATGAAAGGGGGGGAAAGAGAGTCCTTTCCAAACACAATCCCCAGTGAACCCAAGGACCTCAGTTCCTCACGGCTGTGCTGAGACAGGGGCTGGGGGAAGGAGCTAAAAAGGGATTCAGCATTTCTGGGGTCATTAAGAACATCTTAATTTAGCAAAAGGAAAAGGTTTCAGGAAGCAGCATTTCAGGACAGGAACCAGCCTTTAACTGTCGAGGGGTGGGAGGGCAACTCTCCGTGTGAACAAGATGTTCTGAACTTGCCTTGCTGTGGATTTTCTCATGATGAAAGGTTTGGGAACATGGCTGTTCCTCTGGTCTAATGTGGAAGAGCCCTCCTTACCCTACCTGAGACATGGATTATCCTGTATAGAAACTCAACACAAACCTTTTGTCAGGAAGTCCCGGTGGGATTCAGTAGTAGAAGACCTTCTTTGGTTATCCAGACCTACTTGGAAATATGTCCATGAAGTGAGTTACTTACCTTTGTTTCCTGCCTTTCCCAGCCACCAGCAGTTTTGTATTAGAGACTCGTGACACTGATTCCTGTGGGAGTTGGACGCTGGGGAGAACAGGGTTGTGATGCTCCTCGAAGGAAGGTTTCAGAAGGGCTCCCTAGCAAAGGAGCAGGTGCTGAGGATTCGAAACTCACCCCTTGTCTGATGAAACCAAAACATTTTCCATGAAAAAAACAGCTAAGGGCGTGACACTGGTGTAACATCCCTTCCCAGTCTTCCCAGTGTTAAGCTCTGGTTTTTCATCCCTGGTCACTCCAGCTCTGAGCAGAGTCCAGAGGTGTCACATAGATGTGAGAAGGCCATTCCTGGGTCAGACTTATGAATTATGTTCATAGTGCTCATTGCCATAATGCCTTGGTGGAGAAACTGGTTAGGACAGTGTCCTGAAATCCTATGAGGAAAATGAATGGCAAAATGACCTATGCAGCCCTTTATTATTTGTTCTACATTTTTTCATGTTCAAAGGGACAATCAAAGAGGGAAAATGAAGGAAAGAAGACCAAAGTCACTCCTTCCTCTGATGGGAAAGAATAAAGAATGATCAAGCATCAAAATCCATCGGGAAACAATGAAAATCAGACCTGGGGTCTGATTCCGACCCCTTTTACTCTGACTCAAATAAATAAAAACAGATTAAAAAATAAGGGGGAGTGACTTTCAGGCAATGCTGTTACAAAAACAGGGTCTGGCTTGATCTCTTTTGTACATAAATGCATTTTCACTCTGTGTGCATCAAAATGAAAGCCTGTTCCTCGGCTCCTGCTGAGCTCCAGGGAGGAACGTGCCACCCAAAGGGGAAAACACGATAACAGGGTTCACAGCACGGAGGCCTGAGCAGGCAGAGAGCGATGGGGAGGAACTGAGACGTGGCACTTGGCATTAAACAAGCTCTGCCTTTGCACAGGGATTGATGGAAGGGTTTGTGTCACACGGAATATTTGCTGTCCAGCTCACCCGGGAGAAACGTTGGTATCTTCCCATTTTGTTTTAGTAGAGTCTTAAGGAGAATTAATATCAAAAAAAAAAAAAAAAAAAAGAAATAGAGCACTGTTTAGGCATCATTTTCAACTTTAAAGGGACAGGCGCCACAGGAAATACTTAGGGAATGTGCTACAGCAACTGCTTTCAAATTCCTGACAGCCAACAACCTGCAGTTGGATTGTGATGAAAATGGTACATACCCCTAGTGAAAAACATCTCTCCTCAGCTGAACCACACTGCAAGTAAGGCAAAAATGGGTATATTGTTCATTTTAAATACTCATGTGTGTGTGTGTATGTGTGTTATTTTTCCACGGCTTTTATTAGACTAGTTGTAAAACCATGTGTAATTGCATACCAGGAATAGTCTGGATAGATAGGGATGGCTTTCCATGCACTGTTTTTATTCCTGGGCTTTAAAAACTATCGTGACAATTTAAGGGGAGTCATTGTTATGATTCTTTCGTGTGGATGTGGATTTTTCAAAGATCCTCATTACATACCAGAGATGACCTTCTCTTTTTCTGGACCATCAGTAGGAACTGGGGGATGGAAACCGAAACAGGATAAAATTCAGCATGTCCCCGTGAACTTCAGCAAGGCTTCCCTGAACTCAGAGTGGTTCAGACTCCTCTCCTCTGATATCAAATTGCTGCCTGCATTATACTCGAGTCCACTTGTTTTTTCATGATCCAAAGCAATGGCTCTTGTTTCCCTTTCTCAGAGAGTCGATTCCTTTGTCCAACATTCTCAGAAATATAATGGTTTTTATCCCTGCCTTATTTCCCACCGGTTTCTCACCTCTCTTTGCTGTTGCATAGCCTTTGTGCCATGTGTGTTCACCACTGAGGACTGTTCATGAGCTCCCTCTGAGAAATGCAGAATTAGTGAGGGAAGAAGTCAGAATCAAGCCAGTTCAAGATGGTTGTTGAGTTCAGCTCCAGATTCAGACACCTAAACAAAGGTGTCTCTGATGGAGGTGTCTCAATGCAAAGAGGGAGTCCAATCTCCCCTTGTATTCAATGGAGATAGAGACAATACAACCACAGAGTCTAAGTAATGACCTTAAGACAGCTCTGACCATAATGACTGAGGGAACAATTTTTTTGAGCGTCACCTAATGTCATTTGAGATGCCATGAGTACCCTGCCTCACTTCAGCTCTCAGCTCAAAAATGTTCTGGTCTTCTGTGTGCAAGTTTGTCACATCTGCCAGCTCCACGTGGAGGTCTGGAATATCCCAAAGCATCTCAAAGGTTGCTGGATTCCCACCTGTGGTGGTTAAACTAAGCCTTCATTCTGTACTGAGTAAAGTAAGGGACATTGTTTAACCATGAACACCCTGGGGTGAGTCTCTACTGAATCCTGCCTGAAATGCCTTGGCAAAGTGTACTGTGATGTGAAGATCTATTCCCTGCTTTCACTTGGATTTTATAGGAGACCTTGGGTAAATCCTTTAAATCTTAGTGCTTCATCTGTCAAACAGGACATTATAGACCTCTACCTTTCTGTGCTGAATGTAGGCTAGGAGATGTCTCACCATAAGGACTTTGGGGCTCGTCACTAAAGGGATCTGGGGGGTTAATTCTTGTGATGTGTCATTCAAGGAACAGAGACTTGACTCCTCAATGGTGCTGACTTTGGCCTGTGAGGCACTCTTTGCTTCCTAGCAGGTGATAGGAGGACTTCAAAGGCTGTTGTACAGTTTGAAGACAATCCTAGTCTATGCCAGTCTGACTTGTTATGGGTAGGGGGGAGACAGATCCCACAAATTCAGCCTCATAGTAGCTGACCTCCTCCTGGCTTGAGAATGCCCAGAGATGTGGTTGTGCATGGTGGGAATGTTCCACTCCCGAGACTAAGAACAGAGTGGGAGGAGTGGGAGTGGTTTTTTTGAAGTGACTTCAGTTTTTACCCAACCTCATCCCTTTGATAAACAAACCTTGGGAGGGGGCTGAAACCTACTCATCGTAGATGAAGGTGCGTCAGTCACCATGAGCAAAACTCATAATCAAAATAAAAAGTTACTTCTCATATGATTCAACTTTCCAAGACTTTTTGTTCTAGTTATGATTGGAGAGATCTCTGTAGTTGGTTAGAAACAAGGTCTGGAGAAGTGGAGGGTCAAAAAAGAGACAGTTTATCCCACAGTCTGTGAGAATTGTAAATTGTGCGAAGATGTCACAGGGAAAGATGGGAATGAGAAAGTTGTGGTCAAGATGAACAAAAGTGCTGTGTCATTTAAGTCTTTATGAAATAGCCAGGGAATAATTGCTGTGGCAACACAGTAAGAAGGACTGTAGAACTCTTCACATTACCTCATGATTCCTGCTGACATCCACCTATGGGATCTCACTGCCTTACACCCAGGTCCATCACTAGGATGCCAAAACTCACATTCACCACAGACTCTTGAATTTTCAAACAACAGCAGAAATATGTCAAAATGTCTGGAGATACTCCATTGCCTCCCTCAGATCTTGGCGCAAACGAGGAGACAATGAGCTGTTTGTGAGGGTAGGACTCATCCCACCTGACTGCCTGTGCTCACGCGTGCCCTGGCAAGGGTTGGAGTCAGACACCTTGGGAGCATGAGTCAACCACTCCTTGTCCCACACATGGATCTTAGGACAGGGTGAATCACTTTCTGGGGGTGTCTGCCTCTCTCTGCTGACTGGGAGAGACGTTCAGATGACTATCAGCAGGCAGGGACCGTGCAATGTGAGTGACTCAACACACGTAATCTCAGCTCTGTACAATTTACAGCCCTGGCTGTGATTAGTGGAACGTTCTTCACCGAAAACGTTACAGAAAAGCCTTTCTGTGTAAACTGAGGGGTTGTTTCAGGTGTATTTTAGTCCTCTCTCTACTCTAGAATAAATGAGCCCAACAGAAACATTTTTAAGCCAGGGTGACAAATCTATCTCCTGAGGGCTGGTGCTGCTTGAGTTTCAGAGTACAGGTACACCTAATGCCCAACAAATTTCTAGTAAAACATCACTAAAATATACAAGTTTCTAGTAAAACAGCAATAAAATAAGACATTTTTTTTTCCTGTTAATCAGAGAAAGTTTTTAAACTGAATAGCTAAAAGATACTGCAACAAACAGTACTTACACACATAACTTTAAAATTGTGTGGCATCACTCAGCCTTCCAGGACTGTTAATTATATCTACCAAAAATGTAACACATCTGGAAGGTTAAAAATATATCTCATCTACATCTGCTTGGGGTTGAGGATGTTCACATTCAGAAGTTTCCATCCGGACTGAGGGAACTGGGCATGTTTAGTCTGGAGAAGAGAAGACTGGAGGGGATCTCATAAATCCATATAAATATTTCCAAGGCAGGTGCCAAGAGGATGGTGCCACTCTTTTCAATGGCAGGACAAGGAGCAATGGCCATAAACTAAAGCAAAAGAAACTCCATCTCAACATGAGATAGAACTTCTTTCCATTGAGGGTGGCAGAGCACTGGAACAGGTTGTCCAGTGTGGTTGTGTAAGTCTCCCTCTCTGGAGACATTCCAAACCCACCTGGATGAGTTCCTGTGTCACCTGCTCCAGGTGACCCTGCCTTGTGAGGGGGACTGGACTAGATGGTCTCCAGGGATGCCTTCCAACCCAAACTATTCTGTGATTCTGTGATTAGAATCCCCAAGTCCCATGTCTATTGTTTCTTATTGAGGACTTAGAACTTGGAGGAAATAATGGTTTTCTTAAAGCTGGTGGCTTCAAGCTTCCCTCTTTGATGAGGCCACTGGTCTTACTGGTTTGTGGCTTGTTGGTTTTTTTTTAAATTTAGTCTGAAATGCTAAAGCAGCTGTAAGTCCAAAGGCACAGGATTCAGAGAGATAAGCTGATGGAAGGACACAGTTTTGGTGGACCTGCAGGCTGTGAGAATTCCAGTGAGGGCCAGAGATGGAGCTCTGTCATCCTTCCTGGCCACCTTCCTCATCACCTCTCCTCCAGATATAGATAGGTTGGAAGGAGGCAAATCTAACCCCACTGCACTGTGGGGTGGGCTCCTCAAAAAGAAGAAGATAAAGTCTATGGAGTGAAATCTGAAGAGCCAGTGGATCTTATTTGCATTCCCATGGAAGCCAGACCCCTGTGGGCAGAGAGAAAAGAAAACAGGAGAAGAAGAAATTTAGGGGGCTTGGACATTTTAGCTTTTTAACCCTGAATAGCTGCAGAAAGATGTTCCTTGGGTTTTTTAGGGTAGGAAAATTAAAATAAGAGCTGGTTGGAACTAGGTGATCATTGAGGTCCCTTCCAACTCAGACCACCCTATGATTCTCTGACCTTCTAATATGTTACACATCAGAGAAAGAAAGGTGTTATTATTTGTTTTGCTTACAATCATTAGCATTTTTCCTTTAGTACTTAGAGGTGATGCTCCCAGACAAATCTTTGGCTAAGGCTCAATCAAACTATAGCTACCAAATTATTGAACTTCCCAAACACGGATTTTGGTCCATCATCTGTTCCCTCCCCTGCAGAAAAGTTGTCCAGTGAGCAGCAGTGGGAGCAAAGGAACAAGATGCCAGTGGCTCCTTCTTTTCCTAGGAATCTGTCAATTAATTTTTATTGTGATGCTTTGCTCAATGAGTTGTTCAGTCTACCCTTGTGATGATTAATGGGTTTTTTTTTTGTTTTTAAAAGCCTCTGAAGTGTAGTGGGGAACTATTTTATCTTTCGGAGAAAATAAATTGTTTAAGTGTTGATTGGGATGATGAGTTAGTTGAGATGATGGTTGGTTAAGACTGATTTCCCTTTGGAACATCATGGGGCGCCTTCTGAGGGTGACCCCAGATCTGGAATTGCAGGCACTGATGGGAACAATCCTCATGTTCTGAGTGCTTTGGGCAAGAGTGGACCAAATCCAAGGTCTTCTCAGAGGGAGAAGAAACAGGGCTCGAGACCCAACTGTGGCTTGGATCTGTGGTCCATCCAGGAGACAAGGCTGGAGATGAGCTACCTCCAATATTTGTCTTCAGTCCACCCTGGAACCAGGGCAGGGGATTTTCTGGATGGATCAGATTCTTTCTTTTGGGACCATTTGAAGGGTATTGATGAGTCTTGATGCTCCCTGTCTTTATATATTTATATGCATAGGACAAAAAAACTGCCTATTTTTCTCAAAGGCAAATGCAAATGGAGATTCCTGAGTAAGGCAGAATCATTGGGAATGTTGCTCATATAACAGTATTTTAGAATAAGAAAGAATCCATGCAGCTGCAGAGAGTATGGATGTCCTGCTCATGCAGTGGTGCATTCCAAGATAAGATTCCTTTCTACAGAAAATAACCTTCATACTTGGGATGAAACATTTAGATGGGATCTGGATTTCAAATTCTCAAATGTGGATCCAATCAGGATGAGCACAGAGGTTGTTCCCTGTTAACAGAGAAGAGCTGGGGTGGGGTGGCAGAGCCGGTGGCTCCTGGAGATCAGGACAATGTGTCAGAGAACTCCTGAATGCAGCATCCTTTCCAATTCCCGCACTGATATTTCTGTATTTCTCTCCTCCAGACTGTAAGGACAACCTGACGTGAGTTGAACCTTCAGGCTCCCAAGCCTGCCCCCGATGCAATAATTTAGTGAGCAGATGATGTTTTCAACCAAACCTCCTCTCTAACCCAGTGGATCTGTGTGTCTTCCGGCAGGTGTGTCCTCTGTGGCCTCCCTGATGTCCCTGGCTTGGGTGCTAGCCTCCTATCACAAGCTTCTTCGGGACTCTAGGGACGACAAGAAGAGTATGAGCTACAGAGGGGCCCTCATCCATCTCTTCTGGCGCATCTTCACCATCTCATCCCGAGTTATTTCTTTTGCTCTCTTTGCTTCCATCTTCCAGCTCTACTTTGGGATCTTTGTAGTGGTCCATTGGTGTGCCATGGCTTTCTGGATCATCCATGGTGGGACAGATTTCTGCATGTCTAAGTGGGAGGAGATCCTCTTCAACATGGTGGTAGGGATTGTGTACATTTTCTGCTGGTTTAATGTCAAGGAAGGGCGGACTCGATACCGAATGTTTGCGTATTACACGGTGGTCCTGACGGAGAACGCGACCTTGACGCTCCTTTGGTATTTTTACAGAGATCCTGAAACCACTGACTCATATGCCGTGCCAGCACTGTGTTGTGTCTTTCTTAGCTTTGCTGCTGGGATAGCTTTGATGCTGTTATATTATGGTGTGCTGCATCCCATGGGGCCAAGAGCTAAGATCCTTGTCAGCTCCTGTTGCGCCGAGCTGCTCTGGGGCATTCCTTTGCCCCCCGATGTTGAGCCCATGGCGCCCCAAACCCCTGGGTACCGGGGGGCCCAGGCTACGCCCACCAGAGCGGTCACGGAGCAACAGGAGGAACTCACAGCTGACACTTGCTTGCCCGTTTTCCAGGTGAGAGCAATGGTTCCATCTACTCCATCTGGGCGACCCTACCCACCCGAGGGGCCTCTCATTAAGATTGACATCCCAAGAAAAAGATATCCTGCATGGGATGCTCATTTTGTAGACAGGAGGTTAAGAAGAACTATCAACATCCTCCAATATGTCACCCCCACAGCTGTAGGTATTAGGTATAGAGATGGACCTCTCTTATATGAGTTGCTACAATATGAATCTTCACTTTAAAAGCTCCTTAAAGCAAAAGTAAAAGAGGGGACCTTATTTTTGTTTACGGTAAACACAGATCATGAAACAAACACAAACCTTCAGATAAGCTTTCTTTCTGGTTGCTGTATGTATAAAAAAAGAAAAAAAAGATATTCTCTATGTTTTGTAAGTAAAAACAAAAAGAAAAACTTTTCTTTTGTTTTTTACACACAAGAAACAGTATTTCAACTTCCACACCTAGGATTCACAGGTGGAGAAGGAGGCATCTCCACATCAGTTTTATACCGTACACCAAGTGTAGAACATTATTTATGGGATTGGTGCTGATTGAAAAATAAAAAAAACAAACAAACAAACCTACAACTGCCTTATGCCCTTAGGTGCTGAGTTTCATTAAGTACTGTCACCTTTCTCATGCAAAACTCTTTGATGATTATATGCCAGGAAAAAAAAAAGAAAAAAAAAAACAAAACCAAAAAACCAACTGAAATGCAAACCTTAAAATTAAAAAAAATAGTAAAAAAAATGAACAACAACAACAAAAAGAGAGAAATGTATGAAAAAGAAAAATCCCGTTGCTTTTATTGGATTTAACAGAAAAATAACCAAACCCAAATATCTAAAGATAAGAAAGCAAAGCTGAGACACCCCCAATGGAGTTTGGTTTTTCCAACAGCTGAAAGACAAAATCAGGTCTGTAAGATAATTTGGCAAGGAATTTATAGCACCAGTTGGCCAAGCCTGTGAGCCTTGACCGAGTCGTGTTATGAACGTGATCCAACCGTGGAACCATTTTCCTTGTGGAAACGGACCACGTGGAATGGTGGGTTTGCACCAGATTAGTGTGATAATGATGAATCTGATCTTGTTTCCAACAATTGCACGTGATAAAGCACCACTGTCTCCAGTGGAGCAAATACCAAAAGCCTGAGCCCAGAATAAGGCCTGCCACCTTGAATTCTGTAAAATACAGAATTATTGAAATTATTTACCAAAAACATCCTCCTAAAGTCCATTTACACATATCTAATAATAATTATTTCAGTAATAATAAAACTCAGCATAGTAGCAAAAAGCGAGTCAATTTAAAGGCACAATACTTGATCAGTGACTGGCAAAATAATTTGACCTACTGTATCATTTTAAGGCTGTGAAAGGCATACATGTATTATTTGTAATCTCGTGTAAGACCTGTCATGTCTCATTCAGTGCGAGCCTTAAAGTGATTGTAAAGCATCCTTTCGTTCCATTTTGGGGATTTTTGGGTTTTGATTTTTTGTTTTTGTTCTGTTTTGTTTTTAAGGAAAACAAAACATGAAAAAGTCGGGATCTAAAAAAAAACAAACACAAAAACAAACAAAAAAAAAGCAAACAAACAACAACAAAACAACCAACAAACTTCTTCAAACGGTAATAACCTGTAAACTGACTCACGTCTCGAGATGATTTGGTGCTTTGTATTTTTCGTTGATGTTGTTGTTGTGATTTAGCTGAGAATTCTTCGACTCGGTACATGTGGGGAACTGCTGATAAAAAACTGTCTCGTGTCACCCTCTACTGTAAGTACATGGCGAGAAACAACAAGCAGAGGAGATCCAAGAGCGTAGCGAGAGCATCGTGGTTTAGCTTTAGCCTTCTCACCGCAAGGAGATGCTGCCACCTCCGACGATGGCAAAGCCCAGACGGTCACCTGCCGAGGGCTGAGTGGTTGTCTTGACATTTCCAAGTAACCCGCTCGGTGTCTGAACATTCCCATCTCTCCAATTCTGTTTCTGTGCTGGAATCTCTTTGTTTTCGAGTTCGATCACGGGTTTGCGTCTGTCCAACAACACCCTTTTTTCCGTTTCGAGAGTATTGCTCCTTTAAAAGGAATAATCCCGTTTCAGGGCATCTTTTCAATCCCACCATCCCTCTACTTGGGAGGGGAAAAAAACAACAACAACAACAAAATGAGGTATTTTTAAGTGAATGCTGTAGTATTTTCTGTGTGTAATTGCAATTTTTTATTCCAGAAATACTGTAACTGTCTACGGTGCAAAACTCCCATGCTGACCTATTCTGAAGAGGAGATCAGCATGGGGGGGATATTTTTTAATTATGATTATGGTTTTTTTTTTAATTTGAGGAATCAGTTGGTTTTTTTAATTATAATAGTATTTAAAGAAACTAGTACCAATTTTATATAACAGTTTAAAGAAGCTGAATGCTTTCTTCGCCTGAATATACCTGAAGAGAAACATTTTTTTCAATCAGTGATCCTTTGCAGTGTTCTGAGAAAATGCTGGGGTTTCTTCAGTTGTTTCATTTTGTTTTGTAAAGGAAACTTTTAACTGGTGTCTGTCCCTTTCCAGGAGGGCAGGACTCACTCACGCCAAACTATAGACACACGGCAAAGTTTATATGAAGCCAAATTGTCACTGGTACTGTAATTCCCAGTCAAACTCCATTTCAGGCAAATGTTTCTGGGCTCTGATTACAACTAATGTGATGGTCACATTTTCATGCAAAGGGAGGGATTTGGTCTTGTCATTCCCTATCTAACTTCCCAGTCCCTTGTTTACTGTGCACATAAATACATTTATATATATGTATATATATATATATACATGAACTTATATATATTTATACATGAACTTATATATATTTGTGGAAAGCTTTCATTTCCCTTCTCCATTGTCTGTGTCACAAAACCACTCCCTTCTCAAGTGTCCTACTAACATTTCACCCTGTTTCTTCCCTGATCAGTCTCCATAAAAAAAGGTAATTTGTGAAGTGAACTCACTGTCCCCACCTACTGAGTCATAAAAACATGGAGGTGCCCATCCTCCAGCAACAGGCCTACCTTTCTCCTCCCAGGACTTTCTTTTCACCTACCTTTAATGTTAGTGTAGGCTTAACTCTGATCCAATTCCCTGTGTAAAGAGACTCCTTGGTCCTTCCATGAAGAGCTCTCCTCTGCAATCTGCATTTCACTGGCATAAGCATGAGAAAGGAATGGGTGGCAAACAACCCTGCTGTTCCTTGGGGGCCTCTCATCCAGGAGATAGCAACCTTATTTTCAAAAGCACCATGAGAAGGTCCCTCTCCCCAGACTTGCCCCCCTTGAGATCTGGAGATGAGATCCCAGTCGCTGGCCCCACCGAACCGCCGGATGCTGCCGCTTCACACCAGGACAGTGAAAGGAGCCAACGAGCCAAGGCACAGTCACCAAGTGTCGAGGAGGAGACCCTTCAGTGTTGCCTCTCATGAGCAACTTCAGCCTGCCTTCCCTCAGGAACAGGATCTTACTCCACACCACCACACCAACAGCCGTCCTCTCCCTCCCTTGACGGGAGCGGAGGGGCAAAACACTCTGGAAGTGTCCTTACTTCTCAATGCAGTGCTAATTTCTCACAACCAAACCAGCTTAACTAAGGGCTTGACACATCCCTGTTCCAAAGTCCTCCTCCTTTGTGGTTCGTAGCGTGGATAACAACGAAGGCAGGGGCCTCCACTGCGTGTTAAGACTGTTTCATTACTCCTGGTTGCATAAAATTTTGCCTCTGTTTCTAGTCCTTTCTTTGAATGACATCCACTGGCATCTTCATCGAGCAAAGGATTTCCAGTGAGAGCCTGTGTCAACCCTGAAGAACTATTTCTTTTTTCAAGGACTCCATTACAGCCTTAACGTAAAGCACGTGCTCTGCCACTACACCCAACGAGTTCATGGTGGACAGTTTGGGGTGGTGACCATTTCCTCTTGGGATTACCTGTGATCTTGTTGCCAAACAGCGCCTTTTGCCAAGCCAAAAACTCGGGGAGGAAAACTACCCCCAGCTCTTTATTGGTACTAATCCCAGTGCTGAGTCTAAACCTCTCCTCCTGTTTTGTTTATTTTTTGCCCTTTGACTTTTCCTGTGCACTTTTTCCAGGATAGTCAATGACTTGCTTTGGTTTCACCTTGGTTTTAACTCCTCAGCTTAACCCCGGTAGCTCAGTTATACCATGTCCCACCTTCTTGCCAGAAGATGCTGAGTGAGGAGGTTTTCAAACTGCCATGGAGAAGGTTGAGCCTGTATTTATTCACATCACAAGATCAGTGGGCAACTTCTCCGGCATGTTTGTGCTGCTGGATCCACCCTGGAATCATCTAAACCAGCCAAATGTGCCATGCCAGGGCAAAGCTGAGGCACGAGGGCTCCACCATCCCGACTGTTATACTGTTCAAACCTTCCCTGCCATGGTTTTGACCCACTCCAACAAGCCCTGGACTCGGGCACAGCTTCCCCAGGCATGGCCAGAGACCATCCCCATCCAGCAGTTTGGATGCAGCTGCTCTGCATCAGGGGTGGAAGATTTTAGCAGTGTGATTGGGGCCAGCACTTGTCAGTTGGCCTCGTGGCCAGAATGGATCCTGGAAGTGCTTAATTTGCTAATAAAGACGTAACTCTGTGCCCACAGACCAGGATTCAGGACGTGGTGGAGAACGTCAGCTCCGATGTGGTATTTTTCTGTTTTCTGCCCGATTCAATGGACAAGTTGTTTTTCAGTTTACTCTGTTCTTTTTGCTGAGGTTGTTTTGCAGACAGCATCACTTTTATCGCTCCGATGTCAACCCATCCATCCCTCCAACCATGTCAGATGGGTGGCATGTTTACTGTGATAGTGTTATACAACCATAGGCAGCTAATTCAGAGACAGGAATGATTCAGACCAGACCAAATCAACGATGGAAATACAGGAATTACAAGGTCCCTGCCCATGCCCTTGTCATGCTTTGCCACCCACACAAGGCATTTTTTATCTGCAGCTTTTCCAACCTGAACTGCAGAAGAAGAGCCAATGTTGAATAATTACCAGTGAAAACTGCAAGTGAACCACCAATTTCGAGTGTAAATATATATATTTTCAGTATCTGAGATTGGAGCTAATTCTCTGCTTCACCCTGTCCTTCTCTGCACCTGCCAAAAGTCAGCACTCATTTGCATGTATTTTTATTTAAAGCTGACTGGATGAAAAAGGACAAAATTAATTCCAGGTTTTAGTCAATGGTCTGCTAAAGCCTGGCTCATCAGAGGAGCATTGCTATTGACTTTCAGAGCACAATCTCCCTGTGCTCTTCAGCTATATTTCTGTACACGCAAGATTCACTTCACAATTTACCCTTCCCTCGGTCCCCTGCACAGAAATGCATGTTCTACCTGTCACCCGCACACCTGACTAAACCTCCTGAAGAAAATGTGGTCTGAGGTTCGTCCAGCATGATTCCATTGAAGCTCAGAGGTGCTTTGAAAAGGAAAACTTACTACTGTGCATTTGCAAAACCTTTTAGTGCCTGCTTGCTGGGCAGCTTGGGCAGGAGACAATTTGGAAGCTGCCGGAGTCAGCGGAAAATTGTGGAGACAGGCTTTTTCTAGGGATATTTTCTTCTTTTACTGGGTTTGCTTTTCTCTGGGTTCTGTTCAGATCGAACGTGGTTGTGCAAAAGAAAACCCACAAGAAAACAAAACCCCCAAATAACCACGACAAAACAAGGTCTCTGCCAATCCCCACAGAGGCTGAGGTGGAGGGTGGTAGGGACGATGTGAACTCCGTTGTGTACCCTTTGCTTGCTGAAGTTTGCATGCTGTTATTTTGGCAGTTGTCTCAAACCCTTGGGCCTTGGGCTTGGTCGTTTTCCCAGGGTTCTGATTGCTGGTTTTCATTTTTCCTTGGAGCTCAGGTGTATTCTGGTGCAGAGAATCTCAGCCTGGTTTGAATGAGAAGATTTGAGGCTATCCCAAATAGACGTGGGCAAACCTTTCACTGTGTGCAGAATGCATTTCCAGACCTTTGGGTACCTGCTAGAGGTTGTTGCAATCCACTTATTTCTCCATGAGCACGTTCAGAATCGCTTCATTGTTCTGTTGTGTTTGAATTTGGGAATAACGGTGTGGTGACTCTTTTCTGTCGAGGTGTGATGTGAAGAAAGGTAGGAGAGCCTTCCTGCTGTGCTAGATATTGCCTGTGTTCAACCCTTGTTTCCTTACTTGAAGCTCAGACAGTAGGATAATGAGAAAAATGAGAAAATGAGCTGACAGATCGCTGCATATGTTCCACTGGCTCTCCACTGATGAGGAGGGAGGCAATTGGTGACGATCAAAATAAATCAGCATAAACCATCTGGACCTTAGTGGATATTCAGGCATGCACAGAACCCAATTGGAAAGTGATGCTGTTGATAAAATAACATGAACTCTCCTTTCCTGTTGTATATTGAAAAGCTAAACACCAACCCAAAACAAAACGTTTGACAAAACCTTGCAAAGCAGACAAAATTATTTGAGGGCATAAATTTTCCTCTCCCCTCCCCATCCCTTTGGGACACATGCAGCAAGGCAACTGTTTGAAAACCAGGCACTTTGTAATGCGCGGAGTTGTTTGGATTTGTGCAACGCAGTGTTTGTCAGATGGTGTTTTACAGAGAGCGTAGAAAAGTGGCCACGGTCTAAAAGTCATTGCAGATTTTTCGGGTGACAGTACTCCTGGGTTTCGACCCCAGCTCTGCCACGAAGTTGCTGTGTAACCTTGGGCAAGTGATTTAACCTTTCTGTGCCTACAGTTTACCCATCTGTACATGGGTATAATAATATTTACCTACCTCACAGGGGTGTTGTGAGGCTTAAGTTAATGTGTGTGAGAGGTGCTGGAAGTGCGCCGTAAAAATTTCATTCTTGCTGGGTTTGTGCTGTTACGGGGAAAGAGCAGTAAAGGGGTTGGTTACAACAAGCAGAAGGAAAACCTGCATGTGTTGACAAAGTGATCTTAAGTCTTTTCTCTCCCCAAAAGCAAGGAACGGAGAAAATTGTGCTGAATAGCCTTGCTTTCCTGGTCAAATGTAACAGCACTGTTCGCAATATTATTTTCTTACACAACAGGTGACCTTTCCCTTTTCCTTGCTGTTTCTGGAAACTTGAAACTAAAGATGACAAAAGTATTTCTGAACCGAACAGATTACTGATGAATACTTGAATTTCTTTAAAAGTCGCTCTCATCAGCCACGGTTAATGTGCACTAATCTTTCAGTCATCAGCTTCCATCTGAATACAGTGAAAAATTTGCTCACGCTGTTTTGGAATAGCCTGGACCTTATTTTGGGAGGCTGGTATTGCTGAGGACTCTTGTAGGCATGGGAAAACTAGTGTCTCAACTGATAAACATGTGAAAATAACCCTTTTTTCTTTCTGTTTTTGCCTTTTACGTTTCTTGACTGCCTAAGACAGCACAATAATTGCAGTTTACTGGGTTGTACAGTAGCTTTTGTTTTTTTGAAGTTTCCTTACGCAAAGGGCGAAGGTGGGATGTGAAAGGATAAGTCAGACCCAACGCTGCTCCGACGTGACTCTTCTTGGAGTACCCACTTTCCTGGAGAAAAACCTGTGCCACCTCCAGAGAGACCAGACCAGGTCTGCCTTCACTGTCCTCCCACAGGCAAAACTGCCCTTGCCACCCACGGGAGTTTTGGCTGTTGATCCATCAAGGTGGATTCACCCCTGGTTGAACCCCAAGCCACTCGGGTGAAAGCCTGGACAGCTTTCTGTAGAATGAGGGAAGGGATCCAGTTCATTGCTCCAGATGTCACCACTGGTCAGATAATTCAGAAGGGCCAAAAAGCGTGTGATAGAAAGCCTGGGTTTGTTTTATTTTTGTGTTTTAGAGCTGAGTGTTTTTATTGTCTAAGTGTCCTGACCATTATATGATGTCTCTTTTGGAAATGCAATGCCAGGCAGGACTCCCTGCTCCCTTTTAGAAAAGCTTTGTGAAGTCTGCTCCCACACTCCTTACTCAGGCAAAACTCCTAGGTTTTGTTGTTGGGTCTCATTTTCTCTCCTGAGTAAGGACTGTGAAGTCTGGTCTGTTTTGGAGAACTGGGTGGTGTTTCAGGTGGCTGTTGTCTTCTCTAACCCAAGACTTGCCTTGCATGAAGCAAGAAGGAAGCTCTGTCTTGGTCTGCCACGTACCTTCCCCGTCCCTTCTCTGTAGCCACCATGGGGAGGGGAGTTCAAAACCTTCTGGCTACATGGGCCAGGCTCTTCCACCTGAATTTCCAGGCAGCTGCACATCTTCCTGCTGGGGCAGAGCAAATTCAGAAGCCCCGCTCTTGCAGATGGGCCGCTGATCATCTGCGTCGGCTTTGGGTCTGCTCCTTCCCCATCCTTCTCCCCAGCTGTTTCTTTGCCCTATTTTAAGCACTCAGCTCGGTGCTTCTGGGTTCTTTTTACTGCTTCTGTTCCAAAAAATTATTGAAGTTGGGAAAAAAAACAGCAATGTAACTCCTTCGGTGCTATGCTAACTGCTTTGTTTGACCCAACCAAATGCTGGCCAACTTATAGATATTCCCTCTTTGTCCTAAGAAGCACCACACACCTGTGTCTTGAACAGGGATGGACTGAGAGGGGTGAGAGAGGGCAAGTGTGGTTTTGAAAGTGATTAAAGTCTCATGTGTATCTAGTAGAGCAAAAAGATGTAGATGCAGACTGCTTTCAAAGCTGGTTATTGCCCACCTTGTCGAATTAAATAGGATATAGCCTATAAGGTATTGAGGGCATTATATAGATAGATAGATATTTAAAAAAAAAAAAGACAAAAAGTTCAATTTATCAATAAATCACCCTTTAATTTTCCTGAAAATGTACTGCTCAATAGGGAAAACATCTGGCTGTGCTTGCACCTGGTTATTTTGCTATGACCCACTCCAGCAGCGGGAGGAGAGAGAATTCCTCCTCCTCCATATTAAGCCTGATATAAAAAGGGTGGCTATGAATTTTCAGGATGAAAGGGACTAATCAACATGTATGTCTGTGTCTACATCCCCAATCCTGTGGGAATATGGACAAGCATACATGCCATGTTACTGCAACAGTATATATGTTTTAATATATATGAACACATTGTGAATTCCAAAGGGCTTTTTTGAGATGAGGAAGGTTGCTCCTGGTGTGAGGTGCTGGCAATTTGGGATTTGCAAGCAGGGTTGAAATAAACATTCCTTGTATGTTTTTTTTTTTAATATCAAAAGACCATCAGAAGCTTAAAGTCCATCTGAGGAAGTGCTGTACCACCCGATCTTCCACTTCTTAAGAAATTTGGAAGCCAAAATCAGACCAAAAATAAGGGTCAGTATAAATCAGTAAAGCTCCATTGATGGCCAGGTGCCTCCTTACACTCCCCATGCTAAAAACAGTAACTTCTATTGGTGCCAGGGAACCCAAATTGGGCCCTATTGCTCTTTTTCTAAGCCTGTGATAAAAGATTTAATGTTTGAGCTTGTAAGTTTTGTCAAAACCCAGGCAAAACTTGGACAAAAGCAGGAGTATCTTTCCAAGTAGAACCATCTGAGTGTGGCATACCCCTGATCACGTGGGGGCTTTGTAGTCCTGAGGAAGAGATAGTTTCTCCTTTCACCAGTATCACCATTACAATGAGAACAGCCCTGTTAATACACACAGCAAACAGAGCCCTCCTTCACAGGGATTAAACCCTCCAAATCTGTTTTCAAGCCCTTAAAATTCAAATGCCAAATGCCACTCAAAGGGAATGATTATTGTTTTCCCTCCAGATGCCATTCCCGCTCATCAGTCACAAGGACAAGCAGCTCATATTTTCCTTTCTAGCTGTATTTACCAATAAAACTCACTGCCAGTGCCAGAACCTCCTTCCCTCAGAGCCAGCTGAACACCACCTGCAAACCGCCCCCGCCTTTCCTCCCCTCCTTCCACTTTCAGAGCAAACACTGTTCCTTCCTAACTAGCGAAGATCCAGGACAAATGCCAGCCGATTACACCTACAATCTGTTCTCCTTAGGATTTTGTTTCAGTTTCTGAGGGCAGTCGAGTACACACAGGGACACGTGCCCGCAGAAATTTCAGTGGCCTGAGGTCGAAGCTGCTTGACTTCAACTGGGTGATTCTTGGGCTTGTCTTGTGCAGGGCCAGGAGTTGGACTTCCATGATCCTTGTGGGTCTCCTCCAACTCAGAATATTCTGTGATTCTATGATTCGATGAGCTGACACTGCTGTGAGAGAAACTATAGACCAAGTGTTCCCCAGGTGACCCCCTCAAATTGCTACATGTTCATATCATTCCCACAGAACCTGTTTTGTTCAATAATCACTGAAGGTATCGGTCAACAAATTTATGATGGATAAGTAGTAGGGAAAGTGGACTGGTTTGTACTTATCCATAGACCTCCCAGAACTACTCGAGCAATTAAACAAGCCTTAAATTGGGTGCAATTGCAGCCATTTGGAGGAGAGCTGTGATGGGTGTTTTCTGAAAAAATGGCTTAACAGGTGTCACAGCCCAATCTCTTTGGCCCCCATCTTTTCTGTGTAGGGAGAGTGAGAGGCAAGAGATTTTACACAGAACATCAAAGTTTGCCATTAGCTACAAAATGTGCCTCCCTCCCAAAATGGATCTAAAACTTGAGGGGTTTTTTTGTGTGGAAAATATTTTCCTATCAGAAAATAACCAGTGGTTCTGGCTTATGTTTCTGCTCTGCAAACTTTTACCATTCCAGCCTTTTGTTCCAATGAGGAATGGGAATTAGTTTCAAAAGTGTTTCATTTACTCAGGGAAGGACTATTTCACATCTTGGTTTTGATGACTTTCACTCAAGTCATCGGGCCAAGTTCAGACCATTCCACTAAAGCTGATTACCCAGTATGAAATCAGTATGAGATAACAGATAGGGAGAGGTTCTTAATGGTCTCCTGTGTGTTCCTTGTTACAGACTAATAGTGTTGTGATCAGGAACCTGACAGTGTGCTCCATCATGGGCTTGTTCCCTTAAAAACAGGATTTCCACAGAAAGGCTCTATATTTTGGAGGCTTTGAATGACTTTCTGATTGCAAGGAAATGTCATCCCTTTGTTGTGTATGTTTTTTGATGCACTGTCATATACAGAAGGCAAAATCGTGGTGCCTGAAGATCCACATTTTCTTTCCATCTCTGCTGTGGGCTGTTGGTTGGAAGAGCCAAGTGGATTTTAGGGTTATCTCTGTTGGCAGGTGAAATATGTTCCTTAGTACCACTGGCCTGTTTTCCAGGGCATGTGATATGGGAATGGTCAGGCTGTTGCCTGGCTCCCATTGCCAATCCCAGCTCCAGCCCTGGATCTCTGCCATCCTTACCCCAGGTGTTGCAACGTGCATTTAAAGATCTTTGTCAACCCTACTTCTTGCAAAGCTCTTCCGATTGAAAGGAATCCTATAAGTCCACAGTACCTCCTCAAATTAGTTTTCATCCTGGGAGAGTTTTTGATTAGTGAATTTTGATACTACTGGAAAATTGGCACAGCCACAGAGAATAGCACAATTTAAATACTTCTATTGCAGAAGTGCCACTTTTCCCATAAACATTGGAATTTTACTAATCACTGCTGGATCTCATTGTTAACACTCAAAAGCTGGAAAACACTCTTGCACTTGATTCCTCAGATATACTTTCTTCAAGGAGAACAAATTCCGCAATCACTACAAAGTGGTCAAAAGAAGCTGTTACAGCAGAACACCTGGGGGTTTGGGTTTTTTTTTTTTTTTTGCTCTGTGCCTCATCTGTAAATTGTGAAGTGTAGAGGTTCCCTCACAAGGGTGATGTGAGGATTATTTAGTCAGTGTTGGTGGAACTTCTTCAAGACTTTACCATCAAAAGCACTGCAGGGCTGTGGTGGTGGTGGGCAGAGCAGGACCAAACAATCCACCATGTCACCTTTCCCTTGTCTCCATGTAGCTCAGCAGACACAAAGAGAGAAGTTGATCTGAACTGTCACATTAAGATTTTGGGAAGTGCTTTTCTCCATCCCCTGAAATGCCCCACTCTCCCTTTGTAAAGTATTCAAGGAAGGCAACTGAGAAACCAGGGATTTGGCACAGTCCCAGTGGGCCATGGAAAAGAAAGCAGAGATGGAAAGAGTGTGTGGATCTTCAGGTGCATTCCCAAGATTTCATGCCACAGGCATGCCCACGTCTTATTCTTCCACCCTAAATCCTGTCTGGTTGAAAATCTTCCAAGGGAGAAGCCTGCTCACCACAGAGCCTCTGGATCAGGCACATCAGGCAGAAATAATGGCCTAAGCTTTCCTAGGAAGAAGGACATTTTTTGTTTATTAAGCTTGAAACTTAGTCATGCCCATGCCTTGAATTTGCCTTATTAACCAAATTCAGCCCATTCTGAATCCAGGTCATTCATCCTTCCAGTGCCATTCTGACCCAGCGTGGCTTGCAGGTGAAGATGCCCATCCACCCAAGTCAGGATCAAGTACCTGCCACTTCAACTGGGAGAGTTTGGCTCCTTCCTAGGTCACTTCTCTACCTGGGCCATCCTTCCTGGGGGTCTAGAGAGACCACGATCCGAAATTATACCCCCACGAGTAGATATGAATGAACAAGGAAAACTACTTCAAGTCCTGCCACAGGCAACTCCATTTGTCCCCCACGGGTGTTCCAACACCGTTTCAGCTTCTGCCAGAAGCCACACACGTGGTGCTTAGGTAAAACAGGGCTGCCAACACCCTCTGCTCTGAGCTGGCCAGGAGAAGTGGCAGAGGGCAGAGCTGACCCTCCTCTACATCCAGAGAGTGAATTCCTGCTAAACTCGTTGGCGTTATCTTTGCCTTGGTGCGACGCCGCCGACAGCAGCTGTCGGAAGAGTTAGGGATTTTTTGATGGGATGAGCTGACAGGTGTCAACATGATGCAAAACTGGTGCTATTAACTTGGCATAGAGTGCCTGCGAGTCTCTTCTCTTTCTTTTTCGATCACCAAGCAATGACCTTATGCTTGGGGAGCCCGTTGTTGATAGACAACAGTGTCTGCAGCGCCTTCTCCTTTCACGGGAGGGCTCTGAGTTTGTGCTCTGTCTCATTCCCCAGCTTTTCCTCTATTTTCTACATCTTGGAGGTTAATGTGTGTGTATGTTTGGGCATGAATTTATGAGCAGAAGGAATAGAGCAAGGGCCGACACAAGTGTTTAGTGCATGTTGATTGAGAAGGGAGGGAATGAGAAGCAGGGGTTAAGACCCAGACGTGCAGGTTTTATCTCTGCCTCAGTCTGGCAGGACTTTGCTAAACCCATCAAAATTGTTGCCTGTGCCCGGGACAATTTATTCTCTGGGCTCCCAGGGAGTGACAGATTGAGATATTCAGGGCAGGGCTCTGCAGAGGGATGAGATCAGACTTACTGAGTGTCTTCAACTTCCCCTGGTTTAGTGGAAGCGGAAGGCATCCAGCAATCCCAGGAGGGATCCCACGTCAGGCTGTGCCCTTTTTATGTGAGATCATTCTCTGAGCACTCAAAGTTCAGTTCTGCTTCTCTTACATCCATGCAAACATGTTGAACAAGGCAAAATGTGGCCATTTTAATTTAGGGAAGGCTGTTAAAAAGCATCCAAAGTGCTAAATAAGAGCTCGCAAAATCAACACGCCCCTTAAAGGACCAAATTCTGGTCTCAGTCTCCCCAAGGCACCGGCTCACCCTGCATAAACCCTGGTGTTTTTTTCTGGGAAAACCCTTGTTTTTCTGTCATCAGCAAGGCCAGAGTTTGGCCTGGCCCCACCTGCCCTCAGTAACTCCAAAAGGCTCTCTGTGTTTGTTGACGATGGCTTTGTTAGGGCAGCAACATTTGAACTCTCAAAGCCTCGTGGTGCCTTTTCTTGTGGTGCTTTTACCCTTCACAGGACTTCAGTCAAGGCAACCACTTGCATCCAACAGCAACGCCAGTACTTGTCCTCTGTATTAGGTGCCAGTGCAGTAACAGACTTTAATGTATACTTATATAAATATAGATAGATAGATAGATTGCTATAGTTATAATTATATATATATAACTGAGGTTCTGATGCCCCTGCAGGAGGAATGGACCATTCCTCTGCAGGAGTACACACTGCTCGAGTGAAACCAACAGCTCAACGTCCTGTAAAGTATTACAACCCTGGCAAGGAGCTTCTCTTTCCCATGGTTTTATTTTTTGTGGCTCCCCTCTCTCCTCCTGCCCCTCCAAAACGCACTCAGTGAAAGCTGCTGTTTCACATCATAGAAACTTTTTTGTAATTTCTCAGCATTTCTCAAAATCTCAACACCTTCCTGCTGCTGCGGGATGGGGAGGTCTCCCCTTGCCGTGACAGGGGTTGGTGAGGCAGCATTCCAGGGCAGAATCCCAGGCAGCATCCTTGCCTTTTTTTGGCACCAAGGTGATGCAACTCACCTTGTGGCCAGCGCTGTTATTGCCCCCGAGCAAAACCATCAGCTGTTGAGCCTCCCTGTCTCAGCTGCCCCAGCCAGACACCACCTCGGGGTATTTTTTTTCCCTCTTTGGATACTCGGTTTTCCGTGTGAGCTGAGCAGCCCTCGCTGTTGGGAAGGAGGGAAGCGAAGGCATTGCTTTGCTCACATGAGTAGTTCTGCCTGACTTCGGGGGGGAGAGGGTTTTTTTTGTAAAAAAACCTGCTGGGTTGGGTCAATTATCACCTTGTTGTTACCTTTGATGTATTGCTGAAACCAGAGAGAGGTGGCAGAACAGATGTTGAGTGAAGGTATTTTCTCCTGAAGGGAACAACACCAATAATACTGTAAAAGGTGCTAGAATCAGACCTCATTTTATATACTTTGGTTCTTAGAGATAAAAAAAAAAATTAAAATACACAGTATTCTTCCTGTGCAGCCTTACTGTAGATTGTTACAACCAACTCATTATCCAAAAGACAAAAGAACCCAAGTGAAGAGGTTAAAAAAAAGACAAAAATGAAGCGATCCTGTATAAAGTGTAACACATATGACTTTCCTATATAAATGTAAATGATCAGACATATATTAAAATGCACTCGAGGCAGGCAGGAAGCATGAAAAGCTTTTGAAATATCTTTTTAAATGCACAACACCTGTCTTTGTTCCTTTGGCTGGTGCAAGAGGGAATGTGCCAAGTGGCTTCTATTTCCTTTACATTCTGTTCATGATTTTTGGGAAAAGGAAAGAAGGTTGGAAAGAGGGTGGGAGGTTCAGCCCGCATGAAAACCTGGAATATTCATCTCAATTTTATTTGTTTGGTTTTGTTGTTAGTGAACAATGTTGGTGTTTGGACTCACAATTCATTTCTCAAATGCTTTTCAAAGCTTTGTTGCCTGCCCCAGGTGCTGAGCATAACTCTTACCTCAAGAAAGATTATTAAAAATGAAAAAAAAAGTCAATTGTTTTTTCCCATCTCTGGAAAATTAAAGCAAACAAATGACAACAACAATAGAAAAAAATAATAATAATAGTAATTTAAAAAGCAAACAAACAACCAGCAGTGAATGAAGAAATGAAAATTAAAAACAAAAGAAAGAAGTCAAAGCAGAGGTTTGGGGATCAAACCGAGCCATTCTGGTGCTTTTCCCCTTTTTGTGTTGCTAATGATCAAAATTACATGAGATGGGCTTAGACAAGTCTGTGGTCTTAGGATGTAGCAAAAAATGTATTTAAAGAGAATACAAAATTTGCATGGAACAAACTCTGATGGAACATTTAAAGAATGGCTGTTTCGGTGTCAGACGTTCAATGTTAGCATGTGTGTGTGCTGTAAATACCTTTTCATGTGTGACATGTACAGTTGACTGAGGAAAAAACAAAAGTATGGAACCGAACAAAAAAGAAAAAATAATAATCAAATGCTATTTTATCAGATGATGCACTTTTTCACCTTGATGAGAAGCCACTGTTCACAACTATGCAATCTTCCAGTTTCTCTCTCTATCTCCTCTCTCCAACCTCAAATTTCCCAACTATTTTCCATAACCTAAACCGTTTTTTCTTTTGTACAAAGAAACACAAAAAAGTTCCAAACTCTGGTTCAAGGTGAGAGTGCTACTGTGACTTTTCTCAAACGATAAGAGCTAACAAACAGACAAACAAAAGGGGTTTGGTTTGGTTTTGTTTTTAAGAAAAAGGAGGTTCGGACATGACCCTCTTTATGTTCTCTAAGTGAATCGATGTTTTCTACATGTGCCAGGCTTCTGTTGATGGGGTTTTCTTTGGGTTTGGTTTTGTTTCTTGAGTCATTTTTTTTTTCTCTCTCTCTCCTTTGGGTTTTAGGATTTTTTTTTTATTTTATTCATTTTCTTATATATATATTTTTTTTTTGATTCTGGTTTTGTATTGTAGGTATTGGGGATGTGAAGATGAAGGTGAAATTTGGCTTAACTCCAAGTGTTCTAGTACATGTGTGTGCTATATGTACATAGTTTTCTACATAGAAAATTTTACGCGCTTTTTAACGCACTTTACGACTTGTATGTACAAAGTTGTCTATATAGAAAATGTAGTGAGTGTTACCTGACCCTCAAAGAAGAGTATTTTGATTCTATGACTAAGAGGAGTTAAGATGTTTGAGTATCTCACCCGTGTGTGTGTGTATTATACACTATATTATATATTATAGAAATATATAATAGCGTATGTCCATGGTAGGGTGTGTATAACATATACACACATCCAAACACAGGATCATGCCCATCTATACCATTGAAGTAGAGGTTTTGTAGTTCTTTAAGCTGTAATAAATAGCCTGACTCTACTGGGTAAATTTTTCCCTGTCCTTAGATGGGTAGAAAGGTAGAAAATCGTCTAGAAAGGTAGAAAATGTCTAGAAATTGTCTAGAAATTGTCAGGAAATTGTTAGGAAAGGTAGAAAATTCTCCTCCCCCAGTTCATATTCCTGGGAGAATTTAGCCTTCAGAACCTTTCTTTCTTTCCCCACCCCAGTTTACCAACAGGTGCTGAGGAGAGTGTTGGTGAGGAAACAGGGTCGTCCAGTGATGAGCTCAGGAAAACACGCGCCCACGAGATGCTGTCACGTCCCCAGCCCACCACTGACTCACCTCGCAGCTTAGAGCATCACTCCCACTTCTCTGTGCCTGTCAAACTGGGGTTGCTGTTGCTTACCAAGCCTTTAAGCACTTTGCACTCATGGTCCTCCTCTGCAGATACCGCGGGGTCCCTCTCCGTGACGGTGGGAGGCGATTCGGGCCAGTTTACGGTGAGATCTTAACCAACCTACCCCTTGTCCTCCATCTCTCTTCTGTTTAGGAAGCCAGTGCTGCCTCCTTGGGCCATGCTTCGACCTTCATCCCCTCACCGTGATTTTTTAGGTGTTGTTCTTTTCCTTCCTTCCTCTCAAGGCTTCCCCACCCTTGAGAGGTAGAGCCCATGATGTGAACACTCCTCAAATCCCTTTATCGGGCTCTCCTCAGCCTCGGTACCTCCAGGTGCTGAAACAACTTGGCCAAGGGCAAGACCCTGGGTTGCAACCATCAGCCCACTCTTGTCTGATACACTATACACAGACCTCATGGTCTGGATCCTTCTGGATGCCTTCCAACTTGAGACATTCTGTGATTCTGTGACCTCAAGTTTCTTGGGGTAGGACAGATGAAACCCCATTTCTGACTCACTGGACACCTGATTTAGTGAAGCTCTTCCAAGTGACCAAGGGACAGCTGTGAATACAGAAAGGACCTTTACAGAAGCTAGTAAAAGTGGGAAGGATGAAGGGAATGGATTCCTGGCACCTCTTCCATGTATTTGTGGCAACACGAGTGACCACATCAGTCTGTGGCATGGTGGGTGCTTCTTTCAGCCAATCTTTTACATTTGAATCCTTACCAGGAACTTCATGTCAGTCTTCCTGCTGAAGTTACAGCCACATTTACCTGAAAACAACAGGAGTGGAAAAGCTGGATGCAATCTTTCCATCTTGCACAACATCCTGGCTGCAAGTGTTGCCAGTCAGTTGGTTGATCTATAAATCCAGGTGGGCTCAGAAACCTCCTGTGAGCGTTTAATGTAACTCAGTTCTCTAGAAAGCAGCTTTCACACCTAAGTAATTTACTGTAGTACATCTCACCCAGCCTTACATGTTGCACATTGTCTGTTTAATGGTGTGACACGTGTGTGACACCTCGAGGGTCTCCTTATCTGCTCTTCCTGCACAAACATGGGCTCTTCCCTCTACTGTTGGGATTTGGTCTCTTCCATCTACTGGCAGGTTTTGGGCTTTTCCATCTACTGACAAGTTTTGGGCTCTGGTTGGGGCTGGTGTTTGCAAGGAGCTATAGGTGTCCCTTGGACTTGCTATTAGGATGCTGGCATCTACAGGCTGTGTTAAGGATTATTAATGATTATTAATGATTAATTTAATGATTATTCCATATTTTTGAAGACAGTATTTTCCCCCGCCCTGGTTCACTTTAAGTCAGAACACCTAATTTCCTTCCCTTAAAATGCAGTGCTGAGAGGTGCCCACCTAAGGAGGCCAAGTGCAGTCATCCTCTGCCCCAGTTTCTACTAAAGTTTTAAGGAAAAAAAATGAAGATACTTTCCTAATTGCTAGATTCAGTGAATGGAAGAACCTACAGGGCAAGTTTGACACAATCCATAATCTTTTAACGTCATACACTCCAGATTCTTAAAGGAAGTAACTTGCAAAGGCTACTTGTTCCATGACTCACCTAGAAAAATCTATTCAGGGCAAGAAATGTATGGAAGATGTTTGACAATAAATTTTTCCTCTCTGGGTTAACCAGCCCCTTTGTAGCAAAGCAGTGCAACCATCAGAGTCAAAATAGAACCAGATCCGTGTTTCAGTTCAAAATTACTTTTTTTGTGACATGAAAAAACAAATCTTTAAGAGTGTGTTTGGCAAAAAATAGGAGAAGTTCATTTTGTGAAGAAGTATAAAGCCACTTACAGCTTTCAGACCCTAAGAGAGAAAGTATTTCTTGACACACACCCCTGGGTGGGGATGCTTATCTAAAGAGCCTACTGGCTCTATGAGCACTAGATCCAATCCTCTAATTTAGCCAGAAGATCTGGGTATCTCAGGAGTTATCAAGGTCCATTCCATACTTAGACAGCAAGATACGCCAGGATTAACCAGTTGGTTTCCTGTTTAGATCTGTTGTGTGGCCTTTATGTGATTATGTTTAGGTGAGCTGAATCCCACCAAAAGTGGACAGGATTTACCTGTCCATGCTTCCAAAACACTTCCCACCATGGCTTCTCATGAGACTTGTCCTCTCGGTGCTCTGCTAATGAACATTCAAAATTATCTCCTCCAACACAGCTCCGTGATGACTCTGCAGCCCCTGCCACATCCACATCAGTCATCACCCTCCCAGGACTAAAGGAATCAGAGAGTGGGACCCACTCAAGAATTGAGGGAATTTGCTTTTCTTAAGTGCTCCACACTTTCTGTGACCATGTTCTGGTCACTCCAAGGGTTCACAAAAAAACTCTCGAAAATCAATGCACAAGCAATAACCTTCTGTGTGTTTTCCTGAAGGATAAGGTCATTTTCCAACAGGGACTTGTTTAGTAGATTCACACAGCATTCTGGCAACAATCGCATTGGCCTCTTCTCCTGCTTATTATGAATTTGTTCTGGTCAATTCTCCTCATTTTCTTTAATTCAGCCATGACATTGTAAATTATATAAGAATAAACCCCAGATTGCCATCATTTGCAGAACAGTTTGGGAATGATATTCCTTCCAGAGTACCCTTCCTACCTTTGCAAGAAAATTAGGAGATGGTTGAGCAGCAGCAAAGGGGCTCCTAGTCCAGAGCTTTCAAACCTGTTTTTGTCTGTGTCTGTTATAAAGCACCTGAGAGCTCCTTGATTATCCTCCTGATAATGTGGCTCCTGAATGGTGTGAGAGTGTCATGCCCATCCTTTGCTGCATGTGCATGGATGAAGGTGGTCCAATTGCCCTAAGAACTTTAACCAGCCATGCTGGTAACATATTGGAAATGTTTTCCTGTATCCAACCTAGTTCTCCCTTGCTGTAGTAAAATCCACTGCGTCACATCTCCGTGTCTTTTCGCCTGTGGAAGGAAGCACCGGCTGCATATTTTCCTGGATTGACAGACTAAATTTAAAAGTCCAAGGCTGTTCCAAATCCCTCCCAAGATATTGTGCTGAGAATTATCTGAAGAGCCCCAGTCATCCAGGTGCCTTAACAGGTCTCCTTGTGGGAGTGCAGATCCACCAGGTAACACCAACACCGGTCACTTCAGCGGTACTGTCTTTCTTGCCACGTATCTGCTGTTCCATGAAAAACAGCAACAGAATCCATCAAGGGGCCTGCCCTTCTGCTGAAGCCTTGTTTGGTGGCCACCATCCACAAGTCCAAGCTGATATCCATGAGCACACAGTTCTGGATGCAGCCTCGAGCGTTCCCAGGGTGTGCTGCTTCCCCTTGGCCATCAAAAAGGAAGGGGAAATGGTTTGTCTTTCTTTTTGCTTATGTTCAGCCCCAGTAGATTGCCCTGCTGTGGAGTCCCCCCTCTTTGCCCTCAGGCACTACCCCTAGAACACAGGCTATTTTTCAGAGCTGTTTTATCACCTTTAAAAGTCATGAAAAATCAATGGAAAATTTTCCCTTGGAGACGACTGGTTTTGTAGGAAACGCTTCTGATTTACTTTCCTCCCCGTTCCCAAATGGCATCATTACTAAATGGGCTCTAATATCAATATCAATGTTAGTAGGATCCATTGATCAAGCTGTGAATCAAAGCTCACTGCTGTGTTGGATATACATATGTTAATGACAGTTGTGTTAAGCCAATTTAACAGCTAGATTCTTCCACATCCCTTTGTTTGTATCTACCTCACTATGATTTCTTTGATTTCTTGTGATTAGTGTTGTATACAATGTCAGAGGTGATATGTAGATAAAAATATCTATATATATATACAAATATATATTTTTTGCTTTGCAATAAAGCTCAAAGCTATAACCCGAATATTCATAAATGTCATAATCTTTATTGTAATGTTCCCTTCTCAGTTGTAAAATCCTGTCTGGATCCTATTTTCCTGTACACTGGAATCAATATTGTGATCATGAATGAATGGTTATTATTTCTGTTCCTTTTCCATTCAAATGATATTTTGAAATGTGAGATAGACACCAGAATTGTCAAACATGAATTGGTTTACTTTTTTTTTTCTTTTCCCCCAAATACAGCCTGTTTGTAAGTGGAATCAAACAGCAAAATTGAAAGAAATTATTTGCAGTCCTGATCTTTCAATTTTGGTTCTCTGATCTTAACACTGAATTTGGCAGGAGGAGGAGAGGGAGCAAACAAGGCTTTTAGGCTATGAAGGAAAAATGTTGTACATCTGTTTCCATTTGGTGTGAAGAGGGGTTTCATTCTTTGAATAATTGACATGTGGCATTTCCTGAGCATGGGGACCACATTCATTGAAAAGCTGTCTGTTTAATGGCAGCCACTGACCCAGAGTCACTAATCCAGGTCCTTTTTGTGAGTATGAAAAGAGACAAAGAGTTCCCCAGGACAATTCATCCCCTGCTAATTAAGGCACTTCTCTGAGGCATCAGACATCTCCTCCAGGATGGACTGAGAATTTGAAGCTCACAATGGATACCTCACCTTGATGGGCTAAAACAAGTTCAAAGACTCACACTGTCAGTGCACAAATATCCTGGCAAGTGAAAACTGTTTCGATTTTGGGTCATGTGCGTCATTCTGAACCACACAGTACCCTGTCCTCTGCCAGTGGAAGGGGTGAGGAAGGTGGGAGCTCCTGGTGAGGTGAGAAAGACTTTTCCCTATGCTCATGTGGTGGAAAATGTCCTTGGACCCAGTGACAATCCAGTAATACCACAATAACCAACATCTGGCACAGAAATGCTGGAGGAGTCCTATGGGGTGGGGAAGAGCACCAGGGAGGAATTTTGAGGTGGATGGGACCTCTCATCTGTTTATTCCCAGTAAAGCCTTTCCAAGAGCCTCACAGCTTGATCCTGATGCCAGAAATGTGAGGGGACAAAGCCCACACTTTCCCAGGGCAATTCTTCTCCAACCTCCACACTGCTCCATAGGCTGAAATTGGGAAAAAAGCACCAAGCCCCAAATAATCTTAGTTTGATTAGGAAATATTTACAGGGATCTCACTTTACTGGGAGCAAAATGAGGGGAATCATCTCCATTTCCTTTCCACCAGACTGCAGGGGAAGTAACATTTTCCCATTTGTCAAAGCAAACAAAAAATTAGTGACCAGAAAGAATTGGACACAAATGGAGTCTGACATATTTTTAAAAAAAAAAAAAAAAAAACAAGGAGAAAAATTACTACAGAACTCAAATCCAGTTATCCCATTGGGAAATAAAATAAAATTTAAAAAATTACAGAATAAGCAGGAAATTGAAACCCAAAGATGAATAAATCTCAGTGGAGAAAATGCTGTTGGGTTTAACTTAAAGCACAAGACAGGACTGCAAAGCACAGATTTAGGCTTGGTTTACGAGACCCCTTCTGTGTAGTCTTCTCTCTAAAACTGGCACAATTGTTCAGTACAAACAGAATTTTTTTCCCTCATTCTTATCTGGTGTCTGTACAAATCTGGCTTTGTTTTTTGGTTTGGTTTTATCCTTTTGTTGCCTGTTCCCACCTATTTCTATTTTCATGGTGTAGTATTTTGTCTCTCTGAAATGAAATACAGATGTGTTCATGAAGTTGTATAGCAGATGGAATTACAGGTTGAAGTTGATTTGGAAAAAGAAATAATCTAACAAGGAGAAAAATATCTATATGAAAAGTATGCTTCCAAAGTGTGTGTTTGAATTTGGGCATTTTGCCATTCTACTGAGCTTTCTGAAAGGTTTATTACGAAATAATGTGACTTTATGGAGTTTGAGGGGCTTGAGATACCAAAAAGCACAATTTCTTGTTAAACTGCTATAATATGATTGAGGATCCATTATGGTAGCTCATTTTTTTGCCTATCTGACCATTATAATCTCCAAATTTTTGAGATGAAATAAATAATCCTTTCAATCTGTTCATTAATCATCTTGCATTAGGCAGAAGGGAGAGATGCATCTGGTTCATTTCTGCTCAGAATTCATATGGAATTCCCGGCCTTATTTGTTCTTTATTTGCTTTAAAAATAGGGTTGGATTTTGTACTTGGTGGTTATTTTCTCTGAAACCTGCTGAAAGTTAAAAAGGTCTCCTTTCAGCTCAGTGACAACGAGTCTGTCCAGTAAATGGAAGAGACAGCCTGGTTTTTTTCTCATGTGCAGTGGAATGTGGTCTGGGAAGGACTAGGTCATGGAAATCACTGGTGGATCTGATTTGGTCATGCTGATTAATGTTAACGAGGGGCCAGGGGTATCCTTGCTGCCCTCCACAGCTGCAGGAGTAGGTGTTGGATGAAGTTCATGTCTGAAGTATCATTAATGGTGTCCTAATATGTTCAGAGGGTCAGTGGTTGGTTGATGAAATGGGAAAGTTCTTCAGCATTTCTTTTCCTTCGTCTCTTTGAAAAGAGCTTAGATTTTCTTCCCTGCTCTCTCCCAAGTATTTCCTCTGGGCTAGTGGCATGCCTTTGGTTTTGGTCAGGGAGGATTTTTTTGTCATATCTTGTTGGTTTATTGCTGAGGTCAATTTGGAACAATTTGCTAATGCTGCCTTTGAGGGGTTAAGTCCTTCTGTAGCATCAGTGCTGCTTTACTGAGAGGTTCTGTGTGTCTCTTCCATCTCTGGAGGAGAGAGTGGTTCTAGATCCATACTCACTGCTGTTCTCCCTGCTCTTTTCCAGGTGGCAGGACTGTTCATTTTGGTAAAGATCTCTTTTATTTTTGGCGGTTGTAGCCTGAGCAAAATTTTCCTCCACCTTTGTAAATGTGGGAGAGCTTCACCAGCTTCTGTGGAGCTGAACCAGCTTCTACCCTGGCACAGAGCAGCAGCAGTGGTGAGCAGGGTGTGCTCTGGACAGGAATTGCCTTTCTGTTGCCTGTTGCATGACAGATGGAATATAACAAGTGGATATAATAGTATTGGGAATGTCTTCTGCTGTCTCACCCATGAGAGAGAGATTTGGGTAAAGGGTTTGAACAGGTTCTGACAATGGAGCCTTTACAGAAACCAAGATAATTGATTTGGATGAAGTGGCTCCTGAGGTTCTTTAGGCAGTAAAGCACTGACAGAGGCTTCAGGGCTCTGTTTTATTTTCTCTCAGTTATTTCATAAGGTTTGGAGGCCACAAAGCCCTGCACAGAGTCACAGCTGGTTCACTCCACTGCTCAGGTCAAGTCAAGAAGTAGAGTTGTGTCCAAGGCAGGATGGTGAAAAACATACTTTGAGGGTTTCTGGGTCCCTTGATGGCCCTAGGGTTGGGCATCAGGACATGCCCAGGCTCACATGATGAAGGAGACATGAGTGCACCATCAGAAGATCCTACAATAGCTAAAATATATAGAAAAAGTGCTGTAATTTAAAGCCATTGAAATCCTTCTCTGAAATATGGACTCAGCAAAGAGGGCTGAGGACACAATGCCTGTGAATTATGTCTGTTCTACACTCAGGAAAAGATAGTTGTTCAAACAAGCAGTGGATCATCTTAATGCTGATGAGAATTAGCCTGGAATCACCAAAGCAGTCATGCCCTCAGCCCACAGTCCCTTACTGGATATACAAGGAGGAGATGTAATGCTGGCAGAAGCTGAAAGGACAATCTTCCCCCTTCTCAGTGGGCCTGTCCCATCTCTGAGGCATCCTTGAGTCTTAAATATGCACCTTGAATCACTTTCCTGAGGTGCTAATGGCATTAGCTGTGGGGACACTCAGCTCTTCCTGGTGCCAGTCCCTGTTTGGATCATGAGCTCAACACCGATGACATCACTTGGCAGGGACATTTTGTACAGCTCTTCCTGAGCACCAGATGAGCCTTGTACTGCCAGCCAATTTGAGCCTCAAGATGAACAACCAAACCACCTTTCTGGTGGTGCTGCTTGGGGTCCCTTCATCACCATCCCTGAGATGCAGCATGAGGGGTTGAGTGACATTTGGATTCGCTCCGAACAGGCAAAAGCTCTAAACTTGATGAGACACAGATTATTATCCCAGTCCTGTTGAACTCCTTGTCTCCATCCACACCAATAAATTAAACAGAGGAGGGACCTGGCACTCAGTTGTCACAGTTTTTTAGTTGTAAGCAAATGTTGGCACAGTTTTGGCCTGCAGACAGAGAGCGTCGATCCCAACGATTCCCTGTGTGAGGATTTAGCAGTTGGTCTGGAGACAACAGGCACCTTTGATTGTGGGAACCCTGTCTGGAGGCCAAGGGAGACTGTCACAGGAGACAGGATGGGCCCTGTAAGTGTTTCTTTTATTTATATAGGCACAGTCACCATGAACTTTGTCAGTTAAATGTCATGACAAGCTACATGATAGTCAAGAGGAGCTAATATTAGGCTAGACCTGCAAACTAGTCTCTGCTTAATAAGAGAGACAAGGTTTGAGGGAGAGATCATATATTTTACAAGAAATATATATTTTATTATTAAAATACCTCCCCCTCTAAACCCTGCCTCTTGTATTACCTTAGACTATTCCAGCTCCCAAAACATGACTGGAAAGTGCTTAGAAATGCCTAAAAATGGATTTTGCCTCAGTGTTGTTGTTCCAGTGTTAACAAACTTTTTGTGGCCCTTTTAATCCTCGTGACTTGCACCCTGTTCTTATCCCAGGGTACACACCAAAGCAGGAGGCTTCGACTTTGCAAGGTGCCAAAGGTTTCTTATGAAGTCCAAAAATACTATCCCTGCTTTCTATGGGAGCTGAGGGGATCAGCTTGTTCCAGGAAGAGCCCAGAATTTTTTTGCCATGCCTTCCCTTTGTTATGCTGCCAACAGAGCCTCATGGAGAGCATATGGCCTTGTTACACTTGTTTTCTTGGTATTTTTTTAAAAATAAAGACTCCACAGTGCCGCACGAGTTCTAATAGTGTAAAATGTGCTGTGTTTATGTGCATTTCCCTTCCATAAGCAAGATATTTCTGCAGAATTCAGCACCTTCAGAGTTGGCTGCATTTTCCTGCAATCATTCCTAGTTTTTCAGGCTAGGGGAGTTTTACTGGCTATTTTTTTTCTGGCTTCGCCCCAGTCCAAGACTGATTTAAAATGTAATTCTTTGTTTTCTTCCTAAAACCCTTCCTCAGCTCCGATGCTCACTAGAAACTCAGCCTCGGGCTTTCCTAAAACTCATAGCCAAGAGCATTGAGATAATTTGCATCAAGTGAGGCCTGGGGAGGAATTCAGCATCACAAGTGAGACTGGGTTAAGAAACCACAGATTTGGCAAATCAGGGGCTGCACAACTCTCTGGATTCCTTGTTAGCTCACTCCATCAGGTTCTGTATTCAATACATCAAATGTTTTTGCATTATTACTTTTTTCTCTGCAAATATGTCACATTTTATCAGGAAAAACAAATGTATTTGCCACTTCTTTTGTCATGACACAAGCAATTTTTATCCATATCAGCCAAACATTTGTAATTCAAAGAACATAGATCACAAATAACACTTTATTTGAGCAGCACAGTTCCTTTCTCAGGAAAAGGAGTGCCCGGTTTACACAAAGCAAAAAGAGCTGAAATTAATCTGGTATTAAAAATTACACGAGGTAATTGAAGAAACTATTCTCTGCTCATTTCTCATTTGCTCTAGTCTGAAAATATTTCAGCAGTGATTAAAATCTGGTTATTGTCATGTCCCATAGCTACATCTATAGTTTATTTAGCTACTTGAGGAGTTCCAGAAGATAAGTCCTTTAACCTTGCAGGCTTTGGCAGCCCCATGTGCAGCCAGATGTTCTTCCCCAGGTGTGTCCAGGCTGGATAATCATGGTAGGATCTAGGGATGGTTGCTTTTGGAAGCACTAAGAAGAAAACTGTGATTCTACCCCACCGATTTTGTCCTTTGAAAGCTTATCTTAGTAGCAGCAACATCAGTTTTTAGTACATGGCTTGTTTTCTCTTCTTTATTAGGGTATCTTTTGTTTCCATCCCCATGACAATTTGTCGCCCCTCTATACCTTAGATGGGGGTGTGTGAGGCAAGAATAGTGACACCCTGTCATTCTTCCAGGGGATTTTATTTCTTCCCCTTGCTCTTTATCCAGAACTGAAAAGGTCCAGACCTCTAGCGGTAATCTCTGAAGTTTTGAGGGTTTTACTGTCTCCTCTAGAAACAGGAACTCTTCAATGAAAGAGATCCTTGGTTCTTGATTTTTCTGTTTGCTCCATATAGGTAATATTTTAAAATTAATTTAAAATTAAAATTTAAAAAATTACCTGGCTGCTTTGGGAGGCAAAAAGATGTGAAAATGAGTAACATTGCAATTGAAGGTGAGATTTATCTCGCCTCACTTTAGACATCCACAGTGTGGATGCCCCACTTGTGTAGATTAATGAATGGACACCATTTTTACACCCTATAGAAAGGAATATGCCTTTCTGGGATGCAATTCCTGTCATTGTAAAGCAGCTGCCTGCACTCTGTCAGATGAATTATGACCTAGAAATATCTGTGTCTGTCTTGACTGTAGAAGAAGTCCGAGGTACCAACTCAAACATGAGCATCAATCTCTGTTTGTTCAGCTAATGAGGCTCCCAGTCTCCCCAGACCAAAATCAATTGTTAGTGTGCCCTGCAGAATTCTCACCTGTCAAGGTGATCTTCTGTTTCTTCCACTCTTTAGGAGTGTGGAAAGAAAAGGACTTCTCACATCCAACATTGAGTCAACTCGTTGACATTTAAAATTTCTATTTCTGCAAAACGTCTCATTGGAACCTTAATGGCCACTTTACACCTTATTTGAACAGTGGCACTTCCAAACCATCTCATTTTCATCTTCTTCCTCAAATCAGGGTTTTAGTAGAGAAGTGTCACCTGCTGAAAATCCAGGGCTGCTTTCAGTCAAGATTTGGTCACAGCCAATGTTGCTTGGCTTGGGAATTAAGATAAATTTGCAGCACAGATTTAAGCAACCCAGATCAGCTTGTCAAGCCCCTCCAAAGGCACATTGTAAGGTCCTTTAGCACCTCTCACAGATTTTTATTGCAACATATAAAAACAATTCAAAGGTTTGAACTGCAATGACTGATACCTTGTTATTGGAGAAGAAAACCCTCCGTCTCTTGCACAAAATCGGCATCTTTTTCTTTCTGGTAGAACAAATGAAATCATTTGTTTTCGTCTTCCAAAGAGTTTTTAGAGGACTAATGCCAATGATACAGTGCTGAGATATTCCCTGTGTTCCATAAAGAACAGATCTTGCTGATTTCCTAGGGAACGTCTTGCTGGAAACAAACTACAGGTGCATTGGGATGAAGAGGAATTGTGCTGACAATTGCTGTGGAGAAGCAGCTGTGTTGCCCTGGTGTGAAATGAAGGAATAAAAATTTAAGACAGCTGTTACTCCAAGATGGATTGATAAGTTCAAGATGGAATAAGCTATCACTGAAATGTGTTGGTGCTTTAAAAAATCCAAACCTCCACAAATTTTTAAGACAGAATATTGTGGTAAGATCCACTTTATCTGACTTGGATAACTGAAAGTTAACTCTCCAAACTCAAGTTAGTGCTGCTCAACTTTCTCTTTGATTCTTGGAGAATAAGACTCACCTCTCCTAGCAGAGATATCTAAAGATGAGAGATCAATCAGCCTCTGGAAATGCTGATTTCCTTCCACTGACTACAAAGAGAGCCAAGGGTGATCCTCTCACACAATGTGGAGATCACAGGACATTTTCAGCAAGTTCTTTTGTATAGGAATAAGGTAACATTCCTGCTGTCCTTCTTCCATCTGCAGCTCATCAGAGAATTTCAGACATTAACATCCAAGGGGCAAAATCACCCTAAAAGGTCTTTGCTCTTTCGTAGAATAACAAAGCCTGACCCTCTCAAGGAGCCTCACAGTCTCAGATCCCAAAGCTTGATAGAGTTTAACAGAAGCAACTTGCCTCATCAAACTTTCACCACTTCTTTTCTAGCCTCAAATCTTGTCCTTTAATTGTCTGAATATTTTCTGTGCAGGCAATAAAAAGTCTTCATGGACACTCTGACTTTTCAGCGTTTTGGGGTTAGGCTTGTGGTTCACTGCCTTGTTGTTGCTTAGAGTTTGGGAAGAGTGGTGCTTTTCCTTTTACAAGGTTTTTTTTTGATTTTTGCTTTAGAATAATGATCATAGCTAAAGAAATGCCTCTTGCAGTGAGGCAGCACATCTAGAACATACCTCCATGCTTTGGGTGCTTCTCCACTGGCTCATCAAGCTCCCAGAGAAATGTCTCATGTAATTAAAGCCCAGGATAGAGGAGCACTGAGATGAGAATGTGTCCAGTCCTTGATCCTTTCCTCTTTAAAGGGGTAAGAATCCTTCCTGACCAGGGATTTTGTCAAGCTTTTTACTTTTTTATGAGCCTAATCATTATGAGCTCCCATGGTGCTGGGTAGGCTCGACCAGCAAAGCCAGGCTCTTCCCGAAAAAGCAGGGAGTTTTAAAACTAAGGTGACCAAGGTGCAGTGGCAGGTTGGAGGTGTGTTGGGAGAGAGGAGTGGACTCCTAGATGGAATTCCTGCAAGGAGGAGCTGAGGGGCAATGGTGGAACTGACTGCAGAAGGACCTGATGGGAGGATGATGTGTCTGACAGAAACTAAAGTGTGGTGACTGATATAACCAAGAGAATCCCACTCTTGTGTTGGACTCCTGCTGCTTCTTAAAGTCTCACAAGTCTCCCAAGGAGAGGCAGAGATGGATGAACTTGGAAAAAACATTTGTCCTTTTCTCCCTTGAGCTAATAATGTTCATCAAACCTCCTCTGGCCGGGACTGCACTTAGCTGAGGATTGCAGATGCAATTTTCAAAATACATTTTTTGTTAGTCTAAAATATTCCTTTTAAGTAATTCTGCAGCCTTTCCCACCTGAGTACTGTATATTTACTTACTCACCCATCTGGGGTGAGGAGAGGAGTTGAAAGAGGGTTTAAACCCACTTTCACTCTCAAAAAGTTAAAGTTTCGGTTTGACCTCTTTGCATCTGCTCCCTCTGTCATCAGTGGAAGGAGATGGGCCCCTCTGGAGAGGAATTCCACACCACTTTTTTGGGTCTAACTTTCAATAACTTGAACTCAGATTAAACTCATCCTATTTACCTGAGTAAAGGCAACATAACGAGGTAGAAATTTCAGAATCAACCACTAAATAAATTCCTGGAATTACTGTTCAGAGACAAGAACATTCCTGCTGTAAGCCTGTATTTTTGGTAGTTATGAACTCAGATGGATGCATCTTCTTGGAGCTGTGGTTTGACCTGCAGCCTCAGATTTTCCTGGCTGTTTTCTGATTACTGTGTTTTCTCTCTTAGATAAAAGTCGAGTTGGTTATAAAATAAAATCAGTGTGTTTGACGAAATTAGCGAGTTCCACGATGCTTCAGGCACGTGGTGGGATTGTTGGGGTGTCGTGTGCAGGGCCAGGAGTTGGGCTTCCATGATCCTTGTGGGTGTCTTCCAACTCAGGATATTCTGTGATTCTACTGCTGTTCTAAAGCTTGTTTAACTCCAAGTCAAAGCTGGATGCAGAGAGACAGGAGTGTCCAAAAAATGTGTGGATGTGGCACTTGGGGACATGGTTTAGTGCTGAACGTGGTGGTGCAGCTGGTTTGATGGTTGGACTTGATGACCTTAGAGGTCTTTTCCAACCTGAATGATTATGTGATGACCTTAAGTCATGTGTGTTTGTCCAGGGCATGTGATGGGCTGGACAGAGAGATGTGGAGAGAGGGTAGATGTTCTTCAGCAGTGACAGACACAGCGATGGTTCCTCTCTGAGCACTGGGATGTTCTGCTGTACTTTCAGAGTAGGCACAGTTATGAGGTGGTGGGACTTCAGCTGCTCTTATCCAGCCCCTACAGACAGGGCAGTCAGCTGCACTAAGGCCATTCTGGATTAAATCCATTAAATCAAGGGGGTAGAATTTGGTTTTGCCCCACTGATTTCCCAAATTCTGTCCATTTTGGTGGCTTGCATAGCATGAAGTTGGCTTTTTAGGGTAGGAGCTGAGCATCTTCCCTGAGTTAGCCGGGTTATTGCAGGGCTGCAGCCATTTGCATCTCATCCTGACCATTTCAAAAAAAAAGAGCCCCTTCCAAATGGACCTGTGGCTTGGAGTCCCAGAGCCACCGTGGATGATCCTTCTTTAGGGAACTCGTCCACACACAAAAAAAAAAAAAGTAGATTTTTGTAACATTAAATGCACAAACTCAAATCCCAGCTGTGGGAAGCTGAACACCAGTTTGCCTGGCCAAAAAAAAAAAAAAAAAGACAACTGGTGAGTGAGCAAGAAGCAGCAGTTTGGAGAGCACAGAATCACCTGTGACCTCCAGGAGCTCAGTGGGGTGGCAGAACACCGGGACTCAAACGCACACTCGCGTCCCTCATCAAACGGTTTTTACATTTCTTTAAGTGTCGGGGTTTCGACGAAGTTTTCATGCTTTTTATTAAGGCAAAAGTCCGTGCTTGTGAACTTGTGAACTTGATGTGTTATTTTGTATCTGTTTAAAAAAAAAAAAAAAAAAGAAAAATGTATTTAAAGCTAAAGAGCCGTTATGGTGCGGGGTTTTGTCTCAAACTGGTGCATACACTTTACATCAGGGACCTACTATACAGAACAAAAATCAGTGCTACAGTTACTGTAAAACCAGATACACACCTTTTACTGTAATAATAACTTTTAAAACCTTGCACTGTAATGGTTGCTATTAAAAAGAAAAAAACAAACAAAAAAAAACTAAAAAAAAACCTATAAAAAAAAAAAAACTTGTCAGAACTGATTTTGTATCTTTGATTATATCTGAAATTTTAGCATTTTTGTATGACTTGCCATGTCAACGACAGCATCCTCCATGGTTGATTTCCAGGTTCTGTTTCCTTTCCATGTGTAACCAAACCCATGCATTGCTCCCTGTGGATGGGCAGGGAATGGCCATGGGAACCGAGTAGGGCACCCCCTGCTCTTGTCCAAGAGCCCGAACGAGCCGAGTAGGAGGAAAAGCAGAGACCCCAAACCATTGGGACGGTTTCAGACCCCGTTCAGAATTCCAGCTGCCCCGACTGTGCGACAACAGGACCGGCGAGCGATTCCCGAGTCATTCCTTTATCCTGGCGTTGTTCTGGCCACCTCCAGCTCCACCACCCAGCAATGCATCACGAGTAGGTAGGAAATCCAAACCGACGAGATAACTTTGCAATCACTAAGTTTATTGAGTAATTGTTATTTTGTTTTCTTCCCCTTTTTAAACATTTTTTTTAACTAAGATGTATTTGGAATCAGACAGCATGGTGTTGCAATTCTTTCTATTTTTAAATACTGATACATTCTGTGTGTAAAGTCTTGTTTCTTAGCTAAGAGAATCTTAAATGTGGAGCTGAGTTTGAACCATTATTTTTTCCTTGTTGTACTGTGATTTGGGAATTATTTTGATATAATCCTTTAATTTGGTAGAAGATTTCCCACACCTTCTCCCTCCTTCCTATCACCATTTCATATTTTTTACAAAACTGAAAAAAACAAACAAACAAAGGAACAAATAATCTTTTTTTCTCTATTTAGGCTGTGTAATGTTGTGTTGTCCAGATTCTGTATAAAAATATGTATATGATGTATCTGATATTTGGCAGTGAACGGCTGCAACTTTAACCAATATAATTAACAAAGAAATGCATAATGTTGGTGTTTTAAAAAGTAAAAAAAAAAAAAAAAACCTAGTTAAGATGTTTGTGTAAACTTGCATGGTTTAAAATGTACTTAGTGCATTGAGAAATGTTGTTAGGGTCCTAAGTGAAAGGCTGGTTTACTTTTTGATTCTAATGGTGATTGGTTTGTTGATCAGAATATCCCCTATACTGTATGTCTTAGTTTATTTAGCATATTGATTTCTCTTTTTTTTTTTAATTTCTCAAGATCTAGCATAGTGTATCTATCTCTGTGTAAAACTGTTCCTTAAAACCAGGTTGTGGAAACTGCGTTTCGTCCGGCAAAATGATGTTTTGCATCACAGTCGTGGTTCAGTTGCGTTCCATTTAATTTGCTGTGAAGTCCAGGTTTGACTTTCCTTTGGGATCTTACCTCCAGGCCAGGCTGTGGCTGCCACTGGGACCAGGAGGACCCCAGTGTCTTGCTCCAGTCAGACACCAGCACCAGGCCTGGTGGTCTCTGACGACGGAGGGGTTTATGAGGGCAGGATTTGGTCCTTCCCCCGGGAAAAAAAGGCTGGGTTTTTCCTCTTGGCAGCATGTGTTTTATCAGGATCACAGCAGGCATCCCCTGGGGTTTCTCCCAGCTCTCTAGTGGATGAATTTGGCTTTTTGGGGCAGCCACCCCACACTGCTGAAGTAACACGGACGACCAGCCCTTGCCACCATGAGAAACATGATGAACCTTCAGCACTCGCAATAAGCTCCACACTCCCTTCCAGAAGCACAAACTTTCCATGTTCCAGAGGAGCTGGCTCTGTGGTCTTGCAGAGCTGAGCATGGCTGATGGATGTCATGAGAGCCAGGACCAAACGTCCAAGAGGCAATCACATGAGCAATGACCATTTTCACATCTCCTGCCCCCACCACACCTCTTCCCAGTTTTCTCCAGGCTTTGCTTCTGCTGAAACACCAGGATGGGGACATTTCCAAGCCTCCAGAAGGAACTGCACCAACACCATCTGAATTTGCTGGTTTTACTCACCATTAATGGCTCCTGGGATTGCCCTCCCCGTGCTGGTCAATGCGGACGCACGCGTTCTTGTCTCTCGATGCCTGAAAAAATCTCCAGTGGCCTTTCCCAAAAATCAGACAGAGCTAGACTTAGATACATAGAGCTATCCAACTTTTTCGTGATCTTCATCCCAGAGGGTTTCAAAGGGCTTTTCCAGCATAATTAACACGATCTCGTTCGTGCAGCCTGTAAAGTGGCAGAGCACTGTTACCAACCCGCCACCGCCTCTGGGGTGAACCCGTCCAGCTCACGGCAACTCTATGCAAGAGGTGTGGGTCACACCTTTGGGAGAGCCTAGCAAAGGTATAACATGCACAAATCCCAGCTGAGTCCACACCAAGACCAGAGAGGGCAGGTTGATTCATTTAATTTCCCTTTTCAGGGCAGTTCCCCTCTTTGTTCCTCTCCTCACACCATGCTGGGTATTGAGCTGTCCAAGTAACCTAAACTTTTCCAGTTTGCTTTCATCAGCTTTTTCTTTCCTGAAAGCTTTTAAAATACTCTTTTCACACAGGAGGATAGGGAACAAATCTTTCATTCTCAGCTCCAGAAACAAGAGAACTCCATGACTCTCTCCTTCTTGTCATTGACCAATTAACTTCCAGTCTTTCCTGATCTCCACAAGTGAGTTGCACTCTGGTTTTGCTGCTTGATGTTCTAACTGATTTTAATCTGGACAGAAACAAACAGCCTGGCATTAGGCACTGGCAGGAATCCTTGCCTGGGATGCACTGGCACTGTCCTGGGGCCAGATCGTACAGTTTGATGGATCCTGGCTTGTGGCCTTGATGCTGACCCCAAATCCTGTGATTTGTTGTAGGATTGGCTGCATCTCTGAAAAGCTGCTCGTGGTGGTCGTCTCCCCAGCTTGGTAAGCTTTATCCTTACTTTGTTCCAGATCCAGTAAAACAGTGGAAATGCCCAAACACCGGCTCTCTGGTGAGAGGAGATCACCTGGCTGATGGTTCATGGTGTGGTGCTCAGTGGATCTTTCTTTAAGATGGATTTGGTCAATCCTGAGTCCAAGGTCTTTATATGGAAAATTTTTAATTTCAAAGGCTGTGAGATCAGTGACTTCAGACCCCTCAGGGTTGTGGAGCACCCTCAGAGGGAGGACATCAGTACTCAATTCCTTACCAGAGCTTTTCCTGTTAGTTTTGTTTCTGCAGAGCTGGCCTTCTGTGTCTCCAACACGTCTGGGAGAAGGAGCTGTGCCCTGTTAGGAAAGAGTTTATTCCTTGAGAGATGCAATCTGGATTTATGGACATGTAGTGTCTCCTTGCCCTTGGTCTATCTGCCTCCTCATGGCCCTACACACATCAAAAGGAAGTTGGCTTTTAGAGCAGCCTCCTGCAAAATCAGTGTCCAATGGTCCATCCTCCTCCCTCATCTCATGAAAATGTTTCCATTTGAGGAATTAACCAGACACCTAATAGAAATTACCAGAATCCCACAGAAATAACTCATGGCACAGCTCTTTACCAGCTGCCAGAAAGATGTTCATCTTCCAGCTGTCTACCAAGCTTTGATTTGCTCAACAGGACCATGTTCTAGGGTTAGATAAAAGTCCTCTTCAAAAATATTACACTGGTTTCCAATCTGAGCATCATGTTCTGCTCACCCTTTAACCTCATCCTTACCACAACCCATCCGAAGGACCTCTGTATAGACAATTTCCCCTTCCTGCCCCTAAGAAGAACAAATCCCATGACCAGCTTTAATTTCCACCCTTAAAACAAAACAAAACAAAAAAAGACAAACAACAAAAAAAAGATAAAAACACTCTCAAGCCCTAAACCCTGAAAATATTCAGCAAAGTCAAGCTGAGGTGGAGATTTTGCAGGCAATGGCTGTGGATTAATGCAGGACTTTCCATGACTGTTGTATTTCCAACGCAATAAAGAATAACCAACTTATTGTAGCAAACCTTCTGCCAGGTGCTATCTCCCAAAACCTTCTGCATGGGACAGTCTCCCTGTATTTTCTCCACCAAGCAGCACTTTGACGAATGTTGGAAGGGAAAATCCCCCCTTTGCCTCTGTCCCAGCAGGGGCAGGTTCCAAATGGGGAAAACTATGTGGCTTTACATGTGGTTTTTCTTTCTTTTTCTTTCTCTCTTCCTTTATTCTTCCTTTTTTCTCCCTTTTCTCTATCTTAAGACCTTTCTTTCGTTCTTTTTCTTTCTTTCTTCTTTCTTCCTTCCTTTCTTTCTTTCTTCCTTCCTTCTTTCTTTCTTTCCTTCTTTTTTTCTCTCTTTCTCTCTCTCTCTTTCTCCCTTTCTCTTTCTCTTCTCCTCTCTCTTTTTCTCCTTTATCTCTCTTCTCTCTTTTCTCTCAATTTCTCTCCTTTCTTTCCTTCGTTCTCTTATTTTTCTCCTTTTTCTTTTATAAATCTCTTCCTCCCCCAGTCTCTCTCTCCCTCATTATCTTTGCCTTTCTCCCTTCCCTCTTTCCTTCTGTGAGATAAGGAGGTAGAAAGTCCACTGGAAGCCACTGGATTTGGTCTGTCCATCATAATTTCAATGTTCAGTTGAAGGTGTTCTTGTGAAGACCTCACAAATGTCCATTTGGATCTTACCTTTTGTAGTTTGTGTCCCCATCCCAGTTTCGTTTCTTACCTCTTTCAGATTCTCTCTTTCACTGGTGTTTTGCCCAGTGTCCTTTTGTCACCTTTAACAAGCTGAACCCTGGACTTCAAACAGGAAATGAATGTTGACCTGTTGTCCCAGGAGCTCATTTGGTGTCTCTCCCACCTTCCAGTAGCCACACGTCTTCTTCTTCAGAAAGGAAAATGCTGCTCAGAGCAAGAGGCACCGAGGATCCCTGGATCCTTGTTGTAGCTTTTCCTCTTAATTCCTTTATGTGTGACTCCATTTGCCCACCCAGGTACAATAAAATCTACCTCAGGGGGATTCTGAGGCTCATTCTCATTCCTGAGACCCTTGTCTGGAAGGTGGGGTAGAAATGCCCAGCAGTCATCGATCAGCTCATCGACGTCCCCCACACCAGCTCTTTCTTGACACATCTTGACACTCTTTCTTGGCAGAAGCTCAACACTGTTCTGAGTTTTATTCACTCCTTTCATCTGGTTGATGGTTTGGGGCATTTCCATCAAAGGCAAGGCTGGATATGAAATGTGGAGGAGATCAGGTACAGAAATTTCTGCTCTTATTCCCGAGGCACAACTGTGCACAACGGGGGGTTGTCCCACTGTCCCAAGCCACCACCAGCCACCTAATCCATCTCTTTGTCTCCATGAACACTCACTCTTTGGATTGAAAAATCTCACTGAAGAATCAAAAGTGCACAATTGGATGCATGGGAGATGCCACTGCTTCTGTGTCACGCTCCAGGCTGCCCTACGGCACCACAGGAACATCCCAGGAAATGTTTGCTGGTTGCTCTTTGAAAGGATGTGCAGGGAAAAAGTGATTTTAAAATATTTCTCAGCTTTGATAGGAGTTTAGCACCCCCAGCCAGACTCTCCTTGACTGTACAAACCTCAGTCAATGGATTTGGGCTCTAGCAGACAGGATTTAGGACAGGAATCCCAGCAACTGGTGCTGGAGGAGAGGAAAAGTTTGTCACAATCCCATCCTACCCCATAGTCAGTGAAGGATGCTGTTTTATCCCAAGTTTTTTCTTTTTTGGAATGACTGGTTAGCAGGATAAAACCATTCTGTCCCAGTGCAGGAATTTCTGCTTGGAATTTTCTGCTACTTTCCTTCAGGAAAGCCAGATATCTAAGGAGCTCCCCTGAGGAGGGCTTCAGAAAGCTGCAAGAAAATTGGATTAGGACACAAAATGGTAAAAAAAAAATCAAAGAAAAAAAGAGAAAAATATCCTATTACAGGTGGAAAAGGAGCCCATAAAAACCCTTCTTGTTCACCATGTGAATTTGTTTAAGGGCAAACAGCAGGAGAAATGACCTCCTTTCACTCACACTGGTTCATGGAAATTCTTGGAGCAGCTTCCAGTGGGTGCCTCTCACTGGAAAGCAACACTTAGAGAACTTCTGCACTGTTTGCCTCTGAAAACTGAGTCACAAATTCAGGAATAGAGGAGGGGAGAGCTTTAGTTAAGGTGAATCGAGTTTTCTGCACAGGGGAGTTGGGTAGGAAAGAACTGTTCCATCCTTAAGAATTTTTGTGAATTTATTTTCCAACCCACATGGAAACCTCAAGGCTACCAGCAAACATGAAACAAAAATATGCAAAACAATGCATATGCCAACAAAAACAGTTTGGGTTTCTTGGAGGGAGATTGTTTTGATCTTTCCCTGTTTGCATCCTCTTTTTTTTTTTTAATATAAATTATCCTGCATTTTGAAATAAAAGCTGTTTCTGAAATGACCAAAAAAAAAAAAAAAGGCAACTGAAGGAAATGTCCAAGAAGACATCCAAGAGCTTCAAATCAAGTCATTCCTTTCCCAAAGGATGTGCTATTTTTCAACAGGAAAAGGCTTGAAGCTGCCATTTCCCAAGCAGTTTTAACTGTGACTCTCTGGCTTTTTGTGGAGGGAGAGAAAACAATTTTCCCAGGGCATTACTCTTCCCACCCCTTGACCCTCTAGCCCATCTTACAGGGCTTACTTTGCAATGGGATTCCCTTTGGTATGAGCCCTGAGCCTGTAGCAACATCCAGAGTGTTGCAAACAGCTCGTGCCACGAGGTCCTTCCTCACAGGATGGGAACAATCAGGTGTCCAAGAGGATTTAGTCCCCATCAGCCTGTGGAGCACCAGGAACGAGACAGGCAGCACCACCTCAAGTCCTGCCTGCCCTTCCACTGAGCCAGGATGGGCCTGTCCTTCCTTTCTGAGGTGGTAAAGTCTTCTACTGCCTTAAAACCAACCAAACAAAGAAAATGCCCTCCGTGGTTTGTGTAGTTTAACTTGCTGGCAGCAACACAACGCACAGGAAGATTCTCTTTAATACTATTTTTAAGATAACGGTGTTTCTTTTCCCCTTTTGAGTGAAACTCTGAAAGCTCCTGGAATACTGAAATTTGGAAGAAGTCACCATTATCCACCAGGGAAGCCTATTCTCTGTCATCCTCCCCCAAGCAGCCCCTTCCCATTGCCCCGGAACGATAAGCACATGGTAGAGGTTTGAGGGACCACGACAGCCCAAGGCTACAGCGACAAAGAAATAAGCACAGCGTTGAGACTAAAGCACACGAACCGGCCTGCCCCACGATCCTGATAAAACCCACTGCCCAGCAGGGAATTCCTCACTGCCTCTCCTCAAAGATCCCAAACTCACATTCACACTCACTCCTCCTCCCCTCCCGCTCCACGATTTCTGGTCTAGACTTCACCCCCTGCCCCCCCCCCGCCCCAGGCCAGGCTTACACCAGGATATCCCACTCAGCTCAGCTCTTGCCTTCACCACCAGCGAGGAAGGAGACTCTGCAGAAGGTTTCCGTGTGCCAAGGGGTGATTTTCCCAGGAGCAGGAATACCCCTGGTTGCTGCAGGGCGACGCCCCGTGTCATCAGCGTTGGGTGTGCACTGGCACCCCTTGGGAGAAGAAGCTTATCCTGGCCACAGCTGTTTTGTTAGACCTGGCCTAGAGCTTTGCATCAGATCTCGGCTTGTGTACTCACCTCTTCATTGTCCCATTTGGTTTCTGAGCTGTTTTCTTTTTTGCACTGTCAGGAGTTTTTTTTCAGGGTGTTACTTGTCGTCGGCTGCATTAATTAATTAATGTTCGTTAAGCCTCTCCACCAAGCTCTTTAAATGAACGTCAGTGGCTGTCTTCCCTTGGACAATAATGAATGTATATATCGTAAGTGCAGACTATACAGAAAAGTGGCTAAGTCAAGGATCAGAGGGTTTTGTAAAGCCTGTTTATTTTTTTAAATAAGTTTGAGCATTTATATTTTACCACCATTTACGTGGTTTTGGGGAACCCAGATTGTGTCAAGATCTCATGCCAAAACAAGCCAAAAGTTGTTTGATTTCAACCGTTTTCTTCCATGAACCATATTTTACACGATGCTTTGTCATTTTAAACGATGCTTTGTCATTTTAAATGTTTTATTGAAACATGTACTGATAAAAAAAAAGAAAAAAACAAACAAAATGTCATCTTGACAAAAGATTTATACATGAATCAGAAAGTATTTATTTCAATTTTGTACCTTTCCATTTTAATACATTATAATGTATTGACTCAACTGAGATAATATAAACAGTTCATTTTAATAACATGTCTGCAGTGTGCTGTGTCTTTTTATTCTTTCCTTTCTACTCCACACTGGACGCTAATCCTATGAAACCAAAAGCAGATCTGAAATCTTTCAGATCCTGGAAATCCTGAGTTTCTTTTAAACCAGAGCAAGAGTGTGTCTTTAGCAGGATGCTCCAGGAAAAACAAAGGGGCACTGGGTCAAACAGTGGGATGAGGCAGCCTGAGAGAGCAGAGGATCTGGGGTAAGGATAGTCCAGGCTTAGAGGAAACCACCACACAGCTGGAAATGCAACTGCCTGCTGCTGACTCTGGGTGATGTGACCCCCTGTGGAGCCCCCAGACGGAATGGCACCACCACCCCATGTCTCCCACTCCAAGGGAAGCAGTTTGCATCCTCTGGCAGTGGTGTGGTCCCTGAACTGAGACCCCCAGGTGAGCAACTCCCACAGGGACTGTCTGACATCTGTCCTCTCCCCACTCACTCGATCCCTAAGTAAGGATTGACTCTCTTCCCCATCAAATTCAACTCCAATTCTGGATTTTTTTCATTCACCTTCTTTGTCACCCTCTGCTCCTCCATATCCCTGCCCAGGGTGGTGGATAAACCCCTCACAACACAAGGGACACGTCTCAGCTGCTGCTGCTGAGCTGTGCTTTGGCTTCTCTGCTTTGTGCTGTGTTGGGGCAATCCCAGACATGAGAACGGCCTGGGTGAAGAACTCACTGAAGGCAGCCCTGGGGAGAAGGACTTTGGGGAGAAGGACTTTGGGTTCTTGTGGGTGAGAGGCTGGACATGCCCTGTCCATGTGCACTCCCGGCCCAGAAACCATCCATGTCCTGGGCTCATCCCACAGCCTGGGCAGCAGGGGAGGGGGGGATTCTGCCCCTCTGCCCCCTCAGCTGAGACCCCACCTGCAGAGCTGCCTCTAGCCCTGGGGAACAACAGCACAAGGACGTGGAGCTGCTGGAGCCAGTCCAGAGGAGGCCATGGAGATGCTCCAAGGGCTGAAGCCCCTCTGCTCTGGAGCCAGGCTGAGAGAGCTGGGGGTGTTCACCTGGAGAACACTCTGGAGAGACTTCACTATGCCCTTCCAGGCCTTGAAGAGGGCTTATAAAAAAGAGGGAGAGAGACTTTTTACACAGGTAGATAGTGACAGAACAAGGGGGAACAGTTTCAAACTAAAAGATGGGAAAATTATGTTAGATGTTAGGAAGAAATTCTTCCCTCTGAAGGTGGTGAGGCCCCAGCACAGGTTGCCCAGAGAAGCTGTGGCTGCCCCATCCCTGGAAGTGTCCAAGGCCAGATTTGATGGGGCTTGGAGCAACCTGGAGTAGTGGAGGCTGTCCCTGCCCGTGGCAGGGGGGTGAGATTAGATGGTCTTTAAGGTTCTTTCCAACCCAAACTCTTCTATGATCCTGGGATTCTCTGCTGTGGTTTTTGGGCCTCAATTAGTGCCTGAAATGCTGATTCCATCCTGGGCTCTAAGGCACCATCTGGCCAAGTCCATGCTACCAAATTGCAGAGGAGGGGGGGTTACATCCAAACCAACATTTGGGAATGGTCTGTTCTAACTCCTGAGGCAAGTTCAAGGGATACTGGAGACATTTCCAGCTGACCTAGTCCAAAATTATACTCAGGAGTGTGCTTGTAAACCTATCCAGGAGTTGTTTATTGCTACAGATACAAACAGTGAGGGCCATCATGCCAACCTGTTGGATTGCAAAGCACACTCACAACAAGGGACACTCATTGCAGAGGCCCTCTGGGTGCTGATTTCTGGTGACAGCCTCTGGGTATTATCAGAAAAAGCAGATAATATTCTCCATGACTGACATACAGAGCTGTTCCCCTCAAGAAACTGCTCACGGACTGTTTTCTTCCCTCTGGAGAAGGTTTTTATAGGAGTGGGAATCTGAATCTGCAATTTCTCCACCCCCATAGCAGATTGAACACTCAGTACAGACAGACTCCAGGAAGGTTACTCCTCAAATTTGCCAGTCTGGTACCAATTCTGTTGTCAAATACCTGACCCTTGGGAGGTGATGGGGAAAGTGGACTTCTGGCACAGCAGTGACCCAAAATCTCGGTGGTTTCCTCCAGAAATTTTCAACTTCATTTTAAGAAACTCCCTACAACACAAGGACAGTAACTTTTCGGGCCAGATCTGTCTCAGTTTGCTGCAGGCAGGACCCCAGAATGAGCCCTACACAGCTCTGAAGGTCCAGCATTACACTGCATATCGAAGAGGAAAGAGTAGGAAAAGAGGTGGCTCATACAGAGCAGGAGCTCAAACCAACATTCTGGTGCCTCCCAAATGCTCTGGACAGGATCTGGATTTCAGGAGACTGCCAAACTTTGACTGGAAGGCAGGTCTGGGAGATACTGAATGGGAAAGGAAGGAGAAGCAGGTGGGAGGCTGTGCAGCCTCAATGTCACACCTAAGGGACAGCAGAGAAGAGAGCATGGGGGTTATAGAGAGGAATCGGGAAGAAATCCAGGTGATGTGGGCACCCACTGCAGACAGTGTCCTTTATTCTGACTCCACTTACCCTCCCTGAGGTTGTCACAACAACTCTCTGCAGCTCCAGGCTGGGGCACAGTGGAAAAGCTGGAAAAGGACCTGGGTGCTGGTCAAGAGCAGCTGAACATGAGATATGCCCAGATGGGCAAGAAGGCCAAGGGCACCTGGCCTGCACCAGCAACAGTGTGGCAGCAGGACCAGGGAAGTGATTGTTCTTCTGTACTCAGCACTGCTGGGCACCTCAAATCCCGGGGGCAGTTCTGGGCCCTTCAGACAAGACATTGAGGGGCTGGAGCATGTTCAGGGAAGGGAATGGAGCTGGGGAAGGGGTTGGAGCACCAGAAGCAGCTGAGGGAGCTGGAGGGGCTCAGCCTGGAGAAAAGGAGGCTCAGGGGGGACCTTCTGGCTCTGCAACTCCCTGACAGGAGGGGGGAGCCAGGTGGGGGTCGGGCTCTGCTCCCAGGGAACAAGGGACAGGACAAGAGGACATAATCTTAAGCTGCATCAGGGGAGGTTTAGGTTGAACATCAGGAAGACTTTCTTTAAGAACAGGATGTTCAGTCTCTGGAAGGGGCTACCCAGGGAGGTGGTGGAGTCCCACCCCTGTAGGTGTCTGAGGAATGACTGGACATGGCACTCAGTGCTCTGGGCTGGGTGAAAAGGTGGGGACTGGTCACAGAATGGACTCAAGGATCTTGAAGGCCTTTTCCAACCTCAGTGATCCTGTGATTCTGTAATTCATATGTCTCTGTGAACCAGTCAGGGACAAGCCCTTTCTATTTTACATCCACTTCTCCCTAAAGAACAGAGAAATTCCCACTTGGAAAGATGGCATGAGCTGAGGGCAACCCTGTAATCATGGAGTGGGTTGGGTTGGAAGAGACCTTCAAAGGTCATCTACTGCAACCCCCCTGCAGTGAGCAGGGACACCTTCCACTGGACCAGGTTGCTCAGTTGGAGTCCACCCTCTTCATGACTCTAAGACAGAAGAAGGAGTTGTACAGGTTGCTCTCCCAAAAGGGGGTTGCCAGGTGTGCTGGAGTCCTTTAGAGTCAGAGGAGATAGGTCATGGCCAGAGAGGATTTGCCCAGGAGAAGCTGACTTCTAGGAGAGATCTAGTGACATCTCCTCTTACAGGGAGACCGTTTCCCCTCAGGTAGATGGAACTCAGCACAGCATCCTCTGGCTATTGTGGGGCACGTTCCTCTGCTTCCCACCAAGGGGGAGGTGGGATTTTCAGCACAGGAGGACTTGGAATGGCATCCATGACAACCTTTCCCACCACTGCCCTGAGTTCATGTGAACACCTTTACCCTCCTGACCACTGTACTCTGTGCCTCACTCACTGCAGCCTCACCTGTTCTACCAGGGGCAGAAAGACACTTCTGGCAGAAGGGGGATGGACCATTCCTTCCTTACCCCAGGATCAAAGGGATGATGGTCTTGGTGCACCATGACACTGCAGCATGGGTTGGGAGCTACCAAACTGCTCTCTTAGGTTTGAGGAATCAGCCCTGAGATGCAAAGTTCTTGCCCCTCTTGACTCCCGAGATGTGTCAGGAGCAATGAGATTCCTGCACTTTTCCACATATAATGGCAAGTCTGGGTCACACGTACCAGGCAAAGGCTTTAGCAATGTGGCCTTTGGGGGGGATGTGGAGAGAAGGGAGAGAAAAGAGAGTAGGATTTTGGGATGAGGCTGCAGAGATCTCAGGACAGTGGGAGAAGCTGAGAGAAGGAATCGAGGGAACAAAAAACAACCAGGACACCTTGAGGGTGGAAGTGAGGCAGAAATAAATGCTAAGGAAGAATTCCAAGGATTTTTACCCACACCAGGGCCAGAGTAGTAATCCTGAAAAGACCATCTTTTATCTATCAGGGTGGGGAAAAAACAAGTGAAGAAATTGCTTACACAGCATTATATTTTTCCTCCTAATACCCTTTCCAGAACATCCTTGTGACAAAACAGGCTCCCTGTTCCTTTTCATCATCTGCCAAGTTCCCTTTTAACACTTTCCTTCATACTTTTCCTGATTGCTACTAACAAACAACTTCTGGAGAGGAAAACTTCAGCTCAGTCTTCAACGTGACTGCTTTTTGTGCTGTTCCTCACTGCAGAGGGAACTCCTGCCACCTTACAGCATAAGGTAGGTAGTGGTTGCCTCCACTTAGACAGACATTCCATGGGAATTTTGTGGAGACTTTCCTAGTCTCTGGTTCTGTAGGAAGGCCCATGGAGAGGGTCAACATGGCCCCCCCAAACTGCTTGTGGGACTAGAAAGCAACTAGCAAGGAAAGTGAAGAAATGGATTTGGGGCTGAAAAGGAGCGTGAGGTGAGACGCCAGGCGCAACTTCTGCTGGTAGGATAAGCGGACACTGAGTGGTTTACCTGGATGGGAGTTGAGCATTCCCAAGTGGAGATGAAGAAGGGGTTAGAATGATTCGCAGGACTGGTTTGGGCAGCACTGATGCTGCCCTGCCTCTGGGAACATCATTTTCCAAGCACCTCTGGGAACCCCACTTTCCAGGCCACTGGAAGGTGGACACTACTCCGGGGTTTGTTAGAGCTACACTTCAATAGATTAAACTGATTTTTACAATTCCTTGCCTAAAGCTTAACAAACATCTGGCCACATGTGCATGTGCATTTTACCTGTTTGTAAATCTCTCTCTCTCTCCCTAGAAACAAATCGGGACCTGGATGCTGCATTAAGAGATTTGCTTTCCAAGCCGAGCACTTTCCCAAGTGCTTCAGAGAACATGAAGCAAACAATGGTATTTACAAGCACTATTAGTGCTGCTGCGTGCTTTAGCTGTGGATTTAAAGGTGTCTGGGATAAGTGGCCACGATACTTCCTGGCTCATTGACTCCACAATGAGGGAACAAAAGCTCAGCTCAGCTCCTGCCTTACAAGGAGCATCTGGAAATCCAAACTTTCCAGTGTTCAAAAATGCCTGGAACATGTGGTGTAACTGAGTGTTTTGACTGCTCAGAAGCCACAAGAACATGAGATGAGTCAATCATTTGTTTTATTTGTCCTGTTGCAGCTCAGAGATTGTTCATCCCTTTTGCCACCCCACTGAGGCACAGAGCAGTGGCAGAGCTTGGTGTGGAGTGAACTGTCATGGACCCGAGCAGCCAAATATGCTGTGAAACCAACTGGTTGTTGTCTCTGAGCTCCACAAAAAGCACCATTAACTCCACTCAGTAACATTTGAAAAGAAGAAGGACCATGTTAAATTAATTGAAGGTGTACTAGCACAGAACATGGCCTGAGACAGTGGCAAGAGCTGATGTGCAGGAAAAGAGACATGGTGATCTGAGTGACCTTCTATTTTACACACTGCTATAATCATGTCCTTTAGGAACTTCCTGAGCTGGACCATTGTGTTTAATGTCACCATTCAGCAATAGTCTGATCTCTTTCCAGCTCCTGCATCCTTCCACAGCATTCGCAGCAAGGAGCACTACGATGGAGCACAGAAAAATGACTCTATGAATCACAGAATCTTTAGGTTAGAAAAGACCTTTAAGATCATCAAGTCCAACTGTAAGAGGAGTTGTGATGTGGCAGGGAATGGTGGAAACAGGTCCTGTAAAGAGAAAGGAGTGGGGAGGTTGACAGAGGTCTTACAGAATCAGAATCACCGAGGTTGGAAAAGACCTCCAAGCATCGAGTCCAACCTGTGCCCGATCCCCACCTTGTCCCCAGCCCAGAACACTGAGTGCCAAGTCCTGTAGTTCCTGGACACCTCCAGGGTTGTGACTTCACAACACCTTGGGCACCCCTACAAATGCCTGACAACCCTTTCCATGAGGAAATCCTGATGTCCAACCTGAACCTCCCCTGGCACACCTTGAGACGATGTCCACTTCCTCTGGTCCTTGTTCCCTGGGAGCAGGGCCCAACTGCCCCCTGGCTCCCCACTCCTGTCAGGGTTGCAGAGAGTGAGAAGGTCTCCCCTGAGCCTCCTTTTCTCCAGGTTGAGCCTCCTCTGCTCCCTCAATGTCTTTCTTGTCCTGAGGGGCCCAGAACTGCCTCCAGGACTGGAGGTGCCCCAGCAGTGCCAGCACAGGGAAGGTCCTGGCCACACTATTGCTGATATAAGCTGGGATGCCACTGGTCTTCTTGGCCACCTGGGCACACTGATGAATCATTGATGTCTCTTTAGCTGGACCCATGTTTTTTTTTATCACAGGCCTTCTACTGAAGGCACACCTGGATTTCATGTGCCTCACAGCTCTGAGCACTTCAGAGGCTGTTACTGTCACTTCCCATCCCGTTTTCCCTGCATTTCCATTCACAGAATCATAGAATGATAGAACAGTTTGGGTTGGAAGGGACCTTAAAGCTTATCTAGTTCCAACTCCCTGCCATGGGCAGGACACCTTCCATTATCCCAGGTTGCTCCAAGCCCCATCCACTGGCCTTGGACACTTCCAGGGATGGGGCAGCCACGGCTTCTCCAGGCAACCCCTGCCAGTGCCTCAAGACCTCACAGGGAAGGATTTCTCCCTAATATCCTATATCCCTGCCCTCTGTCAGTTTGAAGCCTTTCCCCCTTGTCCTGTCCCTTCAGGTCCTTGTCCAAAGTCCCTCTCCAGCTCTCCTGGAGCCCCTTTAGGCACCAGAAGGGGCTCTAAGGTCTCCTTGGAGCCTTCTCTTCTCCAGCTGAACAGTCCCAAATCTCTCAGCCGCTCATTCCTTGATTCTTGTCTTACCATGGGTTTCATGGGGATTCCTGTTCTTCCAATCCCTGGAAAAGGAAAGGATGGGAAGATGGACCGGCAGTGAATCACAGGGGTTCCCCCAGCCCAAAGCAGCTCCTGGCATTCCCAGTCAATGTCAGTGGAGGGATCACAGGACAAAGTTGCAAGTGCAGATGAGAGAAAGGAAAACTGATGTGTAATTAAAGAGCTAATGAGCCCGTGCTGGCTATTTTAGTGCTCTTTTATTTTCCAGTGGTTGCTCAAACAGCCCCGAAATGACAGTACTGGGTCAGCCTTGAAAGTGCAGCTACACTTTGAAAAGTGAGCAATGTCCTTGTGGGTTTCCCTTTTTATTTCTGTTCAAAAGCCCTAAATCTAATTTGCTGTGTTTACAAAGCTGAACCCTGCTGAGACCGTGAGCAATGTTGGTTTGAAATCTTCAGAAGTAACCTCGATCCTGCCATAAGAATGTCCCAGACAACCAGGCTAATGAATAAACTGGGCTCTAAACTGGATGCATTAAAACAATTTCAAACCCATTGCAGGTTTATTTGCTTTTTTCACTGCTGACCTGTGTTTGCTGCTGCTGATTCCGATGAGTCTTCAGCATATAATTTCTTATTAATATATCAAACACACTCCACTGGCCTGGCATTTCCTCCTTGTGAGAGCGATGAACTTTCCTTGCAACCATTTGCAAATCCAAAACTATTTGGTATCTGGGGCAGGAATGTTTTGTTTAATATACCAGTTTCTTCTTCCTGAAATTTTTTTGGGGTCCTGTTGAGCTGAGCCATTTGTGCTGCTCAGCTACTTCTTTTCTTGCTTTGTGACCAGAGGAATGATTCCTGTATCTCCAAAAGTACCATTTTCTTCTTATCTCATGTGTGTGGTAAATACACTTGAACCTGCCCAGCAACAAATGTCTTGTGTCCATGAAATTTGCTGCCCAGCTGCTTCTCAGAAAAAGAACACAACTATGGTGGAGGGGATTAATTTTTAAATCTGAACCAGCATCTTTTTTGTTTCCTTTCCCATCTCAATTTGAGCAAAGCAAGTGAATGCTTCATGGGATTAAATGGGACACTTTAAATTGCAGAGTGAACTGCACTTTCCGGAAGAGTAAATAGCACAGGGTTGGTTCTGTGGTTGACCATCAAAACAGAAAATCCCACCACCCATCAGCCAGTCCCAGGTGTTCTGGTACCCTGCATGTTCTCCAACAAGCTAAATTAATTGATCTCTGCTTTTCCAGGAAATTATGTTGATTTCTGCTCTTCCAGCTGGCAGTGGACAAGGAAACCAATTGCTTGCCCCCATGCCCAGGAGCCTGCACTGGAGTTCCTGTAGGCTTTTCATTTCTGGACCAAACAAGTCCAGTTCCTCCAAGCTCTTCCTCAGATTGTCTCCTATCATCTGGCTGTGTCCCTTCCTCTCCACTCGCTCCATATCTGGTTCATCCCTGATTTCCTTAAGTGCAGTGGCCAGATATGGACATGGAATTATACCCATGGCTTTTCCATCTTCAGGCTGGAAGAAATTACACTCTTCCATCACAGGTAATGTGGTCCAGAAAGAAATTTGTCCTTTTGAATTATATTTACTATAGGTTCTCATTTCATTTATTTTCTAGCTTTATTCCTTCCTCCTGTTTTATTTACTCCTCAGTGTTGGTGCCTTCTGGTCATTCCCACTTCCCCTCACAGCTGTTGGCTGGTTGAAAAGTCTTGCTCCCTTAGTCACCAAAGCCAACTTCATGAGCAGAGACAAAAACTGGGTTGGTTTGTGGAAAATTGTTCCCAGTGAGTCATTAGGTGGGTTTTCATCACTCTGTTGTCCTCCACTGGCCAAATATTGAACCAGTTATGTAAAAACTTCTGCATGGTTTTCTCAGGGACTGGAGGCAAGGTAACTCATCCATGATTCCCTGACTCCACCACTCTCTCTCCCACAATATTCATTAGTGATTCAAGGGCTGTTCACGACATTTCACAAAATTTCCAGGCTGAGCTTTTCCCAAGTTACAAAGTGGACACATCAGCCCCCTCTTCCTACCCTCGAACCTGCACCGTTAAATGGAGCTGAATATTCGATCAGGATTTGGGGTAAGATTGAAGAAACATGCAAATCCTTTGGTGTCCTGACAGTGCTTCTTATGGGCTTGTTACCACCTCACCTACATCAAGGTGAGATCAAGGCCAGGTTGGATGGGGCTTGGAGCAACCTGGGATAGTGGAACGTGTCCCTGCCCATGGCAGGGGGTTGGAACAAGATGGTCTTTAAGGTCCTTCCACCACAAACCATTCCATGATTCTGTGGCTCTCTGATCCCACAGAGCCCAGGCTGATGAAATAACGACAACAAGAGCAACAATAATAATGAAACACACTGTACTCATGGAATAGAAGGAAAATTATCTGAATTTCCATCTGCTGCCTCCTTTGCCCACACTCCCTCCAGCGTTGTCTGCCAGCCACTGCACAGCAGCGCCGAGCCCTTTGCTGGCAGCATTTCCAGGAGCAGCAGCCCCTCGCCTGGAGCCTGGTTGTGCTCCTCGCCTGCCCCAGTGGCTGTTCTCTGAACCCCTCGTCTCCTGGCTGCGGGCTCTCGTTCTGACATCTTTTGCTCCGTGGGTCAGACGTTGTTAATCTCTCACTCCCTGCCTGGCACTTGATGGGTGGCTCCTCTGCTCGGCTCTCACAGCCTCATACTAGAGCTCACCTCTAATCCGAGTGCTCCCTCGAATCAGCGTCCTAAATCAAACCTGTCTTTTCCTTTTAAGTTCTCCAGGCAGTCCTTGTCCCTAGTGTTTCCATCACACCTCTCCCAGGACTCCCTCAATAAGAATTTTTAGCCTGGCCTCAGGCCATTTATCACACAACAGAGGCTGATTTGCCTCACAAATGACTTGTTGCACGGCCAGGACTCACATCCTATTTCTTTACTTGTTTTTTGTCTCCTCCTTTCCCTCCCACTTCTCTTTTCCAGTCTCCCCCCTCTGCCTCCTCCCTGTCCCATCCCTGAGGATGTGACATCCTCACATCCCCCTGGTTGATGGGGCATTTGAATGGGGCACAGAGGGAAGAAAATGCATTTTGATTGGTGCTGTTTGCTCCTCATTTGAACCCGGGGTGGTGCACTCAGGTCCAGACACCTCTTGCAGGCTCTAGTCTTAGCAGACCTGAGCCCCACCTGTCAGTGTCTGCCTTCCCAACAACTCCAAAGGAATTATAACATGTCCATGGATCCCACACCAGTGTCCCCAGGTAGCCAGAGACTGGTGTAGAGCTTTTAGTGGCACTGGCCCATTGCTGGTGGCACAGGAGCTGCCTGTCAGCTGGGAAACAGTTCTTCTGCCTTTCTTCCACGGGTCTCCTGCAGGTGGAATGGGGTTGTCAAGGTGGGTATCAGGCTCAGATGAGCTTCCAGCCCTCCTCCAATTACCTGCTGTTTCAATTCCCCTGTGTTGTTGGCTCTGTTCATCCCAGCTGGATCTTTCCCCGAGATCCCGACACTTCAACTTGCGAGTGGCATCAAAGGAATTCCCCAAAGCCTGTGGGGACTCTGGAGCTGATGCTGACAGAGCAGGGATCGATAGTGACGTGCCAGGAGGAAAATTCCCTTAGCCCTGAGTGATCTTTGCAGGGCTGGATGTCGGGAAACACTTCTTTTCAAGTAAGACCCTTGGGAGGAATCTCCGGAGAGTCTGAATGAAATGCCCACTAGGCATCTTTATCCCTTTATTTTTTTCAGAGAGGAGCTACATTTCAACCTCTCCAAGCACACTGGAAACAGGATTTCAGGCCATTTTCTCAGATGGTTGTACTCACCCATAGCAGCTGTTATTTCTCTTGGAAGAAAATACATAAACAAACATATACATATTCATCCATATATTTTTCTTTCCTGTGATACCAGCTTTTACTCAGGAGTGTAATTAGGAAACACAACAATTGCCCCTGGATGGAATCTTTCCCTTTACACACATTGCCTAATTTCACTGCCCCTGTGCATATTCATGGACTTAAATGTGTTTTAAACTATTAATTTGCAAGAACGGTGTTTACCTCTGTAAAACAATTTGGACCTTGACCTCAAGCCTCCTATTAAGCAAATATTAAATTATTAAAGCAGGTACAATCTCCTTTGTGTTTTGAGTTGTGGTTCTTTGCAAGACAGGAGTAAGAGCTTTGGAACTAGAAATGCTCTGATGCAGTTGAATATTAAGTTTCAAAACCAAACAAGACATGAATCTGAACCTCAGGGCATCCTTTAACAGAAATTACTTCAGATTTTCCACCTCCAGTGATGTCTTTATAGAACAGCAAAGCTGATCCAAACGTGTGGAATGCTGCTACCTATTGGAATGATCAAATATAACACTCGACTCTCAGCTAGAAGACTTAAACCTCTCCAAAATAAAAAAATGGATCGGAATTTGGCTGATGTGAAATGGCTCACACAAGTGACCATTCAAACACTCGATGGACGGGTGACAATATAATTTAGTCGATGTAAAAGATACCTTGGAGGAAAAATGGAAATGAAATTCATGGAAATGGATGTTAATGCCAGGAGGGGCAATTTGATCGGGAATACAGGTAGAAGGATGAGGGAGGGGAGGATCCATCACCTCCTGTTTCAGATACAGATGACAGCAAAGAATGGGCACTGCTGAGAATCCCTCGGTGGTGATGGAAGGGAGGAGGAGACTCCCTATAACTCCCTGACAGGAGTTTGGAACCAGGTGGGGGTCAGGATTTGCTCCCAGGGAACAAGTGATAGGGCACAAGGAAACTGCCTCAAGTTGTGCCAGGGGAGAGTTAGATTGGATATTAGGGAAAATTTCGTCACTGAAAGGATTGTCCAGCCCGACACAGCTGCCCAGGGCAGTGGAGGAGTCCCCATCCCTGGAGGGATTCAAAAGCCACATGTGGCACTTGGGGACATGGGTCAGTGATGGCCTTGGCAGTGCTGAGGGATGATCTCAGAGGGGTTTTCCAACCTTAATAAGCCTGTGAAGATCCCTGTGGGTGACCTGTGAGCACTAGAAAGAGGACAAGGTGACACAGAGCTGGTGGTGAGATGAGAGTTCATCCCTTAGGAAGGCAGCAGGGCTGATGGGATTCCACTAGGGTTATCCAGAGAATCAGCTGGGCTCCAAAACCCCCTCTGGGCTAGAAGATGGGCACTGGGAATTCAGGTTACAGGGCAGATAAGGGAGGTAGAGTGAACCCTGTCCTAGAGTGCCCAAGAAGGTCTCTGCTGGATATGAATTTTGTCAGGACAGGACAAAAAGAAACCAAAGAAGGCTCTTACATGGTTGATTCTGATCTCCAGGGATTTCCTCCTGGTGGAAAACATTAAGTGAAACTTTTGAAAGGGAAAGACTTGTCTCTCAGGCCATGAAGGACCGGGAGGTATTTATTTGTTTTCACTTCAGTCAAGCCTGATGAATCTGACCTGAAAGTGCAGAGAACTGGCAATAAACTGTGGGGAGAACAAACACTGTGAGGATTCCTGACAGCTGGATATGGCCTTAGAAGAGCATGAAAGCACCAGATTGATACCTTCTTTAAAGGAGGGAGTGGGGCAGCCAGAGCAGCCAGTTTAATAGGAACGGAATATAAACTACCCCTTCTCTGAAAGGGATATTAAAAACAAAATCTTACACTCGGATACAAAATGTAGCCAGAGAGAAAACACAGGAAGCTGCCTACAACTCCAGTTAAGTGCTCTGGAGAACTCAGCAGCGCGTGGCAGGTTTTGGGTGCTGTTCTTCTAATAAAACAAACTGAGGAGTAGCTAAAAACCAGAAAATGTGGATGACAAAGGGCTCAAAAATAAGATCTGCATGAAAAGATTGATGAATAGCAGTGGTTTGGTTTAGTGAGTAATCAAAGAAGGGTTGGTTCAGTCTTCAAATATAATTTGTTGTAGAAAGGAAAAATCCTCTTTTTCCACATCGGAGGTGGTAAGACAAGAAGCACTGAGGCGATATTTAGGAGAGAATATCTGTGTTCATAACAGGATCTTTAAACACTTTGAAAATGAGACTAAAGATGTAATTTGCCTGAGGATACTTCAGTTTGGAGAGGGACTTTTTACAAGGGCCTGGAGTGATAGGACAAGGGGGAATAGCTTAAAACTGCCAGAGGGCAGGGTTAGATGGGATATTGTGAAGAAATTGTTCCCTGTGATGGTGGTGAGGGGCTGGGATGGAATTCCCAGAGAAGCTGTGGTTGCCCCATCCCTGGAAGTGTCCAAGGCCAGGTTGGATGGGACTTGGAGCAACCTGGGATAGTGGAAGGTGTCCCTGCCCATGGCAGGGGGCGGATCTGGGTGATCTTTAATGTCCCTTCCCACCCAAACCATTCCATGACTTTGTGAAGCTGCTGCTCTTTGACAACTTTAAGGAGCTCAGCGGTGACAAGTTGAGCTTTATCACAGCAGGGCGGGCAGAGGATACTGCAAAGGGCGCCCTCGGTGTGGGGTCCCCTTTCCCATTCCGTCCCACGACAGGAAGATTTGGGGAAATTCAGGGACATTCACACCCTCAATTCCCTGGAATATTCAGACTGTGCGTGTCCCATATTTTCGACCACGCACCGAGCGCTGCTCATCCCTTCCCCCCGGCAGCGGGGACACCCGACACGCAACTGAGCCGTGTTTTAACGCATTTATTAAAATTTTAGCAAGTTTACACCCTCTTGTTTTCATTTTGGTGCCCGCCGCGCTCGCCTGTTTTAAAAACTCTCTAATGAGACGTCCTTTTTGCGCGCCGGAGATGACAAAAGTCCCTGTGGAGGGAGGAAGGCCCCCAAGATGGCGATGCTGGCGGAGCGTGAGTGGCGATCCCGGCGGGAATGTCCCGGAGTGGGGCCGGGAACGTTTCCAGACCCTCCCCACAGCCCTCGCTGAGGGCCGTGGGGGGGTCTCGGTGCCGGATAAGGGGGTTCAGGGGGGTCCCAGAGTCAAGGGAAGGGGGCAGGGCTGGAAGAGGCGGGACGGGGAGTCCCTGTGCCCGGGAAATGGGGTCTCGGGGTCCGCAGTGTTGGGGAAAGGCGGGTCATGGGGCGGAGAGATCCGGGATGGTGGGGAAGGGGGCTCAGGGGGTCCGCGGTGTTGAAGAACGGGGAGCCTGGAGGGTGGGAAAGGCAGGAATGGGGGTCCAGGGGGTCTTAGGATCAAGGAATTGTAGGGTCGGGGTCTGGGAGACTCGGGGTGGCTGGGAAGGGGGTTCAAGGGGCCCTTGGTGTTGAAGAACGGGGGTCTGGCCGTTGGGAAAGGCGGGAGTGGGAATGCAGAGGGTCCCTGTGTTGGGGAAAGGAGGGTCGTGGGATGGGGAGAGCCCGGGCTGGACGAGAAAGGGGTTCAGGGGGTCCCTGGTTTGAAAAACCTGTTGTCTGGGGTTTGGGAAAGGTGGGAATGAGGGTCCAAGTGGTCCCAGTCTTAAGGAAAAAGGAGATCTGGGGTCTGGGAAAGGCAGGAATGAGGATGTAGGGGTCCCAGGATCAAGGAAATGGATGGTTGGGGTCTAGGAGACCCAAAGTGGCTGGGAATGGGGTTCAGGGGGTCCCTGGTTTTAAAAAACGGGGGGGTCTAGAGTCTAGGAAAGGCTGGAATAGGGGTCCAGGCATTCCCAGTGTCAGGGAAAGGAGGGGCTGGAGAGCTGGCATGGCTAGGATAGGATTCAGGGGTCTCCCATGTTGAAGAACAGGAGGTCAAGGGGCTGCAAAAGCCAGGAATGGGGTCCAGGGGTCCCAGGGTGAAGGAAATATTGGATGAATATCCTGTCTGGTAGCTCCCAGGTGCAGAGAGAAAGAGAAAGAAGATAAAGATAACTCTATCTCTGAAGTTCAGGAAACAGAATCTCTCAGGGCTGGCCAGAGTAGGAACTACAAACGTTTACTGCCAAGTTAAAAGTGCATTCCAAGTAGTCTTTTCTGTTAAATGTAAAACTCAACTGGATTTTTATGTAACGGGACTAATATTCTCATCCCTGAGTATTGTTAAGATTCTTAGGTGCTTTCAGTAAACTTACTGCTGTCAAAACACCTTTAAAATGAGAACACAGAGTCTGGTGAATTTGTTTGCTTGACTGCAGGAAATAGGGACTATAATGAGGAGTTAAAAATTATGGTTTCCACTGGAAAATACAGGTGTGAAGGGAGGAAAACAAAATTACGTTTGCATATGTGATTTTCTGGTTATTTTAGGTGTAAACTTTGGTGCCATTTTTTCAGGATTTGTTCATTATTTTAGTTAGACACTGCACATGTCAATAATCATAGAGTAATGTGGGGTGAAAGGGACATTTAAAGCTCATCTCAATCCACCCCCTGCCATGGGCAAGGACACCTTCCACTAGCCCAGGTTGCTCCAAGCCCTGCCCAACCTGGTCTTGGACACTTCAGGGATGGAGCAGCCACAGCTTCTCTGGGCAACCTGTGCCAGGGCCTCACTATCCTCACAGGGAAGGATTTCTTCCTAATGTCCCATCTAACCCTGCCCTCTCTCAGTGGGAAGCCATTCCCGTTGTTCTGTCCCTCCAGGCCCTTATCCCAAGTCCCTCTCCAGCTCTCTTGGAGCCTCTTTAGGCTCTGGAAGGGGCTCTAAGGTCTCCCTGGATCCTTCTCTTCTCCAGGTGAACACCCCCAGCTCTCCCAGCCTGGCTCCAGAGCCTTGCCTTTCCTGTGAGCCTCGACCATCCATGGGCACACAACAGGGGTTTGGATAGGAACTTTCAGAAATTACAGTTAAAAACATGCTCCAGGCCCAGAATTAGTCATGGTAAAAGGGTTTAATAATGGATCTTTTTCAAATTGTAGGATATCTGAGTGAAGGGGTTGAGTTGTCCAGCCCTGGCACAGCTGCCCAGGGCAGAGGTGGAGTCCCCGTCCCCGGAGGGATTTAAAAGCCATGTGGATGTGGCACTTGGGGACATGGGTTAGTGGCAGCCTTGGCAGTGCTGGGGAATGGTTGGACTCGATGATCTCAGAGGGTTTTTCCAGCCTAAATGATTCTGTGTTCTATAAAGAAATGACAGTTTTCTCCACTGGATGGTGCTGCTGCTCGCCAGAGTTCCATCACTTTACAAGCAGCCCAGGAGGTTGGTGTTAAATTATAAACTGAATCTTTTAGCTGGAAGTTAGTACCTTGTTTCCTTTCTTCCTCTTAAGACATCGGTGAACAAACATTTCTGATAAATTATTGACTAAACAGTGTTTTTTTTGTTATTTGTTTGGAAAGGGAGGATGATTTTATGGTTCCTGTAGGTGGCATGTTCCAACTTCCTTAATTCTTATTCTTCTCTAAAGGTATAAGCAAGTTTGTTTGGGGTTTTTTCCTGCATTTATCTTATCCTATGTAAAAATAAGTATGTCAACCTGTAGAAATGTGAGGATTAATCCCACAGTGGTAGTTAAGAAGTTTGAAATACATGGATTGCAAGTGCTGGGAAAGGGAAGGTCTCTTAATTTCAAGCTTAAGAAATATTTATTACAGGTGCCCTTGTGTTTTTTGTTACAAATGTCTTGGGAGTGAAACATCTCAGGGGTTTCTGCACAGGGAAATATTCAGGAAAAATAATAGAAAGTGAGTTTTAAAGTGGATTAGTTGGACTACCTCAAACAACTCAATTTGGAAGTTAATTTAAATTCAACCATTCAGTTGTCATGGATCACTTCGCTGTGCAGATAAATCATTAGAAAGATGCAGTGGTTTGACAACTGTAGGAGTTGGAATCTGCAAAGTCACCACCCAGGGAACTGGTAACTGAGAGTGTAAAAGAGTGTGGCCATCCTTAAAATGTTCAAATTAAAAAGGGCATTGAATAGTTTTTGGTGGCTGAGTGAGGGAAAGTTGATGTTAACTGAGAAATTTTAGAGGTAGAGATGAAGAAATATGATTGAGAAGGAGGGCAGCTGCTCAGCTGGGCAGCATGACCTCTGGTAGAATCCTGGAATCAGAGTCATTAAGAATGGAAAAGATCATTGAGTCCAGCCATTCCCCAGCACTGCCAAGGCCACCAGTGACCCATGTCCCCAAGTGCCACATCCACATGACTTTTAAATCCCTCCAGGGATGGTGACTCCACCAATGCCCTGGGCAGCTGTGTCAGGGCTGGACAATCCTTTCCATGAAGATGTTTTTCCCTAAAATCCAACCTGAATCTCCCCTGCCACAGCTTGAGGCTGTTACCTCTGGTCTTGTCCCTTGTTCCCTGGGAGCAGAGCCTGACTCACCCCCTTCAATTCCCCTCCTGTCAGGGAGTTGAAGAGAACCAGAAGTTCCCCCTGAGCCTCCTTTTCTCCAGGCTGAGCCCCTCCAGCTCCCTCAGCCGCTCCTGCTGCTCCAGCCCCTTCCCCAGCTCCGTTCCCTTCCCTGGACACGCTCCAGCCCCTCAGTGTCTCCTTGTCTGAGGGGCCCAGAGCTGCCTCCAGCACTGGAGGTGCCCCAGCAGTGCCAGCACAGGGACAAGCACTTCCCTGGCCCTGCTGCCACACCAGGGCTGGTCAGACCCTATGGAGTTGCTTCATTTGTTGCTTCCCCACCTTTTGTTGGCAGCACTGGCAGAACTTGGAGTAGATGCTGCTCTGAAGACTACCTGGTGGGAATAATCATAGAATCCCAGAATGGTTTGGTTGAAAGAACCTTAAAGATCATCCAGTTCCACCCCTACCATGGGCAGGGACACCTTCCACTAGCCCAGGTTGCTCCAAGCCCTGTCCAGCCTGGCCTTGGACAGTTCTAGGGATGGGGCAGCCACAGCCTTTAAGGTTAATAAGTTGTTTCCTGTGCAGAAGTGAATGAAACAAAGGCCTTGTTAACTCCTCTCACAGCTCTTGTTCATTTAATCCGCTGTAAAAATCTTTTATGGATCTTTTTGAGCTTCAAAGCTTCGGAAGTTTGTTAAAAAAAGCCCCCACTGTGCATCTGACAGTGCTGGTTCTTTAAGAGCAAAACTAAACAGGGCACAAAATGAGTCAAACATCCCCGTAGTATTCAGTCCCTCTGGCCCAGATCCCAAATCTGGTGTTTTAGGGAACGATGACTTCCTGATTACGTTGAAACACCTCAGTGAGTTTGGCTTCTCCCTGACTTTGTGTGGCCTTGGGTGAACGGGTCATTTTTGATCCCCCGTTTCCCATGGTGGTTAATGAAGTTTGTGATCTTCCTGTCTCCCATCCTTTGTTTGTCTTGTTTATTTAGGTTCTCTTCCTTGTGCTTAGGTGCACACTTGAAGTGCCTTGTTAACTGAGCTGGCTTTTCCTCCTTGATTTCCAGGAAGCTATTCCTGGTGGGAGAGGCAAGAACACGCACGTGGGCCTGGGGGACTGGAGTTTCTTTAGGAATCTGCATAGGACAAAGGAGCTTTGATTCTCCTTTGGATCTCTCTCCTGCAATAATTTCTGGTGGCTTTTCCAATAAATTTCCCAATAAGTTTCCTAGTAAACTATTTTTGGCAAATCCAGAAGCTGAAATCCCACTGGTTTCTGTTCTGTCGTCCTGAGCATTTATATTTCATTTTTGATTTGTTTTTTTTTTTGTGAAGGCAAGTATTAAAACTTCTATGTTGTGGTTGAAAGGGAGACTGGATAATGGATTTTGTCCAGAACTGGGAAAGCAGCACTGTAATCACCTCTCCTGTAGATTTCCAAAATTGGAGCAAATATGGATTTTAGGCCTGTACACTTACATGGTAATCCCCAAAGCCTTCCCTGAGTTACAGCTTATCCCTAGGGACAACAGCTTCCAACTTTGGTGTTTGGAACTAGATGATCTTCAAGGTCCCCTTCCAACCCAAACCATTCTGTGGTTCTATGATATCAATTTTCCTTTGGTATTCTTGACATTAATAATTAATATTTTCACCGCCCTTTTTTTGTTATCGTTGGGTTTTCTGTTAAGTAAACTTAACCCCCCAAATATATTCGGCCTGCTGTAAGTTCTGGGGGGTTTTTTTGGCAATGAAGAGCTGGAGTTGAACTGATTCAGTACTGTGGAAATGTCATTAGAGCCTGTTTGAATTTCTCCTCCCTGTCCCAGCCCGGAGAAAGCAGAAGTGGTCTGTGGATCCACGAAACAGCGCTTGGAGTAAAGATGACTCTAAATTCGGCCAGAAGATGCTGGAAAAGATGGGCTGGTCCAAAGGAAAGGTAGGATCCAAAGGAGAGTTCTGTACCTGAAGGGTCTAAAACTAAACAGGGAGCTCTGATTTATTCTCTTAAGTGCACAGAGAATTTGAACAATGTTGGATTTCCCCACTTTGTTGCAAAGGCCTGTTTTTGACTCTCCTGCTTTCCAGTTTTTCTCCCTCTTTCTTTGGCAAGTTAATGTCCCCAAATAGGAGCAAGAGTTGACACATTTAATTAGCGATGGTTAAAGTCTTTTAAGTTACTGTTACTCTCTCAGTTTTCTCCCTACTTTTGATTTAAAGCAACTCCAGGACCTGCTTTAATCTTTCACCCGTTTTTAAGTGTTCTGATCTGTTCCTTGAACCCCCAAAATGCAGCATTCTGGGAGCTGAATCCCTTCCCAGCTCCAGCCAGTACCTGTGGGTGAGGGCACTGGTTTCTGGCACTAAGAATAACCTCTGGGTTATCCTGCAGACTGCTCAGCTGCCCCTTAAAACCACTTTCAATTCCACAGAGATGCCTCAGCAAAGCTGAGATTTGGGCCTGCACATCAGCGTGTTTAGTGCTAAGAACGCCCACAAACCCCCCACTACCTTTATTTAATTCTCCTCCTATATTTTCTCACCCAGACTTTCTTTAACGAATAAAATTAGGATCATTCTCCATCCTGTGAATGCTTTAAAGCCTGTTCTCACATTTCTCAGTGTAGCTGCTGTTGCTTCAGTTGCCTCACAACAAGTTTCCCACTTGAGCTGCTGGATCTTCCTTTCCAACAGTTACAGCTGTGCAAGAAGGATTTCTCTCTCCTTTCCACTACAAACTCAAACAAATGGAACCTCACCTCGACCAAATTAATGGGCAAAAGCCCATCTCTGCAGTGCAATTAAGCTGCTTACACTAGTCCTGTCATCAGTTGTATTGGAATTGGGTCAGGGCAGATGTGTGGCTGAGTGGCCTGTTTGCTTCCACACTTTTTTTTGGGTAGCAGGAGTTTCAAGGCAAATTTTCCACCCCAGGGACCAATGAACTCTAGTGGATTTGTAATAGCAACAGCCTTTTTTCAATATGTCTCATTCCTTTAAATATTAGATATCCCAGGATCTCTCCACAGGGCTTTTCCCCATTGCTGCTCCACATCCATGTTCATTAAAGCCACACACTTGGCTGGTGATTTTTACTCGTGACAAATCAGGCAAAAAGTAGGTGAATACCAGGAATAAAGTTATAACCAAATGCTTTGTCTTTTATTTTTTTAACCCTGATCATACAGTTGAGAAAGGTAACACTGGACCTGAGAATTGCTTCCCAGATTTGAATGACTGTGGGTTTTAGGATAGAGAATTCCCATAGTTGTTTGCTCCAATATTTTCATCAATTATGAGTGTGAATGAGGTAGAAAAAGTTGTTAATGTCCTGATTCTCCCCTGCCCCTCCTCTGTTTCCCTCCTTATAAACTTGTTCTGGATTATACTGTCCATGTGGATCTGCCTTTCCAGTGACAGAGGTATTTTGGGGGAGAGGTCTCTTCTGTATATGTAGTGTCTTGGTTTTAAACAGTAAACACTCTGGGCTTGCTTAGGAATGTCAGGTGACTTCCTGATTAATCACCCAACTGCTTAATGTTGTTGCTATTTTAGTGTTTTTAATACTTTGCTGGAGACTTAAGTAGTAAATTTTAAAAACTTGAGTGTCTCATGTGTGCTAAAGCCTGTGATGAATTCAGTTCAGGCAGGAAATAAATAGTAAGTTGTGATTTCTTGTTGTATTTCATTGCAAAGTCTTAAGTACAAAAGCTCTGATTGCTCAGTCACTGCTGTAAAATCCTTACTTTTTACCTTTAAATCCTCCTTAGGGTCTTGGGGCTCAGGAACAAGGAAATCCAGAACATCAGGTGAAGGTGAAAAACAACACGCTGGGATTAGGAGCAAACATCAACAATGAGGTGAGAACTAGACCCAGGTGAGGGAATGGCTCCTGTTTCAGCTAAAACACAAATTTTTAAATAGAATATTAATGAAATCTGCACAACAGGATTGTTTATGACTTCCAGACACAACCCTTATAATTTTATCTCACTTTGGAGTGACTGTGTGAGCTGTTTGGTGTGTTATCCCCCTGTGGAGCTTCCCAGGGTCCCTCCCACCAACGAGGATCGAATATACCCAGTTAAGTATTACTTAATATCTGTTTTAGCAGAATTTGTGTTAGTTCTGAAGACTTTGCCTTGTATTCATGTGGGTGATGTTTACAGGACAACTGGATTGCTCATCAGGATGACTTCAACCAGCTCCTGGCTGAACTGAATATTGCCATGGACAGGGTGAAACAGGTAGGTTCATGCTTTGCTCAGTCAGATGTTGGAAACTTAGCAGAGTTTCCATTCTGTGTCTTAAAAGATGAGCTGAGGCCCAGTTTGGACTCTTTGCTGAGGTTGACAACTCCTCCCCCAAAATCAGTGAGAGCCAAAGGATGTGTTGCCATCCATGATCATGCTGAAGTTTCACTGCCTGGATATCTCAGTGGATCAGTTTTGCTCTCAGGACTCAAATAAAGGCTTTCTGTTGTTTATTTTATCCAGGATCACAATATTTGGGACCTTTTCCTGGGCTGCATTACAGCAACACTTGTTTCTTTTCCAGAGTCTGAAGGCTCACAACAATCACTCACAGTTGCAATGTTTTGTCTTCCTTTTAATAATGAATTGTCACTCTGGCTTCCATGTTCCACTGGTTTTCTTAAATACCTCCTTTTCCTGTCCTTGGAGAGTTGCTCCATAGCTTTTGACTCAGAGTTATGCATCTCTGCTTTGAGTGTGCTGTAATGTGATTTTTGTAGCCCTGGTGTTGAGCACACGAGTGGGGAAACCACAACTTTCCCAAAAGGGCTATTTATAAAGTTTTTTTACTTTTTGAAAAGCTTCATACAGCTTGACCTTGGTTTGTAAAAATGAAGTTGTGACGGGTGTGAGCTTACAGAAAGAATGGGTTTATCCAATGGTTTATCACCTCCCTTTAGTTAGATTCAGGTTTAAGTCAGATCATACATCTAAACAACTCTCTGGAGCTTAGTGAATTTAGCAACTCTTCATTCATTTATTCTTAACCTTTGAGCACTGAAGGTTTTCTAGGAGAGGAAATGCAGAAAGGTGAGGAGGAAAATCAGTTAGCAAGAAGGTTTTCTAATCCTAGACAACTGGGGTTAAAATTTTGAACCTGATATTTAAAAACACCTTTTTTAAACTGCTGTGTAAGTTCTCCTTGTGCCCTGGAGCCCTGATCATGGTCTGAGGCCACACAGCACTTGGTGCTGTCCTTCAAGTCCTCAAGAGGTAGAAGAGCATATCACAGGGAAATTCCAAAAGTTCCTTTCTGCCTTTGTAACTAAATCCTACCCAAGTTCCAACTTGAGCCATGGAAGATGAGGAAGGTGTAGCTGGTGGGAAAACCTGCAAAGTGCTGGGCAGAGAGTTGAAGTGACTTGCCCAGGGACACAGTGAGTCAGCACAGAGGCAGGTTCATTGAGCAAGGCTGTCTTGTTCCTAAAGCTGTTCCCTGGGTCACTGATGCAAAATGCTCCATGAAAGCTGTGTTTCTCCCTGCTTTACTTAGTTATTTTAAGTTTTCAGTCACTGAGAACAAATTTGGGTGCACATGAAGATTCCTGGTCACAATCCCCTGGGTGATTTACAGAAAGCACAAGCTCTAAAACTTGGTTTTTTGGCAGTTTGCTTAAGCTGGCAAAACTCATTCAGCAAACTCTGCCTGCAGCTGTGCTGCAGGATCAAATGTTACATTATTGGCCATCAGCCAGTTTCAACGCATTAAAAGTCAGCTGAAAAACTTCATTGTTCTTAAAGAGATGTTGGAGTTGCCAGAACTGGGTTGCAATTAGAGGCGGAAGGGAAAGGCCCTGTGGGGGTTGATTTGCCAACATTCAAATACCCTCAGTGTAGTTTACCTTTCTTTTCCTTTTTTTCTAGGTGAGCACCCAGTGGGGCAGGTTTAATTAGATTAGATGTTAGGAAGAAATTATTTATTGTGAGGGTGGTGAGGCCCTGGCACAGGTTGCCCAGAGAAAGCTGTGGCTGCCCCATCCCTGGAAGTGTCCAAGGCCAGGTTGGACGGGGCTTGGAGAAACCTGGGCTAGTGGAACAGGGTTTGGAACTACATGGTCTTTCCCACCCAAACCATCCTTGATTCCTGGCTCTTTTGCTGGGATACTCAGTGATATAATCTGTGTCCCTTTCCCATCTTAAGATGCTGAAACAACATCCTGACTGTGTCTGTGACGTGCCTTGGAATATCCATCTGTAGAAATAACATGTGACTTTCTTGCCCGAACTAAATGGCTTTTTAAAAGCACATTAATATTCCTGCAGTGCTCACTCAGTTTGTCAGAGGATTTTTTTTTTTCCAGTCCCTGGAAGATACAGGGATGCACCTCCCAGCCCTTTGCAAGTGCCAGCAAGTTTTCGGGAAGTGAAATTCCTCCCTGCAGGCACAAGGCGGTGCTGCCGCGCCTTTCCCTGGAAGAATAATGGAAAAGGAGGCGCTGTGGGAACCCTTTGCTGTGTAATGCTCCTTTTGGTACAAGTAGCTCGGAGAACAGGCTTGAAGTGTCGTGCCTCTGTCAGGATATTTAAGTTTTCCCCACGGAACGTTTTTATTGGGGAATTTCTGTAAAAACTGGGTTGCTGGTCCTCTCTTCCCATTAGGGCTAGTGTGGGAGAGTGGATCTCAGTTTTTGGCACTCAGCTCTCCACTGCAGGCTGAGGATTTCAGGTTTAGGTCAGTGATTCCATCATCAGGTGCACTAACCTAACAAACAGGGAAGTGCTGGAATTCCAGCGTCAGAAAAGCTTGGGCTGCAAAGCTTTCCAGGGTGGGATCATGTAAAAAGATGACTCAACTTGGCCCTCAGGGTATGGGTTCATTTCCTTAACCCATTCCCAGTTGCCACTGGGAGGAAAAAACATCTCATCAGAGTAACCTTTTCGTGGAGTTACAGAGCAGAGAATCCTGTGGTGGCCTATTTCAGGACAAAACTAATAAAGTACTTATTAACTGTACAGCAGATTGATTCACTCCTTCTGAGATTTTTCTGGGGGGGAATTAACAGGCTCTGTGGGTGCAAAGAGAAGGTTGTACCCCTAAAATAACCTACCACAGCTCAGGAACGTGATGTCTCTACTGTTAAATAATGGGACTAATCCTTCATGTGGCTTTAAGCTGCTGCCAATCTCCCAAACTTCTGAGTGAATTTGGAACTCAGCCAAGCCCAGAGGCCATTCCCACTGGACAGTTTAGATGCAATCCCTCTCCTGGAAACTAGGAAAATGAAATAATATGGATGTGGCAGTTGTTCTAGCTGGCCCGAGGGACAGAAAAGCTTTGCCACCATTCGGTTTCCTTACACAGATGGATCAGCTTATGTCCAAATAAAGGTATTTTGTGTAGGGTTAGAAGTGGAAATCCTGTAAATTTTCCCCCTTTTTCTACCCAGGCAGGTTAAATATTTTATTTTGCACTATTCTTACATCTTTCTCAGACTTTGGCACTGGGGATATTTGTAACAACAGCACAATAAACCCTGACCTGTTACTCTTTTCTAACCACAGAGATGGATTTGCCTTAGACCTGGAGTGCCTGTATCTGCCTTTTCAAACTACATTGGATTGGAAAGGGATGGGAAGGGAAAGGGAATGTGGCAAAAAAAATCAGCAGTGACATGTCTCAGACAAAACTTGCCATGTTTCCTTCAGTAATATATTGTGATATTTTGTTGAGACTGGTTTTGAGAGAGAAAGTTAAATACACTGGTGTTTGAATTGTGGTGGTTAAAGTGCCTCTAACAGGGTTGGAACCTGTTTCCTTGGATTTTTTTTTTAGAACCCTCAGTGAAAAATCAGAAAAAGACATTCGCCTTGAAGAAAAATCCAAATCTTCCAAGGAAAACGTGTCCATTATATGAAGTTTGCCAAAGGTAAGAGGGGTTTTGTTGTTTCATAAGCTCTGGCCAAGCTTAGAACAAACCCTTTCAGGGTGATCTGTTGCCTTCTGAAGTCTAAATTTGGCAAGTTAAATCTTGGTTTAGGGATACCCCCTGCAGCAACTGCTTAGAGCTATAATGTTGCTATCTCTCTTTATTTTGGGTAATTTTGGATGGCTTTAGGCTGATTAGTTGAATAAAACAGTTCCTACCTGAAGGAAGCCACCAGCTGGGTAATGGAACAGCGAATATTCCAAGTTGTGAATGCTGGAGCAGGGGATGGGAGGGGGGAAAGATGATGATGGAGTGACTTATGACTTAGGATCTGCGTGGCACTATCCCCTGAGATCTCCAGTAACCCTGCTCAGAGATCATGAGGATGGGATCAGGGATCAGATTAAACCTGAAGGAAGGCAGGAAAGCCCTCTTACGTTCACCACATACTTTATGGGATAAATTAGGACAGTGGTTGGTGGCCAGAAAAACTACCAAAACTCATGGAGTTAGTAATTTCTTTCTTCCTTAGAGCAATTACATTATTTCAGTCATCCCTGGGTTTGGCTCCTGACAGTTCTGGAATCCTTTCTCTGTTCCTCTGCTCCCCTTTCACACACCCACATGCACATGGTGTGTGTACCTGTTTCAGGGTATGGATAGGATCAGTTCACTAATGGCTGATTTATTAACTGAAAGCTCTGTGCAATGTTTTCGGACAGCAAATGCCTCTGCTAAACAGAGCTAATTGATGTCTGAATGGAGGCCAAATTTTTATGTTGGGGTTTGGGATTTTGATTAAATAAATTGGCCTTGAAGTCAAACCTGTTAACTCGACCCTACCACTTTATGACATTAAACAATTAAATTGGTTCAGGGCTTGCAAGTGCAGAGGCCATGGTCTGTTTGAGGGAATGGCAAAGAGGATTTATTTTGATTTGGATTTAACCTTTTGCTAAATATAGAGGAAAAAAGAAGTGTCTTTTGAGCATGTAAAATACAGATCAAGGCTTTCATATTCACAATATCCCTTATTTGTTTGGTTGTGTTTCCACAAGGCAGCCCCTTGTTTGCTTGCACCCTCTGTGGTCTAAACCAGGGAAATTGTCCTTTTTCAGGGAAAGAGGAAAAGTTATTTGAGAAGGGCTGGTGTTGTTGGGGCCCTTGTTGTTCAAGCCTGATCCTGCTTCCTTTCAGACTAAACAAGACAAGCTCACACAAAAGCTGGAGAAGGGAACAGCGACGACACAAAATGCAGCTTCCGTTTGCGGGGCTGGAGAGACACAGGGAACACACACAACCCTTGGATCTGGGAATACACACCAATCTGAGATTAAAACACTGACTGCAGCTGCTTTTCTAGCAGCTGTTCCACTGGGATGCTGCTGGAGGTTATGAATGTCAGCTGAGTTAGTTTTCTGTTAGAGAGACAGGAGCAGGGGAAGGCACGGGCAGACAGTGTAGGGTAAGAAGAAGAGCAGGAGGATTTTAGGTATCATTTTCCAAGCCTTGGCCAAGATAAAGCTGAAAACAACCACCAGTCTCATCCAGCTTGCTTGGGTAAGGACATTTAGAGGCTGTGTAGTGAGGCACCAGGAAGCTGGGTCACATTTTCTCCTCTAGGTTGATGTGTGTGTTTGCCCTCTGTGGGCAGTTCAGGATCCCGAGGAAAAGAAACAGGTTAAATAGTCAGATTTTGGGTTGTTTGGGCTTTTTGTCCACTACAAGATTCATTTTGAGGTCACTGATTTTGGAATCAGAAAATCAAGTGATTAAGACCCCAGCAGACTCCTAATTAGTTGAGCTGTCTGGTCTAATTTTGTTTAAATCTTCAACTTTTGCTGAGCTTTTTTAAAAGGATTTTCTGAGAGAAGCTGTGGACAACCCAATATAAAGGTTCTTGCACTGTGGAATTGGTAAAACTTTTGCTTGAAACTCTGAATATCACATCACACCCTTCTGCTTCCCCCTCCGTGCTCCATGTCTGATGTCCAGTTAGTCACACAACAACCAGATGGGAGTAATGGTCCTACTGGGAATCTTTGCTTCACCCTTGAAATTGTTTTGAGTTGGAATAATCCAGTGTGTTGCAGAGATGGAGGTTTTGCTTTTCAGAAGCAACATCAGGAATCAAAGGAAAGTCCCCATGGAGTCAAGATGGATTTTTTTTTTTTCATTGTATGGAGGACCTACAACTCCCTAATTCTGTCAGAGACAGGGAATCCTCCTGAGAATCCAAAGATCCTGCACATACACACATTTCCTCAAGAGTACCTTCATTTAGTGTCTTCATCACAGAATCACAGAATGGTGTGGGTTGGAAGGACCTTAATGATCATTAGTTTCAACCCCCTACCATGGGCAGGGATACCTTCCACTAGACCAGGTTGCTCCAAGCCCTATCCAGCCTGGAGTTCCTGATTTTTATTCACCTCTTGATTGTTGTTCATCTCCAAAAGCAATTCCTCTATCTCTGTGGGTTAGTTTGTGTTACCAAAATGTCCCTGTCATCACCAGATGTGAAGATTTGGGATTTTTTTTCCTCTCTTTACCCCTTCCAGGTAAGGACCTCTCATCCTGCAGTGAACATGATCTGTCCTGCATATTTGGGAGGAGACAGAAGAGTGGGAAGACACAGGTAAACAAGAAGCTTCACCTTTCTCTTGTTTCCTTGCTTATTATCCCTCATAACAAAATGGTATTTAAATGTTTTGCTGCTAATATGTTGTTTCTACTAGAAAGGCTGTGCTTGAACTGTGAGGAAATAAGAGTGAATGTAATCCATATTTTGTGAATTATTGTGATGTAACTTCTTTGGAGTTAGGAAACCAATATTTTTATTTTACAGTTGTTAGGAAATGCATATCACCAAGGAGAATTTTGCTTCATCTGAAAGGTCAAAGGTTGGACTTGATGATCTAAGAGGTCTTTTCCAACCTAAATGATTCGGTGAAAGATCCGTAAATATCCAAAATAAAATTGGATATTCAGTAGCAACTGGGCAATCTCAACAAACTGCCCTTATTCTCACAAAAATTGGGAAAGGCTGAGCAGCTGCAAAGGATTCAAAGGTGGCTTGAACACTGATAAATATTTAATGAGAAGACCTTTCCCCTGACTTTGTGTAATGAGAGCAAGGTTTGGACTGGTTTTTATTTTATTTATGTGTTCATTAGCATTTGGCACTTGCAGAGAACAGACCTGCTGTATCAGTGTATAAAATAACAGACACTGTAACATGAAAAATCCAGAAAAATCCTGTGGAAAAAACAACACCTGGAAAAGCAGAAATGAATATGTTGCAAGGATTGGTTCCAAGTTGCCTGAAATCTCTTGTTTAGAGGGAAAGAAGGGGCTTGAAATTAAGTGGAAGTTTCTGGAATACCCTGTATGTGTTTGACACCTTGCTTCTCGTGCAGCACTCTTGGAAATTGTTCTGGAACTTCACATCAGGCCTCTGGGAGCTTTGGGAGGAGAGGAATAAGGGGAGAATGTGCTGAGAGGTCCGGGATAGTAGTGAAAATAATACAAGGTTTTTTACCTGTAGAATGACAGGGGAGCTGGTGAAGAAGGAATAGTGATCCACTGGGGATTGTTCCCTGGAAAAACCTCTGTAAAATAAAGAATACTTCAGTGGTGTATCTTCACTTGAACAATTTGAAGGATCTGTGCCATTATCACATATAGTGTTATAATTCCAGTGAATCTGCTGTAGATTTTTAAGTGGTTGGTAGGTTTATTGGTGACAGAGAAAGATGTCAAGTCTGTTCCTGAGTTCTCTGTAAAATACACTGACAGCTGATTAAACCAGGAGGCTGGAAGAAGTTTAAACAACTAAGAACTGCCCTGTCTTGTCTGCCACTGCAAAACACAGTGGGAACCTTTGTTACAAGTCACATGGTTTTGAAAGGTAAGAGCTTGGGACCAGGCCATCAGCCACCACAGAACCCATCTTAGCTTATTACTGTCTTGAAATAAGAATTTGGGGACTTCAAATCCCTGAGAGCTGTTGGAACTCTCAAATGCTGTGGGTGAACTTGCACCAAGGGGAGCCCTGTTGATTAACACTTCTAAATATGCCATGGATCCACTGCTTGGCTCCCTTGCTGTCAGAGCAAGATGAAGCAGGACAATCTGGGATTTGAAGCAACTCCACAGGGCTGTGGTTAAGGGAGTTGATTCACACACACAAGAATCCTCCTCTGGTTTGCAGGAGGTCTCAGACCTGCTTGTCACTTGGTGCTCAAGTGTTTCCTAAGCAGGCTGTTGGGGCACAGGATGCTCTGATGTGCTCCCCACCTCACCCTGGGCTGGCCCAGCTCCAGGTGGATCCATGTTTGGATTCTCTTCCATTTTCTTTTTCCCCTGGAGCCCTGTTGGTTAACACTTCTGATCCCCTAAATATGCCATGGGTCTGCTGCTTGGCTCCCTTGCTGTCAGAGCAAGATGAAGCAGGACAATCTGGGATTCAAAGCAACTCAGCAGTGCTGTGATTAAGGGAGTGGGTTTTGCCTACCCATGAGTCATCCCAAATAGCTGGTCTTGTTTTCTCTATATGTTCCATATCTGTTGGAACTCAGGTTTGGAAGGTGCTGCTTCTAGGGCTTTATCCTGGAGAACACTTGTTTTTTCATGGATAGACACTGCATATCACGTGGCTTTGAGGCTGCTTATGAAGGGTGTATAACTCTGTGCATGTTTTTGCTAATCCCAGTGGTTGACTGGTGGCTCCTGTGCAGATTTCCTTTTCCCCTCGCTGAAAGGGTTCAAGCTTCTGGCAAAAAAAGTCACAGGCTGTTCCCTCTTAAGCACCCAGATTTCCACATGCAAATCCAGGCAGGAGATAATGTCATTTGGAGCTGCATTGTCATCCTCTGGCTACTGTCTGTTGCTGAGCAGCCACAGGGAGGGAGAGCCAGAGGCAGCACAATTGCTTCCCCCAGCCTCCCCTTCTCCTTTTCTTCATGGGTCAGAGATCTGTGGAGTTTGCACACAACAAAAAATGCACTGCTCAGGCCCTCCAGCTCTGAGCAATTTCATTTCACTGCACCCATGAACTCTTATGATCCCTTTCCATCATGTTCCAGAGCCTGATCCTTAAGGTGGCACAAATGGAACTGTGAGGATTTACAGTTCTCAGTTTGCTTTCTGTTTTGAAATCCCTGAGCTCTGGGCACTTCCCTGGCATGGCAGAGCTCACTACAGGAGCAGAAAAGTGCTGTTGTTCTCCTGGAAGTGAGTTGTTCTTGCCTGTTCCTGTGTGCAGATAATGTAGGAAGAGTCCTGGTGTCCAGCAGAGCCCTGGGTAGGACCTACAGGAAAGATGGAGAGAGACAATTTGCAAGGGCCTGGAGGGACAGGACAAGTGGGAATGGCTTCCCACTGCCAGAGGGTAGGGTGAGATGGGATATTGGGAAGGAATTCTTCCCTGTAAGGGTGGTGAGGCCCTGGCCCAGGTTGCCCAGAGAAGCTGTGGCTGCCCCATTCCTGCAAGTGTTCAAGGCCAAGTTGGACAGGGCTTGGAGCAACCTGGGATAATGGAAGGTGTCCCTGCTCATGGCAGGGGGTGGAACTGGATGACCTTTTAGGTCCCTTCCATCCCAAACCATTCCATGATTCTATACCTTGAAGTGTCCTGTCTTTAAGGCTCTTTCCAAGGTATCGGATCCCTCCTCTTTGTTCAGAGGTGCACTTGCAGAAGCCTCCAGCACAGATTTGATTTGGACTGAATGACCAATCCTCAGCACACAACAGTTGTCATTCCACTCTTGATCTTTTGACAAAGACATTCAGCATAATTCTTTTTCCCATATTTCTAGTTGTTTCAATCTGGGATCAGAACAATCTTGGGTGTAACTTCATGGAAAGATGCAGGAACTGCTTTTCACAGTGACAGAATTGCTGAGATTGGAGGAGTCCTGAAGGTTTCTGGATCAGTCACTCTGCTCAAAGCAGGGTCAGCTCTGGCAAGATATTCAGGAGTTTGTCCAGCTGAGTTTTCATTGTCAGCCTTCCTTAAAACCTCTAGTTTAAACCTGTGACAAAATTCAGTGGATGGATGGAAGAGATCCCTTAAGGAGCAGAAGATCATAAAATCATTAAGGTTGGAAAAGGCCTTTAAGGTCATGAAATCCAAACGTCAACCAGCACCACCACCATGTTCATCACTAAACCATGTCCATATCCACACTTGTGTGAACACTTCCATGGATGGTGACTCCACTACTTCCCTGAGCAGCCTGTGACAGTGCTTGACAACCCTTTCCATGAAGAAATTGTTCCCAATATCCAGTCTAAACCTCCCCAGTGTCATCCTATGTCTGGCTGGTTGATTGGATCATACCAGACTTGAAGATTAGGAAAAAGGAGGAAAAAAGCAAAACCCAGGGAATTCCATCTGTGGTCAAAGGGAAATTAGTGGAAGGACTCAAGGCTCAGTGACACGATCTCTGGACAAGCAAGATAATCTGACTCTTCTGAAGTGCTTGTCAAAAATAGTCACCTCTGAACTGGTGCTGTGATAAAGTGTCCCAGCACATCAGATGTGTCACAAAGCCACCGTTCCAATTAGCCCTGCCCAGGCTTTTCCAGTGTGGTCATTAGCAGTCATTTTATGATCTTGACCTGTGGAGTAGCCTTTGGCAGGAGATGTTTTGTATGAGCTTAATCTGAGCTGCCTTAACTGTAGAGCTGATCTCGGACTCAGTTTTTCACTCAGTGGCCAAGGAGTGATCTGAGTGATGGATCCTTTCTCTTGTTTCACACCAGCACTGCTGCAGTAAGTGGGGAATGTTGAAACTTGGATTATCTACCTTATCAAAGGAAGAGGGAGTTGGCTGGAGGATTGTAAAGATTGCAAAAGAGTGGAATTGCAAAGGATATGGAAGGAAATGCTGTTTGCCCCTGAGGGTCAAAAGGAGTTTCTCTAGAAGTAATAAAACCAAGATACAAGTTGAAGCTGTTGTTTTGATGGTTCTGGGATATGTGTTACTTATCAGAGGCACTTGCAACCCTTAATTCTGAATGTCAAACACAGCAGTCTTTTTTTTTAATTATTTTTGATAAATCATGTGCCCAACTCAAACCTCCTTAATAAACTATACAGGGACCTTTGTTTAAAAAAAAAAAATACAAGTCAAAAAAACGAGAGGGGAAGAAAACAATGGCTGGGCTTCAGAGTGGACCTAAATTGAAAACATCTGCAGTTTTTCCCAGGGAGAGCAGCAAGTGATCGAAAATATTGAATTGTAATTATGATGCTCTCTGGAGACCTGCGGAGAGGACCTGTTTTGCAGGGTAGGATCTTGCCACACTGTTTTTTGCCCCCCACTTTCCCTCTTGATTTTCTCACTCGCTCAGGAACACTGGGAGCTGGGGAGACAGAAAAACAAATTCCATTAGTTCCTATCTGGTTGAACTTCCTGGAACCCCCACTATTTTTTTTTTTTTGCTTCTCAGAATTTCCTTCCTCCATCCAGCTGTGTTTCCTGATGAAGCCTTATCACTGGAGAAAATGCTCCTGAGTGAGACTGAGGATTTGGGAATGAGTTACAGACAGTCCCAACTTGGTTGCTGAACAACATGATTCTGGCACTGATTTCGCTCTGGGGGCTGGGGGAGTAGCTCTGATTTGCTCCAACTCTGTTTAAGGTGCATAAAAACCTGAATGTTTTGCGTCCACCTCACATCCATGTCTCAGGCCATTCCATGAGTAATCTGCTTCCTCCAAATTTGTGTAACTTGGATGTAAAACCTGCGTAAGTTCCCTTAAACCACCAAATCCAAGTAGCCTGAAAGTCTCAAGTTTCCAGTGATCTCTTCCTTGTTAGTCATTAAAAAATGGAGTGATACACCCCTTTGCTTTTTCACTTTTCTTTTTTTAATCAGGAAATTGTCTTCTGACACATTTTGCAGAACTTCCTCAACTGACTTATATTTCCCAGCACTTATCAGAAAAGCGTGTTGGCAAACCTTAAGGAACGACTGAAAATCCATTAAAATCTGGCTCTGCCATGGGCTCCCTGAAGTTATGGGTGAACTAAACATTCCTGACACCTCAGCTTTCTCTCTGCAAAATGCAAGGTTTTATATTGATATTTAAATTGATCACAGTTGTGATTTTTAGGCAAGTTACAACTTTAATCTTAGGGTTTTTTGTACCTGTGACCAAAGTTTCTGTTGCAGGCGTCACACATAAATTATTTTGCTGTCCTTTTTTTCAGGGAAGAAAAAAAACTACAGAAGAATAAAAATGAGTTACAAATTAAAATAGATTTTTCACTGTTCTGCTTTGGAAACCACAGCCAGCATAAGGTATTTGGGACTGAGAGGCAGAACAGAAAAAAAAGGACATCAAAAATCTGGAGAGAGTCCAAAAGGATTTAGTAAAATGGGTGACAGGGTTAGAGGGCATGTCCTAGAAGGAGAGAGTGGAGGAACTGGATACGTTGATCTCAGAAAAGAGGCAGAAAAAGGTGACCTCTCTACCTATAAATATCTGGGGGTCGCAGGGAGGGAGGAGCAGAGGAAGGGAAGGGACAGTAATCAGAGCAGGCAAAAGCCAGGAATGGTTCTAGGGGGTGAGAACTTCAATTAGAAAGAGGAAGACACAAACTCACTCCTCGCAGGCTTCCTCGCAGTGATGTCAGCAGGGCACTGGAGGAGTCTCCTGAGGGAAATCCCAGCTCCTCAGTAAGTGATGCCAAGAAAAAACCATGAATTTAACACTTTTAGTCCCGTTGGAGAAGGCAGAGATGAATTGGGTTAATAAAAGATCTCCCACCAAGTCATTCCATGAGGGCTCCACTACTCCAGGTTGCTTCCCTGTGGTTGTGTTGTGCTTGGATTCTCTGTGGCTGAAGGAGGTGGATCCCTGTCCATGTGCACATGGATCTGTTGGCTTTCCCCATCCATGGAATATTTTAGAATATTAATATCTCAAGCTTCTGCTGGGTTGGATTAAAAAGTTGCTGGAGAGAAAGGGGTGTGTGATGTAAACAAATGTCAAGGCAGACATGGAAAATTTGCTTCCTTAAGAAATCCAAGTAAAAATGTGGCTGCTGTCAGTGTGTTCCAGAGGAAGACAGTAGGGAAACACTGAGGTAGCCCTTTAACATAGCCCTTCTTTTTAAATTATACACTTAACGTCAGAAAGAGAATAATTGCCTTTTTAGAGGAATTATCTTATGCTGGGTTTTATAATTATCCCCAGGCTCAAAGTTTGTCAGATTTGGGGTTAAAATTTAGAGCTGCTCATTCCTATATGTGACTTGACCATTTTAGCACGTTTCATTGGAAGAGGGAATATAGTGTTTTCCAAGAATCAAGGCAAAGGAGAACATAGGTGTCAAAAAGGTGGGATTTGGTAGAAGATCTAGACATCTTCTCCAAGCTCCCCTCATAGTGATGAGACACAGGTGCCCAAAGAGGTGCATCAGCTGTCTCCAGAAATGGGAAAGGGGAAGATCAGGTTGGACATCGGAAAGAATTTCTTCATGGAAAGGGTGGTCAGGCACTGGAAGGGGCTGCCCAGGAAGGTGGTGGAGTCCCCATCCCTGGAGCTGTCCAGGGAAGGACTGGACGTGGCACTCAGTGCTCTGGGCTGGGTGACAAGGTGGGGATCGGGCACAGGTTGGACTTGATGATCTTGGAGGTCTTTTCCACTCTTAATGATTCTGTGATTCCACATGAAACCAAACCCTTCCTAGAGGTTAGTGCCTCTTCACTGGTCACAGAGGACATCCAACAGTCAGGTGAATCCTATCCAAGAAGTTCTATTCTGAACATATTCTGTTACAGTGCAAAAGCTCACCATGGTCTTGTAAGCACTTGATTATCCTCAGCTCTCTTGGCCTATTCTGTTCCTGTGAAAGCTGCATTTTTAAAATTATTCTTACTTTTGCTTAGTGGGAAGAGGCTGGTGACCTAAGGCAGAGTCTGCAAGACAATCTAATGGTGCTTTTATGCATTTTGTATTCCAAACTTGCTCCTGAGTAGAGAGATTTCTCTCAGCCTCTGGTTCACTGCTACTTTGACCTGAGTGTCATATTCAGTATGGATTTTTAGACTTGTGGAAGTTATAACACTCAGGTTACAGTGGCTTAGTTCCCCTTGGGAGAATTATTATTGGAGAGAGACTTTTCACAAGGGCATGGAGTGTTAGGACAAGGGGGAATGATCTTGAGAGTGGGAACTGTGGGTTTAGATTGGATACTGGGAAGAAATTCTTCCCTGTGAGGGTGGTGAGGCCCTGGCACAGGTTGCCCAGAGAAGCTGTGGCTGCCCCATCCCTGGAAGTGTTCAAGGCCAGATTGGATGGGGCTTGGAGCAACCTGGGATAGTGGAAGGTGTCCCTGCCAATGGCAGGGGGGTGGAACTGGATGACCTTTAAGGTCCCTTCCAACCCAAGCAATTCCATAATTCTATATTAATTAGCAAAGGCTTTTTACAACATCTCTTAATACTGCAGGCACTTTTTCCTCTCCAGTTTTGCTCTGCAGCCATGGGCTGTGAACAACTAGAAGGATGATTCCCAGAAGAAAAAGGAGGGAAAAAAAAACCCTCAAAACCAGATTCTGCCAGCAATTAACAGGACAAGGCCTTTGCCTGAGGAGCAACCAGGACGGGCTGGTGACACAAACTCACAAGGAGGACAACATGACAAAGCAGCTGAAGGGCTAAATCATGGAATCACAGAACAGTTTGGGCTGGAAGGGACCTTAAAGCTCATCTGGTTCCAACCCCTTGCATCTTCAGTGTGCACAAGTGGTACAGGTAGAGCAAACCTGGCAGCACAGACCAGTGTCAAGTGGATCTAAAGCCATATATAGCGAGTCAGAAAATTAATTAGGCTCAAGGCATTAATTTGGACCATATTTCTAATATTTCTCCATGCAGATGAGGTTGTTTCAGGAACACTGGGAAAATTCCCCAGCATGGTGTCCTTTTGATAAAAGGAGGAAGAGCCAGGTATTGATGTTTTGTTGCCTGTTCTATAAGCACCTTGTTAATCAACTGGAGGATAAATTATTGCTGCTCAGGTATCAGCAGAGAGGGAGAGGAGGAGACATCTCCCAGTTTGGAAGAAATGCTGCTTTTTTCTTCTCTCTTCATTGGAGAAGAGTCTTGTTCCTTGGGGGGGTTGTTAGGAACAAAAACAAAACTGGGGGGAGCTCTTTTGATTTATCTTCTCTCCTTCCCTTTTGGTCACTTCCAGAGGCTTAAAGAGCCGAGTTGGCTTTAATGTGTTACCATTAGAGACCAGGAATTAGCTGGAATAAACCATCATTCCTCACAGTGAAAAATACCCCTTGATTGGCTAATTAATCAGTCAAAGGGGAATGACATGGCCCTCGGCTTGAGGGACTCTGCTGCACAGGTAAACAGGTCATTGATAAATGGTTTACCCACAAATTCATATATCAAGAAAACTTAGTCATTTTTTAACTCCACTTGGTGTGAAAGCTGTGCTGCATTTTTGGAGGTGGATTTTTGCTGCCTTTGCTTTTTTTTGCATTGTGGGAGCTTTTAAAGTTTTCAAGAGGAAGAGGCCAATCAGAACTTTGTTACAATTCCAATTCTGTTTTCAGAAGTGGAAAAAAAAACCCTCGAGGATTTTTGTTCCTCACAAAGAGAGGGAAACGATGGCTTTGTGTTGAGATGGAGTGAGTCTGTAATCAGCTTTTTGTCATTTAAATATCCTGAGGCTGCTCAGTGGGTCGTATCCAGTCTACAGGCACTGCATGGACAAAGCTGACATCCATAAATGAAATAAGTGGGGAAAATGTATGGAGGAAGATGCAGGTTTGTGTGGTAAAAGGCTTTAACTCACCTGCTTTAGTGGCTTTTGGCGTCCAGATGCTGGACCTTGTCAGCTGGATAATTTTATAGCACCTTATCCAGCACAGATGGTTGCACTGTGGGATCTTCACCAAGAAGTAAAGAAAAAAAGAGGGGGAAAAATAAAATTAAATAAAATTAAATAAAATTAAATAAAATGAAATAAAATTAAAAAGGGAGGAAATCCCACTCTAAATTAAATCACATAAAAATTTGATCTAGAAACACTCTTAAACATGGGGTAAATGAGGCTAAAGCAGAATAATCATGGAAGGAACCATAAAACAATGATGTTTGGCATAGCAGCTTAACTGAGTGCTCAGCTCAAATCCCAATTGTGCTTTTTCTTTGCTCTTTTTCTTGCTTTTCCCCTGCTTTTTTTCTTGCTTTTTCCTTGCCTTTTTTCTTGACTTTTTTCTTTTTTTTTCCTGCTTTTTTCCTTGCTTTTTTGTTGCTTTTTCCTTGTTTTTTTCCCTTGCTTTTTCCTTGTCTTTCCCGTGCCTTTTCCGTGCCTTCTCTCTGCCTTTTCCCCGCTTTTTCTTGCTCTTTTTCTTGCTTTTTTCTTGTTTCTTTTTTTCTTGCTTTTTCTTGCTTTTTTCCTGCTTATTTCTTGCTTTTTCTTAATTTTTTCTTGCTTTTTTTTTGCTTTTTTTCTTGCCTTTTTTTGTTGTTTTTTTTCTTGCTTTTTTCTAACTTTTTTCGTTTTTTCATTTTCTTGCTTTTTTTCTTTTTTTTTTTGGTCTTTTTTTAACTGTCTATACTGGGAGAAAATAACACACCAGTACCTAAGAATGTGGGTTTGGCTACTGGGGAATAAACTTCACCTTATTTTTGTCATGTGGAATCCCTTCCTCCCAAGCAGCCTTTGCCATGGGTCTGTGCTTTAGAGACCAGCCTTGGTTTGTTTTTCCTTTTAAAAATATTTGTCTGATCAAAGAGCTTGCCTTTTTTTTTTTTTTAAAAAAAAAAAAAGGAAAAAAAAGAAAAAATTCCAGTGCAGCAGCAGTTCAAAACAAGGAAAAGTGCTTTTTTTTTTTTGATCCTATCATAACAGGATTTTTATATGGAAGTGTGAACTAAGCAGGTGGTTTCCTGTTGATTTGAAAGCCAGGTGGGCAAGTTCTTGATGAGGAGTTGATGTCTCAGGCTTGTACCTGCCCTGATTTCCCTGCTGCAGGAATGTGCTTCTGCTGCCGGACCTCAGAGCCAAGGTGATGGTCCTGTGCCCAGAGGAGCTTATTCCTCTGTCTGGATAAGGTGCTATTTGGGATTGACATCTTGTAGGGATAACACTGCTGTGGGAATAGGAGGGAAACAGCACCATGTGTTGTCTCTCAGAAATCAGGGAACAGAATATATGTTATTACCCTCTGAGGTGGCTGCTGGATCCACTCCCTGCAGAAGCACTGGGTGTTCACAGCACGGTCGGATTTTTGCTGACTTGGTATTATTAAACCGTGTCTAACCTTTCTCCAAGGGTGATTTCGGATTTCTGGCTCATCCCGCTGGTTATGAAACTGCTGGTTGGTTCAGGTGGGTGAAGCAAACCAGAAGCTGGAGCAAAAGAAATGATTCAGCCTGAGAAAGTGCTTAAAATCAAAGAAACGAGCTTTTCCACTCCCATTCCAGTCTTTCAGCTTCCCTACTCGATCGTTCTTTCTTCAGCTGGGACCGTTTGCTTCTTGTCCTCTCCAAGCAGGAGAAATCAGGGCTGGAGTGTGACTTAGTGGTGAACTGCCCCATCAGTGTCCAAGCTGGTCCCTCAGCTGAGAAAAGAGGAAGAGTATGATGGGGAAGATGGTCATGCAGTTGGTACCTTCCATGCTCTCTTGACTTTAGCATCATCTTTAAAATGGTGTGTCAGTTTAAATTATCTTGATGATGATGGTTTATTGTTCCCCCTCACGGAATACTTTCTGGAAAGATTTAGTGTTAAGGGTGAATATTGGCCAGTTTGGATTTGTTGAGAGGAGAGAGCAAGGAAGCAAGGACCTGTGGACCTGTTAGAATGGGGCCAGAGGAGGACCATGAAGATGCTCCAAGGGCTGGAGCCCCTCGGCTCTGGAGACAGGCTGGGAGAGCTGGAGGTGTTCACCTGGAGAAGAGAAGGATCCAGGTACACCTTGCAGCCCTTCCAGTGCTCCAGGAGAGCTAGAGAGGGACAAGGGCCTCGAGTGACAGGCTTGAGAAGGGAACGGCTTCCCACTGCCAGAGGGCAGGGTTAGATGGGATATTGGGAAGGAATTCTTCCCTGTGAGGGTGGGGAGGCCCTGGCACAGGTTGCCCAGAGCAGCTGTGGCTGCCCCATCCCTGGAAATGTCCAAGGCCAAGTTGAACGGGGCTTGGGGCAACTTGGGATAGTGGAACACGATAATCTTCAAGGTCCCTTCCAACCCAAACCATTCTATGACAGCAGCTGAAATAAGCAACAGAAATGGCAGTGAAGGGGAGGTCAAGCAAACCTGAGTTTTGCTGCGTGGGAAAGAGTTTGATTTGAACAGATTGAACTGAGCAGATTCCCGAATTTCCATACATGTGACAGTGTCTGAGCTCTTCCCTGCACTGAAATGAGGAATGTGACCTCTGTCTGCAGTGCTCAGTTTGTTCTTTCTCTCCTCAGGGGAAATTGGTTGTGCTTTCAGGTGTTTGACTTTGGCAGAGTCTCAGTGACACGAACCCAGGGGGTGTCAGTGAACCCAACCTGAAGTGTGGTCTGGCTTTGGAGCAGAAGTTGATGCTGTCTAAGATAATTAATTCCTGTGGAAGTTTGTTGCAGTCTCTGATGGACCTCCAGGGGGTTCTACCTTGATGAGTTTGCCCCTCAGGATCCAGAATGACCAGGGCTGTTTGGTGACCAGCCTGGAGCTACCTCAGCTGAAGTTAAGCACTAACACTTTGTTGGATGAACTTTAAGCTCCCATGAAAAGGGCAGGACCAGGAACGATTTGACCATGAACAGTGGAGTGGACAGAGGATGAGAAGTGTGTCTGTCCACAGCATTCAACAGTTCTGATTTAATTCTTTCTTATTATTTCTGGTTTACTGGGATTTATTTTAAATGTTCTCACCAAGAGCCAACTTTTCCCAAGTGCTGGGATGTGTTCTTGACAGCAGAATCTAACCCAGCTCAAGCTGACTTGATCACCTGTGTGTTACAGGTTGTTTTTTTAACAAATGAAGAGAAGATCAAAAATATTGTCTGCCCTAAAATCCTGTTTTCCAGAATATTGAAGAATTTAAATGTCACTCAGTGCTTCAATACTTGAAAGAAAATTATTTATTCTCAATACTTTTTTTTTGCAAGGAAATATCTGATCTTGGGAGTAGAAGAAAGTTACTGGAGTACAAGGTAGTCAAAGGCTAATGCTAATTAGGAAATGTTTTCTAGTTCACAGAAAATACCATCAATTTTTCTTTAATTTCTAAAAAAATAAAATTTTCATTTCAAATACTCAACTTTATATTTTGCAGTGAATGTTTGCTGTTAGAAAAATAGTAATTGCTACAAACATCTTGCTGTGGTCAAGTGCAAGCTTGCAGGTGCTTTTTTATTATTATTATTCATTAAACCCCTATATCTCATAATGGAGTAAAAAGTCTTAGATGAGAAAAAAAAAACAAGCAATTTTATTTATTATTTCAGATAATATATTTGTTTGATGCCTCATAATATCAATATGGCTTTTATATTTAGTGGAGAAAAAGGGGAACAGTGTTAAGTAATTATGCAGAAGGTTTTTGTTTATTCCTTTAACTCTTAACTATATTAAAGGAACACCTTAGTCTGTACCAAGCACTCCAAAGTGCCTGGAACACTTCCTAGGCTTAGGAAAATGTCTGTAAAGCCCTCTGGATATCAGTGGATGTGGAATTTCTCTGCAACTACTACTGTGTTAAAACACTAAGACATTTGGTATGAAAGATATCAGAGACAATGTCCTGAATTCTGGTTTGATGCACAGCATTTCAGGGGCTACTGATTCTCTGTGTCCCTGCATCCAAGCAGAAGCTGCTTCCTCCCAACAATTCCCAAATTATTTTAGAGCTCCAAATCTTTATTCACTTGCCTGGCTCAGCTATCCCGGTGTCAGGTCCTTAATCAGTTTGTAAACAACACATTTTGCCCAGTGGGTCATTAAGTTCTCTAAATATCTTCCATTTCCATGGACTTGAATCTGTCCAGTGATGGCACCAGTTCAAAACTCAGATTGTTCCATGAAGACCACCAGAATAGTTGCTTATATAAACCTTTTGGGGCCACTCAGCCTGAATCTGGGGCAGTGATATAATGAAACACGTGATTCTGGGGTTATCTAGTTCTCAAATTTGCTTCTACCTAAAAAAGGTTTCTCCTCATGAATTGAAGGATGAACGTTCTGTGGGGAGGGATTCAGTGTTGGCCAAAGTGACCTGAATTCAGCCTTTTGATACCTGTGCCTGTGCTGGATGGGAGCTTAGGCATTCATTTACATTTCATCTTAAAAGCAGTGAGAATGCTGGGCCAGCCTTGGAGGTGATGAGAGAGGATTGTGTAATCCTACACGTCAGCAAGCGACTGGAAGAGGAAGTTTTTTGTTGGAACTTGCACACTGAGGAGGCACAATGTCCCTATTTTAACTTCTGCCTTGTTAAACCTTCAATTAATCACTGCTTTTAAACTCAAACTCTGGATCTGAGCATGTGATTTATATGTGGAGGACATCACCCTGCAGTGAATCCCAGGAATGTTCCTCAGGTGAGGCACAGCCAGTCTGGAATCAAGGCTCTTCGGTTCCCTTTCACCACGTACTGAGCAGCCTTGGGTCAAGTTACTTCCCTGCATCCCAATTTCCCAGTCATTAAATCTGGGGATTGATGAGTATGATTCACCCCCTGTAAGTGGTATCAGCCTAATTTATGTTAAATATGTAGTCATTCCTGAAGTGCATTGAAATATGTAGGTGATAATTGAGAATTTTGAAGTGCAAAGTGCCTCACACTGGTTTAGTTTCTCCTGATTGTTATTTCTGGAGAGCTGGAAAAGCTGCTTGAAGTGTTCTATATGTGCTTCCCTCTTTTACCTTTTGAACTTCTCAGCCATGGTGCCTATATTGTGGTTTTAAGACATTGTAACTTAATTAAACTTTCAGAGATTCCTGGAGCGTGACTGTCTCCAGCTTTCCTGAAATCCTTGGAAAAGCAAAGCTGTTTACATAAAATCTGGATGGGGGGGGGATGTGCTCCAGAGCATCACCTGAGGGCACAGCCGAGGGTGGGGATGGGGAACCCTGAAGATTTGTGGATCTTGGGAAGGAGAGGTCAAGCAAGAAGTGAAGAAGTGTCTTTACCTGCAGGAGTGTTTGTATAAGTGGTCAAGTGGAGCAGCAGCCCTTGTTTTGACAGCCAGGACTTAATGTATCACTTGGGCTGCTGATTCCGTGACATCCCTTCATTCCAGACCTCCCTGTCCAGGCCTTACCAACCGGAGCACTTTGGGGTTGGTCGGGTTTTGTTTTTTTTTTTTAATAAGCCCAGTGTTTGTCGGTTACCAAATGGCAAAGGAATGCTCTGTGTAGCAACTGGGATGGATCCCATCCAAAGGCACGAAATGTGGCCTGTTCCTTTTTCCTGCGTTGTCGTAGGGAAATGGGCGTCTCCAAGAGACGCCCGTCGGCAGAGCCCTCGCTCTTCAGCAACAGGAGTCTGGCTGTTCTGATTTTAACACTTGCTACTAGAACACAGAGGTTTGTCACTCCTGGCAACTGGCTTTACAAAAACACTGATAACAATAAAGGGCTCCGTGCCCAGTCCTTGTGCTTGCTTTCTGGGAATCTTCCAGTGGAGTGGAGATGCTGCCCCTCAGCTTTAACCCACTCACAGCGTGGTTTGTAGGGTCCTTCTGCTCCTTCTGGGCCTCCACAGGTGTGATCACACCTAAAGCCTTGCAGGCCTGTGGCAGATACTGTTCCAGTTACAGAATTAAAGGTCATTTAGTCTTGAAGCTTCTTTCTTCCCTGTATTAGCAGGGCAAAGTGCTCTTCACCTGAGCACGGAATGGCTGAAGGGTGGGAGCTGGTCACACTCTCAGAGGAAACCTGCAGGGTTGGGAACTAGGAAAAGGTATCTCAAGTTGATATCAGGCAACAAAACATTAGAATTTTGCCATGACATTTTGTTCCTATTTTTCCAAGAAGCTTTTCTGGTTAAAAGTTTTGAACTGAAAGCTGCAAAACTCTTTTGTCCTAATTAGTGACCAATTTCCGTGGTACCTGTAACTGTCGGGCTGGTAGGAGAATTCCCTGTTTTCCTGGGTCTGAAATCCTTGAAAGAAAACTTGAGATTTGCACTCAAGGGACAGTCATGGGGTTTAACACCATTTCGGGGCCCTGACACACAATCATCTTCAGGGTGTCATCCAAGAGGTGCCCACTTATCTTTCTTGTTGTATCCTTCAGGATATCTTGTTGCTGTGGAGATCTGCTGATTCTGACAGATTCAAGGCAATATTCTCCTAATTGTTTCAGAGTTAAGCTAAATGCCTAAAGCAGAGGGAGATTAATCCTGGCTGAAAGGTTAAATATAGTGATGTAACATCTCAGAAGCAGGGGAAGAGAAAAGCCCCAGTGAAGGGCCATTTAACCTGCTTAAGGTGTGACCTGTGCATTTCAGAGTCACCTCTCTCCATTGAATATGATGGTTTGGGACTGCAAATTTAAAGCTTCCACTAAATATAAATATTTGGTTTGAGCTTTAGGTACAAAGCTCTTGGTTTACATGCATATGTTGCAAATATATGAAAGCTTTATATTATTTTTCTTTCCATGTGGATGCTTAAATAAGGCATTATGGGTTTGACAGTTTCTGCCTTATATTTTTCATAGGATAAAACCACAGAATGGTTTGGGTTGGAAGGGACCTTAAATATCCTCTAGTTCCTACCCTCCTGCCACGGGCAGGGACACCCATTTTTGGTGCTACTAAAAGGATTCATTCAGTACACAAAAAGGACCTCAAGAACCTTGGAAGGGATCACATGAATACAATTCATTCTGCAAATTAATGCCACTTTGTAACTTTTCCATAGATAAATATGCCCTCTATCCCTTCTGATCACTTTCCTGTATCAACTTCTGCAAATAAAAACACCTTTATATAGGAGATCCAAGCAGAAATCCTTCTTAAGGCAGTGGCTTTATATGCTCAGAAATATATAGGCACTTTTTCCCCGGTGAGCAGCTTGGAATCAGTACCTGGCTCTTATTTAAGAGGGCATATTATTCACTTTTCCCCAACATTTGGGAAAGCAGGACATGCTACTCATTTGAAAATCATACCAGCTCCTTTATCACTGCCAGTCACAGTCAGCAATGCTGCATTCCCAGCTTGACACAGAGGAGGAGGTTTGCCCTGAATAAATACAGGAGATAAATGGTCTTTCTGTTCCTCAGAAGAATTTGGGCCACTTCTCAAAGTTGGTGCCAGCAGTACAGTAGAGAGTGGCATGGTTAAAGTTAATTGCCCTCAGATTTTAGTTAAAAGTCTAACTAGCTTGTCAGCTTTGAATTTATATTTTCACAGTTCACTAGGGAGTGATAATAGGGAGGCTTTGATGTAGCTGACTGTTTTTTGCTTTGTATGAAATGCTCCAAAGTTTAGTAAATAAACTTTTATTGAGAGGGGGGCATGAGTGACAGCTTAAATCCAGCCAGAAGGATCAGGATATACCCTCACTGAGGGACAAAGTGGTAGCAGGGCTGGCCTGGTAAAGATTTCCATGGAACACCAATGCTGAGCTCTCTAAGAAACAGCTCATCAGAGATTTGTTAATTAGGTGTTACCAGAGACTTGCTGAAACAGTGAAGCTGTGATGCACAAAGCACTACCTAATTAACTCTTTATAGCCCTGTAATACACTTGTTGGTTCTCTGTTCTGGGAAGCTGAGGCACACTGGTTTAATTCCCGTGGGATTCCCAAGGCTGATCTGAATGGCAGGAGTTTGAGAGAAGAGATGTGAGTGATTCAAAGCTCATAACATGAGACTGTGGCTTCTAAACTAAGAACAACATCTCTAAAGTAATTGTTTAGAAAGAGGGACATTCTGGCTTTAATTAGAACAAAAATATCCTTTCTTTATTGTTTTTGTAATTGCTAGGGAGAAAGTTTGATGTTGAATATTGCTCTGTACCCCTCCCCTGTAGCCAGCTGGGAAGGACCCAGGCTGTTCAGTCAGCTTTCATATACATGAGCAAAACGGCACATTAAAAAGCACTAATAGGATTTGCTACATCTTATTCTAATATTATTATCTTATTCAATGCTATCTAATAATGTCACTCAGAGGATGGTGAGACCCAGAGAAGCTGTGGCTGCCCCTGGATCCCTGGAGTGTCCAAGGCCAGGTTGGATGGGGCTTGGAGCAACCTGGGATAGTGGAAGATGTCCCTGCCCATGGCAGGGGGTGGGACAAGGTGGTCTTGAAGGTCCCTTCCAACCCAAGCCGTTGATTTTATTATTGGTTAACCTTCTGTCCCCAAGATTACTGGGGTTGGGTTGATACCTCCCAGCAGCTGTTTGCTGGATGGAGGCCAAATCAACTTCCAAAAGCTGGAGGGCCCCCCTAATTCTCGTTAAAACCATTCTTAAACACTTTAAAAGCATTTAAATACAGTTTTAATTCTTCTTCCTCATTAAATGAGAAGGAATAACTTATTCTCTTGCTTTACCTGTTTCACCTGGTGATGGGCAAACAGACCACTGAGCTGTTGGAAGGTGCAAGTGGTTTCCTGGGAACTGCATGCAGTTGTGGTTTCCTGGGTGGATAGATTCCATTCCCAGGATCTTATTGTAATAAAGACCTTGTCTCAGGGAGCTGCTGTTTTTTGGAGATCTGTTCTTGAGCTGTTGTTTTCACTGCAGGTGGTTCTGCAGAGCGAGCTGGCTGCACTCAGACATGGAGATAAACTTCTGCCTTTGTACCTGAGCTTACACAAGCACAGCTTACCTGCTGGCCAACAGGAATGTGGTCTGATCTTGTTCTGGCCACCCCCAGAGAAAATGGGAACATGCATTGCCAAAACTATTGGAGCATCCAGTTGCTCCTGGGAGTCCAACAGGCCACAGACAGGTTTGAACCGTCTGAGTGGGAAGTGACTTTCTGTTTTGCAAGCCCTGCAACACTGATTTCAGCTCCTGGCTGGTTGGTTCAGAGGGAATGTCAGCACCTGGAGGAATAGCTGGAGCTTTATGCAGAGGAAAAGTTGGGGGTTGTCCACTCCACAGTGGAAACCACGAGAATAAAAATTTTATTGCCTTCAGAAAATTCTCAAAGGGGCATTTGATGAATCCATTTGTGAGACAAACAGTGAAATAGTTCCTTGTAAAAATCATTATTGCTTTAACATAAAATATTAGAATCACAGAATGGTTTGGGTTGGAAGGGAACTTAAAGATCATCCAGTTCCACCCTCCTGCCATGGGCAGGGACACCTTCCACTAGCCCAGGTTGCTCCAAGTCCCATCCAACTTTTTCTTGGACACCTCCAGGGATGGGGCAGCCGCAGCTTCTCTGAGCAACCTGTGCCAGGGCCTCACCAGCCTCACAGGGAAGAATTCCTTCCTAATGGCTAGTCTAAACCTAATATCTAATCTAAACCACAGCATATATAGGATGGCTTCCTAAATTTCAGTGCAGGCTGAAATATTGTGGGTGTTTACCATCTTACCTTCTCTGTATTTGAACTTCTTCTCTTACCCTCTGTGTATTTGAAGTAAGTGAGCTTTACAGTGGAAAGAGTCAAACATTCCAATGTAACTTTTTTCCCATTAGTCTTTAGTAAAATGTATGTTTGAGTTCTGGTTGAACTCAAAATTCTCAAATGTTTCACAGTTACTGCCTGGTGTCATAAGCACTGTGTTTGAAAATTATTTGTTTGAGGGAGAACATGTTGCCCTTGGGTTTTTAATGCAAGGTTTTGAAAGAGGTTTCTCTCATGTCTTATAAAAGTTTACATCTACTCCTAAAAAAGTTTACATCTAGTCCTTTAGGCTGTCTTGAAAATACCTGAATAAATAGAATCATAGAATCATGGAATGGTTTGGGTTGGAAGGGACCTTAAAGCTCATCTCATTCCACCCGCTACCATGGGCTGGGACACCTTCCCACTGGCCCAGGTTGCTCAGAGCCTCATCCACCAGGCCTTGAACACCAATTAAAAAAAAAAATCTATGAAGTTTTTTGGGGTTTTTTACGCCATAGGACTCATGAGGATTTCACACAAGGAATGTTTAAGCTGTCATGAGAATTTAAGGCTTGTACTTACATTGGGATTGCATGTTCTAAAAGAGATTTGGGGTTGGCTGCTGAGTGTGGATGTGGCTGTAGTTGGTTGAAGTGGTTCAGGCAGTTTCTCCTACAGACCTTTATATAATGCACTTCTTGTACAGTCAGGAGTTTATTTCCTCCTTTTCCTGCATTATATAATAACATTTGTCAATACAGAGTATATTATACTGAACCCAATTCAAATACCAATTTGTGTAAGGGCTGCAGAAACTAGAAATGCAGAATCTGAGATTGATCATGTAACTCAACTCGCTCCAGTCCTACAATGAGATTATTTAGACAATCATAATTGTTAATTGCATAATTATGTACTGTTCATTTCTCTGGAAATGGCACTCACATAATGAACAGCTATTGAGTATTTTGTTTTTACTTAGGGTGTGTCCTTGGTCTTTGGTCTTTATTTACTACATACAATTCAAATGCTGCTCTGAAGACAGAACTGTGAATTTTCTTGCTGGCTTTCTGTGTTGTTTGCTGCAGTAGTATCCACATCCCTTCTTTTCTGTGTTTCCTGTATGGTCTGGGGAAGGGATCAGGTACTTGTAGGGGACAATTTGTTAGGTCCTCAATAGCAAGTTAAAATCTGGAGTCTTCTAAGCAAGGAGAGTTCCTCCCTTGCCTATTCCAGTCCTCATAAAGTTGCTATGAGATGGAGAGGACACAATCCCAACCTTCTGATGGACAACAAGGCTCAAAAGCTGTATTTTTTAATAGTAAACTTAGAAGTTGACTGGCGTATGATTCTCCATGCTGTTACACTGGAAACACAGTCCCTGGCCAAATGATGCTTCCATACAATACTCTGCCCTGTTTCAGGAAATTAGCACATACCAGGATCTCTTCTTAGGAAGTAATTTGCGTGCAGCTGCCCCATTTTGTACAAGGCACTATAGAATCTACTGATTTGGGGTTTGCAGGTTGAGATACCCAAGATCTCAGCTCTTTTTGTTTTTATGTTGCTTCAGATGATTGAGTTTGAACTCAGGTTCACACACCTGGAGCTGGAAGATTTTGGTTCTTCACTATTAGATAACTCAGAAGTACTGAAGAAGAGACAGTTTTTGATGTCAACCCTGCTGCTTTGGTGTTCATTTGTTATACATGGGAATGCTTTTCTCATCCTTCCATATACTCCTGGATTAAAGAAATAGGCATTATTTTAGGTTATATTATTCATGGCAGCACAGTGGGAAGTTATTGCTTTATTAGAGAGGCAAATTATGCCTCAGAGAAATATCAGGTCACATCACCTTTCATTTAAAAGGCTATTCCATATCCAACATGTCAGCAAACAAAACAGACAAATTTGGAACTTTTTTTTCCTGTTGGATTTAATTTTTTTGATGTATTGACACTTCTGCCTCTTTTTTTTGGGTTACAGTTTCTTATGTAAGTAGAGTCAGCTCACAATGGGAGGGGATATAAATACCTGGCTGGGAACTGAGCCTCTGGAGTTGCTCTATTAATCCATGCCATCAGGGATGTGCTTATATATGTCACTTTGTGAGCAGTGCAGGTGAGAAAATGGAGCACAAGGGCTTTCCATTCAAACAGTGTTTTCTGTAAAAATCCCACGTGATATTTTTAGATATTTTTATATCCTTTGGCTGCCTGGCTCTATATGTGCTCTCCCTGTGTATAATGTACACGTCTGTGTGCCTGGATGTGCCTGGAAGTGACAGTGAGCACAAATAGACAGCCCCTGTCTTGCTGGCATGGTTTATTAATTAGACCTAATTGATTGCACTCATTGGGAATTCCCTGTGAACACTTCAAAGCGCTCCATGCAGAGATTTGCTTGCTGGCGTGTGACTCCTGGTGCGTTCCTTGCTGTCATGTGGCTGGAAGATTTTGAGTCTGCAAAATACCTCATTTGTGATGGATCAAGGTACTCAGAGAGTGTTTAGACCCTGAGAGCTGGTGGAGAACTGTGTTAATTGCTGTGTTCCACTGGGGAGGACGGAGCAGCTCCAGCTCTTCATCAAAGGCCCACGGCCCCTCGGAGAGCAGCATCCTGCACACTGTCCCACCTCCAAAGGTTTGGCAGCTGGGGGGGGAGAGAGGGACCAAAGTAGTTTATATTGAAATAAGCAAAAATGTATTATCCTACAAAACCCTCATTTTAATGTTTCAGTTGGCTTTTTAATTGGATACTGTGGGGAACTGGTTCTTGTCTGTGTCTGCTTGCACCCGGTGGCTCATCCCCGTCAGCTGAGGGTGAACTGATTTTATGGAGGGGTTTGCAATCATCCCATGGCCCACAGATCAGCATCACAGAATGGTTTGGGTTGGAAGGGATCTTAAAAACCATCTCATTCCAAGCCCCTGCCATGGGCAGGGACACCTTCCCTTAGACCAGTTTGCTCCAAGCCCCGTCCAACCTTGCCTTGGACACTTCCAGGGATGACATCTTGCTTACAGAGCAAGGAAGACGTCAAGCTCATTCTGTTTTCATGAGAAGAGCTCTTTGAAGAATCAAAAGGAATATCATATTGTGGGCAGCACATTGAAGGGGGGATTCTGCCCCTCTGCTCTGCTCTGCTCTGGTGAGCCCCCACCTCCAGCACTGCCTCCAGCTCTGGGGTCCCCAGCACAGGAAGGACATGGAGCTGTTGGAGAGAGTCCAGAGGAGGCACCAAGGTGACTGGAGGGATGGAGCAGCTCTGCTATGAGGAAAGGCTGAAAGAATTGGGATTGTTCAGCCTGGAGAAGGGAAGCTTCAGGGTAATCTAATTGTGGCCTTCCAGGACCTGAAGGGACCTACAGGAAAGGTGGGGAGAGACTATTTACAAGGGCTTGGAGTGACAGGACAAGGGGGAATTACTTGGAGCTGACAGAGAGTAGGTTTAGATTGGATATCAGGAAAAAATTCTTGACTGTGAGGGTGGTGAGGCCCTGGCACAGGTTGCCCAGAGAAACTTGGCTGCCCCTGGATCCCTGGAAGTGTCCAAGAACAGGTTGGATGGGACTTGGAGCAACCTGGGCTAGTGGAAGGTGTCCCTGCCCATGGCAGGGGGTTGGAACTAAATGAGCTTTGTGGTCCCTTCCAACCCAAACCATTCCATGATTGTATGATTTGAAAGGCAGGACTGGCTGAGGAGACAACAAGCAGCTTGACTGGTGCACTTGGGTTACAGAGAGAAAAATGCATGTGAGTGTTTGCACAGTGGTCCCTTTACGCTCCAGTTTACATGGTTGTCAAACCAAAACCTTTTTCCAGTTTCCCACCTTCCCCCCAATTCAAATATCCCAATAGTTTCTGATGTTTTCATTTCATATAAAACTTGTCACAATGGTAATGTAGCAACAAAATAGAGCTTGGACCTCACTGAAATACCTCAAAATGTCCATGTTTGTGGATGGAGAAATCATTTATGTTTTATTACTGTGGAGTATTTTAAGAATAGCAACAGGAGGAGTTGGTAATAGCAGGTCAGGTAAAAGCTCCTTGTACCAGGGTGTAAAAGCATCGATAATATGTCAATATTATGAGATTCTTCTCCATCATGTCACATTCCTGTGAAATCCCTTATCTTCTCATCCTCATTTCCCACTCTCCAGCCTGAACTCTGCTTTTGGGCTGGATCAGGGCCGAAAAGGAAAGCTTTGTGTTTCTTGGAGAGCTGTTCAAGTTAATCCTGGAGAGCCAGAAGCTGCCCAGGTTTTCTCCCTTTCTGAGCTCCTCAGATACATGTTATCACACATTAACTTATCTTGATTAATTCTTCACAAGATATGGGAGCAGTTCCCCGGAGTTCTTGTGCAAATGAGAGGGACTCCCTATCTCCCCATCATCCTCTCCCGGCGTCAGAGTGTCTGTCTGCTGGCAGGACTTAAAGCCAAGGGAAATTGCTTGACATCACTTCAATTTGGGAATATCAAGGAGTCTGGCACTTGGAAGGTGAATTCTGCAGCCAGTTTTATCCATTGGATGGTATAGATCATGTTGACACATTTGCTTCACTATATCCTCCAGCAAGACTTCCCCAGATGAAGAGGTAGCAGTTGGAAAAGTTCAGGTTTTTCTTTTTTTTTTTCCCCCTTTTCCTTCTTTTTTTTTTTAAAGCAGTGAAGCCACCCTCCCATCTAAAAACACACTATTTCTAAGCATAACATTGTGATTATGGTGAATAAAAAATTATGGTGACTAAAAAATCTCTGAGCATAAAATGGTGATTATAAGAGAAGAATCCAGATGTTTTTCTAAGACTGAAGTAAATCCTCTTCTGTGTAATATCAGCAAGTTAATCAACACTGTATAGGAAGTCACAGTTTCAAACCCTGATGCTGTCGTATCCACTGGTGTCATATCCAGGTAATAGGTCTGTGTGTCTTTAAGACAGAAGGTATATATGTCAGTTTTGGCTCATTTTAGTTGATGGAAACCTCCTTTTTCTAAAAAAAAAATCAAATTCAAATAGCCTACTTTCTGCTTGGGAAACTTTCTTCTGAATTGAGCTTGAAATGCTTTTTCTTTCCTACTTTTTTACAGAAAATCTGTTTCAGATGTGTTTCAGACTTTAGCTTTGATCAGGAAACGAGTTGCCAATCAGCCCATTGAAATTTGCTTTTCCAAAGGAGACCAAAAGAAAAAAAAAAAAGGAAATATTTTAGGAAGTTCATTCTGCGTTTTGTTCTTTCAGACACCACCTCAAAGCCCCTTTGCCAAACAGATTCCCCCTGAGCTGCCTGGTGTCTTTTTCTCTCCTTTTTTTTTTCTTTTTGCTTTTCATTTTTGTTGTTCTTTGACAAGACTATCTGAGCCGTGTCAAAAAGGACCTCGCTTAACCAAAACACGAGCAGGGAACAATATCCAGCCTCTGATCCGTGTTTTCCTCCCGAGACTCGTGGAAGTTTATTTTGCCATTCTTGAGAGGTGGTTGCTTTTCCAGTCAGCTCTGCCTTTGATATCCCAGCTTGGTACAGCTTCTAAATTTGTCCTGGCTGTGTTTTCTTTTTGAGCATTTTCTGGACAAGTGTTTCAACTCTTCCTTTCCTGTCCTGTCTGATATCTAGGGATAAACACACCCGGACACATCCACACACAGGCTGTTTTATCCAGAATGCTGGGCTTAATGCTCTTGTTCTTTCATGTAATCTTGGTCTTAAAATACTTGTTTTATTCCAATTTGAAGGAATATTTGACGTTTTTGATGCCATCACCATAATTCTTGTCTTGCCCAAGCAGCATTTCATCATCATTTCCATGTTTTCTTATTATTGCAGGGGATTTGAGGGAGTAAATTTTTCTTTATTGTAGTAGAACTTAGAGACAAATGGCAGAATGACTTGGAGAAATGCTGATATATCATAGTTTTCCTTTTGAATACTCAATAACAGTAAGAATATCCAACTAAAGTTTTGGTATTCCATGGATGCAGGGAAGTGGTTTTTTGCTTTAATGAGGTTAGTCAGGTTTAAGGGTAAAACATATCAGGAACACATTAATTTTAAAAGCAAAATTTTAGAAGGTTCTTTTAAGGAGGAGGAAGAGCAGGAACTTCTAACAGGGAAGTTGTGCTTCACCTAAAAAAACAGTGCATGGATTATAGGTTCATTTTGGGTCTCCAGATGTTCTTCTGTGTAGATACGTAGGTAGGTCTTTCAGTCATCTGGAAAGTTAATATATTTCAGGATTTTGTGTGCTTTGAAAAATGACATTGGACTTTTCTTTTAAATTTTACCCAAAATACCTTGTCCTGGAAGAAAATAGGAGCAGAAGTGAGTCTAAAAGTCAGAGTCTTGACCTACTCAAGAACTTTCCTGTGGCCCTTCAGTGATACCTTAAGGATCCATAAAGTTCTCCCCCCATTTTTTGGCACCCTGTGACTTCTATGATGTATTTAATAGCTGCTGCGATTACATGGGGGGTACTTTCTAAAATTGTTTCCATATATAAATTATTTGCGCTGATTTATTTCTTTTCTGTAGGTTTTGGTGCTTCAGAAAGGCAGTAGGAGATGGTCAGGAGTCGTAATTTTAATATACTGAGGGCTGAGGAGGAGCAGAAGAGAAATTGCTGAGGTTTCTAATATATGTGGGGTTATGCTAAGTGGTTTTTGTTTTTTTATACTTGGTTTCCATCTGGAATGTTAATTTATCACCTCTGTGTTCAAGTCTTACTTGAAGATGCCTCCTGAAACGATGTTGAGTCCATCTCACTTGTGGATGACAATGTTTTAACAAGAAGTAACACCAGTTTTATAGAGGGTGGAGGCTGAAGAACCCATAAATTAAATCCTGTGTAGGCAGGAGAGGGAAAGATGGGAGATAAACCAAAACCCTTGGAGGCTCTGCTCTGTCTGGCCTGTCCTCTGCACACTAAGACAGTGAGGTGGAAGGGCTGAAGTACCATAAAGAGAAGGAGGGAGCAGCAAAGAGAGAATGAAAACCAGAGGATACCATGAAATAAAAATATTAATATCTAGAATGAGCAACTGGTCTAGTGGAAGGTGTCCCTGTCCATGGCAGGGGGTTGGAACAAGCTGATCTTTAAGGTCCCTTCTAACCCAATCCATGCTGTGATTCTGATGTTTTTGCATATACAGGGAATGTCCTTTTACCAGCTAATTGGTTTTATTTGCAAGGTGACTATTTCAATATTTTGAACCCTAAATCGCCCTGGCTCTGTCAGAGAAGGAGATCAGTTCACACTGAGGATACACAAGATTTTAGGTCGTTTTCAGTATTAAAAATCCCAGCATGATTTTTTTTTTCCCCCAAAACTTCAACCTTTTGAATTACACTTATGAGAAATACTTGGGTCTCTTTTTTTGACTTTTTTTTTTTCCTTTTGCTTAAGTTTAATTTTTACTGCCAGTCTTGGTGGTGTCTGTTCTGGAGAGTAGCAGGAAAAGCTGATAAGGGCATAGGACAGAAATCTTTGCGCTTATCTCCCTGCAACACATGGAGCTGAGAGTGCATCCTTTTCCTGTCCTAGGACAGGAGACGTAAACTGACCATCTCCTGACAGCAGTGACTTCAAACAGAGCCTCCAACGTCTACAGGGTATGAATCTTCTCTCAACTTCAGAGGCCAGCTAGGTGAAAGTGGGTCACTGGTGTTTAGAAAGCTGTTTTTGTGCCAGAAAGCAAAAACAAAAAAAACCTCACCACATTGCTGATAACTGCTGGGTCAGTAGGCATCTCTGTAGATATTGGAGTGTTTTCTGAAGGGTTTTTTCCCAAAAGGACATAAATTCATCATGACTCCGAATTATTTAGACTTTTCCCAGAAGGTGAATTAAGTTTAAAAGCAGAAAAAAAAAAAAAAAGAAAGAGTTAACTGTTTTTTTCTAAGAGAGTTTTATAAAAATCAGAGTTTTGCTGTCGGATTCAGAACAAAGGTCAGACAAAAACTGGCCTCAAAGAAGGGGTTATTTGGACAGTGAGTGTCGTTACAGACGAACATCAGAGGTTTTCTTTTATGTATTGTCTTCATGTGACCTAGAAATGAAGGGTCTAAGGCAGAGGGAATGGGAATTGGAGCAAAGAGAACCTTTCACCAGGAATGCCTGGACCTCAGGAGCTGTGCCAAGGTCTGGGCTGTGACTCTGAGTTAGGAACCAATTCTTGGAAAAATATAAACACAGTGATGAATTGGTTTGACCAGCTCATTTGTTGCATTTGATAATATTTAGAGTTTATTCCTGATTTCTGCCACAAGAAGCCCCAGCTTGCAGCTTTTCTGGAAATATATCTCAGTGGCCAAAGCTCGGGAAGCAAAACCAGGAGTCCCATATCAAACATTGATCCTGAACAGTTCGGGACAAACTGCTTCACTGCTCCCTGGGCCTTGGTGTCCCTGTTGGTAGCACAGCCCAAGAACTCCATGGGAATGCCAAGTTCAACACACAAGATCAGAGTGGGAAAGAGACTCTGGAAGTGTTTCCCACCTAATTAACTGCCTGCCTGGCAACCCAGTCCTTTCCATGGTGGCTGTGCTCCGGAGTCTCCCTTCAGGTAAACGAGGCACCGGATCTCCAATTACCCAGAGATCCCAGGATTCCACGGGTTGCCTGGATTTGACAGCAGTGCTGCCACATCAGCTGAAGGTGCAGCCTTATTATTTGAACATTTATTTATTGCTCTGACATTGGCAGGCCTTGCTGAGGCAAGTCTCCTCATCTGCTTCATATGTTAACTTTGAGACCTCGGCAAGGCTGAAGAAATAGGTATGATCTCATCCTTTCCCTTTGTTTCAGGATGCAGAACAGTTCCTCCACAATGATTGATTTGTTTTATTTTTTTTTAACAGTCACTCCTAGTACGTGTGAGAGCTGTAGGAATTAGCAGCATTAAATCTCGAAAGGTTTTCAGCTCCAGTCTGGAATTTGAGGTTTAGTACAGTCCTTAATCTTGGCTCGTGATCACGTAACTTTGATACAGCTTTGAGTGGAAAACCAGCAAATCTTTATCTCTTCCCTCCTTCTAATCTGATATTCCTGTCCCAGCAAACCCCAAGTAACTTCCTAAATGCAGCTCAGACAGCACAGAGCAGCTCTAGGACCCATCAGGAGTGGGATGAATGGGATCCCTGGAGTGATTAATCCCATTGTAATCTCAATTTCCCAGTTCTCTTCCAGTCTCTGTGAATCAGATGCAAATTGGCTGATCTGTCATCAATAGCAGGCTCTCAGCTACCTATCCAGGCTTTCTGGTATTCCAAAAATCACCTTGAAACCTTTACATTGTTTGTCCATGGCTCTCAGCTCTCCAAGATCCATCCATGTTATTGTCAGCTTGGCTTTAAAAACAAAGCACAACTGCTGGGAAAAGGTGCCAGACCTTCTCCTAAAGTGCTGCTGAGACCGGATTAAATTTGTTGAGATCAAGGTTTTTCTGCAGCCTTAAAACTAGTGATGGACTAAAGGCCTAAATTTTGGATTCAAAACCCAAGTATAGGGATGCTGATGGCAGTTTTCTGAGAAGCAGAGCAGCTGGAGCTGGGAGTGCCAGGCTTACACCCACATCCCCTTGTCTTCAAGGCAGGAAAACTGGAATCTGGTCTGAGCACTGGATGTGAAGATCTCAGGCTGTGAGGGAACATTCTGTGCCTCGAGCACAGCTCACCCTTCCCCTGGACTTGGGAAAATGAGCTCAGCTTCCTCCCTCTGAATCAGTTCTACCTTCAGCACCAGCACCGAGTTGTCTGGTTAGATGGTGTGAACTGGGGTATAAAATGCAGAGGCAGAAATTTGGAAGGTAATTAGAATTATAGGTGGTTTGGGTTGGAAGGAACCTTAGAGATGATCTAATCCCAACCCCCTGCCATCCCAACACCTTCTGCTATCCCAGGTTGCTCCAAGCCCTGTCCAACCTGGCCAGTGACATTTGTGTAAGAAACTTGCCATTTGCTTTCGAGCCTGAAGAAAACTTCAAGTAGCTCTTGGTTCTACAAGAATTTCTGTCCTCCCAGGAGGAGCCTGACCTGCAACTGGAATTTATCCCCCATCCTTGGCCACTGTCTGAATTCCTGCTGGATATTGCAGGGGCTGTCACTCATCTCTAGATCTCAGTGTGGTAGGAACCGTTGTTACGTGAGGCACGTCAGCTTTTCCGTGCCCCAGGACATTTGGGAAGTGAACCCCAGCGCCTGCCAGAGATTTCGGTGAATTCCTCAGTTCCTTGAGGAGCGTTGCCATAGAAAGGTGGCCTTTTATTCCTGTTTGTACTGGCTTGTCTGAAAGAGTGTCAATACCAGCATCTGACTGGGCAAAAAAGTCCTGTTGGTATCTGCCTCCCGATGTTAACGTTGGCAGCGGCTTCTTGGAACTGTTGCAGGGAAGGAGCCCTGGTGGCCAAATTCTTTCAAAATTCAGATATTACCTGTTTGAATGTTTAACCCTTTCATGAGATCTCTAAATCTAACCCTTTTCTGTTTCCAAGCTGTTCTCCAGGTTTCTTTTCATAGGAGGTAAGTTAATAAAGGAGCTGAAGTGCTCATCAAATCCATCACCTTTGCTCTGCTCACCTGAGTCTTGACAGATGTGTTTAAAAAACACTTGAGTTCTCTCTTGCATGAACACCACAAACTCTGCACAGCCTGTTGTGGGCTTGACTAAACATGGAAAGGCTTTTCCAGCTCTTAAAAAATGGATCTCTGTCACTGCTGTTTAAGATCATTATTTCTTTTCCATAGGGAGCAGAAGACCCTTGTTCTCTCCCAAACTTTGACATCAGTGTTGCTCTAGGAATCATAAACCCCAAATTATTCATTCCTTGCTGTAGCCTTGGTTAGGGTTTTAGTGCCTTCTGGTATGTCAGGCAGAGATGTGACTGGCAGATTTTCAGGTTTTTTCAATCAAGGCTAAATTATTATTTTTCTACTTAGAGCAAGTGCAACCTGATCAGCCCTTGATGTGAGTCATGGAAGACTCAGACTCTGGATCTGTGGTTTGACATCTTAACCATTACTGTGACCCCAAACCAACAGATTTCTGCTGTATCTGACCTTTCCTCTGAATATATCTTAGGGAGATAAACCAGAAAAGACATTTAATATTGTTTAAAAAGTGTGTGTGGGAAGTGGGGGATGATGCTGGTTGGGTAGGGCAGGTTGAAAGGTGGAGAGTCTGGAGCACCAGGAGCAGCTGAGGGAGCTGGGGGGGCTCAGCCTGGGGAAAAGGAGTCTCAGAGGAGACCTTCTCACTCTCCACAACTCCCTGACAGGAGGGGGGACTCCCGGGGGGGGGTCGGGCTCTGCTCCCAGGGAACAAGGGACAGGATGAGGGGAAACGGCCTCAAGTTGCACCAGGGGAGGTTTAGGTTGGATATTGGGAACAATTCTTTCAATGAAAGGGTTGTCCAACCCTGGAACAAGCTGCCCAGGGCAGTGGTGGAATCACCATCCATGGAAGTGTTCAAAAATGTGTGGATGTGGCACTTGAGGATATGGTTTAGTGTTGAACATGGTGGCAGTGCTGGGTTGATGGTCGGACTTGATCTTAAAAGTCTTTTCCGACCTTAGTGATTCTGTGATTCCATGAAAAGGAAGCTGATGGTGGCTTTGGATTAAGTTCTCTTGGTTTACTGTGTACACCTTTGCTAATAGAACATGGTCCTCCTTTTCCCTCCTGGATGCTGGAAGTAAATTCCTTCCCAAACTCTGCTTTGAGGTGAATGAGCTGCTTCTCTCCAAGATGAACCCCCTTTGAACTTCTGGAGATGGTGCCAGGAACCCTTCCCAGTCCAGCCATATGGACAAGACTGAACCAAGTCTGGCTCCTTCCACCCTGTGTAGTCTTCCAGTACCATTCCAGGAGTCTTTTAATTCCCAAAAATGGCCCTTCAGAGGATGCGTAACAGGTACTTCCATGCTGGGAAAGCCTGGCTTGTGCAACATTGGGTGGGCTTTGCAACAATTATACTGTTACTAATTTAAAACCACCTTCAGTACATATATATGGAATGTGTAAGAAGAATTCCCAGAGCAGCATCCTGTGGTGAACTCCCTCTGAACCAAAGCAGGGAGAGAAATCCAAGTTTGTGCTTTGTAACTCCTACAGACTATTAGAGAATAAAGAATGTGGTCTCTCTCCAGAGAGTTGAGTCTGTCCTAGTGACTCCAGGCAGAACAGGAGATACAAATGGTTCTATTTCTCTGCTTTGTTTTAATGTTGATTTGTTTGTAGTCTGCCCAAGGTACTAATTGGTGTTTTACAAGAAGAAAGACAAAGGTGTCTGCCCTGAAGAGCTCGCTAACAAAAAACACAATTGTACCGTGTTAATGCACAGTCAAATCTTCTGCCTAATGAACCAATCACTTTGATAAAATCTCTACCTCCTGGTGAATTCCCTGCTTTGATTTTCCCCTCGACTCCCATCTCCTTTTACGCCTCACTTTGTATTCTTTTTCCCTCTGCTTTAAATTTTGGGGGCGGTTTGAGCTTTAATCAACATTTTAAGGTGGAAGAAAGTGAATCACCTCCTTCCTTAGGAACAAAACAACATTGCTCTGATGTTGCAACTGTGGATATTTAGGCTGAGAAAGTGGGAGACCCTGGCCTGGCACAGGATTTCAGGAGGAATTGTGGTTTGTCATTAGCTTTTAATCCCTTCGACATGCTGCGGTTGATAACAGGTTGTAACATGGATGTCAGTGCCTTTTGCAGAATAATAATTGGAGAATTCCTCCTCTTCACTGATGTGTTGGCTTCTTCCCACCTATGACTTAGCATGGATTCTTTCTCCTTCCTTCAAGAGGTGTTGATTGCTGCAAAAATAGTCGTGTTAATGGTTGCCATCTGCACCTTCCCCTCACTGCTTACACTTTTTTGTTATTGCTGCTTTTCCAGAGGTGATTTGCTCTCTGGAATGGGCTCTGTGGCTGCTTCTCCTCTGCTTCAGCACAAAATATACTCCAGGTGGTCTTTAGTGGTCATTTTTACTGTCATTGTTTGCCTGTTTCTCATTGAGCCTCATTTCCACCTTAAATCAACACCTGCTTTTAGCACAAATCATGTTCTCATGGAGGGGATGAGATGTATCTGAGAAAGCACATTAAGGGCAATATGGATTAACAGTGAGTAGTTCTGGCACACTTGACTTTGGATTAATTATTATTACCTGAATTTCTTCTTAACCTCTATCTGTGTGTTATGCTGCTTTGTAAGTTGTCCAACTACTAATGTATTTGATATTTTAGACATGCAGAACCCTCATTGGCATCCAGTAACAGGATATACTGCTGAAGTATGTCCTGACTTCCTAATTTTTGTTCTATTTAATGTTAGGTTCTATTCTTCAAGTGAATTTCTTTGCATTTGTCAACACTGAATTGATTTTATTATTACTTCAGCTACTTAAAGCTTTGTTTCATTTTAGCCTGGTTTCCAGGTCAGTTAAAGCATAAATGATTATTTTTTATTTTTGAGCACTCACCATCCCTGGAAGTGTTCAGAAGACAAGTGGTTGTGGCACTTGAGCACGTGGTTTAGTGGTGAACGTGGTGGTGCTGGACTTGATGATCTTAAAGGTCTTTTCCAACCTTAACGATTCCATGATTTCATTTTATCTATTCCATCCCCTCTCACTGGTTTCCACCACATTACACAGGCAGACAGAAGCCTTACAGATATTAAGTTCCTACTCTTTGTGAAAATAAATGGTGTCATGAAAAGGAAAGACAAATTGTTTTCCCAGCTGGGCCCAACTGTATAATTAGACATCAGAGAGTCCACACAGAGCAAAGTCGTTACAAACTCTGTGACCACAGGAACAGCTTCTGTCAGAACTTGCACCAAACAGGTACAGGGTCATCTAGCCACGAGATGCAAAGCCACAGGAAGTCAAGTTCCTTTACTTGGAGTTACTACAACTGTCCTTTTTTGAATGAAAATCACAGCTCGCACCTTGGAGATCCACGACCTTCACGTGTCCTTGGAATGACTTTTTAAGAACCTCCCTGGCTCCACCCTCCTGCTTTTCTTAGGGCATTAAGTGTGGGATAATGAAGGGAAGAACTAAACCTGAGCTGGCACTGCTGAGTCACTGCAGGGATTTGACTTGGTGGTGGAGCTCAGCTCCAGGTGGAGGGACCACCCAGCTCTGGAGGCAGCAGGGGGGATTAGCAGAGGGCTCACCTCCTGAAAGAGCAGGGTAGACGGAGATTAACCGAAAGGAGGTAAAGCAAAGGTGGAAAGCAGATTTTAAGGTGGATTGTGGAGTCTAATTGGGGCTAAACATCAACTCCTAAAGCTTCTGTGCTCTTGCTAAAAGCTGGGCCTGTTGAATGAGGGGACACTCCCCATCCGTGGAGGTGTCCAAGACCAGCTCGGATGTGGCTCTGAGCAACCTGATCTAGAGGAAGGTGTCCCTACCCATGGTAGAGGGTTGGAACTGGGTGTTTTTTAAGGTCCTTTAACCATTCTGTGGTTCTTTTCTCCTCTTTTCTCTACACCCTTTTAACTCTCATCTCTAAGCAAGAATTCCTTTGCTGTGTTTCCTCTCTGCTTCAATAGACTTAGGACATCTCAGTGAACTGCTCCAAGCCTTCCACTAAGGATTTGAGATCCCAATCAACACCACATCCCTCTCCACAGAACAGCTTCCCATGACACGGCTGAGGGACTGAGATGGCAGCTGTGTGAGGCTGTTACAGTCCCTGACAGGAGGCTGGAGCCAGGTGGGGGTCAGACTTTTCTCCCATCTAAAAAGTGACAGGACCAGAGGAAATGGCCTCAAGTTGCAGGGAAGGTTTAGGTTGGATATTGGGAACGATTTCTTCACCAAAAGGGTTGTCCAGCCCTGGCACAGCTGCCCAGGGCAGGGGTGGAGTCCCCATCCCTGGAGGGATTTAAAAGCCCTGTGGATGTGGCCCTTGGGGACATGAGTTAATGGTGACCTTGGCAGTGCTGGGGGAATGGTTGGATTTGATGATCCTAGAGGGCTTTTCCAACCTTAATCAATCCGTGTGCCTCTGCCTTTGCTTCCCTATAAACCACAGAGCAACAGGAGCAAGTGAGACATTGGGAGCAAATTGGTCTTTCCTTTAATCTGACACTTCCTCTTGAATCTTTATTTTGCTGCGTATTCCTGGAGCAGTTTGCTATTAAGCTGGGATAAGCATCCCATTCCCACTCCTTTTTCAAAGCTCCTGTGCCAGGAGACGTTCTGGCTTGGAACACCCAGGCTGCCTGTGGGATTGCCTTCCTGGCAATTATTTGGGTTGTTTTGTACCCACTCAGGGCTTTAACCTGCAAGTCCCTTGGGGCACAGGTTGTGTGCTTTGTGTGGTTCACTGGGCAACCACAGAGCGCTTCTGTCCCTTAAGGCATAATAAGGAAAGTGTTAATAATAAAATCCTAGGAAATCTATTTGGAATTACAGGCACGGGGATTTTCTCATTGCCATTTTTTTTTTTGAGTTGCTGCTAAATCTTTATGCAGTAGCACAAAGATAATACTTAGTGTGTCTTTAAAACTAACCCAGGTCAAAATTATAGAAGCAGTCATCACCAAAATTAAATAAAAAAAGAAAGGAAAGGAAGGGAAGAAAGAGGGGAAGCATCCCTGCCTCATCCCTGGAAGTGTTCAAGGCCAGGTTGGTCAGGGCTTGGAGCAACCTGGGATAGTGAGAGGTGTCCCTTCCCATGGCAGGGGGCTGGAATGAGCTGAGCTTTAAAGTCCATTCTAACCCAAACCATTCCATGATTCTGTTAAAAGCAGAGCAGAAACACAAAGGTTGGGCTTGAAAAAAAAGCCAAAGGAAATACAGTCCAAGGATGGATTTGAAGGTGGAAAATCAGGCTCTTTACTCCCAGGAGAGGAAATTGATGTAAACTCCAGAGCATTCGGGACAGATATGGATGTGAAAGACAAATAAACCAAATGTTTCCACCTCTAATGCTTGGGAGATCAGGGCTGGATTGCCCACGAGCAGAAAAGCTGAGCTAAGAAACGGACTGTGAGGCTACAAACTGTCCCAGTGTTAATGGATCATCAAATCACAGAATGGTTTGGGTTGGAAGGGACCTTAAAGATTGTCTAGTTACAACCCCTCTGCCATCAATTTTGAAGGACAAGACCTGTCTTCTCCTCTTGGATAATTAAGACATTCTTTGCAATCAAAACAGGCTTGGAAATGTAGTCACTGCTGATCTAAGCTGTTCTCTCCTCAAATGACCTCCTTGCTTGGGTTAAACCAGGTGAGTTGTTCCACAGGTTGACAGAGCCAAAGTTCTGCCAGAAATTGCAGATTTCACAAACTGACCATCAAAAGTCCTTGTCACAAGTCACAGCAAACGTGCCCCATCTTGCTCAGGCTACAAAGTTGTGCTGGCACTTGTAGTCTCCAGGGATTGCCCAAAAATTAGCGCCAACTGCTCCATGACAGATTTTCCACCTGCTCTGTGGCCCAAATGTTCTGTTCATTATCCTGCTCTCAGCAGGGACCACCTTAATGTCGAGTTTCAGGAGAGGATCAGTGATGGCTGGATCTAAAATCAGTATTTCAGAGTATGGTCACTGTTGCTGACATATTCAAGGATGAGAAATGTGGAGATGTAATCACATTATTTTTCCTCTGTAAATTCCAAGTGCCACCTTTCTTCATCCAGTAACCATGCCAATCTATCCTTTTCTCCTCTTTTTTCATCCTCCTTTATTCTTCCTTAGCTCCCCCGCTCCCCATGAAGTGGGAATTCTACTTCAGCTGTATTAGAAACCTTTATCTAATTGCTTTGCACCTTAACAACCAGACTTGTTTTTCAGTATCAAGGGGACAGAGGCAGCATTAAAAGGATACTCAGGACTTGTTATACTTTCTAGCAAGAGTGCAAGAGGCTGGAAAAGCTGTTTTGCAGTAGGAAACCTCAGGAATTGGAAATATTTTGTTTCCTGCTGAAATAAGAGGGAGTTTTTAGGCTTTCCCTGACAGCTGTTGCCATTCCTTACTGGCTGTTGGGGAGTGTGTGGATGAATACCCAACAGGGAGGTTCTGTCTTTGCCTCCTTGAGTAGTTTTTTCACACTAAATGATGTCATTACAACGTTTGTGTTGCATCTTGCTCATGGTTGCAGTCATCCTGTCTTTCCTTCCTTTGATACTCTCCTTGCCAAAGTTAATTTAGACCCAAATTATGAGCCTTTCACCTCCAGTTCTGAAATTTATTGTAGTGTTCTGTGTAAATACTTGGAGCTGGTGGTGTTAATGAGTGTGGAAAAGCAGCAAAGCCTGTAAATCCAAATAAAGTCAGAACATTTTATGTCTTCTTTAAAGCACACTGTTCACCTTTTGCTTTTGTGCTGCTTGGGAGTTTAAAATTTGCCTCCAGGAACTTGGAAGCTGCAAGTGAGCACAGAACAATACAAGTCTCTGCAGAAATGGTGCTGTGATAGCTTTGCTTTTTTGGCCTACATTTCTCAGTGGTTATTATTTGTTAATTATGTTATAGAGTGCTCACAAGTGGGCTAATTGCTTCCCCAGAGAGCTTCCAATGGAATGATGGACAGAACAAGGGCAGGATGTTACACATCTCAGATGGGAAGAGGGTAAGGTAGGACACGGGGAACATGGTTAGTGAAACACAGGAGCAGCATTAGGAAGCTTGGAGGAGAAGAGCTGGGCTGGTTTTGGGGGAGAGGATGAGTCCTAATTGGAGTTGATCTGAGGAGCTGATCTGTCAGAGTAGTTGTTTAAGGAAGCACCAAAACTAAAGGCAGAAATGAAGAAGAAATGCAAGGATTTATGAAAAAAAGGCTGCAGGGAGATTGTACCTGGCTGGCTTATAGTCACATAGGGGCTGTACTGTGTGAATCCTTGAAAACAAGGATGAGATCCATATGAACTGTAGGTGCACTGCAGGAGCAATATTCCCTGAAAAATAAAACCCTTTCCTCACACAAACTGCTTTTTTCAGACCCTTATAGATGGGAGAGAAGTAAAAAATGTGTACACGCATCCATGGTGTTGTATTTCAAATCTAATTCTCCCTCTTACTGTTTGTCTTGTGTTTCTGCATCTGTCCTTTAGTCTGCACAGGAGGGGCCTGCTGGTATTTGTGGTCTGTGCTGCTCCAAATTGTGATGTTCTGATTCATTTTCCTGTGCTGTGAATGCCCCTTCACACCTGCTCAGAGGAAAGGAACCAAGGCACACTAAAAAGGGATAAAAAGTGACACAAGGTATTTCTCAGCAGCTCCTCAGCCACTGCTGGGGCTGAAAAACAGGAAATGTCTGTCCCCTTGCCCAGAGCTCTGAGTTGGTTTTGATACTTGGATCAGCTCTGCAGCATTTCACCCTCTCAGAGCAGAGAAACAAAAGAGTTTCAAGTGTGTATTTTCCTTTTGAGAAGCATTTTCTAAGGGGAAGGGGAAGGTTTGGTTTAAATTATCTGCTTGAATGCTCCTAGAAGTACTTTATTTATACACAAATCTGCTTTTCTACATTTATTATTAGAAAAGAGCTGGAAGAGGAGTTTTGCATGAGCAGGTGTTATTTTCAGATTTCAAAGCACTTGTGGTTTCCTCTGCCAGAAGCCAGGCTGGGATTCTCCTGTGCTTGCTCTTGGAATTGCTACCAGAACTCCTTTCTCTCCTCTGGTTACTTCCAGTGGTTTTTATTGCATCCTTTCTCTTGGCTTATCTTGGCATCTGAAATCTTCAGAGCCCTTTGCTTGTATTCACAATTTGGCTGCCCAAGTTCTCTTGTGGTTCATTCAGTTTATCTGTATCTGTAGAGCAGTTAAAAATCCTGAACTCGAGAATCAAGGAGGGTTTTGTCTTTCAAATCCTGATTAGCAGCTGCCTACTGGATAAAAAGACCCCTCTGCACTGATTTACATCCTGGGCTCATCCCACAGTGTGGGCAGCAGGGGAGGGAGGATTCTGCCCCTCTACCCCCTCAGGTGAGACTCCACCTGCAGAGCTGCCTCCAGCCCTGGGGACCAACAGCACAAGGATGTGGAGCTGCTGGAGCCAGTCCAGAGGAGGCCACGGAGATGCTTCAAGGACTGGAGCCCCTCTGCTCTGGAGCCAGGCTGGGAGAGCTGAGGGGGTTCATCTGGAGAAGAGAAGGATCCAGGGAGACCTTGGAGCGCCTTCCAGTGCCTAAAGGGGCTCCAGGAGAGCTGGAGAGGGACTTGGGACAAGGGTCTGGAGGGACAGGACAAGGGGAATGGGTTCCCACTGGCAGAGGGCAGGGATAGATGGGATATTGGGAAGGAAATCCTGGCTGTGAGGGTGGTGAGGCCCTGGGGCAGGTTGCCCAGAGTAGCTATGGCTGCCCTATCCCTGGAAGTGTCCAAGGCCAGATTGGATGGGGCTTGGAGCAACGTGGGCTAGTGGAAGGTGTCCCTGCCCATGGCAGGAGGTTGGAACAAGATGATCCAACCCAAACCATCCTGCCCAACCCTTTGAAATGCTATATTTGAGAGTCTCTTGATGATTTGATTCTATACAGGTAGATCACAGAACAGAGGAGTGGTGCTGTGTGTGTTTTCTGTTGGGTGTCCCAGCCCCGTGGCAGAGCCATATGAGAGGAACAACAGGGTTATTCCATCCTTGCCCGGTGCCCTTGGGATCCATCTGGGATCCCTCTCTGAAGGATCTCAAAGCACTTCCCAAACACTTAATGAAACTCTTGAGCTCTGCTGCAAGTTTCATCCAGTTGATCAGGCATGTTCTGTGCTTTGATAACCTGTGCCAGAGCTGGAGGGAATAACTTCTCCAGGCTTTCCCACCAGCCGGGAAGAGAACTTGGGAAACGTGACCTTCCCAGTCCCGTGCTCGCTTTGCTGGACTTACTTCCTCTGTTATTCAAGGTGAGAACAGGACGGTTAGAACTGATTTAGGTGCTTCTGGGAAGATGAAGTCACTGTGTTTGGATCTCTGTGCTGTGCCAATAGAGAGATCCTTGGGGAAATCTCTTCCTTTAGGTTTGTTTATGCTCAGTGGAAGGCACAGATGTAATTTGTGAGGAAATGTGGAGGAACCGAGGTTTTGCTGGGCTCAGCAGTGTGGTGCAGGGACATGAGATGGCACACAAGGATATCTGAGGGGCTCTCAAGATATGAAAAGGATTTTCTCTGCCCTGTGCTGAGCTTTTAACTCTTTCTCCACGTGCCTTCAGCCTTCTGCACCTCTTGGGCGCTGCCTCACGGTGTGTGTTCCCCCTTCTCCTCAGCTCCTGGACTTTGTTGTGCTAAAACTTCAATAAATGCTTTTTTTTTTTCCTGAAAAGTGGAAGAACAGTAGAAGGAAGTCTGTGCAACAGAGGGTTCCCAAGCTGCCACTGGAAGTACAGGTGCTGTGGACTGCCCAGGATCTGCTAATGACAGCTGGAATGAATCCCCATGGCTGTCGTTGTAATCAAGGCTCTGGCCAAAATTTAATCCCTTGCACTTTTGCAACCCTGTTGTTTCCTGTTCCGCTGTTGTTTGCAGGCTGAAGGCAAAACCTGGCTGAGTGTTACAGCTCCTGTTTCATTGATGGGAACAGGCTGGGATCCAACACATCCTAAAACGCTAAAAATGTGTTGTTTAGATGACAAACAAATGGCATTTTTGGATATCAAGAGATTGCATTCAGCAAGAGAGATGCTGGCTTTCTATTGGGTGAATTATAAGAATGAAGGAAAATGCTAAAATTGGCCACTTTCTGAGGTACAGGATGAGCTTTTGGCAAAAATGTAAAATAGAATTGCAAGACAACCTGGGGAGAATTTGAATGTAGTTCTAAAAGAAACTCATCACCACAGAATTTAAAACTGAAATTAAAAATGGAATCAGCAAGTACAATGTAAATGTACTTAGAAACCAACTTAGAAACCAAACCTATAGATTTATACAGTGGAATGAAATGGGTGCTGTTATGTGGCAATAAAACCTCCTCAGTAGGATATGGTGCCACATCCAAGGCCAGGTTGGAACAACCTGGGATAGTGGAAGATGGCAGGGGGTTGGAATGAAATAAACTTTAGGGTCCCTTCCAATCCAAACCATTCTGCAGTTCCATGATCAGAATTTGAGTGTCCTGAAGGATGGTGGGACCTCTGTCTTTGAAGGTTTCCATAATTCCACTACAAAAACTGACCTGGTCTAGTGCTGACAATAGTCCTGCTCCAGCCTGGAGACCTCCAGAGGTCAAGGATTCTATTAATAACCCCAAAATTATTCTATGCAAAGATTTGCTATAATAAAATTCCTTTGCTTTTTAATTGCAAGAGGAAAAACCTATTTTTTCTGTCTTTTGGAGCTGCAGGTGTAGCAAAAATGGATCTTCTTAATTCCATGGAAGAACAGTTGGATTTTTTAAAGAAGTTTTTCCTTGTCCCTTTCCCATTAATTACTTCCTAACCTCTCTCCTTGTCCTTGTTGGGTTGGAGACAGAGCTGATAGTTTCTGTGGAGTGTAGCAGTTGCTATCAACTGCAAGACAGCAGCTGATTTTTCAGTGTATTCTCACACAGAACTTACTGTAATGGAGTCAGGAAAGTGCATCTCTGTAGTAATTGGAACTTGTCCTTTTTAAAAAGTGTTTCATGTCATACAGGCATTAGACACTCAGGATTTTCATTCCATTTCCCCTGTGTGGATTCATTGCTTTATTGGCACTCAGGATAAATAGTAGTGAAAGGACACCTTGCTATGGCTCTGTGAGGTGCCCTGGTGGTTAAAATACCAGTCAACAAAAAGCAGAAATTGCAGGTGGACTGAATTTTTACCTTTTTTTTTCCCCCAGGTTGAGTATTCCTGTTTCTCATCTCTTTCATTAAACCCTCATTTATTATAACAGGCTGCCAATGGAAGTGGAGGAGTCCCCATTTAAGAGAGGTTTAAAAGATGTGACACTTGAGGACGTGGGTTAGTGGTGGCCTTGGCAGTTCAAGGGAATGTTTCAGCTAGAGGACTTTTCCAACCTCAACAATTCTGTGATTAGCTGGAGGTCAAATTGTATCCCTGTTTAAGTTTTTAAAGCATTATAGGGCTGGGAGATGCTTCTGGGGGTCCTCCATTTTCCATTCCAAGCAAGGATTAACTCCACCTAATGCTTTCCTGAGAGTTGTTTCTAGTTGTTTTCAAAGGTTGAGACTCCCAGTGGTTGTTGAGTCTTCACATATGTGCTGTTTTCTCCTACTGAAGTTTCATGTGGGTGATTTACATCTGCTGCTGCTTGTCCTTTTCCTCATGAGCACCAGGAAGATTGTCCCATTTTCCCTTTGCATCAGCCCCTTTCTATACTGGAAGCCTGTCATCGTTAGTTCTTCATAAAATGCTGTCTGCAGGTAAATTAGAAACATCAGAGCCTCCTGAGTACCTGCTCTGGAGCCAGCATTGAGTTCAGAACTGATGGTATGTGGCCTTATTTATGCATGTATTTATTTTAATCCTGCTTAAACTCATCGTGCTACAAGTCTTTTTTCACTCTCTTGCCTGTTTGATCCCAATCCAAATGTTTATGCTTATACTTAACTTGAAGTTGTCAGCTCCTTCAAGCAAGGCTCTGTCCTCACTGATGTCTGCAAAGCTCCAGAGTGGCTCTCCAGGAATAATCTGCAGCCATTCTGGGTTAGAAGGATACAGGGATGCCCTCAGTTCTGTTTGGTTTTTTGCACTGCATGGGGGTCATCCCAAAGCACCTCTGGATGAGGATCTGAAGCAGCAGGAACACAACTGGATTATCTTAACCTTATTGTTACACTTTCTTAACCAGAAAGTAGGTGATGGCCGTGGTTCAGCCAGGAGGGGGTGGTTGCATTTTAAAGCTATGAATGATGATGTGTTTTCCATGTAACTCAGGCTCCATGTTCTTCATCCAAACCACTTAAGTGAGAATCTACTGAAATTAGATTTATTCTGCCTTTGCCTTTTGTGTCGTTTTTGTGAATTGGAGCTCACAAAACTGGTGTGAATTAGTACCCCCTCCTTTCCAAATGAGGAAGCAAAAGCTTAAATAACAGTAGTTCATATGTGGCAGATCTGAGACTGTATAGGAGATTTTTTATTCCCCTATTCTAAACTTTTAAGTGCTAAAAAAGACATCCTTGCACTCTGAAGAGTCTCTGAATTAATCCAAGCTGCTTCTGTTGCTCGTGTACCAACACCCTTTGCTTTGCTGGTTGTTTATATCTCACTTTTCCTCACAGAGTAACGTGCAGGTGCAGTTTTACTTTTTGAATATTAATTATCATTGAATCACAGAATGCTTTGGGTTGGAAGGGATCTTAAAGATCATCTCATTTCAACCCCCTGACATGAGCAGGGAACCTTCCACTAGACCAGTTTGAGTTTCATGAGATGTCTAAATCCTTTCCACTTCAGGCTTCTGCTCTTGCCAGACTGTTTTCATGATGTGATGTGAATTGCTTTGATAATTAGCCATAATCCTCTGTTTTTTCTTTCACTAAATAACTGTGGCTGGAAGGTAGTTTCAGAGTGTGATGCCTTAGAGATGCAATCCTGATCCTGTAGGATTCAAGGGAACCAGGATTTCCCTCTATAAGTTTAGTGTCCTAACTTAATGTTTAATCAGCAAGTGAAGAAAACACGGCAGTACATAAAGTGCTTTATGTCCTTCAGATTATTTTCCATACATTTAATTGCATAAACAGATGATATTTACAGGGGACTTCGGACTGTGATTGACCTTCATCTTTTCCTGTGCCCTTCCCAACCTCTCCTTGAATTTTCCTATTGTTTCCTCTTAATCATTCCACATTTAACATTGTGTTTCAAGCAGTTGTTTTCTCTTGCTCGGGACCATCCTACCAATTCTCTGGAGACCAGGATTCCCAGTTCCTTTTAATTCATCCTCCCAGAATGATTTCACTGGCAATTTTGGAACTCATGGAACTCCAAAGCCCAATTTTCAGGTTTTCCACCACTTACACCACAATTGCTCTTTCCCTTTTACATGATCATCATTTTTTAGGAGTAGGAGTGTCTTTAATCTTGTGAAAAATTGTTTTTCAGAAGTTGCAGCAGCACAATACACATTTAAGGATGCATTTCTTATTTTTGTTTGAATTTTTTCTGTGTGTGTGTTGGGTCAAGGAGGATAGGAATTGCATAAACTGAGATAGGTTAGAGAAAACCCATGTTTGGAGTTCAGCAGTGTTCCCATGGCTACTAGGACAGGTACATCACGGAAGCGGGAACACTTTGGCATTTAATAGCCCTTCCAGGTGATTTATGGTTTTACATAAGCTTTTCCTAAACCCAGAGGTTTTCTAGGGTTGGCACCTTTTTGCTTGTCTCCATGCCCTGTTAGTTCTGTGCTCAGTGGCCCGTGGTTATTAAAATTCTTATCAATAAAGGAGTTTCTGAGCAAGGTTCTTATTTTCTGGGCTCATGCAAACCTTCTGAACTCCTCTGCTTAACCAAAGGAACATTTGTTTTTATGCCTAATGTATTTTATAAAAAGAAATGTGTAGAGTTCAAGTAATATTTGCCTTCAATTACAGTAATTAAGTTGTCAGGACTTGAAGTCACCAAGGGAATGAGAAAATCCTTTCCTGGTTGGCCAGGAGGTAACTAGTGTTCTGGTCCCAAGTGTGTTTTACATCTTGGGGTGGGGAGGGAAACTGTTCTGGCTGAAAACCTGAGGGACTGTTTGTCCTTTTGCAATCCAGGGTGTCAAAATCCTGCTGTGGGTAGAGGGAAAATGCCCTGTTTCGCTGTGCTGCTGCAGGGCAGCAGGTTTGGATCTGCTGGATCCACGGGCTGAGGCCAACGGTGGGAGGGTCAACAGGGCCAAGTGCCAGGTCCTGCACTTGGTCACAACAACCCCCTGCAGCTCCAGGCTGGGGCAGAGTGGCTGGAGAGCTGGAAAAGGACCTGGGGGTCCTGGTTGACAGCAGCTGAAGACAAGACAGGGTGTGCCCAGCTGGCCAAGGAGGCCAGTGGCACCTGGCTTGGACCAGCCCTGGTGTGGCCACAGGATCAAGGCAGTGCCTGTCTCTGTACTCAGCACTGCTGGGGCACCTCCAGTGCTGGGGGCAGCTCTGGGCCCCTCGGACGAGAGAGACATGGAGGGGCTGGAGCATGTCCAGGGAAGGGAACAGAGCTGGGGAAGGGGCTGGAGCACCAGGAGAGGCTGAGGGAGCTGGGGGGGCTCAGCCTGGACAAAAGGAGGCTCAAGGGGGACCTTCTGGCTCTCTGCAACTCCCTGACAGGATGGAGGAGCCAGGGTGGGAGGGTCGGGCTCTGCTCCCAGAGAACAAGGGACAGGACAAGAGGAAACAGCCCCAAGCTGTGCCAGAGGAGGTTCAGGCTGGACATCAGGAAGAATTTCTTCTTGGAAAGGGTTGTCAGGCTTTGGAAAGAGCTGCCCAGGGAGGTGGTGGAGTCCCCATCCCTGGAGGTGTCCAAGGAATGACTGGACGTGGCACTCAGTGCTCTGGGCTGGGTGACAAGGTGGGGATCAGTCACAGGTTGGATTGGATGATCTTGGAGGTCTTTTCCAGCCTGAGAGATTCAGTTATACACTGGGATTCTGTGCTTGCTGGATTAGGAGGTAGGTCTTATTAAAAACAGTGTTACTGTAAACATAGCTCAGTCCATTTATCCTGGAAATTTCGCCTTGTCAAACTTCTGCTGCAGCTCCCCTTTCAAATGTCACCTGTATGTGGATGTGTGTGGACACATCCTGTTTTTCCCCATGTTCAACAACCTCTTTGCAGGCTTCTCTGCCAGAAGTCAAATAGTTTCAGTTACTCCATAAACCTGCAGGAGCACTACAACATATTCCTACAAGAAAAGTACCTGATTTTGATAAGTGCCCACACAAACATTCCTGGAATCTCAAGTGCAGCCTTACTTTCGTTCCACTGGAACAGCTCTCCTGAAAGCAGATGTATGAGGAAATCTACTCGTAATGCATCACTAATGACACCAATTTTTGCATTCCTGCTCATATGAGCAAAGGTTATAGATGCAGAAGGAGTCAGACTTGGAAAACCTTCCTCACAAACCCTGATAAACCCCACTTCAGGCAGCAAGTTTAACGATGCTCAGAAGAGAACCAGATCACTTATCTCCACCATCGTGCAATAACTGTAAAGTGTGGAGATAAGTGGGTTTATATCTCCCAGTTCTCTGCTGGCCTTCCCTGGGTATCAGTTTATGGCAGTAAAAGTGGCTGTGAAATATTACTGCCCTGATTTGGTGGTGTTTTATAGTCCCTTCAGTTCACATTCAGGCTGCATGGACAGAGTGGATGCTCTTATCTCTCAGTGCATTTATGAATGGAAAAACAGGGAATTATCTCAGTCATACTCACCATATTTGGCTGTAATAGCTGTGGTTTAGCTCTCTTTCAAGAACAGGTTGTAGGCCAGATGATGGTGAGGATTCTACTCCATCCTGACCTGCTCAGCTTTTCCCATCCAGAGGGGGGTGTTTGCTTACCTGCAGTGAACAAGATTTTAAAATAAATTAATTACCTGAGGGAGCTGGGGGGGGCTCAGCCTGGAGAAAAGGAGGCTCAGGAGGGACCTTTTTACTCTCCACAACTCCCTGATAGGAGGAGGGAGCCAGGGGAGATTCAGGCTCTGCTCCCAGAGAACAAGGCACAGGACAAGAGGAAACAGCCTCAAGCTGTGCCAGGGGAGGTTCAGGTTGGACATCAGGAGGAATTTCTTCTTGGAAAGGGTTGTCAAGCATTGGAAGGGGCTGCCCAGGGAGGTGGTGGAGTCCCCATCCCTGGAGGTGTCCAAGGAATGACTGGATGTGGCACTCAGTGCTCTGGGCTGGGTGACAAGGTGGAGATCAGTCACAGGTTGAACCTGATGATCGTGGAGGTCATTTCCAACCTTAATGATCCTGTGATTCTTTGAAAATCTGGGACATTTCCAAGAGTCATTTATTACTTTTGCCAAGCAAAAGCCACAGAGGCTTTTTTTTGGGTGCTTTGCTATGTATGTGAACAAGCCTTAATTTCAGCTGCCTGTTTGGCTTGTTTATTTTGCAAATCACAGACAATTTAGCAAATTATATATTTTCAACTTGTTGCATTTGTTGCTTTTTCAGAGTCAGTTCTCTTTGTGCCATACAAAACATCCACTCCATAGCTATACTTTGCTTTTAGTTGTATATTTACTTTCTAGATACAAGACTATTTTAATAACTCCTCACCTGCAACCAGCACTGAGCAGCTCTTCATTTTACGTCTTCAGAAGCCTTGTAAGATGTAACCTGTGATGTTGTTTTTGCCATCTGATAACTTGTGATCAAATGGAGCCTGTTTAAATAACAACATCTGGGACACAATGACAGCAAAGCAGCTACGAAACAAACATTTCTGAAGATCAGATAAGATGGAAGAGATGCCTCAGTGCTGGATTGCTCCCTGGATCATGAGCCCTTTGCTGGAGAGGGATTCCAGGCATGGGATTTCCTTTGTGCCACGGGCTAAGGGATTGTACTGGATTATTTTTCATGTTGGTTTATGTCTTGTAGAGACATATGCTTTTGTAAAGTGGGTGTAATACACTGAGTATGGAGGTAGTAAACTCAATCTGCATGAGTTGCATAGGAGTAGATTAAATAAGGAATTCAAGTCAACTGAAAATTGTCTTGTTTTGTATTCTCTTGCTGCCTTTCATCCTTCCACCTCTAAACCTACAGCATCTTTTACATAAGGGCTGCTTCACTTCCACCCAAGTCTAAACTTTTACAGTTAATTTTCAAAGCACCGCATTTCAGTATTTTTCTTCTTAGTGTGTGAAAATCAGCTTTATATTTAAAACCATTATTCCTGACTCTCACTCCTGCTTCTCTTTGTTCACTTGCAGGAGGATAATACTGATCCTGAGTCTCAGGAAGACAGGGAGAGGAAGGACTGGCTCTCTGACCCTGCAGATGGTTCCAATACAGTGAAGAGTGTTCTCACTGTGCAGGAATATTTTGCCAAGCGCATGGCAAAGCTGAAAGGATCCCAGAAGGAACCAGAAACAAAGGTGGATAATTCCAGCCCAACAGCTGATGAAGCTCTGGATCCTGTGGAAGAACTGGAAACCAAAGTGAAGAAGAAAAAGAAGAAGCAGAAGAGAGATGAGGAGGCAGAAAGGACAGAGCATTGTGAGAAACAGCCTGAGACTGGTGGTTTGGATGGGGAGGAACTGGATACTGTGACATTAAATGAATGTCACAGAGGGAAAAAGAAGAGAAAACATAAAGAGCAGCACGAAGGGGAAAATGCCAGTTGTGATGAAAATATGGGCCATGGAGAAATTTATGTGGGAATAGCTGATGAGGAGGATCTCGGTGTAAGGGACCAGGAGGAAAAGCAGAAGAAACGCCATAAGAAAAAACACAAAAGGCAAAAGGAGGAGGTGGAGGAGTGTGTGGAAGCAGCCCCCAGGAAGAAAAAGAAGCACTGCAAGCACATTTAACCGTTTCAGTCATGGTGGGGCTCTGAGGTGAATTAGAGGAGGACTCTGTGTAAGCTCAGCAGCAAACACGTCGTGTCCCAGGATAGAACATGGTGCTCCACCTCCAGCTGGGACCACAGCCTGGGTTCAAGTATCTCTTCCAAATGAGAATGTGGTGATGGGCCAACATGAGCTTCAGTGCCATGTTAAAAAGGGATCCAGCACATGGTTCAGACTGTGAAAGGCAGGGAACTACTTTCTGCTGCTTCACACTGACTGTGTTTTTCCCAATCCAGGAAAAAATAACAAAAAAAGTCACCAAACTACTGCCTTTTTTATTAAAGTTGTTTTCACTTGTGAAAGCCCAGATCTGCTTCTGGAAACAGGAGGGGGTTTGCAAAGCTGTGTGTGCTTTTTCACTGATTTTTGCAAAGTGGTGTCTAATTTTTTCATTGATCTCCTTTTACGACTAAAATGAATGTTGTTTCTTCCCAAAATACTTACCCTGATTAAAGGTTTACAGCTGAGTACTAGAGGATGAAATAAAAATACCTCCCTGTGTTTTCAGACCAGTTGTTTAACTATTGTGAAACAGCTGTAACTTTGCACCAAAGCTAAAGGAACTGTGTATTAACCATATATTCTTATTTAGATGTGTATTAACCATATCATTTATTAACCATATCAATATCTGTCATTCTCAGGAAATATTCAGAGTCTCTTCAGTGATGCATCTGGCATTCAGAAAGCTGGATAGAGCAATTTTTTTTTCTGAAATTAGGAGACCAGTAGATTTTCAAAGCAGACAAATGCATTAGTATTGCCACTTCCACGTTGAAAACTTGCAGTTTAGATTTATAACCAAATTAGAGCTTGTTCCTAATTGTGAACCTGGAGATAAGTAATGCTGGAACGTAGCACTGCCAGGAGAAGTTTTGTGTGAGATCCTGAACGTTCAGCATGAATTTTGATGTGTTAATATCTCTCAGTTAAGAGCTGTCAGGAGAGATGGGTGAGCTTGGAAGTGGTGGAATGGGAAGAAGGATTTACCATCCTGGTGTCCTGCTCTGATATTCCTTCGGCCGCAGCAAATGGACAGCACAGCCCTGAAAACCAGCCAGTTGTCCTGGCCTAGTCCAGAATTCAAATCCATTAACTGCTCGTTTCATTAAGGCCTGGCTGTGTCTCATCAGTGTAAATCTAAAACACCCCATTGGCTGCTCTGCTGAATAAAATGGGTACATTTTTATATTGTCTTAGCTCAGTGGAGTTGCTTAACAGGGTTTGAGAAACATTGTCAAGATGCAGATGTTAATATGAAAAAAATTTCCTTCAGCTGCCTTTATTGTCCAGTGGAAGGAACTTCATCTGCAGCACAGACCACACGGCTTTGGGTGTTTGAGTTGCAGCTGAACTCTTCCTTTTTTAAGATCTCTTGGTTTCCAATTCACCTTTTTTTTTTTGCCCTCAGGACATGCTCATTCATTGCTGCAAAATTACTGTAGTTTTACTTATTGTATGAGAGAACAAGATGCCTTTCTTTGTGTTTCATGTCACATCCCAGTGGTTTTTAACCCTTATAGCATCTCCTTTTCAGGAGAAATACAATTATTATCCAATATAATCCTGCTTGTTCCTGGCTTCCTTAAATGAACTACCACTTAATGCCATCAGGTTGCATTGAAGTTGGGAGTAAACTCCATGACTGAGGTGAAAAAATAATCTTTATGTTACCTCTTTGAATTTTTTTTTATTAGTAGAATGCAAAAGTCTGAGTGTTTTCAATTTTTTTTTAACTCTTAAGCAGCTGAACTTCACAGTTTGAATTTTTGTTTATTAGAATCCAAAAGTCCGATTGTTTTTAATTAATTTTTTTTTTTTTTAACTCTTATGCAGCTGAACTTCATATCCTCTCTGGGATTTCAATTGCAAAAGGTGCTAGTCAAGGAATAAGGTTTCCTTTTTCAAATCCTGCTGGGCTTGTTTGTTTGTTCCCTCTATTAATCTTCCAGTTTCTGTGTGCTAATTCTTATGGGTGTTTGGCCGCATTCCAGTGCCAGTTACAGAAAGAGTAAAATCAGGAATAAATCTTTAAATTTATAGTGTCACTGCAGTTAAGTGCAGTATACCCAGGAATTTAAATCTGGCTCAGATGGAAGTATCAGCTACAAATGGAAGATTCTCTCTTTCTACAAGAAATACATGGCACTTTATCCCAGGAAATGTGGGATTGTAATGTGCCTCAAGCTCTGCGTGTGGTTGTAGGGGGGGAAAATCCTAATAAATAAATAATCATAAATCATAAATTGCTTGTATTTGACACAAGCAATTCGTTTAAGTGCCCTCACTGTGTTATTCAAATGAAAGGCTCTTCTTACAAGATACTGCCCAGTGAAATTGGAACAACAGGAACATGTTTCAAAGTAATAAATTATATTTGATTTTTTTTGTTTGTGGTGGGTTGTGAGTTCAGTTTTAACCAAACCCTGGTTTGGCAAGAAGGTCTTTTTTAGAAAGCATAAGAAAAAGAATGACATCACTGCCCAAGTGTTGGAATTAGCAGAATGTGAGCACAAAAGGAACGACTTGGTTTCATTTCCGCGAAAATCGTACTTTTAAACTACAGGGTCTTTTGTTACACATTTCTCCATTGTCCCTAATTTATCCGTTGTACTCCCACATTGCAGCACAAAATGATGTTCCTCCAAGTGGAATTACCTAGAAACTGAGCAAAATGGGGCTCTGCTTTCACGCCCAAGCAGAGGATGATGCACATGCAGCACAGATATTGAAACGTGTTCAGTTTTGGTAACCCCAGGTCACCAGTGACAGAGAAGAAGATTTTCCTTTTTGCCCTGGGAATATTCCAACATGATGGATGCTCATGAGTTATTCCATTCTTTGCAGGTTTAGGGGTTGTTCTTTGCTTTGATCCTCGGAATTCCCTGTGGGCTCCAGGGCCGCTGACGTGGTTTGCAAGTGAAATGTTAGAGCAGCAGTAGCAGAGGTGCTTGGAAATCCTGCAAGCACTGAACTATCCTGGGAAGCAGAGGCCATGGAAAAGTAGCCTGGTACCAGCATTAGACCAAAGTCTGCATGAGCTTTATGGGCTTTAGGAGTTTTGATCTTGGTATGTCTGAGTGTGGAGCTTTCCTTGGAGCCAAGGATGGGATTCCACACTGGTGCACTCTGTGACAATCCCCATCTGTGGAACAGGCACCATTCGTGATATTTCCTTCCAAGACGTTCTAGCTCCCAGTGCTTTACACACAGCCAGTGTAAAACAGATTCATGGAATCCTTAAGGTTGGAAAAGCCCTCTAAGATCATCGAGTCCAACTGTTCCCCCAGCACTGCCAAGACCACCACTGAGCCATGTCCTCAGGTGCCCTGTAGTAGCAACCAGGCTGAGTTTAAAGCATAAATGCAAGACACTTTTAAAGATTTCAGAGCCACTTACCCTTGGGTTTAAATGAATTTTAGTCCATTTGATGGTATCCAAGATGCTGCTGGAAACTGAATTGAAGGTGCTGGAGCGTGTCCAGGGAAGGGAATGGAGCTGGGGAGGGGGCACCAGGAGCAGCTGGGAGGCTCAACCTGGAGAAAAGGAAGCTCAGGGGGGACCTTCTCACTCTCTGCAACTCTCTGTCAGGAGGGGAGAGTCGGGGGGGTGTCAGGCTCTGCTCCCAGGGAACAAGGGACAGGACGAGAGGAAATGGCATCAAGCTGTGCCAGGGGAGGGTCAGGTTGGATATTGGGAACAATTTCTTCACCAAAAGGGTTGTCCAGCCCTGGCACAGCTGCCCAGGGCAGGGGTGGAGTCTCCATCCCTGGAGGGATTTAAAAGCCATGTGGATGTGGCACTTGGGGACATGGCTCAGTGGTGGCCTTGGCAGTGCTGGGGAATGGTTGTACTCGGTGATCTTCGAGGGCTTTTCCAACTTAAATGATTCTGTGACTCTGAAATGCATTTGGGAACAGCTCAGCATCATGTTCCTTGGTGCAATTCCCTTTTAAGCAGCCCTGGTTCTCACTGCCTTCACATCATCAGCTCAGCAACAAAAATGAGCCTCTTGCTCCGATGGAATGAACCGAGTTTGTCCTGTTTAAACACACGGGACTGAAGTTCTTGCAGGATCCACCTTCAAAAGGCACCATTTACGTCACGAAACCTCCAAACCTGCCAACACTAAGAGGAGGAAGGAAGCTCCAAGAAGAGAGGAAAACCACACAAAGTCTCTTGGAAGCACTGCCCAGCATCACGCCTCGCTGGAAGAAAAAAGATCTTGGAATTGTGTATCCTCGAGCAGCATAAGGTGGACATCCAAAGCCATCCTTTGCTTAATTCCTCCTCGTTCCTGGGCAGGAACCTCCAGGAAGGATCAGAGCTCAGAGAACTTGGGACAGCAACCAAGGCTTTTGTCTCTGTACCTGTCCCATCCAGGGATAAACCCACTTTTTCTTGGATGAGCAAACTTTTAGTGATGTGGGACTGGGAAATAGAGGAAAAATATACATTTTTGTGGTTGCAGAAGCGGGAATATTGTTACAAAAACAAATTGAAGCTCCATTTCTCAGCAAGTCAGAACTTAAAATCTGCTTCTGAGTCACTCAAAGTTGTTTTTTTTTTATTCATATCTTAATCCATTTTTATAAATTTTAAACTGTAAGAGGGAAACTCCTGCTGGTTCCTTTTGACCCAAAGGCACTAATATATATATATATTTTTAAACTTAAAGCTGCATTTTAAAAATAGTAAGAAATATTCAGCACCATGTGCTTCCTGAAAAGTTTAGCATCTTTGGGGTTTTTGTCTGCATTTTTTTGTATAATGGGAAAGCTCTGGTTCTTTTTCCTAGAAAATAAATGGTGCAGGTAGCGATCCCTGGGGAAAACCTGGTGGAATCAGGGAGGATGGGCAGTGGGCAGGGTTGGGAACTGCAGCTCTTCTGCTGGGAACCCCCAGCTGTCTGTGCAAAAACTCCCCTTGGGAGCCTGAGAGTTTCATCAATAATTAAGGAACATGTGAATATTGAGCTAATTTAGGATTTGCACTTTCTCACACATTTTAATGTCCCTGAATTTGGGGGGGGAGGGGAAGTGGTGAAAATAAACCTGCACTTTGCAAGCCAAGTAAAAAGCCAGATGTGGGATCCACCCAAAAAAAGGGGGATATTTTTAAAGGGTGAGGATGCTCGTTCCATATTGGGTTCAGTCACTAATTCTCTGCCTGACCCAGGGGAGTTGCTGCCACTGTTCCCCAGCCGTGAAAATGGGGAGAACAAAGCTTTCTTCCCCCCTTTGTCTGCTCCGTCTATTTTAGCTTTTAGCCGTAATTTCCCTGTTCCCGAAGCCCTGGGAGAGCTCTGCTGCTTCCTGTGCCCCAGATACAGGTGAAGCCTCTCACCAGAGCAGGGAAGGTGAGCGTGGAAAAGGTAATGCTGAGTTTTTCCAGCCTGGTGGTAATTACCCAGATACGGTGGCAATGAAGAGGTGGCATTTTCACCCCTTTATGTAACACAGGAGCTTCCTCCAGGACAGGTTTAACCAGCATTTTAGGCAGGGTGTAGAATGAAACCCTTCTTACTAATGCCATCAGAATGCCAGGTGCTGTGGGAGAGGGGGAGAAGGGGGAAAAAAGGTGATTAGTAGAAGTAGTAGTAGTAGTGTTTGCACTTAAAATTTTGGAGGGGGGGCCCTGGGAAAGAAGAAAATCCAAACAAGGAATATTTTGCTGGATTTCGTTGCGCTCTGACCCCACAAGAGTCCCAGTTTGTGTCTCAGGGAGTTTTGAAAAGCCTTATAATACCTGTGGGAGATCAAATGTCACCCCTAGGATGTGGAGGGAATGGTGGGGACCAGGAACACCCAGTGAGGTGCTTCGAGAGCCTCCAGGCTTCGGCAGCAGAGACAGGAGGTGGATGCAGGTCCTGTCCTTGCTCAGGGTTTTATCCTCCCCCCCAGACCTTTCCACCCATCCTGCAAAATGTGGAAACACAGGGCAGGGTGGAGGCAGTCCTGTAAAAGGGATTGAGTGGAATTCATCCATTCCTATCCTTTTCCCTAGAGGGGAGGTGTCCGACGAAGAATTTCTGGCCTCTGGGGCCTCGACAGAGGTGCTGGTTTTACATTAATGATATCCAGGCCCGGAGCATCCTGAGGGTTCATAACTAAGGCTGAGCCATGCACCATATTCACCATATCCAAAATACCACCCTGTTCATAATAAAACCTTGCAACCCCAGGCAGCCTCTTTCAGGGCACTTCAACCCCAGCTAAGGGAAATCAAAAGGGTTAAGGATGTTACAGGGTTTTTTCCCCCACTTCTCACTGCCAAGCTCTGCAGCAAATCCCAGTTGCAAAATACACCCAGGAGACCTGTTCAGGGCAGGATGGAGGCTTTGGCATCCTCCCTCCCTGCCCCATCCCGGCACTTCCAGGCGTGAGACGGGACTTTGGGAGAGAACTGGAGCTGCTGGGACAGGACAAGCTGTCCCCAGGAGCGTGCCCAGCTCCAGATCCCAGATAAAAGGCAGTTGCTCTGTGCAGGCCTTGTGTGTGTGTGTAAAGGGTTTATAAATCTGTCCCGAGACCAGGAAATCTCCTGCGCCTTTTAGATTTAAGAGAAGTTGCCTTCCTGTTGTATTCCCAGATAACACAGCTCTGATGGAGCCCACTTGTAAATAGCTTAATAGATTTAATCAGTTCCTCTGGAAAATGTTGTTGCTTCCGCAGGGTTTTGATTGGGTCCCAGGGAAAAGCTCGGAAAGGGCAGTTGCTGCTTCTGCTTTGAGGGAAGTTGGCAGATCCCAGCTCTCCAGACCCCAAAATCGCTGTAATCCATGAGAAACCGGAGCCATCCCGCTCCTGTGCAAAGGGAAGGGAGAGACCAGGAAGCTCAGGCGGATCCTGCTCACATTTACACTCTGCTCTCTCCATCACTCCTAATCTCACAAGAGTCAATAGGAACACCCAGGCACGTGGGAAAGCTGCACAAACACCTCGGCTTGGGATCAGCGTCGGGGTTTTCCCCCCTCTTTGGGGTTGGATGGGGCAGCGGCACCCAGCCCGAGGAAACGCCTTCCCATCCCGCACCCCGTCCCACTGGTTTTCTGGCAGCAGGGAGAGGAAATCCACCATCAGTCACAGTGGAGCCGCTGCAGCCCTGCAGCCCATGTCAGGGGGTCAGAATCATAAAGGAATCCAGCGACTAAATATATTCCTCAGGGCAGGTTTGCAGGGATGAGCCGGGAAAAGGGCAGCCAGCTGGGGATTTTCGGTCCCATCGCCTTCCTGGAGATCCTTTGTCCTAGTGAGGGGAAAGCTGCTTGGATGACTTTCCCACCCTCATGAGCACCAAACTGGGGTTAGTGGGAAATGCCACTGTGTGGCTTTGGGGCTTCCATCCCATCCAGGCTGGTGCGGCTTTGCAGGATGGGGCAGCACTCCATAAAATGCAGTAGAAAGGAAAAGATCCTTTGTCTCCCCGTGTCCAGGGGTGGGCAAGTGAGACTGACTGGGATATGCTGGAGCCCCTCTGGGCTGAATCCAGCCCCATCCCTGCCTGGTTTGCCCCTGAAAAGCTCTCTCAGGAGCCCAGCCAGGCTGAACGAGCGCCCACCAGCAGGTTCACTGCATCCCAGTTTCCATCCCGTAGGAGGAGACTTGGAAATTTGGGGGGAAATCCTAATGGGGTGGCAAAGCACAGCCTGGACTGGTGGTTAAAGCTGGAGTGGGGAAAAGGGTCCCTGCCTGTGGGATTGTGGGATTTCCCCAGGCAAAGAGGGACCCTGCAGCTCCCAAATCCTGGGGAGGGCTCTGGGGGAGACATTTTTCACCCCTGTGGGAACCTTCTTTTGGGGCCATTTTCCTTTCATTCCCAAGTTTTCAGTTCCCTCATCTGCTGTCTCTGCGTTACCCTCGAGCCTTTAAAGTTTGAGGGTCTCTGAGGTGTTGTGGGCAGCGAGGCTGTTGGGGCAGGGGCGACAGGGACATTTCCAGCTCCCTCCTTACTCCTTTCATCGGGCAAAATAAGGAAAAATAACAATAATAAAGGGGGGAGGGGGGACGGGAAGGAGAAGGGGGGGGGTCTTGGGGGTGTGCTCCCCTCCCCCGGGGGGTGCCGGGCGGAGGGGTGGGGAGAAGTTTTTCCTCCCCGCACCATCCCGGCCGGGGCTGAGGAGTTTGCAAACAAGGAGGAGCAGCGGAGTCCCTTCGGTGTCATTGGAGGAGGCTTTTTCCAAGGAGCTCATAAATACGGGAGAGGCCGGGCGGGAGGCTGGGACTGCGCGGGGACCCCGAGGGCAGCGCAGCGGGGGCTGGGGGGGCCCGGGGGGGGCCATGGCTGCGCTGCTCAGCACGTACCCCTGGCCGGAGCGGCTGGAGGGGGACGCGGGAGAGGGGCTGTCCCCGGGGCCGCCCCCCCGGGCCCCGCAGGGAGAGAAGGGCTCCGAGAGCCGCATCCGCCGGCCCATGAACGCCTTCATGGTGTGGGCGAAGGACGAGAGGAAGCGGCTGGCGGTGCAGAACCCCGACCTGCACAACGCGGAGCTCAGCAAGATGCTCGGTGAGCGGCGGGGGCTGCGCGGGTTTTTTGGGGGGGTTGGGGGAGAGGAGGGAGTGGGAGGGTGGGTACCCACCCCGGCATCCCCCGGGGGGCAAACGCTGCCCGGATCCGGTGCCCCGGGGTGGGCATCCACCCAGGCATTCCATGGGGTGCAAATCCCGTTTGGATTCAGTGCGCCGGGTTGGGCACCCACCCAGGCATCCCATGGGTGTGCAAATCCCTTCCGGATCCAGTGCCCCGGGGTGAGCACCCACCCAGTCATCCCATGGGATACAAACCCTGCTCGGATCCTGTGGCCGGGGGTGGGCACCCTTCCAGGCATTCCATGGGGTGCACACCCTGCCCGGATCCTGTGCCCGGGGGTGGGCACCCTCCCAGGCATCCCATGGAGTCCAAATCCCGTTCGGATTCACTACCCCGGGGTGGGTACTCAGGCACCCACCCAGGTGCAAACTCAGTGTCCCGGGGTGCCTCCAGGCACCCACCGGCGATCCCTGGGGTGCAAATCCTGCCTGGATTCAGCAGCTTCCAGTGGGCATCCGTGCGCCCACCAGGGCATTCCCAGGCTACAAATCCCGCCCGGATCCAGTGCCCCGGGATGGGCACTTAGGCACTCACCGGCCATCCCCGGAGTGAAAACCCTGTCTGGATTCAGTCTGGATTCAGTATCCCAGGTGGACACTCGGACACCCACCCAGCCTTCCCTGGAATGAAAGCCCCGTCCGGATTCAGTACCTTGGGGTGGGCACACAGGCACCCACCCACCATCCCTGGGGTGCAAATCCCATCCAAGTCCAGTGCCCTGGGGTAGGAACCCAGGCACCCACCTGCTCATTCTCAGGGGTGCAAATCCCATTCAGATCCAGTACCCTGGATTGGGAACCCTGTGCTCCATCGGCCATCTCTTGGTGTCCAAACCCTGCCCAGATGGGGACCTGGTCTGGCACACAGCAGGTGGGCACCCCTGCACCCACCTGGCCCTGCTGTGGGTGCAAAGCCAGCCCGGGTCCAGCATCCTGGGACAATATCCCCTGGGATGCTTGGAGGGTGTAAAACCTGATGGCGTCCTGCACCCCAGGGGACAGACACCCCTGTGCACACCCTGCCACCCCTCAGGTACAAACCCTGCAGGTGCTGCCTTGCCATGCCAGGAGGGACCCCCAAATTTTCCTGGCCTGTCTCTGCCGTCGCACTTTGTCCCCACCTCACTCACCCACCCAGTGTTGCACAGCTGGGCTGTGTGTGTGTGTGTATTTTGAATTTCTGCTGTTTCACTGGGGGATCAAACCCCATTTTGAGCACACATTTGTTTCCCACTCCCCATCCTCCATTTTTCCCTTCTCCCAATCCCCAATTTTGATGTGAAACCAAGAGGGCAAACCAAAATAACCAGCCTAGACAGCCTGAGAAAGTGCTGCCGGAATTGCAACACAACTTTTTGCTGCCCAACCTCTTATCCAAAGTTTGTGTTTCCCTGGACAGTTCTGTAGTGTTTTCTTTGGTGGTTTGGGTTTTCTCCTCGTTGCTTTGCCAGGCAGCATCTCAGCTTGTTAGTGTAATTTCTGCTGTCTCAGGCCATGGGAAGGCATCAAAGGCTTTGATCTGTATCCTCATTTCTCCCCCTTACCCTGAGGAGCAGCCCGGGACAGACTCTTCTTGGAATACAACACCCCATCCCGGCGCTGCTTCTCTCTCCTGTGTCTTGGTGACATTTTGTGTATCTCAAAGAGGGAGCAGCGAGGTCATAGAATCACAGAGTCATGGAATGGTTTGGGTGGAAGAGACCTTAAAGATCAGCTCATTCCAACCCCCCTGCCACAGGCAAGGACATCTTCCACTAGACCAGGTTGTTCAGACCAGGTGTCACAGTGCCCAGGTTTCCTTAAGCCCTGGTGCAAGTCCTGGCAGGGCACAGACTGGGGCACATTAAAGGACATCATGTCCTGACCCCCCTACTCAGCCAGGCGTAGCTTTGGCTGTCCCTGCTCCATAGGCCATGGAACTGGGAGAGTTTAACTGCCTGGATTTATTTACTATTTACTGTTTACTAACCCTGAGCACACTTGGCTCAGGACTTGGGATGGAGGGAGTTGGAGAACCTACACTGACTTCAATCCCCCCTTCTCCATTGCTGTTCTATCCTCCTGTGGGGTTTGTGGGATGTGTCCTTCACGTGTGCCAGCTCGGATATTGGGACCCCACGCCTTGCCCTTGGATTGAGCACCTGCAAGCTTTGAGGAGCAGCTCTGGGTGCTAAGGGAGTGTGTTCTCCATTTCAGGGAAGTCCTGGAAGGCGCTGAGCCTCTCTCAGAAGCGTCCCTACGTGGAGGAGGCCGAGCGGCTGCGGGTGAAGCACATGCAAGACTATCCCAACTACAAATACCGGCCCCGGAGGAAGAAGCAGGTCAAGCGCATCGGCAAGAGGGTGGACCCGGGGTTTTTGCTGGGCAGCCTGGCACGGGACCAGAACACGGTGCCGGAGAAGAGGACCTGCAGCAGGGCCGGGGGGGACAAAGAGGGGCCGGGTGAGTACCCGCCTCGCCCAGGGCTCCCGGCGGTCCGGGGCTACCGGGAGGCTCCGGGCAGCGGGAGCAGCGCCAGTGTGGACACCTATCCCTATGGGCTGCCCACCCCCCCGGAGATGTCCCCTCTGGATGCCATAGACCCCGAGCAGAGCTTCTTCTCCTCGCCCTGCCCCGACGAGCACCACCGCTCCCACCTTGCCGGAGCCGCCTACTCCCCGGAGTACGGAAACTCCCTCCCGTGCAACCACCACCCGCTCAGCCCCATGTCGCAGCCGGCCACCTGCATGATCTCCCCGGCCTCCAGCTGCCCTACCCTTCCTCCTCCTCCTCCTCCCAGCTACTACACGCCCGCCTTCCCCTCCCTGCCTGCCCCCAGCCTCCATGCCCACCTGGGCCAGCTCTCCCCGCCGCCCGACCACCACGGCTTCGACACCTTGGACCAGCTGAGCCAGGCGGAGCTGCTGGGGGAGATGGACCGCAATGAGTTCGACCAGTATCTCAACAACCCCGGCCACCACGGCGACCACCACGGCGGAGTCTTGGTCAACGGGCAAGTCCCAGCATCCGGCAGCTCCCACACCTCCGAGAACAGCCTCATCTCCGTCCTGGCCGACGCCACGGCCACCTACTACAACAACTACAGCGTGTCCTAAGAGCCCGGGCTGGGGCCACCTGGAAGGACCCACACAGTGTTATGGGGCGTTGTCCCTCAGGGCCGTCGCTCACCACCCCTCAGGGTGACCGAGTCCGAACCGCCAGGGGCATGGAGGCTCCTTGGTGCCGTAGGTAAAGGATTTTGGTTGTTGGGTCACCACCGGTGCAAAGCCCCTGAATGGGGCCGGGGGGCACTTCCAAAGCCCTTTGGTCAAGTCCCTCTTCCAAAGCAGAGATGCTCATGGGAGCACAGGAAGGCTGCCTCTCGTTTCGAGGCATCCCCAGCTCTGTTTTGGAGCCAGGAGTGCGGCAGCATCCCAGAAATGTCAGGTTTGAAATCCTCCTGGAAGGGGAGAAGGCAGAGATGGGAGGAAAAGGGAAGGTTTTAGGGAAGGGGCGCACGGTCTGTGAGCTGTTCCTGGGTTCCAGTGTCGGCATTGCTGCAGCCGCCCTGACCTGCCCAACCACATGAGCGGGGATTAAACCCCCCTTCCCACTGCCCCCAGAGCATGGACTGGGGGCTTCATCCCTCAGGAAACCCAAGAGGGGATGGGACACCAGCCAGGAAGGGGGCAGCCAGCCCTGAGGGTGCTCAGCACATTCTGGAGAAGGGTAAGATCAGGGCTTGGAAAGGTAGGATCCATCCGGCATCCACCCCTGGGAACAGGTCCTGGGATGAACATTTTGGCCAAAAGGTGATGATGTAGCAGACACTTTTTTTTAGCAAAGATCCTTTGAAGGCTCCGGCTCCACCACGTTTGGAGCTGCAGTGCCCAATTCCTGTCCTAACTCCGGCGTATTATTGCTTGTAATAAAGCTGTACATTGATTTATTCCTTCCATTATTCCCTCCCCCTCGGATTTTTGTATTGCTCGAGTTCTCTTCCTTTTCATAAAGATGAAGCTTTATTTTAAATCAGTTATATGACATGATTAATCTTAGTGTTTACTGTATGGCACTTGGTAATGATTAGTTAGTAGCGTGGTTATGATTTCCTGGTTTCAGTCCCCAAAATGTATTAATAATAATTGCAAATAATACTTTTAAAAAAAACCAAACCGCAACTCCACCAGTTTTTAAGCTAATACATTCCATCTCTTTTGTGTGGCTCTATGCATTTTGAATGAGTGTAGATACGAGTTTGCATAAAATATTTAATTTAAATAAATGTTTTTATACGATGATTGTTCGATGATTTAAATTGCTGTCGCTATTGACAAAAGTTTTCAAAACAGAAACATTTCCCATGCGAGTGCTATTTTTTTATTATTATTTTGTTGTTGTTGGTATTTTCAGCCAAGTTTTTCTACTTCCATTTTTTTTTTAAATAAAACAAAGATCTGTGGTTATCTTTACAAATTGTGGATTGCTTTCTAAGAAAATGACTCGAGGAACAATGAGTTCCTACCTTCGCTTTTCATGAGTGTGTTTTGGTGTGTTTTGGGGTGGTCTTGATCCTGCTTTTCCCATGTCTCAAATACGACCTTTTAACACCAGGTCCTGTGTCAATATTACAGTGCAGTTAAGGCACAGTTCTGCCTTTGGTGTCTTGGTGAGCAAAACTGCCAATTTATGGAGCAAGTGCTGGTGCCTGGAACGTGGCTTTTATTCCCATTTAAGTCTGTCTTGCACAGTTTGTGCTGATGCACCATTTAAGGTGCTCCACGGTGTAAGGGGTCACATAAGGGGTCACATAAAGGGTCCCTGGTGCAGATGCTGATCAAGGCGATGAGGCCTGAAAAATGTGTGGGTCAAATTTGGGGATCTGTGTCAAGGTGGATGTTGACTGATGGCCTTCAGGCCTGGCCAGCAAAGAGAAAAGCTTCATCTGTTTTGTTGTCTATGGACAAACATCCCAGCCTACTCCTGCCAGACCTCTAGGGGAAACCATGTGCACAGAATTGTTAGGGTTGGAAGGGACCTCTGGAGATCATCTATTCCAACCTCCCTGCCAAGGCTGGGGAAACACCTCCCAAAGCAGTGTCCTCCCAGGCCGTGTCCTCCTGCTTGGCCCCAAAAACTGGAGGAGCAAATTTTCTGGCACACTTTGTGATGCCCATCTCTGTGTTGGCTGGAAGGGGTCTCCAGAGCTCACTCACCCAACCCAACCCAACCCAACCACCTGGGCTGGTTTGCCTCCCATAAATGACTTATCTCTGCCCCGGAGAGCCCATGGTCTCAGAAGGTGGGAGTCTGTGTATTTGGGGAGACACCAATATGTCCCTGTCCTGTGCTTATGGTGCTCCTTTGTCCCCCACTAGTGTCCCCTGGATCCAGCTCTCCCATCACACGCAGCCTCTTCCTTCATCCATCACTCAGGCATCCAAACTCACCCTTGGCCACACGGTTTCCCTTTCAGGGGGAATGAAGTGGATACCTTTGGGTGTCCTGCTGGCCCCAGGCACTGTGGTGGCTCCCTGGCTGGAGTGGCTCACCCCAAATATGACTTTTCCAAGAGGATTTGTGAACCAGCCTGATGGGGCTGGAAGGAGGGAGGTACCATGAGTCTGTCTGGCCTCTCTGCCCAGCAACACTGACTCACATGGGACCATGCCAGGAGCAGGAGAGAGGCTGGAGAAGTCCTGTATCTCCCTCCTCCACCTCTACCTGTGATCCCTGAGGTGCCCCAGCCTCGAGAGGCAGCTGAGAACAGTGTAATGAGTTTTAAACTGCCTGGGGGAGGAGGCTCAGCCATCCCAGCCCCCCAAGAAAACCAGCTCTGGCCATTGCCACCAGCTTGATTTAGGTTGTTGCATCATCCCCCCAGTGGGACCCTCTCCCAGGACATTGGCTGGTCCCACTTGTCCTTCCCTTTATTCCCATTCCCCCAGTAACAATGGGATCAACTGCAACACACCATGAGCCCTCTCCTTCCTTCCCTTCACCACATTCGTGGCTGGCAGAGGTAAAGCCCCCACCAAGAGCTCCCAGCAGTGCCCAGAGCCTGATTTCCCCACGAAAAGGAGTTTCTCCATGCATCCCAGCCCCGAGGAGCCTGGGATAAACGGAGAGTCCCTCCAGCCGAGCCTGTCCCCACTTGCTCAACCTGGAGCCACGTGAGGAGAGGTGGGAGCATGTCCCTGTGCTCTCGGCACGCCAGGAACAGCTACAGGCCCCAACCGGGAGCCGGGGCCCCCCGAGGGCGTTGGGAGCCGCAGCCAAGGCAAGGTGCGGCTCCCTGGGAGCCAGGGCTCCGAGGCCAGATCCGGGCACACGCCCAGCGCCGGGAGCAGCCGGCTCCCACCTCCAGGACACTGACAACCGGGACGGAATTCAGGAGTAAAACCATCCACCCCTTCTCCAGTGGGATGGAAAATGCAATGCTACAGGTCAACCCACTCCCCACAGCAGCTTTTTGGGATGGAGGGCATTGCTGCAGGGACCAGCTGGAAAATAAGCAGCTGACAGAGGTGAAAAGGAGCCTTTTTTCTTGGAAAGAGGACATCTGAGCGGAAGACGGATGGTCATGGTGGTTTATGGACATTGTGGGGGTCTCAACTCCAAGCAGGACGCATTCTGCATCAGTCCTGGGCATGTTTCTTCTCCGTCCCCGTTCCAAACCCAGGAGCCCAAGGCTGCCTCTATGCACGCCGAGGAGCCTTGTGGTTTGTGGCCTGCTTTTCCCAGGCTGGGATGGGCTAGAAAACAGCAGGAAAATCAAATCAGGGCTGCAGGAAGGGATAAAACGGCCTCACACCACATTTGGGCTCCTGCTTGGGGGTGTTGGGTTGGGCCAGGACAAGGGTGTCTCCTTGCCGGGAGGTGACCAGGGTGGGAGCCCTCTGTCCCCAGTGTCCGGTGGCCCTGGCCAGTCCTTGGCCCCTGTGGCTGTGCAGGTCACGGTGCCAGGCACTAGGAGCAGGGATGAGGTCACCTTCCCGGATAGCGCTGGGATTTGGGCTGGCTTGGAGCTCTGCTGTGTGTGTCATGCCCTGGGTGATTTCCTTTGCATCCCTTGAGCAGGTGGTGGCTCCTCTCTGTCCTCTCTGGCCCCATCTGCTTGTCCCAGGGCCACTGGGCAGGGGTGGACCCTGAGGACAAGCAGCCACGTGGCTGCTCCATGCCTCAGTTTCCCTGTTTGTAAAACAAAGAGAGATAAAACTTCCTTCCCTTCCATCTTTCTCTGACCAGTGTTGGGACATGACCTGTCTCTTTCCAAGAGTTTGAACAGATCCAAATGCTTGTGCTGCCCTTAGCAGAGGGGTCCCTACCCCATGCGAGGGACACGAATCCTACAACAAAATCAGCTGAAAGACGATGTTTTTCCCTGCTTTTCAATGCGGAACCAGGGGAGGGAAGCAGAGGCTGAGAGGGGGATGAGGCGACTTGGCTGAGTAGCAAATCTCCAAAACCCCTTTTGCCCCCATCAACCCCCCTCTGCTCACGAGTAAACACCTTCCCCCCTCCAACCCTTTTTTTCCCCCATCCCACCCTAACTCCAAATCCCGCAGGGAGCCACGCAGGGAGGGCTGGACCGGGCCCTCCCTCCCGTCTCTCCAGAGGAGGGAATGAGACAAGCTGCTGAGTGGTTTCCTGCCCGGCACTGCCAATGGGAGCTGCTCGGGGTGCCGGGAGCAGGGGAGGATGTATCCGGAGCTGAGTGTTTCCTGGCAGATAAGGCCAGCCCCTCCTGCCGGATGTTATGAGTCCAGGTCCTACCTCCACGTTTCAAGAGAAGGGGCCGAGGAAAGGCTTGGATGTTTATGTCAAGGAAAAATAACTTCTCTTCTCTGTGTACAGTCTTCTGGCTCCCCCAGGGCTACGTGCGGGAGGGTAAATGCTGGGAATGGGAAAAAAGAGGCGAGGGGATGGAGGTGGGTGATGGGGGAGGAGGGATATGGGCAGGTTGGGGTCTCTCCCTGCCCGCTGGGATGGGGCAGGAGGGAGCCAAGGCAAAAGGCAGGGGGAAACAGGGAGAAGAGCCTGGGGCTGGGCAGTGCAGGATCAACACTGTGGGGTCAGGCTCAGCATCAATGCAGAGTCACCTTGGCCAAACCCAGCATGTCCCACCTGGAGGAGATCCAGCCCCCAGTTAGGGCTCGCTCAGATGAGCCCCTTCAAGGCAGGAGCCAAGACCACCCACACCAGCTGCAGGTCCAGGGTGAGCTCCTGCCCATCTCTGTTATCCAGGGAAACAGTGATGTTGAAAATGGGTGGATGGGAGGGGAATTGGGTCCAACAGCCCAGCAGTGCCCAGCTGGCTGGGGAGGAGGGGGGGGTAGTGCAGTGGGTTTGGAGGGAATGAGATAAAATGGATTTTCTCCATATTTTTGGAATAAATAAGTAGAATCCAGTGCTGGCCAGACCCTCCTCTTTCTAATGCAGTTTGTGCACTCCTAACACCCTTCTGGGATGATCCACAAGGCTCAAGCCAAAACCTCTGCGCTGTCTGAGGGCTGGTGCATGTTCGGGGTCATCTTTGGATGCTGGAAGGGACATGGAGAGACCTGCACTAAACTGAGACTGCTCAAGAAACCAGGACAGGGAAGATCCCCAGCCCTCAAGCACTGCCATCCACACTGAAATTTCTCCAGTGCCCAGCACAGCAGTGCCCAGGCCAGCAATTCCTGCCCCAACCCCACTGCAGGGGTAGTGAAAACATTCCAGGTGAAGATTTGAATGTGTCCACCTGCTCTGGATGTGGCCAAGCCAACCCAAGGGGCATCAGAGCCAAACATCAACCAACTTTTGATTGAGGGGTTTGACTTTGGCATCAACAGGGTGAAGTCTGAAAACAGAGAAAATCTGGGAATCTCCTGTCCAGGGTGATTAACTAAAGAGCTATTTAGGTTTATCTTTGAGCTGCCTCCCACTCCCATTTCAATCCAGAAGGAGCTGCTGAGGGTCCCATTTCCCACACGGTGGGTCAGAGAGAGGACTGGAAGACACTCAGAGAAGAAAGGAGAGATGGGGAACCCCTTTCCTTCCTCCTCCTCAGAGCTTGAGGAGCCCATGAGGGTTCCACCAGCAGCTGAAGGACATCCAAGGAGTACTGCTGAATGTAGGGAGAGTTTAGGGATAACAAGGCTCATGCTGGAGGCCTGACCTGTGCCCTCCTGCCAGTTTCCCCCAGCCCTTTTCCTCAGCACCCCAAGTGCCACCCCCCCTCCCCAGCCAGGCGGGACCCGCCTTGCCAAGCCCAAGATGTTGTTCTTTCCCTTTGATTTCCAGGAGCTCCCACTTGGCCCCCAGAGCTTCAGTGGCAAACAAAACATCAGAAGGCCAGGCTGGCGGTGCAGGAAGGAAACCGGCTCACGTGGGGGCTGAGTCACAATCCCGCTGCTCCCTCCTGGCATCCCAGGGAGCAGGGATCGGCTGTCAAGGGATGGCAGGTCCCACTGATCCCTGACCAGCTGGGGCACCAAAAATCCTCGTCCACAACCACCACCCTATTTTCTTGTTTTGATAAACAAAACGTTTCTTTCAGGTGGGTTTTTTTTTTTCATGAAGTTTTGAGTGGGAAAGGCTGGATCTGCTTCCCTGGCGAGTGAAGAGTCTCCACACTGCCCTTTTGGGCCTCAGCCAAAATTCAGGGAGGATGCCAAAAACCTTAGTTTAAAACTCAGCACCCCTGACCTGGGACCAGCTGTTTGATTTTGTCCTCTCAGGGCCACACTTGTCCTGAGCATCACAAGGTTGTGATTGTCACCACTCTGAGCCCCCAGAGTAGAAAGGGCCTGAGGTTTAGTTTGTCTCTAAACCCAGGAACACCATGAACTCTGCTCTGAAGTAGTTGGTATTCCCAAATCTAACACTTTTATTTACTGGAGATACAAAATATACGGATAGATAGATAGATAGATAGAGATAGAGATAGATGTCTGTAGTATATATGCACACATACAGGAGATATGACACATACATGTATATATATATGTCTGTATATATATATATATATTTATATATATATATATGTAAAATATGGGTTCAAACTTTTTAGCAGAGCTTGTCACAATAGGAAAAAGGTGATGGTTTTAAACTAAACCAGGGTAGATTTAGACTTGATATCAGGATGAAACTTTTTGTGATGAGGGTGTTGAGGCCCTGGCACAGGTTACCCAGAGAAGCTGTGGCTGCCCCTGGATCCCTGGAAGTGTCCAAGGCCAGGTTGGAGGGGGCTTGGAGCAACCTGGGATAGAGGAAGATGTCCCTACTTATGGCAGGGGGTTGGAATAAGATGAGTTTTATGGTCTCTTCCAACCCAAACCATTCTGTGATTCTGTGATGTTATATATATATATATATATATATATATATATATGCATGCACACATACATCCCTTGGTCTCCTGTTCCACAGCTGTCAGCACTGACTGGTGAAAGTCTCAGCAGAATGCGTGTCCCATGTGTCCTTTTAGGTCGGATATCAGGAAAAGGTTCTTCTCCCAGAAGGAGGAGGGGCACTGAACAGGCTCCCCAGGGCAGTGGTCATGGCCCCAAGGCTGCCAGAGCTCAAGGAATGTTTGGACAATGCTCTCAGGGACATTGTGGGATTGTTGGGGTGTCCTGTGCAGGGCCAGGAGTTGGACTGGATGATCCTTGTGGTCCCTTCCAACTCAGGATATTCTGTGATTCCTTGATTCCATGATTTTGTGATTCTGATTCTCTTCAGTGCTGGTCTGGGAGCAATGACAGCCTCCTACTATGCCTTGGTGGTCTGGTGCTTCCAGAGGCTCTGATGGCTCTCATGGATGCCTCTATGCAGGAAAAATGAAGAGATTAGCTCTGGGCCCAGGTGGTCCATCCATCCTACTAATCCCTCCCAGCCTTCCAAAAGAGGATATGACAGAACCCAAACATGACCCCTGGCCTTTGCTCACCTTGCCCCTTACCCTGGGCATTGGTTGCATCCCTGCCACTCGACCTGGGCCACAATCACACCACATAGCTGCAAGGCCATTGCACAGGTGTCTGTGCCCCTGATCCTCGTCCTATTCCTTGATAAATATAAATGCAGACCAAGGCCTCTGGGTAATTCTGGAGCGTGGATTTGCCTGTTGGGCTTTTACAACCTTAGAAGACATTCCCACTTCCCTTCCCCCATGCACAGGGAGATGGAGGACATGTTGCAGTTGCAGAGTCAAATACTTCAGGATTAGGAAATGCCAGGCTGGAGCATGTTTGTGCAACCTCCCTGCTCCTTCCAGATGCCAGAGTGTGCAGGAGAGCTGGAGTTTACAGGGGATGCTGTGATGTGACAACGCTTTGGAAGGCACTGATTGTGTGATTACAGGATTACAGATGAACTTTCCCCCTTCCCCCTTGGACCACGGTCTCTCACCTCACAGCCAGATTTGGATGCATCCACTCAACATTTAATTTTAGCAGGGCCTGCCAGGTCCCTTTCAGTGACTGCACTGGGCAAGTCTGATCAGTGATTTAAAGTGGGATTTGCTTCCCAGGCGTGCCCAGCTGTCTCCACTCTGATCCCAGGGTAGCAGAACTCCCAGCTGGAACACCACAGCAGAGGCATCATTTAACTGGCTGAACCTCCAGCACAGCCCCTTGGTCATGAGAAATTGCTGGATTTTTGAGAAATTGCTGGATTTATGAGAAATTGCTGGATTAATTCCTTCTCCACACCATGCCCAGCTCTGGGCCTCGTTTTCTGCTTGCTCTGCATGTCCTGCTGAAAAAGCAGAGGATCTGGGTGGCAGTGCCTTCCTGATGTTTGTCCTCTCTTCACTCCCAGTGCGTGGCACTCACCTTCCTGGATGCCTGGAGAGGGATGTCCCTAAAAATAAAGGGATCCTTTCCATAAAGGACCTACTTGGGTGAATGCACAATGTCCTAATTCCTTTGGGATCCCCTAAGCCAAGTGTGAGTGACAGTCAAACCTGGCCTGGTGCAGCAGCTTCTCATAGAAATGTTCTAAGGGACATCTGGAGATCCTGTATGGGATCTATGACAGATCTTTTCCTAGATGGAGGCCCAGCTTTGAGGCAGAAGGAGGTGGGATTCTCCTGAGGTTGAATGTCCCTCTCCAAACAAGGATTGCATTACAAAATGCCTTTTCCTGGTGGCCTGGAGGCCCTTCACTTGAAACAGAACCCACATCTCCACCAGCAACAAAAGAGTACCTTTCTCTGCACCATAGTCCCATGGGGGATCCATGGAAGTCCCTGCTCATCACCCAGCTCTCCCAGGATCTCCCATGCCAGAGCTCCCTCCAGCCCTGCCTACTCATGGGAAAGAGAAGGAAACCCACAACCCAAACCACCATCACCACCCCCCTGCCTGCCATCCACCCCCCAACCTCCTGAAAAGTCCCAGAAGTGACTCAGAGGGAATTTCTCTGAGATGCGGGATTCGCACGGAAAGGACCTGCCGTACTAAATGACCCATTAGAGCTTCCCGGTTGTTCTTCCCTGCTGCTTTCCCGAGTTCAAAAGGTGATTTAGGATGACACGCTCTGCTCTACATGAACTTGCCAGCCATTGCCAGCAGCATGACGAGACGCCCCTTCACTGTACATTAATTCCACTCGGCGCACGGCCCAGCAATCAAAGTGCCTCATTAAAGTTTAATTAAATTTCCCAAGTGATTTGCTCCCGGGCGGAGAACCTGTAAGGCAAGCTGGGGCAGGTCTTCACGTGTGTGTCTGTGTGTGTGTGTGTGTGTATGTCTGTCCTTTTGGGGTTTCTTTTTTTTTCTCAAGTGTTATCAACACTTCATGGCTGGAATACAAAACAAAACCAGAGGTGGCAAATCAGTCCAGACTGCAGGAAGAAAAGCCAAATTTTACAGCCTTTCTGCACCCACCACTCCTGGTGTTGTTCTCCTGGAAGAAGACTCTCCAGAGCCTTCTCTTCTCCAGGCTGAACAACCTTAACTCTCTCTGCTGTTCTCCTGGAAGACCATCACGATTTTGGTCTACAGACACCTTGTAGAACACAGACAGGAGAAACAGTGATAGAACAGTTCCCACATTCAAAGCTTAGCAAAAAAAAAAATAAAACAGAGGGACAAAGGAATTCCAAACTCGATAGGATTGGATGGCAGACAAAATTAGATCTCTTTATATCAAAGACAAGTCTTAGAATCATAGAATGGTTTGGGTTGGAAAGGACCTTAAAGATCATTCAATTCCAACTCCCTGCCATGGGCAGGGACACCTTCCACTATCCCAGGTTGCTCCAAGCCCCATCCTTCCTGGCCTTGGACACTTCCAGGGATGGGACAGACACAGCTTCTTAGATGAACCAGAACCTGTGCCCATCTCTGTGGGCTTGGTCTGGTAAAGTCCATCCACTTAAACTCTCTCCAGAACAAGGTGGCTGCATCTAAACAACCCACCAAGTGTGGTCTGTGGACTCTGCTGACTCCTGACCCACGGCTGGGGATCATTTGGGTTCACGCCAGCAAACTCGAGCCAAATCCAAGCCAACAGTGCAAATGACCCATGTCCAGCCCATATTGAGATATATCCAGGTCGTCTCTGTTATTTCCTGCAAGCTCGAAGTCAATCTCCAGATTAAAATTCCCTGAAGACTCCAGAAGGAGCCAAGACCAAAGCCTTGCTCAGGGCACTGCACAAAACTGACCCAGCGCCAACTCCGCAGGTCCCTGTGCCGTGATCGTGCCCTGGAATGGCACAAGGTGAAACTTCCCTGTATTTTTCCTTGGACTGGAGTGGATGGATGGCAAACAAAAGCAAATGCTGAAGCACTTACTCATATCGAAAGAAGCACGAGCACAAAAACCAGTCACCCCCTTGAAACTTCGAGTGAGGTGGGGATTTCCATGTATTGCCTGTGTTTCCAGATGGAAAGATAAGAGTACAGCTGGTCAAACATTTTCCATTGATGATTTCCTTGCAGAAAACATCCTTCTAAGGGAAAAAAAAAAATTAACTCGAAGAGAACTCTGGGTTTAGCTTCGTTTCCCTTAAAAAGAAAAGGCATTTTATGCAACTTTTTAACTTTCTCTCCTCTTTAATGGCCCTTCATTCAATGAAGGAAAAATAAAAGTGAGGGCTGACCAGTAAGAGTGAGATTGTTTGACTTATTTAAATGACAACACAGATTGTTTTTTAAATAGTGTTTTTCATAGCAATACCCAGATTCCCCCAAAATATCCATAGAAAATAAGAGATTCAAGATTTTTTTTCATGTTCTGTATTTCTTTCTTGCTGTACTTTGTACTTATTTCATTTCCATTTCTGTTAACAGCTTCTTAGTCAAGTTAAGCTTCAGCATCGTCATCAAATTCTAACAGTTTGAAAACCTACTAATTTTAGTGGTTGGACTGGATGATTCTTTGAAGATCCTTTTCATCCCAAATGATTCTGTGATTTTGTAATTTAAACCCCCTCGACTTCAACATTAATTATATTCAGGTGAATGCCTTTAATTGACTAAAAGTAAAATATTTAATATTTTTTAATGTAAGTAAATGAAAGTAAATTTATTAACATAAATACAAATAAACATTTAATATTTATTGACTAAAAGTAAAATATTTAAGATTGCTAGATTACTATTCTCAATTAAACAAAGATAACCCTAATTAGAGAAAACAAATCTTCCCTCTAAAGAATTAGGATTTTTATAAGAAATTATTTATTTTCAGAAAGGCAATATTTTGTTGAGGAAAGAATGACGAAAACCTAAACTGAGAGAACAATTTGGATTCTCAAACTGCTGGTTTTACCTGTCCCTTTCAGCCAAGCTGCAAAATGACATCTACAGAATTAGGGAATATTCCTAAAAATCAGGTATGGGCGTCCCTTCGCCTCAGTGAGATCTGTGTAACCTGACAGCAGCACCAGGATGATAACTCCTCTATTAAGGGATCTGGGAATATCCTTATTCTCTGCAAATTCCTGAAGAGCTGGTGATCACACGCTGGTTTTAGTCTCCTCCAAGGTAACATTAATGAGTTGGAGAGAGCTTGGTGTCTTCAGGGAGAAGTGTCTGTAGCAATAGGCTGAGCCTTGGGACACAAAACTGTTAGCATGGAATTATCTGGCTAGGAGGGAAGATCCATGCAAACACATGGCAAAAGCACAGCCAAGCCCGTTGGGGAACTGAGGAGAGACAGTGTTGGATAAACTGATGTGGTGATTAAGCACAACATTCCCTTGATGACTTTTTGATGGGGAATATCTGACAGAGCTTAATTACATGAGGATGTGGAGCCTGATGCCCACAGATTTCACTTGGAGCCACATCTCCTGGACTTTCTTCAGGCTGGATGTCCAAAAATGAGTCATGGCTTGGGAATGGGGATAGGGGGTGAGACCAGGAGCTGACTGTGTACGCCTCATCGTGCCTAGGCATGAAAAATCTTTCAGGGATCCTGTGGGATGGAGGGGAACAGGTTATTATTGTGCAAAGTGCCTGACTACCACTCTCCAGCCTGTTGCAATTATAGGTTCATACGTGAAAGTGGAGTTTGCAGCCTTTGTGCAATTATACAGGGAAAAACTGGCAATATGTAAGTCCTCAAATCCTGCAGCTTTGCACACATTCCTCGGTAGACAAGGAGTGATATTATTCATGAGTATTTGAAGGCCAGAGATCCACTCACTGCTTCTAATTTATGCACAGCATTGGTGAATGCCCTTGTAGTGAAAATGGCAGGATAAACCTCAGCATCCATCTTAGGATCATGGTTGGACTCGATCTTAGAGGTCTTTTCCAGCCTTAACATTCTATGGATTCTGTGATCACAGAATAAAATGTAGGGTGCTATTTATCCCAACTAAATTAAGGCACTCTGAGTTTTATCTCCATTAGTTGTCTAAATATTCTCCTATATCCCTCTCCATAGCAGGGGAGTTGCACTTGCATGATCTATAAGGCCCTTCCAACCCAAAGCATTCTATGATTCTATGAGTCTATGATTCCATGATTCTATGATATTACAATGCTCATTCCCTGCCCAAATAACCATAATATTAATCTTTTTAGGATGGTACATCTATAATGCCTATTGGGAATCACTCTAGTCAGTGCAAACTCTCAAAATGTGCACAGGGATCACCTGGGTCAGTGCTGGTTGGCCAAGAAAAACCCATTCCAGTGCCTTTGCTGTCTGTCAGAGTGGACAACAATACCCTAAAACTGGTACCTTGGAATTCCATAGTTTACTGGAAGAAGCATAGCCTAAAATCCAAGACTGAGTTAATTTAAGTTTCCTCTAGACAAAGAGGAGGACTGAGAACCTCCAGATGTGGTCACAGTAATTTATTCATGCATTTTAAAATAAGAGAACTTGTCCTTTGTAAAAGTTTTCTTTCATTTTTACTCCAGTCTGGAATTGTATTTCCATTCTTGAATTGTATTCTCCGAAAGGTATAAAGGGAAGCAAGAACAGTGAGTTTGGGTTTAGCTGGCTCCAGGGTGTTTCCTGCAGTTCAGTGAATCCCAACAACACATGAAGAGCCTGGCAGCCTGAGCCAGGGCTGGACAACCCTTTCTGTGAAGACATTTTTCCCAACATCCAACCAAACCTCCCCTGGTCCAACTTGAGGCTGTTTCCTCTTGTCCTGACCCTTGTTCCGTGGGAGCAGAGACTGACCCCCACCTGGCTCCACCCTCCTGTCAGGGAGTTGTGGAAAGTGAGAAAGTCCCCCCTGAGCCTCCTTTTCTCGAGGCTGAGCCCCCCCAGCTCCCTCAGCCACTCCCCATCAGACTGTTCTCAAAAGTCCTTCACCCCAAGCACTTCAAAAATAGGGGATCCAGAAAGCTAAAATATTGAGTTAACAATTGCACTCAGTGAAAGCAGGATGTGGTTGGAGTGAGGCCCTATCACAGAATCACAGAATCCCAGAGGAGTTGGGGTTGGAAGGGACCGTAAAGATCATCTCTTCCCACCCCCTGCCATGGGCAGGGACACATTCCACTAGCCCAAGTTGCTCCAAGCCCTGTCCAACCTGGCCTTGGACACTTCCAGGGATCCAGGGCCAGCCACACCTTCTCTGGGCAACCTGTGCCAGGGCCTCACCACCCTCACAGACAACAATTCCTTCCCAATATCCCATTTACCCCTGCCCTCTGGTAGTGGAAAGCCATTCCCCCTTATCCTGTCCCTCCATCCCTTGTCCCAAGTCCCTCTCCAGCTCTCCTGGAGCCCCTTTAGGCACTGGAAGGGGCTCTCACATCTCCCTGGATCCTTCTCTTCTCCAGGTGAACCCCCCCAGCTCTCCCAACCTGTCTGCAGAGCAGAGGGGCTCCAGCCCTCGGAGCATCTCTGTGGCCTCCTCTGGACTCGCTCCAACAGCTCCATGTCTTTCCTGTGCTGAGGACCCCAGAACTAGACACAGATCAATGAGCTCCATCCCAGAGACAATTCATTCTGCCTTTTCTTTCCAGAAAGACAATACAGATCAGGGAAGGAACCAGAAAACTGTGTTTCCACTACTCAGTCATTTACTTTTTCATCCCAGTTCAGACACTGGCTGCTGGAAAGCTCAGTGCTTCTTGTGCTTCACCTGACTTTGCTCCTCCCTCTCCTCACTGGAGATGTCCTGCACTGGGACAAGGCAGGAGGAGCCTTCCTGCTCTCTGAATATGAAATAATTTAGGATGGCTTAAGATTCCAAAGCCATACACTGTGGCTACAGCCACTAACCTCAGAGTTTCTGTTAAAAAACCTTTCTGATCAGGGACAATTTTAGGCTTGTAAAGGTAATATAAGAACAAGTCCTGTCGGAACCCTCCAACCCCAGTTTTTCTTACTCCTAACCCCCAGAGCTTCTGCTCTCTCTCTCTCAGTAACCCACATCTCCAATTGCATCCCCAACTGGTCCCTGTGTTTTTGGGGAATGTGTGACAGCAAAAGCTGCCTCAGGATTTATTTTCAAGTATTAGGACTTCTGCCACAGGGAGAGATGGGAGAAAATGTAGTAACAGAGTGAGAGCCCAGAAGGCACTTTCTGAAACATAAAAAAAAAAAAAAAGCACCTCCAGATATTTGTCAGGAAATCACAAAGTCCTCAAGGCTGTGTTTTCCATGATTTCCATCCTGTCTTCCTAAACTAAATGATTTTTTTTTATTATTATTACTCCCCTCTCCCCACCTCCTCTCAAGAAGAAAGGAGTTTTGGAAGCACATTCTGCCTCCTTCTCAGGACTTTGGACTGTCATTAGCATGTCATGCATTATTCAGTGGGCTGATTGTGAATGAATCAGCACAGATCCCTCCCCTTGGATAGCTGAGAAAAGCTGCAACTCGGTCAGAATGCCCCATGGCCCTTCCTGACCCAGCTGACTGCAAAGGGAAATCTAGCTTCTTAGTGATGTTTAATTAAAATTTAATTAATTTGTCAAGAAGCAGTGGATGTCCTGAATAGATTTTTATTTCAAAGGGAATGCTTGAAAGTCGGTGCCCTGCTCCAGTGTAGTGTTGGGAAAGTACTCAATGGACACATTTTTGTATGGATTGTAAGATCAGGGGGGCAAGAAGCACAGGAGGGTTAGAGGGGGGGATGTTTGATCCATGATTGAGGTGGTATTATTTACAAAACAAATAAGGGATGAATGATTATTAAGCATCGTCTGATTAGGAAGGTCATCAAGAAGCAAAGATCCCCTTAAAGTTATAAAGCCTTGGTTAAATTCTACCTTAACCCAGCAATCCAGAAGCAATTATGACAGTAAAACCCATCTACCTTTCTGGTTGTTCTTCCCTTTTCCTCTTTCCTCCCTCTCAAAATTCACCCTGTGACAGTTTCATCAGCCTGAGACCTGATCCCATATCGAATGTGCTGAATGGATAAAACCTGCAGCAGAAACAAGTTGTCTGTGAGATTAATTCAACTCTGAAATCAACATTATGCAAACGGGACCCACCCTAATTTGTGTGAATAGGCTGTGTGTTATCTCATGATTAAACAGCTTTGTAAGCACCAAAATATCTAATCTCTCTGGTTTCCCTGTGCAGGGGCTGATCCAGTCTGGGACATTCTCTTCAGCTTCATTCTCTGCACCTTCAACCTGATGCTTTGATGGGGTAGAGGATCCAAGCACTTTTTTAGATGCAGGCACCAGTTGTCTCAAGTTATAAATTAGTGGCATCTTAACTTTGTTTCAGAGGTATCCTAAAAATCCCGGTGGGCACAGGTTTACTCCAGCATCAGCAGAAACCTTTGTTATCTCCCTTTAGCCGTGGCCATGGACCACCTGAAAAGTTGAGTGAGATGTGAAGCCAAAAGCATATTGTGCAAAATATCCTGGTGCTGTAATACCATTCCCTCTTCCCTCTCCGTCCAGTGCAGGAGATGTTTTTTTCACCCAACTGCTTTGTGGACATCTCCTGCTGAACTGGGTTGATGGGGCTTCGCTGCTGGTTTCTCTCATCACTTGCTTTATCCTTCTCATTCTCCATGAAAACATGAAGAAGAAAGGGATCATCCTCACTTCCCTCTTAGCTTAGATCTGATTCCTACCTTACATGCAGCAATTGAAGTAAGAAAGAATTTCAAAATCCCAAGGAGATGGGTGTAAAATACTCCAAGAGGAGAAGAATCCTTATTACACCTTCTGGAGTACAATAGAGTGTAATAGAACAGCGAAATAATGTAATAAAAAATGTTTCTTCCTTTTTATGGAAGCCTTTGGTACACATGGGACACATCCAGAATACTGTATCTAGTTTAGGGCTTCTCAGTTTTGAGCTTTTCCACAAGGAGAAGGTTGACAAACTGGAGAGAGTCAGGCAGAAAGTCACCAATGTGTTTGGGGAGATAAAGGACAGGATTTAGAAGCAGAGGGTGAGGGATCTGGGATGCCTAAGGGGTGTCTTATTGCTGCCTTCGGCTAATGGGAGGGTACAGAGAAGGTGGAATCAGATTCTCTTTGGGTGCTCCAAGGGAAAGATAAAGAGACAATTGACTTTAATTGGAAGAATAGAAATCGCAGTTAGACATCAGGGGACTGGGGACAGGGGAAATCCACCATGAAAAGAATAAAAATCTGGAGAAGGTACCCAGAGATATTGGGGTTTTTCCTTGGAGATACTCAAAACATTGCTGAGTATGACCCAGAGCAATATAACTTTGAACTTGGATCTAACTTTGAATGGGGGGGTTGGATCAGAGACCTCCTGAGGTCCCTCCTGAACTGCCTCACTTCCTGATTCTGTGAGGAACCTGGACAAGCCTCGAGCTTCAGGTATTCTGGAGGCAACACTGGAGGTAAGGGAAGCTTTAAGGAAGTTCCCACCAAGCTCTCCAGGCAGAGGAGGCTGCCTATCACCCTGGAGAGCTCTGCTGGGTACACAAGGGGCACACCCAGCAGTGTGAAGCCACAGTTATCTCATAGGCAAACAAGGGAAGTATTAACTCTGATTTATGCCTTGGCAGCAAGTGCAGGAGAGAAAGAAACCAATGAAGATGATGTTTATAAATGTCCATAACAATGCAGATACTTCAAAGTACCGAATGACTGAGTGGGTTTTACCTGCTCTGAAACCACTAACACAATGCAAATTGGGGATCTTGCAGGGTGAAGCCCTCAAGGTACTCATATCTATCTGTATCTCAGATATTATTATTCAACAAAGCCACAACAAGCAGAGGCAACATAAAAGAAGTTTATTGCTATATCTATAAATTAAACATTTACTTGTCCGTTGTCTGCGACTTCATTCACCTGATGAGGTTGGGATGTGTCCGTAGTGTCAAATTCAGCCTTCAAAATAGGGTGGACCTGTGCTGACTCCCGATCCACACCTGGGATTTGTTCCTGAGAGTGGTGCAAGGTCATGCTGAAACCGTGCCAGGGATTTGACACTGGTTTTTGTGGTAGCCAAAGTTCCCAGTGGCTCAGGGAAGTGCTCTGGTTATCCATACACAGGCTCAGACACACTTTGATTCATTCCTTATGTTTACCAGTGTGTTCCTGATGATCCTCAGGGGACTCCACTACTGGAAGTGGGTGGGAAATTCTCCATTAAGAATCTTCTCGTTAAAGAATTGGGGTCACTTCAGTGAAGACTCAGAGCTGGACAAGGATGTGACATGTCTACTGCAGCAGGGGGAGGCTTAGCAAATGGAGAAGAGGAAAAATGTAAAGGCTCCCCTTGTTCACTGGGAGGAATCCATCTGCACTGGTGTTTCCAGCAGTGGCATAACCAGGTCTCTGCAACCTCCGTTCAGTAGAGCCAATTTCTCACTCCTGACCAGATTTTCATGCCCAGCATGAATAGAATAATCAGTGTCAAGTGAGGGGTTGAATTTTGGATTCATTCCAGTGGTGTAAAGCCATAGTAGCTCCCTCAAGTTTAATCTGATTAGATTAATACCACTGTGGTGAGGAATCTCTATCTAGACCTGATGCCCAAGAACATATATAAGCCCAAAGCAATATGAGATCCAAGTAAAATCAGTACTAGTATTTTTTTGCTACCATACAAAGAACTGAAGTCTCAGGTTTTTTATTTAACTTTTTGCTTCTGATGTGGTGCAAATATACCTTGGAAAGGCTGGGACAAAGGCAGCACAAGGAAAAGGTCTGGGCAGAACTCAAGACCTGAGGTCTAAGCCGTGTTGCCAGAGCTAAACAGTCGCCCCTTGGGCCAGGCTTACACAGGAGTGAATCCTCACACACCTCCATGTCCTGAGTGGGTATGTGTTGAGTAGAGCCACTTACAGCAAACCACAGGTCCACAGAGCTGAGCAGCACCTCACCCCACGTCAGCAGGAGCTGTGGGCAGGTCCTGCCTCCCTGCCGGCCTTGGGACCACAGGTATGTTTACCTGCAGCACTCGGATCCCTGCTTGGCAGGGGACAGAAGGATGTTGTCATCTCTGTTACAAAACAGGGAAGCTCTTCAGCAGCTCACTGGGAGGTAGGGTGAGGGCATGATCTCATACCAGTCACACCAGCAACCCCACCAGACTCGTTCTGCCAGGCTGCGCTCCCAGAGCACAGCAGAGCGTGACTGCTCCCGGTGTCCCCAGCAACCACAGCTCCAACAAACCCTTCCCTCCTGGGCTTCTCCCAGCCTGGGGCAACTCTCAGCACACCATGGACTCTTCTGACTGTGTTTATACATGATCTAAATTGAACTCCCTCTCTAAAACAACACAGAACAGTATGGGTTGGAAGGAACCTTGAAGACCATCTAGTCCAACCCCCCCGCCATGGACATCCACCTAACATGGCCTGGATTTTGAGCCAACCATCCCACACTCTTAACATAAACTCCCTCTGGAGGCATCTTTTCCTTTATTTTGCATATACCTGTGTAATTGGTTGTGTCAGGTTGACAGGTAAGCACAGACTCATTCCCTTTCTGTGCTCAAGGGCTTGATCTCAGCTGAAGTAGATTAATTTCAGTCTAAACAAGCAGAGTAAGATGAAACTCCAAATGAAAGAACAGTAAGTTTCAAAATACACAGGTTAAACCTCATCTCTTTGGGACAGTTACCTTGCTCTGGAAGAAGTAGGACCCAGATTTTTCTGGTTTATCAGCTTAAAGCAACTTTGCTCGGCTTCCAAATTCTCAGTACCAGCTGCTCAGAAACCACCTAGAAATACCAGACTTTGAATCTTTATTTTCTCTGATCATATTTATTACAAAGACAAGAAGATAATTACATACAAATGTCTGTGTACTGCTCAAATTGTTTTGATTATCAGTTTCTATCACGATGAGGAAACTTAATTTTCAAAATTCAGATTTTTTTTGATGGTGGCTTGATTTGCACAAGGTGAAGAAGCAACTGTTGGAGGAGATGCAGAGAGGACAATGTGATGTGTAATTTTTAATTAAATGAATTTGCTTATATGTAGGCAGGGAAGACCCAGAGGTTGTGGCAGGCCTTCCTTAGAGCCCTTGGAAAGGTCTTAAATATATGTGGGATGAACCTGGGGATGACCAGGCTGTAGAGATCAGATGGTGGTGTTGTAGGGAGCTCAAGTCTGGGGCTCATGATGGGCTAGAGGAGACTGCTGGTGCTGGGCCCAAAAGGGATCTGAGCTGAGGCCATCCCACAGTCTGGATGTGCTCCATTAGCCATCATGCTGTAGATGTAACATCTCAGATAAGTGCTCAGATGAAAACTGTGAATCAAAAGTCCACCATCTGGGTTATTTCTTCTCTTGCTGGTTTTGGGATGTTGGTCTCCTCTCCCTGCTTCCCCCCACCTTGGGAGATACAGTGGCCAAACAGCTCATTCTGGACCACACAAGCTCAGTCCTCCATTTCCTCGAGAGGCTTCTCCATCTTCCTTACCACCATTTTCCAGGCCATCTAGGTGGGCACAGCACTAAAGATCTCAAATTTGTTTGCACGGCTTCCATCCTGGGATATGCCAGAAGACCTGGCACCCCATCCCTCTGCAGTAGCTACTTTTGTGGTTGTGAGGGGTCTTTGGGCTCTGCAAGAGGCTTTTAGGAAGCCAGAGCCAAGACCTGGTGCCCCATTAGAAAACTGTTGGCCACTGTTGGCTACTTCCAGGGAGAAAGAAATTAAACTCACCCCTGAAGGTGAAAGCAAAATGGATGCAAGAAAAAGAAGAAAGAGGGCCTGGGAAGAGCAGAAGTTCAGTGAAACAGCTGAGAGGGTGGATTTTGAATCCCAAAAGGACACATGGTGCACACTACAATGTTGGGGAGTTTTAGGGTGTTTCCCTTTTCAGCAAGGCCGGGAGAAATCCAGGCCACTTTCCCTGAAGGTGTTGAGTGTCCCAAGTCTCAGAATTGCGATTAAATCTCATCCCCTGAGAGTTTTTCCGAGAAGACCAAACTTGGGTGGTGGGTAGGCAAGCAACCAGTTTACAGGCAGTGTCATTTCCCTGGGGAAGCGTCTCTGCCCTGATTCACATCCCCTCTGGCACTTGAGATCCTGGCCATAGCCAGATTTCCTCTTCCTCAAGGTTCAGCCCTCTCCACCCTTTAAGTCTCCAGCTTTTTCTTCTCTCTGAATCCAACAAAGTGATTATGTTGAGAAGAACAAATTAATGAGCAGTGGGAAACAGGCACTGGGGTAACTGGTCTGTATACTTTGTTACACAGAGACCATGGTCCCAGCCTGGCCCAGGCTGGAGGATAACAGCTACCAAAGGCCATCCCTGGTCCCACACACAGTTAGGAAGCACTGACCTTGTTGTGGAGGAACTTTAATACTGTGAACATTTCCTGACAATTGTCCTCAGGACCAGAAAATCACTACAAGCACTGGTTTCCTGGTAAAGATGTCACCTTCCAGTCCTTCATTGCTTCCCAAAAAGTGATGCATGAAAGTGTTGGAGTGAGCAAAACCTGGTTATCATGACCCTCCTCTCTAAACCAAACAATCTGTGGTGGTTTTGTCTGAAGTCTGAGCGTATCACCCACCTTTCTGTGCCTCTCCCTTCCCAGCCCCTGTGTTCATCAGGACAGCTGCTCCTGTGGTCTTTTGTGTGACAATCCCTTTTGTGTGACAGGACATGCTCCAGCAACCACCCAAAGGCTGCCTGGTGTGTTCAACTCCTACATCCTCTGATTAACCACAACTGCCAACCAGGTGAGGTGGAATAAAAGTCCATCTCCCAGTTGCAGAGGATGTGCCAGAGCTTCCCGAGTCTGTGGCACAGCCAGGAGAGCACTGGAGGTTTTGGTGTCCTACTCAGCCTCATCAATTCCATCACCATGTTTTGGAGTTTAAAGTGTTCAAAGTAACAAACAGCTCCTGGGATGAAGGGGAGAGATTTCCTGGGGTGCTGATATGATAGGCCAAATCTTCAGGTTCAGATTTAGGGAAGATTCATCACTCCTAAGAATACAGAGATTTCCACAGGGGATGTTTTCCCCTCAGTTTCTCCCCGTCTGCACAGCCTGAATTCTTCCCAGCAAATATCTTTCCTAAGGAAGATCTGCATTTTCTCTGCAAATGCCTTCAGCTTGGCTGAGTGAATTCAGGCCAGTGCAGCTGAATATGTGGAAAAAAACTAGCCATGGAAAGCTCTGCTTTGTAGAAACTACTTCTGGGCTAAAGGCAAGATCTCAAGAGTAGAAATATCATGGTATGACTACAGGAATCAGCCAAAACTGCTTGCAAAGCAGTTGATTCCTGCTGGGAGATTGTATCACCTGAGGAGAACAGGGGACATCAAGCCTGTTCCTGTACTTTAGTATATCTGCAGGTTAGGGGTGACCTAACTGAGGCCTTCCAGTACTTGAAGGGAGCCTACAGGAAAGATGGAGAGGGACTTGGGACAAGGGCCTGGAGGACAAGACAGGGGGGAATGGCTTCCCACTGCCAGAGGGTAGGGTTAGACAGGATATTGGGAAGAAATTCTTCCCTGGGAGGGTGGTGAGGCCCTGGCACAGGTTGCCCAGAGAAGCTGTGGCTGCCCCATCCCTGCAAGTGTCCAAGGCCAGGTTGGACAGGGCTTGGAGCAACCTGGACTAGTGGAAGGTGTCCCTGCCCATGGCAGGGATTTGGAACTAGATGATTTGTAAGGTCCCTTCCAACCCAAACCATTCCATGATTCTATGATTCTACAAGGTGAGGAATGACTGCTGGAAGGCACCAGGACCTGGCCAGGATGGAGCCCTTTAAAGCCACAGTGACGTGGTGGGTGGTGAGGTTGCAGAACTAATCAAGTCCCTAATGCTCTTAGTACTAATACAATAATGCCTTAGCATCTAAGGCATTTAGTTCTCTCTTATACTGATTTTGGGTACAAGGGGATTAGTCCAAAAGGTCTCTCATCTCTTATACTTTTGTTCTGCACCACACCCATTGCTTTCTGCATCCTCGAGAGGTGAAAAACCCAGTCCTGAAAACCCTGACCACGGCAGGTGCAACTGTTGTAAGGCCAGAGAGTTTCCCTTTAGCCCAGCAAGGCTTGTGGTACTTCAGCTGCCTCCCAACAGCAACATGAGATCCTAATCTCAGAGCCCACCTCCCAGAGAGTGTGGTGAGGGCAGGGGGGTTGGCTATCACCCTGTGCATCTGCTGGTCGTGTCTCAGCACCACGAGATGAACCTCTGAAGGTACATCAGAGGCTGCTTTCCAGCTGAGATAAGCACAGCAAAGCCTGGCAGAGCTCCAGCTTTCCTTTTGGTTCACCAGAGCTGCTGCTGCTGCTGGAGGGTCCTGCTCAGACCTCCCACTGTGGTCACAGGGTTGGTCTTAAAGAGGGGCTGAGGCAGAAGGTGAGGTCTGGGGAGATGCTCGAGCCTCCCACAGCCACCTCTGACCTCTGTAACGGACCAAAGCAAGGGGATCTCACCATCCTGTCAGTCAAACACCCCCAAGGCAGTTGGTGTTTTGAGACCTGCGGTTTTGGCCTCACCACTCTCCACCTTGATGGGTCTGGTCTTTCTGGTGCTGTTGGGCAGCGTAGCCACTGCCTGTGACCTGACTTCAGAAAGGTGTTTCCCACCTTAGGGGTAGCAACACCATCACAATAAACTTCATCCAATGTGCTTGACTTCACTACTGCCCTTTTAACAGTTTAATTTTTTTTTCTCTGCCTGTCCTGAATTGATAATGTGACAATCCCTTCAGGTGCTGAAACACTAAACTCCTCCACCACCCCCAGCAGTGTGAACCCAGAGCCATTGTAGGAAAATGAGCAGAGGGCAACTGAGTAACTTCATTTTCATAGAATCATAGAACACCCAGAGTTGGAAGGGACTCTCACAAGGATTATCCAGTCCAACCCCTGGCCCTGCCCAGGACACCCCAACAATCCCACCATGTGCCAGAGAGTATTGTCCAAACACTCCTTGAGCTCTGGCAGCCTTGGGGCCATGACCACTTCCCTGGGGAGCCTGTGCCCAACCACCCTTTTTTCACTGATTCTTATATTTTAATGCATTTTTACAGCTGAATTTCAGGACAGGACAGGGTTTCCAGGCTTTTTTGGTTTTCAGGTGCTTCTATTTTTATAAAACTCCAGAGCAAATGGAGAGCTTTCTCAAGTGACCTGCAATGCTGAAGTGGGATGTGAATTCAGTGAGGAAGGGAGATTTGGCCAAGAAATAAATTCGGTCCCAATGCTGTACCTAGGACAGACATCTGCCTGCACCTGTATTTCCTAAGTTTCTAGACTCTCCTTATATAGTCTTATATATAGAATATATAGAATAGGATCATGGAATGATTTAGGTTGGAAGGGACCTTTAAAGGTCATCTAGTCCAACCCCCGCAATGAGCAGGGATGTCTTCACCCAGATCAGGATAGTCTTGACAACAGTCAGGCTTCATAGTCCTCCTAGAAGTTGGTCATCCACTGTTGGACTCATCAGAGCAAACCATCCTTAAGTACAGTCTTGTACAGTATTGACATATCACTAACCACACTGGGGTTGATGAGCATCATTTGTTCTGGGAATTATTTTGGGAGAGAGCAGAAACTGATAACTGAGATAGGGAGGTCTATGCTCATTCTGTTCTCTTGGGCAGCACAATTACCTCTTGATGAATAGCTCTTGAACACCTCTGGGAGGTCGGGGTCGAGATCCTTTCACTGTATGTAAAATATCTCTATAGAGAGAAAACTTCCTATTCAGGAGGGGAAAACATAGGGGGAGGCCAAGCACCTCCTGGAAATGAGGTGCTGCCCTTCTATTCCTTTGTGAACAGTGAGTAAGTGATTTACCCACAGTAACCCCAGATGTGCTGTACTCAGATTTTCTGAGTGAGACCTGACACTCCTGGCAATTTCAGCTGTTAAGCATAAAATCTTTAAATAATGGATTAGAAACAGGTGCTAATAATGCTCCAAGGTTCTCCCTGTCTGTCAGTCAGCAAATTTCTCCTGTCTTCTGCTAGATTTCTCACTGAGAGGCAATAGGTGTTTATTAATGGAGGAGGGGATTAGGAAAGGGGACCCTGGGTTTGTTGCATGAGCTGCTGCTGTGTCACCTTCAATGTGCTGTTCCATCTGCCTTTCTCTCACTGTCCATGCAGATGATCATTGCTGCTTTTGGGCTCAAGACCTTATGGAACTCTTTATTTGGGAAGGAAACTGAGTCAGAACAGCCTCTGTGGTGTGAAGACCTACAGCTTTAATTTATTAAAAAGGCCTGAGTCTGAGTTAATAGTTTTCCACTCTAGGTGTGTTCTCTCCCCTGTAGATTTAACAAGGATTCAGCCTTGAATCTGAATAATGTTCCCAGCGGGAGTTTTTCCAAGCCTGACACGTTTTCCAAAATGCCTTTTCCCCCCTTCACTCTCCTTTAACACTTAATAAAACCAAAAAATCCTCAGCCACCTTTGCAGGTGAGTTTATTTTCATTAATGCCTTGAAGTTACACAGAGATTTACAGGTAAAATAGGCCAGGGAGGCTGCCAAAATGCAATCAATTATAATAAACGATTAATTATTAAGACTACCTCGGAGGAGAAAAATGCTGGAAATCCCACTCTGAGCAACTCTGTGTAATCTTCTCTTGGAAAAAAACCCCAGTCAACAACGGCAGCGTGAGGTCAAGCTGATCATGTGCAGCTTTAAGTGCTGAGGCCACTGCATGAGGTAAAGCTGGAGAGATTCCCCTGTTCTGATGATAAACAGCAAACAATCCCTTGGGAGATTTAACATGACACCTGCTTGAAGTTACAGCCTGAAACGTGTGGGAATTCTCACACTTGAAATGGGGAATTCTCAGACCCGTTTTCGGCTGCTGAAGTAATTTAAGTCTCAGATGGGACGGGGTGAGGAAGGAGGGCAACCCACAAAGGGAAAAATCTTTTTACACCACTCTTCACGTGGCCTTGTCTTTTGGAGTGTTATTTTGGGCAAATCACGCAGAATTAGATTTTTCTTCAGTTGTAACCATTCAATAATACACTGCAAACAGCCCCAGGTCTGTCCTCAATGGGGCAATAGTCACTTTAAGGATATTTCAGAGCTGATTGAGATCTCTCTCTGTTTCCCTTCATGTAGAAGACACAGAAGCACCTGAAAGTAAGTAATAATTTCTGGGAGTTCTTATTTAAGGCCACAGCTTGTGTGGGGTGATAGGATTCAACTCAAATAAATGGAACTGTTTATGTCTCTACTGTGTTTTGCACATGATATTGTTCCTCTTGGATGAGGCACAGTCATCAGAGCCTGGAAAATGGTTCAGCTCATTCTAAAACAAAGATCCCAGAGGTGTTTGTCTTCCCCCAGGTGAGATTCCAAAATTTGCAGATTTATTTCCTAATTTTTTTCCCTCCCTAAAAGAAAATAGAAGTACTTCCAAGGGGGGCAGTACAATTTCAGCACAAACCTAAGTTATTTCCCATGTCTTCACAGAGTGTCTTTAGGCTCAGTTGTCCCGGAGCATGGAACCCCTCTTGGAAATTTGCTGGCTCTCACTCTGCTGGGCTGAAGATGATTTGCATCCAAGGTGAGATGGGAAGGAATCTGACCTTGTTAACTGAGGAGAAAAATGTGGGCATCACTAAAGTTTTTGTTGGCAAAACATAACAGAAGCCATATTTGCAATTAGGATTCCTCATCAACACCGAAGTAATAGTAGCAATTATTAGATGGCTGAGACCTGGTCTAGTCTACCCCATGGCAAGGGGTTGGAACAAGATGGTCTTTAAGGTCCCTTCCAACCCACAGCATTCTAGGATTCTATGATAATTATTCTGTTAGTTTTCACTTTAGGATACAGAAACATTTTGGAAGTGCTTATCTTCATGCGCAATATGTGACAGGAGTGGGCAACCCTCTCGTGTAATTCCAGATGTCTGTGAGGTTGAGGTCAGCATCTGAGCTAACATCTCACACTTCACTTATTCCCTGGAGAGCCTAAGGCACTTTTGAGGTTGAATCAGCTGACCTGTTTCTGATGTCAGCTACAGGATGTGAGGATCTGTGTCCCAAGGAACATACTGAGCAGGGAGTGTAGGCTGCTGACACAGGGTCTGTAGTGTAGACCCCTACATTTGGTCAGATATTTCCACCTATGCCATGCCCCAGCACAAGTTTGGGGTGACAATCGGCCAGGCACCTTCATCCCCAAATGTTCTTGGTCTAACCCAAAGGAGGCCTGGCTGAGGAAATGGGGATGGAGCCTAAGCTGGAAAGTTTGGTGGTGAATGATCATTGACAGGGACTGCAGAGGACAGACAATTTGCAGGTCTGGCAGCATTTTTATATAAGAAAACATGAGAGTCTTTTGGCAAGGACACCTGGTCTGGGGTGAGGGTGTTGAGCTAAGCATTTTTGGGGTCTGTACCTAGTTTGACTGTGGAAAAAATACCAGAATTTGAAGATGCCTCTTATCCAACCAATAAAGGAGGAATAACATTTCACCTCACCTCTCTGGGGTTGTGACTTTTATCACTCCTTATAATTTCTAGGTACACTTTAAGATCCTCTGATGTGAAACTTTGTTCAGGGTTCTGAGTTTTTCTTTTTGCTATCCATGAGGGTTTTTTTTTCTCAGGTTGGAGGAGGTTTTTCAGTCATTTAGTCTAATTTAATTACTGCATAGCAGGGGCTGAAGACTTAAAACATAGGCTTTGTGATCAGACAAAGCAAGAAAGCCTTTGCCACCTGGAGCCAGCTTTCTTCCTTTGCTCCAGCTCCTGGTGGAATACATTCCTGGCTGGAATACATGTACAGAGGAGGAGCAGGAGGCACTGGGTCAGGCTGGGAAAGCAGCAGAGACCACGATGCAAACACTGATGCAAAATTCTCCGTCATCAGACCTGCAGGATGAACAAGAGGAAAAAAAAATCTTTTAAAACCTCATTAGTTAATCATCGTCACCGCAGATGCTGCCCGGCTCTAAGCTCCTTTCTGCTCATCCTAATCCCATTCCAAGCAGCTCCCCTTGGCAGAGGAGCCTGTTTGCTTTGTTTCCTGGAGAAGTGCTGGAGCATGGGAGCACCTTACAGAGGGGAAAGCTGCAAGAAGGGGAGAGATGTAAAGTTTTAGGAAGGGAGGTGGGGGCCCATCTCCCTGTGTAGCAGGGAGTGAGCAGAAGTGTTCCATCCTTCCCTTGTAGGGTGAGGAACGTAAACCAGGGAGATTTCTCTGCTTTTGCCTTTTGATCTCCACTGTCAGTGCTCAAGGAAGGCCTGACCTGGGATGGATTATTGACCTGGGCAAAGCGATGTACCTGGATTACCTTTGCTGTGGTGAGTGAAATCTTCTTCTCTCTGTCCCTCTATAAACTTTTTAAATCAATACTGGGAAAAGGAGTAACAAGGGAGGTACTGGAGTGTGGAAGAAGTCTAATCATTGCTTGTGTTTTTTCAGTAGTTCTGTCATCGTTTTTTCTTCATTTCTTGCTGGGAAATTGAGGCATCAATGGTCATGTGGGAGAAAAAGGTGCCTGTGATAAAGAGGAGTTATGTTTGTAGGGGAAGGTTGCTGATGGGAACAAGCCATAGCTGGTGGCTGTACTTTGCTCTGTTGAGCAATGCAGATGTTATCCCTGGAAGGTTTCCAAGGGCTGTGTTTGTGTTTTCCTGGGAGGCTTTGCAGTGGGCTCTGGGTCCATCCCTACTGAGGCATTTTCCAAGCAAACAGGTTTCCTTTCTGAGCAGAGCTGGATTCCAGCTTTCCTCATATAACTTGCTGTGGCCACTTAAATTCTCTGCTCTATTTAGGGCCAGCAGTAGATTGAGTGGGTCAATCCCATAAGCAGATATGTGTTCCTGTGCAGGGAGAGGGGACTCCTGTCTGTTTTAAGCAGGCAGGGAGCCAGGCTGGTCTCGGGCTTGCTCCAACACTGGTCCCTGATGGGAGAGTTGTGACTGTCACCACAATCCCGACTGGAGTCTAACCCAGTGTTTCTGCTCTGATTTTTTTCTGTAAGATCTGAATAGCCACAAGGCCTCTCCCCCCGCCCTGCTCTTTCTTTTTCTTTTGTTGGTAGCCCCTCAGTCTCTCTAAGCACAAGCTGGAAGAGGGAGATTGTATTTTTTGGGCAACACAACCCTCAGGTCATTAACCCTTGACAGTTCTTCAGTGAATTGCTATCAAAAAATGAATTCATTTCTTGGGCTGAAGAGAGAGTTGATAACATAAGGGTCATTTAAATCATCAAGTGTGACCCCTTGAATACAACATGGAATTGAATTTCATCCTCTAGCTCCTGCTCTTTCATTTATGGTCTTTACACATTGTGTTAAGAAACTCACGTCAGGACCAAATATCTGTAGGGATTGAATTAATACAGGAAGGAAGGGGAGTACTGATATAAATTCACCAGGAGGTCACAGGGCAGCATCCCACTGAGCCTTTGAAGAGAGGAGCCTGGAATATACAGTTGCCTCTGCTAAAAACCCACCTGGTTCCATCTGTCTAGTACGAAAAAATATTGTCTGGTGGCCATACCCCTGATCTGGGAATTTCTGCATCCCTGTGACTCTTCTTCTAGGGTTTGGATCAAGATTTGTATTTGCTTTTGAACATCTGAAATACAGGAAGTTCTTGGCCTGTCTGTAATCACTATAAATTACTGGTTGTGATGGTGATTGATTGGTATTTATCTTCTGCTCCCCCAAATTGCTCCTTACAGCAACCAAGGGCACAAGATAATGTTTCCATCCCTTGCTGGTTTTTTGCTTGTGGGGTTTTTTTTGACTCCTGCTTCACTGGATCTCCCTTGGCTCTCCTTTGGAGCTCCAATAAGTCTCTTTCTCATCTCTTTTAATTCATTTCCACGTAATCATGGCTGTATTCTTACTGTGCCTTGGAGAAACATGAATAATTGGCCAATAGATGAGTTTTATTGCTCTCAATTGTCACTGTTAATTTGTGCCCATTAATGTAGAAGAGGGACAAACTGCACGTTTAAGTATAAAATGACATTTATAAGGCTTAGGTGGCTTTAACATATTAAAAATCATTTGGAGAGATAAAGAGTGGATCTCTTAATCTCTTCATTTCTCAGTACAATCCTTTTACCCCAAAATCTACTCTTTCGTAAAAAAAAAACAACAAACAAACCAAAATAAAAAACAAACAAACAAACAAACAAACCACCAAAAGTGAAAAACAACCTTTTTTTTCCCAGCCAGTCTACTTTTAAGTAACCTGTGGGAGGGGGCTTTGCTACTTCACTTGAAGATTATTCCAATCTAAATGACCTCCCTTGTCCTTTCATCAGTTTTATCCCATCACATCTATTTTTACCCCCTTACTCTACATTAAGCTGTTCCTCTGCACGCTTGAGAAGAAGAATTAGCACCTTAAGATTTCTGATCACATAGAGAATGAAAAACACAGGAAAAAATCAAGACCCAGGTGCAGCTACTGCCAGAAATATTTCAGAAAGGACTGGATTTCATCTCTTTGTGTAGTGCCCACACTCCTCAGCTTCTCCTCAGCCTGATTTGTCTCCTGGCTCGTGGAACACAGTCATTGCTCATTGTTCATTTACAAGGGCTGAGAGTTCTTAACAATGGAGATCCTACTTTTTCCTTGGCTCTTGGCTCCCTCCTGCCTGCCAGCTCTTTCATTTTCCCTGGGGCATTGGTTGGCCAAGCAATGTGTATTTAGTGCTTTCAATATTTTGTTTTCTCCCTCCTTCATCTCACCAACCGCTCAATCACCCTGCTCCTTGTCTCCAAAACCTCTCAGAATCGCCGGCATCCTGCAGGCCAGTGGTTGTCCAAAGTTACCCTCAGCCTCCCTCCTCCTGCAGGCCAGAGGAGTTGAGTTTGTTGCCTTACTTTTTTGGGTGTTTCCACTGACGTCGGTGCCCTGGATTGCGTGAGAAAGATCCTGCCTGTACTTAAGGGCTTAGCAGGAGAGGTAGGCTCTGGAGATGGCAAATCCTCCCGTGCCTGTTTGGGAGCAGCTCACCCAGAAACAATGCACTTGTGTCAGACTTTGCTTTTGTCCCTTTCTCTTTATTTTAATGAACAAGTGTAAAGCACAATATCAGGACCAAGGAGACAAAGGCTCTGTCCCAATGACCAAATAAGCGGTACCAGGCAAGTCACTTGATCTGTCAGAACCTCAGTTTTCCTTTTGGGCTTTGTCTGTCTCTTTTTTCTTATGCTCTGGAAACCGGGGAAGTTGTGGTTGCCCCATCCCTGGAAGTGTTCAAGGCCAGGTTGGATGGGGCTTGGAGCAACCTGGGATGGTGGAAGGTGTCCCTGCCCATGGCAGGGGGTAGAACTGGATAGTCTTTAAGGTCCCTTCCAACCCAAATCATTCTGTGATTCTGTGACTATCACTTAGGTTGGTGCCTCCACAACTGTGGGATAGAGAGAGTCTAAGTTCTGAAGGCTCCCCAAGCTGCCTCCTTTCCACCCACCCTCTGTGTCATGTGCTGGGCTTCAGCTGGGACTCAGCATCCAAAAGGTGTTTGGAAGGAGACAGACTTGGATAGCTGGAGAATGGATAGCTTGGATAGCCTGGAGAAGGGAAGGCTTTGGGGAGACCATAGGACCCCTTTCAGTGCCTAGAAGGGCTCCAAGAGAGCTGCAGAGAGGGACTTTGGACAAGGGCCTGGAGGGAAAGGACAAGGGGGAATGGCTTTAAGATAAAGGAGGGTACATTTAGACTGGAGATTAGGAATAAATTCACAGCTGTGATGGTCAAGAACTGGCACAGGTTGCCCAGAGAAGCTGTGGCTGCCCCATCCCTGGAAGTGTCCAAGGCCAGGTTGGATGGGCCTTGGCGCAACTCAGGCTGGTGAAGGTGTCCCTGCCCATGGCAGGGGGTGGATTGAGATGATCTTTTAGGTTACTTACAACCAAACCCACTCTATGTTTCTTTGATCTGGCGACGACACGTGCAGGATGACCTGGATGTTCCCCAGCTAAGAGAGACTGGCTCACGTTATAGCCCCCAGAGAGCAGAGGTGACCTCTCTGTGCTCACCTGCCTGATCCTAGCGTGGTGGTGGGCGAGGCTGTTCCTGCCAGCAGGTTTGGGCTGGTGCTGTCCATGTCCCAACCTGTGCATTTACCATCAGCCACCTCACGGCAGCCTCAGAGCACTGTTGGAACCCAAAGGAGCAATAAATCTGTAGAAATCATACCTGCTTGCTCAACACATCTGGTGCAGGTCCCAGAGCCATGTTGTGCCAGTTCAACTCCTTAAAAAAATGTATTTTTTAGACCTTTTAGCCAGATGCTGTCAGTGGAGCTCTGATGCCTTATGGAATCGTGTACAGGGGCCAGTTAACCTCCAGCTTCTCTGCTGGGTAGCACTGGGAGTGGCAGAAGAGCAGAGAAAATCCCAGAGCCCAGAAAGCAATGGGACTCTGGTAGGTAATAAAAATAACCTGCAGAGTTCTCAGTTGGGGAAGGGTCTGGACCACCAGGAGTGGCTAAGGGAGCTGGGGGGGCTCAGCCTGGAGAAAAGGAGGCTCAGGGGGGACCTTCTCACTCTCTGCAACTCCCTGACAGTAAGGTGGAGCCATGTGAAGGTTGGTCTCTTCTTCTGAGGAACAAGCAATAGGATGAGGAAACAACCTCACATTGTTCCAGGGTAGGTTTAGATTGGATATTGTGAATTATTTCTTCCCTCAAAGGGTTGTCTATTCCTGGCACAGCTGCCCAGGTCAGTGGTGGAGTCCCCATCCCTGGAGGGATTTAAAAGCCATGTAGATGTGGCACTTGGGGACATGAGTGAGTTCTGGCCTTGGCAGTGCTGACGGATGGTTGAACTCAGTGATCTTAGAGGGCTTTTCCAACCTGAATGCTTCTGTGATTGTAAATGTAGAAGATTTGATCTAGACTTACTAGAAAGAAACATTTACTTTAACCTCTGGTACTAAAAGTACACCTAAGAATAATGAGATCTATCCTAAACGTAGACTGTAACTGAGAGCCACCACCCTTGGCTCAATAAATTGCACCAGTTTGGTGGAATTTTTTGGTCCTACTTGTGGGAACATTCAGAGCTGCCTCAAAGTTTATTTGGAACTGTCTAATACAAACTGCTCACAGGGTTTTTTTTGCATTTTGCATTCTTTCTGCATTAGCTGACCAGGCTTAGTCACCTGGTGTCATCCTCATTTCTTGGCTGCATAAGCCAACCTCGTGTCACAGAGATCTGGCCATGAGGCCTCTCAGGGAGGGAGTTCTGACTTGCCCTCCACGAACACCTCAGCAAGCCCACAAGCACGTTTGGCACATGCCCTTGCCATTAAAGTTCAGGCAAAGTGAACACTGAAGTCAGAAAAATGTGGCACTTGGCCAATCCATGGAAAAAAAAAAATCAGTGCAGGTAATTCCAGGTGTATTTTGCAGTACTTTTCCAGACCTATTCCAGTTTTGTTGGGGATTCACTTACCCATTTCAACACACTATCACTTTAAGCTTCCTCAAAGGCATGCAAAGCTCCTTAATAAATAATCTTACTATTTCTTATCACATCTGCCTTTGAGTGAGAGACAGGACAAATGGAACAGCGTTCACGGTTGAATCCAGGTCAGGATCAGATGTAAGCTGGGAAGTGGTGGTAGTGAAGAGCTGAGTGATCCCTGTGGTGTTATGTAAGCTTTGAATTAACTCCTACATGTTTCAGAAATTGGTGTTTTTAGGGTGGGTGTGAGGCCAGGGAAGGCAGCAAGTAGGACTGAATCTCTCCCTAAACTTTCACTTGTTGCCTGTTCCCAGAGTATATAAACACTTTTTGCTCCATGGATTGAGGGGTGTGAGCTGGACTGGCCAAACTTTAATCTTCAGGAGAGGCAGAAGCAAGAAAAGAGATCTTCAGATCTGTTGAGGCTGGTAAAGGCAAATGTGAAAACATGAAAAAAAGCAGGTGGTTAAGTATTGGAAGGTGCTGCCCAGGGATGTGGTGGAGTCTCCATCCCTGGAAGTGTCCAAGGAATGACTGGATATGGCACTCAATGCTCTGGGCTGGGTGACAAGGTGGGGATTGGTCACAGGTGTGACCTGATGATCTTGGAGGTCTTTTCCACCCTAAATGATCCTGTGATTCTGTGACTGCAGAAGCGAAGAATTTTACAGGCAGGATTTTGAATAGTCCTTGCCTAATATTGTGAAAGCTGGTAAAGTTTATAAAGGCTGAGATAAGCTAACACAGAAACAAGTGTTTTAGCAGGAAGGGATGGCAGGAGAGTTTGGAGCAATTGCAGTCAAGAATCTGTAAGATCTGGCAGCAATCCAGATGTGGGTGTTTGGTGTGAAGGACATGTGGGCTTGTGAGTTTGAGTGTCATGTGAGCGTGGGTCATTCACAGCAAGAGGAGGAGTTTGTGGTGGGAGATAAGGAGGTGTTCTTTTAGCCAGGAGAAAAGGCTGCTCAGGGATTTCGTGGAGTCTCCCTCTCTGGGGACATTCCAAACCCACCTGGATGCTTTCCTGTGTCACCTGCTCCAGGTCACCCTGCCCTGGCAGAGAGGTTGGACTGGATGATGGTCAGAGGTCCCTTCCAACCCCAACTATTCTGTGATTCTGTTGTCAGAACCACTGGGAAAAGGCTCAGGAAGGACAGGAGACACCCAGCAGTGGAGAGTAACAGCTGCTACCATGAGTGTAGAGAATGATGTCACCAGGAGAGAGGATGAGGATGAGGAAGAAGTACCAGGACACTCAGATCAGGTGTGGGGAGAAGGCAGCAAAGCAAAATGAGTCTAAAACATGTGGTGTCCATTGCTGTGAAGGAGAGCTGGATCTCAACTGCAGCTCACGTAGAGGAGGGGCAGGAGGTGGCTTTTTTTAGCTGGTTGGGTTTTTTTAAATGTCAAGTTCAAATATGGAATCTTTTAAAGGAAATCAACCATTACGTGCATGAGGTTTTGAGTGTCTCAATATGAAACGTCTTCTTTTTTTTTTTTTTTTTTTTTTTTTTTGTTTCTCCATACGTTCTTTCAGCTGCCTTGGAAAGAGTAGTTAAGGCAAAGCAAAATTTTTCATTTAATTTCAATTTTTTTTTTTTTACTTTCTCATCTCTCAAAACTATCAAAGGAATGCTATTTGAAGGGTCAACCCAGGAGGAAATGGAGTGCCTTTTTTTTTCTTTTTGACTTCGGTTTTGGTTTTGTTTGTTTGTTTGTTTGTTTTTCCTCTTTTCTGTATTTCAGATATTCATTTTTGGCACTTTTTTTTCCACGCCAATTTTTAAAAAATATTTTTAAAAATTTTACTTGGAAGCTCAGCAAGGAGATTCCCCTTGAACTCTTCATTTCTGGTAATTTAGAGCCAGGTCACAAGGAATGAGACCCAGCTGATGAAACAGCCTTATTGTCACTGTCTGTGCTCATAACCTTGAGCTTTTTTCCCAGATAGTGGAAAAGAAATAATAGTTTTAAGATAGAGTTCATTTGAGACATATAGTTAAGGTTTAAGAATGTGGAGCTGTTGGAGAGAGTCCACAGGAGGCCACGGAGATGCTCTGAGGGCTGGAGCCCCTCTGCTCTGAAGCCAGGCCGGGAGAGCTGGGGGTGTTCACCTGGAGAAGAGAAGGATCCAGGGAGATGTGAGAGCCCCTTCCAGAGCCTAAAGGGGCTCCAGGAGAACTGGAGAGGGACTCTGAACAAGGGATAGAGGGACAGGACAAGGGGAAATGGCTTCCCACTGCGAGAGGACAGGGTTAGATGGGATATAGGGAAGGAATTTTTGGCTGTGAGGGTGGTGAGGCCCTGGCACAGGTTGCCCAGAGAAGCTGTGGCTGCCCCATCCCTGCAAGTGTCCAAGGCCAGGTTGGACAGGGCTTGGATCAACCTGGGCTAGTGGAAGGTGTCCCTGCCCATGGCAGGGGGTTGGAATGAAATGTGCTTTAATTGAGCTTTATTTTTCTGGTGCCTCTGAAGCAGGGCTTGAGTGACTGTCTCAAGCAGAGACTTTACAGACATCCACCTCCAGCCTGAAGTATCCTGCCCAACTAGGGTTGATGTGGCACATGGTATCCAGGCACTGGCTGATCCTTGTCACTCCTCCCTGGCTGCGCACGATCCCTCCGACCCCGTTGGGGGTTGAGCAGTTGTGGGGTCACCTGACTGTACTACCCCAGCAGAACACTTTGTTCTTCCAGAACAGCCCCAAAACATCTGGGAAGGAGGGTGTGTGTAGGAAATACCCACCATTGTCCCCCAGCTGGGGGAGGAGGGAAAGCATTGTCCTTTCTGCTCCTGCCCAGTGCCTGAACGGAGTAGGTGTTCGGCAAGCGCTGATCCCAAGAGATCCTGGGAGCTCCTGTGAGTCCTGCTGGCTCATCTGATCCAAGGCTCTGGCACTGGGATTCAATAGATGGGGGAAAGAAAGAACAGCTCATTGTGTGAAAAGTGTAGGCAAGCGAAAATTGCAGAAAACACCAGATTTAGACTTTGGCCGGGGTACCAGGATTAGCAGCGCTGCCCTTGATGAGAGGTCAGAGTTCTGCTTACATGAACTAAAATCAAAAACAAGTAAAAGTTGGAAGGATGTAAATCTTGGGGATGGAGCAAAAGTAGCAGAAAAAGCAGAATTATTAATAATTTTAAAAGGAGGACCATAATTCAAAATTGGCTAAGTTATTGAACACCCTAAAAAAAACCCACCAAGAAACCCTATCCTAAAGAAGAAAACTATAAGAGTAGTTTGGACAGGATTTAAAGTGAGGAAGGAAGTCCCTAGGAAAAAAAATGTAATGGATAAAGAACAAATGAAGGAATCCTTGGAAAAAAAAAATGGAAAGAACAGAGATCAGCTTTGCTGATCGTGTTGACGAGTTGGATGTTAGAGAATGAACTGAGAAACCAAGTGTATCACTTCCCAAAGATGATAACTGGGATGAATAAAAGAGAAAGGACAGGGAAAATATCCCTGATAACTCTTTTTTCCCCTACTACTCAAGGCCAGAAGGAGAGAGTCATTCCAGGTGAGATGTCTTCTGATACAATGGAGCAAACATTAAGGCACAATAAGTGCACAGCTGGATGGCACAAGAATTGTAGAGAAAAGACCAAAGAAACACACGATGCCAGAGAAACTTGACTGCTCCTACTGTTTGTCAGATTTGACACAGTGCTTAATTTGGCTTGGAAAATTATTTGAAATTATTTTAAAGAGAGACATTGTTGGTTGAATAAGTGCTGGCCACAGATTCAGTAATAAACCCTGAAAAAGTGAGAAAGAATATACGTGTTGAAATGTGGAGAAATCTGATTTGATTTACTGTATTTTAAGGGTGTAAAAGGCACATTAATGAAAATCAAAATTGGTTATCATTTGGAAGGAGCTGAGGGCATCAGAAAGAAAAGAGAAATGGTATCAAGGGGCCTAGAAATGTTGACAACATAAGAAAAAGGGTTTAATAATCTCAATTAAATGTTTTATTATAACTGTAACACAGGGAAATGATGGTGGTGTAGAGGAAATTTACTTGTGCCTTCCAATGAATGGAAAACTAGGATGCAAGTGTTGTTGTACACACGGATAGCCCCACACTGAGCTCGGGAGGTCAGTGCCCTGACGTTTGCAGCGTTGGGTGGTGCCCTGAGGAAAAAGGGTTTGCATGGAAACTGGGGGGGGGGGAAAAAGCATTCCAACACCTGCAATTACTGGAACCTGTGGTGAGGTTCTTCTGAGCTGCCAAATCCAAATCCGTCCACTGTCCATTGAAACCTCTTCAAAGCTCGTGGTGTCTTTCTTGGTTCATCTCTCAGCAACTGGCCTTTGAGTGTCAATTTTTAGGTATGTATTGCCTCAGATCCTAGTTTTTGTGCATATTCCTAGTTCTTCAGTTGCTCACTCTTATCAGCTGCTTTGTCTACCTGGATGCTGAGCTTTGCTCAGCCTCCTTCTTTGTTCCCCTTCACAGAGAGGAAGATGTGGAAGCAAAGCTTGGGTTGTTCAGGACAATGGATGCATATGAATTAACCAGCCTAGGAAATCTCAACTGGTTGGCTATAAACTACTTGAGTGTCTGAGTTTCCTCCTTGGAGATGGAAACAGCCCTGGAATGAGATGTGGGAGGTGGAGGAGTCACCTTGTGTGGCTGTGATCATGTAAGCAAGGCACAGAAATACCAGACAGTCTTCATGAGGAGACAAAAGAATTGTTAACATCTGCTCAACCCGGGCCTAATCCCTGTGATACACATCTCTTCCTGTCATCATGTTCCTTTTGTGTAATCAATTGTGTCAGTTCTAGGTTTGAGCTTGGCAAACCATTCTTGCTGTGCTGTCTCCCCTGTCTGACATGAGAAATAGAATCACAGAATCACAGACTATCCTGAGTTGAAAGGGACCCACAAGAATCATCAAGTTGGCTCTGCACAGGACAACTCTAGAATCCCACCCTGTCCCTGAGAGCATTGTCCAAACACTCCTTGAGCTCTGGCAGCCTTGGTGCTGTGACCACTGCCCTGGGGAGCCTGTTGAGTGCCCAACCACCCTCTGGAGGAAGAACCTTTTCCTGATACCCAACCTAAATCTCCCCTGACACAACTTCATGTCCTTCCCTTGAGTTCTATCACTGCTCACCACAGAGAAGATAAATAGCACATCTGTTTATCAATTTCCTGGCACAAACATGCAGATCAGGTTGGATATAAAACTTCAAGCTTCACCTCAAAAGGAAACTCAGGGTTATTTTCCCTGATATTGCCAGAAATGTGAGTAAAGGGCAATGCTGATCACCTAAAATCCAGGATCTTTATTACAATATTATTGGGAAGTGCCTGGCTACCATCAGAAACAACAGCTTTGTCCTCAGATTCTAGGGGTGTTTCTGACCTGTTTCTGGAGCTCAGTACGCACAGTCTGAAACACTCAGATGTGGCTGTTGAATTTTTTCATGGAAAAGGTTTTTAAGCACTGGAAGGGGCTGCCCAGGGAGGTGGTGGAGTCCCCATCCCTGGAGGTGTCCCAGGAATGACCGGCCATGGCACTCAGTGCTCTGGGGTGGGTGACCAATTGGGGATCGGTCACAGGTTGGACCTGATGATCTTGGAGGTCTTCTCCAACCTAAATCATTCCGTGATTCAGGATTGTTGCCTTGATAGACCACAGCTGGGTGTTGAACAGTGTGTGGCAGAAATGGCCTCTCTGCCTCTGGTTTCTCAAGCCCTCGGTTTCATTTTAGGAAAGACAACTACCTTTCTTTAGGAAATGAAAACCAACACTCTGCCTTTGGGCTTCTCTGCTCCCTGCAGTGAGCGAATGTTTTATAGTCACAGTGGATTTATCAGCATCCCAGGGGAGCTGTCACAGTACAATTATACTGAGGAACTCTGAGAACTGACTGATGGGAGACAACAGGGTGTGTAAGGGAAGGGATAAAACCCAGACATAACCATGTCCCTGTCTCTACTCGCCAAGGACCATAGAATTGTTAAGGTTGGAAAAGACCTCTGAGATCATCCAGTCCAACCATTCACCCAGCACTGCCAAGTTAACCACTAAAACATGTCACCAGGTGCCACATCTGGAACATTTCAAGGGAAAATGATTCCACCACTTTCCTGGGCAGCCTGAGAGATGCTCCATGTGCTGTCCATCATCTTGTTTTATTATGTTGAACTCATGTACAACTGTCCCCCTAAACAGAAAGCAAACGACATCACTCAGGTGTTTGAACAAAGTGTGGAGCTGAGGACCCAATCCCAGCAAGGTCTGTCCAGTCCAACATCCTGATCCTGTTGCCAGATCTTCATGGCTCAGTCCCTGTTCTCTGAACTTCTGCTGATGCCATGAGCTTTGCTCCTCAGCCTCATAAATGCACCTGTTATTTGCTATTTGCCAAGAGTGTGACTCTTGGAAAAGTAATAATGTTTCTCAACCGTGTTTTATCTCATGTTGAAGGGACCCAAGTTCATAATTTAAACCCATGGAGACCTACATATCCACTCTAGAGCCACTGTCAACAGAATAAATGCTTTTAAAAGTAAGAAACATAGAAAAAAACCCCCACTTTTTAGCAATTTCTGCAGATTTTTTTCTCCCACCTGTGGCTGATGGCTGAAAAACTAATTAGATAATATATCTGGAATAGCAGGGAGATCTGCTGTAGGTGAATCTTATCCCTGAGACTAATTCTTATCCTCCAGAAAGCTGGGCTTCTTTATTACCCAGGTTAAGTGCAATGTAATCCTTTGCATTGGAGGCTGTACCTGGAAATGCAACTTGGATTGCTGTGCTTTGGAGAATGACTTGTTTCAAAGGGATATGGACCCAAATAAAGAAAAAGCAGTCCATTCTTTCAAAAAAACCCACGACAAACTAATAGAAAACTGTTCCCCCTCCAAATCCCACCAAAAATCATCCAAAACCCCAGAACAAGAAAAAAAAATTATTTATTAAGATCTGCCTCACATGTATCAATGAATATTTAAGTTTCTTAGAAGAGAATCCAGTGATCGTGAAAGGGAAGAACTAATAAGGTTAAAATAATTAGAGGTGGAGAATTCTACCAGATCCCAGGAAACATCTCTGATGATGGAACAGTTCGAGTGCCCGCAAAGGATGGATCACATTAAACTGGCACTAAGCTGGATCTCAAATACCACATGAACCTGAGCCAAGGAGAGTGCAAGAACATTTGGAGAAGCTGCCTTTGCTAAATCACAAAATAAACTAGGCTGGAAGGGGCTTTTGAGATTCCCTGGTCCAACCACACACTCACAGCCAGGTTCAGTAGATCAGATTTTTCGGCTGAATTTTGAATATCCTCAGGATTGGCTGTTCCTCCACCTCTAACGCCCCAGTCTCTCATCACCATCATGAATATTTTTTTTTCTAATACCAAAATGGCATTTTTCATGCTACCACTTGTATCTACCATGTCTTAGTGCTGTGCCAAGCATTTTTGGGAGGTGTGGCTCTCTCTACACCATATCATGTAGTTACAGATAATGATACGGATGTTTCCAAAACCTCCAGGTTCAGCAGTTCTGGTGCTCTCATCCTCCCCCTTCACATCATGCACTCCTTCAATCCTAGAAGGGACCTTAAAAATCATCTAATTACAACTCCCTGCTATGAGCAGGAACACCTTCCACAGACCAGGCTGTTCCCAACCCTGCCCAACCTTGGCCTCCTGTTTTGTCCCATCACCTTGGTGGAATTGCTGGACTCACTCCATCATTCCAGTATCTTTCTTGTCCTATGAAGCACAGACCTGGACACAGTGTCCAGATGTGCTCTCAGAAGATCCAATCAGAAGGGAGTTATGGCTTCTCTTGGCCTGTTCAGGGCACTCTTGCCAACACATTGCAGTAGGTGGGTGATGCTCTTTGCCACGTGGGCTCAGCTTGAGTCCTGTTCAACTTCTTGTCCATTGACAGCTCCACAGCCCCTTCCGCAGAGCTGCTGCATGGAGGCTTAGCGTTCCTGACACCAGGTTGGTGTTTTCTTCTCCTGGGGGTCACATCAGCCAAGTTCCCCAGACTGTCCCGAGGAAGGACCCTTCCAAATGCCAGTCCTGCCCTCCAGCACATCAGCCGCTCACAGCAGTTTGGTGTCACTGGGGAACTCACTGAGGGTGCCCTTTGTCACCATCCATGTCACCAATGAGGGTTTCTAGGCAGTGCTGCCCTTCCCCTGCCATTCCAGCCCTGGGGCTCTGCAAAGACCCCCCTGCCTGTTTTCCTGTTACTTTGAGTAATGAAACATCCAACTCACAGGCACGGACACCAAAATGAGAGAGAACTTGAGAGAAACTGTCACTGGGCTTCTTTTTGCTCAGGACCCTGACTGTCCTCATCTGTGAGGAACAGGACATGGACACAGCTTAATAGAGGAAATATCCTTGTGGTGAATCCCAGAATCACGGAATGATTTGGATTGGAAGGGACCTTAAAGATCATCCAGTTCCACCCCCTGCCAAGGGCAGGGACAGTTTCCGTTAGACCAGGTTGCTCCAAGCCCTGTCCGATCTGATATGGAATGTTTCCTGAAATGGAGCATTTACCCATCCATCTAGCCAGTAAATTCCCAACTGAATCCCAGAAGAGAAGGAAAAGAAATAAATGATCTTAGATGCAATGAATCCAAACCCTCCCAGAAAACAGTCTGTGAAAATTGAATAAGCTGTAGATGTCATCAAATCCAGGTTGTTGCTAGCACAGGAGACAGAGGTTTGCATCTCCAGCCTGCCTTCTGATCCAACAGTGAGGATCAAGGGATGGTTGCAACCTCCAACCTCCAACACACTGTTCCTACCTAGAGGTGATTTTCATGGTGTTTAAAACCAGATCCAGCAAAGACCTGGCTGAGGAAAAGTGCTGTGTTTTAAGCTTATTCAGCCATGGAATAGAAGGACAGTGTTGGCTTTTCCAAACAATTAAAAACTTAAAATCCATTTGATAATCTTTTTCAAGTAATTTTAAGTAACAAATAAATCGAGGAGAAAATATAAATTCTATCTGTTGGGGTCTTTTTCAGAGAATTTTTATATTTTCACAGGCAAATGGACAAGCTGCTTTCCTGTCTAAACCTTTTTTCCTTTTATTAATCAAATGTCTCAAGTTGTCCACGTTTCCATAAAATACTTCGGCTTGGTCAGACCATAAATACTCCTTGTTAATTATGAGTGCTTTGTTATTTAAAAACTATTTTTATTCACTGAAAACAACACAGAACAAATTAAAATGAACTTTTTTAGAGAAACATGATTAGATCTTGCAAAATGATGATTCATCTTCCTTGCTAGAAACATTCACCTTTTCTGGGAAAAATTTCAAATGAAATCATTTTGTTTATGATTTCCCTGGAAGACACACCTGGATTTTTCAACCAGCTGCATTTCCAAATGTTGATGGTGATCTGTAAATTTTTCTTCTGTCTGGAAGTAATGACTTTGCAAAAATAGAAGCTGCAATTACTTTTATGGGAAAAGAAGTTTCCAGTAAATATCTGCACATTGATCAATCAACAAAAGCCATACAAACATTGACACGAGGACTATTTAGGAGAGAGAAAAGGCAGAGATGTTTAGTACTGAGTGGGATTAATGAACTGCTGGACAGGGTGGGTTCTTGATAATTTACAGTATTTAAGTCAAGTCTGGAAGCTTCTCATAAAGACCTCCTCATCTCTCCAACAGTGGATATGGACCTGGTGCTGAATTAATAGAGTCACATTCTCTGACAGATCTCCTGCCCTGGCCCAGGCCCCTTCTACAGTGATGCCTGGATTCTTCTCATTCTTCTACATCCCCAATACAGAGAGGGCTGCAAAATAACCCTTCCAAGATAACCAGACAAGTGTGAGGGACAGAAGGTGAAGGCTGATGTGAACAGATGTTAATGCTGCAGGTGAAGAGGGCTCCAAGAGAGCTGGAGAGGGACTTTGGACAAGGGCAGGGAGCGACAGGACAAGGAGGAATGGCTTCAAACTGACAGAGGGCAGGGTTAGGTGGGACATTGGGAAGGAATTCTAAGCTATGAGAGTGATGAGGCCCTGGCACAGGTTGCCCAGAGAAGCTGTGGCTGCCCCATCCCTGGAAGTGTCCAAGGCCAGGTTGGATGGGGCTTGGAGCAATGTGGTCTATGGAAGGTGTCCCTGCCCATGGCAGGGGGTGGAACAAGACTAGGATTTTGGCTAAGGGTTCACACGTAGGACCACAGAGCTTCCTCTGTGTGAATTCCAATAGCAGAGGTTTGATGGGGTTTAGAAGCCGGGACTTGCCTGCCTGCTCTAGCTTAGTCTTTTCGAGGTGTGAATTTGAACTGTAATGGAAGTTGAAAAGCCAGGGCCAGGCTCCCTGGCACAGCCCAGATGGAGCAGCATGACATCTGTGTGGGGTTCAGTCTTTCCCGTGGATGGACTCCTGCAAATGTTCCTGTAGAGCTGCTGATCTCTTATACTACATGCAAACCTACAGAGGGATGACCTTGCTCTTCTGGGTCAAGGATACCACAGGAATGGCCTCTGGACCTGAAAGATGTGATGCTGACAGGTGGAAAAGTAATGCTGTATGAAGAGGACTATAATGGCTCATACACTGACCTTACATTTAGAAGTTTCATATTAAAGACCTGAAATGTGAAACTTGCTGAACATATTCTTTCAGGATCCCCAAATCCCTTTCCTTCCAATTAAAGCCCTCTATGCCCCTGATCTCTCTGCAAGTAATTGGTTTCTAAAAAAGAAGGTACTTAGTGCTGTGAATGATATTGGTGCACATGCACAATGGCTTTGTAAGTAGTAGAATCATGGAATCACGGAATCATCAGGGTTGGAAAAGACTGTCAGGATCTTCAGGTCCAACCTTCAAGAATTCCAGTCCATACAGAAATGAGATTTCCCTCTGATTTTGTACCTAAATCCAACTCATAGAATTTTTGTATGTGTGTGTCTTTTCTTTGCAAAGAGGAAGTGTGAGAGAAAGCAGGAAGGCTCTCACAGGTGAATTATGAAAGAACAAGTCATTTCCCATTATTTATCACTCACAAGTTGCTTGTCTGTTCTTATTTCATGCCCAAATCTCTATGATCCAGCTGTTGAGCATCCATCTGTGCTTGTGACTTTGACATCCGCCACAAGCTTGAAAATATTTGGGTTAGGACTCCCAGATTTTCCTTGATTAAGATAATATTTCACTGAAAAAAAATTGATATGAATCTCAGTCATCAACATCCTGAGTAAGGGGCTATCAACCAGACACACAGAAATCCTTTAGAGCTACCAGCATCTTTACTGTAGCTCTGTTGATTTCCCTGGAGTTTCCCGAAACATAAATATGATTGCAAAGTATTGATGAGTGGGTTGGATCAGGAAAGTTTTCCAGGTCTCTGTAGGCCTGGAAAATATTACCTCTCTGTCCTGTATTGCATTTCCACTTGTACAGGTATGATTTGAGAGGAGCAGCACCGAGTCAGATTTATACCTGAGTTACATGGGCACAAGCAAGGGAAGGATTGGACAAACTGTGCCTAAATCTCTGATGGATTTGAGAACCTCCTCCAGAAGCTTAGGTAGCTTTTCTTTCTATCCTTAGCAACACAGTCCTGATTAACCCTCCGAGCTGTGGTCAGTCATTTTGAGGACAGTTTGATTGGCAGCAGGTAATTAATTAACCTGCTCACGCTTTTCCCTGCCTTGTACAGTGAGTTTGATCCTGTAGGTGCCTGGTTGGAAGTGCCGCTTTTTTTTTTTTTTAATTAATATTATGTTGATTGTTTTTAATCTCTCGGATATTCCGTAAGAAAAAGCCACCTTGAGCAAGAAGGATGAAGTGTTTCAATGTAAGTACAAAATTATGCATTGAGACTCCCCTTATTTGTCTATTAAAAGATGTATTTGGGCAAGATGGGCATTTTTGTTGCCTTGGCTGATTAACAGTAGGATCCTTTTTCAATTCTGACACTTCAGATACATTATATTAAACTTCTCTGTGTGGGAACTGTTTATATTTCCTGCAAGGTTTTTGTGGAAGGCTCTTTATTGACATGATAAATGCAGATCTGACAGACCATCTAGCCTTGGGTAGGTAGCCAACTCTATCACCCAAAACATAAGTAATAATATTCCTTTACATTGCTGATCCCTTCCCAATCCTGTGAAATTATTATGAAAATTATTATTGGGAATGTATGCTATGATTTGTCCTGTATTTAAGTTCTTGGTGCTTCTTACAATATGATTTAACAGCTTGAAAAATGCAGAATAAATCCTTGGGAAGCAGATTTCTATCAACATATTGTGGATCAGTTTGTCCAGTGACTACAATTTGGATAATGAGTTTGTTTGGAAACTATGCTTTTGATGTCTGAAAGTTTTAATGTGGCACTTGTACAGAAAAAGTTAACCCCACCTTTCTGAAAACTGTTGAAAACTAGAGAAATGAGATATTTTTTCCCTGGAAGTGATGAGTTTGAGTGATGGATTGACCTTTAACTGGGAAATAAATAACTGAATAATTGCTTGGTGAAATATGTGTGTGGAAAAAGTAAATCATGCTGAAATCTTTTTGTTGTCCATGGATGTAGAAGAAAAAAAAAGCAGGGATCTGTCAAAATAATAGTATTCCAAATGCTGCCTAATGTATTTTCCCTTTTAGCCAAGGTTTAACTTCCATTTATTACAGGAGGGAATTTATTGTAGTACAACATGCACCAATATTTCACTTCAAAGTTGCAGAGTGAGAATATAAAGGTTTCGTTCTAAAATATGGAGAAAATCAACACTGACAGTTTTTTGAATGTTGCACCTCTGGAATCAATGACAAAATTCCTATTAATGACAGTGGGCAGCAAACTGATCCTCCAAAGAATAATTTGTGACTAGAATGACTATTGAAACTAGAACTTTATTCAGCTGCTGCAAGAGGGGTAACAGGAGGAAATGGAAGGAAACTTGTCATTTTAAATACATTTATTGTGTTCTAATTCATTTGCAAACATTAAAAAATCTCCTTTCTTGTGAGGGGTTTTTTAAAAGTCACCATGAAAAACGGATATCAACTAAGAACATAATTTGTGAAGTAAACTGGATGTAGTTGTTTGTAGCCAGAACCATCTTCTGTCAGCTCCAATCCTACTGTATTCCTTACTCACAATTCCAATGGTTTCCTGTCTATCTGTGAGCAGAGAGATGATCAGAATGTGACTTCTCTAAGTGTCGCTTTTAGAGTCTCCATTTAAGTTTGAGTAATTAACTCAGAGTAAACTGTGGGATCAGCATCAGTTGGGCTCATTACAACCAATATTTTAGCAGTTGTAAATAATATTAATATTTTTTCCATGTCAAAATCAAAGTGTCTTCTTTTTTTCACATAGTAGTTCCATCTCATGTGAGGCCTGAATTTTTTAGTGTTGACTTCCAGAACAATGCATAAGAAAGAGTCCAGTCCCTTCTTCACTTGCCTCCGTCATGGCAAAGACATTAAAAGTACTTGTGTTGAAAAGTTGGGGTTCAACCAAACAGAAACAGCAAAGACAGTTTATCTTTAAAAGTGGAAGACATCAACTGTTCCAACACAAATTGGGCAGAACCTTCTCCTCCCCTCTGTGCTTACCAATTGCAAATTTTCCCACTGTTTAGCAGAACTGAGTTTTTTAAGTCTATTTGAGATCTTGTGATATTTCTTACAGTTATTTTTCTGCGTAACTGCTGTAAATTTTTCATGCAGAACTTACCTCGTGGCATGTCCACGTGCAGCTGTTCTAAAACCAGACTAACTCTGCCCCTCAGGAAGCTCAGGACTGGTTTGTGCTGCAAAGTGTAACCACTGCATGAACAAAGTCAGTTTTGGTTTGTTTTTTTGTTATGCTCCAGTTCATGGGGTTAAAGGGTTGCATGAGAATCTCAGCTCTCTGCTTGTAAAAATAAAGCTGAAATAATCACTGGCTCTGATAATTTCGGAGAAAACCTCAAAAGTATAAGCAAGGAAGACACAAAACTCCAAAGGACAACAATACACGTCTTGTGGGTTTCTCCTGGGGTCTGACTCATGCTTTTTGTGCCTCCAGGGTGACTAACACTGACTGGATTCTCACTGGCATCTGCAGGACAGGCGTGATTTGACTGTGAGGAGCAGGGTTATGGCCTTTTTCTGCTGTGCTTCCTCATATCTACCTGAGCCATGACCACCACGTTGGTACAATGTGCTCTTGACCAAGCACAGGGAGTAAAATTGTCGTGAGGAACACAAACCTTGCTCCTGGGTTGGTCAGGCACTGATTCTGGTGAAGGGCCTTGAGGGGAAGCCATATGAGGATACTGAGGGCACTTGTTGTGTTCAGCTGGAGAAGAGGAGACTGAGGGGAGAGCTCACTGCAGTTACAACTTCCTTGGGAGGGGAAGAGGAGGAGCAGGCACTGAGCTTTGCTCTGTGGGGACCAGCAACAGAACCCAGGGAGTGGACTGGAGTTGTGTCAGGGGAGGTTTAGGTTGGATATTAGAAAAAAGTTCTTCCCCCAGAGGATGGTTGGGCACTGACCAGGCTCCCCAGGGCAGTGGGCACAGCACCAAGGCTGACAGAGCTCAAGGAGTGTTTGGATGATACTTTCAGGCACATGGTATGACTCTTGGGGGTGGTCCTGTGCAGAGCCAAGGGTTGGACTTGATGATCCTTGTGAGTCCCTTCCAGCTGAGCATATTCTGTGATTTTCTGTCTCAAACAAACCCTACTCTGTTCTTTCTTCTCTTTGCAGTTACCTTTAAGCAAGAGGGATGTCTCAGGTGCCTGCTGACCTCCTGTCAACCACCAGCTCCTACAACTATGAGCCGCCCCTTCCCTCCGTGGCTCGGGCGAGTGCTCTCACCCAGGTACCTCCAGCCAAAAAAATAACCTTCTTCAAGAGTGGAGACCCTCAGTTTGCAGGAGTCAAGATGGCCATCAACCAGCGGAGCTTCAAGAGCTTCAATGCTCTCATGGATGACCTCTCCCATCGGGTCCCTCTGCCGTTTGGGGTGCGGACCATCACCACCCCACGAGGAATACACTGCATCAGTGAGCTGGACCAGCTGGAGGATGGAGGGTGCTACCTGTGCTCTGACAAGAAATACGTGAAGCCCATCGGCATCACTCCCGGGGGACACAGGCCAGCCCCTCCACGACACGCTCGGCCCTCCAGTACCATGAGAAGAGCAGCTCAGGAGAGCAAGCTGGAAGATTATTCCACACCTTTCACTCACCATGGCCCCAGAATACCCAAGAAAATCACTCTAGTTAAGAATGGGGAAAGTGGGTTTCGGCGCTCAATTATCCTGAACCGCAGGAACGCCCGGAGTTTCAAAACCCTCCTGGATGAGATTACGGAGATCCTGCAGTTCCCAGTGAAGAAACTCTACACCCTCGATGGGAAGAAGGTAAATATCTCTGATTCCTGGAGCTGGTCAGTTGTTCAAACAGGTGTTACCACATCAGCCTTTGCATTCCCTGGGATACAAATCCTTTAGCTCACGGGGGCAAGAATTTATCCTTTGGGCTTTGTCTCATTAATTACTTCCCCCTTAATTACACAGAAGTCTGATGTAGAAGAATCCTGTTCAGCTACTCAAGAATTTCATACAAAGTGTTGTTTTGGGTCAAAGGGAGGTTCAGATACTCAGCGCTTTGCAGTGGGTATAAAACTCTAAATTAACTTCTATTAGTGGAGTTTCCCATGCTTTCCTAGGAGGCACATCCCAAAAAAAGGCTTAACTTTTCCATACCTGACCACTGGGAATTCAGCAGAGTAAGATGGCCCTTAGGTAGTACCTTGTGGTTACAGTGTCCCTCACACAACCCTCACAGGGTCCTGCTCATGACGTGAGATCTTCAATATTATGATAACTAATAAACGCATAATTAATTAGGGTATGAGTGGGATCAGGAGACACATTTGTGATGATTTGGTGAATGTGTCAATTGGGGTGGACTCTTATAATAAAGTCAGGGCATGACAACTCCTTTGCTCTTCTGTTCCCAAAGGAATTTCCTAGCCAACCTGAGATTCTCCTGACTTCTCCATCTCTTTGTAACATAGATTAACCTTTACTTCCATATTTCTGAAGAGGTCTCCCATGTTATCCAGACTTGTCCCTGGCAATGCAGCTGAGTGGAGCAGTTATCCTACTCATTGCCACTTTTCCCATCCTTCCAGGGCCGTGTGTCATCTCCTCAGTGGGAACAATGCAACCATTTGTGGTGTCACTTTCTGAGCCAGGTGACTGAAATGACTCGGGTTCAAATGCTCCACTATCCAGGAGAGGAAAAAAATGGAGGAATATTTTTAGCCCAAATCACTTTGACCTGGCACAGGGACAGGAATGTGCAGTAGGAAGGAGAGAGGGAGGGGATAATGAGGTTTAATCCATCCTTCCTGGTGGAGGCAACGTGCCACATCACTGCTATGCTCCCCACTCTGGAAAGAGCTTCCTATTCTCAACTGGAGGACCCAAGGAAAATGTCCTTCCCAAATATCCTACTACTATAGCTTTCCCAACTCTACTTGTCTAGAGGCTGAAAGAGTATCAGCCTGAGTTTGATGAGATGAAACCTCAAGGAAAGGATGGTGCTGCTCCACATGTGCCAGACAAGTGAAGCTGAAATATTACTGAGAATCTGAGACTTATAGAATCATAAAATATCCTGAGCTGGAAGGGACCCATCAGGATCATTGAGTCCAACTCCCAGCCCTGCACAGGGCACCCCAAGAATCCCACCACATGCCTGAGAGTGTTGTCCAAATGTTTCTTGAACTCAGACAGGCTTGGGGCTGTGACAACTGCTCTGGGGAGCCCGTTCCAGTGCTCAGGATTTATGAGAATAGACGCAGGAGCAAAGGAAAAAACTCAGCTGTGGACAACCTAAGCATGACCTGGGATAAACAAAATAGATACCTAATCTTCAATTTTTTGTCTTGCTTATGGACTTGTCTAAGTGCAAGATGAACAAGCTGACCAACCTACTGTAGGATTCATCTTTCCTGAGTGTGTTCAGAGCCTGTGTTTCTCCTAATGAGAGGAAAAAATGGTTTGATAATTGGATGGTAGACAAGATGAATCTTATGCCATAGACTGTTTCAGGAGGGTCTAGAGAGTAAGTTATATAAGGAGTGGTTGAAGTAGCTGGAGTTGTTTAATCTGGGGGAAAATAGGGTTAGGGTGGACCTTCCCACTCCCTATAACTCCCTGACAGGAGGGTGGAGCTGAGGGAGGGGTCAGGCTCTGCTCCCAGGGAACAAGGGACAGGACAAGAAGCCTCAAACTGCACCAGGGGAGGTTCAAGTTGGACATCAGGAGGAATTTCATCATGGAGAGGGTGGTCAGGCATTGGAAGGGGCTGCCCAGGGAGGTGGTGGAGTCCCCATCCCTGAAGGTGTCCAAGGAATGACGGGACATGGCACTCAGTGCTCTGGGCTGGGGGACAAGGTGGTGATGGGTCACAGGTTGGACTTGATGGGCCTGGAGGTCTTTTCCAACCTAAATTATTCTGTGACATGAAAAGAAAGAAACAGGCACTTTAGACAGCAACTTTCCAAGTAAGTGTCCAAATGATTGTGGGTATCTGGAGCTGGATTCATTTCAGGTTCAACCACCTGAAACAACACATCAGTGCCTAAATGCTTCTGTAAGTGAGGCTGAGCTCCCACAGAGCTGTTCAGACTAAGCTGACAGTCCAGTGAGCTCAGAGCTGCCCAAAATAGATGTCTATAGGCCTTCAGAATCACTGAGGTTCTTTTTTCCCAGCTTCCATCAAATTATTTGCAAGGTGAAGTTTGCTGTGTACCACAACTATACCACTAAATTAAAAGTGTTAGAGCAGGATTTCATTCTTGTCTCTCCATTCTGCTAAATTCTTCACATCTTCTCTGATTTGGTAACAGTCTCTAAATAGTTTAGAATTAGGGCCTGGGACCATTCACTGTAGGTGGTTTGGATGTGCCCAGCCCGTGTTTGAGCAGCCAAGCTCAAAAACCCAACCAAACCCAACCCTGCTACCAAGATGTCTTATAATCTATGAATAAGTATTTTAATTTGCCACTGATTTCTCCAATTTTTAAGACTTGGACTGTTCAGTCCACATAACCATGAATAATCATGTGTAGTGGTTGTAACTTTGCTTCCATTTCTATTACTTTTGAGAATTTTCGCCTATTTCTCTAAAGAAAAGTTTTGCTTTCTACTTCTTAGTGCAATCAATGTTCTCTTTGTGATTCTTAAAATAATTCCCTACAATTTTCCTTCTAATCACTATAAACACTGGTATTTTAAGTGGGATATGTATTAAATACACACTCTATAAACAGAATATCTTCAATATTATTCAACCTTCCTCTTTCTTTTCATCTAAAGACACTCAGATATCTTACATTTTCAGCTCTGCTGGTGGTCATCCTGTCTAAAGTTCTAATATTACATTATATTATATAATCCTGGGATTATATTTTATAACCTTGGGATTCTTTTTTTCTAATATAAAAGTTTTCCTGACTGTCTTGTCAATAAGTGGTTGATCTTCTGTATCTTAATAATTTTATTTTCACTCCTTTTATTTCTTTTATATCTCAGTGATAGATAACTACGGGTCCAATCTGAGCCATGTTATCCTCATATATATAGCCAGGAAATATGTGATTATTTTTATATTTCCTGAAGAACCTTTCACAGTGATTTTTTGGCCATTTTTACATTTCAGTGATTTACCTCCAGGTTTTTAATTCTTCATTTCTGTTCATTTAATGGCCATTCTTATTAGGGCTTCTTTTTACTTTAGGCTTGGGTGCAAAGCATTTAAACCACCAAAAAAAGTCACTCGATCCTGATTTTCCAATCTTTTCCTTTCATACAAATTCTCCAAACCACTTCTGCTCTTTTTCCAAGTTTTCCTGGCATATCTCACCTTCGAGACTTCAATATCAAGCTCCTGACACACGACTGGTTGTGTCTGAGTTTTCCCCAGATGTAACAGTTTCATTGAGGAGTGAAAACAGAGAATTTGATGCACAAACTTGTGCCATTTTCTGAAATAACCTCCTTCAACTAGTGCTGAGGTTCAATTTTAACTGTAAATCTTGCCATTATACTTCTATTTGCATCTGTTAGAGATGATGGAAACAACCCCCCCCCCCCTTCTTTCATGACTGTTGAAAGATATCTGAGTGCTTCATATTTCTTGGGTATTTCCTTGTGTTTCTTATATTATTCTCTTTGAATAATAATTCAAATAATTTTGTAAACTTCTTTTAATGCACACCTTTGTAATTAGGATTGAGGGTAACAATAACTTTTGACATTTATTCCCATGTTTTGACAGATTAGCAGAATAAGGATCATTCCTAAGCACCTGGACTACTGTTGATTGACTTTGTCTGGCCTAGAATAACACAATTCACAACATTTAATAGCATTTTCACAATGTCTCTGTTGCTGCCATTTTTTCCTTGATCTCTTGAAAACTAAACACAAAAAAAAAAAAAAAGAGAAAAATCTCCTGTCCTACAGGTGACTTAATCTATTCCAGATCTAAACTGAAATCTAAAATGAGTTAAATCTGTCCCAGTGGCTCTGCTTTAATATGCTCCATTTTAATATCTTTACTATTTTCTTGAGTAAATCCAGGGCACTTCAAAATTACAAGTCTTTATGAGGGTATAAATGTAGACACCCATGGAATAGACTTGCTATTTTGTGTTCTTTTCATGCCTTATTGATTTGAAAAAGTAGAGAAAAGGGTTTTCTTCCTTTTGTAGTCTATCTAATCCACAAATTTTTCCAACAAACCTCTAAGTTTATTTTAATCAAAAATCACAGGCAAATCATCTTATCACTGGTGACCAGAGAGAAGAGACCAAGATCCATCAGAGGCCAGCAGAGCTTCTTGCTTTGTGATCACTCTTATTTTGCTGTTATTTCGTACTTTCTTGCTCCCATTTTTCTGCTTATTTACCTCTCACATATATTCAAAAACTGTACTTTTGAAATTCCCAGGAAAAACCAGTGTTTACTGGTCGTTTCTTCTGTGGCCCCAGTGATGGGACTCTCATTGCTCTTGGGCCAGAGAGTCTTTCAGTGCTGTGAATTCAGAATTATCCTGTAATAATTCTACAAAACTCAAGTCAGTAGAAACAGTGATCTAAAAGCCTCGATTCCCATGTGAGTATAAATCCAGAGTGGCTCTATTGGTATTTACATATTTGCATTGTCATTTTAACTCCTGAAGCCTTGAGTGAGGTGAAACCAGTATTTTTAACCCTAAGAATCAAGCAGACTTCCTACCAGGAAAGCAGGACTAGTCCCACTGCAGGGAATAGGTGTTTAACTGTTTGGGTATTCATTTCATCAAGGCAAATAGCTCATTTTCCCAAACTAACCACAGTTTTTCTTGTCAGATTCTAAATCAAAGTAGTCATTTGATGAGTATGAGAAAAATTTAATTTGATTTTGCAATTATCAATCAAAGTTTCAGCAAGAAAATCGGCAAAAATCAGTCAAAGTTTCAGCAAGAAAAAGAAGTGTAAAACATGAATTTTTTTTTTTTCTGGTCAAGTCACTCATTGCCATTTTCCAGGTGATTAACTGGAAATAACTGGATTAACTGCCCAAATAGGGAGATTTGTTATTAAGCTTAATATTGACACATAATTAACATGTCAGTGAAACTTTGTGCAGGTTTTCCTGCACAAAAATATAAATATATATTATTTATATATAATATATATATATATTTATATATAAAATACAAATATATATAAAATATAAAATATACACAGGCTTGGACTTAATTCATTAATTCATCTAAATCCAATCAGCTTATGAGGCATTTAGGATGGGGGGTTATTTTACCTGTCAGCTTCTATTTATTGATTGTAGAAGATTAGAACACAGACTTAGTCTGGTCACATAAATTAACGGGCCCAAGTTTTCATACATTTGTTTTAAAATACTACAGATATTTAAATATTGGCAAACGCAAGACTCGTGATTCTACATCTGAGGATCAACTGGCTGATGAGACTGTTGGAAATTGCAGCTTTCCTAATTTTTACTGGGGACATCAGTTCTACACTTGGAAAAGAACCAAGTGTGCAGACACCTCAATTAAAAAAAAAAAAGTCAAATTTGGAGCTTATCTTCTCCACCAGATGGACTTTCATCTCTATTCTGAGAAGTTCTTACACAACTTAGTGGGTTTTCTTCCTCTATGGTCCAAACCACAGGAACACACCTATGTACAGATCCCACCTCTGCCTATGGAGAGGAAAGAATGCCCCTAGGGGCAAAGAGATCATGGAAGGGCCAGACAGACTCACAGACTGTAAGGAATGACGTGTAGGATTATGAGACATCAACAGGGGATTTCCCTTACAAATGGCAATTATCCAGGGTCCACCAGCTGAACACTCATTAAGACTTCTTTAAGTCACAGGAGCCCAGCAACACGACCATGTGTCCAGTCACAGATGTCCTGATTTCTGCCCTTGTGAATCACCAGGCCTTCCTTTCACCAACTGTCCTAAATTAAAACAAAAACAAAAACAATTCCTTCCTTAAAACCCAACACTCCTTCTCGTGTGGCGTTCGAAACCCCACTGTGTTTATGGCAAATAATCCACATAGTTTATGGTGGCAATTACCATGAGCAGCTCAAACAGGGTTTATCAGCCTCCAGAAGAGTTTTCTAGGAGATGTGGCTGGTTTTATGTTTGTTGGAGTCAGGCCAAGGCTTGGATGTGTTTTTGTTTAGGCTCACTCGAGGCTGACCATAAGTTGTTATATTTAATGAGTAAATCTGATCCTGTCTGTTGTGAGGAAGGACAGAGGGGATGACCAGAAAGACTGTCTTTTGCCTCAGACTCTACAAGTGAGAACATTGCAGAAGAAGCACTGTATGCCACCAAATTTCCTTGAGGGATCAGAGAATTCCCGTGCGGGTTAATCAGGGGAGCAATCAGGAGTTAAGGAATGCTTCCTCAGGCACCACTAACTGGAGACTGTAAAAGATTAGTTATTAGCAACTCCTTGGGGTAAGAACCCTCTATTTTCTTCTGTGTTTGTGTGGAGTTTGCCACAAGATGATGCTGTGGCAAGACTGACCATTCTAGGTCAAATCAAGCCATTTTTGGCCGTGCCAGCTGGAGCAATTTTGGAGAAAGACGGAAGGCATATGAAGTGATTCTTTCTCTGGTGTATCTTCCCAGTTTCCAGAAACCCATAGGATAAGATCTCCTTCAGCCCAAAGTAGCACTATGGGCCAAAGCTATTCCAGTTGCCAGAAGAGATTCAGGGCACGTGCCCCAGCCCTGACATCAAATGGAACTATCTATAGATAATCCCACCACGTAGCATCCAAAATAGGGTTTAATTCCCACAGCCTTTAATGTTGGGTGGCCACATTCACGCTGCTTCTTAGAAAAGCTCCCTGGCATGTGGTAACTCCCAGATCTGCCCAGGAATTTCTTGGGAAAGTGCCAGTTGGTCCAAGCTTTAAATGCACTAAAGACCACTCTAAGAGTGGCACAGGCAGCCCTGTTCCAGTGCCCTGGATCCAGAATTGATTTAATTTAGCAGTAAAGGCAGAACTTTTATTTTTAACTGTTATTAGTAAAGGTATAGATGTAACTATTACTGCTAAATAGTTCTTGGTACTAATGACTGCATTTACAGCGACCTCAGGGTGCAAGGCCAGGAAACAGGCTTGTCTGACATATTTCCTGGCTGAGATTTACACATCCACAGTGCCATTTCTGGGACATCTGTAGGCTGCCCGCAGGCATCCTCTGGGCCACTCATGTTTGGGCTCTCTACCAAGCCCATCTGTCTTAATGACAGGTGTCATCAAGCCCCTGATGGAACTCTGAGAGGAAAAGGGGATACATGGAGGAAGATAAGCTGGTTTCAAATGCGGTGTGTGTATATAAACAATGAGAGAAAAGAGGTGATAATTTGCCTCGGTGGGATAGTTAATTTTCTGGTTCCACGCTGACATATTCACTGTGACACTTGGTTTCGTGCCGTGCTCAGGTATGAAGGATGGCAACCAGTTCCAGCCCCTTGTGTGGTGCAAACTGTTGTTACCAAGTGGCCTGTGCCACTTTCCACCCACCGTGTGTGTGACTCACGGGCTAAAAACAAACGGCAGGTTTCAGGTTCAATATCCTCTGATTCCCTGCCAAACCCACAATGACTCCGGCGAGATTTACACAAGCGATCTGTAAACCTCAGCAAAACTTTCCATGAACCTGATCCATGAGAAGATTCATATCCAGGTGTGTTTTATGAACCTTTGAGATGCCCTGAAATCATTTGGCCCTGTGCCTGACAAGGCAGAGCTAAATGGACCCCGTGTGCTGCCCATTTTCTTATCTAACATACACCAAATCTAATACTTTCTTATCTAACATTACCAAATGCAAATGATTCCCTTACCCCGAGGAGATTACTACTGAAAGAACAAAATGTAGCAAAGTGTAATTACTTTCTAATTCTTTTGAATTTAATCCAGGGCAAAGACATTTCCAATCACATTATTGAGTATAAGCAGTAATATTTGTCAACATGATGTGTCTATTTATTCATTTACCCAGAGCACAAAAAATAGCAGAATTCCACCCTCTCCTGGAAAAACTGTGAATTCTTTGTAAGTCCTTTAAGTAGAAATCACTGTTTCTGCAAAGAATTTTTGCAGGGAAGACTGGACTTCTTTTTCTTTGGAGGGAAATCTGGTTTTCCAAATGCAGATTTTGGCGTTTTTACCAATAATGGGAGAGGAAAAGAGATGATGTTTTGCATTTGCATCAACTTTCTTCTTCCTTTTGGGACTTGAATAGGGAATTCAAAGAATTCTACTGCAACTCTTAGCAAGGTCTCAGAGGAGACCTTAGTGCTCTCTACAACCACCTGAGAGGAGGTTGTAGTGAGGTGGGTGCCACAACAATGTGTAACAAATGACAGGACAAGAGGAAACAGCCTCAAGTTGTGCCAGGGAGGGTTTAGGGTGGATATTAGAAAAAAAACCTCTTTACTGAGGTCGAAACCTTCACTGAAAAGGTTATCAAGCATTGGAACAGGTTGCTCAGGGCAGTGGTGGAGTCACCATCTCTGGAAATGTTCAAAAAATGTGTTGTTCTGCACTTGAGGACATGGTTTAGTAGCAAACATGGTGGTGGTGCTGCTGAGTTGATGTTTGGACTTGGTGATGTTAGGGGTCTTTTCCAACCCTAATGATTCTGGGATTCTATTCTATGGTTCTATTCTTCTATGATTCTCTTTCAACTTGCTTCTTTTCTGAAATAAATCCACGTAACATCAAGGGAGCTGTTTCTGCCAAGTGGAAGTAAAAACCTTCCCATCTTTCACACTTGTACCGTGGGCTTTGCACACTGAGAGCCAAACTTGGACTCAGTAACAAGAAAACTATTCAATCAAGCCAAGTTTTCCAGCTAAATGTGTTTCTCTTTATTCCCAGAGCTTCTGGAGGCCACAAATTGTATCCAGAGTGCTCAACGAAGCACAAGACAGGAATTTTTATGCTGAGAGAGATCCAGGGTGGTAAGACCATGGATCTCTGAGCTTTATCTAGTAGGGTTTATATACTCAGTCACAGCTCCTACAGCTACTTGGAGCACATCCATGTTGTCCTTCCCTCTTTCCCTCCTCAGTTTCCAGCTGAAATACCTTTTAATCCATACTGTAGATATTCCCTGTATAAAAAAAGTAAATTTTGAGACCTTCTGGTCATGGGGAAAAGCTTGAACTCACGACTCATATCCTTCCCGCTGACTCAGTCACCACAAGGCTCATCGCAAGAAGCAAATGCTTGGCATTTTTCAAGACTTGTCAATTTTTAAGCTAATCCTGCCCTCGGAGAGGATCAAGGCAGGAGCTTGGGGTGGGGTGGATGTTACTCTGACTCATGATTTTCAAGTGCTGATGTTGGATGGACCAGATTTAATGAACCCGATGCCAGAGAAGCAGGTGGTGGACTCTGATTTCAGGGAGGAATTGCAACATGTCAGAAAGTGGAAAACATCTGCAGCAAAAACTTTCTAAGAAATGCCTTCCTCTCTTCTCTGTTGAACTTTGAACCTTTAACAGCAATTAGGTAGAACAGTGTCAGGCATCATTTTGAGCTCACAGGGTGGGTGGGAGGGGAAAAGACCACCAGAAGCTTATAAACGAAGTCAGTGCAATGTGAGGACCTCCCCAGCTTCATCCAGAATTCAGTGGAAGTCCTCAGAAAGCCTCCCATAGTCTCCATCAAGAACCAGCTCATCCTCAACAGAGACATCTGGTGGCATCCCCCACACAATCCTAACAGCCCATCTTCCAAAATGAACCAGGCTGCAAATCACTTTTCTTCCCATTTTTATCCTCTTCTCCTGTTCTCAAAATTTTTCTGCTTTCTTTGTGCCTTTTTATTCCCAGCTTTTTCCTCTTGCTTCCCCTTTTTTCCTTGGGGTGTTTTTCTTCTGCTGCTATCCAAATGGTTTCCAGTGGCCACTGAATTTCTGATTGCAGTATTTCTCTTGGACTGCTGGAAGACTTGTTGATCCAGGTTATTTCCAGGGTCAAACTCAGAATGGTTACTTTTTATACACATGAAAATTGTTGCACAGAGGGAAAAAGTATCTGTGATAACTCCAGGAAAAGCTGTCAGAAGTGCAATAGATAACCAAGATCTTAACCTGTGGTTAAATAATTCAGTGCAGGGGATTATTGCTCTCTCTTCCACTTATTTGACTTGGCTGATAGAGTGCTTCATGGTCTTCTAAAACTACCCTTTTTCATGCAGCATTCCACAGTGGTCAAAACTGAAAGGAGACAGGTCATATCTGAAAAGTTCTAGGAGATGCTGATATTTTTAGGAGTGTTGATATAACAAATCATTTTATATTGCTGCATTTCAGTATCTAGAGCATTGAACTTGCCCATATTCCCATGACATAAGCATCAAACAAAGGTTATTTGTGTTTAGTAGAACACCAGTTATGGGACACTGGCATCTGTCCTGCTTCCCACATCTTTCTTTGGAGAAGAGAAGGTTTTGGGGTGACCTAATTGTGACCTGCCAGTACCTGAAGGAAGCACAGAAGAAAGAGGGAGGGAGGCTTTTGACAGGGCATGGAGTGACAGGACAAGGGGGAATGATTTTAAACTGAAAAAGAGTTGGTTTAAATGAGGTGTTAGGAAAAAATTCTTCCTCGTGAGGGTGGTGAGGCCCTGGCACAGGTTGCCCAGAAAAACTGTGGCTGCCTCTGAATCCCTGGAAGTGTCCAAAGCCAGGAAGGGGCTTGGAGCAATCTGGGCTAGTGGAAGTGTCCCTGCCCATGGCAGGAGATAGAAAGAGATGAGCCTTAAGGTCCCTTCTAACCCAAAGCATTCCACGATGCCATGAATTTATGTGGATCTGTAGACCTTGTATTTGATTTGATGAGTAAGAGATCATGTGAGTTTTGATTTGGGAGATGGACGGGGTGCTGTGTACTCACGTCTGGACTAATAATTTAGGTGCTACAGTTTGCAGAGGATTAGATCCATTTCCATGCAGTAATTCCTTGCTGTAAATTCAATCTTACCTCAGGGGAGAGCCTTCTGACCATGCTGAAGTTAGAGAAAGGGAGGACAAGCCATGTGTCTTCCTCTTTCTTTCCTTCCGCTACTTTGCTAATTTGTATGTGGGCATGGAGTGGCAACACCCCATGATTCACCTCCTGACCAGCAGATTAGCACAACTTTAGCAAGCCACTCCCCAGAAGAACCACTCTCTAATTCCTCCAGTGCAAAGTTTGGGGAAGGGAAGGGCAAGTGGGTTCTCTGCATGAATGAGATGCGGAATTTATTGTTGTTAGACCAGGATACGTCAGTTCAGAGCCTGGATGTCCCTGGATTGGATGTGGCACAACCACAGAACAGCAGGGTGGCTCACACTCCAAGGAGTTGTAAATCTGTATGGAAGACAAAAGGGAACAGACGAAAGAGCTCAAGGACAGGAGGCAGTGAGTCAGCAGGATAGGGAATGGACTCAGCCTGTTAGCCTGTTCTTCTGCTCTGTTACAAGCTTCTCCTGTTTCTCCCATGAATCCCTGCACTCCTTTAGAGGGTGGATCAGCTTATGGACTTGTCCTCTGAACGGTGTCTTGCATTATTTCCCTATTCTGTCTTTCTCTAAGTCCTAAATGTCTCTGGTTGGCTGGCAACCAGCAGAGGGAAGAAAAAGGTGTCTTCTTCATTTTGCCTTCATCAGAAACTGGTATCCATATGCACCTTCTGAGGTGAGCAAGGTTTACAATGGTTCTTTTTTCTCTGGGAAGAGCCAAGAGAATGGCATGTTCTCCATGTCAAACAGCTTCCTTGTTTTAGAGATGCTATCTGTGCCTTGTTTCTGTTTAGGTATCGATGACATTGTATTATTAGTTGTGATGCAGTAGCACCTGGAGGTCCTTGCTGAGATCACAGCCCCTTTGTGGCAGGTTCTGCACAGCAATGTTCATGGAGACAACCCATCCTGAATGGATAGCAGTCAGACTAAAAAAACCCCACATATTGCAGAAGAGAGGATGTTCCTTTATTTTCAGCCCATACATGGTGGTCTTCCCAGTGGAGCTCTGAGTAATGTCTGGGGTGTTCAATATTCAGCTCAAATGGGACTTCCTGGTTCCTATTGAGTGGAGTTGGAGTTAATCTGCCTTACCTTTGATGTCTCAGATTATGTTCTTATATTTTAATCCAATCTAATTTTTCATCTCTTTCTCCAGGGCTCTCATATTTCTGACATATGAACAGTTACTGTGTCTGTTTTTCACCAGGGAGTTACTGCCAAATCTCACAATCTTATCTCTCACCAAGTTTATGTCTAATGTCCAGTTTCTTCTCCCAGTATGAAAATCAATGGCAGAAATCACACAGAAAGTACAATTTCACAAGTCAAAAGAACTCTTTTGTCTTGTGGTTGTTATGTCCAAGGAGAAGAACAGGGTCACTTCTCTTGCACAACAGCAAAAGCAAAGGAGGCTGAGAGAGCTGGGGATGTTCACCTGGAGAAGAGAAGGCTCCAGGGAGACGTGAGAGCCCCTTCCAGTGCCTAAAGGGGCTCCAGGAGAGCCGGAGAGGGATTTGGGACAAAGGCCTGGAGGGACAGGACAAGGGGGGTGGCTTCCCACTGGCAGAGGGCAAGGTTAGGTGGGAGACTGGGAAGGAATTGTTGGCTGTGAGGGTGGTGAGGCCCTTGCACAGGTTGTATAGAAAGGTAGTAAATGTCCCATCCCTGCAAGTGTTTTAGGCCAGGTTGCATGGGTATTGGAGCAACCTGGGCTAGTGGAAGGTGTCCCTGCCCATGGATGATCATTCAGGTTCCTTCCAACTCATACCATGATGATGATGATGATGATAATGATGAAGCAAAGAAAGCTCCCAGCTGTTTCCCAGTTATAGGCAGTGTGATGCAGACCCCAGAAAAGCAAGAGGAGACTCTACCGCTGGTTCAAATGGGGTCAGTATTTCACTCATCACCTTCAGAAGCAACAGTGGACACTGGCATGGCTGCAGGTCTGCAGGTCTGCTCCTTTCAGATTACAAATAACTTTTATATGTTCTTTAGAAAGAAGGAATTCCGAGAAGCAACACATTGACCTCACCCTGGGACACACCGAGTGAGCTGCAAGTTGCTAAACACCTAAGAGGGTTTAGCAACCCTCTATCACTGTTTGGAGATAATTTAGCACCACTCAAAGATGTCATATTGAGTGCCCTGAAGATGTCAACTGTATAGCCCAGGCAGTACATGTTGAGAGGACAGGATTCCTGCAGCACTGTGGGAAAACTCCGTGCTGAGCAAACTGAGATGAACTATTACCCCAACCCTCCAGCACTGCCCTGACAGAGGATGTTGCATTAAACCAAATCAGCGGGAGAAATATGATTTATTTAACCCTTAGAAAACGTTCATCTGTATTTACACTGCCAAAATGCTTTTAGCAATGAAGAATCGCAAAGATGAATTTCTGCAATTATTAATTCAAAGAGATTAGGGCTTGCAAGATATTAGGAAGAAAAGTTATGTTATAGGTATAAAAACTGCTAAAGAGCTGGTGATGTCAGAAATGCTCCATGACAGACTGTTTGAAGTGACTTAACACAAGTTCTCTCCATATAAAAGGATTTGGCTTGTGGAAAAAAAATATACAATCTATATATATATATAAATATATATAAATCCAATAACTCAACTGGCTCAGTTCCATTGATTCCTGAGGCTCTGTCATTGCCACCCTCTATTTTCTGCACACACAACACAGTGGTGATGAGTGTGATTGAAGCATCTACACAGATCCATGTGAGGAAATATCCTGAGCAAAAAATAGCTTTCACTGAAAAAATGTCCTTTACAAATCTAAATTTAGTGGGGGTTTAAAGACAGATTGTTTTACATCAGAAACGGAAAAGATTTCATGTCTATTTTTCTTTTTTCCTCTCCTTCTTTTTCCCTTTTCTCTTCTTCTTCTTTTTACCCTCAGTTGTTTTTTTTCCCAATTCTATGGAGTCAGGGTGAAAGACTTCACCAAAGGAATACAAATGAAAAGAAAAAAAGAACAGGAAAGTGAAGAAGGAAAAGAAATACACAGGTGGCAAGAACCTACTCAAAATATGTGATTTATTAAATTATAGACTTTACATAAACTTTTAAAGTGAGCTAGAAAGATGTTTTCTTTAGGAATAGATAGACCAGAAGTGGATTTATTGACCAATGACAAGCAGTAGATGGAGAGAGATTGAGATTTGGGGGTTATTTTGAAGTTTTATGTTACTGATCACAAGGACTAGGCAGTTTTGTTGTTTTGCACAGTGTGTATAATGCAAGTTTTAGTGATCAGAGCTTCTCTTACTGTGGGTTTTATAGAAACAAACTCAGTGGGTCTGAGTCACAAGTGTTGTTATAGTGTAAACAATAAATAAAAAATAAAGGGAAGACAACGGGATTTTAGTGTATTCCCACTAGAAAATGATGCCGTGTGGCTTATTGTAGGAAAAATGACCAAAAGTGATTAACTGCATCTAGAATGTGATTTTATTCATCTCTATCTTGTTGTTTCACCCCACACACATTTACCCTCCTTTTATTTGCACCAGATCCAGCACTAATCTCTCAGTACCTCTCACAGCCCTGGTGGTACCAAGTCATCTTGGAAAACCCCAGAGGAACTTCACAAGTCAAGGGCTTGGGCTCTCAAGTGGGTCTGGCTCCTCATTCCTTGGCTCTAGCAATCATTAGAGGCCAAGTTCTGTCCTTCATGTGCTGTTATTCCAGGCACATGTGACAACAGTAGACCTGTCATCGCTGCTCCTTGGAGATTCCTTATCTTCCATACTCAGCTGCTCGTTAAAGGGATGATGATTAAGTGACACAGTGAGGTCAGGGGACATCTTGGGGGCAGGATAGTGCTGAGCCCACCACCAACACAGGCTTGGTGTGGTCACCTCTTGTTGGGGAGTTCCCATATGCTCTAGAGATGTTCTCCTGACGAAACAGAGTGAGGAGGAGGGGACGTCCCAGCTGGATTATGGAGCACAAAGATGCCAGATGCTGCTGACCCCTCTAAAGTCCTCTCAGACAGAAAGAGATCCTTCTCCTCCTTTTAAAAGCATTAAGTGTTTTAGCTGAAATCTTGACCTCAGTCTTTCAAATAAGAAGTTGCAGGAGCCAGATGGAATCATAGAATCACAGAATATACTGAGTTGAAAGGGACCCACAAGGATCATCCAGTCCAACCCTTAGCCCTGCACAGGACCATCCCCAAGAGTCACACCATGTACCTGAGAGAATTGTCCAAACACTCCTTGAGCTCTGTCGGGCTTGGGGCTGTGACCACTGCCCTGGGGAGCCTATTGAGTGCCCAACCACCCTCTGGGGGAAGAACCTTCTCCTGACGCCCAACCTAAACCTGCCCTGACACAGCTTCAGGCCATCCCCTCAAGTCCTGTCACTGAAGATGGGTCCAGACTCTATCTGGCAAGTGCTCATCACAGATTGATTCCTGTTCCTTTAGAGAAGTAAGTGTTGTAATTGGATAGGTTGGATGGGACTCTGGACAACCTGCTCTAGTTGAAGATGTCCCTGCTCATTGCAGGGGGTTGGACTAGGTGACATTTAAAAGGTCTCTTCCAACCCAAACTTTTCTATGATTCCATGAAAAGTGACTCATGTAGGACTTGATGTGTTATCCAGGAACAGGTCATGCAGTGAGGATGAAGAGTGTAAGTCTGGGTTCTCATGGAGCAGCAAAGATTCCTTCACAGGCACTTCCCACACTGAGGGACAACATCCCTCATTGTCCAGCATTGAGGCAATGAATGAGATTATAATTCAGACAGTATTTGAGGTAATATTAGGGGAAGTCACAATTCTTGTTCCTCTTCCTGAGCAAAGAAAGGAAGAGAACTAAGGGCCAAAATGAAATGTAGCATTTGCCAGGTAATAATTGCTGTCCCATATAGGAATTACAGGAATTTAAAGAATATAATTCTCTGTAACCAAAACTGAAATGCCTCTAGTTCCACTCTTTCCCTCACTACCACATTGATTATGACTAAATCTTTCCCAGAATATGTGAAACCTTTTAATAAATGAGATTTCTTCTCCCTTAGGCAATCTCTCCCACCCCTTCCCTGTCTTAGGAAATCTGATTAAAATGTAGCAGAGTTTCTCTTTCAGTGGAAGAATATTCCAACAGAGCTGGTCAGCAGGCTCTGGCAGACCCTGAAGTTCTCCAAAACCACATTTATTTTCACAGAATCACAGAATATGGTGAGTTGGAAGGGACGCCCAAGGATCATTGAGCCCAGCTTCTGGGCAGGACAACCCCAAAAATCACACCTGAGAGTATTGTCCAAGTGCTCTTTCATTTAGATGCCAACTAACTGTCAGTTGATTCTGGGCCTGGAAGAATCCAGTTCTTCTCTATCAGCTCCTGGTGATCCCCTTGCTCTTCCCTTCCCAGATTGACAGCATGCAGGCCCTGCTCCACTGCCCCAACGTGCTGGTGTGTGTCGGCCGGGAGCCCTTTAAACCTGTGTCCATGGAGAATCTGAGGAAACACTCGGTGGAGAAGCTGCCCAACCTGCCTCCCCGTTCCAACGGCAACAACGTCAACGAGAACAATGAAAGTAAGCAAAGCTCTGGGTGTCTCCAGGCCTGTGCCCCACGGCGTTACAGGCACCCATTGTGCTGCCTCAACGTGCAGATTTCGTGTGGAAAATGCACTTCCCTCTCCCTCCCTCCCAGGCCTTTCCATCCTCCCCTTCTTTTTCTCTGGTTTCCTTCTAGGATTTCCTCCCTACGCCCCCCAGTCTTTCTCTTACATGCTCCCCGTGTCTGGCTGACTTCCCTTCCTCTTTCATATCTCTGTGTCTCCTTTTCCTTCCAGAACTCCCTCCTTTCCTGTGTCTGTCTCCCCAAACCCTTGAGATTTCCCACGGATCCTCTATCCCCTTGTCTGTCTCTCATGTCATGCCTGCACTCATGGACTTCCCTGCACCAGGACCAGAGGATGCCCTGGTTCTGTCAGCAGGAGACTCAGTTTCTCTTGCAGGTTACAGCTGCCCTTTTGGGAACAAAGTATATTTTTATGGAAAGGTTATTTTCAGGAAGGAGTATGTTATGGATTATTCAGGATTATATTTCTTATTATATTCTTCACCATGAGTTGTCTAAGCTCACAGGTAATTAAACCAGCCACCCTCTTAGCTTATGAAAGGAAACTTCCCGCTTCCAAAGGGCAATAATCTCACATCTATTAGGGATTTGTTGTGGGATGAAATTAAATGTGCTCTGGAGGTGGACCTGTTTTTCTCCATTGTCAATACCAGGAACTGGGAAAGATTCACTCATGTGTTGGCAACTAGTTGTAGAATTTTATGGACAGAGACATTCCACACTCACTGCCTGAGACATAAAAAATTGGGGGGAAACACAGGAATAAACTGGACCTTTGTCCACCAAGAGACCGAGCAAATATATCAGTTCAAATGAATAAAGATGATTAGAGAAAGCTATTTTGTGTGTTATTGGCCTTGGCTGATGTGCTCCCATTCAACACTCCCTTCCCAAAACACCTCCATTCAGCTGTGTATCCGTATGCCCACGGAGACACGTGATTGTTCAGATATATATACAAGTAAATTTTGGACAAACATAGATTAGAAACAAGATAGATGAATGTCTTTCAAGGCAGCCTGATAGCAGCATATTCTTCTTGAAATCAAGGGTCTAGGACCTCAGTAAATCTATGCATGTCACTGCACTAGGCCATAGAGATGCTTCAGATTACGATTCTCAAATTCCCTTCCTATCACTGATTCTTTCTGCAAATACCACTATTTATCACCAGATGACAACTCCTTTTCCATTTGTTCTTTATGTTTTAATAAACATTATAATTATTGATAGTGGCACATCCCTGAAGGGACTGAGTGTTGCTCTGGTCTACATGGCCACACATTTCCTGGCATGTGAATGGAGAAGTGGACAGTGCACAACAAATCATAGAATCATAGAGTTGGAAGGGACCCATCAGGACCATCAAGTCCAACTCCTGGCCCTGCACAGGACACCCCAAGAATCCCACCATGAGTCTAAGAGCATTGTCCAAACACACCTTGAAGTCAGACAGGTTTGGTGCTGTGACCACTTCCCTGGGGAGCCTGGGAATGTGTAACAATTGACCTGTAATTAAGGAAGAGAGTCACTTCTCCGTGTATTTTTCCCTGGTTGAATAAGAAAGATGAAAACTTGAACAGTTAAAGAAAGGAGTATTTGCAACGTGATAAAATATCAAAACTCTGAGACTAAATTGCTCTCTGTGTGTGTATTTATTTATTTATTTAATTATTTATTTGTCTTCCTGGCATGCACTTAGTAACACAAAGTGTTTCTGTTTCAATTTAGATTATAAAAAATGACGAAGTTAAGGTATTGAAGATTTTAATACACATGATTAATTCAAAACTTAACATTTAACAAGGAGGTTGGATTAGATGATCTCCAGGGGTCCCTTCCAACCCTAATTATTGTGTGACTCTGTGATTTATGGCCATCACTTAGTCAAAGACAAATTTTCAAATTACATAAATTGACACAAGCTTGGTTTTAATGAAATAACATCAATATTCTCTAGTTTGAGGGTTTGACTTAGGTATTTTGTGTCATCTTAATATGAGTTAACATTTCTCTCCATCTTTCTTTCCTTCACTCCAGTGAACTTCGGACTGAAAGCCAAAAAAAGCGTTATCCATCCTCGGTCGTCATCAAGCAACAGGTCCATGAGATTTTCTTTGTCATCGGAAAAGTCGTATCCCAACGGTCTCGCTGCCTCACCGGATAATGGAGCACCTTTCTCCAACGGCTGCTCCCACCCCAAGGCCGGGGAGCTGGTCCAGTCCCTGGTCAACGACGACATAGAGAAGCGGGTGCATGTGAACAAGGACGGGAGCTTGTCCGTTGAGATGAAGGTCCGCTTCCGCCTGCTGAATGATGAGACCTTGCAGTGGTCCACCCAGATCAAAAAGTCCAACCTGCTGAACCGGCTGCCTTGTGAGGAGTCAGGAGCAGAGGAGGACAGTGGAGTGGACCCTCTACAGAAAATGAACCCAGAAGTCAGCTCGGAGGCGGATGACTCGTTGTATCCCTGTGAGATCGATTCCTATATGTCAAAACTTGAGGAATCCGAGTGTGACGAGGTTCACTGTCACAGCTGTGGGAAGAAGCACCAGGACTACGACATTTGGAAGAACCCCATGCACACATCCCAGAGGGAAGAGCCCAGCGTACGGAGCACCTGGCGCACACGGTCGTCGTGCTCCAGCACGTCCTCCCGGAGGAGAGTCGTCCACAAAAAAATTACTTCCGTGGACAGCCTCCACACCACATCCAGTGAGGAATTCTCTGAGCACATTGTGAGAGAGTCCTCATCCTACTCAGAGACTATAGAGAACAGAGTGGCGTGTCGATCCGTCAAAAAGTGCAGGTGCCGAAGTGATTTGTCTACAGGTGCTTCCATTGGAGAAGATCAGCAAGGAGAGACTCGGGCAAGCACAGGGAATGGTCAGAGACCTTCATCCGTGGGTTTAATGTCACATTCCAGCTGTGAAAACAACCTGGATACTCAAGACTCCCCTGAAGACCATGAGATCAGCAAAACCATTTCACAAAATGAAGAGGAAAACTGTTTTGAAGCTTCCTCTGTGAAGGGCTTAAAGGATGATGTGGAAGAGGTTGAGAGCAGCAGAGTTGGGAGTGTCATGTCAAAGTCATCCCTGCAGTCCAAACGGAGCAAGAATAATGTCTGTGAGGAAACCAGCAGCGTGGGTAGGAGCATGTCCTCCTCCTCAAGCCTTCAGAAGGCAAATCAAGCAGAGAACTCTCGGGGCTCCACCCCTGCCAACAGTGTGCACAGCAAGTCCAGCAACTGTACCACCCAAAAAGCAAAGAGCGAGCAGGATGACCAGTCTGATGAAAATCCAGTGGTCTCCTCCTTGTCCAGTGAGTCCTGCCCTAAGAAAGAGGCTGAAGAGGCAGAAGAGGAAAGTGAAGTCAGAGAAGTCAGCTCAGTGTCAGCAAAAACAAAGCCCAGCCAATCAATTAGGGATGAGAGCAGTGAAGGGGAACGATGCTCTACACAAGGAAGCCACTCCAGAGCTACTGACAGGAACAGCAAGAAAAGTGACAGTGATGAGAACGTTCCATGCAACATCTCTTGCTCTTCCACAGGATCCAAAAAGAGCAAACGCAGCCACATTCATTTGGACGCACGGTCTGAAATGTCTGTGTCTTCACTTGGATCCTCTCCGAATAAAAAGAAGAATTCCCTACATGCAGATGATGCGAGATCGTGCAGCAGAGCATCCAATTACTCCAAAAGCTCATGTGAAACCAAGAAAAAATCTGTTGGAGACGCCATGTCTCAAAAGTCAGGATCTCTTCAGTCAAACATTTCATCTACTAGTGCAGCCGAAGCAACTGCAGGTCCTGCTGAGGAGAAAAGCTCTAAAAGTACCGCCAGTCACTACAGTAAATCCTCAAAAGGCTCAAAGAAGAGAAGCCATAGAGAAGACAATAGTAAACCATCATCCCTCTGCTCAAAATCTTCAAGTCCTAATGGAAAAGCTGGAGAGGGTCATGCCAAAGTTAGTTCAGAGCTCTCTTCTTCCAGACAGGGAAGTATGAGTGGGAGTGTGTGTTCCAAAGCTGACCACGCAACTGAGAATGAGATTAGGAATGGAAAGCCTACAAGTAGCTCCTCAAGAGTCTCTTCAAAATCAGAAGTAAAAGATAAATTCTTGTTGGCACAGGTATCCCAGGAGACGGATGAGAGGCGTTCACAGTCAAACATGTCTCAATCTTCAAAGTCAAGGCAGACAAAAACCAACAATCTTCGGGTGAAGATGTCAAACTCCAGCCGGGCATCACTGTCTGAGAGCACGTCGGTGCACAGCCTGCACTGCCCTGCCCCACCCAAAGGGAAGCCAAAGAGGAAAAACATGCGTCCAGCCATATTGAAGAATTCCTCCGTTAGCAGTGTAGGCACCAAGTCGGTGCTGAGCACAGGAAAAGAGCAGAAAGAAATTGTAGATTCCTCCAAAGAGACTTCCTATGGGTCTAGGTCAGCAGCACCCGAAGTAAACGATCAGAATAATAAAGAGACAGATGATTCTTGCAAAAAAAAAGCAGAGGAAGCATCAGAAGACACAGGTGTGCAGGAAGAAGGGAGTGATTTAATGCCATCTGCTCTGCCAAATACGTCTCCAGAAGAAGTTGTGCAAGAGTGGCTCAGAAAAATCCCTTCAGAAACGTTGCTTGTGAAATATGAAATGGAGGATGATGTGGAAGAGGAAGGTACAGAGACAGTTACCGAGGTGTCACACTGTACACACGCTGAGGAAGCTCCAGAGGATGAAAAAGCTGAGGAAAAGAATGAGGAGGAGGCTGAAAATGAAGCAAAGGTTGAAGTGGAAGGAGAGACAGCAGAAGACACAGCAATTAATGAAGAGGTTGAAGAATGTGTGAACCAGGAAGAAGTCTGTGAGGTTGCAACTGAGGCTGCCAAAGCTGAGCAGGCAGAAAGCAACCAGTCAGTTACCTCCAGCCAAAATAACAACAGGAGAGACCTGCCCACCTCTGTCCAGACTTCTGTCCAGATCATGAAGGCCTTGCTCAGTTCAAAACACGAGACCAAATTCGACCGATCGAACAGTTTGCCCGAAGTGTCCCCCACCATGGGGAGAAAACTCAGCAACTCCGCCAACATTTTGATTACTTGTCTTGCCAGTCTCCAACTCCTCGATGAAGAGTCAGAAGACCCATCAGACAACTCAAAAGCTTTGAATAAGTCAAGGTATACGGAGCTGCTGAATATTTTTCAAGCCCTGTGGTTGGGATGCACAGCTGAAAGGAGCGGTCCAAGCTCAGGTCAAGAGGCCAGTGAGCAGGCAAAGCCAGACCTTGGGTTTAAAGGCCCAAAATCTATGGATCACGCCTTCACTCACATGTCCTCCTCTGGGGTTGATGTCTGCAGTGGTTCTGGTGGCTCGGGAGAAGAATGTACAGCTGGTGCCACTTTGGTGGCACAGAAAACTGCTGAATTCAAATCAGCCGAAGTGGAAAATACAGAGACTGGCACTGAAGTGACTGAGGCTGAGGAGCAAAGTAAAGAGGGAGTGCAGCCATCCCGCCCTTCAACAGCCTGCTCAGACTCACACAGAGAGGAAAAAGCACAGTCTGCTAAAGAGGAATCTCTAATTCAGGAGGAAGAAGAGAAGGAGGAGGATCAGTGCCATACCTGTGAACACGGTCAGGAGGAAGGGGGAGAAAATGAAAATGAAGAAACCAGCAAATTAGCTGAAACTGGAGAACAAGAAGAAGCTGGAGCTGTGAATGATGAACTCCCACAAGAAAATCTGGAAGCCACCACTGATGATACAAATGTCAACAATGCTGATGCTGAGATGGAGATAAAAGCTGATTTGGAAGGGCATCTTGAAAAAGAGTCACCAAGTGACCCAGAGCCCAAAGTCAGTACACCCACCAGTGTGGGCACATCCGTTGTCCGGCAAAAGTCAGTGGATCCAGACCCAGTCTGGGTCCTGAGGCTGCTCAAAAAAATCGAGAAGGAGTTCATGGCTCACTATGTCAATGCCATGAATGAGTTAAAAGTCAGGTGGAACCTGCAGGACAACCAGCAGATGGATGAAATGATACAGGAGCTGAAGGAGGAAGTGAGTAAAAGGATACAAAAAAGCATAGAGAAGGAGTTGAGGAAGATCAGAAGCAGAGCTGGGACGAGGGTGCCGAGACCTCCGGATGAGCCAGTCACACTTGAGTCAAAACTCCAGACAGAGCAGAGGAGGTGGAGATTGCAAACTATGCACAAAAAGTCACTCTTTGGTGGCAAGAATGGCAACCAGAGCAGGCTGGAGGAGACAACAGACTTATCCCTCGATGTAGATAAAGACTTAGCACTCAGCGCAGCTTTTGATGACAGTATTAGTAAACAATCAAGCGAGGAGGAATATTGTCCATGTGACTCCTGCGTGAGGAAAAAAAATGGCCTCCAAGCCCCAAAGACTCCCAGTGGTGGCCACCAATGCCCCAGTCATGAAAGCATTTGATTTGCAGCAAATCCTGAGGCTGAAGAAAGATGATAAGGAGGAAGCCATTGTTGCAGAAACAGCCCAGGACATCAAAGGTGAACCCCAGGCAGGTGAAGAAGAAGTGGAGGACAATGAAGAAAAGGAGCCAGAAGTAAATGAATTAAATGGAGATGGAGAAGAACCTGAAATAGCAGAGAGTCAAAAAGGTGAGGGGGAGGATGAGGTGCAAAATGAAGAAACCAAAGAAGATGAAGCAGAAGAAGCAGGGGAAGAAACAAAAGAAGGAGAGGAGGAAGAGAAAGAGGAAGAAGAAATCGTTAAGGCTGAAGAGGAGGAAATAAAAGAGGAGGAGGAGGGAGAAACAAAAGAAGATGAGGAAGTAAAAGAGGAAGAAGCAGAGGAAAAGAAAGAGGAAGAGGAACTAAATGAGGAGGAAGGGAAGGAGGAAGAGGAAGAAGTAAAAGAGGAGGAAGAAGAAGAGGAGGAGGAGGAGGAAACCAAAGAGGAGGAGGAAGAAGTGAAAGAGGAAGAGGAAGAGGAAGAAGCCAAAGAGGAGGAGGAAGAAGTGAAGGAGGAGGAGGAAGAAGCAAAAGAGGAGGAGGAAGAAGCAAAAGAGGAGGAAGAAGAAGCGAAGGAGGAGGAGGAAGAAGCAAAAGAGGAGGAGGAAGAAGCAAAAGAGGAGGAAGAAGAAGTGAAGGAGGAGGAGGAAGAACCCAAAGAGGAGGAAGAAGAAGAAGTGAAGGAGGAGGAGGAAGAAGCCAAAGAGGAGAAGGAAGAAGAAGTGAAGGAAGAGGAGGAAGAAGCAAAAGAGGAGGAGGAAGAAGCCAAAGAGGAGGAGGAAGAAGAAGTGAAGGAAGAGGAAGAAGAAGCAAAAGAGGAGGAGGAGGAGGAGGAGGAGGAGGAGGAGGAGGAGGAGGAGGAAGAGGAAGGTGCAGAAGAGGAGGAGGAAGAAGAAAAAGATGAGGAGGAAGAGAAGGAGGAAGAGGAAGAAGTGAAGGAGGAGGAGGAAGAAGCAAAAGAGGAGGAGGAAGAAGTGAAGGAGGAGGAGGAAGAAGCAAAAGAGGAGGAGGAAGAAGTGAAGGAGGAGGAGGAAGAAGCAAAAGAGGAGGAGGAAGAAGTGAAGGAGGAGGAGGAAGAAGCAAAAGAGGAGGAGGAGGAAGGGAAGGAGGAAGAGGACGGTACAAAAGAGGAGGAGGAAGAAGCAAAAGAGGAGGAGGAAGTCAAAGAGGAGGAAGAAGAAGTGAAAGAGGAAGAGGAAGAAGCAAAAGAGGAAGAGGAGGAGGAGGAAGAGGAAGGTGCAGAAGAGGAGGAGGAAGAAGGAAAAGATGAGGAGGAAGAGAAGGAGGAAGAGGAAGAAGCAAAAGAGGAGGAGGAAGAAGTGAAGGAGGAGGAGGAAGAGGAAGGTGCAGAAGAGGAGGAGGAAGAAGGAAAAGATGAGGAGGAAGAGAAGGAGGAAGAGGAAGAAGCAAAAGAAGATGAGGAAGAAGTGAAGGAGGAGGAGGAAGAAGCAAAAGAAGATGAGGAAGAAGTGAAGGAGGAGGAGGAAGAAGCAAAAGAGGAGGAAGAAGAAGTGAAGGAGGATGAGGAAGAAGCAAAAGAGGAGGAAGAAGGGAAGGAGGAAGAGGAAGAAGCAAAAGAAGAGGAAGAAGAAGCAAAAGAGGAGGAAGAAGGGAAGGAGGAAGAGGAAGAAGCCAAAGAGGAGGAAGAAGAAGTAAAGGAGGAGAAGGAAGAAGCAAAGGAGGAGGAGAAGGAGGAAGAGGAGGAAGAGGAGGAGGAAGAAAAGGAGGAAGGTGCAGAAGAGGAGGAGGAAGAAGCCAAAGAGGAGGAAGAAGAAGTGAAGGAGGAGGAGGAGGAAGAAGCCAAAGAGGAGGAAGAAGAAGTGAAGGAGGAAGAAGAAGCAGCCAAAGAGGAGGAGGAAGGGAATGAGGAAGAGGAAGAAACAAAAGAGGAGGAGGAGGAAGGGAAAGAGGAAGAAGCAAAAGAGGGGGAGGAAGAAGAAGGGAAGGAGGAAGAAGAAGAAGTAAAAGAGGAAGAGGAGGAGGAGGAAGGGAAGGAGGAAGAGGAAGAAACAAAAGAGGAGGAGGAAGAAGGGAAGGAGGAAGAAGAAGAAGTGAAGGAGGAAGAAGAAGAAGAAGCCAAAGGGGAGGAGGAAGAGAAGGAGGAAGAGAAAGAAGGAAAAGAAGAGGAAGAGGAAAAAGAGAAGGAAGAAGAAACAAAAGAAGAGGAGGAGGAGGAAGGGAAAGAGGAAGAGGAAGAAGGAACAAAGGAGGATGAGGAAGCAAAGGAAGATGAGGATGAAGCTAAACAAGAGGAGCAAGAAGTGGAAGAGGAAGAAAACCCAAAAGAGGAGGAGGAAGAAGAAGCAAAAGAGGAAGAAGAGGAAGAAAAAGAGGAAGAAGAAACAAGGGAAGAGGAGGAGGAAGCAAATGAGGAAGAGGAAGAACAAGAAGAAGAAACTCAAAATGAAGAGCAGGAAACTGAAGAGAAGTCCAAAGGTGAAGAGGAAGCTGAAAATGAAGCTGAAGAAACAGAGGAGCCAGAGGATGATGAAGCAGAGACATCTGAATGCAGAGGGGATGCCAAGGGCTCTGGAACTGACAATAATCCTGGAGAAGATGATGCAAAAGGAAATGAAGAAGCTGAGCAGGATGAAGCTGAGGCAGTAGAAGATGCAAAACCAGAGTCAGAAGGTGAGGCTGAGGAGGAAAATGATGAGAATGAGGAGGAACCTGCCAATGATGACCCTGACAAGGCACATGAAAAACACGAAGGCAAAATCAACAGCAAGGTTTCTCAGAAAGTCTCAAGGGCCAAAGGCAAGAAAAATAGCAAAAAGCTGGAGAGTCTGAAAACATCCACCGCCTTTTCTTATTATTCTTCTGTAGGAAACTTCTCACAGCAGTCCCAGAAGGGGTCTGAAGATAAAGATGAGGGAGAAGACGAAGAGGAAGGCAAAGATGACCACAACCCTGGGAGTGACCCCCCCAATGGAGAGATTCGAAGTGATGAGAGCTCTAAACCCTCACAGATGTATCCTGAGAGCGAGGAAGAGGAAGAAGATGAGGACAAAGATTCTTCAGGCACTGACGCTGCGGGAGATGAGGACGCAGCAGACGCTGAAGGTGCAGATCCAAAGAAGGCTGAAAATACTGATGGAGTTCAGGCTTCTAAAAAGAAAGAAAACTCTGATAATATTGACCAGGAAGACTTGGACTTCTAGAACTGCTTAATAAAAACTGGTTTTTTCTTTCTTTCTTATTTTCTTTCTTTTTTTTTTTTTTTAAAGTATATTTTCATTACATATTCCAGTATCTCCAGTGAGTTGAGTCATCATAACTGGCTTTTCTTCTGAGTTAAATGTGGTAAACTTGATCTTGAATTCTATAAAGTTGCAATTGCCTGCCCTCATTTCTGGAGGGCTGGTAAATTCATTAATATTTTGTGGTTTCAATAGATAAAGTGGTTTGGGGAAAGGGAAGGCGGTTTTGTTTGTGACACCTTCTTGTTCCCACTCTTTAAGCCGTGCTGTTTGCTGCTTGAATGATCTGTGGCTCTGCTGGGCATCATCTCTGAGTGACTTCGGGATGCCTTTTGTCCGTTGCACAGCATATTTCCTGGGAAGATTTGCCAAGCCACGGAAACACGACAAAATTGGGATTCGTTGCCAAAGTCTGGTCAGAGCTCACAGAGATGTACATTCATTTTCCTCCCTCCCCTACCTTAGCCTGCCCTGCCTTCTCCATATCCAGAAAAAGGATCTGAGATTAAAAAAAAAAACGTTCCCCATTTTCCCTATTTCACTTTCAGCAGAGGTTGAGCTCATTCCCCACTTCATTGGAAAACCTCAACACCAAGAAAGGTCATTCCAGTAGATCTTCCAGTCCCCCCTTCTGTTTGTACTGTGCTCCTCACTGTAGTGGTAGATAAAAAAATTGAGTTAATTCACCCATTGGGCATCTGAGAAGTGGTTGAATGTGATATTGAACAACTTAGAAATAGAGTCAATCCCTTGGGATATCCTTTACTATTGCCAATGATGGCATCTAAGCACTTTACAACCATCTGGGATCCCTCAGACAATTTTGCACGAGGCCCTGTTTCGAAGCTGATGGGATTTGCAGTTGTTCAGTGCCTCGCCCTTGCAGACAACCAGCAAAATTGAAACTAATTTTCCCTTTAACACAAAAAAAGTTTGGCCATTTGTGCTGCAGCAAACAGCTGGAAGAGGCTTAAGCATTTATTGCAGAGGTTGGACTTTACAAACCACAATAGAGCTGCAAACTTCAGTTAGAAATGGTTTTTTACCAGATTGTATCTTTTTTTTTTCCTTCCCCTGGGGCAACATATGCATCTCTGAATAAATGCCCAACTAATGCCAGGAGAAGTCTGACCATACCTCATCTGCATTCATGTGGAAACCTCTAGGGAAACAGTCCATTTTATCAATAATTTGCAGGGAGAAGAAAACAGAGAGGGTGAAAACAAAATGCCTTAAACTGTATGGTGAAAAAGTATGTGTGTAGTGTCTTGTCGGGTTTGTAAAGATGTTTGCAGACATGTTGAAATAATCAATGTTCAAAATCAAATCATTAATACTGTTTTCATTCTTCAGACTCAATTTCTTAAACTCGCATCCAGCCAGTCCCACAGATCAGATTTCATTTCACTCACATTAAGAACTGGGTTCAGCTGCAGAGGTTCACACTTAATTTTAGGTGTCTGAGAAATAGGGCTCTTTGTGGAGTAGTCAGTGGAGAGCTGGAGCTCAGCTGAGCTGTTCTCACAAAGGCTGAGATGCTGGAAGGAGTCCAAGACCATCCACAAGACAGAGAGGTTGGATCTGGGCCTTCCTTAGAAGAAGGGCAGCCCTATCTGTGAGCCTCATGGAATCTTTGAACTCTTTGGGTTGGAAGGAACCTTTGGGATCATCCTGTTCCAACCTCCTGTCATGGACAGGGACACCTTCCACTAGCCCAGGTTGATCCAAGCCCTGTCCAACCTGGCCTCGAACACTTCCAGGGATCCAGGGGCAGCCACAGCTTCTCTGGGCAACCTGTGCCAAGGCCTCACCACTTTCACAGCCAGGAATTCCTTCCCAATATGCCATCTAACCCTGCCCTCTTCCAGCTTAAAGTCATTCCCCTTGTCCTGTCCCTCCAAGCTCTTGTCCAAAGTCCCTCTCCAGCTCTCCTGGAGCCCCTTTAAGCACTGGAAGGGGCTCTAACGTCTCCCTGGAGCCTTCTCATGGGGAGGTCTTGGGTCTCTAAGGACATCTCAGACAGAACAGCACCTCTACCTCTTTCTAGATTCAACTCAGTGGAACCATGACTGTCCCCAAGTTTGATACCTTGTCTCATCTTAGTCTCAGTTCCATGTTTTTTCTATGGACATTTTCATATCTAAAATGTGCTTTCAGACATCTCAGAGTCTGTGTAGTTTAAACATCAGCATTTAGTGCCAGTTGAGATGGCCTAGAGAATCCAGTGTCACACCCCAGTGTTGGTCTAAAGGGGTGCAGATCTCCTGTAGGTTCAGATCCATCAGAAACTCTTTGTAAATGCCAGGGATGCTTCAGGGCATCTTCAACTGGGGTAGTCATGGATGTAAAATAAACGAATCCTACCTCAAGAATCTGAAGTACCAGCTTAAAACTGAATGTTGAAACTTCTTTGGCTTGAAAGTACATTTGTTGTGGTTTAACCTCAGTTGACAACCCAGCCCCAAACAGCCACTCCCTCACTCCCTCCATGGTGGGATCCAAGAGACAATGGGAAAAGGGAGAGAACTCACTTTTTGGGCTGAGTTAAGGAGAGTTTCACAGGTAAAGCAAAAGCCACACACACAGGGAATTAATTCACACAAAACAAGGAATTAATTCACTGCTTCCCATGGAAAGGCAGGTGCTCCGTGGGAGTAGGTCCCCAATACACAGAAGGGTGACTCAAACCATGACACTTGGGAAGACAAATGTCTTCATTCCAAATGTCATCATTCCGAATGTCTCTCCCTTTCCCCTTCTTATCCCAGTTTTATATGCTGAGCATGACACTATATGGGCTGGAAAGTCCTTGTGATCAGTTGGGATCAGCTGTTCTGGCTGTGTGACATCCCAACTCCTTGTGCACCCCCAGCCTCCAGAAAAGGCCTTGAGTCTGTGCAAGCCCTGCTCAGCCATAACAAAAGCATCCCTGTGTTATCAACAGTGCTTCCAGCACGAACCCAAGACACAGTCCCGATCCAGCCACTGTGAAGAAAATTCTCTCTACCTCAGCCAAAACCAGCACAAAAGGAAAATGAAAACTTGCTCCCCTCACAGAAATATTTAAAGTTTTTCTGGTATTTCAGCATTGCACTAACAGGTGAATTCCCACATCTGGAGCGTCTGATGAACCTCACATCTTCCCCACAAGCCAGTCCTACCCCTTCTGTGTCATCAAATGTCACCTTGAAGTGCTATTTGAAGGTTAAAGCAGGAATTGTTGTGCATGAGCTCAGTGCTGGGCTTTGCACATAAATTAATATCTCTTGTATGAGCCAAATTTCATTGCAAATGATTTCAAGCACCCACCGTTTACACAAGACTTGATATCCTCCTGAATCCTCCTTTCCCAGACTTATGCTGATGGTTAAAGACAGCAGAGTATCAGTGATCCCTCTGGGATTTACTATCCAGGTCAGGAAGGAACAGCAATCCTGCAGGGCAATTTTCCCCTTCTGCAGTGATGCCCTATGATATCAGCATTCACAGTCTATACCAAACCTTTTCAAGGGTTCCACACACCAATTCTAAAATACTTTTTAAGGTGTCCAGCATGAGAAATGTCAAAAATACAGTTACATCCACGGATCTATCATTAAGGCACCAAGGAGAAAGTTATGCTGGACTGGATTCATAACACTGAGTCGAGGCTTGTGTGTCAGATGGTGTGTCCTGGGTTCTCTAGGCAATGTGGAAAGACAGGATTTCCCAGCAGTTATTCAGAGTGTGATACAGGACTGTCATCTGGAGGGGTGAAGCCCATGGGCTGTAACATCCTAACCCAGGTACTTGGACCAAATGTTTGAATTCAAGCTGGGACTACCCCTGGAGCTTGTAAAGTGGGCAGGTACCACCAGGTGACCTAGTTAAAAACCCGGCCTGGGGACACTGGGTGAAGGCTGTGGCATTCCTGATGCCAGGGAAAGGTGTTTGCTGCTGGAAGAAGCTTGTTATTCGGTGCTTGTCAGTCATAGAATCATGGAATTATAAGGGCAAGAGAAGACCTCTAAGGTCATAGAATCATAGAATGGTTTGGGTTGGAAGGAACCTCAAAGATCACCTAGTCCCGACCCCCTGCCATGGGCAGGGACACCTTCCACTAGCCCAGGTTGCTCCAAGCCCTGTCCAACCCGGCCTTGGACACTTCCAGGGATGGAGTAACCTCAGCTTCTCTGGGCAACTTGTGCCAGGGTCTCACCTCCCTCACAGGGAAGAATTTCTCCCCAATATCCAGCCTAAACCTCCCATTTCCTTTTGTACCCATAAAGACCATCAAGTCCGATTGTTATTCCAGCACTGCCAAGCCCCCCAGTAAACCATATCCCTGAGTTCTACATCATTCTTGGTTTCCTAAGGAGCAAAGTGAAATATCTGCTTTCTGACACATCAGTTCTTGCAGGATTCAGACAAGAACAGCTCCTGGTAGCCATGGTTCTGATCCTGGCATGAGACACTCACTGGAAGTGCTACACATTGACTTAACTTTAAACATTCCTGGTGAAATATCTCCCTCTGATCCTATCATCCAGAATCCCATCAAAACCAGTGGGAGGAGAGAGGCAAAGAGTGGGATTCATCTGCTACAGGTAGCTATGTTAGGAGGAGAGGAACTACACCGTCATCAGGAACATTTTTCCCTGCTGAGTGAACTAAATTGCTCAGATGGAGATCACAGAATCACAGAGTCATTTAGGTTGGAGAAGACCTCCAAGCCCATCAAGTCCAACCTATGACTGATTCCCACCTTGTCACTCAGCCCAGAGCACTGAGTGCCACTTCCAGTCATTCTTTAAACACCTTCAGGGATGGGGGCTCCACCACCTCCCTGGGCAGCCCATTCCAAAATGTCTCATGTGGGAAACGCTGTTCCCAGTGCAGCTGCTCAAAAGCATCTCATGTTGATGACTTGGAGGCTGTCAGGCAACAGTTCAAGCCAGTCATCCCATGGAAGTTTTAAAAGCGTTTGTTGGCTCCAAAGTTACAAGAGGAATGGCTTTAAACTGAACAAGAGTAGATTTAGGTTGAATGTTAGGAAGACATTTTTCCCTGTGAGGTTGGTGAGGCCCTGGCACAGGTTGCCCAGAGAAGCTGGGGCTGCCCCTGGATCCCTGGAAGTGTCCAAGGCCAGGCTGGACAAGGCTTGGAGCAACCTGGGATAGTGGAAGATTTCCCTGCCCATGGCAGGGGGTGGAATGAGATGAGCTTTGAGGTCCCTTCCAACCCAAACCATTCTGTGATCCTGTGATCACCCTTCTCTTCTAAAAGCTGCTGCTGGAACTTAATGGGGTAGTGAAAGGGCAAACATTTCCCAGGATTTCTCCTCCAGCTGTTGACTGATAATTTTAAAGTTGCCTGTACACAGTCAGTGTCACACCCTATTTGTGTCGACTCAGTCAGCTCCTTACTCAGAGCATCAGCAAAGAGAAAATCAAAAAGAACACAGAAATACAACTGTGAAACCATGAAAACTGAAATCACAGGAGTCCCTGCCCAGGAGACCTGTCCCACTCATATCTGTGTTTGTCACCATCCGTGTTTGGGCAGTGACTCATAAAATCACAGAATATGCTGAGTTGGAAGGGACCCACAAGGATCATTGAGTCCAACCCTCAGCCCTGCACAGGACCATCCCCAAGAGTCACGCCCTGTGCCCCAGAGGATCATCCAAATGTTCCCTGAGCTCTGGCAGCCTTGGTGCTGTGATCACTGCCCTGGGGAGCCTGTTCCAGTGCCACACGTGTGCCCATCCCAGTTGGAGCAGTGTGGGCTCTGCACCAGCACAGCCTGCTCACCAAATCCCTGCTCAGAGGGGCTGGGGAGCAGTCACAGCGTGAATCCAGAGACAGATGTTGCTCAAATAGGTGTTTCCTTCCTCCATCAGTCTTTCCCAGAGCATCTCTGAAGGAAGCACTCAGCTGAAAAGGATCCCTCGCAGTCACATCTCTCTCTTCCCAAGTTTGCATTTCCCCTTGGCTGGGATGACTCACGTGCCTGTTGGGTCTTGCAGCTTCCCTCTCCCAGCACGGGAACACGTGTTCCCAGCAGCTCCAGGGCTGTCACGTTTGTACTGGCTGGGAAGATAACGCCTGTCACCACCTGGAGGGGATTACAGCTGCTGTCTGTCAGTGGAGCTGAGGAGGAGGAGAGGCAACGTGAGACTTGCACAGCCATACAGTGTGTTTTCCTGTGCACCTCTGCTTGCCTTTTGGGTGGTTGTTTTTGGTTGTGGTTTTTTCGGGTTTTTTTTACCAGCCACACAAATTGCTTCTTGATGTTCCTTGGTTTTGTTTGCTTGTTCGTTTTTTGATAGGAAATATTTGGTGAAAGAGATGATGAGGAGCACAGGGAAAACTCAAGTGCAAACCACAGCAATAAAGGAAATGTGCTCTCTAAAGCTGAGGTCTTTACAGATGTGAGTGAGCAGACACTCCTCTCACTAATGGAGAGCAATAATCCCCCTTTCCTTGCTGACATAGTGCCATATTTAGCTCCGACCACTTGAAATCCCAGCTGCCTGGCAGGAAAGGGTGGTTTGTGGTTATTTCTGAATCTCAGGCTCCTTCAGTAGGTTTTCTTCCAGAGGGCAGGGAAGGTTTCCAAGCTGGCTGTGTATGTGCCCTGCAAGCTCCCTCTTTTCTTTAACTGGAAGGTGGAGAACTTGCACTGCAGGGCTTGGTGTCTCCTTGGCAAGTGGCAGGAATCAGTGCTCCTCCTAATCCTGTGGGATGGAAACACTCAAATCCACACACACATCAAGCTCCAGGCATTTGGGAGTTGCAGTGTTTCACTCCAGAAGTGCAATACTTTCTTCCTGCAGCAAGACAGACCTTGGGGATAAGTCCATCAGTCCTGTGGCTCCTCCAGAGAGGCACAACCTGATGGATGCAGGAAGAGTGGTTGGGACGTGGGATAAGGAATACGCAACAGTGGTTTAAACTGATGCAGTGGGTGGTTTAAACTGATGCAGTGGGTGGTTTAAACTGATGCACATGACCAGGCATTACATCCTTGGCAGGAGTGAGTCCCTGCAATTTGCCCTCCTCCAGACTGGATACCTGGAGCACCTGGAAGAAGAACTGGGAAAAAGTGTGTTAAGAGGTCTGAAACAAACAAGCTGTTTGAGGGTGTGGGATCTCTCTCCATCTCTTCTGCTGGAGTTGCCCTGCTTTTGGTGAAAAATTTTCCCAGGCACAGAGCTGCAGAGAAGGGGGCTCAGATTCTGGGCTTTTGAATAGTGAATTATTGAGAGTTTATATTCCAGAACAGTGCCAGGCACCAAGACATCATCTGAGCTGTGTCCATCCAACATAGGCTTTCTAGGAAGAGACTCAACTGGGGATTCCCTGATTATTTCAGTCATTATTTCAGTGTGGACACCAATGTTTATACAGACTCTCTGTACGCCAGAGGGATTATTTAGGGAGGAATTCCTGATATCCCAAACCTTGTGTTTGAGACAGAAGAAGTTGTGTTTTCTGTGATCCTTCAGAGCATATTAGGGTGGAGATGTTTATTTTCTCATGCCCCTAAGCCACAGACCCCACCACCGAGTCAGGCTCAAGGGGCAATCTCCATGACCCCGCAGCCGCTTCTAATTTTAACTCCCCGCCCTCTGATCCCAGCATCAGGGTTTGTGCAGCTCCAACAGGAAACATCCCTGCTGACCTTTCTAATTTCAGGAGCTTGATGCTTGCAATCCACAGGAAAACCCCTACCCAAGAGCAACCTGCACAGTTGGCAATGAATTGCATTTTGCCTTTGCTGCAGCTCAGAGCACCCAGCCCTGCTCAGGGAAAGGATATGTTTATTCTAAGCCCTGTGGTGTGAAAGTGGGGTTGGACTGTGAGGGTTGAAAGGGCAGGTTGTGGCAGGCTTGTGGGGTTTTTTCCCTCAGTAAGAAAGGCTTTGCCTATTGCAGAGTCCTGGCCAACAGACACGACATGTATTAACCTTTCAGCTCTTGCATAAAGGAGGGTGCTCGGGCTCATTTTCCAGTTCTAAAAGAGCTGAGCAAGGCTCTTTCAGCCCTGTGACAGAGAGGGAGTGGGCGTAGGAGCAAGGTCAGGACAGTGCTTCCTAAGCGGATGGAAATGCTTCCCTGTGGTGCCTCATTAGTCTGTTACAGCACAGAAATCCTCCCCCTCCCTGGGAGTTCTCCACGGCCCCGGGGGAGGGGGCAGGGCTGCCTTAGGGCAATGGCTGCTTTGGCTCCCACCCTGGCCCTCCTGATCCCTCGTGCCGAGGTACAGAGAAGGCTGTAGGACTCAGACCCAATAAACACCACCCTGTCCTGAAGCAGTGCCTCTCCTGTCCATCCCAGCGACCTCAACCCCTCCAGGCTAATTCCATTTTAAGTTTTGTTAATGACACAGAGAAGTCTCTGGAATAAGCAAAAATCAGTTTGTTGGACACTAAGACATTTGAAGAATAATTTGCTGGTTGCTAAACATTCAAATTTCTGCATTTCTTTTTCAAACATCAATTTCTTCCCAAGTCAACCAGAGCAGGAGCTTTGCTGAGTTATGAGGAACCAACCCCTGCTCTTGAGAATCTCAGTGAGCAGCAGGACTCACCCTTTTTAAAGAGTCAGGAGCAGGCAAGGAATGCAGCCAGGTCTGGCTCTCACTCGACTGTCTGTCTGTCTGTCCTGCAGTCTCTCCCTCTTTGTGCCCTCTTGCATCAGACGTGATTCACCAAATATCAGGGAGGGCAGACACAGCCCAGTGCTGCAATCCCTGCAGGAATTCACAGAATCCCAGGATGGCTTGGGTTGGAAGGGACTTTAGAGCTCATCTCGTTCCAATTCTGTTAAGTAGCAGACTGGGTCTTTCGGAAAACGTGTGGTAGGAGGAACAACCCCAAAAGCTGTTTCTTAACAAGGAAATATTGAGAGGCACAAGGTAGAAAAAACAGTTACCATGAGGAGCTGCAAGGGAGCTGCTGGCTCCCCTGAGCCAGCTGCCATTCCTAGAGGGATCCTAAGCTTTCCCAAACATGAGGTGCATCTTGTCTCTGTTGTTCACCAAGGACCATGTCATAGAGCCATAGAACCACAGAATGGTTTGAGTAGGAAGGGACATTAAAGCTCATCTCATTCCACCCCCTGCCATGGGCAGGGACACCTTCCACTAGCCCAGGTTGCTCCAAGCCCCATCCAACCTGGCCTTGGACACTTCCAGGGATAGGGCAGCCACAGCTTCTCTGGGCAAGAAGATAATGCACCAAGTTGTCTTGAGGGAAGACACCCACCCTGTCGCTGGCTCCCCATGGGCTGCACGATCCTCGCTGACCCCATGGACCACTCGAGGTGGGCTGGGGACTGTTAAGGCTCCCTCTGTTCTTTGGGGTGACATGTGTGGTTGCTTTGGGCTGCTAAACCTAGTGAGATGATGGAGCAGACAAGAGAACAGAGATTCCACATTAAAATCTACAGTGATGTCGATGAGTGTATCCCTGTGTTTCTGGTAACACGGATTATATTTTTTGGCAGAAGCCCCAGTCTCTTCCCCAGTCTTCCACCTTGGCCCAAATTTAACCTTGAAAGTAAATACCCAACAGCCCTAATATGCTGTATTTCACTTGGCTTCCCTAGACACCTGGAAAGTAAAGATAAAATCATCAGATCATAGAATGGTTTGGGTTAGGAAGGACCTTGTAGATCTAGTTCTGACCCCCTGCCATGGGCAGGGAGGAAGGACACTAAAGAGTACCCTGAAGACAGGGCCATAATGCTTGTTCCAGGGGTAAGGAATGCTTCATTCAGACTTGGTACTACATTGTACACCTGAAAATCCCATCCCAAGAAGACAAGTCCACGGCAAGGGAGTAAAATTTTGGAAGTTATTCATGTAGTAACTGAGCCAAAGTCCTTAAAAATATGAGAAGTTCAAGGATGAGACCAAGACAGTGAGGACAGTGATCCCTGGCAAAATCAATCTACACCAGCGATGTGTGCTGGGAGGGAAGGAGAACATGAGGAGGAAAATGCAGCCATTCTGTGAGTTTTTTATTATCTCCCACGGCTGCTGCCCACACTGAACCACAAGGATTTGGTTACATCAGATGTCTTTTGGAGCTGTCAGCCAGTGGCAGCTAGGTAGCACATCTAATCTCATCAGGTTTCACCTTCCTGTGACATCCCTTTAGCAAGAAAAGAGGATTGTGCATCTCTGGCTGCACCCCAGGTCTGAATCACGTGTGGGAGTGCTGCTGCTGCTGGAGAGGAAGGACAGGAGATGGGAAAAAGTTGAGCCCCCCTTCCTTTCCCTCACTTTCCTGTTGCTCATCCCTATCTCTTCCTGTCTGGTAATCCTGGCAGACACTGACCTTTTCCCAGCAAGATGTCAGGAACCCAATGTCCCTCTTGGGCTCTGGGCTATTCCCTACCAGGGTGACAAGGAGGGGACCAAGGGGAGCTGGGAGATCCCATATCCCACAGCCACTGAGCAGAAGGGAAGGAACAGGGCATCCATCCCCAAACAGTGTTCTGGATATATGAGCAAGTACAGGTGTCTTAGAGCCTCCTTTCCAAATCAGGAGTAGTTCAAACAATTCCACTCTGGGTTTTTGCCGTGTTGGAGCAGCATGTGGAGAATGAAAGGGATGGGTTTGTATTAGTGTCATTAATAATCAAGAATTAGAATTCAGGTCTATACTAATTATACCTGCAGTAGATGCTAAGAGGGGAAGGCATTTTACAGGACTTCAGGAGACAACTCCATGACCTGGGTCTCCTAATAGAGTCTTATTGTTTCATGTAGATCATCCAGAGAGAGAGAAAGAACCACTAGGCTCTAGCAGAGGTTGTACAGACTCATAAAAGGAACTTTGAAATAACCACACTGCCTTTCCAGCCAGAGATATTTGGAGCCTGTGCTTAAACCACAGCTCTTCCCTCAGCGCTTCCAGCTGTCTAGATGACTTCTCAGGTGCCTGTCCTTCTGCTGTTGATCATGTACAGCCACCCAAGCTCTGGGTACTTCTACACTGAGAAGTACAAGCTGGTATTTCTCCAGTCGTCATTCTCATTGGTCTTGATCATCATAGAATCATAGGATGGTTTGGGTTGGAAGGGAATTTAAAGATCATTTTGTTCCAACCCCCTGCCATGAGCAGGGACACCTTCTGCTATCCCAGGTTGCTCCAAGCCCCGTCCAACCTGGCCTTGGACACTTCCAGGGAAGGGGCAGCCTCAGTTTCTCTGGGCAACCTGTGCCAGGGCCTCACCACCCTCACAACCAAGAATTTCTTTCTAATATCCATTCCAATGATCTGGTCAGTGTTCTCAGAGCAGGTTCTACCACACACAGTCAGCAAAAACAGTCACAGAAATTCTTTCTCCAGTCCCACCAGTGCCTTCCAGTCAGGGGCATTAGTAGGGAACGCAACTCTTGAGTGGTCTGAAGAGGTCCCACCTGGAAGCTGTTTTGTTTGACATTTCAATGGGAAGAACATGGTCTTCCAGGGCAATGTCCTTACTGCTGAACTATCCAACTACTGCCATGCACCACTGGATACTTTAATGAAACAGAAACAATATGGAGTATCTATGGATTAGTGCCCTTTCCTAAAATATGGGAAAGCTCCATATGGAGTTATTTTAACAAAGGCATCCTGAAGTGAGGCGAAAGGATCTAAGTGCTAAAGAGGCAAAAGGTTGCTTCCGACTGCTGCTAAAATTTTTGCAAGGAACAGGTTGGCATCTTCTGGATACACCCACTGGATCAATCCCCAAAGTCAAGCAGGTAAGGACATGTTTGGCTGGTGAATCCCAGCAGGGTTTAGAGGTGAGTAAGCTCCTCACTGATCATCACTGTGGAGACTCAGGCAGCTCCAAACATGTCCAGAAATGTATATGCTGGGAGGGCTGGACTGATGGCAAGAAAAGAGCGTCTGGTGCATCTGGAGTTGGTGACTGCAAACTTTTCCTTTGGGAAATCAACTACTCTAAAGATTTGCAGCACGATGAAATCCAAGAGAGGTGGTAGCACAGAGACCTTGCTAAGCTCAGGGAATCCAGAACACCATTTTTTGAAGTCAGACTCAGTAATTGTCCTTCCCTGATGCAGAAGCAACTTGTTTAGCAGAACTAGGCACTGCTCTCTGCTTTCTGGTGACCAGTGATGGAACTCAAGGGAACAGTAGGAAGCTGTGCCAGGAGAGGTTTAGGTTGGATATTGGGAAAAGGTTCTTCCCCCAGAGGGTGGAGGGGCACTGAACAGGCTCCCCAGGCAGTGGTCACAGCCCCAAGGCTGCCAGGAGCTCAAGGAGCATTTGGACAACACTCTCAGGCACGTGGTGGGATTGCTGGGGTGTCTGTGTAGGGCCAGGAGTGGGAGTTTGATGGTCCTTGTAGGTCCCTGCCGGCTCAGGACATTCCGTTTCATTTCCTGTGGCAATGAAACACTGAAAAGGTGGAGACAATTCCACTATAAAGGCAGTTAAAGCCTCATCCGAAAACTGAGAAATTGCCTCCCAGTTTGGGGAATGTTACATGTAAGGTTGATTAGTGCTGAACTGAAGCTTCACCATGTCTTCTTGGAGACCCACAGTGTCACCCTGCTGGAATCACCCATCCTCATGTGGACAAGGCAAGGAGAGAGCAAAGCAATCCTCCTCCTCACCAGCCATAAGGATGTGTGTCACGTCAGCACTGTACAAATCCCTGGAGTCCAGATCCTTTGACACTTGTGGCAACACTCCATCACTGCCTTCCATCCAGGAATGTGTGCAGCCCTCCCATCTCCCTTCCATTCTGGATTCTCCTCGGCCCCAAAAGCTGCAACGGCAGGTACCGGAGATGAGCAGGCCTGAACTTGGTGCCATGTGTAGAAATTGCAGCTGCCTCATTATGGGTGTGATGCAAAGCAGACTGACCTGAATATTTGTCTAAACTCCATTGACTGGATCGGTTTTCCAGCTGCAGGTACCAGAGAGCACAAGAAGCACCAGATACCTCTGTAAGGGCAACCGAGTTGCCACTCCTTGCTGTCTGTAACAAATATTTAGACAACCAGTTCATGTGGAGACACCTGCAGGTGTCCTGACTTCAGGTGCCCACAAACTGAAGCTAAAAGTAAAGCAAGGTGAAGTGAATCCTACCCTAAGAATTAGGGAGAGAAGTCATAGGATCACAGAATGGTTTGGGTTGGAAGAGACCTTAAAGATCATCTCATTCCACCCCCTACCATGGGCAAGGACACTTTCCACCATCCCAGGTTGCTCCAAGTCTCGTCCAACCTGGCCTTGGACACTTTCAAGGATGGGCCAGCCGCAGCTTCTCTGGGCAGGTGCTCACACAGTGACTCTGGTGCTCTCACAGTAAGCAATTTTACCTTTCCTGTGTTTCCCAGAGCACTGGCACAGAATTGTTCTAGGAATGGTTTAACAGCTGCAGTAACTCCCAGATCTGGGAAAAAAAAAAAATAAATGTAACCATAAGTTATGAAGTTTGGCCACTGGGATGGGTTCCCTGAAGCTTTTGCCTTCTCCAGGAAAAAGGGGATCCATTTGAATCTGGCACGTCATGGTGCATGTTCCAGGTGGGGGAATCCAGCTGAAGACCACCCTGTCTCTGTGTTTGTAGTCCCTTCCTTATCTGGGAGACTCGTGTGGTCAGTTTGCCCTTGATGCCCAAAAAGAGGTGAGATAAATCTCCACATCATCAGGAGAGAAAACAGGCAGCTGGACTGAGGCATCACTGGAAGAATCCCTGTTATTAAATAATACTGCTATGGAGATATATTAATTATGATAACCCCAAGAGGCCCAGCAGCTTAAGAAGGCTGGAGAGGGACTTTTTACAAGGGCATGGAGTGACAGGAAAAGGGGAGTGGCTTTAAGCTGAAAGGGGCTGGGTACATGGGATATTGGGAAGAAATTCTTCCCTGTGAGGGTGGGGAGGCCCTGGCACAAGTTGCCCAGAGAAGCTGTGGCTGCCCCATCCCTGGAAGTGTCCAAGGCCAGGTTGGACGGGACTTGAAGCAACCTGGGATAGTGGAAGATGCCGCTACCATGGGCAGGGATTGGAACAAGATGATCTTTAAGATCCTTTCCCACCCAAACCATTCCATGTTTCCATGAGCTTGGAAGAACTCACCTACACTAGACATGAACAAGTAATGACAGATTGGATCCCAACCCTTCAGAAATTGTGTCACTGAGAGACAGACTGAGATGGGGAAATGGGTTAAGTGGATTAAAGAAAAAAAAAAAAAAACAAAAATAGAGGGTGAGAGGACAGCAAAATGTCCATGGAAGGGCTCCACCATCACAGACAGCAGTGTAAATACATCATGTGTGCCAGAAATAAATGAGAATACCACAGGATCATCCAGTTCCGCTCCCTGCTCTGAAAAACACTTTCTACCAGTCTTGTCTTGTCCAGGCAAGTTCTAAACCTCCTGAGGTTGGGTTTGAACGGCATGATGTGTGTTTTCTTGCATTATTCGTACCTCAGTTGAACAGCAGAAATAAATGCAGGTGGACAAAGCACAGGAATATGGCAGCAGGAAAGACGGGAAGGAAGAGCAACGCAAAGGGAGGAAGAAATGTAACACAGGAATGCAAAAAAGGCAGCTGGGAATAGCTGGGGATCAGCTGGAAGAGGAAGGCTTCAGTTTGATATATGGTGCCAGAGACATTATTAATGATTTGCTGGTTTTTACCTTTAAAAACGTGGGGTGGATTATTTATTATGTCACCACAGTGCTCATATGATCTATGAAAGGGGCAATAATATGTATCTGTTCCTGGCCTCTCAGATTCACTGGGTTTTTACAGCCTTTAATTAGGATTTAATTCTGCACTCCTGACACAGGGAAAGAGTATGTGTTACCTTAAAGCAAAAGGAAAACACTCCCCCCTTTCTTAAAATAACCTATATGTCTTTCAACCACGAATGAACAGCTCTGCTGACAGTCACTGCAGCATTTTCACAGGCCGAAGGATTTCTTTTCCTTTGAAAATAATGATCCAGGGAAAGGCAGTTGGATTAGAAATAATGCTAAAGCCCTGATTTTAGTGTCCTTCCATGAAGTTACTGCTGGTAAAGCAGTGGTCATGAGCTGGTTGCTGAGTGGGGAACTCAGTGGTTAGTTGGTTCTCTGCATTTGGGGGAAATTGCCTGTGATTTGGACACAAACTCATCATTTGAGGCTGAGAAAAGGCAGGAGGAGATGCATGTCAGACTCAGCCAACATCCTCAGTGGTCATGAAAGGTCAGAAGTGCAGATACCCCACTGTTATTGGTGTCCTCAGCGCATCTGAGTGTTTTTCCTTGGAAATCCTTCTCCTCTTCGAACCTCTCTGAACTCTCCGAACCTCTCCTCTCCTTCCCTCCTCCTCCTGAAATCTGTGCTTGTCTGCAGCCAAGAGTCAATCCCCAGATGGGTGACAGCGGCCTTTGAGATCCTGAATCCCTCTTGGCCCCTGTCTCCTGCCCTCCAACAGAAAGACTGTGCTCACATGTGCCTCCTCTCTTGGGAAAGCCAAAGGGATTGTGCTGGTCTTGACATAACCTGGAGTGAGTCAGCCCAAAATGACAAGGAAAGAGAGGAAAGCTGATGGGTGGCAAGAAATGGGGTGAGTGAACTGTCAGAGAAGAGCAACTCAGCACTGGCACACCCTAGAGAGAGCTGCTCTGGGTGAAGGTCAGTGCAGAGAAGGTGAGTGTGAAGCACTCCTCACAAAGCTTTGGGACGGAGTGTGGCTGGATCACTCTAGCTCTGACTGGCACTGAGATCTGGGGTGATTTTCAAAGCTGTCTTGTTGAGGAAAAACAGATTTTCTGCCTTCCTTGGTTCTCTGCACACACTGAGAAATTCCATAACCACTGCACCAGGCTGAACTTGCCCTTTGGGTAGGAGAAGGCTCAAAATTTTCAGGTTGAATGTAACTGTGGTGCTGAGGAAACAGAGACCTCAGAAGCTGTTTTATTATGTTACTGTTCTGCTCCATGAGCAGAGCATCTATTCCTGGTGATTGGGTGAAGGACAATCATAACACAATCGCAATAAATATTCTGAATAGTGGGAAAATGCACTTTTAACCTGCTCTGTAGACACACCTCCTGGGTTTATTCTTCCCCTTCTCAATGCCTTGCTGTGAGCTCTTGTTGGTCAATGGCTTTAATATGTGATTGAGAATGTGGGGGTTCATTCCATACCAAAGGCAGTTGCAAGAGGCACCTTTCTGCTGGGCAGCACCCAGGGTCCTTAATTCTGTTGCTTTGGGTTGGAGTGGGCTGGGAGGTGGGTGCTGAGGAGGTCAGGAGCTGAGTTACCTGTTGGCTGTTTCATGGTGATGATGGCAAGTTTCTGACAGAAGTAGAATCATAGAATCCCAGAATGGTTTGGTTTGGAAGGGACCTTAAAGCTCCTCTTGTTCCATCCCTTGCCATGGGCAGGGACACCCTCCACTATCCCAAGTTGCTCGAAGCCCCATCCAACCTGGCCTTGAACATTTCCAGGGATGAAAGACCATTGTTCTCTTGTCTGATTGTCTAGATTTACTTTTCAGGAAGTGAGTTGTTCTAATCAAGATCTGCAAATCCTCACCCTAGACTATCCCAGTTTGAGGTTATGAAGAAAGAGGAAAAGGGATCGCCCATAGCTGGTGTCCTGCGCTCATCCCTGGTGATCCTTCAGCACAAAAGGGGAGCTGAAGACACCTAAATGTGAGGAATAAGGCTCAGGACAGAGCTCACATGAGCTGTGGGATGAGCAGAGCCATGGGGAGACAGTGACACACAAAGGGAAAGATGAATTTATCTACTTCAGATTATCCACATGAGATTATTAATGATGCCCACAGCAAACTTCAACCTTTGGGAAAAATCAAAAGCAACAACCACTGGAAAACAGGAATGGACACCTTTTACCAAATAGTCATGATATCTGTGTGAGGGACCTTTTTATTACAGAGCCAGAGCTTTTTCTGGCCTTTGCCATGTCTCTGCAATGTTCAGCAGTGTTTGAGAAGAGCATCTAAGAGGTGAGCAGCAGTACAGGACACTCCTCAGTAAATCCATGTACAACCAAGAGCTCATGGTCTTGCTAAGCCATCACTGTGAATTTATGTAAAATTCCCAGCTGCCATAAAGATCTTCCAATGGTAACTCAAGATGTTTACTATTCTTTTCATTAAACTGCAAGGAGGCACTGAGGAATCATGGATGCAATGTGACTTTCTCAAAACAACCCCAGGAAAAAACCTGTCTTCCAAGTTGAGTGCCTACCATTTCCCATCCCATCTGCAAGCAGAGACTGATATCACCACAAAAACCCAGTGACAAGAAAAGTAAGAAAGGATTATTTGGAAAATCAAATGGTCCTTGAGCAAAGCAAGAGGTTTCCATATACCCTGGTGGAAAGACTTTACATCAACCTAAGTTGATGTTAAAGGAGAAATAAGGCCTAACCTTAGCCTAATTTAAAGCAAACATTTGTCATTTAATCATGCCTTAGTTATTAAAACTCACCACATAAACAAGTAGCAGCCTGAATTCACTTCAGTTGGACCATTTGCTCAAGTTGGGAGACCCTGAGGCTCATTTTTCAGTTTCAGTCTGTGAGGCCTTGCTGGGGATGATATAATGCTCCCCATAACCTCTCTGTCCTGGAAGAAGCCACACTCAGTCAATACCCCATCAGGGTGACAGGTCCCAAATCCCATTGCAAGCTGTGATGGATTGTCTCAGGGTGAGATTTCATACATCTCCTGCTTTAAGGGACACAAATAATTGGTGTCACTTTTGCTGGGATGGTGCCAAATGCTGACTAAACAGTTCCTAATCACAAGTGCCGGTGATTTAAGCTGGGATTTGTGTGCTGGACAACAGAAAAGTGTCCTCATGGCAGTGAGCTCGAGGGGTCTCAGCTTGCTGGGGACACAGTGGCGTCTTGGATGGTGCAAGAGCTCGGTGTCATGAGAAGCATTAGTGGCACAGCAAGAGCTCTGTGTGGGCATGGAAACTCAGCCTAAGTCTCACCTTGAGTCCTGGAGAGCTCAGGAGTTCAGAAGAAAGGGCATTCAGGCCCTTATTCTGCAAATCAGCTCTTACTACTCTCTTGAAAGACCTACAGGATGATGCCATGTAGGATGGTGACAAGTTCTTTGGTGCTACATTGTGCTATATCACCGCATTCACCTTCAACCCTAAAAGTCTGATTATTTCTACATTGAGAAGGACTGAAGAAGGATTAGTGACTTTCTCAATATCATAAAGGGAGTCTTGAGCCAGGGTTCCCCACAAAACTCCTCCTTCCCCTCACTCCTCACCTCATTGTTGCAGTCATCTACCTTGCTTTTCACCAAGAGCCCTTTAAACCAATAGGCTGGGACCTCAACCCTAACTCAGCCCTCAGTGCAACCAAAACAGCAGGGATATGTAGCTATTCCCTGGGAAGATGATCCACCTGAACAGCCTCATGGGATAAATCAAAACTCCACTAAGCCAGTGGGGTGAATGTCACCACAAGTCTCACTGGAAGGTTTCAGGCTGTAAGAGAGATTCACCCAGTAACAACCCACATTTCCACCCTTAAGAACTTGCACTTGGTGACACATGAATAGGGTAGGGTATTTTTTCACGTCCCCAGGGCTTCCAAAGGCTGCTTAATTGTCCCGCTCCTCTCCCAGTTTTCCTTTGCCGCATTGTTAACGTTATCAACAATTCCCATGCACGGTACCACCACGCAGGAAAATAATCCCACACCTGGCACTGGGCTTGTATCCTGTCTGCAGAGGCCGAGGGGGGGAACAATTGGATCTGCATCCCCCCTATGGCACCGCACACGGAGAGCGGGGAAGGAAACCCGGGGCACCGCACAATTGACGGGGAAGCGTCGGCCGCGCTCCGGGGAAGAGTTGGCCGTGATGGGATTTGCTGTTCCAGCTCCCGGCTGGGATTTGGAGACACGCGGGCGTTGGACGCCCTCTGCTGATGGCAAAGATGAGTAAATCGTGTTTCTCTTTAATGCTGTGATTCCAAGCCAGACCCGATGTCATAGAATTGTAGAATTATAGAATCATTGAATCACAGAATCATATAATCATAGAATTATAGAATCATAGAATAATTGAATTATTGAATTATAGAGTCATTGAATTATAGAATTATAGAACCATAGAATCACTGAATTATAGAACCATAGAATTATAGAATCACAGAAACACGGAATGATAGAATTATGGAATCATAGAATCACAGAATGTTTTCAGTTGGAAGGGATCTTAAAGATCATCTAGTTCATACCCTCCTGCTATGGACAACTCTGTTTTTTCAAGAGCATAAAATAATAAAAATACAGAATGGAAGGGCCTTCTAGGCCATACCCTACCCCAAAACCAACACCAATTTTGCTTAAATTCTGGTTGTTATTATTTAGTCCATCATCTTCTTGAAACTTGTTTTAAATTATATTTTTTCCCTACTCCATTCTGGCATGTGCCAGTTTAACAGCATGGCCAGCTGACTTCCAGTGTTTGTATCCCAGCAGTAAGAATGCAGTTGTCAGCTCTAAGCTCCTTGGGAGTTCATCCACAAATTCTTATTGCCCAGAGAAGCTGTGGCTGCCCCATCCCTAGAAGTGTTCAAGGCCAGGTTAGACAGAGCTTGGAGCAACCTGGGATAGTGGAAGGTGTTCCTGCCCATGGCAGGGGGTCCTGCCCATGGCAGGGGGTTGGAACTAGGTGGTCTTTAAGGTCTCTTCCAACTCAAACCATCCTGTGATTCTATTATTGAGGTCTCTATAACCATCACCCCAACATCTCACAGACTTTCTGCAGCTCTGAGGAGTCTGGCTCAGCTTTGTCTCCCAGGGCCATGAGTTTTCCTATCCCTGGATGGTACAGCTAAAGTTGAGGACACAGACATGACCTCTCAGGTTTCTTCCAAAAATTCTGAAAATTCGAAGAAATTCAGTCTTTCCGAGTACAGATTCGGCAATTTCCTCCTTCAAGAATTGCAACCTTTTGTTCTGAGGTAGAATGTATTGTTTTTCCAATAGAAGAGCAGTGAGAGGGAATCACAAAGTGGTCACTCACAGACCTTTGAATTAGAAGCAAGTATTAGAATCACAGAATCATTTAAGTTGGAAAAGACTCTAAGATCCTCGAGTCAAACCATTCCCATGCACTGCCAAGGCCACCACTAACCCATGTCCCCAAGTGCCACATCCATATGGCTTTTAAATCCCTCCAGGGGGAGGGAGCTGTGCCAGTGCCTGACCACGCTTTCAGTGACTTGCCCACCTTTTCCCACAATATTTCCATACTGGGCTGGCAGCCTCCTGAGGTTTCATGCTCTTTAAAAGTTGTATTTTGTTTTGTGCAAAGGCTTAGAATGACCTGAGTTAATAATTGCCGTGCTACAGAGCAAAGAGGGATTTTATCCAGGTTCAAATACGAGTATGCTGAGCACAAAGGACCTGTGCAGACACAGAAATCTAATCTGCATTTTCTATTGATATCAAGATTCTTTAATTGGAATGTTTAAGAAATACCTTTGCTAATTCAGTATCTCTTACTGTCCCCCTATGCCATGATCCTACAGCCCAGGCAATGACGTGTCTGTGAGAAACAGCCTTGTGGGGTTTCATGGGAAGACACACATCTTGTGGACTGAATTCTGGAGCTCTGCAATCAGAAACAGCAGCCAGGCTGCATTCTGGCCAATTTTTGAGGGCACACAGACCCCATTTCAACACCTTTGTGTCTGGAAAAAAACCCCTTGGGGAATGAAGACCCCATGTCCAAAGTTTAGGTGCCTCCTCTGAACTATTTTAGTCTTGGAGAAAAACTTTTTTCTTCTCTCTGTTTATTGATAAAAGCAGTCATATGGATCAGGGAAGGCTGAAATTCCTCATCCTAGGGCTGCTTCAGACCAACATCTCTTCATTGCACTAAGGTGTAATGTACCTTAGGATGAGTCTGGCTGTTAACAGAGGTCTTTTACCTCTCATTGGACCACTCAGAGTGACTGGCACCTGGAGAGCACCTGTGTAGGAGCTTCATTAGAGCATTGCTCCAATGAATAATCAAGGTATCTACAACTAGTAGGACTGTTCAGGACTCTAAGCTGCTCAGGACCTCCTTTCACCCAAATTACAATACATTCTGCCCAACGGACCAACAGAGAGGGTTGCAAAGGATGTCCTCTGTTCTAACATTTTCAGTCTGCTCACATGGGTGACTTACAGCTCCCAGACTCTCAGAATCACAGAATATGCTGAGTTGGAAAGGATCACTGAGTCCAACCCTTAGCCCTGCACAGGACCATCTCCAAGAGTCACACCATGTGCCTGAGAGTATCATCCAAATGCTCCTTGAGCTCTGACAGCCTTGGGGCTGTGCCCACTGCCCTGGGGAGCCTGTTCAGTGCCCAACCACCCTCTGGGGGAAGAACCTTTTCCTGATATCCAAACTAAACCTCCCCTGACACAACTCCAGTCCATTCCCTCAGGTTCTGTCACTGGTCACACGGAGCAGAGCTCAGTGTCTGCCCCTCCTCTTCCCTTCCCAAGGAAGTTGTAACTGCAGTGAGGTCTCCCCTCAGTCTCCTCTTCTCCAGCTGAACACACCAAGTGCCCTCAGCCACTCCTCACACGGACTCAGCCCTTGTGATTTCGATGTCAAGGGAAACCAGAAGGTTTTTGGGTCACTTTTGTCCCACATGAGGAGAGGCAGAACAGTTTTCTAGTAAGAAATCTGACTGAGCCACCCCCTCCCTGCAGTACTCAGGGGAAGCAGGATGCCAAACTCCATCTCCCAGGGCTGAAGGCACTTAATGACTGTTGCTGTGACTGCTCCGCTCTTGTGCTGCTCTCTCCCACGTCCCACCTGCACCCAAACGTGGCAGCGCTCCAGGCTCCCAAGCCCTGATGAAAGTGTGGAGATTTAGTTGGGAAATACTTCATCTTGACAAAACAACAGCCTTATTTCCTGTATCTTTACACAAAAGAAATAACAGGCCTATGTGTATCAAGTGTATTTATCTCTACAGGATTTTGCCTTACAAGGAACAATAGAAACTTGAGTCCACGTGGTTGCCCAACCACAGCAGAGTGTTTAGGGTTTTTTTCTTTTCTTTTTGGGGGGTTGTTTTGGAAAACTTTGTGCATAGGGGAGTTCCTTAACACAGCAAGACAGGAGGCAGCTTCCTGTTATGAAAACAGTCAACAACCTGACATTCAGCAATCTGACATTCCCTGCACCCAACGTGATAAACAGGCCCGATAAAGATCTGCCACAATAGGTACAATAGCACCTCCTCCCATAAAGGAATAGGACGTGGAAAGAGCCTCAATACACAAATATCCCAAGCCATCTCTTCCAGCTTCTTTTATACAGTAGATAATCTCATCCTGCTTTCCATATTTTCCCAACATTGATTCATTTCCCCTCAGGCAGGGTCAAAGTGGGAGCTGGGTGTTTGATACCACTTTCTCGCAGGTCTTTGTAGTTCAGAGGCAGCATTCACTTGAGATCTGAAAACTGTTTACTGGGTTTCCCTTCCTCCTGCAATTTGTGATCCCTGCATTTCAATGCCACAGCTGCTGAACTCATCCAGCTTGTCCCCAAAGTCACCTCCTTGATCTGAATTAAATTCCAGAAGCAAAACAAAAAAATAGTGGGAACCTCTTCCCCCTTCCTTGACCTTGGTAATGGATGCTGGAGCTGCCCTTTTTCCTCCCTGATTCCATGGCATCCACCACGGTGATGCTCTGAGTGTCTCTGCTAAGGTTGCAGGAGAAATATCAGGTAACATTAATTTCCCATCAAATTAATGTTGGATCACTTTTCCTTCATCTGAAAGTGACCACAAAGTAAAAGAGGAGGATCTCCTCCATCGCTCCTCAGCTCCTCAGTTGCCCAGATAATCTGTGGCTGCCCCATCCCTGGAAGTCTCTGACGCCAGGTTGGATTGGGCTTGGAGCAAACTGGGGTAGTGGAAGGTGTCCCTGCCCATGGCAGGGGGTTGGAATGAGAGGATCTTTAAGGTCCCTTTCAACCCAAACCATTCTGGGGTTCTATGATTCCCATATTTAGGAATCTTCAGCCATTTTACAGCCCCTTCACAAACCCCTGTGTGGTTTAGCAGATCATGTCCCAGCTTTCCTCCATGGACTGCACTTCCTTTTTTATATCCTAATAGAAAAGTAGTAAAGACTCAGCTGCTGTGTCCTAACAGCCCTTTGGGTACCTCCCAGGCCATGGGACAGGAGGGGCACAGCCTAATCCTCATCTTTGGCTCTCAAAGAAGCAAAGAGCTCTCCCTGGTTGGCAGAAGTGTTTATGGAGCAAGGCCATCGAGCCAAGAGCTTGTCCTGGTGCCCCCAGACATCTGAGGAATGCCTGTGAGATGGGGAGGAACATCCTACACCTCCCACGGGCTCTGGTGCCTGTGCCCTGGCTCCTGAGGGAAGCATGGAATGTTTACTTCGAAAGCACAGTTGGAGGAGGCACTTTTTCAGCAAGTAACTTGTGCACCATGAAGATGTTGAAGCACCTTTGGCACTTCCCCACAAGCCCACAGCTGGAGTCTGATGTCAGGGAACGTTTCCCTGATGCTCAGACCACACTGCTTTGCCTGGACTGACAGCAAAACCCAGTTGCAGGAGGGCTCTGGGTATGTGGTCAAGCTAAGACAGGGATGGGGAAATATGTGAGTCTCAATCTTCCTTTGGCAGAAATGTGCACAAATCTCTGCCTGTCAGTGCCAGCTGGTTTATTCTCTGCGTGTCCTGTTTTAGAAATAATATCACACTGCACTAGGCCTGTCTGGCTATAAAATGAAGGTCTCCTGTCTTTTATTTTCCCCAAGCCTCAAGTCCCACTTTTGTTGATTTATAAGGGATATAAAAATGGACAAGAAACAAAGGAATCATGTAGAAATTGAACAGCTGCTTTTATCATCACATTTTGAGTTTTTGGTTGGTTAGGACAGTGGGATGGAGGGAATATCTTTCAATGGGTTGGGATTCAGATCAGGTACCTTAATATTTTTGTTGGTGTTATTTGAATCTGGAGGTCTAAACTGGATCCAGGTGGAGAGAGGTGGGCATTGTCTCACTGTCAGGACTAAACCAGGATGGTGGGCGCTTTGACATACCCAGATACAGGAACCAAGCACCAGAGGGATGGTCTCGGAGTAATTCTGGGTGCCTCAAGGACATCTACATGTGGATGTGACACTTGGGGACACGGTGGTGGGCCTGGCAGTGCTGGGAGAATGGTTGGACTCCATGATGTAAGAGGGCTTTTCCAACCCGAATGATTCTGTGATTTAATGACTAAGAGAAGTGGAAGGAAGAGACTGATGACTCCTTCTTTTGACTGATCCATCCAGGGCTGAAAAAGGAGTCAACCTGGACTGAAAAACTATTTTCAATGTCTTTCAGAGTGTCTTTCCTCGTGGAGCATAATTCTTTGTAACCACAACTCCCCTGGGTTATCCTTCTCCCACTCTGACATATCTGACTGCTGACTCAGTTCCCACTCAGTGAACAGATACCAGTTTTTCCCTTGATCACATGGCTCTAATTCCTGTCTGCGCCATCCCATCCATGAAACAAGGATAGGTGGTGGTCAAACCAACTATCCTGGGAAGGTTTAGGTTAGATATAAGGAAAAGGTTCTTCCCCCAGGGGGTGTTTGGACACTGAACAGGCTCCCCAAGGTTGCCAGAACTCAAGGAGTGTTTGGACAACGTTCTCAGGGACAAGGTGGGATTATTGGAGTATCTGTGCAGGGCCAGGACTTGAACTTGATGATCCTTGTGGGTCCCTTCTGACTCAGGATGTTCTAGTCTAGTCTAAACACGTGCAGGAACCTATCGCTGACTCCAGCACCATCCTGCATCACCACTGATGTTCCTGGGCAATCAGTTCAGAGATGGGGGAAAACCTAAAGGCCTAAAGTATGGAGATCCCTGTTGGTAGTGCTGTGGCACGGAGACAAGACAAGTTAAGGAGTCAGCCAGGAAGGATCCTGTGCTGGGAGGAAAAGTGGGATTCATTGGCTGCTCAAGTCCAGGCTGCCCACAAATGGAAACATTAATACATCAAGGGAGAAGCAACCCAGATTGCGACCTCTTCCCCAGCCTGGCCAAACAAGATGCAAATAGGCATTGCTTTAGTCCTTCCATTTCATATTATTGGTGTAAAACAATGTAGCTGCCTTATGGTTGGAGTAGTACAGCTTGTCAAGGTAGAAAATGAGCTGTATCTCAATCATGCTAAGTGCCTCTACTGCAAAGTATTAGGAGACAATCTGGAAGTATTTGTATCATCTATAATATCAAACAAGAACACTCAGAAAAACATCCTAAAAGCCAAAGAGAGAAGAGAAAAATCAATCCCATCTGGTCAGAGAAAGCCCTGCTGTGCAGCAAAGACTTTCAGGGCTCTGTGTGTGGCAGCTTCCAAGCAGCTCAGACACCTGACTGTGAGGGCAGGAGCTGTGCTGTCCCTCAGGTCGGAGTGACACAGGGTCTGGCACCACGTGGAAATCACAAGGACCAACAGCTTGACCGCAGGGCAACTCCTTAAAACACCCTGAGCTAACACCTTGAAAGGAGGGAAGTGTGAAGAGCACCAAGGGCAGTGAAAGCTGCGGTGGCAAACTGGGAACCAGAGCACGTTCTCCTAGTGCAGAAACATCACTGCCATGCAACCACACTGGTTAAAAATGGGCCTGGGCTCATTAAAAATGGGCTGTATCTCTACTAACCAGTGCCAGGCCGTGCCCTTGTGGAGGTTGCCTGCTAGAAGGGTCCCATAGATGATGCCCAGCTAAAGCCTTTCCTAAAGCCTGAGCCATTTCTGGGCTCAGTGACGCTGGCCTGGGCCAAAATCGTGTCAAGAAAGGCTCAAACAATTCAGTGATGAAGGAATTCCTGTCTGGGGTAATTTACTGGTTTGATGCAGCCCTTGAGCCCTCAGTGACCTCGGCTGGTCACGGGCTCTGATTTATGCCCCTGTTAATTGCTATAATTCACTATTTCCGCTGCAGGAGCAGCGAGGAGCCTCTAGCTGAAGGAGAAATCCTTGTGCTGGTTGCTTCTCCAAAGCAGAGTGGGCCACCTCTGCTCTTAAAAGGGGCTCCAAATCAAAAATATAACCTGTGAGAAGGAGAACCAGCACCCAGGGGCAGGGGAAGGGGGACAAGCCATGTTCAGGGCTGTGGCCTCCTGACAGTGTGTGGGCAGGAGGATGGAAAATGGATTTTAAATGCAAAAAGGAGACTTTTAAGGACAGATTAGAAGGAAAATGAAAGAAAGCTTTGTGTGCATGCATGGGAAGGTTCTTGCACTCACAGGGTACAACGTACTTGCTACAGAGAAGGCTCAGTGTTGCCTTCCAGACATCTACCTTGGAGCAGAAGGGTGCAAAACCTTCCCAGGCCACTCAGGGTTGGGTCATATCCTTCTTTCACAGGTGCAAAATGATCCACAAAAGCAAACACTTGGGTTCACGAGTGGCTCATGTGTTGCACTTGGGTGTTTGCAAACCCTTCAGCTTTGTGTGCTTTGTACCTGTAAGGTGTCGAGCTGAACAGCTGTTGTGACAAGCAAACCCCTCAGTGCCTCTGGCACCTCATCACTGCCTCAAACGGTCTCAGGATCAAAAAGAAAGTTCTCTTTCCACAGCCCTCAGCATCCAAAGGGGCTTCCCTATGTGACTACAGCACATCAGAAATGGAAAAACTTCCATCTGTTTCTGGATGCACCAGGATGGTCAGTGCATCATTAATAGGAGGCCTCTAACTGATTTAGGAGGAATTATATTAATATCTTCCATTTGTTCCCCACAGCTGAGCTCCATCCAGGGCCTCACTCACCTCCTTTGCTCCTTGTTCCTTGAGAGGCATTTTTTGTTAACACGGAGCAGGCAGGATTTGCCCTTGTGCCCCATCCAAGGAAAAGAGAGAAAAATAACCCCAAACAATTGCAAAGCTTTCATTTGAGAATTAATTCACGGGGGAGTAAGGTTAAAATAAAGTTCTTTGGCCAGAGCCTTTATAAGCTCCAGCCATATTCTCTGGAATATAATTCATAAGCACAATATGTTTTTGTTGTGAATGAGTGTGAAGTACCAGAAAAGGAAAGAGGAAACCCCTAATGTAGTCCTGAATAGACCTGTGAAAAAGGATAATAAAACTTGTCCTGGATTTCCTTTAGCAGCAGGTGCTTCCTTTGGAGTTTCTATTCATTCAGACTTTGGACAGTCACAGCCTGCCAAATTTTTTCTTTTTTTTCTTTTTTTTTTTTTTTTACTTTTGTAAACACAGCATCCAGTTGATCTGAATGAAGGTGAATTTGTCTTCTTGGCCGCTGTCAAGCTCATGGTCTCACAAGGTCAATGGCAAAGCTTCTTCAAGCTTTTGTGGTGCGTCCCCTTTCAGACCTGACAGAAAGGTTGGTACCACACCGCTCAGATCAGAAGGTTTCCTCAAGCATCCAAGGCTTGAAGGCCCTAAAATTCCATTTTAAGTAGGCCACCCATCCTTCCTGATGAGATGTCCATGACTGCCCACCCACAGCAACACACCAGCTATGACTGGGGGAACACAGCTCCTCAGCCTCACTAGGCTGGGCTCATCTCTGTGGAGAGAGCAGGTGATATTACGCTCTGATTGATGTCTAGAAAAGCATTAGCCAGAGGATTAATTGTCCTTAATCACAGTATGTTAAGGCCAGCTTTGTCCACAGGGTCAAAAAAGACCCTCCAGCTCTCTGGACAACACTAGGAAAAGCCAGCTTCTCCTGTCAAGCACAGCCTGACTTCCCTCCCAGCCCCTTTCCCATCCAAAGACAGCACTGCCAACCTCCACAATTCATAGAACCACAGAATCCTAGAAAGGTTTGGGTTGGAAAGGACCTTAAAACTCATCTATTTTTACAGACAGAAAAAGGAGCTTAAAATCTGAGTGCACCTTTCCTGAAATTACAAACAGTTGACACAAACATGAGGAAGGTACCAAATATATTACAAATCTCCTGTCCTGCTTTAATAGGTAGAAGGAAGGGGGAATTGGAAAGAGATGATCTTTAAGGTCCCTTCCAACCCAAACCATTCCACAATGACAAACTGCACAAACTATCTAAACTGCTGTTTATTAGGTAACTTTAACAGATACCTATTATTTTCATAGTTGTTTTGTCTTGCCAAACATCCTTACTGCCCATTTCAACCCCCTCCAACTGAGGCAAACATTAACAGCTCACCCAATTCCCTATATTTAACACTCCCAATCTGGCACAGATTATACAGCCCTGGTAACAATGGCATGGAACACCTGTCAGTGACTGCATTGCCCAGGGATTCGCTCCCTTCCATGTTGCGTGTTTAATAATTCCTGAACAATGGACAAATAAACATATTTTTTTTGCTCAGCTCTTACTCAAGCCAACACCACTGTCCAAATTGCACATGAGAGGCCTGCAGAGGCTGGTGGTTGTTTCCTAGACTTGTCTCCTCTTTCCCTCAGAAATGACATTGTCAGCAGCTCTGGGCTCAGGGAGGCATTTACCCACTTGTATGTGAGGAAGGAAGAGGAAGAATGAGCAGGAAAGGGGCAGCGTCGTGCAGGGCCCTGAAGGCAAGGATGATAAATCTGAACTTCAAGGGGTGGATGACAGACAGATCTAAGGAAGGTTGAGGCTATCTGAGAAAAAGGATGAGAGATGTGTAGTGCATGGCTAAGGTTGGAATAATGTGGGGTTACAAGACTCAGTGAAGGAGCTGGGAGCTGTTGATGGTTGACACGTTGAAGATCTGTCTGGATGGGATGAGGAGGATGTGGACCTGATGAGAAAGTCCACAGGGAAGGGCCACAAAGATGCTCTGAGGGCTGGAGCACCTCTGCTGTGGATACAGCCTGGGAGAGCTGGGGATGTTCAGCCTGGAGGAAGACTCCAGGGAGACCTGAGCATCTTGATGGCGGAAACAGGTAGAAGAAATAGTACAGAGCAAGATGGGTCATGGAAAGTATGTCTGGAATTAACCCCTGCTCTGCTGTAAGCAAGACACGTGGTCCAGATCCTAACTGAGTTCATGGATACCATTCCTTCCAGAGATGTGTCATGTCTGCCCTTGTGAGACCCACCTGGAGCGCTGCATCCAGCTCTGGAGTCCTCAGCACAAGGAAGATGTGAACCTGTTAGAGGAGGTCCAAGAGAGGCCAGAGAGATGCTTGGAGGGCTGGAGCCCCTCTGCTCTGGAGATAGTCTGGGAGAGCTGGGGATGTTCACCTGGAGAAGAGAAGGCTCCGGGGAGATCTCAGAGCCCCTTCCAGTGCCTAAAGGGGCTCCAAGAGAGCTGGAGAGGGACTTTACACAAGGGCCTGGAGTGGCAGGACAAGGGGAAAGGTTTTAACTAAATGAGAAAAGATTTATATTAGATGTTAGAAACAAATTCTTTACTCAGAGGGTGGTGAGGCCCTGGCACAGGTTGCCCAGAGAAGCTGTGGCTGCCCCATCCCTGGAAGTGTCCAAGGCCAGGTTGGACAGGGCTTGGAGCAACCTGGGATAGTGGAAGGTGTCCCTGCCCATGGCAGAGGGGTTGGACTAGATGACCTTTAATGTCCATTTCAACCAAACCATTCCACGATTCTATGATTCCATGATTCTTTGTTTCTATGGCTCCATCCGGCCTCCTCACCCCTGCACAAAACCCCTTCCCCAGGCTGTTTACCGCCTTCCAAATATCCTTTCCACCCTACACCAGCCACCATCCCCAGAGCAGGGCCCCAAACTTACCTGCCATCCTCACCCTCCCATCTCCCCTGTCCACATGGCCTCATCACTGCCCCAATGGTGCCCATCCCTGACCACGGCTGCTCTGAGCCTCAGCAAAGCCCACACATGAGCCACACCATTAGAACACACCCCATGCAGATTTTATCACCACAAGGGTCATCACTTGAGGTACCTCAGACTCCCTAAATAGCAGGCAATCCATCCCACAACTTTACTGGAGCGCCTTGTGCAGCACAGTTGATGACAGGTAATGTTGGGGACACCCAGCCTTGGTGGACCTCCAAAACCATCAGCCTTCACTTCACATGGGGCTGCCAAGGCCATTCCTGCAGGGAAAACAAAGTCTTTTAGGTCATTTGTCTTATTCCCAGGTTCAGCAAGCTTCTTGCAGCCCAACCTTGTTACAGATATGATTCACTACAATCGTATTTCAATCACTTCCTCTGGGAGACTCTTTCCAACAATGCAGATTTCTTGGCTGGAGAAGAATTCCCAGGGATTGAGCTGAAGTTTTCCTTTGCCCTTCAAATGCATCCCCTCAAACAGTTTCAAAAAGAGAACTTCCTTCTCATTGCCCTGTTGAGAGGCCACATCGTTCCCCAAGAGCAGGTGCTAAACCCATGGAAAACCTGGGCTGCAAATCAGAAAATCAGACCTATAATGGTCCTAATACAGTTCAAAGAAGCCCACTGGAGAAAAAAATACAGCATGTTCTCCACAACTCCCTGAAAAAGGCTGTAGCCAGGTTGGGGTTGTTCTCTTCTCCGAAGGAACAAGCAATGGGACAAGAGGAAATGGCCTCAAGTTGCACCAGGGGAGGATTAGGTTGAATATTAGGAATAATTTCTCCACGGAACAGGCTGCCCTGGGCAGTGGTGGAGTCTCCATCCCTGGAGGGACTTAACAGCCATGTGGATGTGGTTTAGTGGTAGCCTTGGCAGTGCTGGGGGAATGGTTGAACTCAAAAATCTTAAAGGTCTTTCCAACCTGAAGTATTCCATGTTTGTCCTTTTCATAATTTCCCAGCTCTGGGGTATTATTTTGGTACTGCTATATCTACAGGGAGACTGGGAAAATCCCAGTGACACACCCCAGGATTGTCCCATTGCCTTGGCTTTCCTGCATATGAACCCCAGATGATTTGCAAAGTCTGCACAGAGAGACTTCGTCTAATCAAGGAGTCTTTTGGTGTTTGACAGGGTGAAACTTTGCCACGTTGAACTTCCAAAAGGTGGTGACTTCTGAAGCTTAAATGTTGTGTAGCATGAACTCAGAATCCCAGAATTATTAAGCTTGGAAAAGCCCTCTAAGATCATCGATTCCAACCATTCCCCCAGCACTGCCAAGGCCACCACTAATCCATGTCCCCAAGCGACACATCCACAAGTTCTCTCAGGATTTCCAGGGGTGATTCCACCACTTCCCTGCCAGACAAGCAATCCCCCCTTCACCAGAACAGCAGTGAACACACAATCACGGATCTGCTCCCAGAAGGAGGAGACAAAATCTGTTACAGGCTGCCTGGTGACCTCAACTGGATATTCTTCTGGAGGACACCTGTCAGGGAACACCTCAATGCACCTGCCAAAGCTTTAGCAGATGAAACAGGGTATTTTTACAGTGTCTGTGAGCAGGTGTGTGGGAGAGGGAGGAAGAGAGGCATTTTCCTTGCCTAGAAGACTTACTTATGTTCTGCAGGTCATAATTGAAGCAGAAGTTCATTGCCATTGCTGGGTTTTCTTGCAGTACCAAATGGTGGTTGGCCACAGTTTTCCTCCCTCTTGCAGCTCAGTCTCTCTCAATTTGTATTTTGAAGATTCTCTTTCAGAACATACAGGAAAATAAACTTCTTATCCCAAAAAGAATTATGAGAGGGATCCATCAGAAAAGAAAAAATGAAAACACAACCAGATTTGTGGTGTTGCAAATAGTACATTGCAAAAATGGGCTTTGTGTTCGAATTATTTATTATCCATCGCTTGAGCATCTCTGAAAATAACCTTTCTCCCCTAGGAAGGAATAACTGATCCCTTTTTATTATTTTTATTATTATTATGGCACTCAAGACATTATTGTGGTATTAGATCAGTTGTAAAACTTGAGCTGTTTTCTCTTGTACTGAGTGATGTGGAATTATCATGAGAAAACCCCTGATGCTGAAATCTGCAATTAAGTAAAGTGAGTAGTTGAACACTGAGAAAAAAAAGCAAGTAGGAAACTGAGGCACAGGAGTGAAGGTACTTTGCCCCACTGTTATTTCAGTGCTTCCAAGTAGGAATTTCAGGATTTGGGCTGTTTGAAGTCATGTAGTGAAAGTTTAGTGTGGAGTCAAGAGGCAAAAGCTGAGCCAGATTTCCCAGTGTTTAAACCCAGTAGTGAATCCTTGTCCTTGGGAGACAGGGAGCAAAACTGTGTGTGTTAGGAGAGTTGTTCCTCCTATCCATCTGTCTTGACCAAAGCGTGAAGTCACAGAGTCGTGGAATGGGTTGGACTGGAAGGGACCTTAAAGGTCATCTTGTTCCAATCCCCTGCCATGGGCAGGGAGGGACACCTTCCACCAGCCCAAGTTTCTCCAAGCACAGCCTGGATTGAGTCTCCTCCATGTGCATGCTGAGATCTCCCTTCCTGCATGCCACCAGGCCCTGGAGCCATTGCAAGGCACTGGAAGGAATCCCAAAGGTAAGGGGAGCTTCTGGTGACCATCTGTGATGCAAGATATCCCAATATTTGGGCAGTAACCCACAGGCAGGACCCATAAGTGTCATCCCAGCTTGTGTAGGGGGCAGGGGAGACAGGCAGGATGGAGATGCCAAATGGGGATACATCCCCAGATGTGTTGGTCATTGGCTTGACATCCACTGAATCCCCTCTAGGAATTACTTTAGTAAGGTATGAGGTGGAGATGGTCTCAGAACTTTCCTAGGTGGAAAGGTGGTGGATGCCCCATCCCTGGAAACATGCAAGGCCTGGTTGGACAGGGCTTTGAGAAACCTGGTCTAGTGATCGGTGTCCCTGCCCATGGCAGGGGGTTGGACTAGATGGCCTTCAAAGGTCCTTTCCAATCCAAACCATTCCATGATTGCATTATCACCTTCCCTATTGCAGGTAGAGGCTCATACATCCCTCTGGATCCGATCCTAGGCTTGATCCCAGTACACATCTCCTTGCACCCACTGTTAGTGCACACACACACACACACACACACACACACACACACACACATATACACACTTATTTTTCCACACATATTCCAGTAAAGCCTGTGAAAAAATGAAGCTGACCATAAACCTCTGGGATCTGCTCCCTGCGGGCCAGGGAGGGGGAGTGCGAATCCCTTTATTGTTGGGTCGGATTTGTTTCATTATTATTTTTTTTCCCCCCTCTTTTCTATCTCTCCCTGGATCAGGAGCCCGGGATGAGGCCGGGCTGCTCCCGGCATGAGAAAGTGGGGCCATCCGTGCAGATGTTGCCCGGGGGAAGCCGAGGTTCCCACACCGAGTAGGAAGCGGGGCCTCACGGAGCCGGGAATGGGGACTGAGGAAGTGGCAGCAGGGCTGGAACTCCCGTGGCCGCCGATCCAGGGATGATGGGAGAAGAGAAGCAAAGCCGGGGGTGGAGGGGGGGGGAACCCGGCGTAAGGGGGGACATCTATTCTTGGAGAAAAAGGGGGGGGATTTTATTGTGAGGCTTTGTTTACACCCCGAGCTGAATGAATCAAATGACCTTGTTTATTGTCGGTCTCTTGAATGGACGGCAGAGGGAGAGGGAGGAGGGATGGGGGGTTATATTATTGTTAATTCTGCCATTTACAACTTCTTCTTCTTCTTCTTCTTATTTTTTTTTTTCCCACAGCTCATTGTTGCCATGATAAAAGAATAAGAGGTGAAACTCTATTCCTTCCTTTCCCCATCTCCGCAGTATTCTCCAAATCCCCGGACAGGAGGCTGTTGGGATGAAAGTGCCAAACCAAGATGCAGGGCCCGATCCTGCTGTTCCTCCTGATCCCACTCCTTGCCAAACTTCTTTTCCATGGTGGGGTGAGGGGGCTGAGACTTGTCCTACTGGGACTCAGTGTTCCTCCCCAGGGAGGACACAAGGACACAACAAGCCTTTTCCCACCCCCTCTGGATGGATCCCTCTTTGCCCCTGGATGGAGGCAGCAGAGTGGCCACAGCTCTCACACACAGGGTCATTATCCTCAAGAAATAACAAAATCCAGGCAAAGATCACTCACATGCCATGTTTTTGGGAGCTGAAGTGAAGCCCTCTTTGAAGGACCCAGCTTTTCACCTAAGCACCTGCTCTGGAGGCTGCACAGGGGTATTTTGGTGCAAGTCCTGATTATTCTATTATTATTTTGCCCTTTATTGGGGCCCTGCTGATCCCCATTCTGCTTGATAACTCTCCAGCCAAGAACTCAGCAGTTTCCAGGGTATTTTACTTTAAAGAGCTATAAAGATCCGGCCTGAGGCACCACAGGGTTGCTGAGAGCATGAATGATCCTTTTGGTATTGAGGATCACAACAACCCCCAGAGAGATTATATTAGTTTCAAATTACAGTTTTCCCTCCTTGTCAATTTTAAAAAGTCCTTTACATGCTCTAGGATGAAAGAAAGGATGCAAGGTTTCCCAAATTTTGTGGCCACTTCAGGGGCATCCCTTGGGGTGTCCTCGGCTCCACATGGAAGTCAGCTCTAGCTCTGGGACTGGCTATATTCATGGGTGACCACCTCTACCCCGTCACCTCAATTCTCTTTCCCTTTAGCTCAGGGCTCTTGGGTTCCTTCAGGATCATATTTTAATTTCTTAATGACTTTAGAATTTTATCAGCACAATGCCAGAGACTCTTACCTGGGACAAGCTGAAAACCTGACCCCAGCTTCTTCTCCTCTCTGCTGTGCAATTTGCACGTATTGGTGGAGTTTTCCTTACTGAGAGACATCAGTGCAACAAGGAAAGCATCTGAGATGGTTTGTTCAACCAGTCTGCTGAGAACTTATTATTGGAAACCTGATTTTTCTGCTCAGGTCTCTAACTATGGACACCTCCTTCTGCATGAGATGTTCAAGCCTGTCCCATCAGACCTCCAGGTGCTGGGCCCAGAAGACAGAGATCTCCCATGTCACACCTGCCAGGGGATGGGGATGTCTCAAGTGCTGCAGGACAGCTCGAATGTCACCAAGTGCCCATGTGTGGGCAGCTGAATGACACACCTCTTGTCTGTGGCACAGACCTCTCCACCCGAGGTGGGTGTTCATTTCCTTGTTAGTGCCAACAGAAACCCAACCAGCACAGCCATGAAGAGACTCTTCAGACCACAGGTTTGGGATTTATGGGGAGGGTCAATCACTGGCTGGGATTATCTGCCAGAGGTTTATGGGCAATATAAGAACCTACAGACCTGATGAGATATAAAGCATGGGCCAGAAGCACTGACAGGCAGGTGAGATGAGCTGCACTCAGCAGCACCTTGACTTCTGCTTGTAGCCCTTTCCTCTCTCCTCCCATGAGCAGAAAACACCTTCCTGCAGCACAGAGTGACCCAAGACAGGGCAAGGGACATGAGAATCCATGAGGGCCTAAGTAACTAAACTAGATAATACCAAGGATTATCTCACATTCTTTGGTCAATGCTGGGCTACAGTCAAGGTTTTGTCCCTTGTTTTCCTACTTCCATGGGCTCCATTTTACTGGCAGTAAATAATTTTTTTTGCCTCATATCCTTCAGATTTACCCATGACTGGTGGGTTTTAATACATAGCTGTGAGCGTAGGACATGCTCCTGGAGGGTATGAGATGGACATAAATCTTGAAGATTTACATCAGTGTAGTTTTGGCCAAGGTCAAGGAACCCTTGGGAGAGAACAGAGGTGGGAAAAGAGAATTAAAAATGTAAAGAGGTAGAAATGAGCAAAGAAAAGTCCTGCCTGTTGCACAGAGCCAGAAGAGAGGAAGGACAAGGTAAGACAGATAATAAAAGCCTGTTTCACTCTCAGTGGCCCATCCTGTCACCCTCTGCTTGCAGTAACATGTAACACCTTTTTGCCAACCATCCCATCGCTTCCAAGCCTGTGCTGCCCTCAGCTTCCAGGTGGGGATGGGAAGCCATAAATTCCAGAAAGAGAATGACAGAGTCACAGAATGGTTTGGGTTGGAAGGGAACCTTAAGACTATCTTGTTCCAAACCCTCTGGCCATGGGCAGGGACAACTTCCACTATCCCAGATTGCTCCAAACCCCATCCAACCTGGCCCTTGGACACTTCCAGGGATCCGGGGCAGCCCAGCTTCTCTGGGCACCTGTGCCAGGCCTCACCACCCTCACAGGAAGAATTCCTTCCTAATATCTCATCTAAATCAATGTTCTTTCAGTTTGAAGCCATTTCCCCTCATCCTGTCCCACCTCACTTCCAAGGCCTTGTAAAAAGTCTCTCTCCACCTATCTCATTGGCTCCCTTCAGTACTTGAAGGCCACAATTAGGTTATTCCAAAGCCTTCTCTTCTACAAGCTGGACAATTCCAATTCCCTCAGCCAAAGAAGGTATGAGGGTACAAGGGTGAGGCAACCAAGCACTGCTCTTTGGATGAAGTGGATGCTCCAAGGAGGAGGAATGGACCTGTCTCCCTCCATGGAGGGCAAAAAACAGCTGAGTGACCCCCTTATCCAGATATTAAACTTTTAGGAAGCAATTTTTACCCCCTCTCCTGAGACTTGTACTGGCAGGACTGTGCAAGAGTTTTTTGTAATGCCCCCATCTCTCTGTCATGCTGCATGAATGCATCCAAATAATCCAGATCCTCTAATATTTGAGCACTGAGCTCATCCTGAGCTCCTTTAGACTTAGACTAAATGACTGGCCATCTAAAAACACCAGATCTGTCTGACTAAGACAGAGAGGTGCAGTTTAACATCAAGTTTGCAGCAGGAGAAGCATAAAGTAAATTTGGTGAGGTTTAGAGCTGGATGGTGCCACACCATGGAATGAGATCTCCAGCCTTGGATAGGGCTGAGCATTTACAAATCCATCTATTATACTAAAACTTGGGATTGTGGCATCCTGTGCAGGGATTAAAACCAAACAAAACACCCCAAAAGAAGGAATTTCTGCCATCTAGGGGTCGTATTTTTTCATTACACCAAGGTTGCAAAATAAATCAAAATTTCACCTCTTAAATAGTTGCGTGCATATGTATACAAGTATATACATGTGATATACACTTTTTCTGAAATAGCTTAAAAGGCAAAAAAGATGTGCAATTCCTTTCTATCTGTGAATTTGCAGCAAGAAACTCCATTCATTTCTACTTTATTCTTCCTGCAATAGCTCAGCATTGTTGTGTTAGAAATGGATAAAGGACATGAGAAATCAAAGTTTATTTTTCATTTCCTGACAGGCAGGAAAGTTTTAGATAAAGTCAGAAAAAGGAGAGAAAAGAAATTATTTATATTTCATAATTTTATTTTGCCCCTTTTAAAACCTCAGTTTCCATAAGATAGCCAGTGACATCATTAACATCACAATTTTTTTGTGCTTAACACCCGCAGCTAAACTCAGACCAGAAAAGAATTTGGTTTATGCTTTAAAAACAAAGAAGTGACTTGATATTTTAAGTGTCCCACACTCTTCATTTCTTGGGCACTGTGGGGAAGGAATTGAAATCTTAATAGCTAATAACATTAATAGATTAATATTGTAATTTCTTTATTTCACTGGGTTAGATGGCCAAATTATAGGATGAGTTTTTTTTGACAACAACATGGAGTGACAGAACAAGGGGGAATGGCTTCCCACTCCCAGAGGGCAGGATTAGGTGGGATACTGGGAAAGAATTCTTGGCTGTGAGGCCCTGGCACAGATTGCCCAGAGAATCTGTGGCTGCCCCTGGAAGTGTCCAAGGCCAGGTTGACAGAGCTTGGGATAATGGAAGGTGCCCTGGCCATGGCAGGGGGCTGGAATGGGATGAGCTTCAAGTCCCTTCCAACCCAAACCATTCCAGGATTCTATGAAAATCCAACATTCCCAGTTTATGACTTGCCACAGTTTCCCCATTTCCATCTCATGTTATTCAAACTTTACCATCTTACCTGGATGATAAAATCTAAAAATATGAGAAGCACACGAAAAACTTGTCTTATTTCATTACATTTCATTCTCCACCAAAGTGGCGGCTGAGAGAAGGAGAACACGGAGTCAGATCCAAACTGGGGCTGTTTATCCCTGTTTTGTGTCTCCAGACTTGTTAATTGGGAGATGCTCGAGGAAAACTGTAAGAGCATGACAAGGACGAAACAACATTTTCCTGGTGCCTGAGCTATAGGAGCACCCCAGCCTGAAGTCAACTTCAATTATGAAATGCTTGTGTTTAGCAGTGCAGGACACCGCTCCAGGATGTTTTCATTACCCAAGGGGCAGCTGGATTGAGGGCATTCATATGGGGCAGGGAGAGCTCTTAATAGCCTGGACATAGCCAAAAATGGCCATTTGGCCTTGTGAGGTTTCCTCCTGATTATCAGCACCATTGTTTATTACCAGAGCAAACCCACAAGTGGCAGGTCTGTGATTCCTACAACCCTGTCTGGGCTCTGGATCAGGTTGATCCAGGAGGTGCCTTTGCTTCTCCTTCACTCCTGCAGCTTCCTTGGGATTTTTCAGATTTCTTTTACAAATTGTATTATAAATTGTACAGCCTCTCACTCCAAGAAAGACACGGAGGGGCTGGAGCGTGTCCAGGAAGGGAATGGAGCTGGGAAAGGGGCTGGAGCACCAGGAGTGGCTGAGGAGCTGGGGGGTGCTTAACTTGGAGAAAAGGAGGCTCAGGGGGGACCTTTTGGCTCTCTGCAACTTCCTGACAGGAGGAGGGAGCCAGGGGAGGGCAGGACTCTTCTCCCAGGGAACAAGGGACAGAACAAGAGGGAATGGCCTTAAGCTGTGCCAGGGAAGGTTCAGGTTGGACATCAGGAAGAATTTCTTCACTGAAGGATTTGTCAGGCATTGGAAGGGGCTGCCCAGGGAGATGGTGGAGTCCACACCCCTGGAGGTGTTCAGAAAACAACTGGACATGGCACTCAGTGCTCTGGGCTGGGTGACAAGGTGGGGATCAGTCACAGGCTGGACTGGGTGATTTTGGAGGCCTTTTCCAGACTAAATGATTGTGTGATTCTTTGATTCCATCTCTTACCCTTTTATACTTTCAAATAGTCATTTGTATGAAGCAGAACAGCTCCCACAGAGAATCCCACCACCTAGCAGCCCATACACAGGAGCTCAGGACCATAACTGGGGTGCAAGGTGAAGTTTCCTCTCACCAGACCATGGTAGGTGACAAAAAGGGGTGGGAAAGCTTGAATTCTGCTTCACAGCATCACGCCTGGATATTTGAGGCTGGTTTTTTTTTTCAAAATGTGAAAGCTTTAGTTTAACCACAAAGCACAATAGGAAGAATCCTCAGCCTTTCCAAGATGGAGTGCCCTTTTTCCATCCGTTCTAATGGGATTTCTCCTGCTGAAATCATCAGAGGTTCATTATGCAGCGAAGCAGAAACCGCTTTACCTTTATTAAGGAACACTCCTGTGTTTCTCCATGAGATCACAGTGGGATGAGACCATTCCCTTTTTCTTTTTGTACAGTCAGCCTGTAATTGTGCAGGGACTGCTTTGAAGTCCTGGCAGCTGAGCAGGGACGTAGGTGGCACTGAGAAGTTGGTGATGCAGCCCCTTCCCGTATGGGCAGGCAGAGGGTTGGCCAAAGCCCTTTTCAGCAGTGACTCAGTGTCACAGTGGGGAAAACAGAGCACCAAAAGGCACTTTTTAAACGCATTTGGGGATTTGAATAATGGCTTCATGACTCGAGCGAGCCTGCCAGGCTGGTAGGAGGATGTTTGGGATGGATATAGAGCAGGAATCGTTGGCAGAAAAGCTGGGTTTGGAGGTGGGAGCGATGCACAGGCTGTAGCTCTGTCCTGGTGGATCAAACAGGGCTGAGTGGGTACAGGAATTTGCTCACCTAAGATTCATGGATGAATCTGACCCTGGATTAAGCAAACAAATAAACAAACACCAACCCAAACACAGGCCAGGGACCGTTCCCAGGAGGCACTTTGGATCAGCCACCCCGATTTGGAGGCTGAGAGTTGAATCACAGGGTCAGGCAGGACACTGCCAGTTGATTTCAGGGTTGGAAAACAGGCCTTGGTGCCATTTAGGTTGCTGGAGACATGAAGTCACAACATTTGTGTGTTTGTTACAAGGGAGATAAAACAGAGTCACCTGGAGTTTGTGTACGGAGCAACCTCCAACAGTGGTTTTAGGTGCATCCTTGGAGGTGTGGGAGTTTGGGATTTAAGATACCACCAGAATGGAAGTGCGGGATCTAGTGTAAAGGCAAAAACCTAACAGGTCTAGATAAAGGCAGTTTAATAAGTGAAGCAAAGCTCTGTGTGCAGGCAAAGTGGAATAAGACTCACAGAATCACAAAACAGTTTGGGTTGAAACGGACCTTAAAGCTCATCCTCTTCCCCTCCCTGCCATGGGCAGGGACACCTTCCACTAGCCCAGGTTGCTCCAACCTGGCTTTGGACACTCCCAGAGATGGGGCAGCCACAACTTCTCTGGACAACCTGTGCCAGGGCCTCACCACCCTCACAACCAAAAATTCCTTCCTAATAGCTAATCTAAATTGTCCCTCTTTTATTTTAAAACATTACAGAATGCAGTCACTACTTCCCATTATGGGGCAGGTGTTCAGGAATCGCTAGGAAAACAGGGCTCCACCAAGCTCAATGATACCTGGGTAGGCAAATGGCAAAAGTTGAAACACCCCCCACCTTCCTCCTTCCTTCCCCAAGATTTTACTCCTGACCATGACATTGTACGATCTGGAATATCCCTGTGGCCAGTTGAGATCAACTGTTCTGTGTGTGTCCCCCCACCCCCCAACTTGTTCACCAACTTGCTGGTGGGGATGGGATGAGAAACAGGGAAAGCCTTGATGCTGTGGCAGCACAGCTAAAACACTGGAGTGTAACTGGCACTGATTTTGTCACTAGTATTAGACACAGGACCACATGGGCTGGGACAAGGACAGTGAGCTCCACCCCAGCAGTGTCAGTACACAGGGTATGAATGTCCTGGACAGGATCTGACTCCTCTTGAATGGATGAAGAGTCAGCAAAGAACAGTAAAACATCATACCCAGAGATCTCAGTGCTCAGAGGAGTTTGGGAGAGTTATATTCCCCTAAAAGACATGGAGTGCAGGTCCTGTTGGGTAAGAGTTTCAAACATGGGGCATCACAGAGATTTGCAAGTGGCAGCACATCCTGAACCCAAATCCCAGGAATCCTGGATGTGATACCAAGGATTTGCCTGGAGGCTCCTTCTGCCCCAGTGGCTACACCTGTGTTTGCCAGTTATGCAAACACAGAGACAGTGCTCAGTCAGCCACAAATAACCCTCTTGTCACAGGGCACCAGTGATTGGACCCACCCTGAATAAATACTCTGGGAATCTTCCTGCTCCTCTACACATCCAGCTCCAGCTTTCCACTCCTCCTCCTTGGTGTTTGTTGTGATCAGGACGGGGGCAGTGAAATTCCAACAACTGGAGTTTCCCAACACATCCCCAGTGCTCCAGAGCTCCTCCATCACTCATAGAATCACAGAATATCCTGAGTTGGAAGGGACCCACGAGGATCATCAGTCTCACTTCTGGCCCTGCACAGGACTCCCCCACAATCCCACTGTGTGTCTGAGAGCATTGTCCAAACACTCCTTGAGCTCTGGCAGCCTTGGGGCCGTGACCACTGCACGGGGGGAGCCTGTTGCCATTCCTGAGTCCCCTCCTATCCTAGCAATGCCCTCTGCTCTGTAGGTCATCACTTTTACCTTAAGTGTCTGGCCAAAAGTTGCAAAATAGGACAAATCATTAGTGCAGCTTGAAATAAAGGAATGTGCAGACCACTGGGGTTTCAAAGTTTGTTTGTAAACTTGTGCTCACAGTTAACAGATCACTTCCTATTGTTCCCTTGGCCCTTTCCCATTATTCTGTTCAGACCAAGACTGTTCCCAAAATTTTTGCTTGAGATGACCCTCTTTAGTGGAAACATTCACTTTCCTGTCTATTATCTAAGTTCTTATGCTGAAGCAAAGCTTTTCACATGGGTAGTGAGAAAATTCCTTCCCATGGATGTCCCAGGCACAAATCCATTCAAATTATGTCCCACTGTGAGGACAGAAAAGAGGACAAAGAGAAAAGCTTTCTTCTCCCAGTTCCTCTCCAGAGGAATTTTGGGTGGCTCACAACTGTCCCGATTTTCAAGAGCTCCCTTAGGATATCATGGGGTTGCTGCAGAGCTGAATTCACGCTCCTGTGTCTACTTGCAGTGCCTAAATCATCCTTTCCCCCCCCCCCATTTCCCTAATTCCAAGGCACGTGAGATAGCTCTGTAATTTCTTACATTGTGATTAATGTCTGTAGAGTTCGTGTTAAGACATATAAGTTCAAAAGCCTTGAGGAAGAGGAAATTTTACTTTCCAGGGTTGTGTTGAAGCCCAGGCTTTCCAGCAGAGGAGGCAAAGGCAGTGCCACTTGCTAAATCATTTAGCTGAAACAAAGTGAATTCCATATTAAAAAGCCCTTGGAGCAGTGAGTCATGATGAGATATGGAGAAAGCAAGTAGCTGTGATTACAAGAATTGTTAGTGAGCACAAGACACCCCTCAGAAAAGGATATGGGAGGCAAAAACTTCGAACACAGATTTCGGAAATACCCATAAAAGGATGTTTCATGATGCTGCAGGATGCTGTAAGCTCACTTGCTGCCAGTTTGTTCATTTTGCTGCCCTTGTAACCCCCAGGAGTAGTGACTGATGTCAGAACAGTGTCCAGAGGTGGCCAAGCTGGTTGTCTTGTTGCCCAGAGAAGCTGTGGCTGCCCCATCCCTGGAAGTGTTCAAGGCCAGGTTAGACTGGGCTTGGAGCAACCTGGGATAGTGGAAGGTGTCCCTGCATCTCTCCAGCCTCACACCACAAGTGTTCAGCAGTTTTTCAACAAATCAAGTAGTTCAGTGCTGCCGGTGATGTTTTCTGTCCCAGAGCCACCTTCATTTCAGTTGTGATTAATCACTGTCACAACTGGTGCATCCCAAGAGACATCCCTGCACTCTAATTACCCTCACTCTTACAGAAGGATAAACAGAGCCCATACCCTGAAAAGTGGCATGTCCAGAAAGTCACCTGGGAAGACACTGGGAAATGTGGGAATAGGTGCTGATCCTCTTCAGCCTCCAGTCTCCAGCTCAAACCTACATTACTGTCAGTAAAAGTCACATTTCACTCCATGTAGTGCATATGAAGTGACAAATGGATCTCAGTGGTCATGATGCCCTCTGCCTTCTCAGAGGGACAGAGAGGTGCACAGGATGCTAAAGGCAGCAGGAGAAAAGCCTTGTGCCTTATCTCTCTGGGGAGGTACAGGCTGGAAAAGGAGAAAATGGGAAATCTCAGACCCTCTAAAAGGACAGTATCAGCAACTGCTTTGCCTTCAGGTCACCCATGTCACATGTGCCAAGGAGGAGCTGGGTGACAGGTCTGGGATCATCACCCCAAATCACAGAATCACAGAATGGTTTGGGTTGGAAGGGACCTCAAAGCTCATCTCATTCCAACCCCCTGCCATGGGCAGGGACACCTTCCTCTAGGAGGATGAGTAAAGTTTGCATTCCTACAGCAGCAGTGACTTGTGACCATGGATTGATGCTTTTCCAGTCTTCCTTCTCTGAGGTGAAGCCACACAAGGGAGGGCTACTTGGAGCCCTCCCCACTTCTCATCTCAACCAGCTCTTGCTGCCAAATTTGCACAAACATCATCTTCCCATCTTCCCTCTCTGCTCAAGCTGGTGTGCAAATGCCACTGGGATTGGGCAGACTGGGAAACACATGTATATACAAAGCCCTTAACCTCTGTAGCACTAACCCACAATTATTTTGATGTATTGCCTTTCAAATTCCTGTCTTCAGTGCTCACAGGAGATGCTTTTTCTCTTCCCTCCTTAGCAAAACGTGCAAGCAAGCCCTGACTGCCTCTTTTCTGTGCTTGAGTACCCATATCCTCCTATTTTTCTCCCTGAATCCTCTTACAGATGTTTTCCCAGGTCTCTAAGCACTTCTATATCCTGTTTCCCTGCTGGTATTTGCTGCCAAAGGTGTAGTGCTGCAAACAAAATCTGTATCTGGAAAGAAGGAAGGGGCAACAAGAAATGAGCTGTAAATTGAGACAAGAAGTGAACATCCCCAACTGCAGCTTGAAGCAGAAACATGGAGATTCTTCAGTTTGGAAACTTTTCACTTAGATGTTCTAAACCCACAAGAGAGGTGGTGGTTGCCCCATCCTTGGACATTCAAGGCCAGGCTTTGAGCAACCTGATGTCCTTGCCCACTTAGGGGGGGTTTGAATGAGCTGAGCTTTAAAAGGTCCCTTCCAACCCAAGCCATTCTGTGGTTCTATAAATGCGGAATACAATCACACAATAAACATAACACACCAGCGTTGTAAAGCTTAAACAATTCATGTGTCACATTGGCCTGCTGATGATGAAGCTGACATGCTGCATTTTGATTTTGAGTGACTCAAAACACGTTCCCATCAAATCCACAATCAAAGCTGATGCTCTCTCAAAACACAAATACCTTTGAAACAAAACACTGCATCAACATGTTTTCATCAACCCTACTTACAGCCTGGAAATGTTAAACAAACATTTCCTTTCTCACCCTCATTATTGAGCAGTGGATGGAGCAGCAAAGATGAATTCACTTTACTGATTTTTATGATGTTTTAAATAAGGAGGAGAAAGTCTTTCCTGTTATTTTACTTTGCAGTTTCATAGATGGTCTTAATTTGCAGAAGTGATGCTTCCATTTAGCAAAGTGAACCGCTTTCATGATCTCCAAGTAGGGAAACTGAGGCAAGGAGCACAAATTTTCCCAAATCCAATGAGTAAATAAGGAGCAGCATGGGTCCAACCCCATAACAGCAGTGCCCTGACTTCATTTAACACAGACCATGATCGATTTGCAAATGCTACTGATGGAAAAGACCTTTTGCAGGTCCCTGTAAGTCCAGGATTTTTCCCTGCCTTGTGCTGGAGGCAAAAGTGTTTTATACAACCCCTATATGAAAATAATTCAAGCAGGAGGACTTCTCTCATTTCCCCTGGGGGGAACATTCTGTAGCTGAAGGGATTGCAGCATTAGGAAATACTTCCTGATGTCCACAGCTTCTAGAATCTGTTGATATATTATTAATAGAAAGGAAAATAAATATAGGTATTAATGCCAGCAGACACTGTCTACTACTAATAGCTGTTAAAGTAATATATTCCCCTTGTTTTTAGCTCTTATTAGTCATTTTGCAAAGGGTTACAAGACCCTTATGCATCCATTAGCCAGTCAGCCATGTGAAATTAATGTGGAGCAATTTTCATAAGCATTACTCAGAACTAATAATAATTAAGCATTATTTTCTGCTCAGATAACACAGAAAATAAAGCCTGACTTTTATGCCAAGATGGGTTTACATTAGCTTAAGGTAGATGAATTAATTCTCATTTACAAGGCTTCTCCACCAGCTAGCCAGAAAATATCAAGGTAATTAAAACCTATTTGTGAGGTTCTGTCCCATTGCACATTCACTGAGTTTTCTGATTGCTGCAAATTACAGGTGTTTTTATACAAAGTGGGACATGGAGGGGACTTTGCTGTTTGCTTCCTTCCCCATCACTTCCAAGAAAAGCAAAAACCTCCCTGTGAGCACCAGAGCACATTTTGCAAAATGCCCTTTGCTGCTGGAGATCACTGAAGGACCATCCGTGGAGTGAAGGACCAGCTCAGTCCCAGCTCAGGGCTGGGATGTGGAGCTTTCAGAAGTGCTGGTAAAAGGCCTCTAACAGAGAAAAAAAATGTTATTTTCTTTTGATTTAGCATTTACTTGCAAGGGATTAGTTATGGCTTATTATAAAACAAAGGGGTGTCTGAAGGCAGCATTCTCTGGACAGCTCCAAAATGGTTCTGTCATCATGGAATTCTGGAATGGTTTGGGTTGGAAGGGATCTTAAAATACAATTTCTTTCCAATCCCCTGCCGTGGGCAGGGACACCTTCCACTAGCCCAGGTGGCTCCAAGCCCTGTCCAACCTGGCCTTGAACACTTCCAAGGATTCAGGGGTAGCCACAGCTTCTCTGGGCAACCTGTGCCAGGGCCTCACTAGCCTCATAGCCAAGAATTCCTTCCCAATATCCCATCTAACCCTGCCCTCTGGCAGTGGAAAGACATTCCCCCTTGTCTTGTTCATCCAGGCCCTTATCCCAAGTCTCCAGCTCTCCTGGAGACCCTTTAGGCCCTGGAATGTTGTTCTTCAGGCAGATATATTTTTCTCTATCGTTTTTAACACCCAACCCCAACGTTTCCCATCCAGGTAATTAAGACTGATTAGTTATACAATGCTGCATCTTCCAAGATTTCTTGCCCTTTTTCTAGGTCAAGGAGCCGCTGAATTTGACAGATAGTCATGTCCCTGACGTCTCTGAAGATGCTCTTAGCTTGGCCAAGCTGCAAGATAGAGGATACTTTAGTCCAGCTAATAATTAGCTTAAGATACATTACCCCAGAGCTGTCCTACCACCAGCTAAACTTATGTGCAGTTGAGTAAGTGAGGATCTTTCCTAAGGTTTCAACTTTCCAAGGGGATCAGCACCTTCAGATGTCACATCTCCACTTTGCATCTGAGCTTAGCAAATAACTGGGTCTGACATGGAAACCCCGTGTTTTTCGGAGGATTATGGCCCCTCTTGTCCAAGTCCTGCCTCTTCCATTTCATTTCTCCACCCCCTGTCTCATTGTGATGCCTCATGTTGGTGTCCGTGTCCACACCAGTGAGGTGGAGCAGGTTGGCCTCGCACAGCAGAGGAAAGAGATGGAAGTTCTGACTTTTATTATGTGTTCAAAAATCTTCTCTCAAGAAAACTAATTGTTACTAAAGAGATAAATAAAAGGAAACAATGCTCAAGAAACACCGGCTGTGCCCCAGCTCTGGAACGAATGACCCTGAGATGTGCCCCGTTGTCCACACCTTCAGTGAAGAAAGGTTTACCCCTTATGGCTGTTTCATTCTCAATCCAGCCAAGGTAGCTGTAAACAGACGTTAAAATCTTGTGGTTTGGCTTTTCCTCACTGATGATTCCGACCTGGAACCACTTCATGGTGTTCCAGTAGCTGCAAACCAGAGGTCCCCCGCTGTCCACCTGTGGCAGAAGGAGGATGTTACAGCTGGATCAAACCTCAGGGCCCTCATAGCAGCTGTTTCACACAGGCTGACTGGGAAAATCAAACTCTGTCCCAGTTTTGTGGGGAGTTAGAGGAAAAAGGAAATTTAGATTCAAAATTTCACAGCTCAGTCCCAAGATGCTGCAGAATAAATAGATACAGAAGGTAAGAGGAGAACAGTCCCAAGCTCTGGCTCAATGCACTGCCCTGTCCTTCCCAGGCTTTTCCACATGGTCCCAGGAGGATCCCTGAAACCTGTCAGCATGAGACGACATCCAGGAGTGAAAAGGGACATTTGCTGTGACTGCTCATTCAGTCCTTGACTTCTCTGCCAGACTGGTGCATGTGGGTGCTGGGTACCTGCCACTGTGAATTTTGGGGGCTGGCATCCAGAAATTGGACAGGAGATGAGCAACAATCCTGAGAAATCCTTCCTGAAACCCGAGGGATTTCACTGAAAGCTTGCCTGGTGCTGGAAAGGCAGCCATCACTCATGCAGAGAGGGCAAGGCTTCAACTGCAGATTGCAGCCACCTCAAAGGGAGGAAGATTCTCCTGATGGCTGTTCTGCCTGGAACACCAAGAGCTCATTTAGCTATGGAGTCTCTGAACAAAACCCCAGGGAGAGAAGAAACCAGCAAAAAATGCACCCAGGCAGATACAGCCTTTTCTGAGGAAAGGGTGGGAGAGCTGGGGGGGTTCACCTGGAGAAGAAAAGGCTCAGGGAGACATTAGAGCCTCTTCCAGTGCCTAAAGGGGCTCCAGGAGAGCTGGAGAGGGACTTGGGACAAGGGCCTGGAGGGACAGGACAAGGGGGCATGGTTTTAAGCTGAAGGATTGTAGATTTGGGTTGGAGATTAGGAAAGAATTCATGGCTGTGATGGTGGTGAGGTCCTGGCACAAGTTGCCCAGAGGCAACCAGTGGCTGCCCCATCCCTGGAAGTGTCCAAGGCCAGGTTGGATGGGGTTTGGAGCAACCTGCGATAGTGGAAGGTGTCCCTGCCCATGGCAAGGAATTGGAATGAGATGATCTTTAAGGTCCCTTCCAACCCAAACCATTCCATATTTCTTTGCACATCTTCAGTGCTGTGCAGCCCCTCCCATAAATAAATTTCCTTCCACGGTGGGTTTGCATCTTTTTTCCACCTTTTCTCCAGCACATATGGTGAATAAATTCAATACAAACCCATTTCCCAAGACAGCAAACTTTACTGGGAAATGTTGTCCTTCCCTGTTTGCACACTAGTGAGAGAAACATCTCTGTCATTAATGGATGAAGCCTCTTCCTCCAGCAGCCACCCTGAGCCAACACACATTAATTAACGAGCAAGGAAGGCACTGTGGTCCCTTGTGCAGCTCATCAGCACTCACTAAAGTTTATGGCTGAATTCCTACTCCACTAGATGGAGAGTCCAGGTCATTAATATTCTTTTTTTCCCTGTTTTTTTTTTTTTTTTTTTGTTCAAAATGCATACAGGAGGGAGAAATTAAGATAAATACAGTGGGAATGTTTACAGAATCATAGAGCATTCTGAACTGGAAGGTGCCCACGAGGACCACAGAATCTTTAGGCTGGAAAAGAACTTCAATATCATTGAGTCCAAACACAAATGGGCACTGAAATGGTGTTATTGTAGTAATAGCAGTGGTGCCTGCAGCTCAGGTGGTGCTGATAGACCCTGTTCAGACTCAGCACCTAAAGACATTTCCCAGTCCTATTTCAGCCAAGAATTCGTGTGAATAACACGAGTGACCTTGCAGTGACCTTGGCCCCCGTGCGTTATCGTCATCCTCGGCGATGGCATCCTGTTTGAATGAATGAGCATCCACTCACAGCTCAATTACTGGGAATTTTGCTGCTGATTCCCTCAGGGCAGGAATAGGCCAAACTGTATTATCCTGGTAGCGAGAGGAAGGCGCTCGGAGCCTCCCACTCAAAGATGATAAATGGAGCGGGGAGAGCGCGAGGCGGTGACGCAGCAGCTCACGGCCCTGCCTGCTTCTATTCCAGCTCTTCCCATCGCAGGAGGTTTTTAGCACTGGTGGAGCCCCTGCCCACTATGGGGCAGATCATTTTCAGTGTCCAGTTTAGGGGCTGTTCACACTTGCAAAGGATCTTTTAAACACCAGTTAATTCCTGATGCCTCATGACTGTCCTCGGGGGAAACGTCTTATTGCGTTTCGGAGCCGAGAAATCCACGGAACAAACGGGATATGATTTGCACGAGGCAACAGCAGAGCCAGGAATCCCTATTTAAGCCATGCCTCATGCAGTTTTCCTTTCAAATCAGGTCTGCTCTTCTCTCTTTGCCTCTTTAACCATGACCATTTGGTTGGTGGGGAAAGGGGGATCACGATTTAAAACCTGGGCAGGGAGGGAGTTCGGCAATGCTGTGACAACCCAGGCAGCAGCTGCAAATCCATTTCCCTAATCCCCAAGCTCCGAGACCCAAATCCTGCTTCAGATCCCTTTCCATGTGGGCTGAGCTGCTCTGCTTCATGGGTGCTACTTCTAATATGCCATTTCTCTCAACTTCAGCTATTTAATGTGATGATTTTATCACAGTGTGGGCTAAATCATCCCCTCCGTGTGATAATGTCGCTCACATAATTATAGCAGGAGCCCGGATGAATCAGTAACCTGGTTTTTACAGGACTAAAGATGGAGAAAATAAACTCAGTTCTTGGACACTTCTGAATATCCCTGTATCCACCTTAAGCTCTCAGAAATGCCAGCCCAAGGTTTTCCATCCCTCTGTAGGAGAGGGTGTGGGAGGAGCAAGTTTTGGAGTGCTGGGACAATTATCTCATCTCTGTGATGCTTCCAGTGACACTAATTTAATGAACGCTCAGGTTAACGACTCTGAGGATCGAAGAATTATTAAATGCTGCTTTCAGGCTCCTGTATCCTGGTGGTGAAATACTTCTGGTCACCAACACGCAGCAGATACCTGAAAGCTCCTGCTTTTCAGTCTGAGTGCCAAGTTTCTGGATAGAAAAAAAAAACAAACAACTAAAAATAGCATCTTTGCTTCTGTTGCATGTTTTCATCTAGGAGAGGAGTGAAAAGCAACCACAACAAATCAGATCTGGTGTTGAATTCGTGCCTTAAACATGTTAATCCTCCTATTAGGAGAGGTGAGAGCAATGATGTATTCACTGACAAATAGCTCTGGGTTGTATAAAATCTGTCACTGACTAACAAGGTTCTTTGTTCACTGGAGCACAACCAAAAGTTTCATCTTTCTCCTCCTCGCTTTTGTGATCATCAGGAGCCTCTCTGCTGACTTTAGCGGGCTTTGGATCAGAAGTGTAATCTTCTCCCTTTTATATTTGTATTTGTGTCTGCAACACAGTGATTGATCAGAACAAACACATTCAGCCACATAAATCTTCTGAGGTGGGAGAAGCTCCAGGGGAGGGAGAACAACTCATCTGATCCTCATTAGATGGATACACAATCCCTGCAAGTCGTTGCTGGTTTCATTTTCATGTTGGTAAGCTCTGTGTAAATTGGAGACAATCAGCATGTGAATCACAGCACTGGCCAGCAGAGCTGCCCTGGCTGCTGGAAGCAAAGGCAAACACAGGATTCTTCAGTTATTTCAAGCTGTCTTTGGAGAAAGGTGGGAGGAAGGAGGCTGTGGCCATTTTAGTGTGCAGGTACCAAAAATGAACCAGGTAACACGGGGCACCTGGACCTCTTTCATACAAACCCTTTGAGATCTCAGGTGAGAGCCTTCAGGTACTTTGTCCCTCCATCCTCATGATGAAAAATGGGAGAAGACCACCCAAATCCATCCATGATGTCAGCAGGGCCCATTAGTAACTGTGGTGGCACAAACAGTTAAAATGCATCTGGCCAAAGCCCCGTGTGGCCCAGACTCCTGTCTCTGACTCTCATTTGCAGCAAGTGCTCAGGGAAAGAGAATGAGAAACAGTACAAGTATTTACAGAGTTGTATTTACATCACAGCGGTTAATAGCCTCAGAGAGATCTCCATCCAGGAAGTTCCCTAATTGCTTTTTGAATCCATTTATCCCTTAGGATAAATACCCACAACATCCTGGTCGGTGACTTCCATAGTTTAATTATCTGATGGATGAAAAAACACTTCCTTCTCTTTGTTTTAAATCTGCTGCCCGATAAGGCCCTCAGACATCCCTCCTTCATGTCTTTGGAGCAGCAGTGACACGAGGACAGCTCTTGACTCCTCTCCATGCTGCTCAGGAATTCGGAATTCTCTGTCACATCCCCATCAGACATCACTTTTACAAGCCTTAGAGCCTTGCTCTGTTATTCCCTGCTCTGCCAGAAACTGGTCCGTGTCCCTGTTCATCCTTCCTACTCTACTTCCCTCCTTTTCTAAAATTGCCACTCCTTTCTCAGATGGAGTGAACGGGAATCACACACAGCACACAAGGCATGGACTCACATGATTATTGCCCTGGCACCACACATTTGCTTTGCTACCTTTTCCTGTCCTAATAATTCAGAATGCTCTCATTGCCTTTTTGACCTCCACAGAGCCTCAGGCTGATGTTTTTGAAGGACTATCCACAGTTACTCCAAGTTCTTATGTGGTAATAGCTAAATTAGAGCCTATTATGGCAAGTGAACAGCTGGAGTTGCTTCTCCCTGTATCCATTATTTTTCTTTATCAATAATGAGCTGCATCTGCTCTTTAACCTTCTGCATCTGTTTTAACCTCCAGTCACTCAGAACACTGAGTCCTGCTGCAGTCAGCTTCCACTCTGACCACTTGGAATAATGCTGTGGCCAACTTGGTCACCTCAGCATTTGCCCTCCTTGAACATCACAATTCCTTGATGGATGACAACATAACTCTCCTTGGAAGCCCTTTCTCCATTCAAGTCCTTCCTCTGTGTTGCCTCCCTTTCAAACTGAAGCCCTTCCACTTCACAGCAGTTCGGTTTCTCCAAGAACCTTTGGTGAGAGTTTTGGAAATCTCAGCTCATATTAGATGGTTGCATCACCCTCTGCCACCTGCTTGGCAACTCGTTCAAAGAATTTGGATGTGCCTGTGAGTCATGGCTTTCCCTCAAAGCTGTATTGACTCACGGGAATTGAATGAGAAGTGGCTTCTCTGAGTCATCACACCCATTCCCCCAATCCCAGGGCAAGCACACACTGGGATTTGGTGTCCATCTGGCTCCAGAGGTGTTCTGCTCCCCACAGCCTCACCCACCAGGTACACAAAGTGATGCTGGACCCCAAGCAGCTTCAGTTTGAGGGACCAAAAACTATGATCCAGAGGAAGAAAGCAGAAGAGACATCCGACATCATTAACATCCCAGGTCCTTGCAATAGGAATTAATTTTTGACAGATGAAATTAAGCCACCACAGCCTGAATGTGCTCACTTGTCTGCCCACATCATAAAATGATAGAATGATGAAAGCCCTCTAAAACCCTGGGATGCAGGAAAAGTGTTCTGGTTCTTGTGAACTGCACATCAAAGAACACTCCAGTGCAAATTTAAGAGACTGCAAATGCAGAAACACCTTTTTACTGTTTTGGTCTGGAGCTTCCCAGGACACCTTCCTACATAAAGCAATCTATCCCTTAGGGAAAAAACTCTTCTCATGGTGGTAGTGACAGTTCAGTGATGGAAAATCCATGAGAGGGATAGTGAGTGGTTTACTCTTTTCAATAGGAGTAGAAGACACAGTCTCAAGTTGCACCAGAGGAGGTTTAGATTAAATAATATGAAAAAAATTGTTCACTGAAAGGGTGGTCAGGCATTGGAACAGGCTGCCCAGAGCAGTGGTGGAGTCACCATCCCTGCAAGTGTTCAAAAGACCTGTAGATGTGGGACTTGGGGCCATGGGTTAGTGGCGGCCTTGGCAGTGCTGGGGCAGTGGTTGCACTCGATGATCTCAGAGGGCTTCTCCAACCTCAACGGTTCTGTGATTCTAATATTAAGGTAAGGTACAGCCAATATTAAGGTAAGGTACAAAAATTAAGTAATTTTGTATAGTTCAGAGCTGAAATGTGGTTAGTTTTGACTCCTGGCCCTGAGGAGACCTTTGTCTGATGGGCAGAAGGACCTACAACCTCAGACCTCATATGGATACTCCCCATCCCAAAGGGCTGCAGCCACACCATCACTCATCTCCCCTGTTTGGGTATTTTGAGCAGTCTGAGGGACTGCCCATGCTATCCTGGTTTGTGATCTTCCCCTTGAATCCATGATAATTTACCTTTGTGGACCTAATTTTCATTTGCAGACTTTTTTTCTTAAAAAAATTCTATCTCACAGGTCTTCCTTTGGAGTTTTGGAGCCACGTTAGGACCAGCAAAAGGATTCAAGAACTTGTGAAAGAGTGTAAGAGCTTTTCCAGCGTCAGGTTCCCATTGCAGTCACATTATTGGCACTGAGGTGTGGACTGAGGTGGGAGCAGTGGGATACCAGGGGGATATCCTGGGATATCTAAAATAGCACTGGATATTTAGATGTAGGCAACTGTCCTGCCTTGGAGCCAAGTGTCTCCAAACCAAATATCTTCAGCTTGATTTTAGTTAATGGGGAGCAATAAACACACACACACAGATTGATGTCATTTTAACATAGGTGGTTAAAACAGACAAAGTAACTCACTTGCCAAAAGTGCTTTTTTTTTCTTCCTGTTGATGGAAAGATGGTTGTGTAGATGCTGATGGTTATAGAAAAGATGTTTGTATTCTGGCTGAGTAAATCCCACCCAGATTTGCACAACAACTACTACTATTGCTCCAGCTGTGTAGGGTGAGAGCCCTGAGCATCCCAGATGCTGTAAAGGGATTTTTCCCTTTCCAAACTGCTGACGGTACATGTGGGCAGGACATATTGCAGCTGAACAAAAGAGGTCCTTCCCTGCTTTTTCACAGAACTAAAGGAATCAAAATCCAGAGCTCCAGATGCATCCTGGCATCATTTCAGACATTTATCCAAGATGGGACAAGGGGGAATGACTTTAACCTGACAGAGGGCAGAGTTAGATGGGATATTAGGAATAAATTCTTCCTGTGAGGGTGGTGGCCCAGGTTGCCCAGAGGAGCTGTGGCTGCCCCATCCCTGCAAGTGTCCAAGGCCAGGCTGGATGGGTCTTGGAGCAACCTGGGCTAGTGGAAGGTGTCCCTGCCCATGGCAAGGGTGTAGGATGAGACGATCTTTAAGATCCTTTCCAATCCAAATCATTCTATGATTCCATGGCCAAAATCACCTCCTGCTACAGTCTGTGGGAGGGGGCAGATACCTACAGCCCATGAGCTGGGACCATCCCACTGCTCTTGGGGCCACACAAGGATTCTTTCCCTTGAAAGTCAGGCTGGGGACTTGGCCCCCCTTCATCTGCTGCTGACCTGAACTGCAGATGAACTGTGACTCCAGCTGAACACGCTCCATCCTAATCACCACATCCAGAGCTGCCCCCACAGCCTCTCTGAAATATAATTGGGCCATTTACTGAATTTTGCCTGGGCAGGGAAGGCACTGAAGGGAGGCATTTGCTTTGTGAGTCCCTTATACTCTAATTATTGTTCAAGTTACCATTGCATCAGAGCCTGACAAAAGGTGCTTAAGAAAGCAAGGAATTAGACATCAATTGTGGTTCATGGGGTCATGGAAGAAATGTAGCACACACAAAAAATAATACATAGGCCATCTCTAGTGTCTGTTCCTTAGCACTTGTACCCCATGAACATCCATTAATGCTAATGTTTGTGACTAAATAGAACTATAAGTCAATTACAGCTCCTGTTAGTGTTAATTCACAGTCAATCTATATATTTGTCTGCAGAACTGCGAGGGAATTGGGATATAATAGATTTTGCTTTTTAAGTGAATGGATTATTTTTTTTTCAAGTACAAATACTTGGGAGCTCTGCTATTCAATCTCCTTGAGTTATTATAGGAATATGGCCAGTCATCCACAAATTAGTCTTGTCTGGTACTGGCATGATGGCAGCTGGTGAAATGCCTGAGCCTTTTTATTCATGGACTTTCTATTCATGAAATGGCCTCAAGCTGTGCCAGGGGAGGTTCAGGTCGGACAGCAGGAAGAATTTCTTCATGGAAAAGGTGGACATGCAGTGGAAGGGGTTGCCCAGGGAGGTGGTGGAGTCCCCACCCCTGGAGGTGTTCAGGAAAACAACTGGATGTGTCCCTCAGTGCTCTGGGCTGGGTGACAAGGTGGGGGCCAGTCACAGGTTAGACTTGAGGATCTCAGAGGTCTTTTCCAACCTTAATGATTCTGTGATTCTGTGTCCTGTTGCCACAGGGGTACTAAGGCAGTGGGCAGTAGGATAAACCTTCTACATGGTGCCTTGGTGGAGATACTGGTGGGACTTTAGTTATTCACATAAATCAACTTTAACCTGCAACAGGGGAAATCTGGCACACAAATGGCACACAGGGCAAACACCGAGGATATTCATGGAACCATAAATTCTTTGAATCATGGAATGGTTTGGATCAGAAAGGACCTTAAAACTCATTTCATTCCAACCCCCTGCCATGGGCAGGGACACCTTCCACTAGCCCAGGTTGCTCCAAGCCCTATCCAACCTGGCCTTGGACACTTGCAGGGATGGGGCAGCCACAGCTTCTCTGGGAAAGCTGTGCCAGGGCCTCACCACCCTCACAGCCAAGAATTTCTTCCTAACATCTAACCCAAATCTTTTCTCTTTTTGTTCAAAACCATTCCTCCTTGTCCTGTCACTACCTGCCAGTGTAAAAAGTCGTTCTCTCCATCACAGTTCAAAGACTTGGATCCAGATGTAGATCATGTGGACTTACCACCTCAAGTCCAGCAGCTTTCCTGCCTTAGCCTGGCTCTGGACAGGAACACTTGTATCCTGACACTCAGCAAAGCTCAGATAAGGTTAATTGTAAGGCTTTTATGTACTCTGTGTCCAGAGCCAAGCATGGCTTCCAGGTTTCCTGGGATCACAGCTAGAGTAACAAACTCAGCCTCTCCAGGGCTTGTTCTCTGATCTGGAGTCTCTGCCTTGCCTGAGCTTCTCCTCTTTCCTAGCCTCTCCAAAATGATTATTGTGGGTGGCTCTTGATCCATGCAAAAGCTGGAGCTGTGTCTGGAAGTCATCCATGAGACAGCTGGTTTGCACAGACCAACACCATGCCCAGGGCTGCTCTGTGTCCATGACAGTGATGACTTTGTAAAGGATTTAGGTCTTTTGAAATCCAGCCTCATTCTCCTTTGACACAAACCCTGGAATCTTTACAGACAAGCAGAGCTCGATAGGTTGCAGTGTCCACAGCGCCTCACCCTCTGCCCAGGGCAGGTGAATTGTCCAGCTCTGGGCCCCTCAGACAAGCACTTCCCAGAAAACCACCCATCAGCAAAATGCAAGTTAGAAAATTCTGATGAAAAATCATGTGACTTGTTTGTCCCCTGAAGGGCTCCACTTCCAGCCTGGGATCTGATTTTCTCCTGCTCTCATTATTTCAGGTTGTGAGACTTCCCTGCCTGGTCAAGCTCCCACAAAAAGTGGGCAGGTGCTGGATCCTGAGCAATATCCCACATGCAATCCTCGTGTGCTTCCACTGCTTGGAAAGCTCACATTCCTAGTTCATTTCTCAGATAACTCTGACATTATTGTAGATCAAAATAGCTCCCTCATCAGCTTTCTGAATACGGGAGATTCATTTCTCTGGGTACAAATGCTCTCTGTTTCACCAGCATAATTCACCCACAGAACTCTAGACTGGGCTGGGAAGTGCACTCCTTAATCATGTTAATGTTATCCCATGGCAGGTTTCTTCTTAAAACTTTTGATTGAATTGAATGGAGGTGAAAGTCACAACTTGAATGGCTGCAGAGGCAGATGCTCCCTGGCTAATCAAAAAATCATTCTGCAAAGCAAACTTCTCCTTCCCTGCCCTGCTACAGGCCCGGCTTGCCATGGGTTTGCAGCCTCTGGTCTTTGCAACCACTGTCTTTGCCCCAAGGGCAGGGGATCTCTCTCTGTCCTGGGTGCTGTTTTACTTCCTTCAATGAATAATTCCTACGGGATGAAGCTTCCATACATGTGTCTGCCCATCCATCCCTCTCCAAACACGTGCACACATCTAAGATGGGGTTGGATGGGGGTCAGAGCAATCTGGGATAGTGGGAGGTGTTTCTACCCATGGCAGGAGGGTTGAACTGAGTGGTCTTTAAGGTCCCTTCCAACCCAAACCACCCTGTGATTCTAAAATCCTTGCCCAGTGGAGAATGGAGGCTGCAGGAGAACCTCCTTCACAGGCTCTCAGAGGAGGGGTTGGAGGTTGGATGCTACAAAAGATAGTGTTTTTTGGCTTTCAGACTCTGTTTGCCATCAGGTCAGCAATCCTGAGGGTAGAATATGTTCTGAGGGCGCAAGTTCTGAGTGAGTTTTGCCTCACTCGGGTGTTTGTGTCAGCTCCCTGATATCAATTACTGCTCAAACTCTTTCTAATTTAGTTTAAAAAGTCTATCTTCCTCTATCAGTACCACTTTGCAGCAAGATGGGACTAGTCCTGGCACCCATGGACCAACCTGCCATGTCAGCAAAGGACATTTGGATCAGAGCCAGAACCTCACCTGATAAACATTTCTAATATTCAGATTAAACACTCCTGGCCCAAACTTTTCTCCCCATTCTTTTGCTTTGACCCTCCAGGACAAACATTCTTGTCTCCTTTCAGTACGTAACCTGGTGGTGAAGCAGCACTGCCTGACCCTGGACTGAGGGAATGTTGGTCACTTTACCTGGCAGTTGCCTCCTTCTCCTTCCTTCACCTCAGCACACATCATGTTCTCCTGGAGCTGTGGGATCTGCTTCAGGCACTGCTCCCTGCTGATGAGCTTCACCCGCGCTTTCTGCAGCACGTGGGATGCTGGCACAGCATCTGCTCCAGGAAGTGGGAAGAGAACCATTAACAAACCTGCAGAGCAGCTGGAGACCTGCCCTGGGACTGATCTCAGCTGAATTCGGAAAGCATCTCAGGGCAAGGGAGTCTCAGGACTCAACCACGGGGTCTTGGGGTCGCAGGGGCTTAGAGGGGCTCTCCAAATGTCAGCAAGGATGAGTTTGTGCTCTTGGCTTTATTATAGGACCATAGAATGGTTTGGGTTGGAAGGGACATTAAAGCTCATCCAGTTCCAACCCCCCCTGCCATGGGCAGGGACACCTTCCACTAGCCCAGGTTGCTCCAAGCCCTGTCCAACCTGGCCTTGGACACTGCCAGGGATGGGGCAGCCACAGCTTCTCTGGGCAACCTGTGCCAGTGCCTCACCACCCTCACAGTGAGGGAAGAGTTTCTTCCTAATGTCCCATCTAAATTACCCTCCTTCAGCTTAAAGCCATTCCCCCATGTCCTGTTGCTCCAGGCCCTTGTCCCAAGTCCCTCTCCAGCTCTCTTGGAGCCCCTTTAGGCAGTGGCAGGGACTCTGAGGTCTCCATGGAGCCTTTTCTTCTCCAGGCTGAATAATCCCAGTTCTCAGGGATTATTAAGTTCTCAGGTGTCTCCAGAGCAGAGGTGTTCCATCTCCTTGGAGACGCCTACAGCAAAGGATTGTCATCTGTGGGCACTTCCATGGAATGCCCCCATCTTAGCTGGAAAGTCACCTGACAATCTTCTGTGTTTTAGATCTTACCATTGAGTCACAATTTCCTAAATGTGCTGGGAGGATTTAGCTTAGTGAAATACAGAAGGAATGAGCTTCTGATGATCTGAAGGTCTCTGTTTCATCCTTCAGACTCAGGTTCGCTTTAGAGATAAACGTGGGTGAAATTAGTGGGTTTTCCAAGTAGCCCACTGGCATATTTTCAGTCTTTTTGTCACCCTCCAAACCATTCCATGAACCTGTACTGCTCGCTACGGCCTTATCACACCATCACAACATCACACATCCCTCTCATCAGGGGTGTGCCAGGGCTGAGCAAATTGACAGCAATTTTTGGATAACAGAATCAATGTCAGCTGAGCCCACACAGCAGCAAGAGGCCGATCTCTGGAGCCACACCACGAATTTTGCAAAGAGATGAGCTAAAGAGAAATCCTGCCATGCCTCAGAGGGACTCTGAACAGCCACTGCATTTCTGTTCCTGAGAACATGTTACCTTGGTGAAACGGGAGAGTTTCACAGCTATGACACAGTGTTTGTATTACTGTTACATGAGCAAAATGAAGCCTGGGAAGGAAAATGCAGTTTCAGAGGGGAGATAGCAGCCCTTTGGAGCAGAATATCGAGGATGAAATGGGACATTCACTCTACATCCTAGGAAGGATTGCTGAATCCAAAGGCACTGCCCTGCCCACGCTGTCCTGATTAATTCTTTTCACTAATGAAATAGCTCACTCACTATTTAGTGACATTTGTTCAGGATAGACATTTTGGGTCACAGTCAGTGCTGGAACTACTTTCATTAGGGCTTAAACAAGAGCAATTAGCAACAGCAATCTGCTGTTCTAAATGAGTGGAAAAAAAGGGGTGGCCAACACCAGAGTCAATCTGGCTCATGGAGGCATTAAGCCAAAGACAACCCTAGACCTTCATTTCCCTTGTTCCAGACCACTTTAGACCCAGCCTAACTGGGTGAATCATAGAATATCCCAAGCTGGAAGTGACACAAGGATCCCACAAGGTGGGAAGTGTTCAACGCTAGATTGGATGGGGCTTGGAGCAACCGGGGCTAGTGGAAGGTGTCCCTGCCCACGGCAGGAGGTTGGAACAAGATGAGCTTTAGGGTCCCGAACCATTCTGTGATTCTATGGTTCTTCTCAACCATCTTTGTCTTAATTTGGGTGCCAAAAAATGGGTCCAAAGTTTGGGGCCCTGCAGAGCAAAGGTGGCTCTAAGGTTTCAGCTTGAAAACACACTCTCAGAGCACCCAACTTTGCTCTGGGGGTCAGCAGGTGACTGGTTCTTGCACTGAACAGAGAATTGGTGGGTGTGTAGGAGCTGTGAGGGTCTGGAAGTGTTAACCAGGAGGGTAGGGCATGGAAGTTAGTGTGGATAACCCCTTCTGGGATAGAACATCTCCTTGAAATGGCTCAAACCCATCCTCCATTAGCAAAAACACCTCCTGACAGAGCCTCACCTGCACTTGTGTTCTCCCAGCCAGCAGCCCAGCAGTGCTGCCAGGTATGGATGTCACACATAAAGGGCAGGCAGATGGGAATTTTCTCCTTGCTGAACTCGATGGGAGAGCTGAGCAGGATGAGGGCTATGTCATTTGCCATGCTCGTGCTGTTGAAGTTCTCGTGGAGGATCAAGCTGTCTGGTTTGTGTTCTTCCAGCGGGACACTGAGGTTGATTCCCCCCACTACAACCGTGAGATCTGGTGGCCTTATAAACAAAATAGCAGTGGAGACATAGTAAACATGAGGGATTTGGGTCCTAAAGGTCAGTGTCTCTTCCCCCTGAGCAGGGTAGAGGGATGGCCAGCAAATGGCACAGGTAGTTTATCCATAAATGCCCTGGAAATCTACCCTCACTTCCAGGCAAAGATGATTTCCAGAGGTAGAATGTGAGTGCAATCATGTTATAAATAACCCAGTCACCAACAAACAGATGGAATGGGTTGGATCTTTTGGATCACTGTGCCCTGGGCTGGCTGCTTGGGCCACACTGCCCCCAGCCAGCTGCTCCAGGCTGTGGTGCCACAGGTCCTTTGTCATTGAGCAGTCTCAGCTCTTGAACCTGCCAAATTTTGGAGGAGGCTCACAGAGAGCTGGACTCCACCCCTGGGCATTGCATGGGATGAATTTATCCAGAAATTTTTGGTTTAAAATCAGAGTCTCCATGAGATAAAGGTGTTTTCTATGAGAAAGCAAAGATAATTTGGGGATTAGAATAAGATGGAATGGAATATGTCACTTTTTACAAGGTGCCACAGCATTTGTAGATGGACAGGAAATGCTTGGGGCCCCCAGAACGTTATCATGGGCATGATGACACAAGGCTCCTCAGACCATTCCTGAAAGTATTCCCTTTCTACTCCTCATGGTTTCTGCACATTTCTGTGTTCAAAAATGGGCCTGTTTTCCCCAAAGGAGAAAATTCCCATTTTAAGGGCTCACATATATATTGTGTTTGACCCCAAGAACATCCATATCCTACACCCACAAGGAGGAGTGTTACCACCCCATTGTGCCTGGGCTGTCCTTCGTTCCCTGGAGTACTCACAGTTCTTTGGCAAAGCAATGGGCAGCAGTTAAAATCCACAGTGCACTGATGATGGTGCCTCCACAGATGTGCTTCCTGTGGCTCTGGATGCTCACGTGCCACGGGAACTCTCCCAGCTGCACAGATCTCCCTGTCCCGATCCTCTTGCCAGTCTCCAGGAAGGACTCAAAGGATGGTCGGAGGCCACACTCTGGGGACAAAATGAGACATGTGGGACATGTCCGAGAGTGCCACTGCCTGTGCAGCTCAGCTGGAGGGGCAGGACAGCACGCAGAGCACTGGTCTATAATATGTATGAAATCATGGAATGGTTTGGGTTGGAAGGGATCTTAAAAACCATCTCATTCCACCCCCTGCCATATCCCTGCAGGGACACCTTCCATTATCCCAGGTTACTCCAAGCCCTGTCCAACTTGGCCTTGGACATTTTCAGAGATGGGGCAGCCACAGCTTCTCTGAGAAACCTGTGCCAGGGTCTCACCACCCTCACAGCCAGGAATTTCTTCCCAAGATCTCATCTAATCCTGTCCTCTGGCAGTGAGAAGCCATTCCCCCTTGTCCTGTCCCTCCAGGTCCTTGTCCCAGGTCCTCCTCCAGCTCTTCTGGAGCCCCTTTAGGCACTGGAAGGGGCTCCAAGGTCTCCCTGGAGCCTTCTCTTCTCCAGGTGAACACCCCCAGCTCTCCCAGCCTGTCTCCAGAGCAGAGGGGCTCCAGCCCTTGGAGCATCTCTGTGGCCTCCTCTGGACTCGCTCCAGCAACTCCACATCCTCGTGCTGTTGGACCCCAGACATGGATGCAGCTCTGCAGGTGGGGTCTCACAAGGGTGGAGGCTGAGAATCCCCTCCCTTGACCTGCTCCATGATCTGTACACCTGATCCTGATGTCCCTGTCCCCTCCCCAAACCCGCACTCTGCCAAGCACTGCCCGAGCAGTTTGAGGGTGGGCAGGACCCACTCATAAGCAGTCTGGATAAAATCCTTGTTCAGGGAGTGGAAGGTTCAGCATTAGGCTGAACAAGGCCATGAGGTCCAAGGAGCAATCCCAGGCCTGTTTCACTCACCCACGTGTGAATATCCTGCACGGCCACCAGCAGCAGTGGCGCTGCCCATCAGAGAAGTTAAACAGGAGACGACGAGGAGCAGCATTTCAATCCATCTTGGAACAACACTGTTCCCCAAGATTCAGAGCTGTGATGCCTCTGCAGACACCTCAGAAGCATCTGCATTCCATGTCAACACAGCTCCCTGCCAGGGTATGACATCACAGCATCCTCTGTTCCTGTTGACAGGGCGATTGGATGCCATCCTTCCTAAGGCCAAAAGGTATCAATGTTCCCTGAGGGAAAGCTCAGTGATTTCCAGGTTTGTGATTTCCTTTAGCTCTAGAAGGGACAGGACAGCTGGAATTTCTTCCCAATATCCCACCTAACCCTGCCCTCCAGCAGTGAGAAACCATTCCCCCTTGTCCTGTCTCTCCAAGCCCTTGTCCAAAGTCCTGCTCCAGCTCTCTTGGAGCCCCTTTAGGCACTGGAAGGGGCTCTCAGGTCTCCCTGGAGCCTGAAGGCAGTTCCTGACTGTATCCTGGACTGACCTCACAGGGTGTAGCAATAGTGGATTGGGTGAGCTGGGTGCTGTAGCCCTTTCTGGATCTTGAACCATCTTTGAAGACCTTGGATGCTGGTCCTGCATTCGCTTCCATCTTCAACTATGAGAAATGCTGAAGTCTTAATTATTTTTATCTCCACTTAGACTGTGCCTGGGGCACTTACTTGTATGTACTTAAACAGGACCACGTTGCCCCACCGCTGGAAGTGTTCAAGGCCAGGTTGGACAGGGTTTGAAGCAACCTGGGCTAGTGGAAGGTGTCCCTGCCCATGGCAGGGGGTGGAACTTGGTGATTTTTAAGGTCCCTTCCAACCAAAACCATTCTGTGTTTGCAGAAGAAAGGGGAAGCTCTGTCACAGGGCAAATTTCAAATGGTGCCAAGTTGAAAGTTTCATATCAGAGATGTTGAGGCAGCCACTCCCTTCTTCCCTGTGGGTGAGGACGGCTCACAGGGCTAAATCCAGCTTAAAAAATTAATCCATGAGGGTGAATTAGCATCTCACCTCTACTGATCAAATCCCTCACAGTCTTTGTCCCTTCAGCAGCAGCTGCAAGGGGTCCAGGCCAAAACTCCACCCCACAGTAACTCCAGAAATAAATCTGTGGTGGCAAAATGTCCTGGTGTGGGCCAGTTTTAGCATCAGTGGACCCATTTATGCTGATTTCTACACCAACACATCATTTCCATCAGGACAGGACTTAAAAAAACCCTCAGCCAGGTTCAGACTTGAGCATATCTGTATTAAGGACAGAATGTTACTTTTCCCAAAGACTTTCCAGCTTGTTTCAAAACAGAAACACGGAGTAGGAGGGGAGGGAAGGGAATTTTATAAAGCCCCCAAATGATTCAGAAATGTTTTGCCTAGGAGCAAATCAGGAGTTATCCCACTGAAATCTCAATTAACAATGCACAGGATGAAAGTAATATTTTATTTTCCTCTCCTCTTTGCTTCTCTGTCACCTCATGCCAAGGAAATTAGATAGAAGTGCTGGTTACCTTGGCAGTGAGCAGTGGAACAACTACATGGCATGACACATTAAGGACAGGATCAGTTACCACAGCAACTAGAAATCTCCAGTGGGACGTGGGCACATTTTGGGGCATCTCCAGAAGAGCCTAACATGCCAGAGATAGCTCCTGTGAGCTTTCCCTAGGACTAAAAGGACTGTTTTCCTCTGGATTTTGAGACTGGAACAAAGTCAACATCAGCTGAGGAACAAGGGAAGATGGGGAGTTAATTTTTCTGGCACATATTTACTGTCCATCTTTGGATAAAGCAGGGGGGGCTTCAGCAATGGATTTACAAGCCCAAACTGACACTCTGATTCCCATTTTCAGTCCCTCCAAGTTTGGAGCTCCATCTGGTCTGCTGGGTAGGTACAGGAGATGTTCAGGAGCTGGTTTGGGCCTTTCTAAGCCTAAAATATGAGTTGGAAACATCAAACCAAGATATGGAGAGGAGTGCCCTGGAGAGCTCAGCAGGAGGAAATGCTGTGGATTTGTGCCTCTGGGTCCCAGCTCTCTGGCCCTCAAAAATGAGCTTTAGAGCCCAGAATGGATGGATCAAGGTGGGCTTCTACAAGCTTTACCTAAGAAAGCACACCTGCAAGAGGACAAACTATTGGCACATGTTCTTCAAACTCAGTGATCAAGACAGTCTCCAAAATAGGGAACACATGAGAGGCTCAAACTCATGCTTCCCACTGGGAAGTATTACAAGCAGCAATTTGGACGGGACAAACCAATTCCCAACCCTCCTAAAGAAGCTGTTTGTCCTAGGATATTCCACAGCATGGAATGATAGAATAGCCTGAGTTGGAATGGACCCCCAAGGATCATCAAGTCCAACTCCTGGCCCTGCACAGGACAGGCCCAACAATCCCCACTGTGTGCCTGAGAGTTGTCCAAGCACTCCCTGAATTCTGAACCCACAGGATCCCATATCCATTTTCTCCCCAGTATCCCATCTAACCCTGCTCTCTGGCAGTGGGAAGCCATTCCCCCTTGTCCTGTCCCTCCATGCTCTAGTTAATATGCACAATAATACAGATTTCAAAGTCCTGGTGTTTAATTAGCAAACTGCAGCCTTTTATAATATTTGATTTTTTTTTTTTTTAGATCTACCCAGATATTCTTGGAACATACCACAGACAACATTTTTCTTTTCTTTTTCTGTAATTTATTGCAGTGCAGGAAACGAAACTGATTTCTTTTTGTTTTGGAGCTGTCAAGAAGCAGCAACACATTACAGTTTGTACTTTCTCTTACTAAAATTATTTCAGAAAACAGGCACTAGAGGTGATCCTAGAAAGCAGAGTTGTGGGACAATTACTTATCTTATCAGCTCATCATTCCCAAAGACACCAAGTTACAGGCTGGTGATAGTGAAAGAGCCCAACCATGCCTCCAGAAGTCAAAGCTCTCAAAACACCCACAAATTCATCAATCCAAGGAAATCAACATTTCTGAAGGCATGAACTGTGCCAAAGCAGTTATGGATGCAACCACCTCCTAACTCCTCCTTTTAACAGCGCTTGGAGCCAAACTTGGAGAAGTTTGAATCTCTTTCCACCTCTCCATATTCCAAGGAAACCCTGTGAGCTCCCTAGAGCAAGAAGCTGTGTTGGCCAATGGGAGCAATTTCTGCCTCTAATTTGGTTTTTAAAGTCGATGAATGAGAAGCTGCTCCAATTACGGAAAACCTCCCCAACAGATTCCCAAAGCTTTATGCACTAATGGTGTGGATGCACTGGAGCATCTATCAGAGTTGACGGTCTTTTCCCAAACTCCCTAAAACAAAATTTTTGCCTCTATTTTGGTTTTTAATGCCAATGAATGCGAAGCAGCTCCGATCACGGAAAATCTCCCCGATGGATTCCCAAATCTTTATGCACTGGCTGCACTGGAGCATCTACCAGGGTTGATGGTCTTTTCCCAAACTCCTTAAACCAAAGTGGAGGCGGTGGAGTAAGCACAGGCTATTTCTTGACACCGACGGGGCAGGAAATCCCCGTCCCCCCGAGGCCGCAGTATCCGCCGGGATTCTTGCTGAGGTACTGCTGGTGATAATCCTCGGCATAATAAAACTCGGGAGCCTCCCGGATTTCCGTGGTGATGGGACCGAAGCCTCCCTCTGTCAATACCTGTCAGGAGAGACGATGGAAAGCCATTAGTGGTTTGCTGGCTGCTCTGCTGATGAAATGACATCAGGTTTCCTCCCAGAAGGAGCCACAGGCAGCTTTGGATCCCATTTGCAGCACATCCCTGAAAGCCCTTTATCCCTGCTCTCCTGATGTTTTGCTCGGAGACACTGCAGGCTCCAAAGCAGGCATTGGTGAGGCCCCATCCCCTCTTAATGGCTCATTTGGTTAATTTGCTGTGGCCACACATTTATTCTCTTTATTAACCCTGCCAGGGTCTTTCAACAGGAGTGGAAAACAAATGTGAGAGCACACTCTGACCCATCCTGACCGTGCCTTGCAGTGCCCAAAAACCTCACCTGGCAGGTGCCTTGGCTTCAAAATGTGTGATCCACCCCCTATGTCCCCATGCCAAGAAGAATTCCTGGGTGAAATTTTAACCCCACTGGGCAGTAAGAGCATTGAGGATTTTTTCACAGAGTTGCTGCATCCCTGTTCTTCAAAAAGACCAGTTCCATCCTGCCCAGGAAGGCAGTTTTAAGGCAAATTATGGCTCATTTCAGAAAGATTTGCCAATACATGGACTAGGAGCAATAATCACTTTGCAGGAAAAGAAGACAGAATGTGGGTGGGGATTTTAAATTTAACTTCAATTTCTTTCTGATCTCTCCTAACTGAGTTTGGAACTCCCGAGAGGTTTCTGACAGAGGGAATTTCTTTTTAAGATGGATTGTTGTGGCATTTTCCCTACTGCATTGTCCTTTTCTAAGGAAAAAAGTAAACACCAACTTTTTGGAGCCAATTCTCATCTCAATGGGGACATAACTTGTGCTCACTGAAGTCAACACAAACCTAATAAGCACTTTAACTAATTAGTGTCAGGCTCCTGTTGAAAATTATATTTTTAAAGTCCTGGATGTAGATAGAACTGATTGCAATCAGCCAGATTGACAGTAAGATCAACTATAAGCAAGAAGGGTCAGCATTTAGGATTACCAGGAAAACATGTGTTATCTCATCATACTAATAAATAAACCAAATATAGGGAAATCATCACATGGAATCACAAAACAGAGTTGGTTATAAATCATCAAGTCCAACTTCTTTCATCATAATAGAATGAATGACAATGCCTTGATCCCAAAAAACATTGGTTATGAAAGATCTTTGGAGATGGGGATCCTCCAGTCTCCTAAAGGAGACTATTCCAGTGTTTGCCACCCAGTTAGAGAGTTTTTCCTAAAGCTTAGCCCAGTTAAACCCGCTACTTTAATTTAAACCCACTGTTTTGGTTGTACTCATCATGGATGTGGAAAGGAAATAATTCCCTTCCTCTTTACAATGATCTTCTACATCCTCAGTTGGGGACAGTGAAAGATGACATGTAATGGAAATAATGGAAATAATGCCAGCTGGCACTTAAATAACAGGACCAAAAAGTCCCAAATTTGGGACGAAAAAGTCTTGACATTTCCTACAACAAGGTTTCCTAGATCCTGCCTCAGCACAGCTAAGCTCTGAGAGCAGCTCCTGGACTTTGCAGAGCATTAGTCTGATTTATTCCCACCATTTCACTGTCTGGAGGATAAATTTTGCTGTATTCAGTTTTCAAAATCTGTGACTGACCTGTCTGGAGAGCCCCTGAGTTCCCAACCCCACATCTAAATTCTAAGCCCAGCTTAAGAAGACTTTGACAAGTTAATTAATTGTATTTGAACAGTGGGGGGGAGGGGGGGCGGGTAACAAGCCCAATTTCACAGGAATCTGCACTTATTTCCCCATATAAAATCACCAAACAGTGTTTTTCATCTCTGGGATACACTTTGTCCCAAGGGAATCAGGTTATTTACCCGTCAGACACGTCAGTGAGGAAGATAAAAAACATGAAGGTTCGTATCACAACACGTCGGCAACGAAGAACTCGAAGAGGTGTCAACACAACTGCTTTTCTAAAGCAGTGTTTCACTTACTTTCCAACCTTCCCAGCAAAGAAAAACACTTTTGAAATTATCTTCACTCCAGAAAGATGGCACAAAGTCTGTCATCATGGGCATTAGTCATTCCTTGCTGCTGCAAATCCATGCAAAATTGGTTCTCCCCCTTAACTGAGTCATGAGGACGCTGCTGGAGGGGGAGAGATTTTTTCCACTGTGCAAAACAGTATTTGTTACACATTTTTTACCTGGGACTTTTCCATCATTGGCCTCATTTTGTCAGTTAGGGAACCCATTCCATTCGACAACGTACCACAAGGGGGCATGAACAGCATTTATCCCTTTCAGAATCGCCAACACTCTGTTCAAACACCCAATAAAGCAGAAGCCCAAGACAACTCATTATATTGCACTTTGGTCATTAGCAAAAGATCCCAGCCCTGTTGTCAGAAGCAGTGGGAACCCCAAGCTCCTACACTCTGCCAAACACCTGGAATGCTTGGATTTTAAAGGGGAAAACACTTTCCTTGTCCTCACTGTGTCAACTGAAGATAAAAACATCACTGGGAAAGGCGGAGAAGTTCATGACGTGCTGGCTCTGGCAGGTGTAAATCAGCCCACCCTGGATTGATTTCCTGCCACTGAGGCAGGATTTTATAATTATAAATATAATATGATGATAATCCTGTTCTAAAAGAATTTTTAGTCTTCACTATCTCAAAATTCCTGAGCCATAGGACAGGACCTCCCATTACCATGCTGCAATTAACCCTTTTACTCGGTGCAAGAAATTTTTAAGGTGCTATTGGATCATTTCCCCTCCACAATATTCCACTGCATTTCAAGGAGAATTCATTCATTCAGAGTATTGTTGTAGGTTTTGTCATAGGGGAGATCATACAATCACATTTATGTTGGAAAAGCCCTCTAAGATCATTGACTCAAATTGTTAACCCAGCACTGCCACGTGCTACAGGATCACAGTGATCCTTTAATTTGTTATAATCCACCCCAAAAGCCCTGTCAGGTTCTGACAGTGAGGGGACAAACAAACCAGAACTCAAAGCTCATCCAGCTGCAGAGGGGACATGGCCAGTTTGGGACACAGGGAGAGGGGCTGGAGCAGGAACACGGAATCATGCAATCATTAAGGTTGGAAAAGACCTCCAAGCTCATTGACATGTCGAAGCCAGTGCTGAGAACTTCAGCACAACTAGTTTTTTAAACAATCTGTACTTTCATCACGTAAAAGATGTTGTGTTTGATGATTTTCTTAATTTATTATAGACTATCAAAGTTTATATCCTGTTGTTTGCTTTAAACTTCTTGCCTGACCATTGGATGACCAGAGGATGTCATCACCATTCTCTGTCAAAAAGATAGAGTCATACACTGGTTTGGGTTGGAAGGGACCTCAAAAATCACCAAGTTCCACCCCCTGCCATGGGCAGGGACACCTTCCACTAGCCCAGGTTGCCCCAAGCCCCATTCCTGGCCTGGAACACTTCCAGGGATGGGGCAGTCACAGCTTCTCTGGGTAACCTGTGCCAGGCCCTCACCACCCTCACCTTGGAATTTTTTCCTAATATCCCATCTAACCCTGCCCTCTGGCAGTGTGAAGCCACTTCCCCTTGTCCTGTCACTCCAGGTCCTTGTAAAAAGTCTCTCTCCATCTTTCTTGTCATCTCCCTTCAGGTACTGGAAGGCCACAATTAGGCCACCCCAAACAGTTTTCTTCTCCAGGCTGAACAATCCCAATTCTCTTGGCCTTTCCTCACAAGAGAGGGGCTCCATCCCTCTGATCATCTTGGTGGCGTCCTCATATAATTCCTTATTCACTCTCTTAATTTTACACGTTAATCCTGCTCATTCCTGTCTTCGGCCAGATCCACAGGCTTGGTCTACCCATCCCATAACCCAGCTCAGCCTCCTCACCCTTTTCTGCATCCCTTCCACTTCCACTTCACCGCTGCTTTCACTGGGATGACTGGAATTACACTCTGCTCAATAGCAGCACCACGGATTTGTTCAGTGCTGTACTCACATTTTCCTTTTTATTCTCCCTCTCTTTCCCAGTAATTCTTAGCATTCCACTTGCCTTCCTGACCTCTGCTGAGCACGGAGCAGATGTTTTCCAAGAACCATCTGCAGTGACGCCATCACCTCCTTTGCGGGCTAATTTAAACCCTGTCATTGTGCCTGCACTTGACTTTTATCCACATGGAATTTCAGCAGCTATTTGATTGCCCAGACATGCGATATTATCAGATTCTTTTCCAGCTTTTTTGTAGGCATGTCTAGTTTGCCTTACTTGGAATAACTCTGTACCATCAACAGGTTTTGGTGCGTCACTATTGTCCGTCTCCCCTTTTTCAGCCCTTTTATGAGGATGTTGAACTGCATAAGTTCCCAAGACAGCTTAATCTGCCTTCACTGCAAAAACTGCACAGTTATTTGTACCTTTTATTTCCTATTTATAGCTAATCCTTGTAAAGTGCCTTGAGAATTTGGAATGAACTATGCCAAGAAAGAACAATTCCCTTGTACCTCCAAATACTTGAAGCCACTGATGCTTTGATATGCTGTGCTGAAAATTCCAGGAGATTTAGAGAAGGGTTGAACCCACTTATAAATTTGACAGAAAAGCTTTAAAATTGGGTTTGCTAAATGAAACCATTTAATTTTCTGAGCAGAGACATTAGTAAAGCAGTGGAGTATTAATTGGTTTCGAGCATTTTGTGGCTTTTAATAAAAGTGGCATCATCCTGTGTTTGATTCAATACAGAGTTTCAAAACAAGTTTACAGCAACATGCATTTTATCTCATGTCCCAGGAAGTTATACAAATCTGCTGTATTTCTAAAATCTCCTCTAAAATCACTGCTGTTGAAAACACTACAGAGCATCTTGACAATGTGACAGCTTCTGCTTCTGTATCCTCACTCATCCCTGATGTCAAACTCTAAGGCACATCTCACTGTGCTGAGGGTCTATTGAAAATCTGTAGGGCCTCTATTACAAAGGCTACTGAAAATTTTATACCATCAGCAATACCAAAATTCAGCTCTACTTCCAAAATCACTAAGAATTAAAGGAGCTGCACTGTTTCAGCAGAAGACCTGCAGGAATTTGTTACATGAACTTGATCCTCTGTAGGATGTGTACATCCTGGATACATGATTACTGTGATATTTTTAACTGGAAAACAACTTAACTGACTTTGCCAGGTTTGTGGATTTGTTGCTGGCAGATTTGGGAGCAAAAATTTAGCTCACTTGATCCAGAGGAACTAACTTGGGTCCACATGATGAGTAGCATAAGGCCTTAATAATGTGCAATTAAAAACATTTTATTTTCTCCCTCACTTATGTCCTCCTTCTCCTCATTCTCCTTGTCCTTTTTGGAGAGCCCACTCTGCTCTATCGCATCTCAAGGATATACTGTTTTAAATTGTTTCCTTTATGCTGCCTTTAGTTGGCTGGAGCACCTCAGTTTGTCGTGCTGGGCCCAGTCTTCTCCATATTGCTTACTGATATTGGCTTTTCCAAATTAGTTGATGCCAACAACCTCTACAAGCCCTGGGATGGGCTGAAATCCTGTTTCTCTGGAAAAAATCTGCATTTGTACCCATGCAGGTGACCTCCTTTTGGATCCTGCCAAGGAAAATGTGGGAGCAGGGGCTGGCAAGTGAAGTCTAACCCCAGCTACCACCCTGGGCAGTGGCAAGGACTGGGATCAGATATCCAAATTCTCCTGTTTCCAGATACCTCCTCACAGTGGACTCTAAGATATTGATATATTTGATAGGTGCTGCAAGAATTGATCAGCTAATTCTCTGCACAGGGCTTTGGAGTGCTACATAATTAGCTAATGCTCACACAGGCCTTCGGAGTGCTTTAGAATTTCTAAGTATTATTAATATCCTTGCAGGGAAGCTGTCTAGGCTTAGAACCCACTTTGCAGTGTGCCTCTGGCAAATCTGGGAATGGTGGAATTATGTGGGTATAAATTCCTCATCCTTCATAGATTAGGTATATGGAACTAAGAGCAGAAATGGCAAAACTCCTCAACTCCACAGCTTTCCTTGGTCTTTGCTGGGATAGAAAACAAGATGTACCTGATGACATTATAGTCACACAGCACGATCTGAAGATACAAAAATCATGGAATCATGGGATGGTTTGGGTGGGAGGGAACTTAAAGCTCATTTTCTTCCACCCCCTGCCATGGACAGGGACATCTTCCACTACTCCATGTTGTTCCAAGCCCGATCCAACCTGGCCTTGGACACTTCCAGGAATTCAAGGGCAGCCACAGCTTCTCTGAGAAACCTGTGCCAGGGCCTCACACCCTCACAGCCAGGAATTCCTTCCCAGGATCCCATCTAACCCTGTCCCTGTCAGTTTGAAGCCATTCCCCCTTGTCCTGTCCCTCCATCCCTTGTCCCAAATCCCTCTCCAGCTCTCCTGGAGCCCCTTTAGGCACTGGAAGGGGCTCTAAGGTCTCCCTGGAGCCTTCTCTTCTCCAGGTGAACCCCCCCAGCTCTCCCAGCCTGTCTCCAGAGCAGAGGGGCTCCAGCCCTCAGAGCATCCCCGTGGTCTCCTCCGGACTCGTTCCAGCTGCTCCACATCCTTCTGCTGTTGTTCCCAGAGCTGGAGGTAGCTCTGCAGGTGGGGTCTCACCTGAGCAGAATATAGAGGGAGAATCTCCCTCATCCTGCTGCCCACACTGTGGGGATGTAGCCCAGGATACCTCCTACAGGGACTATTCATTACCTGGCCAAAGAGGAGAGATGCTGTTATATGAACCTGCTGGAATTGTTCATGTGGAATTGTCCATAGGAATGTATTCTTCCAGTGCAGCACAGAGAAAATACAGATATGAAGGAAATACAAGAGAAAGAGAAGGTGGTGCAAAATCTTAGCTGAAGAATCCTGATTCTCATCCATAAAACTCCAAAACTGACTTTGTCAGAGCTTTTTCCTATTGACAAAACCCTCCCACACAACAGAACACATCACAGGAGTCAAGTGAACTGAACCTGGCTGGAGACACAGCCCAGGAGCCTTGGGGGAAAGCTGTGAATGTATTTATAGTCTATTCCCTCAGTCTGAAGATCTGCTCTCTCTGAAATGCTTTTCCCTTAAACACTTAGCTCAGAGCAGCCTGTTTGGTCACTCCCTCCTGCCAGAGGAGAAAGGATTGCTGGGCTTGGATCTACATCAGTCCTGCCAAGGTAAATCACAGCTGGCTGATAGCCTGGCATTAACATATCTGGGGCCCCAAGTGGTTGTGCTCAGAGGGTCTAGGAAGGATCAGGAGAGCAGTTAGTCTGATATTTCCTACTATTCCCCATCTGAGTTTGCTTCCCCATTGCCCACAACAATCAGCTGTGCCAGCTGAAACAGCACATTTATCCAGACAGGCTTGGTTGTACCTTCTAGCAACGGGGAAAGATGAGCTTTGAATTTGGTCTAAATTGTATTAAATGGGACTGACGGCAGAATAAAATCTATTTTTTCCTGTTGGATACTGCTCCTGTGAACGTGCATAGGAAGGAAGTTATATCCTGCTCTCCATCATACCCATCTAATTCTGGATTCAAAGCTTTTGCTCCAGATACTGCCTGGTATAACAGGATCAGCTTGACCCACAGTCTTTACAAGCTTGACCTTCAGCATCGAGCTTCCTGAACACCCATCCTGCCTTCTCCAGAGGGAAGAGACATGAAAGTGGGGAATGGCACCAGGGGGCATTTAGGAGGGATAGGAAGATAACATTAGCAAAGATAAAAGACATCTTGCTCAACCAGCATCTGGGAACTAATTAGGTGTTGAAGGAGCCATTGAGAGAGATGGAAATTCTGTTTGTCTGGCCAATTTTAACGCAGCCAAACAGCCTTTTACTGCATATCCTGCATGGATAATTTATGATGGCTAAGAAAAGACGTGCCCCATTCTGACTCCCAGTGATCTAAAGCTAAAATCTATTCCGTGGTTGGAGACAGCAGAGTCTCCTCCACTAATCACCCATCCATTACTCTCAGATTCCTGAAATAAAAATGGCCAGGGCCAAACTGAGCTGGGGCCACTGCAAACGACCCACTTATGGAGCAGGTTAGTGCAGAACCTTCCACGCTGCTGAAGACCACAAATGGTATCTCCAGGTGGGGCAGCCTGAGGAGCTGACTCATGTCCAAAAGTAATGTAAGATCAGGCAACTCCAGGCTGCCTGTGGGCACAATAAAACACTCCATGAATAAATGCTGTGTTGACAAGACTTTACCACCTCCATTAGCTCAGTTATGTCTGTTCCACACTAGTCGCAGGGTGCAGACCTCCCTGTGCAAAGGTGCTCCCCTGTGTATGAACCACTGGCAATAAATGGAAGGCACTCCAATTATTTTTCATTCAAGGGAGCTGCGATGTAGAAGTGAAAATGTTCATTTCACACAGTGAAGGCAGAGGGCTCAGTTCAGCTCTGCCATCATGTTGTTTTTCTCACTGGAGTCAACACCGGATTTATATCAAGTATTTCTTCCATGATATATAAGCATGACAGTTTCTCAGGAAAATAAATGAATTTTTCAGAGAAACAATTTATCTTTTCCTAAACCCATCCTGAAAAATCCAGAAATTACTTCTGTTGTGGTTGGAGAGAAAAACTACTAAGCACAAATATTTACTTCCAAAATAATAAAAAACGCTATATTGGAATATCCTGAAATATCCTTATTATGGAAATTGTTGGGCAACCTGTCACCTCTGTCACTTATTTTGCCTCAGCCCTTCTGTTCAGCCTCTCATGACCATTACTTTGTAAAGCTAAAGCATTTCATCCCCCAAAAAGCTGGGAAATCATTTGTACTGTGCTGTCCATACTCTGGAGAGGTCAACAACTCACCTTGAACACCCACCACTGGACTCACCTACTAAACTACTGCTGCTGTCACCATTATTTTTACTCTGTGTTGCTGGTTTCTTATATGAGGAAATATCCCAGAGGGATCTAACATGTACCTAACGCTCCTACCAATTTACAGTAAAGCTATTAGTCATGGTTTATATTGAATGTTCCACTCAAACAGAATCATAGAATCACAGAATCATTTAGGTTGGGAAAGACCTCTGAGTTGGAAAAGACCTCGAGTCCAACCACTCTCCCAGCACTGCCAAGGCCACCACTAACCCATGTCCCCAAGTGCCACATTGACAGGGCTTTTAAATCCCTCCAGGGATGGGGACTTCATCACTGCCCTGGGCTGGACAATTCTTTCCATGAAGGAATTGTTCCCAATATCCAACCTAAACCTCCCCTGACACAGCTTGAGGCCATTCCCTCTCATCCTGTCCCTTGTTCCCTGGGAGCAGAGCTCGATCCACTCCCAGCTCCCCACTCCTGTCAGGGAGTTGCGGAGAGCAAGAAGGTCCCCCCTGAGCCTCCTTTTCTCCATGCTGAGCCCCCCCAGCTCCCTCAGCCTCTCCTGTTGCTCCAGCCCCTTCCCCAGCTCTGTTCCCTTCCCTGGACATGCTCCAGCCCCCAGGATTCAATGCACAGGCTCATCAGACCTCACTTGTGCTCAAATGCAGCTTAAGGAAAGGAGATGACAAAGGATCCAACTTGTCTCTGGGACAGGAAAAAAATCAACCCCATGTTACTCTGGTTTTCTGGATAGTCTGTTCTTTTTGTTTTTCCCAAGGAGATAAACACAGAATAGGAGAAGAGGAGCAAAGATCCTTGGCTACCTTCTCTAAACATCAGCAAACAGAGATTGGTCTGAACACTATGACTTGTTCCATGTCAAATGAAACATAAAATTAAGGTCTTTCCCAGTGGCTGTAAAGCAGGGTGAATATCCCAGTACTGGATCTCAAGGATCAGCACAGCTAAAGCTCTGTGAAACTTCCAACTAAAATTCCCACTCTGCTTTGAAATGGAAACCAAACTCTTGTGCCCCCACAACGTGTGTTGGCAGACAGCTGTTGTGTTTCCAGCCTGGCTCTTTCTGACCTTCCTGTCCAGCTGATTTCAGTGGAATATTTGCTGGATTTCTCATCCATGTAACAGATCACACACAGGTCGAATACTTTAAAGCAATTTGGATATTTCAGGATGACAAATTGTTTCTGTTACCAAATATATGTATAATTACTACTAAAATTATATCTGAAACGGCTACCAGGCAGTACAATTTTAGCCCATACCAATGACTGAAAAGTCAAGAGAAAATGAACAGAGCACGTTATAATCAGGAGATAAGTAGTTTTCCAGCTCCTATAAATAGAAAAGGTTGGAAGAACGCATCTGACAAGCAGAAGAAAGTGTGAGGAGGGTAAAATTCCGCAGTGTTTTGGCTTTGGACTTCAGAAGGTAGTGAGTATGAGATAGTGTGAAATACAAAGAAGCCTTTGTTGTTTACATCTGAAGTTTAAAAGTGGCACAGTGTGAATAAACAAAGGATGTTCCATGAAACTGCAGCAGGGATGTACTCGCTCCGTTTGAGCTCCACAAACAACACGTAAACAGAGGCATCGCCTCTGTGCTTTAAAAAGGGAAGGAGGGAAACTTTAAAGCCTCCCAGAAAATCTCATTTACCCACATCTTTAGGTTTTTGATAGGCTTTTAAGTGGTAGAAAAAACACATAAGCTTAATAAGCCCAAGATCTGGATCATTTAGCATTTGCTTTCAGGTTGGTTAAGCTTCTTACGAACGATAACGGTGCATGTGCCTTGGAAAACCTGAATTAGCTGTTTGTTATCTTTTCTGGGAAAATAAGTTTTGCTCTCAAGTGTTGGGATAATATCAAGTAATTTATTTTTTGGCAGACAATAAAACATACTGCCACAGTAATTCCTGATTATTTTACAGGAGCGTGCATTAAGATAATTGATAAGGACGGAATCTAAAGATACACAGATTTAATTAGATATTCAGGGTGATATTTCATGTTGAGCAGTTATGTAGCACTGAATGTGAGTCATAGAATCATGGAATGGCCTGGGTTGGAAGGGACTTTAAAGATATCCAGTTCTAAACCCCCACCATGGGCAGGGACACCTTCCACTAGCCCAAGCTGTTCCAAGCCCCATCCAACCTGGCCTTGGACACTTCCAGGGATGGGGTAGCCACAGCTTCTCTGGGCAACCTGTGCCAGGGCCTCCCCACCCTCACAACCAAGAATTTCTTCCCAGTATCCCATCAATCCCTGCCCTCTGGCAGTGGGGAACCATTCCCCGTGTCCTGTCCCTCCAGGCTCCTGTAAAAAGTCTCTCTTCATCTTTCCTCTCAGCTCCCTTCAGGTACTGGAAGGCTGCAATTAAGTCACCCTAAAGCCTTCTCTTCTCCAGACTGAACAATCCCAATTTTCTCAACCTTTCCTTACAGGAAAGGTGCTCCACCCCTTCAATCAGCTCGGTGGCTTCAAGTCAGTTATGGTATCAATACATATCTTTCAATGCAAAGATCCCCCCTATTTCACAAATCTTCAATAAAACTTAATATTAATTCAAAATATTCTCACCTATTCCCATGGAATAGACAGAGGGTAACTTTTGATAAAATAAAAAGTAAAACGGTTATGGTTTGAATGTGCTGTGTGTGAGCCAGCAGATGCAAACACCTTTTGAATAAGCATGTTCAATCCTGAGAATTTCCATAGGGATCAGTTTGGTTTTGCTTATTCGATGCTGAAATCAACTGATCTGAGCACAGAAGGCAGGGTAATGCTCTCAGTCACACACTTTGCTTTTATTGCAGTGAATCCCATGGATGCAAGGAGCTCCAGGAACCAAAGACATGCTCAGGAGGCTGGCAGGTCTGATAAAACACTAATGGGGACCCCCATCCCACTGGAATGACACCAAAAGGATGGAAGATGCCTCTCCAGGATGTTACAAATGTCACTGTGACATCTGTGCATCAGAATTAAAGCCCAGCAGTCAGTCCAGGCACCAAAACAGGGAAAAAGGCACAGCTGGTGTCACACAGAGGCTACTAAATCCACGGGCACTCACTGCATCACCTTGCTAGGGCCACATCCCAACAGACATTCCTCTGGAATCAGCTCCACAGAAGTTATCTGTGAAGATAAAACAACTGGAGAGTTACTGGCATGGTTAAGCACAGTAAAATAACACAGAATTAATCCAGTTTCTCCAATCCCTATCCATCTACAGACTCTTCCACTAAACCAGGTTGCTCCAAGCCACATCCAACCTGGCCTGGAACACATCCAGGGATGGGGTAGCCACAGATGTCAGGGCCTCACTACCCTCTGAGTAAAGAATTGCTTCCCAATATCCCATCTATCCCTACCCTCTGGCAGTGGGAAGCCATTCTCTCTTCTCCTGTCCCTCCATCCCTTGTCCAAAGTCCTTTTCCAGCTCCCTTGGAGCCCCTTTAAGCACTGGAAGAGGCTCTAAAGTTTCCCTGGAGTCTTCTCTTCTCCAGGTGAACCCCCCCCAGCTCTCCCAGCCTGGCAATGATTTAACACAATCCCCTTTCTTCTACAATTCAGAATGAGCATCTTCTGTGTAACTACTGCTTCTGAGCACACAGAGAGCAACTGTGTGTACAGGTAACCTAGAATCCAGAATCACAGAATTACAGAGTGGTTTGGGTTGGAAGGGACCTTAAAGATCATCTAGTGCCAACCCCACAAGCTACTTTTTAACTCCACATACCTTTGATCAGCAACAGATTTCTTCCATAAGCTCTTTTCACCAGCTACAGTGATTTTTTATTAGAGGTGCACCTTAGGCTTGGAGAAAAATACCAGTGAAGGAAACCTCCAGAGCTTCTTTAGCTTATCCACCCACTCCAAGCTCTGCCTACTCCTTCCTGGAAGAGTTTAGACACAAACAACTCCCATAGATGTGATTAGCAACCCTCACCACAAACACACCCCACAGGAGAGGGGATTTGAATGAGATTGACTTGCAACAAGTTAATTTGTCAGTAAGCTCAGGAAACACAAGATCATTTTGGACTTCAGGGTCAAATTCCACCCATTGTATAAAGCTCCCACCACCAATGAAATGGATTTATGTGCCTGGAAAGAAGATTTGAATCTGGCCATTAGTAAAACAAAACACTGAGCTGATTGAGGCTGGATGGGAAGCAAAGAAAATGCAGGGAATGCACTTTACATTTCAGAGAGAACCTGGCATTTGCAGCACATCATCTTCCTGCCAGCTACAGAACAGCAGTGACTTGGCAGAGCTTCCATGGCCAGATGTCACCCTCATCTGGTTCTCTTGGCTCAGGCTGCTCCTTTGAAATGAACAGCAAAGCAGGGCCAGGATGGCTCTGCCTGGTGCTTCTTGCACAAGGAACAGAAGTAGGAAAGGTCTTCTGGGCAAACCTGGCATTGCTTTGCACCATTTTCAGCCCTCAGCAGGCAAAATCGGGGAGGTGGAAGAAGAGTCAAGAATAAAAAGGTATAGAAGGATTTGTTTGACAGCTGTCTCTCTTCAGGTGATGGATACAGCACAAATCATCTCCCCGAGTACTTTCCCGTGGCAGCTTTGAGCACATTTTGGCCCTCAAAGTCCTGGGTGCATCTCCCAGTGATAAAACACTGTTATATTTCTTTCTTCAAAGGCATTGCTGAGTCTGTACTCCCCTGCAGATTTTCACCTGGTTGTTTTAGTTAAGGCTGAAGAGATCCTTGAAATGAGATGATCCTTAAGATCCCTTCCAGCCCATTCTATGATTCTATGATTTGTTTCCTGCATTTTGACTATATTACCATAAACAAGAGGAAAGAGAAAAACATCAGGGTTTTTCCCCACCTAAAACCTGCCTGATTTCTAGTTAATTGCTATTTAAGCTATTGGAGATGTATGATAAATATGAAGGTACACAGCCTACATAATCCTCCTAAAACACAGTGCTTTAGATACAGCAGAAGAGCTGAACTAACAGCCAAATTTGTGGGGTTTTGATGTGGCAGCAAAGTCCCAAATGCCTTTAGACCCAGGAAAGAAAAGAGAGAAGCACAGCCCATCCTGGCTAAGCCCCCCCACATGACTGACCTTGTATCAGAAGGAGAATTACTTCTTAAACCGAGAGCCTGAGAGCACGTGTGTGTTTGTATACACACCACTATGTGTGATAAGGAGGCTGCTCCGTGGCAAAACCTGCCAACAATCCCGTTTTTTTCGTTGCCATCTGCTCAGAAGAGAGCAAGCACCTGTTAGGAGCAGCTGCTTGAATGCAGAACGTAGGTAAGAGAGAAAAATCAGTTGCGTTTTGGAGTTGGCCTGCTGCAGGTAGCACATGGCTCTCGCCGCCGAGGGTGCCAAGTGGTCCTTTTTTAAGTTTGGCCTAATTAAGAACGTTATGAAACCTCAAAAATTGTTCAGTTAGGTGCTTAGAGAGAGCAGAGAGAAGTTATGGGGCTCCCCAAAACACTGCTCCCCAAAACACCTCCCCAGTCTCCACTGGGGTCTCTGCCCTCTCCCCTCTGTTTCCCTTGCTTTGAAGCCAGCGGAGCATTTGGAGCTGCCGCGCGTGGCTCGGTGCCTCTCTTGGCAGGGCAGGGCTGCACCAGGACATGTTGCTCCGAGGAATCACAGCGTTCCCAACAGCCCTCGACTCCTTCCTTTGGACAACAACTGCTTCCCTGTTGCTACCCCTTTGAGTCCATCTCCGTGTGGGCCCTTTGAGGGATTTACAGGAGGAAAGAGGGGACTCGGTCCAAACGTTTGCTGTGATCAAGGCCGTGGGCACCAGCAGATGCCAGCCCTGCCAGGCTGTCCTTTCTCCAGGGGAAGCAATGGGGGTTCCACCAGCAAGAGAACTTGGAGTGGGCAGGAAAAACACATTAAAGGATTTCCCATACTCGTCCAAGTGTTATATCTGAGATCACAAGTCAGCGTGGCCTCTCCCACCACGGATGGTCTCAAATCCGGTGCCCTTAACACACACTTATGGCATCTGTGCTCCTATTGAGGGAATAAGGTCATTCAGTTCATTCTTTCCCAACCTCCCATGGATTGTTCCTAATTTTCCTCAGCAAGCAAAGCTTTGTGTTCCATGGTTGAGCTAGTCCTGCAGAGTCTGTGTGACGTGGCCACTCACCTGATAAAAAAAACAGCACCTGCCCATCCCAGAGTGTGATAAGGCTTTTGGTCCTAAAAATCAGCCATCCTGCAGGGAATCTTCCTGTTCCCCTTTCCCACATAGCCCTACATCTAAGAATCATGTGGGGAGGTACAGTAAGGAACTCCTGTCTCCATCAGCAACAGAAGGTCAGGGGATGGGCTTCCCTTGAACAGGGAATATTTGCGATAGGCACAAACACAAACGTCTTCCCATTTTTCTCTTTCCCTCTTTTCCCTGCTTCCTCATTTCTTTGTCCTCCACTTCTTGTCTTCCCAGCCCCTTCTGATTTGCCCTGTGTCACTATCCTGTGCTGTGAGGACAATAAATATTTGGCTCCTCTAACCTTTTTATAAATAGCATCTCCGACTCATTTGACCCCAGAGGTTGACATTTTCTTAAACGGCAGGCAAGAACTGGTCCAAGTGTCACAGCCTGTGAAAATATAGAGGCTTATTCACACAGGCACTGCCTTGAGAAACAAGAGATATTCCCAAAGTGGTTTTGAGGCTCCAGCCTCTGTGATCTGCATTACAGTTCAGCTGGATCAAATGCTGAGCAAAAAAACATCCCAACCCTGATCTGTGGATGGGAAAACACTCATTCAGATCCAGCCTGGGCTATGGAAATAAGAGAAGTATGAGAGGCTGAGAGAGAAATCACATTTCTCCCACTTGTAAAGGAGTAAATTTGCTCTTGATGCAATGAAAAACACATGAAATCACACAAAGCCATCCCACAGAGTCACTTCTCCCTGCAAAGCTGCACTTGAAATCGTGTGGTTTAGCACAAATACTGTCGGTCAAGCAGGAATTTTTTTCCCTAATGCAGATTTCCTACTGTAAGTACATCTGTGAGCATATAGATCCTGCCTCCTGGGACAGGCCTAATGGGCTCTGCATTCACTCTGCCTCATTTCTTTGGAAAGCACTGGCTCTGCAGTGGGAGGATTGAATAGGGGCTTTCACTGATGGATGTTTTTTCCTTCTGAATTTAAATGTACAAATAGAGATCGTGGGCTATTATTGCTGAGAGAAACAACAGAAAACACAAGAGCCATAGACTGGGGAGTCAGTGACACAGAAACACTCGAGGACAGGAGGAGCTAATTAATGTTACCCTCTAAATCAGCCATATATTTCCTTAAGTGCCCCTGTCCCCAGTAGCCAAAGGGCAGCGAGACAGGAGCACACAGAGAAGGCAACTCAGGCTGTCCCAGCTCCTTTCAGCCAACAAAGCCCATTTGGTGGTGAGGAACCTCCTCCTGCTTTATATCCTGTGATTCACGGATGGATTTGGGCTCTTAGAGGGGAGACAGGGATGTTGAACAGCTCAGTGCTGACTTAGCACTTGGAAGAAAAGGGGAGGAAGCTGGTGTTGAGCTCAGTGTTACAGATTATGAAAGCAGAAATCCAAGGTGTCCGTGCCTTGGGGCAGGAGGGTATCCCACCAGGAAAGCTTTTCCACAGGCACAGCTAAAGAAACACAGGTTAAATCCATCCTTGAGAGCAGCACAGGTACCAGTGAAGCTCTACTACAAAGCAAATCCCCAAAATATTAAAATATGAATATTTTTCCCATTTTTACCACTCGCACTCAGATGAAGAACCCTCATGTTGGGAAGAGCTCAGTCTTTAAAACAATCTGGTGAAAAGTCCAAACTCTCCTGCCTTCAAAAAAAAAAAAAAAAAAAAAAAAAATTCCAGTGACTGAAAGAGAAAAAAAGGAGGGGAAAAAAAAAAATCCAAAAACCAAAAGGCTTGTTCATGCTGTTACAGTTTAGGAACTGCTGGCATCCCTGTCTCTGAGAGGAAGGGAGAGGAGAGCTGACTGCTCAGCAGCTGAGAACGTGTGTTCTGGAAGCAGCTCCCGGAGCAGATGGTGCAATGATTACTGCCAGTAAATGTTAGAGCCCTCTTTTCCTTCTTCTTTTTTTCCTTTTTTTTTTTTTAAAAAAAACTTGAATTCTGAACAACAGGGGGAAAATAATTACAAAGAGCACATGAAAGCAGTTTGATTTCCTCTCTTTTCCTTCCCTCCAAGTGTGTGTGTGTGTCTTGTTCCTTGCTAATACCTGACGCTGCAGAAGTGGATGTTCCCTGGGCTTTGCTGGGATGTGAAAATCCACCACCAAGCACTTTGTTCTGGGGAGTTTAACAGGGCTGTTGTGCTCCAAGCTGAATGTTCACTGGGAAATAAGGAGCTGTGGGATCATGTGCTGTGTGTAGGACGTTAAAAATGAGATCCAGGGAAAAGGAGGAGGGCTGCAGCTGCATTTATTGTAAGGTGTATTTATCGTAAGGTGTCCCTGCCCATGGCAGGGGGTTGGACTAGATGGTTTTTAAGGTCCCTTCCAACCCAAACCGTTCTGGGAGATGATGATTCTATGATTGTAGCCCACGGTTCAGCCTTTAAATAGTCACCCTGCTGGCTTGTGGTGTGGCAAATAGTACTTGGGCCAAGCAGTGGGAATTATTTTAGGGCTATGACTCTCCCTCTCATCACCAGGTGGGTCTGACTCCCCTGGGGAACCCCTCTTCTGCCAGCCCCTCACCCAGCTCTGTGGCTACAGATCCAGGTACATCCCACCAGGCTCCTGGTCCCATCTCCCCCTCTGATGTGTCTGAGCAGCCCTAAAACATTTCTACCCCCATCAGCTCCCTTGTTCCAATCTCTCTGTCCCACCCTTCTTTCTTTCCACTCTTAAAATTTGATTTTTTTGATTTTTGCCTTCCGGCGGGGCAGCTTGTCCCTCCTCATCTCACTGGGTGTAATTGCTTTAAAACCCCTGGGGAGCTCAACTCCCAAATTTTTAAAGAGCAAACATCAGCCTGGATGGGAAGGAGCATCCCTGTCTCTTGGGTTTCACTGGAAAACTGGTTGCAGCCCCAGGCCAGGCGCAGTCAGAGCAGCACCACACAAACCCTGCAGCATCTCTTGAAGGCTCCAGCTTTCAAATGCTGTGACATCTCTCCCAAATGTGTGTTGGTTTTTGGTTAGTTGTTTTTTTGTGGTTTGTTTGTTTTTTTTTTAATGTCTGTAAATTAAGAAAAGACAGGGAAATTTCCACAGGGAGATCAAAAAAAAAAAGCAGGATATGCGCAAAAAGACGCCTCCTTCCTGAAATTCAGATCCCTGCTCTGCAGTGGGGAGGGACCAGAGCTCCTCGTAGATAGGCTGGGAGAAATATTTTAGTATGGAAAACATGTTTTTCTCCAGCTTCCTGCTCCCAACAATTTTGGCTGGGACTTTAAAAATATCAGTCTGAGGAGGCAGAAAACTGGCAGGGAAAATTTCACCCCTCAAATTAATGTTTGCTGAAGTATCAATCAACTGAGGGAAAGACTTCTGAGAGGAACTGTCAGACATCCCTAAAACAGGGAGCATCCAGCTCCACCAGCAACACTGAGATGCCAAAATGTCTCCCAGTGATTCCAGGTCAAAGTAAACTAAATTTACAATGAGAAGATTGAGATTTCTCTGTGACCATGGTCAACATCTGCTAAATTATCAACTTATTATTATTATTATTATTATTGTTATTAGCCATGAAACGCTGTTCTTTGAAAGCCAGGAGCGATTTTTCAAGGTGAAACCTAACAGCAGTTCAAGAATAAGATTTTTAATTTCAGTTATAATAATTTGGAGCCTTTGCAGGGGTATTTTCAATCACAATCACAGCTCTCATCCCTTGACAGTTTCCAGGGAAGAAAAGAGAGGAGTAATTGAAATGTTGCATCTTCATTGAAAGACTCCACCACTTACCAAACAAAACTGAAATGAAGGGTGCCAAGAAAGTCAGCAGTGGACCATCACATGATCCCCTCCTTGAGATGCAGCACTTGTATCAAGGACACAAACCATCAATAATGACAACAGCACTGTTTGTCTTTGCAATTTGCGGGTATTCAGAGCCCACTACTCAAATCCTTAAATAGTGAGAACATAAATGGAGTTTGGACAGAGCCTGGTCCTTGTACCCTATCCGAGTTTCTGAGTTCAAAGGCTGAACATTTGAGCTGTGCAATAATGGATAGTATTGCTAACTATTGTGATGAAAAGAAATACTCTTTTGCACGAAAATACCCTCTTTCCACAGAGCAGGAACTCAGCTTTCTCTTCCTTCTGTGCTGTCTCGGTGTGATTTGAAGGAAAACGCTTGTGGCACTTGTAGGATAACTCTTCATGCTGAGTTCCTACTGAGCAGGGCAGGTTTAGGAGTGTTTGCTTTTAATTTATTGTTTCAGCTACCTGAGGACATTAGATTTAAGACTGACAAAAATAGATGACATGGGAATACTTTGGATGCACATCTGACACACCTGAGCTCTTCTTGGCTGAGCGATGAAATAACAATCAATAGGAACTGTGCAAGGGATTCATTTTGATTATGACGCATTTCAAGGTGATTTCCGTGTCCATCAGGAGCTGAATCAGCTCAGAACATTTTTGTTATCCTCTCCAGGTTGGACGTGGCTTTGAGCAGCCTGATCTAGAGGAACCATAGCAAGGGGTTGGAACTAGATGGCCTTTAAGGTCTCTTCCAACCCAAACCATCCTGTGACTCTATTTCAAAGCACATTTGCTGAAAGCCCCCTTTTCCTGCCCATTAAAAGTGTTTGTCTCCAGCTACTGAAGGTTTTTTTTCTCTTCCCTGAGCATGGCCTGGCGAGAGGCAAATACCCCACAGCTCTTTCTTTATAGGGTTTATGAAGTGATCTCGTGCTCATCAAGAACAAGCCAAGCTCCAAGAGCTCTGTACAACCCCAGAGGTGTGCTATTGTTTTTATGATTCCCTCAGGTGCCATGTAAAGTTAATGTGCCTGCTATGACTGGCCTTACATCTGCCAATTCCATGGGATCAGAAAGCAAGGCTTATAGACCTTATGGAAAGTACAACCAAAAAAGTTGCTGCCAAATCCTTTGTGGGAAAAATTAATTTGTGATCCTGCAAAGTCAACACCAGATTTATGAGGCTGAAGATGAGAGGTTGGGGCGGGTCCTTTCCCTGCCTGTCCTCCTATTTCCTTGGTAAAACAGATGTGACAACATCTGTACTTAAGAAGGGATGTTTCACAACTAAACTGTGTCAGATGAGGGCACTGCTCGACCTCCTGAGTGACTTGGCATCACCTGACCCAGTGAGGAGTCTCAGGAGATGGAACCAATAAGACCATACACCTTTTCGCTGGAAAAAGTGGTGGGGCCCTGGCACAGATTGCCCAGAGAAGCTGTGGATACCCCATCCCTGGAAGTGTTCAAGGCCAGGTTGGATGGGGCTTGGAGCAACCTGGGCTACTGGAAGGTGTCCCTGCCCATGGCAGGGGGTGGAATGAGATGATCTTTAAGATCCCTTCCAACCCAAAGAGTTCTGTGATTCTGGGATTCTCATGTCAGCCTTCCACTCCCCTTCCCTAGTTAGGATCCCATCCCTCACCAGAATGAATAATCCTGTCACTTCTGCATCGACAACTCCCAAGCAGCAGCTCCCAGGAACTTTAATAAGTTTTTTTTTAACCTTCAGCAGAGCTTTGCTCTTCATCTTTATCCAGTTTGTGCCTGTGAAGTGCTTTGAGAATCTGAGGCAAAAAATACAATGTGAAGTTCAGACTTAATCCCACGTTGGCCTGTTGTTATTTGGCCTCTTAATGAGGATAATTTATAGAATTCCACTAACATAAATGCATTCCAACCATCCCTGTCCCCCCCCCCCCAAAAAAAAAAAGGAATCAATTGAGGGAAAATGGTCCATGACAGGAAAGCAGGAGAGATCGATTAAATATTTAAAGTGTTACTGTAAATGAAGAAGACGCCGAGGCCGGGTCAGTAATGAGCTTCCCCCTAAGCCACTGGGAACTCACATTAATGCTGCACTTGACTCCTGCAGGTCCCTCCCAGAGCCAGCAAAACTCCCACAAGTTGCCAAGAAGACACATCCTACAAAGGGGTATGCTGGGCTCTGTGTGTGTCGGTGTGTGCAGGGTGAAAACTGAGATTTAACTGCTTCTGCAGTACAACAAAATAGGAGGAAACAACAATCAGAAATTTCATTTGGATCTGGGATTGATTTCTAACAACGAGATAATCAAGTTCCCATAGAATATTTCGATTCTCTTAACAAAATTTCACTAAAGAATAAATTAATTATATAGGTTGAGACTCTTTAGTGTTGACAAAGAAGAGATGCTGGAATTACTCACAGAATCATAGAAGGGTTTAGGGGGAAGGGACCTTTGAGATCATCCAGTTCTAACTCCACCAACCATGGAAATTAAAACTCGTTTCACCATTTTTTTTCCAAAGGAATTAATTCTATTCCATGTGTAAACTGTGCCCTGCTCTGAGTATAGTCCAGTTACAGGGGGAAAGACACATTGAGTTCAAAAATTCCACTTCACTGCTGGTGACAAATGTGATGGTCTTGGCTGCTGGGACATTTAAGCTCCATTCAAGGGAGGCAGACCCTGACTCCCAAAATATTCAGCAAACATAAGCAAACATAAATATATGGAACATAAAGAATTGTTTGGGTTGGAAGGGTCCTTGAAGTTCATCTCACTCCAACCCCTTGTGATGGGCACGGGCACCTTCCACTAGCCCAGGTTGCTCCAAGCCCCATCCAACCTGGCCTTGGACAATTCCAGGGATGGGGCAACCACAGCTTCTCTGGGCAACCTGTGCCAGGGCCTCACCATCCTCCCAGCCAGGAATTCTTTCCCAATCTCCCATCTCTCCCTGCCCTCTGGCAGTGGGAAGCCATTCCCTGTGTCCTGTCCCTCCATCCCTTGTCCCAAGTCCCTCTCCAGCTCTCCTGGAGCCCCTTTAGGCACTGGAAGGAGCTCTAAGTTGGAGCCTCCTCTTCTCCAGGTGAACAACTCAGATCTCTCAGACATCCTACTGTCCCAAAACAGCATCAGCCACATTTCCAGTTTTCCTGCTGAGTATTTTCCCCATCTTTTCTGATGTCACTCAGCCTTGTTTTTCACTCCAAATACCTTCAGTTACATTCTCGTGCCTAAACCAGATCCCTGTGAGCTCCACTGAATGCATCTTTCTACACTGACACAGAATAAATGTCAAATCTATTGTTAACTCCTCTGATTACAGACATCCAGCAAATTTCCTGCAGAATTTCCAGTAGTTCCATGTAGACCTCTTTACCTTAGTTCTCTTCCAAGAATGTCCCAAGGGGCAGTGTCAGGAGCTTTCTTGCACAAAAAACCATGACACTGACTACTTGTCTTCCACCTAGAAGCTTTTTTATCCTCACACAGGAGGAAATTAGGTTTTTTTCGATGTCCTTTGCCCTTGAAAAGTCCATGTTCACTGTACTTAACTCACTTCTGAGTCATTGTAAGGGCTCTGATTATTTGTACCAGTGTATTTCTTGGAATTTGAGTGGATCTGACACTGTCAGGTCCTCCTTTCCCATTAAGACAGGCATCAAATCTTCCTTTTTCCAGTCCTCCACTACCTCAGCCATCTCCTGCAAGTTCCAGCCACTTGTAAGTGCTGACAGCTCTGAGATCAATAGGAAGAGGATTCCTATAGAAAAACAACCAACTGATCTTCAAGAGTTCAGAAACAGACGAAAATGGAAGATTTCAAATCCAGCCATGAAAAGCAAGATATTCAACTATTAAAAAAAAAAAAGATAAGAAGGACCCCGAAAGAGTTGTCCAGTCCTGGCACAGCTGCCCAGGGCAGTGGTGGAGTCCTTGTCCCTGAAGGGGTTTAAAAGCCATGCAGATGTGGCACTTGGGGACATGGTCATTGGTGGCCTTGGCAGTGTTGGAATGGTTGGTGATCTCAGAGGGCTTCTCCAACCTTAATGATGGGCATGGGCAGAGGAACTCAACCATGATGCCCCAATTAACAAGACAAGTGAAATCCAGGGACAGAATCATTCTAGAAATCTCTTGGAAAGAGAGATGTAGATTAATAATTTCCTCCCATGACCAGAGCAGCCTGTTAGTGGGACTGTCTGGAGTATTTCCTACATGGTTTATTCCCATCACAGAACTTTTACACAGCATCATTTCTGAGGCTGTTTGGGACATCTCTTGATCTGTTCCATATTAATTAACACTGTTGTGTTTTCCTTTTTTCCACCTCTACATTATCAAGCAGCTTAAAGCATTATTCCCCCAATTTCTCTGCTGGTGACATGAGTTTGGGTGAGCGGCCTTAAGTCATTTTTTATTTTGATGACACTTTGGCTCTGGTATTTACATCTGTTTTCTGCCATTCCATGAGCTTTGTAGCTCAGCCCTTCAGAATTAGGTGGTTTCTACCTCCATGACATCTTTAAGTCTCATGACCTGCTGTGCTACTGAACCAGAACCTGCATCAGCCAACCTCAGAGTGGTAGGATGATGACTAGACTGTGGGATCAATCTGGCTGCCAATATAAGCTTTTTTTAAGCAAGATAGAGAGACCTATCGAAGGATTTCACATCCTTCTGACACTGATCCTCCCCCTGCTCTTTGGCAGCAGAACATTATTCCTCGATGATCTTAGAGGTCTTTTCCAACCTTAATGATTCCATGATTCTACCTCACTCCAGGACAATCTGCCCCATTCTGATGCCTGTTTATTGCTCCATTCCCATATTTGTGCTGTGTCAGGGAATCTTCAGCCTTGCTCCTGCCCTGGCAACCAACATCCAGCACCCACCATGTATTTGGACACCAGGACACATTGGTCAAAGTGGCAACAGAGATGAAAAGCTCCTCAAGATCCAGTGCAAGTAAATCCTTAATCCTCCATGGCTCCAACCTCCCAAATTGTCTATTATCAGCTTTGTTGTAGTGGTTGGCATAAGGAATTAGTCCAACAGGCAATGACTGACAGTTTTCTTCTAAAAAATGGCACCATCTGGCAAAGCAGAATTGCCATTCCATGTTTTCCTGGTGCTCCAAAGCATTTCTGTGCTCTGTCCAAGCCCAGTGAGCAACCAGCAGATGTGGAGAGGGTTTGTGAGAGAATCTGAACCACACACATGGCTAAACTGGCCATGAAGAAATTCATGGAAATTGAATAAAAAAACATTAAACCCAAAATCTTTTACTCTCAGATAAATGAAGTTATTCCCCCCAGTGGGAATAACTGCATCATTCCCTCCAGTGGGAATAACTGAGAGAAAAAAACTCACTAGGTGTTAAATGGGGCTCAATTCATTTATGGGAAGGATTCAATGACAGGATTGCCCAAAATAACAAGGAACTGGATTAGCTGACCTAAGGAATCCTTTCCATATCCAAGTTTCTGTACTCTTTAAACTGAGAGCATGAAAAACACAGTTCTCATTTCTCAAAGAAAAATCAGTTTTCCTGTAGATCTCACATGCATCCAGGACTTATATTTTTCCCCATCTGCAGCAGCTCAGACATATTTAATGTGTTTAATGCTGCTAAACTATGTCACCTATGTCATTTTTCTGCTTTTCAGTAGATGAAAAGGCTTCTGTTCCAAAAGAAAACTGCAATATGTGCTGCATGAAATGCCAGCTGGGGGTGGAGGAAGATAATGTAGTGATGGCAGATACTTGATTTAGGTCTGCATCAATAAAACATCCAGATTTATAAGAGAGAATGTGATGGAAAACATCTTAATAGAAGGACATTTGTAACAGAACATTGGGCCACTCACCTGTAATTACTTCAAGGATGCTCTGCTCTATTCCATGTGACACCAGCAAATTTATTGTTGCAGCCTCAGCCTGTCTTGTTTAGCCACTAGTAAGTTCATACATCAGACACATGGACCATCTTCAACATCCTAATAATTGCTTGATTTGTTATGTATCACAGTACCAATACTTCAGCTCTGTGAATGCATAAGTCATTCCTGAATTTCTGTGATTAAAAAAAGGGTATTTTGCATGTACAAGGTGTGATGCTACAGCACTGGATTATGTGTGTGCTCTTACAAACAAAGAATTAAGGGCCAATTCACGCTTAGATCTCACCTATTCAAAGCTGTCACTGATATCAGAGTGCCAAATAATGAGCTTAATGATTTTAAGGCAAATTTCCATCAGATTCATTTAGGAAATAAGACCCATGAGTTTTGGCCCAGCAACATTTGTTGAACCAAGTTCAACAGGTTCCAAGTGCAGAGGTGCTGCACCTGGGTCAGGGCAATCCCAGACATGAGCACAGACTGGGAGAAGAACTCCTTTAGAGCAGCCCTGTGGAGAAGGACTTGGGGGTTCTCATGGATGAAAAGCTGGATGTGAGTCACCAGTGTGAGCTCACAGTCCAGAAGGGTGAGCTCACAGTCCAGAAAGCCAAATGCAGCCTGGGCTGCATCACAACAGAAGTGGGCAGCAGGATGAGGGAGGGTATTCTCCACCTCTGCTCTGCCCTCATGAGACCCCATCTGCAGAGCTGCATCCAGCTCTGGGGTCCTCAGCACAAGAAAGACTTGGACCTGTTGGAGCAGGTCCAGAGAAGGCCATGGAGATGCTCCAAGGGCTGGAGCCCCTTTGCTCACAAGGCTGCAGGTGTTCGCCTGGAGAGGAGAAGGCTCCAGGGAGACCTTAGAGCTCCTTCCAGTGCCTAAAGGGGCTCCAGGAGAGCTGGAAAAGGACTTGGGACAAGGGATGGAGGGACAGGACGAGGGCGAATGGCTTCTCACTGCCAGAGGGCAGGGTTAGGTGGGATATTGGGAAGGAATTGTTGACTGTGAGGGTGGTGAAGCCCTGGCACAGGTTGACCAGAGAATTTGTGGCTGCCCCATCCCTGAAGTGTTCCAGGACAGGTTGGACTGGGCTCTGAGTAACCTGATTTAGTGAGTGACATCCCTGTCCATGGCAGGAGATTGGAACTAGATGTTCTTTAAGGTTCCATCACTCTTGTTCACTCCCAAACTCCTCAGGTGAGTGCTGGTGCTCCTGTTACATTCTGGACAAGGGAGTTGTATCAGTGGATATCCAAAGCAGATAAGAGTACAACACTTTCTGCCAGTTTAGATCTCAGGAGTGGCTCAGCACACAAATGCTGGTGAAAGGGAAGGGTGGAGGGGGTCAGCAGAAGAGAGAAGTCAGGGTGGCCTCTTCCTCCAGCTGACGGTCATGTGAGTTCCTTGTCTGTGACACACAACTGCACCTGGAGTGTCTGTTCCTCCTCCTCCTCCTCCCCTCCAGCAGCTCAGATGTGGGGTCTTTGATGTCAGAGGAGTTATTTTGGTAAGAACTGGGTGTGAAGGGAAAGGAACCAGTACACAGTAGGCTGCTGGCAGAGGCAGGGGTAACACGGAGGGTCCTGACTCACAGCCCCCACGTGCCGCGCTCACAGGAATTTCTGCCCCAAAGTTTACATCCCATGGCAGCTTTTTTGCCTTATTATTTCAGTACCTGGAAATCTGCAGCTGCTGCAGCTCCCTTTCTGTCAGGAGGTTAAATCAGAGAATCACAGAATATGCTGAGTTGGAAGGGACCCACAAGGATCATCAAATCCAATACCTGGCCCTCCATTCCCAGTGATCCCACCCTGTCCCTGAGAGTATTGTCTAAATTCTCCTTGAGCTCTGGCAGCCTTAGTGCTGTCACCACTGCCCTGGGGAGCCTGTTCAGTGCCCAACTGCCCTCTTGGAGAAAGAATCCTTGTCTAATATCCAACCTAAATAAATACAGCAGAACACAACTTCTAGGATACCACCAGTGATCAGAAAATAATTGTGGCTTTATAAAAGAAATATTTACTTTGTTCATATTGTATTTTAATGGAAGGATGTTGCTGACAGTGGGTGTTTTACTTTGTTCTCACTGCTGGGATTTTTTCACATTATAATAGTGCAACCTCCCAGTCGAACTTTAAAGGTTTGTGGCAGCAAAGTAAGCCTAAAGCTTTCCTTTCTCCACAGCCACAACCAAGAAGAGTTCAGGGCAAACATTCTTCCACCAGTCTGATCCAGCTTCCCTATGGCATCCAAATCTCTCCTTGTCCCATGTCATAAGCCACCATGAGCTCTTGTAAATCCTGCTAGAAGTGGCACCAGGCTCCAGATCCTTAGATTATGAGGAAGTTCCTGATCTTTAGAAGAAGGCATGTCCCAGAACATGCAGTAAGACCCTCACAGGTTGAGATTTGCTCGTGGGCACTTGAGCAGATGGCTCTTGGGAGCCTGGCCTGAGCAAGAGCTCTCCAACCCAACATGCTCAACCAGGTGGATCATCAAAGGCTGTTCCACTGTCCCTGAAGAGTGCTGGAGTCAACGGGATCCACAGAGAAGGGTCCCTCACTGCTTAAGTCTGCTCCCATCTCCAAGAGAAGAACTTTTCTCTGACAAAAAGCAGGTGATACATTTCCCAGAGCTGTTCTTCCTTTCCAAGGTGTGGTTGGAGAACATTTTGTGATGCCCCTTCTGAAGGAGTAGGACATGGCAGTCAATGAAGATGGAAGTCAAAGAATGACAATAACCCAAAGGTCACCAACTTCCAGAGCCTGTAGATCATCCTTTTCCTCCTAATACCTTTTTGGAAAAGGAAGGATTGGCAGCCTGGGCACTCAGGCTCCCTTCCTAACCTGAAGATCTCATCTCCTGCTCCAGTCACCCTATCTCCAAACCTGCCAACTCCCTGGTTTTCTCTGATCACACCAAAGGAGGCTGACCCGTGCTTTTTCCACACCTCATCATGTTTAGGCTGAGGGAAAGGCCCACCTTTGCTCCTGCCACAGGAACCAGAGCTCCAGAAAAGCTGTAACAAGTCCACATCCTCCAAAAGAGTTATCAAAACACCAGACAAGCCACCATGGCCACCAAGGAGAGACAGTGATGGACACGAGACGAGGATCCAGCCTAGATGGATGCCATCAGGGCAAGGGGCTGGGTGGACCTTTGGTCAGAGCCAACACACCTGGTCCTGTGTTTTCATGCAGTTTGTGCAATTTTCAGCCTTCCAGAGCAACAGATTGGGTGAAAGAAAATTGGCCTGATGATGGTGGAAAGACATGTGCAAATCCCTGCCCACAGAACAGACCTGATTCAAATCTGATTCCTGCTGGGTTTGGGTCTACATCTACAGGTACAATTATTCTAGGTTTGCACAGATAGTGCCAGGAACTGTGAAAATTCCTGAAATGTCCATTAAAACCCGTTTGTGCACGTTCCAGTCACCTCTCCACAACTATACAGACACTTCACTGATCTGATAAGAATATTTATTATGGGGAGTGCTCTTATGAGGCAGAGGTAAATATGTTTTGCAAGGTATGTTTTGTGCACATTTCAAAACAATAAATGCAGTAACCTTTTATCTCCTGAAGTTCCCAAAAAAATAATCTCACTTATATTTTACCTACAGGCAGTTCTGCCTCTTGGTCAGTCCTGTTTTGTAATGAAAGTTTGGTACTCTGACAGTGCCTTCATGGGTGTTTGGAACACATAGAAGGTCTGGATGTGAGGAAAAAGCCCTGGTGCTCTGAGAGGATGAGGTTGAGAGCATGATTTACCTATTCCAAGGGAACTGAGCTGTCATCTTGGTTCAGAGAATCACAGAATGTCCTGGGTTGGAAGGGACCCACGAGGATCATCAAACTCCGCACAGACACCCCAACAATCCCACCCTGTCCCTTAGAGCATTGTCTAAACACTCCTTGAGCTCTGGCAGCCTTGGGGCCATAACCACTGCCCTGGGGAGCCTGTTCAGTGCCCAACCACACTCTGGGGAAAGAATCTTTTCCTCATATCCAACCTAACCCTCCCCTGGCACAGCGTCATGCCATCCAAGTCTGATGGCACGCACAGGGTGTGGACACCAAGAGTGACTCTCTTGGTACTTCACCTCCACCAGGTGCTGCTCATTAATTTCAGAGATTTTATTATTTAATGTGGATCTTCCATCTGCAAAGCTGTGGAGACTTGTGACCTTTCCACCAGAGGTGCTGGAGCTGGAAGGTGGCAGCACAGCCAGTGAGGCAGATTTAAGAGGTGACATTCCACCTGGGATACCTGCTGTGATTCACATTTTTCTTTTAAGAAAAAGAATGTTACATATATAAATAAAAGGAAACATTTGCAGTGTGTCTCAGTGACATCTTCAGGAATAATCATCCCTACTGAGCCCCTCTCCTTCTTAAAGAGTCGCTATCCTTATGTTTGTAAATTTGTCTCTAAGAGGCAAATCTCAGATCAGTCTTACAATAACAAAGCTCCAACATCCCCTGCAGCAAGTTATTAATACCTTCTAGGTCTCTTCCCAGACCGTGTTTTCCTCCCCAGTCCTGACCAGTTGCCCTGTGGAACAGCACATGATGAGGCCCTGGCACAGGTTGCCCAGAGAAGCTGTGGCTGCCCCATCCCTGGAAGTGTCCAAGGCCAGGCTGGATGGGGCTTGGAGCAACCTGGGCTAGTGGAAGGTGTCCCTGCCCATGGCAGGGGGTTGGAATGAGATGATCTTTAAGGTCTCTTCCATCCCAAACCATTCTGGGATTCCATGATTCCATGATTTCATATTTAGCTTATGTCTGTCAAAAAGCAGCACGGACTCTGATAACGGGTGGAATAAGACACAGCCCGATTTTTATATTATTGGAATTATAAATTGGATGTTATAAATTGGATATCATAAATTGGACATTATAAATTGGATGTTATAAATTGGAATCATAAATGTGGCTCACAGCTGATGTCACTTCAATTCACGTCACGCAGATCCCATCAAAACAAGGCATTTTCCATGAAATAATTCAGCATCCTCAAGGAGCAGGAAAGGGACTATTTGCTTATAACATGCTCCTCTCCTTTATTTTAATATAACATTAAATATGCACAGTTAAGCACTCAAAAGTCAGGAAATGAGAAATGCAAGGCTCATAGAGCTTTAACTCTGACTCCTTGAGGATATTAATTATGTTGTCATCTTTTATCAGATCATTGCATACTGTTTCTTAAATAATCTTTTTCCGCAACCTTTCCCACATGCAGACATTCCACAGGAGCCTGGGATGGCTCTGCTAGAAACCACAGTGATTCATAGTGATGAGAGGACTTCCTTGGCTTCCCAGAGTTAAAATGTGCAGCTTAAAATGATGAAATACCACTCGGTTTTCAGCGTTGTTCATGCCAGGGCTGCGAAGTGTTACCATGGAATCGTGGAATCATGGGATGTCCTGAGCTGGAAGGGACCCACAAGGACCATAAAATCCAACTCCTGGCCCTGCACAGGACAGCCCAGTGATCCCACCCTGTCCCTGAGAGCATTGTCCAAACACTCCTGGAACTCTGGCAGCCTTGGGGCCGTGACCACCACCCTGGGGAGCCTGTTCAGTGCCCCACCACCCTCTGGGGGAAGAACCTTTAGTTCATGAAGAACCTTTTCTCCAACCCAAACTATCTCAACATTTCATGGGCCATGCAGCTCTCCAAGACATGCACTTGGACACTGGGCAGGAATTTCAGTGGCACTTCTGAATACTCACAGTGCTGCTGCCGAAGACCAGAGATTCCTGAAGATGTCAGATTTCAGGAATCCCCCGAGTGTTGGGGAATGGGCTGAACTTGGGGTTAGACTGAAAATGGGAGTTTTTAAAGGAGAGGCATTTTCAGGTTTCCCTTAAAACATTCAAAGCAGTCACCAATTATTTCAGCATCCCATGTAAAAACATCATGATGACCTTCAGCTGATCTTCCACTGTTACACCAGTGGGACAACACAGACAATGGAGTTCTTTTAAGTTGCTGGACCCTTTAAACCCTCTTCTCCACGATATTTTTGTGATTGTTCTGCAATTTCTTTTTACTGCTGCGCTGTTTGGCTCCCAGAGAGAGGTAAAATGACTTCCTATTTCATTCAGGCTGACCTTTTTCTTTTAGGAAAATTAATATGACTGAAGACGTGCCTCCAAGCATATTCAGGCTGCATCTGAATTGCCCTGCAGTAACATCTGCAATAATGCCTGGGAGACCACACCTCCCAACCAACCACCCAGAGACAGCTTTGGGGGGCCTGTAGGGTACAGGAGGGGCTTCCTCATCTGGAATCCTGCTCCCAGGTCTAAAGGTATTGCCCAAATTCAGCAAACTCTTGCCTGGACCCCACCTGAAACATTCAGGCTGTACCTAGAGAGGTAAATTGAGCTTGGTATGGAAAATGCCAGGAAACCCTCTATCATATCTGGCTGCTCGTTTCTGAGTCCGTGGATTATGGATCCTACAAACCCAGTGAAGGAGCTTTCCCATTCCCTAGGCATCACTAGCAAAGCAGGACACCCAGAGGCCTCTGGAGACCATCCTACTTGTCACCCTATGTATGACATCCTACACAGGACACTCACATTTGATGCCCTCAGTGAAGTGTTCCCAGCAAAATCTCTTGTACAACGAAGTTGGGCTGGAAGAACCCTTGGTATTGGACCTGGGGAGGATAAAAGCTACTTCTGGGATGGCACATCCACCCTGCTGCTTTTTTACTTTTTCCTTGTATGTAGAAACATGGCAAAGCAGGAAGAGGCAACAAGGTCGGAGTGGAGGCAGGTGAGTCACAGCAGGTGATCCCACTCCTTTAGGACAACACTTGGAGTTGAGGGTTATGTTTAGTACAGGAATCCCAGGTCTGGAAATAGGATAGGATCATAGAATCGTGGAATGGTTTGGCTGGGAAGGGACTTTAAAGCTCATCTTGTTCCATCCCCTGCCATGGGCAGGGACACCTTCCACTATCCCAGGTTGTTCCAAGCCCCATCCAACCTGGCCTTGGACACTTCCAGGGATCCAGGGGCAGCCAGAGCTTCTCTGGGCAACCTGGGCCAGGGCCTCATCACCCTCACAGTTAGAGAGCTTTTGCTGAATATAAAGATTACAGCTTCTTTTTTTCCTTATCATAAGTTGGCCTCATCCTGCAGACTTTGCCTTTTTCTTCCAGTACAACTCTTTTTTTTCCAGAGGAGATAATTAAGGGAAGTGCTGCTAATTCTCCTTTCCTATTAACAGAGGGACAAAATATGTTTCAAGTCCTCATTTGTCACTGCTGCTCCAGGCCACCCCAGAAAGAAGCCAAACCCTGCCTGATGCTCCCACAAAATCAGGAACTGAAATGAGACCAACACTGAAGAAGCCATAAACAGAGGTCACTGAAGTCCCCCTGATTTCATCCCCTTGCTCCCCTTACACAGTAAAAATGTACAATAACATGTTGAAAATGGTCCTTCCTGTTACTGAAACACATGGAGAGTTTTGTGCCTTTGGGAATAAAATAATAAAAAATATAATAATAATAATAATAATAATAATAATAATAATAATAATAATAATAATAATAATAATATCCAATAATAATATAAGGGATAATAAAATAATAAAATAATAAAATATAGTCAGTAATAAAGGAGTACCAGCTGAAGGGTAAAATACTCCGTGACAGATTACTACAGCAAGGAAAACCATGTGAACATGAGATGGATGGAGGATTTCTGAGGATTTAATGAGGGAAGCAGAAGATCAATCCATCTCCAGCTGGTCTAGGTAAAAGTTAAAATAAAAACCAACCACAGAATGGCAACCTTAATGTTGTCTGAGGATTTTTTCATGGAAGGGACACAACAACCCTCAAAAATAAAGCTGGACTGCACTGCAGTTAATTTTAGGATGAAATAATAATTTCATTTCATATGGTAAAATTTCCTTTGTATTTGCAATATTATATATTTTTAATACATATAGCGCAGCTATTTTTAGGATGAAATAGTGATTTCATTTTATATGGTAAAATTTCCTTTGTACTTGCAATATTATATTTTTAACATATATATTTCATACCTTTTTCATATCTTTTTCATATATATTTTATATATAAAAAAAAAAAAAATCTTGTCTTTATCTACAAAGTTTCCACACAGAAGTGGAGAGAATTGCATATTTTGCACTTAATCATAGAATATCCTGAGTTGGAAGAGACCCACAAGAATAATGATGGGTACAGGAAGGGGTCTCTTCAGGGGAAAGCACAAAACTTAGCCTTTGAAAATTAAATATTAATATTCTACCTCCTTTTCATTTCACAGTGTCTTCTCAAGGCCTGATCCCATCCCACTGACTTCCACGGGAGCTGAACTGCTCCCCACGGAGCGGCCCTACAGGGATGGCAAAATTAATCCCTCTTTGCTTTTTCACCTCTCCTCTGGTTGTCTCCTCATTGAATATTTAAGGACTAGACCTGCAGGGAGGAAACAGCAGCTTCCCACCCTCATGCTGAACTCGGAGGTGTCATTAAGAATTACACACAGGCCCTTCCTCCAGGAGAGCCCCAAAACCCCCACAAAAAGCTAAGAATTACATTTGGTAAATTAGAAATGAGGAGGAAGAGCTGACAGCATCTGGCAGCCAGGTGAGGTCCAAAGCTGGAGGATGCCCAAAATCCCCCGAAAAAGGCAGCTGCACAACCTTCTGCAGATTTTTTTTTTTTTTGCTCCCCAAGGGGTGGGGTTGGATGCCATTACATATAAGGTGACTTGTCATGTGGTTGGTTTTAAATAAGTGGAGATATGTGCATAAGATTAAGTGCATTACAGCATTTCAGGGAGCTTCAAATCACCATGACAACCCTGGGCTTATATGCAAGATGTTTTTTTTATATATATTTATGTTTACATATATATATATATATATATTTTTATATATATATATATGTCAGCAAGATGGCTCTTGTTGGGATAATGAGGACTGATGGGTCTGTGTCCTGAGGAACTTACAGAGTGAATTTGGCATCCCAGGGCATGGAGCATTTTACATTCTGGGCAGTTGGGAGGATGGAAGACACACCACAGCTATTTTCTGCAGTGATTTCAAAACTCAGCCCGATGAAACCGCAGTATACACGTGTTTTCTTATCTTTTACCAGGAAAAAGAGTAGGAAAAAAACCCCATTTCTTTCTCTAAATAATGCTGATCCATGACATTTTTCTCCCACATAAACAGCTGAGTTGCAGTGAATTGTTTATTCCCCTCAGAGCAAGGTTTGGTTGGAGATTCCAAAGGTAACGGGAGTTGATTGCACCCCCGGCTTCCACTCCAGGCACGTGGCACAGATAACCAGAGGTTATCTCCCAGGCAGGGAATTCCCAGGCCATTCCCATAATTTATAGATGAGCTCAGCTGAATGAACCCGACACGGAATTGTCACCGTCTGTTGAACAAACTGTGTTGAACTGTTGAACAAAGGGATATTTTTGCATCTGGCATCACACAACTGAGGCCCCACACGAGCATCTGTGCAAATCTGGGCTTGGTAATTGTGTTTCCTCGGAAGCATTCCTGCTATTTCACTGCTTAAATGTGTCTATTCTTGCTAATACAGGGTGTAAAGGTAATTTAGTGGTATTTTTTCCTGCGAAGGACGTTTACAAGAAACTCTTTTCTCGGGGAAATGTCTCTGTGCTCATTGATTCCTGTAAAACGCACCTGAGAGTTCCCCGTGCCCAGAGGTGAAATGTTATGACACAGCTCACATCCATCTATTAACCTCTCTCAGGCCCTCAGGATGGGTTGCCACGTGCAGATTCCATGCTGGGAAGGGTTCCTGGCCTGTGTTAGTTTGTACACCATGGCCAGGAATTGCCCAGGATGGTGCCAGCCTGAGCCAGCCCCAAGTGTGCCAAGGATGTGCCCACAAGTGACCAGTGTGGATGGACCAAGGGGCATCTCCACCAGCAAATGTTCCATGGCACAATTTATGGCATAAGGGTAAGTCAGGCTGTGCTTTATGCACTAATTCCCACTGTCAGAGGGCAGGGTTAGATGGGAGATTGTGAAGGAATTCTTCCCTGTGAGGGTGGGGAGGGCCTGGCACAGGTTGCCCAGAGAAGCTGTGGCTGCCCCATCCCTGGGAGTGTCCAAGGCCAGGTTGTACGGGGCTTGGAGCAACCTGGGCTAGTGGAAGATTTCCCTGCCCATGGCAGGGGCTGTAACTGGATGATCTTTAAGGTCCCTTCCCACCCAAACCACTCTGTGATTCCATGATTTACACCAGCCTTATTTTACTCTCCTGATGCACAGACCATTTCTCGATATTATAAATAATGGTATCTCAATTCCTCTGGATGATTTCTTTCCTGGGTGCTATTTTTTCCACTAATGTGTTAAACTATTGAAGCATTGCTGCACTGGAGGAATAGGGAGTAAAACTATTTTAAAACTTAGCTCTTTCTTCCCTCTGTAATCACAGCTCTGTTCTGTCTTTCATTTCCATGTACAGCTCAGTATCCAGGCAGTTTCCCTCCCCATCTGCCACAAGGAGCTGCAATTCAGGGAATTATTTCAGTTTAAGATGGCTGCTCTCAGAGAAAAGAAACACATGCTGTGTCCTACCCTTATATTTGGACTTTCTGTGTCCTTTTCCTTTCATCTGAAAGCAAAGTCCTTCACTCTCCAGGGACGCTACTGCTCTTTATTTGTGAGCAGATGCAGCAGCTATGAAAGGATGATGCTCCAGCTCTGCCAGAACTCATTTTTTTTTGGCTGAAGGGACTACAAGGGGAAATTTTAAGACTTCTGTTATTTAGACTAACTGGTCTTAATGTCTTGGGAACACTTGTGCCTCTTTAAGAGAAAAGCAAAAAAAGCATTTTCCCTTAAATATCCCTGACAATAAACACAGAGACAACACCTGTAAAACTGTCTTTTCCCTTGACTTTCTGCAGGTACTGTAAAACCCCAGCCCCTCTGCAAAGGGCTCCATCAAGTTCTCAGCCAGCTCCATCCAACCTGAAAACCTGCCCTGCACAAAGCTTAATATATTTTTACTGCACTGCAGGTGCAGCTTGGAAAGGCAAAGCTGCTGGAAATGCATGAAAAATTCCACGTTGCAACATGGGAACGGCTCCTGAGAGACAGAGAAACCCCTCAAAATAGCTCCTTGATTCACTGGGAACAACAGCAAGGTTGACACATCCCCCACATTCCATCCCACCCACGGGTTCATTACAGACACCAGAGAAATGCAGGCTCTGAAGAACCAAATTCCTTCCCCCACTTTTTTTCCCCTCTTGCTGGGTTTTATCTGCAACTTCAGCAACAGCTTGAACTGCTGAGGAACTTGACAAGGTGATTTAGCAAAGCTTGTTGCATTTTTCTCCAAACATGCCAAGCAGATGATATTATGATAAAAAAGGGGAGGGGGAATAAGTTGTAGTCATTGCACATGACAAAAGCTCATTATTAGGGAAAAAAAAATAAATCGAAGATTAGGGGCAGGTAATGAAATCCAGTGCTAAAGACAGATCAAAAAGACAGAGAAAACCAGGCAACTGAATATAAAAATAGGATGGGAAGGACCTCTAACCCTTCCTTCCCCCTGGAGGCACGTTCAGCTTTACCTGTGTCAGTCCCAACAGATGTTTGTGAGCATCCCCAGTAACATCAGTGCCCTCTGCTAAATAATCATGTGCAGAAACATCAGTGGAATTCTGAAAAGCCACACACTGTGCCATAACTGCTGATGAAACTAAATTTAAGGAGGAAGAAATAACTTGCCATATTGCAAAGGAATAGAAACCCCTGGGTGATACAGAAAGAGCTGACTACACGTATTCAGGGGGCTTGGGGAGGGGGTTTAGGAAAGAAGTTGTTTCCTTTCTCTCCAGAAGTGTCTCTGCATTGGAATATTATTCTCCTCTGAGCTTCCTTTGAGGCAGCACATGCTCATTACATCATTTTGCTGCAATGTTAGAGATAACAATACCGAATCACCTGAAATACAAGATTAAAATGTTTCCCCATTTTACCCACCCAGCTGGGAAGAGCTTTAAAATGCCACAGAGAGAAATATGAGGATGCTGAAAATGTACTTCAAATCCCAGAAGTTCAGAAGGCAAGGTGGGTTTGAGCTCACATCTCAATGGATTGGGTTATTTACTTCGGGCATCAGTGTGAAAGCAATTCCAGTTTTAGTTGTTAGATCAGGCCCAGCACACAATGGTTGGCATTTGATGGCCCTGTCAGATACCTCCAGTCCATTTTTTTATAAAAGGCTGGAAAATTATAGAGCTCCATGTGAAGAAGCACTTTAAAACCTGTAAAGCACAAGAACGGGGAGGTGACCTACAATGCACCGTCTTCTTTTAGTGCTTATTTCACTGATCAGCAGGGAGAGAGAAATAACTCTTTTCTTGAGCCACTAGTGAGTCAGAAAGAATGAAAACAAATCCACTGCCCCATCACTACCTGAAAGGTGAAGTTATCCCTGTGCCAGGGCCAAGGTGAAACCTGAAACCAGCTTTAACCCTTGCTGGGTTACACACTGGCTCTGACCTACTGGTGTGAGCCATTTGAGAGGGTTTCAGAGGCCACATCCTTTATTTCATGGCACCAATTCCATGTTGGCATAATGCATATATAGAATATTTTCTTTTTTTCTTCACTTAATGTGTTTACATACCTGCCTCTAAGCTCTTTTGGGGGGTTTCTATAAGGGATAAAGGACTGGTCTGTGGCCTAAAGATCACAGAATCAATCTCAGAATGGTTTGGGTTGGAAAGAATCTTAAAGATCATCCCATTCCAACCCCTTCCATGGGCAGGGACACCTTCCACAGACCAGGTTACTTCAAGCTCCATCCAAAAAGAAAGATTCCAGGGATGGGGCAACTGTCATGGTTGTGTTTGAGTACATCCAACTAAATACTCCAAAACAAGAGGCAACATCCAAACATCAGTTTGGTACCTGGCACGTGCCAACTCAGGCCCCATCTGGGAATGGCCCCATTAATCCGGCCAAAACTGTGTCAGAGGCTTTCCTAAAAACCCCTTGGCCAACATCTGAGCCCCAGTCCTGGCTGTGTTTATTTTACTAATAGAGATGTATTTATCAGGCTGCAGTTAAAGCACATTGAAGTGCTGTGGGTCTGTGAATTCAGCTCTGCCAGGACGTGCTCACTGGGGCGGGTTCACAAATGGGCTCAGCTCGGTGCAGCTGGAAGGCAGGGATCCTGCCTGGTGTCAGCTCAGCTCGTGTGGGGCTTTGTTTTTATCCAGAGTGGGTTGCCAGCACTCACTGCATATGCTAAACATAATTAAAGCCTCTTTCTTCAATTAAACCTTTTGTCTTTGGCTAATAAGGCAGAATCCGGTCAAATCTCTGGGTAATGCAGAGAAATGAGCCCGTAAATGGCTCGTGGAATTCTTGTGCAAATGCAGGCCTTGTGCATTTGATTTATTTCCTTTGTACCTTTATATTGTGGTCAGGGCCTTGGCATAGCTGCCCAGGGAAGCAGTGGAATCACCATTCCTGGAGGGATTTAAAAGCCACGTGGATGTGGCACTTGGGGACATGGGTCAGTGGTGGCCTTGGCAGTGCTGGGAAGTGGTTGGACTCTGATCTTAGAGGGCTTTTCCAACCCAAACGATTTCATGATTCAATACAGAGCATACCACAGTGGACTGTAGGACACTGGGCTCTCTCTGAGCCTTTTGCCCTGAGGCCTTTCTCCATTTTATTTCTTTCTTTTTTGATTTGGTTCCTTATCACTGTTAATAGATATGGAATCAAAATGTCTTAATTACAAAATGTGCCCAAATTAAAATACCATGAACAAAACCAAGTTTAGGAAAAGCCAGAGGGAACTGTGTCCTTTAATCAGCCAGTTTATTAATAATGTAATAAATTCTCTCAAAAGTCCTCTCAGGGCTCACGACTTTCTGAGGGAAGATTTTGCTGCAGGGATGTGAAAGGATCTTGTGCTCAGTGAGCCAAAGTGTGCTTGGGGCACGAGCTGGACTGCTAAAGGAAAACATTTAAAACTGGGGTTTGGGTCACCTTCGGGGTGGAGATGTTTAAGCCAAACATAAATAAATAATTGCAAACCCCATGGGAGATAAAAGTATAAAATAAACACACGATGGGAGCAAGATTTGCCCACTTCCAGCTCGGCAAACTCTCAGGGATGCTCAGGAAGTGCTTCTGACTTACCCTAATTAAAGTGAGATTAGGATGTGGCCACATGTAAATCTATTTTGTCAGGATCATGTGTTCATGTAAAAGGGAAATAATTTGGAGAAAGCTAAAAGCTAAAAGCTTACTATATATACCCACTTGTTTTTCCAAAGGTTTTCTATAGCAACCATCAACAGTGGGGTTTTAGAGCAACGGCATCACTGTACAGAAATCTAAAGTCATTGTATTCTCTTCTGAAAAACTAATTTTGTCTGGAAATGACAACTTCAGTGGCAAAGCTGCATTTTATAGAAATATTCTAGTTTTCCTAAGAAATCACAATTTTTAAGCTCCACATTATGGATCTTCTGGTCTCCTACATCAGAATAATGTTCACCTTCATCAAGCTGTTTATCCCTATTTTTTTCCTCCCTTGCCATGACAAATAATATCCAAGAAATAAAAGATGGCCATGAAATAATGAAAAGGTAGCAAGAACTACATCTTTTTTTATTATATTACGGGTCAAAATGGGGAAAACAAGAAGGCAAAGACACGGCAAAATGGGATCTTTCACCTCCTTCCCCCCAAATAGCTCAAGTAAGGGCTCAAAATGGATTGAAAAGAGTGATATTATAGATTACACTTTATACAGAATATACAGATACACACACAGCCCTGAACATCTCTGACCATCCCCAGCTTTCTGGCTCTGAATTTTCTCTTTCTCTTGTGAAGCTGATGAATTTATTTCACTTCAAGAATAGAAATTCAATTCAAGAATACAATGGCCTTAAGGAAAGTGTGGCAGACAGCAGGTGCCCCAGTTTTCCAAGAAAAACACAATAGGAACCATCTCCAGGAAGAAGGGTTCCACCAGTTTCCTGAACCACACCAAGGAACTGATTCAAATTTGAGTGAAAAACAGCAAAACAACCCAACAAAAGCCTTTTTTTTTTTTTAACAACATGAGGAGTCTTGTTAAAAGTTGCAAACAAATTCATTATTTTTCCCAGCCTCAAAGGCCACTGAGATTGTTGGGGGCTTGGGGCACATGACACACATGTGTTCCATTCCCAAAGGAATGACTGATGGGAGATCTTACTGCTTTCTTAAACTATTCAGGAGGGTATAAAGAAGACAAAACCACACTCCTTTACGGGTGCAAAGTGGAAGGATGAGAGGAAACAGACACAAGCTGTAACAGGGGAAAGTATTTTTATTGAGAGCATGATCAAAAATTATATTAAAATTCAACAGGACACATCCTTGAGCAACCTGATCAAAGCTGGACCTGCTTCAAGCACAGGCTTGGACCGCAGACCTCCAGAGATTCCTTCCAGTCTAAATTATCCAAGTTTCTACAATCCTAATATTCAAATACCTTCACTTCCACTATCCCAGGTGGCTCCAAGCCCCATCCAACCTGTCCTTGGACACTTCCAGGGATACAGGGGCAGCCCCAGCTTCTCTGGGCAACCTGTGCCAGGGCCTCCCCACCCTCACAGGGAAGAATTTCTTCCTCCTAGTTAATACAAACCTGCCCTCTAATAATCTATTGTATTCTATTCTATTCTATTCTATTCTATATACTTTTCATTACTTTCATTTCCCAGTGGGTCCAGAACTGAACAGAGGCCATCAATATTCGTCTTAAAATCAGAAGGAAATTCAAGATCTTTTACCTGTGTTTGCTCAATACACCACTGGTACCATGTTTGTTACCTTTGGGTCAGACACACTGTGGCAGCTCACTCTACTAAATCATTTTCTATCAGATTCTGACCATTTTTCCAGGATACTGTCTCCATAACTTGTCTCCTTCGTGACTGAATACCTGCACAATCTGTGTCTGATCAAACTTTACATGACATCAACACTGTTTTCCTGGTGAAGGTCAAGTCCTGTCAGGTACAAACAGCACAGAACCTCTTGCACCCACTTGTGGCTGCAAACCGAGGTGGAATTCAGTCCCCAGCCCTCGTTCTCAGTACAAGAGTTGAACATTTTCTGAATTCCATCCTTCCCGCAGGCAGCATCTTATGCAGGATGAGTCTCCTGGAATATGTGTCTCTCAGGGGGGAAACAAATTAATGGCTTTACTCAGACTTAAAACATCCCTTTATCCACATAACAGAGATGCTGCCCGGGCTGAGAGAGGTAAGGAAGTTGCACTGAGGGCATGAAAATGCACGTGGAAAAAGTTGTCTGCAGTTTTTGTCCTTCAATGATCCTTTCTCAACCATTTTTATGGACACCTGCACCAACTGCTCCTCAGTGACATCGCTGGTCCCAAGTTTAAATCCAACCTCAGCAGCTTCACTGCTCCTTTGCCCAAGTTTTATCTATTTTAGTCTTATAAATGGCCAATGCAAAGACCTTGAATTAATTCTGATGGGCTTTTCTTTCTTTCTTTCTTTTTCACCAAACGGATGAGTCCATTTATATCAGGATGGAAATGAACTTCCTAACAATTACATCCTCTGCAGCACTTCAAAAATGACATAATTCAGATGACAACACAGTCTGCAAGTCTTCCAGCCATTAACTTGGGCAGTACATGTTTGCTCATTATGCCTTTTTCTTTAATAAAGTGTGTTTTCCCATTCATCCACCTACCATTCCTGTGTTTCCTTGGTTTCCTATAAATAAACGGCCCTGGAATTACGGACAATAATATTTATATCTCAAATATTTTTGTTTTTACATTTCTTTGGGCCTTAAATGCGTGAAGTTATTTACAGAACTGGAAGAAAAATGTGATGTCTGTTTTTTCGTGGGTATTTTCATCAGTGAAGGCAAAAATTCTGTGAAAATACACTGACTTTCTTTTTTTTTCCCCCATAAAGGATTCCTTGACCGAAAGATATTGATGACATAAAAAGTCAAACATAGATTAACTAAATCTTCCACAAACCTGAAGGAGTTGGGTTCTCATGGCCTGAGCCCACCTAGAAAGTCCAGAACAAGTGAACCTCTCCCACCCCCCAAATAAGAGCAATATTTGCTAGATGCTGTTTCTTGTAGTTTCTTTTTCCTTTCCTGCATGATCCCAAAGGACCCCAGGAAGAGCATTTTCGGTGGCTAACCTTCAACTTAGGCACAAAGAAGAAACCACAAGATCTGCCAGTAAATGCATTTACGAATAAATTCAAATCACAGAACATGATCTAATCCTTCACCCTCGAGTTTCTAAAAGGGAACTGTTTTCAAGTGCTTCTCTGAGAGTTTAAAAGCAATGGATAGCTGGAATTCAATTGTGAAGAAATGTCCCAGGGACCTTGGACAAGGGGAAACAGATTTTTGCTAATACTCCAACACAGCTGGCAGGTGAAAGGATTAACAAGGGCTTGGGCTTCTCAGAATGAACAAGGAGAGACGTGAAACATTAGCAACTAGAAAAAGTAAGGGGGTGTGTTGAAATACCTTAAACAGCTTTAAAATCCCTACTTTGCCCATGAGTAGCAGGTTGAATGTGCAGACATGAAACTCAACATGGGTAATTTTCCCTGTTCAGAACCATTTTGAAAGTAATTTGAGTATCAATATGCTCCACTAGTGCTTCTGGGGCTGCAGCAAAGTCACATCTACCAGCTTGAACCTCACCAACCTCAAACCCTAACTGAAGTCATTTTCCTGAGTTTTAGCAGTAGTTTTATCATAAACTACCTTTTGTGAGGCCTTCGGGAGAAAAGGCAGTGGAGGAAATTCATGGAATGCCTTTACTAATGGATCTCTTTGTTATGCTGTGTTCCCACCATCTGTTTCTTGAACATACTTCTTGCTTCTCATCTTATACAGGAATCACAAGTGGGTTTGGAGACAGGACAATCTCACTGCTACATCTCACCGTAACACTTCACCTAAGTGGGTTTAGGGTTTAGAGTGGCTACTAAAACATGAGGATATAAATAATGCAGAAAGCTCCAAAGCCAAAATCTGGGTCCTTGCCCAGTTCTGAGCAAACTGAGGCATGAGGTTTGGGCTGCTCCAGGTCCCCACTCAGATTTTTTAACACCTAAAATGCAGGTGCCTGGCATTAATTCAGTACTTCAATTAAGCAGCAGAGGCTCGAGCTGCCACCTATACTGGCATAAAAATGTGCCAGGCCCCATTTTCTCCTCCTGAGGCCCAAATAACATGGCACAGCTACACTTTCTTCCTTCCCAAACATACTGGTTGCATCCAAAGAGCCAACTGGGAATAGCTCCTTGTCTGTCCAAGTTTCCTAACCATGCCTGGTCACTATCCAGGAGAGTTTCTGTCCCAGGAATTCTTATATCATTTTTATAGTGTGGAGAATGACTTTCCAAGTGCCCACAACTCCGCTTGGCTCTCCAAGAAAATAACACTAACTTGGCCCAGGCACTTCTGAAGAGTAATTCAGAGTTGGCCTATTTGAAATTCTAAGCACAAAGATGGGTCAATCCACTTGATCTGAAGCTTAAACATCTGAATGAAGGGCTCCTACTACTGACATCCAATCCAGACTCAAAATATAAAGTGGTCTCCTGAGGCCAAATGTTTAACTAAGAAGAACTCAGCTTTTTGAAAATCAATGTGCAAAAAAAAGTCTTCTAATGCAGCTGTTGGGTTCTGGCAGGAGAAAAACCCAGTGTGTCATTTCTGGAACCCAAAATGGTAGGTGGCATCTATTTTAGTAGGATTCATTTAAAATATGGTCATAGACTCACAGAATCCCAAAATGGTTGGGTTGGAAGGGACCTTATAGATCTCATTCCAACTCCCTGCCGTGGGCAGGGACACCTTCCACTGGACCAGGTTGCTCACAGCTCCATCTAACCCAGCCTTGAGCACTTCCAGGAATGTGGAAAACGCAGGGATGTGGTTCAAGTTCATTCCTTAAGTTCAGGAGAAAGGTGGGAAAAATTGCCATTGAGGTAAACTGACTCCAGACCTACTCTGGGACCTGTTGGATTGTTCCCAAGAGGAGCTTCTCTCTTCCCATTGATAATGGAGGAATTCTACCTGACACTTTTAGGTTAAACAACTAAACAAATAGCTTTAAACAGCTAAAGCAAAGTAAGAGTAGTCCCCCTCTGAGTGCTTAACTAATCAAACTGATGTGCTTCTGTTCTCTGGTCCAAAACATGTTCCATCCCAGTGTACAGATCCTGGAGGAGATGCTGCTGGAAAGCAGTGTTCCTGGGTATTTAGCACATTTTAGGCACCACAGATAAACCATCTGACTCCTACACAGTGCCCAGGCCCAAATGCAGACATGTCAGTTCTGTGATGATTCCAGTTGAAAGAATTAATTCATTATTAAGGGATGGATATTGCTCCAAACACCGCTTTCCTACAGTCCTGGAAGATGAGAAAGCTGAATGTTATTATCCTGTGTGCTGGAATACGGTCTTATTTTCCCCTTAACTAGAACTAAATTTGAAAATTAAATAGAACTACACTGAAAATTTATTTTATGGGCTGATAATCCCAAACATTTCTATGTAACCTTTGTTCCTGCACCTTTCATTACTAAAGGCAACCGATCTAACTGGACTTGTAAGGGCACACACACCATCCATGACCATCCATATGGATATCCAACATCCATATCCAACAATGGGGATATTTGCAACACATTGCCCAGAAGAAACCATCACACTAAAGCATTTTTTAGGGCTCAACAGATTCTAGAACCATGTGGAAGGTTTGGAGGAAGAGAGAGAGACAACCTATGGTCTGTTGGTGGCGTCTGAACCCCTTTCCTTTTCACTGCCTTTCATAAGAGGCCAGAGGTTGGATGTGCCCATGGACTTTTCCAAGGAGAAAAATCTGTATTATGGTCTAGATCACAGAAATCATCAAAAGGACCACAATCAGTCAATCAGGTTCCTTTTATTTAGTAAGTTTTACAAGCAAACATCACCTGTGGAGACTCACTCCAGGTACAGAGTGGTGGGGATTCCTGGAGGTCAAAGACCTATCAGGGCATTGTCACTGATATATCCAATGCTTTGCGTTGGAAGGGACCTTAAAGGTCATCTAGCTCCAACCCTCTGCCATGGGCAGGGATATATGCTAAAGCCTCATGGTTAAAAGTTTTTAGTATCAAACAGCAGAATGTGTTTTGTATTTTTAGTAAATTTATTGGTTTTCCCCTTAATGACTGGCATTAAGGAATTGGGAAAATTAGATCTTCACAAAGTTAACACTTTGCTACAATTGCAGGTGGTGATCTCTTCTCTCTGGTGACCAGTGGTAGGGCCCAAGGGAACGGCTGGAGTTGTGTCAGGAGAGATTTAACCTGGATATCAGGAGAAGGTTCTTCCCCCAGAGGGTGGTTGGGCACTGAACAGGCTCCCCAGGGCAGTGGGCACGGCCCCAAGGCTGCCAGAGCTCCAGGAGCATTTGGACAACGTCCTCAGGGACAGGGTGGGATTGTTGGGCTGTCCTGTGCAGGGCTAGGAGCAACCTGGGATAGTGGAAGGTGGATTGGAACCATAAGATCTTTAAGATCACTTCCAACCCAACCCATCCCATGATTCTAAAAGAGTTTCCCTTTGCAAGGTTAAAACCATCAGTCTTATTTTCTCCCTCCAGATCAGGTAAAACCAGCAAATTCAAAACTTTCCCCGTCCAACTTTCCCCCCCTCGGTCCCCTCCCCGCTCCTTTCGGAGCGGCACATTTGGTATTTGTTTTTAATCCTGGCCCGTTTTCAGTTCGCAGAACCTGATGCAGGAGAAGAGTTACTTGATATTCCGAAGGCGTTATTTTAAGATGAAACAATGTAAATTCTGATCGGGGTGGCAGATGGCTGGCAGTTCACTGTTTGGCAAACCAACTGGTATGGTATGTTAGAAAGTCGGAGCAGCAGGTAGTACAGCTCAATTTGAAACGACCACAGATGCTCGGAGAGGCGCGGGGGAAGGGCGCAAGCTGGTCAGGAAATTAAGAACAGTAGTCAGAGCTCACAGGGGAAAAAAAAAACCATGGAAAAAAAAAATATAAAAATGACAGTAATTAGCTGAAAGTTTTCTTCTCCCAATCAGCACTTTTTGGATGAGAGTTACGAGAGATGAGAGCGAGCCGGGTGCGATTCACGTGAACGCGGCACTCGGTGGCTCCGGGCTCGTTTCTGAGCTGTGCCCTCGTGGTTTTAAAGCTTTTGCACCACTCACATCCCACGTGAGGGGTGTGGGTTTATACAAGCCTTGTGCTGCTCTTCACAGAGGGATGAACGTCATCCCTGTTGTCCAAGCTGGCCTGGTGTTTGCCCCCTCACTGCACACTGCTGGGGCTTCCATCTGGATGGACCAAGAATTAGGTGGGACACGATGTTCTCGGAAGTATTTTCCAACCTTAATCATTGAACCACAGAATCACGGAATGGTTTGGGTTGGAAGGGACCTTAAAAACCATCGTGTTCCACCCCTATCATGTCCCTGCAGGGACACCTTCCACTATCCCAGGTTGTCCCAAGCCCCATCCAACCTTGCCTGGAACACTTCCAGGGATGGGGCAGCCCCAGCTTCTCTGGGAAACATGAAACCCTCACAGCCAACAATTCCTTCCCAATATCCCATCTAACCCCTGCCCTCTGCCAGTGGGAAGTCATTCCTCGTGTTCTGTTCCTCCAGGCCCTTGTCCAAAGTTCCTCTCCAGCTCTCATGGAGCCCCTTTAGGCACTGGAAGGAGCTCTAAGGCCTCCCTGGAGCCTTCTCTTCTCCAAGTGAACACTCCCAGCTCTCCCAGTCTGTCTCCAGAGCAGAGGGGCTCCAGCCCTTGGAGCATCTCCATGGCCCCCTCTGGACTCTTATCACTCCAGGCCCTTGTAAGTAGTTTCTCTCCATCTTTTCTGAAGGCTCCCTTCAGGTACTGGAAAAGGCAGTTAGGTCACCCTGAAGCCTTCTTTTTTCCAGGTTAAACATTTCCAGTTCTCTCAGCCTTTCCTCATAGCAGAGGGGCTCCATCCCCCTGATCAACCTGTTGGCCACCTCTGGACTTGCTCCAACAGGTCCATGTCCTTCCTGTGCTGGAGGCTTCAGAGCTGGAGGCAGCTCTGCAGGAGGGGTCTCATCTGAGTGAAGCAGAGGGGCAGAATCCCATTCCTATGATTCCATGATCTCTGTTCCCATCAGCTTCTTGCAGAATGTGTCTGCCCTCCCCACCTGCTCCTCCACGAGAGGGGAGTGCTCATCACCCGCTGTTGGTCTTTCCCAAATTGGTAACTCAGTGGGATGAGTTGCCCTCTGGAGCAGCCCAGCTTCCTGCACTCCCGCGGGTTTCAGAGCTTAGAGGAAATGTCTCACTTTGTGGTGGCTAAAAGTAGCTCTACTGGATCCTGATGCAAAGGGTGGGAGATCTCAAAAAGAGCTTCACTCAAACTGTGGAGCAAAACTTTACACATCCCCAGCTCGGCTAACCCGGTGCCAGGGGCCAGCTGGCACAGCCTGGCCATGCCCATGCTCTTCTGTGCTCCAGAACGGCAAGCACCATCCAAATTGCCTTTTGGGAATGGTGTCTGGAAGGTGCCAGCTCCCAAAGTGTGTTTCGGAAGCATCTGGAAAGTTTACCAGGATCAGCTGAACTAGAAGAACATCCCTGGAAGTGCCCAAGGCCAGATGGATGGGGCTTGGAGCAACCTGGGCTAGTGGAAGGTGTCCCTGTCCATGGAAGGGAGTGGAGCAAGGTGATCCTTAAAATCCCTTCCAATCCAAACCATTCAGTGATTCCATGATGATGATTTTATGAACAGCAGTACCCACAGGCCAGGCCTGTGCCCTGGCCATGTTTATCAGCAAATCAGCAGCACAAATTTTATCAGCCCCTCTAGACACCCCCAAATGCATACCCACAGCACCATGTCAGCAAGCCTGAGAGGGCTATAAACTACATCCTGGCACAGGATCCATCCAAGGAGAGATCCTGGTTGTTCTCATTGTGTGACCAGTTGAGTAGATTGAGGCTACACAGAACTTTAGAATCACAGAATCATTTAGGTTGAAAAAGCCCTCTGAGATCATCGAGTCTAACCCCCAGCACTGCCAAGGCCATCACTAAACTATGTCCCCAAGTGCCACATCCACACGGCTTTTAAATCCCGCCAGGGATGGGGACTCCACCACTGCCCTGGGCAGCTGTGCCAAGGCCTGACAACTCTGGTGAAGAAATTGTTCCTAATATCCAACCTAAACCTCCCCTGGCACAGCCTGAGGTTGTTTCATCCCATTCCCTCCTGCACAGATAACGCAGCTGTAACACAAAGGAAAGCTCTCCTGTGAAAACACCTGCAGGGTCAACCTGCTGTCAACCATCAGTCTTGACCTCACCTCAACCTTCCCACAAGCAAACAAGACAAACTGGTTTTGAACACACTCCTCGATTCCTCACACCCTGTACCAGGAAAGAACAGCTCACGACCATGTAGTACATGAATTAACTTATCAAATGTTCCCAAATTCTGGATCCAGGTTCAAGTTTTCCAGTGTGATCATTTCCAGCCTGGAAGGTTCCTCCAGGTATTTTTTTAGCCATGCTCATGTTGCCTGCTGTACATCTCTGGGTGCTAATGAGCTTTGAGAGGGGTTCAGTTGAAGAAATTCCCCTCTGACCAAGTGTGCTGAGAACATTCAATCAAGCAATCAACAAAATTAGGGAATGCCACGACTGGAGTTGCACCTGCACACTTCCCTCTGCCCCCTGCTCCCAGACAGCATATATATAGGAGACCTTCCTTTGATCTTGGATGGGGCTTGGAGCAACCTGGCATAGTGGAAGGTGTCCCTGCTCACAGCAGGCGGTTGGAACTGGATCATCTTTAAAGTCCCTTCCAACCCAAACCATTCTGGGATTCGTTGTTCTTGAAAAGATTTGTTTTGATCCAACTCCCCTGAAACGAACAAAGTTATTCATAGGAGGAGAATTTGGTTTTTAAGGTGATTCTGCTGTTTTCTGCTCTCTATAATTTCATGGAGCTCCCTTCCAGGGCTGTTTTTTTTATAAGGGGAGGCAGCACCCCTTCATGGCACACTTACTCTGTTTAACATCATCTTCATCAACTCTAAATGATCTTTCTTCCCTCCAAGGTATGTATTTCACATTGTGCTACACAGAGCTCTCTAAGCCCTTCCTGCCCACAATTCATGGAAATGAAGCAGTTAAGCACAGAAACAATATACCTGTGAACACACACAAATTGCAGACTGGCAGATGAGGCAATTAGATAGAGAGTTAATTTATAGGAAAAAACTCAGCAGAGCTGGATATTTCCTCAAATATACATCAGTATTCTACAACATTATAGAAGACTACATAGGAACACTGGATTGCTTTGCTCATACCATGCTGTATTTTTACTTAAAATTGTAGAAAATGTGTATAGAGGGCACTCTATTACTTGGAAAGTTGTCTGCAATCAGGAAATTAAAGATCACTGTAAACTAAATTCAGGTAGGGGAAATATTAGGGTTGTCACTGCTGTAATGCCCAAAATGGTTCCTGAATGCTGAGATGTTGATTTAAGTTTTTTGTGTTATTTATTGAGGGAATCTCATAGTTGCCTGGCACCTCAAAATATAGAGCCATAAAAAGTGCAGATTATTGTTTAACAGCTGGGAGAAAGGAGTAACTCACATCCCCCAGTTTTGGGCATAGGAGATTGCTGACATCCTTCTACAGGCTGCAGAGAGAGGAGGCAATTCCATGTGCCCAAGTCCCAGCCTGTGCTGATGCAGAGCCATTCTCTCTCCATTAACTCCAGCAGGAACAGGGACAAACCAGCTGGCTAAGTTACCTTCCCAGATTTACCTCATTTTTACCCTTTTTTTTTTGAGCTGGAGGCAAAGTAGGAGTTTATTCCACCATACTGACCAGTAACAAACATCACAAGCATCACTACTCCCCATTCACCTGCAACACTGAGAACCTGAGAATTCCTCCTGCACATCCCCTGCTTCCCACTGGCTGTAAAATAAACCACTTGAACCACCTCCTAAGTGTTGCATCACCTTTGAAAGGCCTTGTCTTAAGGTCTAACACTATTAAATTTTCTTTATGGCATCTGGAAATAAACATAAAACCATCTCTGATAACATTTGGGAATGACACAAAGTTTGACATCATAATGAGTATTAAGGAGGATGAGGTGGCCATAAAACCAGCTCGGATTCCTTAGTACATTAGGCTCAATCAGCAACCCCATATTTTAATATAGACATATGAGTCTGTGTTTAGCTAAGGAAGCAGAAAAGCAGGAATGGAGAGAACAAAGGATTACATAATGGAAAATAGCATCTGAAAGTAATTTAGGGGTCACAGTAGCCAAAAAGCTTAGCACTAGGATCCCATTAGGATGCCGTGATGAAAAGCACTAATGCAATTCATGGACATGTGCACAGCAGAGGAGGAGTAGGAGGAGAGAGTGACTTGATTTTCATTTACAGCAGCACTGAGACTAATGCTGGAATATTAAATCCACTCCTGCCAACCACGTTTTTAAAGGATGTTGAAAAACTAGGGATGGCATAAGAAAGATTTGCAGTAGGAATGTCAGAACTGCAGAGTATGTCTTTGGTTTCCAGGGGACTGGCTTCAAATTCTGCACGTCCAGGAACCCCAGATTATCACAGAATCACTGAATGGTTTGGGTCGGAAGGGATCTTGAAGATCATCTCATTCCAACCCTCTGCCATGGGCAGGGAACCTTCCACTAGGCCAGGTTGCTCCAAGCCCTGTCCAACCCGGCCTTGGACACTTCAGCTGTGATAAATTTTCCTCTGGCAGAAGGAAAAGCGACTGATCTGCGCATAGATTTGTGCACTGATGAAAATTTCTGTGATGAAAACATCCCCAGTACTGCTGAATTCAGTGAAGGAGGATTTGGTCTGTCCCAGAGCTTGGTACTTCATCAATATTTGACCATCGACACTTTAAAGCCACAGTTAATGAGGTAAATGAAAAACTTAATGTTACGTGGATGAAGATGATTAGGTCCAAATTGTGTTCATCAAAAGAAACTGCCTCTGAAATGAATTCCTTAAATGTCCCAAGGAAACCAGGGAGTGTCAGGAATGTTGTCGTCTACTGCACTGACATATGCTTTGTGCACGTGGACTGAATTCCCTCCTGCCCCTGCATGACAGAGCAGAGAATATCTTCCAAAAAAACTGGAGTGACACCCAGGTTCAGGCTCAGACACCTGGATTCAGGTGTCTACACAGACTGGAATCAGTTCCTACACATTGACATCCAATGTGTGGCCATTTGTGCTGCCCTGGAGCATCCAAACCTCTACAAGGGGCTGATGGGGGCCATGCCTGAAGGAGGGGGCCACCCAGAGGGACCTGGACAAGAAGGAGCAGTGGCCCACGGGAATCTCGTGAGGTTTAACAAGACCAAGTGCTGGTGCTGTACCTGAGTCAGGGAAACCTCCAGGATCAATCCAGGCAGGGGATGAACAGATGGAGCAGCTCTGAGGAGAAGGATTTGGGGGTGTTGGTGGGTGAGAGGTTGGACATGCCCCATCCATGGGCACTCCCAGCCCAGAAACCCCCCGTGTCCTGGGCTGATCCCACAACGTGGGCAGCAGGGGAAGGGGGGATTCTGCCCCTCTGCCCCCTCAGGTGAGACCCTACCTGCAGAGCTGCCTCCAGCCCTGGGGAACAACAGCACAAGAAGGACATGGAGCTGCTGGAGTGTGTCCAGACGTGGTCAACAAGTTGATTAGGGGGATGGTGCAGCTCTCTTGTGAGAAAAGAGAATTGGGATTGTTCAGCCTGGAGAAGGCTTGGGCTTGACCTAAATGTGGCCTTTCAGTACCTGAAGGGAACCTACAAGAAACAGGGAGAGAGACTTTTTCTAAGGGCCTGTAGGGACAGGACAAGGGGGAATGGCTTCCCACTGCCAGAGGGCAGGATAGATGGGATATTGGGAAGAAGTTCTTCCCTGGGAGGGTGGTGAGGCCCTGGCACAGGTTGCCCAGAGAAGCTGTGGCTGCTCCATCCCTGGAAGTGTTCCAGGCCAGGTTGGACAGGGCTTGGAGCAACCTGGGGTAGTGGAAGGTGTCCCTGCCCAAAGCAGGGGATTGGAACGAAATGATCTTTAAGGTCCCTTCCAACCCAAACCATTCCATGATTCCATGATCTACAACCTGCAGCTGACCTGCACTGAGCTAGACAGACGGATTCCCAGCAGGATGGTGTCAGAACATCTCCAGTGACACTGGATCATTTCATCCAGGGCAGATCACTTGGTTCTAAGTGAAGAATTGAGTTTGAGATGGAGACACCTACACAGAGGTGTCTACATATACAGGTCTTCATAGCATCATGAATGTTTTAGGTTGTAAGGGACCTTAAACTATCTTGTTCCACCCCCCTGCCATGGGCAGGGACACCTTCCATGAGCCCAGGCTGTTCAAATGTTGTGTCTGTCAGGTCTAAACCCCCTGTATAGTTACTGGAGACTTAATCACAGGATACAGAAGGAATTCCCCTCTCCCTGAGCAGGCCTCCCTCCCAGGTCACTGGCACAGCTCTCTGGACCTCGTGGGCTCTCCTGACCAGTGCACAGGTGGTCCCTCCATGGAGACACTTCAATGCAGAAGCAGCATCTCCCCACAGATGTCATTTCCTGGTGTGCCAGCTCAGAAGGTAAAAGTTTAAAATCTGGTCTAAATCTGGATGCAGTAAAACACCAGGATATTGAATTAAAGGGAATCCAGAGCTACTCTGGGTAGGAGCACATACCAAAGGAAGCTGGAGGTGACAAAACCCACTCAGGTCAAAAATTTTGAAGGATCCCAGACAGAAGATGTGAAATAAATACAAACCAAAGAACTAGTGCCTGTTTCACTCTGTTCTGGGGTAGCACATTCATTCTGACACCTCCCTGGAGACATCTGAGTAGATCCCCCTGTTTTGGTAAATAGTGTCAGTCATTCCTGGTCCAGCATTTCCATGTGCCACCCAGAAATGCTTTTCCTCTGCTCTTAGAAAAGCCTAAAATTACAGAGCTGTCCATCAACAGATCCACATGTGAAGGAGAAACCGGGGAAAGAATGAACTACTAAATAAATTCTGATTATCTATAGAAAAAAGACCAGACGACATTGTCTGAAACAACACAAGACTGAACTTTGAAGACATGAGATATTCTATGGCAATTGTATTTTTAGTTGGCCCATTGCTATAATAATTCATAATAAACTCTGAATATTATGCTGAGAAAACACTGGGGTTTGGCATGAACATCTGCCTACTTTGGGTTTTATTAGATGAGAAAGAAAATGTTTTATAAGAACAAGAATATTTGCTTATCTTTCAGGAACTTGTAGAGTTTAAAAACTGCCTTAAAAAATCTAAATTAAATTGTTTGTCAGAAATCAGGTTCCTCCTGTTCATGCTGTCACCTCTAACACAGAAAACACATCCATTAGATTTCCTTCTTCCCTTTTTTTTTTTTTTGTTTTTAGATGTCTGCATTCAAAAGTAAAGGGAGGCTGAAAACACAGAGGATTGGAGGCTTTTCCCCACAAAGTTATGAAAGCACAGGCTTTAGAGGAGGGCAGCCACCATGACAGGATGACACCCTGGGACACTGGGAGTTGGCAAAGTCATTTCCTAAGGGGCAAAGAAGACAGAGAGGGGAAGAAGAAAGAAGGTACAGGAAAGGATTTCCTGAACAGGGTTAAGAGAAGAATTTGTTACGGGAAAGAAATCCCAGAATCCCTGAATGGTTTGGGTTGGAAGGGCCCTTAAAGTTCATCCAGCTCCAAGGTCTAGAACCTTCCACTATCCCAGGTTGCTCAGAGCCCCCTGAATTTTCTGGTGAGACAGGATGAACCCTTTGTTTTCCTTTAACCTCTCTATTCCCTATCTGAGATATAGAGAAAAGAAAGGACTGATCAGCACCAAAATATCATGATTTCTGTTGCCATCAGTCAGGGTTCAGGGCTCCGTCCACCTTCACTCCTATTTTAGGAGAAGGCTAAAAGGCTTCTGTCCTGTTTTACTGCAATCTTGAGGAACAGCCTCTGCCTTTAACACCTCCCCCTAAAAAGGCTATCACCCCCAAACTCATTATCCTTTAGCAGAAACTGCCTGCACTATCATCTAAACCAGCACTGCAGGAATTAAGAAGAAATAAAAAGAAATAGTGTTTCAGAGGTTTTCCTAAGATAAAAAGGTTTTCCTTCTGAGTCAAAGACAACACACACCAGCCTTTGGAGAGACCCAGGGCAGGCTCCAAGTCCCCTCTCTGTGCCCAAAAGGCAGAGTTCACTCTGCTGCACCCCCAGCTAAAGCCCAGCTATAGGGAAAGCTCAAACCCCACTAGACAGGGGTGAAAACTGTTTAAGTACCATGGGCAGGTAACACAGAAGTGAAGTCCCCAGGACACGGGGATGAGCTTCATTTTCAATTTTCAGGCTCCCTGCAAACCCCAGGGTACAGATAAATTACCTTTCCTGCTGTTAGTCATGCCGTGAACTTGCAAGAGATTTTTTTCTTGATTTAGTCTAGTAGAGAGCTACAGAGTTTAAAAGCCCAGAGTCAGCACCTGGCTTGTGCAATTGGGCATTTATAACACACAGGCAATGGCCAGAAGCTATGAATTACTCTTAAAAGTAGAGCCAGTAGGAAAATTCCCTCCCTTCACAAAAAAACCCAGATCAAATCAAATAGGAGAATCACATTTTAATCTGTTCTTACCCACTGATTTTTTTAACTGTCATGAAAAAAACAAAAATCCAGATAATGGCTGTTTATCCAGCACATACACACAGCCATATGTCAACATATAGATACACAATCAACAGTCTAAAATGGATTTTTTGAGAGGCACCACTACCCAGAGATAAAAAAATCATCCTAATGAGACAATTTCCCTCAGTTAAAAACCACATTTTTGGTCAAGAAATATTTCTGTGCAAAATTTTCAAGGAAGTCTAATTTAGGTCTCTAATTTGCTGATGGTTCCAATCCTTTCCAGTTTCTTTTTCCTGGAAATCTAATCTCCATATGTAAAAGGGATAATAAGTCTTTTCTTTTAGAGAATGTGCCTGGGGCTGAAAGATTTAAATTTGAATCTCCGAGGCTGTAACTGTTCCATCCAAGAGCTGCTCATGGTGAATGGAGCAACACACACTGGTCCAGCATTTTTCCTTGTGGAAGAGGTAGGGAAAGAATGGGACACACAGAGGAAATGCTGTAATTCCAGTGTGGATCCACGACAGCACTTTCTGATTGTGAAGGGGGAAGAAAAGGCTTCAGGGACACTTCAGAGCCTCTCCCAGTGCCTAAAGGGGCTCCAGGAGAGCTGCAGAGGGACTTGGGACAAGGGATGGAGGGACAGGACACAGGGAATGGCTTCCCATTGCCAGGGGGCAGGGAGAGATGGGAGATTGGGAAGGAATTGTTGGCTGTGAGGGTGGTGAGGTCCTGGCACAGGTTGCCAGAGAAGCTGTGGCTGCCCCATCCCTGGAAGTGTCCAAGGCCAGGTTGGAGCAACCTGGGCTAGAGGAAAGTGTCCCTGTCCATGGCAGGGGGTGGAACTGGGTGATCTTTAGGGTTCCTTCCCACCCAAACCATTCCATGATTCTCTGACTGTGCCATATGACCATCAAAAATTTAAAAAGTGGCAAAGAGCTGCTCAACTGTGACGCCCAACTCCTACAAGTGCTGTGAGGCCACAGCATCACTGCAGCACAAATGTACAGAAATCTCTGTCTGTGTTCTAGAAAATGCCTGAATTATGTTTACATAAGACTTAGACAAACAGAATTAATATATAAAAGGTGAATGAAGTCATGTCTCTGCCACTGAGCTGCAAACCCAATCTGTTAAGGACACAAAACGGGAGGTTTTTTCATCCGTTTTTCTTCTTCTTTTTTTTTTTTTTTCTTCCCATTTGCAGCTTTTATTTTTAACCTTAGGAAATGAAAACAGTTTACATCCATTCCTGTAAGGACTGGAGTACAGGAGTACATACCCTTTCTTAGAGAAGAAGTCAGTCTGCATTCTTTTTGTTCTTTGCTTATAAAAACTTGTGGGTTATTGAAAATGTGAGGGCAGCATAAGGAAATAAAAGGTATTAATGCATTTCTTTGTATCTGGAAAGATGTAACGCCAACCATGTTCCCTCTCTCCACAAAGAATCCCCCTGGAAAGTTCTGGTTTTATATTTCTATGTATATACTCTTGAGAAATGAAGTAGCCACAAATGCATTTTCAGAGACTTTTGGACTCAATGTCATGAAATCAAAGTGAAAATGATTTCAATAACATCGCCCAGAGCCTTGTCATTGTGGTGGCAGGGAACCATCCCTTGTTAAAGGACTTACAGGGAGCTGAGCACCTATTTAGACACCATTGTAAATGAAGACAATGCATTTATTTCATTGCTATGGTTACTAAATCAAGTCTGAAGTATAGAAATATGGTTCACAAGGAAAAAAAAAAGAGGATGAAGGAAAATAAAATGATACATCGCTTTAGAAATGCAGAAGGAAGATCAAACAAACAGGCTGCACAGTTCAAGAAACAATTAATTATCAGAACTTTCACAACACAGTTGATATAATCTCATTGTCATCTGATTGCAGCCATTCTTCTACCAGTGCTGTCTCCCCCTCCTCACTTGTCCCCATCTTGTCTTTTGTGTCACTGCTGGGGTGGGAGAAAAGCTGCTGCCTTTTATCTGTGAGACTAGGAAAATGATGTAACCCTGCAAGCCTGAAGGCTCTGGGGAGTGTTTTCTTCTGGGCACAGAGTTGGACTGGGACAGACCCTCTCCTCCTCTCTGACGTCTCTACAGGACCTCTTTGGTACAAATGGGCTCGTGGCTGTGCCAAAGGGCTGCTCCCATCCAGCACATGGGGTGGCAAACGCTCATCTCAAATGCCTGGGCATAACTCTGTTTCCTGGGGTGATTTCCCAAATCATAGAATCATGGAATGGTTTGGGTTGGGAGGGACCTTAAAGATCATCCATGGGCAGGGACACCTTCCACTAGCCCAGGTTGATCCAAGCCCTGTCCAGCCTGGCCTTGGACACTTCCAGGGATGGGACAGCCACAGCTTCTCTGGGCAACCTATGCCAGGGCCTCACCACCCTCACAGCCAACAATTCCTTCCCATATCCCATCTATTCCTGCCCTCTGGCAGTGGGAAGCCATTCCCCATGTCCTGTTCCTCCATCCCTTGTCCCAAGTCCCTCTCCAGCTCTCCTGGAGCTCCTTTAAGCACTGGAAATGCAGAAGCTCAGAAGGCCAAAAAGTCAGAGCTTTCTCTAAGTGACACAACATCACAGCACCCAGAGTTCCCCATTTATCCCACACACAGCTGACAACTGACTCTTGTCCAGCAGGTTTCGTTTGGACTCTTCCCCACCAAAGGGAGCAGATTTAGCCCAGAGAGGTGATCCAAAAGTACCAAGGTGAGATGAGTTGCCAACAGAAATGGTCAACATCACATTTTATTGCTTTGAAATGCTGTAAAGCTGCTCTTTATATATTGTCCAATCAGGTTGTTAAAGAACTTTCCTGAACAAAAATGAAAAAAATTAATGGCTAAGACTGTAAATCCCTCTTTCCTTTCTTTAATGACACACGGTCAACAATTTAATTCCACTCACTCACTCACTGGAGCTCCAGAGCTGCCAGTCAAATTCCATTTGCTTCACAGGAGCCTCATCAGAGCAGTTCAAAATTCAAGGCTAAAAATGCTGCACTCAAACTCCTGGGCAAAGAGGATGGGAAGCAAAGGTATGACACTCTGAGACAGGATGTACAGAAGCCAAGATTAATCTACCTGACATTGTGCTGCCGACTCCTCCAAGCAAATCCAAACAAATCCGGGACAGCACTTGCAGAAACAGCCTCTGTCTTATTTAGGCAAAGCCAGGAACTCGGCCACTGTGTGCCCTTGGCACCAAGAGAAATCTCTTTGCCACAGCCAATTAGGAAGAGATCTGATTAATTAGGACTTCCTCGTGCTTCTTTTCTGACCAACACACAGCACTGGATTATTTAACATATTAAATGGAGTTGTTCAGCTCGGCTGCCTCAAAGAAGGGCTCTTGTGGAGTCACTGAATAAAGCCAAGAAGATCCAGATGGAATTAAAGCATTTAAATTAATGCTGTTCCCACATATCCAGTGTGAGAGCACAGCTGTACCCCAGCCATGGTTCTACAGGGGATGGGCTGGCTCTGCCCTGTCAGTTCATATTGTGCCATAACTCCATGACATGGCATGTTGGCATCGCTCCCTGACGTTGGCACAGCATGTGACAGTCATTGTCCCTGTGAGCTTCCATAGGAATGTGCTGGAAACCCCCAGAGCGATTGAGGAGCCTGAACTTTGATGAGTTTATTGGGGCTGAGCTCCTTCAGTCACTAAGGGGATGTAGGAAAAGCCACCTCCTACTCCAAAAGGGATGCCCAGGGCTAATGGAGAGAAAAGAGGGAAGGATGGAATAAGACTAATAACAATGACAATAGACTGAATAAAATTCCTTCTTTTTATTCTCTGACACAAGATGTAGTTTCTGAAAGGAAACAGGAACATAAGGCAAGTGCAGGTCTATGAAAATAACCTTGTACCCACTACGACCCCCTGAGATCTCTGCTCCCACAGATCAGGAGTTCCGAAGTCTCCCTTGGAAAGCAAAAGTGAGCCTCTCTCAGTCATCCCAATGAAAAACAAACTGGAAATGGCTTTGCTGAGGCATTTCTGTCTGACTGAGCATTGCACCCCACCATGTTATTTCATGAAAAGGAAACAGCTGCCTCATGGACTGCAGCAAGGAAAAGTGGAGAGCAAATTGCAGGAACTGCTGATCCTGGTGGATGAGGCACAATGTGCCCCCAGGCTGGGAGTTCTGCTGGGTCAGATCTTGGAGTGCTCTTGGCTCACATCAATGTCTTTGTGGCATTTGGGGACGTGGTTTAGTGGTGAACACGGTGGTGCTGGGTTATGGTTGGACTTTATGACCTTAGAGGGCTTTTCCAACCTCAATGATTCTGTGATTCTGTCTTCTCAAAGAAATGTAAAGTCAGGTGCTGTAATGAACATTGACTTCTCTTTCAACACAAACTCTGCACCTGCTCTTCATCTTTGCTAAAGCTTGTTGTGAACTTTTGCTGTGCAAAGAAGGCATAAATTGAGTATAAAAGGATCATGGAATCACAGAATATCCTGAGTTGGAAGGGACCCACAAGGATCATCCAGTCCAACTCCTGGCCCTGCACAGACACTCCAACAATCCCACCCTGTCCCTGAGAGTGTTGTCCAAACACTCCTCGAGCTCTGGCAGCCTTGAGGCCGTGCACACTGCCCTGGGGAGCCTGTTCAGTGCCCAACCACCCTCTAGGAAAGAATCTTTCCCTGAGATCCAACCTAAACCTCCCCTGACACAGCTGCAGCCTTTCTCTCAGGTCCTAGGGAGCTAAAGTAACATACATGTGATAAAAATAGCATCAGAATTTTATTAACATCCAAAATCCAAACACTCAAATTGAAACATCATGAGACTGAAGGAGGAAAAGCAACCCTACAGAGAAATAAATCAGTGCAACTTTGAAGCATCTTTTAGTAGAGGATGACAAAAAATCACCTCGTCCTACGGAAAAAGTTACTTGAAAAATGAGCTATTAGAGCCTGAATGTCACTCAATATCTTGCTTAAATGAGCAGGAACATGTGTTTCTCTTCCTAGAGGTGCCCAAAGGAGCAGCCAATGGAGAAATTTGCAAAAACTCTGGTACAAAGTACTGAAAAAGAGGCTTCTTTGGAAGGTAAACTCCATTTCCCAAAGGATATGAGTAAGCAGCCATTTCCCTTGCAGGCAAATGAAAGCCATGGTGAGCTTTCAAAGATGTCATTCACAAAACTGCCCTTAATGGGAGAGCAGAGGGGTTGAATCCAGGCAGAAAATTAAGAAAAGAGAACAGGGGCGGTCATTTTGATGAGGAGACTCAAAGAGGACAGAGGAAGGAAACAAGGGGGCTGTGCAGCACCATTATCTCCTTTGACTGGGGCCCATTAATGCCAGTCATTTAAGAGAGTGATGAAAAGAATAGGAATCTTTAAATAAAACACAACTTTTTTCAAAGGCATAACTCTGAGTTTCAGAATTTTTCTGGAAAGAAATGCCAAAATACCTCCCAGCAGGACAGACGAGCTTATGGTATATGGATTATCCAGTGATGGGGGTATTGTCATGGAAACACGATCTTTGTTCAGAAGTGATCACTAACTGATGCTCTCTCTTCAGATATTAATAATAGATCTTTTAAACTTGTTTTTTTGTATTAAGTCAGTGATAGACTATGGACTTGAATCTTCTGTCTCCTGATTTCATCCTGGGTCTCAGCTGGTGCATTCCTCATCTACAGACAACTGCAGTAGTGGCCCATGGAAAAGCCAAAACCCACAGTAAAAGTTGGCCTCCAGTCCTCACCCAGGGACTGCACCTGGATCAGGAAGGAGGCACAGCATCTCATCTTTTCAGGGATGAACACAACCTTCAGGCAAAGAGCCAGTGGATGCATGACAGATGTAAAGAATGCAACTTACACCTCAGGACATCTAATAAAATAAATGAAATGGGATTCTCCTCCAGAAACTTTGGCTTTGGAATTTACAAAAGGTTTCTAAGCCCCCTTTAAAGATAATAAAGTCTCACTTCAGGATATGGTTTGTAGAATAAAAGAATATCCTGAGTTGGAAGGGACCCACAAGGATCATTCAGTCCAACCCCTGGCCCTGCACAGGACACCCCAACAATCCCATCATGTTCCTGAGAGTGTTGTCCGAACACTCCTTGAGCTCTGGCAGCCTTGGGAAGTGCCCACTGCCCTGGGGAGCCTGTTCAGTGCCCCACCACCCTCTGGGGGAAGAAGCTTTTCCTGAGATCCATCCTAAACCTCCCCTGACACAGCTTCATGCCTAAACGTAAGGATCCATAGGTATTACTTGAGATGCCACAGGGAATCTTGTCCAGCCCCTGACTACCATTCCCATGGCTTTAATCTCCTGTGGGTACCAGCCATTTCTGTCAGCTTTCCATGGACATCCCAGATATCTGTAACTATCTTTAACAGCACTTGATTTATGTGTTTTGGCAACTAAACCGTACCCAGTGGAGTCCAGAGAGCAATTCAAGTCCTCCCAAAGCAAATATCTACATCTTTGGTCAGCAGAAAAGCTCTAAAGGCTCTGGGGGTTTAACTAGTTGCCCAAACACAGGCATCAAGCACCTTGGATATACTCAGGGAGTGATTCCTGTCCCGGGCAAAACCCTGTGAGGTACCACTGAAACAACTCAAAAATTACAAACAACAGCCACGGAATTTATGGCTCTCAAAGATATGTAAAGGTGGCCTTGGGGACATGGCTTGTGGTGGGCTTGGCAGTGCTGGAAGAATGGCTGGACTTGATGACCTTGGAGAGCTTTTTCAACCTGAACAATTCTGTGATGAACTCAGAAAATTATACAGGTTTATGGGTGGAATCTGGTGACTTTGGATCATCTCACAATACTTTCAGGCTTAAAACTGGCTCTTCCTCCCCTTTTGGGACCACCCAGCTATGGTTGCAACACATGACAGGCAGGAGATTGGAAAAGATGAAGGCAGAGCCCTGAAAAAACATAAACAGGAGAGGTAGGAATTTTGGGACATTTGTGTGAGATATGTATAAAGGCTGCCAGGTTGGTAATGGAAGCAGATTTCATGGAATCACAGAACCACAGACTGGTTTGGATTGGAAGGGACCTCATAGCTCATCTCGTTCCACCCCCTGCCATGGGCAGGGACACCTCCCACCATCCCAAGTTGCTCCAAGACCCATCCAACCTGTCCTTGGACACTTCCAGGGATGGGGTAGCCACAGTTTCTCTGGGCAACCTGTGCCAAGGCCTCACCACCCTCACAGGGAAGAAGAATCATTTAGCTTGTAAAAGGCCCTTAAGATGGAATCAGAGCCTCCAGCTACAACTTATTTTTTCAGTTTTCTACAAAACACTCTGAAATCTGCTCCAGTTACATCGTAAGTGGAAACACCACTGACTTCCACCAGTGCAGACCCAGAAAAACTGCTTAGATTTATTTTTTAGTTGCATCTGTGTAGCTGAACCCTCAAGATGCATTATTTATAAATTCAGAGAAACAGAACTATTCAGTCATTTTTGCACACAAAAACAGTTGGGATGACAGGTACCATCACTTTAATGGCAGACAAGTACCCTGAACGCTACTCAAAGTGTCACCGAGGGGCCTGGGACACAGTTTTACAATAGTGAAACATTAAGAGCAGAGTTAATTTTTAAAAGAGTGAAATCTATAGTCCACCACCCTCTTCCTCTGCCCCCAAGCCCCCCCCCCCCAAGCCTGGGTCTGGTGGTTATTCTGATCCCTGGAGTTTGCTGCATGTTTGATTCACAGACTGCAGCATGTCTGCACCAGATGGCCCCGAGTTAATGAACACAAACTCATCACTTTTACTCACGAGGGAAATGTGCAGCTCAATCTGATTTGTACTCGACAACTAAAAATATTTTAGTATTTTTAGGGAGCGTTTTACTGTTACAAAATGGCATTTGAGGAAAGCAGTAAAAGAACACAGCCTACCCAACAAATGTACTTCCACAGATGAAGAACAGCACTGCTGCCTTTTCCCCTTCTCATCCCAGCTAGGTTAACATATTCCCAAACCTTAAAACTGCAAGCAGCACATAAGGAAAGCTGCAAGATCTGGGCCTCCTCAGGAACCATTTAAACCGTTTGCAAAAAGTCTCCTGAGTTTGCTGAAAGCAGGATTGGGATCTGAGTTTGTTACCACAGCAGGTTTGAAAGGATATGGGTCATATTCTCAGCACAGGACAAAGGGAATGCCTGGAAAACACCAGAGCTGTGATTATTTATGTTGGTTGATGATTTGTCTGCACGGGGTCACTGTGATTATGGAATCCCAGAATGGTCTGGGTTGGAAGGGACTTTATAGCTCATCTTGTTCCACCTCCTGCCATGGGACACCTTCCATCAGCCCAGATTTCCACAGTAGTGCACAGGATGTATGAGAATATAAACCACACAAACCCAGCATTCTGCTGCCATGATACAAAGAAGATTTTTCTCCAAGGAACCAAGAGACATTTGTGAACATACAAAACACAGATCCTCCGGTCTACGACCCAAAAATGGATTAACTGCTTCCCTTGGAGTCAACGGGCACAAAGTCACGATTGCAAAAACATGGCAGGAGCCACGTTCCCAAAATTTAAACAAATCTTGATTTCACTTTTCATTCAGAAAGCTGTTGGGATGCCAACATTTAAATGTAATTTTAGCCCGGAACGTGACTTCCTGACTGCTGTCAAGAATGTGATTTTACATAGAATATTTAGGTTGGAAAACCCTCCAAGATCACTGAGTCCAACCATCCCCCAGCACTGCCCAGGCCACCACTGAGCCATGTCCCCAAGTGCCACATCCACGTGGCTTTGAAATCCCTCCAGGGATGGGGGCTCCACCACTGCCTTGGGCAGCTGTGCCAGGGTTGGACAAACCTTTCAGTGAAGAAATTTTCCCTAATATCCAACCTAAACCTCCTCTGCCACAACTTGAGGTCATTTCCTCTCGCCCTGTCACTCGTTACCTGGGAGGAGAGAGAGAGAAGGTCCCCTCGAGCCTCCTTTTCTCCAGAAGCAGAAGACAAAGCCATCATGTATTCAATGGGGGTATTCCCACAGAGCACATGGACTGTCTTGAGGGCCTTTTTGCCTCTTTAACCACAAATTGTCCCAACTACTGCCATCTCCATTGCACACTGATGATAAATTTATATAGTTATTAAAGAGTAACGTATCAATATGACACCAGCTCATGCAAATATTAGTGTCAAGCAGGATATTCCCAGTGGCTGAGCTGACAAAAAAGAGAGAGGAAAACCAGAGTATGCTGAGAGGGCATTGTGGTCTCCTGAAGAGTGGAAGAATTAATCAAGGGAAACCCACATCAAGGTCCAGTTCATCACTGGATGCTGGAGGGAATCCCAAACCAAGCTTTGGTTCCTGCTCTTTGTGCTGCCTCAGTCAACTTTCTTTTCTAAAATCCACTAAAATCTACGAAATATTTGCTGTTTGCCATGAAAGCTTCTCTGATGGGATCACTTCCCATCAGGGAATAACACCGTGTGAGGGCTGGAGATCCCATCTCACCAGGATCATCAAGGAATTAGGGCTGGGGAGTAAACTCACAGCCATCATAAACTGGGCAGGATGCACAAATCCTCTCTCCCTCAGGACATCTCTGTCCTTTCACACACACACAAAATACCAAATAATTTTTCAATTCACAAAAACAAGCACATAAACCTTGATAATACTGATATTTTCTAATAAAAATAATTTGATTTCTGAGCTACCTCACATTGTCTACAAAGTATAACTGAAACATTGGAAATAAATCTGTTTTACTCAACTGAGGGAGTCAAAATTCATTTTGTAATGAAATACTAATTGTGACTTTACCACTCTAATCATTCCTGCTTATATGCACTGTGGCGTACTGGAGCTACAACCTGAACACGTTCTCTGTTTGAAATTCTTTCTTTCAGACTCCTCTAAGCACCCAAATGGCTCAAGCAAGTATATCTTCATTTTCATCATGGTCTTTAAGTCCCTTCCAACCCGAACCATTCCATGATCCTATAAAGTTCCTAACATTTTATTCCTGATTTTAGCTCCTCACGGAGCACTATTGCTCTGCAGTGCTGGGCTGGTGTCTCTGTCACCAGGAAACCTCAGCACGTGTTTTTGAGGCAGATTTCCCTGTTCACCTTCTCATTCTTTCCTCACTCACCCCCCTCTTAAACACAAGCAGAGGAAACAAATCATATTCCAGACTATGCCCATGCACCATTAAAAATAGCCAGGCAGCACTTTCCATGCATAATTCATCCTTCCTGTATTTCCAGTCAAGGCGTCTTCACTTTGCAAGTGCAAAGTGACAATTCTTGCAGATTTGGGAAATAATCTTTTACATCTGTTACAAGCTCACAGACACCATTTGGCAAGTGTTAAAAAATCCCATGTAGGCCCAGGACAGCAGTGTTCTGTTTGGTTAGAAGAATTCCTGAGCTAAAGTCTGTAGGAAAAAAAAAAAAAAAAGGGAGATGACTTGAATGTTCTCTCCTTCTAACAGAAATATTTTAATTTTCCAGCCATTTCTTTCTTTTTGTGTATTTCATCCTCTTTATTTCTCTTCTCTTTCTCCTGTCTCATAGAATCACAGAATATCCTGAGTTGGAAGGGACTCGCAAGGATCATCGAGTCCAACTCCTGGGCCTGCACAGGAATCCCACCTGAGAGCATCACTTCACTGGATCTTCTTCTTTTGTAAGTTTTAGTATGTTTTTTTTCATTTTTGAGTTTTTAATGCTGACATTTCAACCATCTTTATTATGCCAGACCCGGAACAAGCTTCAATCCCTGCTCAGGCTCTTGTGCCCTGTTCACGTGGCCCTACTCCCTCGGGCCTCTCCTTGTCTACATTCCTTCTCTCCCTGCCTTTCCCACCAGCCCACGCTTTTCCATCAGCCCAGTTCAGTCTCTACCCCTGCCTTCATCTCCCATCTCCCTAATTTAGCTCTGCTTTTAAGTCTTATTAGTCTTGCCTCAGAAGTGCTGTCATAACAAAGCGGGAGCGCTCGCAGTCCCCCTTCGCTGAGTGATTTAGCAGAGTGAGGAGCATCTCCCTGCATACTAATGCTGCTTTAACAACGCTGCCCAAACACCCTGGTGCCTGTGCTAACACTCTGCAAGCTCCCAAGGAGCTGGGAATGCCATTTGTGTGCACATGAGGAGTTAAGAGGATGGGGGAATTCACATTTCAACCAGGTTTGCCGTCAGCAACATCATCACCAAGCCTCGACTCTTCTCCGTGTTTCATTTAGATGTTTGCTCCTGCTATAGCACCATCCTTTGCTGTCTCCACTTAAATCCTCTCCATTTGCATTCCAACCCTTCACTGAAAGCAATAACAGAACCCATGCCATCCACAGAGCTAAATAAAGCAATATATATTTAATTAAAATGATGCTGATGCAGCAGCTGGGCTCACAATTCGCCTCTGCCGCTGCACCCGCCAGCAAAGACGGGTCAGCAAAAGCATCTCCAATGCTCCAGGGATCCGATCCCACCACCTCATCTGAAATTACAAATCTTCCTGAGCATCCTCTGAGGTTCCCCCTTGGAAAGAACTCAGGACTTGGAAGTGCAGCCTCGGGCATGGCTGGAGGGGCCTGCGGAGCTTATCGGCCCCACATGCTCGAGGCAGGTTTGGCAGGTCCAGGCACTGCTGCCCAAGGAGGAATTTGCTTTTATTGGTGTCATCCTGGAAGCACAGCTGGGAAAAACACACTCACATGGAGCCAGAAGCAGGTGGTTTCTAAGAAGTCATATTTAATCACAGACTTACAGAATGGTTTGGGTTGAAAGGGGGTTTTAACATCATCTCATTCCAACCCCCTCTTCCAAGGGGGACACCTTCCGCTGGACAATGTGTGAAGAGGAGGAAAACAAGTTTCCAATTTTATTTCAAGCTTTGGAGGTGAGACTTTAAATCATCTGATTTTTTAAATCGTTCACAAAACAACAGAGGGGAAAAGAACCCACTGTCAGTCTGTCCTTTTTCAGGCTGTATTTGAGGAACTTTAGACACGCTGAATGAACCATATTGATTTTTCTATTTGTGGTTTTGATGGGAATTTAATTGAAAAGGGTGGCAAACCAGGGTTTGAAGCTTGTTTGCAGCATGTTCCACAGGAAAACTGTGAAAAGAGGTTTAAAAAAACCCAAAACAAAGGGTTTTTTTCTGATCTCCCATCTCCTGGAGCTTGAAATCCTGTGCACTTTATTCATTGCCTGTGGTACAGCTCATCATGAAAGCTTAGGCTGAAGGCAATTAATTCTTCTTCTTTTATTTTCCTCCTTTTTATGTGTTTGGAAATGGTCAGAAGGATTTGCATCAGCATCACTTCAACAAACTGAAAAAGGAAGCAACACCCTGGCCCTCTGCTTTAGAGTTGATCAGGTTAGCATGAAACATCAGGGAAAAATAATTTGAGACTTCTGAAGTTGTTCCCCACACATATCTTGGGTTTAAATATCCTTTATTGATTCTGGATCAAAACATGCCAAGGAAAAGCCTGAGGAAGGAAGGAGTGACCGGGTGGGATGGCACGTGGAGACATGGAGGGACTTTTCAGCAGCAAACAGGTAAATGTGACACATCCCACAGATTTCCTCTGCCTATTTTTCAGGGGGAAATGCCTGCACAAGGCTTTGGTGGGATCACTGTATTAACTTGCCAGCGTGTAAAATGAGCCTTTAATTTAACTCTGGCCCAGAATGTGAGGTTTTTCCCAAACTTTACATACAAAGGAGCTTGAAACTTTTCGCACTATCCACAGCAAGGCTACTAATGGGAATATATTCCCCCAGAATTAGAGTCCAAGCTTAATTAAGATTCAAGCTATGGGATAATACAGCTGCCTGTTTATTTAGTGGTATTTCCACATGTTTTGATTTCTCACCTGGGAGTGTTTTCAGTTTGGGATGATGGTTAAATATTCCCTTCTATCTGCAAAGCCTCAAACAAAATTGGATGTGTTTATGCCTTTTCCCTTTAATACAGCCGGAGAATCAGAGAATCATGGAATGGGTTGGGTTGGAAAGGACTTGGAAGATCATCTGGTTCCACTCCCTGCCATGGGCAGGGACACCTTCCACTAGCCCAGGTTGCTCCAAGACCCATCCAACCTGGCCTTGAACACTTCCAGGGATGGAGCAGCCACAGCTTCTCTGGGAACCTCCTCCAGTGCTTCACCTTGTAAGCACCAGGTTTGATCTTCCAGCTTCCCAATATATTGGAGAAGATGGTTTGTGACAGATCTGAGGAGGATCCTCAAGCAAATGAAGATATTTTAATCTGGTGTTAACATCCTCTTTTCTCAGCTTTCCAGAAGCCTCCTGACTAACTGCTACACATTCCTTACATGGAAATAATATTAATTAAACAGATATATCAGTCAGATGCAGCCTTTTTCCCTATCTCTAAACTATGCACAACATAATATCCTGTAGTTCACAGCCTAACAGTGGCACATGAAAATGGAATTGCATTACCAGCGTAGTGTGATGATGAGAAAACCATTCCATGACAAGCTGTCCCAGGATGATAGTAAATGTCTCACATTATATTATTTTGGGAATAATAAACATTATATGCAGGAAAACATGAAGCCAAAATAAGCTGGGTCATCCCACAGAGCTTGTGACAGATGGCAATTCCAGCTCCATAATCAAAGCAATAATTAACCTGGTTGAAATAAAAATATCAAAGTGGATTTGTAATCCAGTTCTGCACATCAGGGTTGTGCTGCAATATTCAGAAGTGTTTTCAGATACACTGATCATCCAAATTAAATATGGTTCCTGACAGGAAAGTTCTGGTCCTGCAGCTACCGGTGATCACCAATATCTAGGACTTGTCTTTGCCAAAATGAAGCCTGAAAGTGGAAAAGAGGATCTGTTCAAAAGATCTAAAACCCCTTTTGCATCCATTCACAGCCTGTTTGGCAGTTACTCCATGAATACGCCTTTTTCTTCTATTTAATCAATACCTGAAAAGGCTGATTTCAGCCTTTTAGCTCCTTGTGATCTGTATTCAGTTTAAATTCAGTGGTGGAAACAAATTCTACATCTATCATTTATTGGTGAGCTGGTTGGCTCTCAGGACATAGTGTCTCTTTGATTGTTTGACAGTCAAAACATCTGAACTTAAAAATCAGGACTTTCTGTTTAGGTTAGCTTGTATAAATACCAAAAATATTTTTACACTATTTTGTTGTCAACTTATTCTTGGTTATTGCCCAAGTTTGCATATTGATTACAAAGGACTGAAATGAACTTAAGCGTATGAGATGTCTTTCCAAATTTTAGGGGTCCTTCTACCTCATCTTTTATCAGATTCAATTTTATGAACTTAACTAACATATGGGAATGGTAAAAATAAAATAAATAAATATATGTATTTATATATATTTGTATATAACCTGATGGATTGAGCCCAGAGGAGGACCATGAAGATGCTCCGAGGGCTGGAGCCTCTCTGCTCTGGAGCCAGTCTGGGAGAGCTGGGGGGGTTCACCTGGAGAAGAGAAGGATCCAGGGAGACTTTAGAGCCCCTTCCAGTGCCTACTCCTCAGAGTATTCCCTGGCCACAGAATTTGCTTATTTTCTGTCATCACAGCTTTTTGGTACATCTGATTTTGCACCTTGTGACGTTACACAAATATCCGCGAGCAGTGGGACACACAAACAGGTTGGGCCCCAAGGTGCAGGAAAACTGAATATTGGTGACCAAAATTATGGTTTTTCCAGTGAATCTGGAAATGTATAATGGCTTAATGCAGTCCCAGCTCTTTTAAAACGGGGGGAAAATGAGGACAAATGAGTTCATAAAATAGTAGCACTTTGCACTGATGTGGTCACGGGTCTGGAAGACCTCCTCCCTTGTTATCCAATTTGGTTTCCTGCCACTGGAAGCTCACACAGATCCTTTCATGAACTTTGCAAGCACTGTTGCATGAATTGTCAGATTTTCTACCTCTTCTATTCTGTTTGTGAACCCAGCTGCTCTAATGATTATAAAACATCTAATTTCCCAACCCAAATGTAAAGATGGGCAATTCACATCCATCTGGATTTGTGCTAACATTGTTCTTCACCTTAAACAGCTTTTGCCCCTCTCCCTGATATTTACTTTCTTTCCTGTTTCTAGGAAAAAATATTTTTTCTTGCTCAGCCTGTTTGCTGGATGACAAATCACAGTCTTTTCTCATTAAAGACTTCCTATTCTCCAGGTCTACAGAAAATAACTTGGCTGATAAAACCCAGATTTACACAGTGTCACCCAACGCCTCAGTGTCACCCAGAAGTGTCCCCAGGTCATGGAATCACTGAATGGTCTGGAATCACAGGATGGTTTGGAGTTGCTTTGAGTTGGAAGGGACCTTTAAAGCTCATCTAGTCCAACTCCCTGCCATGGACAGGGACACCTTTCACTAGACCAGGTTTCTCTAAGCCCCATCGAACCACCAGAGAAAGAAAATGTCCAACCACCAGAGAAAGTTATGACACTGTTTTTTGCTAAATATTTCCATGAATTTTCTCAACAGGCAAGAAAACACCCACTTGAGTGAAATATTGGAAATAAGTCTGTTTTACTCAACTGAGAGAGTCAAAATTCAATTTAGAATGAAATAGTAATTGTGACTTTACCGAGTTAGTTGCTGAGTGTGGTGGTTTATTTAAAAAAACACTGGAAAAGAGTTTTCCTTGATTTTCTCATAATCAAAGGAAACACTGTAAGTCCTTCTCATTGACAGAAGTGATTCTTGCAGGGGAATGGCTTCATTCATGCTGGAAAACAGAGTGTGCTGAGTCATTCATTATTCACTGTGCAGTTCAAGGCCAGGCAGGGCTGGGCTCACATCCAAGGAACCAGACTCTCCTGCTCCCAATGGTCCAGTCACACTGAAACTGCCTCTTGAGAACCGTCATTTTGTCACCCCTGGGATCTCTCCTGGGCATGGCTTTGGAGCTCGTTAGTGAGACAAGGCTGAAACCACGTCAGTGACCACAGCAACAAAGAGCAGTGGGCACAGGCCAGGGCAGTACCTGGGCCTGGGCCAGCACACCATCATCAGCCTGGATTTCACTGGGATCCAGAACAGAGGATAAAAGAGCCCAAAGAGGGAGCACAAGAGACTTTAACTGTAGCTCACTCCCTGTTAACTGTAGTTCTGTTCTGGATGACAGCAGAGGTGTCTGCTGGTAAACTGCAGCTTGGATCCAGCTGCCTAAATTCAGATGCTTTACTTTGATCTCCAGCTGCTGATTCAGAAGTCACAGGTCTTCTCCAGATCCTTTTGACCTCACAGCCCCATAGGAACATCTCAGATATCCTGAAGCACCTCAAACTGCACCCGGTGCTACTTCAGGCCACCAAGTATTTCCACCAGCATCTCCTACAGAAATACCAAGTCATTGGCCCCTCGTGTTCAAGTTTTAAGGAACTCATGTAGATCAGCCAGGGTGGATCAGCCAGCCCAGAGCACGGGCATGCACTGGATTTTTGTAGAGAAAAAAAGGGTTTGGGGGTTTCACTTTCATGCAGCACAAAGTCAAACCAAAGAGGGATCATTGAAGAAGGGAGAGCCAGAAGAGCCATGGAGAAGGAAAGAAAAGCCATGGGGAAGGTGAGGGCTATAATGGAGCTGCTGGAGCGAGTCCAGAGGAGGCCATGGAGATGCTCCGAGGGCTGGAGCCCCTCTGCTCTGGAGACAGGCTGGGAGAGCTGGGGGTGTTCAGCCTGGGGAAGACAAGGCTCCAGGGAGACCTGAGAGTCCCTTCCAGTGCCTAAAGGGGTTCCAAGAGAGCTGGAGAGGGACTTTGGACAAGGAATGGAGGGACAGGACAAGGGGGAATGGCTTCCCACTGCCAGAGGGCAGGGATGGATGGGATATTGGGAAGGAATTGTTGGCTGTGGTGAGGTCCTGGCACAGGTTTCCCAGAGAAGCTGTGGCTGCCCCATCCCTGGCAGTGTCCAAGGCCAGGTTGGATGGGGCTTGGAGCAACCTGGGCTAGTGGAAGGTGTCCCTGCCCATGGCAGAGGGTTGGAACAAGATGGTCTCTAAGGCCCTTCCATTCCAAACCATTCCATGATTCTATGATAATGATTAACAATAAAGACTTCACCAAAGGGGTACAAACTGGACTTCCTGCAATCCAGGCACAATGTTTCAAAGCCCCACTAGAAATAAAACCTGCTTACCATGACATAGTTTGTGTTTTTATGCTCAGAGATGGAGTTATTTCATTTTTGTCTTTTCTACCGTGGGCAAATTCCAAAAAGTACAAGTTGAAATGGAAAAATACTCAGTGGCATTTTTTTTTGCAAGTTGCATTTTTCCATTGAAGCAGCAGCATTAATAAACATTGCAGCGCTTTCTGAGGGGAAGATTTCACATCCCCTCTGTGCTCTACCTCATTACCTTTTCATTTTGTTTTGTTTGCTTCTTCCTGTCATCACAAACACGAGGCACTGTCAGGAATTCAGCAGGTCAGGAGATGACATTTTTTAATGTTCACATAACAACCTGACCTCCTGCTCACATCCACTAAAAGGGAAATAAGGAAACCCCCTGTTTTAAGCCTTAAATGCTAACTGGGTTCTCTATTTGATTTGTTCCTCCTTCCCAGCAATGTTAATTTCAAATTGAGCCTCTGACTCAATTAGTAAAATGGTGAAGTTGTTGAGACCTTGGATAATATTATGTCCCAGTAACAAAAAGGAAGCCAGGAGTGGTTTGATGCCAGCAACTAAATCCATTTTAATGGGCTACTTTAATTAAACAAATTAAATTAATGATGGTCTCTGCACAAAGATGAATTACACTATTTAATAGATCATTGCTACGTGCTAATCCCTTTTTTAATATTATCTTCTACCATTGATAAATATGTAGACACACAAGTCATAAACTGATGGATCTCAAGAAAGAAAAACCAAACAACTGGTGAAAAAAGGCCAAATAATGGAAAATATGGGACAATTTTAGCTCCAAAATTAATTTCCAGTTGAGGTTATGGCAGTGAAATGCACAATTATGGGATAATATAAAATAGGTGGAGTCTGCTGTGCCCTCTGTAAGTGAGGGGGAGGATCCAGATAATTTTATCTTCTTTTAGGAACATCTAACTTTATCAGGAACATCTAATTTTTTTTTCCTTCCTTTAGAAGGCCAGGGTAAGATTTTGCTATCCTATGTGACATCTCAAGAGATTAAGGTCAGAGCTTAGTCAGTTTGAAGGCTGTGAAGCCTCTCTGCTCATAAACTAAAGGGAAAAAGAAAAGAAAAAATGTGTTTATAAGGACTATTAATAATAAATAGAAATGAAATGTCTTTAAAGATGGCTGGGATTTCCATGTAACTGGAGGAGGGTCCATACAATATATGGGAACAAGAGCAAGACTAAGGGTAGAACAGGTAGACAAGCAGCACTTTAAAATTGGGAGAAAATCAGAGGTCCTGAGCAACCTGATAAAAGGTCTTCTTTTGCCATAATTTTCCATGACTTTTTTCCTAATAATACCTAATTTGTGCTATTTTTGAACAGCACCAGAGCACCACACACATCAGACTTCAACTGAGTTTTAGAGGATGCATCGTGTCATTGACAGCTACTTAAAACAGGCTGAGGGGGATCTGAGGTCTGGGTTGCTGCTAAAGACTCCAGGAAAGATTATATGGGATTAAGTGGGAATAACTGACAAAATGGATAAAGAAAAGATGCAAGGTAGAGGCACTGCTAGATAATAGGATCACTCAAAGTACAGCAGACAGGCCTGAAGATGCAAAATGTTCACATAAGGAGAAACACTCGGCCTTGGCACCTGAAATCCTGAGGGTTACAGAAAATGGAACAAAAAGTATTGTTCAAAGAAAATATGTAAAAGAAGCAAGGGCCTAAAAAGGATTTCTTCATCTGCTATAAAAAGAACTCTCCAGAGTTCTCCAAAGTACATCCAACACTAAATTCCCCTCACCAAGGCAGTACCTGGCCCCCTGAAGATGTGTCAAAGCTCAGGATCATCCGTGTGCTTGCATCCCACACACTGGGGATGCACAACCTTCCTGACACCAGGACTGGGAAACAGGAGGGACATTCATCTCTGACAGTCTTTCCTCTCACAAGTGTCCCTGCCTATGGCAGGGGGTTGGAACAAGATGATCTTTAAGGTCTCTTCCAACCCAAACCATTCTGGGACTCTCTGATTTTCCAAGTTCATATTTTACCAGTGAATCCCAGCTCCTGCTGGTTTCATCTCCCGTGAACAAACTGCTTTAAATTAAATACATCTTTGTAATGGTTTAAGATAAAGGAATCACAGAATCATTTAGGCTGGAAAAGCCCTTTAAGAAAATTGAGTCCAACCATTCCCCCAGCACTGCCAAGGCCACCACTAACCCATGTCTCCAAGTTCCACATCCATGTGGCTTTTAAATCCCTCCAGGGATGGAGACTCCACCATTGCCCTGGGCACCTGTGCCTGGGCTGGACAAACCTGGTTTTTTAGGTTAAAAGCTCTAAATGAGGATCACATTTGCTAATTCCCACTCAGCTGGGTTCTCTCCAGTTAGCCAGGATTGCTGATAAATGATGGATTGATCCTGAATACAAGACATTCCACGACAGTTGGTGGCACATGAGCCATGATGCTGCCACGTGGGTTTTTCAACTGTTTCAAAATCATATTCTGATTCCACTATATAAAGAATGTTTAAAAATTAAGAACTGGGCTCTGTATTTTATTCAGCTCCCTGTAGCTGAAGTGAGGCAGCTCAAATCCTGGTGTTTATACCTGGGAGGACGGAGGATTGAAGAAGCCCCAGCCAACGTGGCAGGATGTTAATTCAGGCCTCTTAATAAATTCACAGCCAGAACAAATCAAAGAACTGTGCTTAAAATAACAATTAAAAAAAGAAACAACAGTTATAGGTGTAGATTGTGAACTGGCATTATCCTCCCTTGTTTTAAAAATGACATGGTAATTCTAATGACAAACTATGTTATAAATAGACACTTAATTATAATATCTCAGGTTTGGCATCTGCATTTTCACCCTCAGAGAGGCAGAGGCTGAGGAGCATTTGCTGCAAAACTGGAGACCTAACAGAGCAAAAGGAAACATGGAGTGAAGTTCAACCAAACCCACAACCTGCAGCTCTTCACACCCTGCATTTCACTGCTGTCCTTCTTGTCACAGGAGAAGAAAGGAAATCACTCTGGACCATGGACGCCCGCCATGGGAGAGACCTCCCCTTGGGACAACCCTCTCCACACAAATCCCAACTCTCTGGCCAAGGGTGAATGACCACCATGCACCTGAATCCAGCCACTTTGGGAATTTTCTTCCTCCTCTCCCTCCCCATCCATGGGTCCACTGGCTACAGCAGCTGCCATAGAAACCAAAGTGCTGCTCTGCAGCACACGGAGCAGATGTCACACGGAGCAAGATGAATGTGAATGTGGTGAGGGGGGTGGATGCAAGAGGAGGAGGAGGAGGAGGAGGGAAAGCAGCATCACACATTCAGAATTAAATGTTCCCAGCAGAGGGAGTGAGTCATTCCTGAAGGAAAGTGCAAAGCTGCAATATTTTTTCCCTGTGCTCTCAATGCACATCCGCAAACAGGGACATACAAACCTCCATCCTGTACTGGAGGCAGGGAAAATAAAATGCCAAGGGATGAGGAACAGGTGGAGGTACTTGATGCTGTTTTTCCCTCAGTCTTTAATAGTCAGACCAGTTGTCTTGGGTACCCAACCCCCTGAGCTGGAAGACAGAAACAAGGAGCAGAATGAACATCCAGAATCCAAGGGAAAATGGTCAGTGACCTGCTACAGCACTTTGACACAAAATTCCACGGGGCCAGATGGGATCCACCCAAGGGTACTGAGGGAGCTCACTGAGCCACTTCCCATCATTTATGAGCAGTCCTGGCTAACCAAGGAGGTGCCAATCCACTGGCAGACAGCAAATGTGATGCCCATCACATGAGTGGACAGAGAACCGAGGTTTGTGGAGAGTGAATCCATCACTAGGACAAGAGGAAATGTCCTCAAGTTGCACCAGGAGAGGTTTAAATTGGATAACAGGAACAATTCTTCACTGAAGGGGTGGTCAGGCACTGAACAGGCTGCCCAGGGCAGTGGTGGAGTCCCCAAACCTGGAGGGACTTACTTAAAAGCCACGTGGATGTGGCACTTGGGGACATGGGTTAGTGGTGGCCTTGGCAGTGCTGGGGAATGGTTGGACTTGATGACCTTAGAGGGCTTTTCCAACCTAAACTACCCTATGACTCTAAACAAATGTGCTTCCATCTCTTTGGCACAGGTGCTTGAGTCCCTCGTGTTCTGCTCTCTCATGAAAACTGTGATTTTCTCGTGGTATAAATTAATGCCTGACCTAAAACAACTCTGAGACAGAATTCTGCTGTCATTACAAAAACACCCTAAAGAGCTTTCTCCTTTCCTCCCTTCCCAGGATGGTAGAGAAATATGACATTGTATGAAATCAACATACACCAGACAGGCATTTTGCATCCAAAAGTCACTAATTTTTAATACTAACAAGCCATAATCCAGCCATGCATTGTGTGTTTACTCAGAGTAAAAATTAGTACCAACCAGTCTGGAGGAGTGTTTGATTTCCTCTGATCTTCCTGCTGAAAATTAATATCTTTGCCTCAAGTTTTGTTTTGCTTTTTAATTCAAAAAAGGCCGTTCTTAATATTACGATCTTCCCAGCACAAGCATTATCCCCCCCTTTCTTCCTCCCCTTGATATGTCTTGTGTGTGTCTAACTCACTATCTAACATATTTGTTGAAACATTATCACACAATGAAATTGGGGGGAAGGGGTGAAATCATGTTCTTTTTATTCATAAACTGAGAACTGGAGCACCTTGGTCCAGTGGAAGGTGTCCCTGCCCATGGCAGAGGGTGAAAATAAAGGATCTTTAAGGTCCATTCCAACCTAAACCATTCTAGGATCCCATGACAAATCACAAATAAATGGGATGAAACATTTTCCAAGCCCCCCCTTCAGCTGGGCGGTGTGATGAATTCACAGCAGAAAATGATGCCTAAAACGTGGTACCTCTTTCTCAAGCCTTTATGTATTTAAATTTCCCTCCCAAAACTCACTTGGTAAATATTGTTTGACACAGAAAATGCGCATTTTCAGTTTTCTGTAGCAAAATATCAAAAGAACAGTATCCCCTTTTGTCCTCATTTATAAACACCGGGATTATAATTCTGCTTTAGCTGAGAGATGAAACAGTGTTCTATGAATTAGACAAATATGGAAAAATAATTCGAATTCTGAGAAACCTGGAGATTTGTGTTGCACAAAGAGAAGGGAAAAGCTCCTCATTCCCTGCCCTTGCACAAGTGCTTTGAGCCCACTAGAGGGCAATGAAAGAAATCAGGTTTTCCTCCAGCCCTGGAAAATCCCCTCGTTTCGCACTGAAGGCTTTTCCTATAATAATATATCATGGGATAATGGGGGAATAAATTTCCTATGGTTGTTGGCACATAAAACAGCAACCACATATATATATATATATAATGGCAAGAGGAGCTGGATGAAAAATAACCATCCAGGATATAATTAGTTGATTGAGATAAAAATAAAAAATATTACAGAAAGTAAAATGATGGAATTAAAAGTGCACATTTGTGTGTGCATGTGGAAATATGTGATTTTTTAACACCTCTATTTGTTCAGAATTTTTCCTTGGCTGTTTCTTTTCTTCATGTTTTGGGCTGAAAGTTGTAACTAAGTTGTATTTGCTGGAGTAAATAAATTTTACAGATTTTTTTTTTTTTTTTTACAGACAACCATCAGCCGTTTCTGAGAAATATAAGAGGGACAAATATTGTATTTTCCATATTTAATAAAAATAAAATGGGATGCTTTGTTAAGGAATGCAAAAAAAAGCCTTGAAGTTTGCAGTTGGGAGTCCTTCAGTGCGAAGAACTGGTTAATAAACCCAAAGTTGTCTAATTTTTCAACTTTTTTTTTTAGAAAAATGTGGGTTTCACATAAAAGATGGTTAATATTGAATATTCTAGAAGAGGGAATGAGCACCAGTTCCCTGTAGCACTTCAAAAGTAACACAACACACACACCACTGTGAATTTGTACGTGGTTAAAAACAAAAACAACCCCAAAAAAATGACATTCAATTGGAAAGGAATATAATTAGTGTCAATCAACATGTTTTTGTAGAAAACAGGTCAAATATAAACCCAACATCTGTCTCTGATGCCATTACAAGTTCAGCTGGCACAGGAAACTCTGTAGATACAAAGCAGTGAACATTTTGTGTTTAATATCACATAATCATTTTAATTAAAAAAGAAGTGCTATATGGTATTAATATAGGGAATGATAACTGGATTAAGATGGACTTTCACCAGAATTATGAAGGGCAGTGATCAAGGCTTAGAAATAATTATAAAATTAGTGCAGGTGCAATTAGAAGATCACATGAAGGTCAGAGTTTCAGCAAACACTGATAACACCAGGGTGCTCAAACTGCATCTTTGAGCTCCTAAGAACACACTTAAACCCCAAATTCTACATCTAGGAAGGTGAAACCTAAAAATTATCCATCTAGGAACAAAGAATAAAGGCAAATCTACAGAAAGAGGTGTATAACCAGCAGTGACCTTTATTTATGGCATTGATTACGTTCATTCTGGGCTAATGCATCCAGCTCTGGGATCTGTTTTCTCACAGGCCAAAAAAAAAAAAAAAAAAAGACAAAAAATCTTCAAGAAAATTCAAAATTAATTAAAAAAAATTAAATTTTTTAATTTAAAATTAAAAAATCTTTTTTGTGTAGGTCACTGATACTTCCAGTGCCTAAAGGGGCTCCAAGAGAGCTGGAGAGGGACTTGGGACAAGGGATGGAGGGACAGAACAAGGGGGAATGGCTTCACACTGAAAAAGGTAATTGTTAGATGGGATACTGGGAAGGAATTCTTGGCTGTGAGGGTGGGGAGGCCCTGGCACAGGTTGCCCAGAGAAGCTGTGGCTGCCCCTGGATCCCTGGAAGTGTCCAAGGGTAGGTTGGATGGGGCTTGGAGCAACCTGGGATAGTGGGAGGTGTCCCTGCCCATGGCAGGGGGTGGAACAGGATGATCTTTAAGGTCCTTTTCAAAGTGCCTTTATGTGTAAAAGAGTTTTTCTTCTCTGAACACCTTAAACACAGTTCCTTTAAAACTTGAAAAAGAGGTGGGTTTAACAGAGTCAACTAAAAATAACCAAAGTAAAGGAGAAAGGAGCAGCCACAATGGAAGCACATTAACCTCAACAAGCCACAGGAAGCTGCTTGCTTGGGGAAAGGTCAGGATTAAATATTTCACAGCAAAAAATCCCGAGGGTTGGGAGCATGGATTCACTAACGATGATTTCTCAGCCTTTGATGACACTTCCTGAAGTGGCCCTGGCCCAGCAGAGCACAAACCTCAGTGGCCCTGCAGTAGGAGGTATCTCAGGGTGCTTGAGGCAACAGGAAGAGGGAACAGATTTTGTCCAGCCTGATATGTTGGGTAATTTGATTTACTTTTTGACCCTGTGAGTAAATGGCAGTAAAGGTCAACTGGGAAAAATACCAGTTTATCTTTGTCTGAAAGGATAAAGAGAAAGGAAGGTTTTTCAGAAACACAGGCCTGAGGGAGAAAGTGGAAAATCTGAAGACTGGGGAAAATGTGGAACTAGGAAGGAAGGGATGTGGGGCAAGGTCGAATGGCAGGAGATTCTGGAAAGCAAAAGAGCCAGGAATCAATGTGGGAGGAAACAAACAACAAATAAAAGCTGAAATAAACTTGGGAGTGGGGAATGAAGAGAGAAAGACAGAAGAACTGATTTCTCAGCTCAGTGGAGAGGTGTAAGACAGGCTTTCCTTGACCTTGTCAGCACAGCTTGGTGTGAGAGCAGATACTCATCTCACACTCTCACTGGTACCTCACCAGCCAGGCCCTGCAGCAGAAGGTGACAAAATAACCACCTACAGAGCCACTGAAGACAATCTCGGGCATAAAAGCAGAGATTCCTGAACTGAAGTTTCAGTAAAATAGGACTGAACTCAGGCAAACCCCCCTGGTGTTATTGCCTGCAATCCTACAAAGCTGGAGCACACACAGGGGATGGGATTGTCCATCAACCAAACAGCACATCCCGACCTCCTTCTGCAGTCTGGCTCTTACTGAAATCAGTGGACACTTTGGATCCAGGGGATCCCGGGGGGGAGTGACTTCAAGCTGAAAAAGGGTGGATTTAGGTTGGATATTGGGAAGGAATTCCTCCCTGTGAGGGTGGTGAGGCCCTGGCACAGGTTGCACAGAGAAGCTGTGGCTGCCCCATCCCTGGAAGTGTCCAAGGGCAGGTTGGACAGGCCTTGGATCAACCTGGGATAGTGGGAGGTGTCCCTGCCCATGGCAGTGGGTTAGAATTATATGATCTTCAAGGTCCCTTCCAACCAAAACTATTCTGTCACTCCATGATTCCATGATAAAACAACAATAAAAGAAAGAGATCATTCTACAGTCTGTGGAATTCAATAAAGAAGAAAAAACCCTTGATGAAAAAAGATCACAAGATCAAAACAGACACGGAAACGTTGCTTGCTAAAGCATCCTCTGATTTTTCTTTGCAGGAAATATTGACTAGTTCTCCCAAAAGCCAAGAGCTCTGTTTGAAGGAGTGACACACTTCAAACAGAAAATAATGCACCGAATTCTCTGACAGTTCGGGGGGGAACAAAAAGGCTGAAATGAAAGAAACTCCTGGGACAGATTTTTATCACAGTTGCGTTACTGGAAATCCAAAGTAATTCCACGGATTCTAACGGGGCTGCTGTGGATTTGCAGCTGTAAGGCTGATCTGCTTCAGGTTCTCCAAAAGAATCTCGAGAGTTATTTAAGCAAACATTAACATCAGCTAGAAAACAACTTCACCAGGGGATGACAATTGTCAGTAGATGCTGCAGCCCTGTGGTTATCAAATTATATGAACTCGAGGGCTTAAGTGGACGCTCCTATGTCCATGTTTAGAAACCCAAGCAATACATTTTATAAATATTGAGTATCTCTCATTTCCAAGTGAGAGCTTTGTGGAGCTCAGAACTTCCTGAAGTGTCATTATGCTCAGATGCATTTTCAGCTTTGTTTTTTAGAGTTGGATAAACAGTGGGAAAAGTGTTCCATGAGAACTTACTTGAATCCTGGCTCAGGCACACTCTTGTCACTGAGAAAACTTGAGGTTTGAGTAGTTCTTTGGATCCCAGAGCTTTGCACTAAGGATAAGCAAACTATTTGGATGGCAGCAGTAATGATCCCATCCTCATTAAAAATGTCTGTGCCACTTAAAAAAGGCTTTTTGTTTAATTCTTTAATTTGTATGGAAGCCACAAACCAGGCCAACCCCTCTCCCCCATCTCCAGATCAATACAGAAGGTCCCACTACAAGCCTTATCCTTCACTTGGACATGGATGGATCCAAAGGACAGAGCAGAATTAAAACACAACATTTTCACACATCTTGAGACTGAACACATCTGGAGACATTTCTCAGTTTTAATTCCTGGAAATTTTTGATTAAATCAGTTTTAAGGGTTATGTTTATCACAAAGAGAACAAGACCTGTCACAGAACAGCCACAGCTAATGATCATCAACTTTCTTTTGACCTTCTTCTAGACTGTGTTATCCAGTCCTCCACAATAGTTAAACTAAGCTCCTTGAGAGCTTCCTGAAGAGAAGGAACTCCATCCTGTTCCCTGTAATTCACTGTGTACACTTCAACCATCATTATCAACATCATTATCAAATTTATGCACCTGACATTTAATATGCTTGTGAAACTTTTGGAGTGCTGGAACAGATGCATAATCAAGATCAAGAAATTCAAAAGCCTGAACTAGGAGCCCTTCAGAACGATCCCAGATGCCACTGAGCCACGTGAGAACACATTTACAGGCTGATAGAAAGGTTTTTACCCCTGTGTTGGCATCACTGCAGACTCTTCCATGTTTCCTCCCCACTGGTATGACCCAGGACACACAGGAGCTCTGTGTCCAGCTGGGATGGAGGCTCAGATGGAGTAGGACACCTCAAACAACACTGAACTCCTGTAGGCAAGACAAATCAACCCTTTAAATATTCATTTTCTGAATAACATGGAGATCTGCCCTGAAGATTGAGAATTCATCTGCCTAAGTAGATGAAAATTTGATGTCTACACAAATTGAGCATGTTTTTACATCACTGGGAAGCTGAGCAGAGCAAGCCACGCAAAGCAGGAAATGTTTTATTTACAGCCCACTCTTGGAGTCAAATCCATTTGATATTTACATTAGTTTATTGTAGGGCAATTTCTAACATCAGTTTAAATGTCCAATATAAGCTTCACATTCACAGTGCAATAAAGCAAATGGCTTCTTCGCTGACCTCCGTGACCTGCCAGATGAAAAAATGATTGCAAAATAGAAAATATGGTTCCATCATGTTGTTCATAGTTGTAATTTCAAATGCATGATTAGCTGTATTTGCATCAGTCACAGGGCCAAGTGAAAGGCCCTGCCTTTATCAAGTGAACACAAGATATGCAGAATTGAAAGCTATAAAAAAATCTTGCCTCGCTCAGCATTGATAAGAGCACAATAAAATGAGCTGTTGCTGCATCCAGGGAACAGAAATAACGTGCAGTTGGCTGAATTCAGCATAGGATGGTGGCATTCTCTGCCTCAGGGAATGCCCTGTCCCAGGAAATCTTCCAGGCCAGGTTGGATGGGGCTTGGAGCAACCTGGGACAGTGGGAGGTGTCCCTGCCCATGGCAGGGGGTGGAATGAGATGATCTTTAAGGTCCCTTCCAGCTCAAACCATTCTGGGATTCTGTGATAAATTCCACAAAGGAAGCACACGTGGGTTGTTAATCAGCGTTGACAACAGGACAGGTCATGTCCCTGATATTTATTTTTAGAAATTCAAACAAGCCAACTACAATATTAGAGAATCACAGAACCATTGAGGTTGAAAAAGATCTCTGAGACCATTGAGTTCAACCTGTGACTGATCCCCATCTTGCCACCCAGCCCAGAGCACTGAGAGCCACTGAGTGCCTTGGACACCCCCAGGGATGGGGACTCCACCACCTCCCTGGGCAGCCCCTTCCAATGTCTATCACCTTTTCCAGAAAGAAATTCTTCCTATTGTCCAACCTAAACTTCCCCTGGTGCAGCTTAAGACTGTCTTCTCCTCTGTCCCTTGTTCCCTGAGAGCAGAGCCCGACTCCCCCCCCAGCTCCCCCCTCCTGTCAGGGAGTTGCAGAGCCAGAAGGTCCCCCCTGAGCCTCCTTTTCTCCAGGCTGAGCCTCCCCAGCTCCCTCAACCACTCCTGCTGCTCCAGCCCCTTCCTCAACTCCATTCCCTTCTCTGGACACACTCTAGCTCCTCCATGTCCTTCCTAAATTGAGGGGCCCAGAACTGGACACGGGACTTGAGGTGTGGCCTCACCAGTGCCAGCACAGGGGAAGAATCACTGCCCTGGCCCTGCTGCCACACTATTGCTGGTACAGTCCAGGTGCCATTGGCCTTCTTGGCCACCTGGGCACACCTGACTCATGTTCAGCTGCTGTCAGCCAGCACCCACAGAGACTTTTCCAGCTTTCCAGCCACTCTGTCCCAGCCTGGAGCGCTGGAGGGGGTTGTTGTGGCCAAAACGTAGGACCTGGCACTTGGCCTTGTTGACACTCATAACATTGGCCTCAACCCATAGATCCAGCCTGTCCAGATCCCTCTGCAGACCCTTCCTACCCTCCAGCAGATCCGCATCCCACTCAACTTGGCATCATCCATGAATTTGCTCATGTCAGACTCGATTCTCTCATCCACATCATCAATAAAGATATTAAACATTTAACACTGAACCCTGGGGACACCACTAGTGACCAGATAACTGGATGCAGCCCCATTCCCCACCACACTCTGGCCCAACCATCAGCCAGTTCTTAACCCAGAGAAGGTGCACCTGTCCAAGCCATGGGCTGCCAGTTAGTCCAGGAGTATCCCATGGGAGAGGCTGCCAAAGGCTTTGCTGAAGTCCAGGTAGACCCATCCACAAGTTCATCCTAAATCCATGCCATTAGTGCTTTTATCTTGCTGACATTGTCACCAGGAAATGTATTAGCATTAGTTTTCTGCTGTGAGGTGACCAAATTTTCCTGGAGCGACAAAGAACTCCAATTTTCTGCCATTTACAGTAACATGAAAAGAGTTTGCAACTGTTCACACAAAACCTCCCCATCCAGAGCCAAATACAGCTTTCTCAGAGAAGGATGAACATTCAAAGGGTATCTCTGTAGCACAGAGAAGTGATTACAAAACAAAGAATGGCTCAGCTTATCAGATCAGTTTTGCTTGTTTTTCTGAGAGCCACCAACCATCAATCAGGAATCGAGTCACTGCCATTCACATCAGAGTGAAGCAGAGATAATTTGATACATAAAGCTCTGAATTAGACAGAATTTGAAGAGGAGTAAGCAGGTGTTATTTTTTTTATTGACTACTGTATTGCTTTAATAAAAACAATCTAATTTTCAAAGAGCTATTTAACTTTTCCCAGCCAAAAATCACATGAAAAACCACCTCCCAGGCAAAGCCTGTTCTAAACTCACACAGCACATCAGATAAAAACACAGATGAATGCTGGAAATTCACTCCACAAGGCATTCCTTCATGGAATTAAGCACTCAGAACTGTAGATCTCAAAGGTCTGTGAAGAACCTTTACTCCAGCTTCATAAATACAATCCCAACCCCCTCATCTCCTTGTAGTTCCTGCTCCAAAGCTCATTGCACTGGCCAGAAAACTCCAGTTTTTCAATCTCTTTTCTCTAATATCAAATATAAAACTCTTGGGTTTGTACCTGAGGGTATTGCTGGTTTGTTCCCACATCATCCCACAAGTTTATGGAAGTTTCACAATATCTGTTCAACTGCTGAGCTGCAGAGACTGTTGCATCTTCTACTGGCCAGTGCTAATTCCCTGTTTCCCTTATCCTGCAGAACAGCTCCATCAAAGAATCATAGAATCAGCTGGGTTGGAAGGAACCTTCGAGATCATCAAGTCCAACCCTTGACCCACTACTGCTGCGGTTACTAGACCATGGCACTGATGCCACATCCAGTCTCTTTTGAAAAATCTCCAGGGATGGAGAATCCACCACTTCCCTGGGTAACCCATTCCAATGTTTGACCACCCTCTCTGTAAAGAAATTCTTTCTAATACCTCCCCTGGCACAACTTGAGACCATGCCCTCTTGTTTTGCTGATGGTTGCCTGGGATAAGAGACCAACCCCCACCTGGCTACAACCTCCTTTCAAGGAGTTGTAGAGAGTGACGAGGTCGCCTCTAAGCCTCCTCTTTTCCAGGCTGAACAGCCCCAGCTCCCTCAACCTCTCCTCATAGGACTTGTGCTTGAGTCCCTTCACCAGCCTAGTTGCCCTCCTCTGGACCTTTGGATCCTTCACCCCTGCTCTGGATCCAGGCTGGGAGAGCTGGGGGTGTTCAGCCTGGAGGAGAGAAGGCTCAGGGAGACCTCAGAGCCCCTTCCAGAGCCTAAAGGGGCCCAAGAGAGCTGGAGAGGGACTTGGAACAAGGGATGGAGGGACAGGACAAGGGGGAATGGCTTCCCACTGCCAGAGGGCAGGGTTACATGGGATACTGGGGAGGAATCCTTCCCTGGGAGGGTGGGGAGGCCCTGGTACAGGTTGCCTAGAGAAGCTGTGGCTGCCCCTGGATCCCTGGAAGTGTCCAAGGCCAGGTTGGACAGGGCTTGGAACAACCTGGGATAGTGGAAAGTGTCCCTGCCCATGGCAGGGGGTTGGAACGAGATGGGCTTTAAGATCCCTTCCAATCCAAACCATTTTGTGATTCGAAGGAGGGGAGGGACTCAGTATATTCTTGGACACTTAAGACACAGGGTTAGTGCTTCACAAAACAAATGCAGCCTCTGATTCCAAAAAAAAAAAAAAAAAATACAAATTTCTTCCCACCTTGATTTCACTCCCTGGATTACAATTGCCTTGATAATTCATTTGAAAACCAAATCCAGCTTGCAACTGTCTTGAAAATTGAGTAACCTCAGGTTCAACTGTATTAAAAAACTTCAGCTTCAGGCAAAACTGATGAAACAGCTCATTCACAGTGATTTCACCAAGCCTTGGCCCTCATTGTATGTTTTTCTGATTACACTTACATTGTGTTACCATTTACCAGCAACACTATTGTATTAGAATATATATCAGCACTGACTCTGACTGCATGTTCTCAGCTTCATCAGCAGCTAAAGACACGCAGCTCGATGCATATTCAGGGCTGTGATGCCATTTCTCAGCTGTTGGAGCAGCTGCAGGAATCAGCAACAAGTTTCACAACTCGAAATAGATGCAACCTTGCAGGATCCTTGGGCTCAGGGCACATCCTGAATCTCATTCCCAGGCTGGTAATAAATCTCCTCTTCATTGTCATTTAATATAGAATTACAGGATCATTTAGGCTGGAAAAGCCTTCAAAGATCGAGTCCAACTGTTCCCCAGCACTGCCAAGGCCACTACTAATCATGTCCCCAAGTGCCACATCCACACGGCTTTGAAATCCCTCCAGGGATGAGGACTCCACCACTGCCCTGGGCAGCCTGTTCCAATGCATGACCACCCTTTCCAGAAAGAAATTGTTCCTGTTATCCAACTTAATCCTTCCCTGGCACAATTGAGGCCGTTCTCTCTCATCCTGTCCTTTGTTCCCTGGGAGCAGAGCTCATTCCCTCCCCCAGCTCCCCCCTCCTGTTAGGGAGTTGCAGAAAGCCAGAAGGTCCCCCCTGGGCCTCCTTTTCTCCAGGCTGAGCCCTCCCCCAGCTCCCTCAGCCATTCCTAGTGCTCCAGCCCCTTCCCCAGCTCCATTCCCTTCCCTGGACACACTCCAGCCCTTCAATGTTCTTCCTGAATGGAGGGGCCCAAAATTGCCCCCAGGATTTGAGGTCTGGCTTCAGCAGTGCCCAGTACCAAGGTGTTGACTTCACCTACTGGTGGTTGGCAGGACCAACTACAGCTACTGAAGATCAAACCCTCTTCAAACACCCATTCTGGTCTTTGGTCCAAACTGGTTTGTTCTGCTCCTTCCAGCTCGTACTGTTTGCTAAACACAGAGTTGAACACACTCTCCGTTTTCCAGGGGGAAGCCAGTGCCTCAGGCAGCCAATCTTGGGGGCAGGAATTCAAGACTGGGGTTGGATAGTTTCTATCCTCAGTAAACAAAATTATTTCCTTTAAATTATCGACCCTCCCCATCCTTCTGAAAAAAAAAACAAACAACTCCTCTAGATCATTTTTTGGTTGAAAGCCATTCTTAGCTCTCTTCCAGGTCATCAGCTCACAAACACATGCACAATTATTCAGGGAACAAACAAACAAATGACATTTTGGTTTTATGCTTTTGCAGCACCAAAAACACTCCAGAGCCACCCATACACAGTGCAGTTATTGTACTTACAGTATTTGTTAGCCCTTTCCCCCTTTGGTGCACGGAAAAATCAAGCATTGTGCCATTCCCACGTGTTTTTATCCATGATTATCTGGCACATGTCACTGCCAGAAGAGCCTGATATTTATTTTAAATTGCTGCAATAATAAGGGAAGTGGTTGTATTAGATTTACATTAAAATCATGTAATGCAAAACATTTAATATGAAAAGGGATTCCTGAACAAATTGTTTGCTCAGTGTGTTTCCCATGCAACCACTCCACTGCTCTTGCAATACCTCAGTAGATAATATTGTAGATATTGTTGTTAATAATACATAGGAACCACAGATCCCCAAGGAATTTCAGTACATATTTGCTGTATTTCCTCAGTTGGCAACACCGTCCCTTCCTTCCCCACTTCAGTGCAAAAACAAACTCTACATGTGCTCACTTACAGTTCTGCCTAATTATATAAATGTACTAATTATACACACTTTTCAAATGGTGATAGACTTCAAAGTAGGTAAATTTTAAATGGTGCCATTAAGGAAATCTATTTGATGATGGAAATTTCTGTAATATCATCTTGCAATCTCCTACCTTGCAATTTTGCTTTCATGTCAGTATTTATTTAATGACAAATAACAGCAGAGAATAAAAGAGATGGGAAAGCAAATTAAAGCTGTAAGATTTGCAGGGTGATATTGGTCAGCAGATTCTAACAGAAAGGAATAAAAGGAATTTGAAAAAGCAGTGGATCTAAGGGAAATAACGAGAAAAAAAGTTCTGAATGACAAATATGAACAGCGGACCTTGCGAAAACACTCTGTTAAATCACATAAACATCTGCAAGACTGATTTCTCCCCACCTTCAGCTACTCAGAAGAAAATATGTCATTGAACACTTCATTTACAAGCACAGTTCTCACACTGCTAAGAAAGACTTTCAGTTTATTTACTTGCAGTTCAGAGCATCTCTTTGCACACAAAATAATTCCGACCGCACGTAGGAACCAGCCTTAAGAGCTCCCCCAGAGCTCAACCCCCCCCAGTCACACACACATTGGGGAACCCCAAACTGTTGCACAGGGTTTCATCACCTGAACCTCCTCTTTGGACCTTCTGACATTAAATATTCACCTCAGCTCCTGGTTCTTTAACATAACACAAGTGAAGTCATCGTATAATTCAGCATATGAACACTGAGATACTTTTAGCACTATTTAAGTCCACTGCCCTGATGACCCAGGCTGAGTGGGGTTTTTTTCGTATAAATTATAAGCATCTATATTCCATATAAATGAAAATAATTTCTATTTCATGAAAGTCATAAGAATTTCTATTTCTCCTCTGCAGAATCTGGATCTTGCTTTGAAAGAGCACGAGGCAGCTCAGACAGCAACCACAATGCAGAGACACTGCAGGACACTAATCCCCCTGCCTTTAGTTAAATAATAGCTTATGTGGCAGGGAAGAGACAGAATCCATCTTCCCTGAAAAACAGGGTTGTACAGAAAGGGAATTGGTTGATCTTCTCTCACACAAATCCTTGTGTCAAAACAAATACTCTTAGTAAGTCACGGGCTGTCACATCCCATCACAGACATTCATGGAATGGCTTCACAGAAGCAACTTATAAGCAGCAGGTGGGTGATCCTGAGTTATGCGGCTCAAATATTGATCAGGACCTTCCCTCAACGTTCAGGAACTCTTGGGTCTGAGGTTTTGGGTTCACCCTTCTGAACCTACAGGGTTCAGAGATGCTGGAATAGCTTTAGGATCACAGATTTCTGCTCTGGTGCAGCCACATGAAAAAAATCTCTTCCAGAGATTCAAAATATCTCTGCATAAGGACCTATTTTTCTGAATAGTTATAAAATGACTCACACAAACCAACACATTCATAAAAGTTGGAATTTAAAGCAACTATGATGCAAGTTCAGTACTGGAACAAGGAGCTTCAACAGTAACACAGAAAATGCACAGCACAAGGAGTGATACTGTGCTCACTGGTGACATCTTTGACCTCTCCTCATATGGGAAGAAATTCCACACCCTTCCCAGTGTTACCTTTTGATATTCTTCCTTAGACCTCAAGGCAGCTTCCATCTGTTCCTGGGAGAACGTGTAGATGGCCGAGCGATACTGAGTGCCAACGTCATTGCCTTGCCTCATCCCTGGAAAGAGAGAAAACATGGAACACCATGAGGATCAGCCTCTCCCCCTCCCTGGGCTGCTGGGAGAAGGTCAAAACATCTGAATTTCATAGAATCTTAGCATGGTTTGGGTTGGAAAGGACTTTAAACCACCTAGTTCCAATCCTCTGCCATGGGCAGGGACACCTTCCACTAAATTTAGGATGCTCCATGCAGCTGGATTGGCACAGTCTCTTCCAGCAGGTACTTTCAGGAAGCCCAAGTCTTTGGTTAAAGAGTCCTGAAGAGATTCGACATCGATACATCCATTTAAATGGCATGCAAATGAAATATGAGCATTTTACTTTTATTACATCACACAGCAGTCAAATCCAGATGCAAAACCTTCAGTAATTCAGCTGCACTCCCCGCAATCCATCTGAAAATATTCATTTTGAACCATGCAAATAGTTACCAAAAATGTTGATTTTACCAAAAAATGTTGATTTTACCAAGTGCTTATAATTTCTCTTGTGCTGGAGGAGTACAAATTAATGGTAGAAAGGTTCAAAATATCTTTGGAGAAAAGCAGTTACTCTTGGCACAGGTTGCCCAGAGAAGTTGTGGACTCGCCATCCCTGGAGGGGTTCAAGGCCAGACAGGATGGGTAATTTAGGCACAAAGGTTTGGTGATATTTAAATAATCCTTCAAAAGACTGGTGGTATGAAGTTGCCCATATACAAATTTCCAAAATGTGAGATGGATTCTACCTGTGAAACTGTAAAATAATGGGTCAAAGCAGAGAGAGGATGATTTCCCCCCTCAGGTGAGCAGCCCAGATTGGGTTTGGTGTTATGTAGTCTTTCACACCTTGTTCCCAATTTTGCTCTCAAGAACATGATTTTTGCTTTGCTGTAATAAAATGTGTTAATTTTGAGTTTTGTCTGGTGGTGTTGATGAACTTGGGTGAGTGAAAAAAAACAAGTCAAACTGAAAATCATCAGAGTTTGGCTTGTGACTGCCACCAGACTACAGAGGCCCCTTTGAAGATTTCCATCAACTCTCAGGACTATGGAGATGAAATGGAAAAGAAAATATATGTCCTGATAGCCCCCAAGCAAAGGGCAGAGGGTAGAGAAAGAGCCTGTGATACTGGGGGAAAAGATGCATCAATATATTATTACTCATTAAATCCTGGTAAGTTTTATTCCTCTTTGTCTTTAGAAGGCAACAGAAAAACGATTTAAAGGACAGGACAATAAACAAATGAAAACTGGCTGAAATATTTATGAACAAAGAAATATAGAAATACTTTAAAATATGTATTAGGGCTAAAATTCCTTCTGATGACCAACAGTTACATAAAAGAATCTGAAACCAAAACATGTTACGGAGTTTTCTGATTATTTGGGTGACTTTTTCACTGGTAAATTGTATTGTTACACCTAAAAACAGTGACTGTGCTCTTCATCAATACTTAATAGTGTCAACTGCCAGGTAGGGAATGTTTTGCTCATTCCTTTGCAAATTCTTTTCAGGGAGCTCTTGTAAATCCAGGGCTACTGGAGAGTTAGGAATAAAATGAGTCTAGGCCAGGAAAGCCTTAGTTTTGCCAGGATATGTTAATGCTAATTGATGTCTGAGCTTAAGCATTAACATTTTACAAATCTATTTATTGCTTAACAAACTATTTAACAACCAACTAGGGAGTAGATTACAAAAATCTCTCTGAATGGGGGATCACTCCACAGTGGGTTAATTTCTACCATGAGTTTAAGAGTATGAGTTTAGCATGAGCTCATGTGCTCTGGGTGAGAAGATAAGATTATTTAATATATGCATGTGCCACCAGGACAGAGTAACGGAGAAGCAAGTCAGCTAAATTAATTTATTGAAGAGAAATTTAAGAGAAGAACTGACTCTGGTTTAAAAATACATTTAGGGAGGGAAAAAACCACAGAAATAAGGATCTTTAGTCTTGCCAAAGTTGCTTAGTGAGGTTGGGCAATTGAAAGGCAAAGTGTAAAAAAATGCAGATGGGAAATAAGGCAACATTGTGTTTCTCCTTTGAGCAATGCACCTAATGCCACATTCCATTCCTGAGGGTTTTAGATCAAGGATAGACATTTTCATAGAATCAGAGGATCATAAAACAGTTTGGATTGAAAGGGACATTAAAGATCATCTCATTCCAACCCCTGCTATGGGCAGGGATGCCTTCCACTAGCCCAGGTTGCTCCAAGCCCCAACCAACCTGGCCATGAAGAGGGATGGGGCAGCCACAGCTTCTTGGGGCAACCTGGGCCAGGGCCTCACCACCCTCACAGACAACAATTCCTTCCCAAGATCCCATCTAACCCTGCACTCTGGCAGTGGGAAGCTATTCCCTGTGTCCTGTCCCTCCATCCCTTGTCCAAAGTCCTTCTCCAGCTCTCTTGGAGTCCCTCTAGGCACTGGAAGGGGCTCTCAGGTCTCCCTGGAGCCTTCTCTTCTCCAGGTGAACACCCCCAGCTCTCCCAGCCTGGCTCCAGAGCAGAGGGGCTCCAGCCCTTGGAGCATCTCCGTGGCCTCCTCTGGACTGGCTCCAGCAGCTCCACGTCCTTGTGCTGTTGTTCCCCAGGGCTGGAGGCAGCTCTGCAGGTGGGGTCTCAGCTGAGGGGGCAGAGGGGCAGAATCCCCCCTTCCCCTGCTGCCCATGCTGTGGGATCAGCCCAGGATACCAAAACTCCCAGAGCTGAACCATGTCAGTGATGAAAGTAGAAAGCTAAGGAGGATTCAGGCTGTGCAATAACAGCCCCTCCCAGAACCAAATGCTGGTTTGGACTGTTAAACCACCTCCATGGAATGAAGAAGACTGAACAGACACTTTATGTATTATCTCAAAGTGCAGCTTTAACGTGATCAAACATCTAAGCTAAAATGTCATTTATTTCCACTATGTTACTTAAATTAATTTGTACCTAAATCTCCCCCAATACATAACTAATATATTATCTAAGCCACAAAGACTTTGGGACGACAAAATAAATTCCTTGTAATAGACATAACCAAGTGCCACTGTTGCTGTTGTTATTTGTAATGACCCTCACACAGACAAACTTACATCTCAAGGGTCCATCACTGACTTTTTAAAACCCTCTGGCAAGTCCTATTTTCTGAGATACACTAACTCAATGAGTAGCAAACAAGGCAAGAAATTCAATTTACTAAACAACTGTGGTAGGATGATTGAGCTTAACAAACTTAACAATCTTGTCTTTTTAAAAAACCACATTTACTGAATAAAAAGTGACCTGTGCTTGGCTCTCTAAAAATTCCACAAGGTATTTGTGCTTAAGTTCTTAACTGGCAGAAGGAATAATTCCTACAGAACATCAGCTGGATCTTCTAGGAAAATGCTGGTTTCCTCCAACTGTGCTGCAAGAAGTCTCAAAGTCATTCAACCTGCCAATTTAGGGATAGTTTTTAGGGTAGTTCCAGGGGATAAATCTTTTCCTCAAGGACATAATAAATAGGCAAATCTGTCAGTAGAGCCTGATCCTCCTTTTCATTTGAGGTTGAGATCATACACAAGTTCCTAAAGTTGTTAAGAAAATATATTAACCCTGGGGAATCATGGAATGACTTAGGTTGGACCTCTAAGATCACCGAGTCCAACCATTTCCCACCAGTGCCAAGGCCACCACCAACCCATGTCCCCAAGTACCACATCCACATGGCTTTTAAATTCCCCCAGGGATGGAAACTCCACCCCTGCCCTGGGATCACCTGTCTCCCTGACCAGGTGATCAGGAACACATCCAACAGGGACAGGAACAAACATACCCTGGAGTTGTAGGACTGGCACTTGCTGCTGGTGCCTGAGACAGTGAAAATCAGCTTTTATGCTGGGAACAGCCACAAAATCTGTCACCAAAGAGATGTTTAGACAGAGAGACTGATTTCAGAGCTGATAAAAAAGTAGAGAATTTCCAGCTTTCTAGCAAAAGACAAAAATATGTCTGGATGTGGTGCCAAAGTGTATAAGTCCAAATCCTGCGTGAGCACTGGCCAGTTGCTGTGAGCTCTTGTTTCTGCAGGATGAGGAAGAATGAGGGCACCTGGAGCTCTAAGTGTGTTTAGATGTTGGGCAGGGATTATATCCAGGTCTTTCACTTTGGCTGAGCAAAGCACCTCAGCCTGGACCACTCTGGAGAACATAAAATGTCCCCACTGTGCCAGCAGAGACCAGAACACCAATTAATCACTAAATGCTCTCAAGAGCTCAGCACTTGTTTTATATGAAACAGGAATTTGTGGCCAGAGGATGGTAGAAAGAAAAGGGAGCTGTGAGGCTCTCCCACATCCTGCAAAAGGAATGATTCCCAGGTTGAGATTGCCATGGAATATGAACACATGTCCACTGGAAAGGTGTTATTTGCCCAAATGTAGAGAACAGGCAAAGAAATGGCTCTAAAAAGCTCTCTCTTACCAACACTTTGGTATCTTCTGATGCACCTGGCTAGGGGTGATTTAATTTTGGTCTCCCCCATATTCTCTGGCATCAGAGCAGTAAATACCATCTCTCTTTTGGTTTGAAGGACCAGAATATGGACTGGAATATGGACTCCCTATCCATGGAAGTGTTCAAGGCCAGGTTGGACGGGGCTTGGAGCAACCTGGGACAGAGGAAGGTGTCCCTGCCCGGGGCACGGGGCTGGAACAAGGTGATCATTAAGGTCCCTTCCAACCCAAACCATTCTGTAATTCTATGATTAATAAAAAAACATATTTCCCAGTACTTTTTTCTTAAGGAATTGCCAACAAGCAAATCTGGTTCAAAATGGTGAATCTTTTATATATCACCTATAGAAAGCTAAAGCAAAAGACACTTTATTTTATTGGCTAAATCAAGGAATTCTTTTGAAGACTCAATCCTCTAATGACTTGAAAGTAATACTTAGACACCACTCCTTATCTTCTCTCCATTTAAAAATAATAAAAAAAATGTAATGGTATCATCCTTCAACTTTGCTATTCCCAGAGGATCCCAGGCATAATGGAGATAAATGACTGAGGTCTGTGAGACTCTTCTCTGCCATCCAGTGAAATTTTAAAGGGCAGTTCACAGCTCTTATTTTTATCATAATTTTTTCTATGATTTATAGACTTTTCTGCAGCTGTCACTTATTTTCTTATCCCCACAGAAACCTGATACACTGATTGGTCGTTTTCTTTTCCCCAATCAATCCTTGCTGAGTTAAGACTAATAAAACTCCTTCTTCCAGCTCATCATAGAATTATTTAGTAAAAATCAATTGCACCATGTCACCCTGGCTTGATGTCATCACTCACTATAATGATTACATCCATACAGCTTAAAAGTTGCCAAGGGAAAGTAAAACTCTTTATAGCATATGATTAAAGGAGAAAAATGTTAATAGGAAAGAAGTTAGTTACAGGGCTGTGGATTGAGAGTTCTTGATGATTTTCAAGGTGCTGTGGTGCAGGAAGGATAAATGAAATATAAAAGAGTTTCTTCAGAAGGTTAAAATACATCAATGAGCTTGGACATATTAAAGGAAACTTTTCCACTGTCAACAGAGCCAAAGGTTCAGAAAGTTTTCAGTAAACACAGTTTTCAGTGTCAAGGAGGAAACTGTATTTCTGGTCTTCTTTTGAAAAAAGAAGATGGTATTTGAGATGATCTTCAAGGTCCTTTCCAACCCAACCCATTCTGTGATTCACATTCCATATGCAGTATTGTTTCTCTAACAGTTCATATACAAAACATTACAAAACTTCACATTACAAAACTAGAAAAGCTCAAGGAAGCCTTGGTTTGAGAGAAGAGTTCCCTGTATGCTTCATTATTAATTCATTCAAATATAATATTCCTTAAATGCTCTTTGAACACTCTCTGACCTTTGAAGGAGGTCCATGATCTCCTTGAGCCCAGGAAAAATCTCATAGGTTGGTTTTGATGAATATCAAAAAGCTCAAGTTTTAACTGTCACTGGCAGACAGGAATTTGAATCCACTTCTAATTATTAATTGAAAATACATATTTACCAGTAGTGCCTAGAACAGATGAATAGAACAGTGAATTATAAACATAAATGATCCTTAATGGCACTAAACTTATTGTAGGGAACTTTTAACTTCAATCAAACATGATTTAACATTAATCAAAAGTTAAATGATTAGTTTTAGATAAGTTTTTAGACTTTTTCTGTCATAAAGAGACATTAGGCTTTTGCAAAGGTGCCTTCTCTCAAAAATCTCTCTCTTGAGATGGATGAACCTTGACCTGCTGGAGCAGGTCCAGAGGAGGCCACAGAGATGCTCCAAGGGTTGGAGCCCCTCTGCTCTGGAGACAGGCTGGGAGAGCTGGGGGGGTTCATCTGGAGAAGAGAAGGATCCTGGGAGACCTGAGAGCCCCTTCCAGTGCCTAAAGTGGCTCCAAGAGAGCTGGAGAAGGACTTTGGACAAGGGATGGAGGGACAGGACATAGGGAATGGCTTCCCACTGCCAGAGGGCAGGGAGAGATGGGATATTGGGAAGGAATTGTTGTCTGTGAGGGTGTTGAGGCCCTGGCACAGGTTGCCCAGAGAAGTTGTGGCTGCCCCTGGATCCCTGGAAGTGTCCAAGATCAGGTTGGATGGGGCTTGGAGCAACTTGGGATGGTGGAAGGTGTCAGGGTTGGAATGAGATGATCCTTAAGGCCCCTTCCAAATCAGACTATTCCATGATGCTGTGAACATGGGAAAGGAGTGAGATTTTTATTAATATTTATTGGTGCAGCAGGAACAGCTTCCAGGTTTGGGCAACCAAAAGCTGCCCAAACAGATGTCTCCTTTGGGGAGAGTCAAATGTGTTGACTAGATCTCTACCAACATCCATGGGTGCTGAATCTCTCCATGCCTATGGAAACATCCAAATTCAGGTGGATTTAGCTCAGCTCATCCCACCTGACAAGTCTACACTGGTCAGACCAACCTGACTGAAGATCTTAACATTCTTCAAACCTAAGTAAGTGCACAGAGCAGAGATGTCTGGAGGAGACTGAAGGACATGACAGAGGGCATAAAGGTGCTCCACATTTTCTGTGGCACAGATGGAAACTGGTATAATGCACAAGAGGACCTGACATGGAAAAAGACATTTCTGTTTCAGCATCTGATTTGGGCCCTCTTTGCCTATTTTATTTTCTCCATAGATTAGCTGTGCTGTGATGCTGGAAAACAACTGATCATGCGAAAAAATATAATTAAGAAACACAACAATTCAGGTCTGGTGCTGCACAGGGCTTGGTTATGGAATCACACACATTTGTGTTGTTTTCTTTATGTGCCTTCTCTTTTCTCTTCATTTATCAGTTGTTCACTGGTGTGTTGCCTCAATTCAGACACGTGTTAGCACTGTGAATCTAAACCTACTACGATCCACCAGGTGCTGTTGCAATAGCAATAAAAATAATTAGTGATAACAAAAATAACAGTGTTGTCATTCGCCTTTATCAGCAGATAAGCTCAGGGGACACTGCTCTCTCCCAACACAGACAACTGAGCTCTTATAAATATGCAGGAGAAAATTGCAGGCGGAGAAAAACAGTCATTCACTGAAAATATTGTTGTTCAGAAGAGAGTCAGCTTTGACCTCTTGTACCTAATTATACACGAAAACAAAGATTAAAAGCCTACTAATAATCACCATAAACTATGATTAATGAAGCCACGCTTCAGTGCCTCAGATTTCTAGACCCAAGTACAGTAAATTCACTGGCGAGTTATTTGAAGAAGAAAAGAATGTTTGGTATCACTTTGTTTCGACTTTGTCTGTTGCTTTCCTTGCCTAAAGATTAGGAAGAGTTCATCCAAAAATTCTGCAGGAAAACACATTCTGTGGTTGCTCTTTTCTAATTCTATAAACACACATGAAATTCTAGATGCTATTATTCCCACCACATCAGCTTCATGGAATCATGGAATGGTTTGGGTTGAAAGGACCTTTAAAGACCATCTCGTTCCAACCCCCTGCCACGGGCAGGGACACCTTCCACTATCCCAGGTTGCTCCAAGCCCCATCTCGTCTTCAAGGAAACATTTTCTCATCCTCAAGGAACTATTTGATTACTGACCTTCACAATACTGAAAGATAAAGTTAATTTTTAGTAGTTCTGGGGAACTGGTTGACACATCCTTGTCAGATATGAAACAAACAGCCTAAAAGTAGTTTAAAGGTAAGAAGAACTCAGAGCCCAGAAGGAATTTTGCCCTTGAGCCAGAATTGATTCAGCACCTCATAGTGCAAAGAATTCAGCCTTGTCAGCAACCACCCTAATAATTCCCTTCATTAGAAAAGATGCAGAGAAAACAACATCTCCCAAACTGGAAATATAGGTCAGTAAAAGTCTATTCCAATTTACATGGATAAGAAGAGTCCAACGTGCAAATTAGGTCACGACAGCTAAAATTCCTGGGGACCCAAAGCAGTCTAATAATACCAATTTATTTTTAATGCTTGTTTAGTTCTAGAGGAACACAAAGAATGGGAACAACAGAACACGAGACATTTTGGTCCATGAAAGAACTGAAGCTGCATCCTCAAAGTGCAGCACTGGGTAAACATCACTGGCAAAGACTTTACTACTGACTTTACTACTGACTTTACTACAGGTATTTTGGAGGTGATTACGGGCAAGGGACTAAAGTGGAGGCTGGTGGGATGGGTTGACATCAGTCAACTCAACTGTCCCACCACTGGCACTTCATTGGAAAGAGCAGGAATTAGAAGAACCTGAAGTCAAGAGAAGACACTGTCTCAGAAGTCACTGTCTCCTACCAAACAACTCAGTGCACAGTTGAACGTTCAAACCTGCAGGAACCAAGACACATTTATCTTTATTGTGCCTCAGCACATTGACTTCCATGGCTTTTGTTCATTCATCAACACAGAGCTGTGTTTTAGTCGCTTCCTTCAGGAGCCTCCCAGCAATGTCTTTGCCACTGATTTAATTAGCATCCTCTCCACTGTATCCTCCAAGTCATTAATGAAAATATTGAAGAGTATTGGACCAAGAATGGCTCCCTGAGGGGTTGGTAATTCTGTTTTGAATATATTTAATATGCCTGGTGACAATAGATTTTGTATTTCTGCTGTGTTTTTGTTACACCTTTAATAATGCTGAAACCATCAAGAATCTTAATAACCCTTGAAATCCACGACAAAGGTGCTTTAATCTGAGACTTGCAAATGTAATTCGAATTATTAAGGGAAGCAAGTGAGAGAAATGTAAAGGAAAAAGATAAAAAATGGTTATATTTTACAGGGAGAGATTCTCTTTTTTCCCCCTTTAATCTCTAAAGGAAGTTCCAGGCCTGTAGCAGAATTCATAATGCTGCTTTAGGGTCGCTGTAGCGTTTTTTATGTGTACAGCTGTTCTTCCACTGGTATAAGTAGACACATCTGCTCATTAGCAATACAATGTCATTTCTAGTGTCTAATTTTAATTATTTGCAGATGATAGATTCCTTATGCAATGCCTAAAAAAAGTACAGTCCTTCAAAAACTGGTGAGAAATAAATATACCCTCTGCAACTAAAGTGGGTCAGCACAACGAAAAGCAGATATTAATCTGGAGAATTCCTGTCTCAGCACTAAGGCTAAATGCCAGCGTGTTTGGAAGGTCAAAGGGAGGAGAAAAGGCTTGTACATCTTTTCTTTCTCATGTATACACAAAACATATGGGCTCAGAGATGTTCTGAACGGATCTGGCAGGTGATGAGTTTGTTGTAGGACAGATGGTCCTCAACTGCTGGAAAAATATCAGTGCTGCTTACATTTCCTGCACAAACACAGGCAAGATAAGGACTTCTCCATGACAGGAGGGGGGAATGGGATTACTCCCAGTGACTTTGGGTCTTGTACGTTCACAAAGAATCTGTGAGGCCTCGAGGAAGTTTCCTGGGTGGCCATGGGTGGCTTTGCCCTTCGCCCCATTTTGTCAAAGGGCGGCCAAAACTACTCTCAGCTCCTGCCACTAATTCAAAAAACCCAAACAGGAAGCCAGAAGGAATGAAAAAAGGGTGGGATTTGTGTACAACAGGGGACTGTAGTCGTACCTAAGACATGGGCTGGGAAGGATTGGGTGCTTCTGATGAACGTGGGGAGCAGAACTACCTAAACAAGCACCTGTTTTGGGTTGTACTCAGAAAAGAAAAGAGCTAAGGGAGGCAAAGGATTTTTCATTTCTCCCAAATGGGTTTTCATAGAATCCCAGAATGGTTTGGGTTGGAAGGGACCTGAAAGATCTCTTTCCACCCCCTGCCACGGGCAGAGACACCTTCCATTATCTCAGGTTGCTCTACAGATAAATGAGGTTTTTTGCGTGCTTGACCTTTGAACAGCCAATGAGTCTTTCTTTAAGGTCTTCTTGGAGTGGGTTGAAATCTTTGACACACAAAGAACTTCACCCAGGGTCAGGAGAACCATGAACACTGAGATGTTTTACAGGAGTCACCTTGGCACCACAGCAAACACATTCCTCTGGTATCAGCTTTTTCCAAAGGTTTGGAGAAATAGTTTTTGACACCTCACAAAGAGCGGCCAAACTTTCTGATCAGATCAAATATGACATGTTCCTCCCTGAACCTAAGCACAGTGGGGTTTGGAACTGGCTCGTGCACTGCAGGACAGGGCTGATGCCAGAAGGGTGGTCCCATTTACAGTCACGCTCCTGGCGATTTAAATCCTGGTTGAAAATCCCATTTCACTTCCATTCATGCAGCTTGATTTTCAGCTTGAGCAGAGGACTTTGGCATTGCCAGTGTCAGCATAGAGGTTGTATCCTGTGGAAAGCTTTGGGAAAGAGGAGCAAATTGCCCTTTTCCCTGACAGTGAAGTCAAAGATTAGTTTACAGCAATCGTGAAACGCAGCCTGAGGCACAACACAAACTGTCCCAGCAGAACCATTGCCAGGGTGCAATTTTAAGGAGAGTCAGGCTTATATCTTCAAAAAACCTGGAAAGTTCTGAAGGTTGGCCCCATTAGAGCAAAAAATAGGCAATACAGACTCTGCCCTACACATCTAGAAACTTCAGAAAAACAAAATTATCCACAAAGTGATTAGTCGGAAGATTTTTTTTTTTTTGCTATATTTTCAGCCTATCATGACCATTCTCCTTTTCTGTATGACTGACAAAGAAACAACGATCTCAGAGCACTTACAGAGCTATACAGAGCAATCCTCTGGTAGATAAGATCATTCCTGGGAGGGAAGGAATGCTGCTCCCAGCACCAGAGGCTGAGCAGAGATGACAGCCATATGCCACTTGGCAGAAGTCACGGGGTTGTTTGTTGCTTTTTCAGGATCCCAATTCTAATGAATTATAAAATAGAGCCTAAATTAATAGTCAAGAGGACTTTATCAGGGCCCCACGCTTAGGAGATGCTCATCTGGGAGAATCTCTTTCAACTCAGAGACTGACTTGATCAAAGGTTCTTGCTTTTCAATTGACTTCTGTACAATCCTCACACTCAAGAGCTTCATGAAACAAGAGCCAGGCTGCTTCCCAGAGACAATTCGAATCCCAGTGAGATGTCAGTCTCATCTTAAAGGCCAACTGCTTGGAAAGCAGGAATTTCTGAATATTAATGCCCTCCTACGACAATGAATGATGGGACTGCCAGTCTGTGCTCTTTAGCAACTTGGTACCAACCAGGCTGATATTTGAAAGGTCTTTATCTGCAACAATGTACATATTTGATGTTTAATGACATCAGAACAATCACACAAGTGCATTATCTCTGCTGGGAGTAGAAGGGATGAAATGGTGTTAGCCCAACTTCTGGAAAAAGATAAAACAGACAAAGCTTTTATACTTTGGAGTAAGCTGTACTCAAGAAGTCCAGCATTCACTGCCTGTATGAGATACTGGATTCAGCCAAAGACTGTGCTGAACTTCATGAATAAGAAATCTTTCTAATTTATCCACTTAGTAAAAAACTTCTCTTTGACAGACCAAGTCCTGCATTCCCATAAGGCTGCCTAAATAAAACTCACTGTGTGCACACAGTTGAACCTCAGGGAAGGAGAAAAATATTGCAGGTCAGAGAGTTAACTCACTTTTAGTGTCTTTACATAAAACCACATTTCCCACAGGCAGCTAAAAACAGGGAGGAGATGCAAATCAAGGCAAAGAAACAATCCCACCTGAAAGATGTTTTGCTCAAATTTGAAAGGGGAGATAAACATCCCATCTCTGTCTTACAGAACTAAGAAATTTGACACAGGGACCTCGTGGCTTAAGTTCTCCTCAAATCAAGAAAGGTGGCAGAGATGGGATGAGCTTTGCAAAGTTTCTGAACAGAGATCAGAAACACAGGATCACTTAGGTTGGAAAAGACCTCAGAGATCATGGAGTCCAATTTTTGACCCATCCCCACCTTGTCACCCAGCCCAGAGCACTGAGTGTCACTTCTAGTTGTTTCTTGGACACCTCCAGGGATGGGGACTCCACCACCTCCCTGGGCAGCCTCTTCCAATGCCTGACCACCCTTTCAGTGAAGAAATTCCTCCTGATGTCCAACCTGAACCTCCCCTGGCACAGCATTAAGGAACCATAAAAATACACAGGCAAAGCAACCTGTCCAAGGCTGTGCTGTATAAAGTCTTCCAAGAACGTTCCCATCATCTCAGGGGGTAGAGTGATGCTCTCAATTTTGGTAAATTATTACAGAAGAACCACTTGGAAATTCTATTCCAAGCTTAGTTAAGGTTTAGGAATGTTTACACCAAGCACTGCAGTGCCACAAAGATGCCTGAGACAGTTGTGAGTGACACGGGTACCTCCACAGCTCAGTGTCAGGCAGAGATGGGAGCTCACATCCCAGAGGGAATACCAAGATGGGAGCTCACATCCCAGAGGGAATACAGACACATTAGCATGGCCCTGGGCCTGGGATAAGTAGGTGATGTTTCCCCAGCTACCAGAAATCAAAGAGTGAATCACACACCCACCAGCACCCAACCTTCTGACAAGCACAGACTGGGACTAATTTGAACCTCAGTTATTGAGAGTGCAAGGGGAATACAAAGATATAATGTCACCATTTTACTTTGGTTTAAAGCCAGAAGGAACCATAAAATCATCTGGTGAACTGATTTAACCTGTTACCACAATGATTACACTTTATCCACGCACCACTGTGTCCAGGTAGTGAATTCCAGTCAGCCCAAAGCCCTGAACTCCTTTAGAGTGTGGGCCACAGGCTGAGCCCAACCACACCCTGCCAAAGCCAAGGCTACAGACATGGCAGGTGACTGGTTAGGGGGTGGTTGTCCAAATTATTCCAGCAGAAATCCATTCCTCATACTGCTCTGGAAGGCGAAGAATCTCATACTCCTGCCCACCAGCTCCCAGCTCTGGCAATCAGGATGAATCCAAACACGTGAGCAAGACATATGGACCAATTATCCCAAAATAGGAATCTCTGCTGTATCAAAACAACCAGTCCATAGAATCACACAGCCCCAGAATGCTTTGGGTTGGAAGGGACCTTAAAGACCACCCCATTCCCTGCCATGGGCAGGGACAATTTCCACTAGCCCAGGTTGCTCCAAGCCCCGTCTAACCCAGCTTGGACACTTCCAGGGATTCAGGGGCAGCCACAGCTTCTCTGGGCAACCTGTGCCAGGGCCTCACTATGCTCACAGCCAAGAATTTCTTCTCAATATGCCATCTAAACTATCTTTTGTCAGTTTGAAGTCGTTTCCTCTTTTCCTGTCACTCTAGGCCCTTGTAAATAGCCTCTCTCCCTGTTTCTTGTAGGCTCCCTTCAGGTACTGGAAGATCTCAGTTATGTCACCCCAAACCTTTCCCTTTTCCAGGATGAAAGAAAGAAGTCACCCTCTGGTGATGGCCAATTTCTGATAACCCAAAGAAAAAAGAAGAAAAAAAAACAAACCAAGGGAGAAAACCTCCTTTCTGACCCCTCAGAGCAAACCAGGAAGGCCCAAGAGCATGAAGTGAGGATGGTTAACGTTGAATCAGAGAAATGGTTTGGAAGGGACCTTAAAGACCAGTTCCAACCCTCTTCCATGGTGGGTCTGTCAATGCAGAGCTGCAAGTACTCCAGGGATGTGCAGACAAATGTCCCTGAACCAACCAGAAGGGAAGGGGTTGGGAAGGTAGGCTCATAAATCACCAGCGTGGGCCACCATCCTTGACAGACACAGAATTTCTTCTCCTGACTCGAATCAGGTACCTCTTTTAAAATGATAAAATATCTCATCTCAGAGACTCGAAGTGATGGTGATGGAAAAAGACTCCAGTGCTTAATTACACTGGGAGATGTGAAACTGTTTTATTCCGAGGTAGAACTTTTCAAACTTCAGCTTCCAGCTACTGGAGCTTGTCCTGGTTTATCAGGGGTCGGGTTGTCAACTCACTGTCAGGTTCCTGCAAGGGTTCCTTGATCATGGTGTTCACAGAATATCCTGAGTTGGAAGGGACCCCACAAGGATCATCCAGTCCAACTCCTGGCCCTGCACAGGACACCCCAACAATCCCACCCTGTCCCTGAGAGCATTGTCCAAACACTTCCTGAGCTCTGGCAGCCTTGGGAAGTGACCATTCCCTAGGGAGCCTGTTCAGTGCCTCACCACCCTCTGGGGGAAGGACCTTCTCCCGAGATCCAACCTGAACCTCTCCTGACATAGTGCTGTGTTTCTTCAACTAGTAGAACGTGTTTATTCCCAGCACCAGGCTGGTTTTCTGGACTCTATACCCTTTCTCTCTCTCTCTTCAAATGCCCAGCAGTATTTCCATATGATCCCTGGGATGGCAACTCAGGAACTGCACAAAATGTTCTGATTTTACTGACCCTGCAGAGAGAAAACAGCTTTAACACTCTTGATTAAGGCCCTTTTCATACAAAAAAGAGTTTCAACAACCACTTTTATCTCTGCATTGTACTCTGGGCTCACTGAAAGACACTTATCCACAACAATCCCTGAATCCCTCTTACTCTTTCCCAGGAATGGCATCACATTTTGAAGGTATCAACTGCATTTTTTTTCTTATTCCCAGATGTAGTAAAAAGTGGCATCATTATGAGAGCTGTTAAAACAGTGCAATGAGTTACTGTGTGCAGTATTTCTGGGAAATGGTAGAAAGGATGATGTTTATTGGAACTACATAAACATGCAAAATGTTTTCTCAACACAGTTTCCCATTTCTGTTTGCACAGATGTGGGAAATGTCACCACAAAGCCCTTTCCAAGAAAGATAAATTAAATTAAAAGGTCTGAATCAGGCAAATAGATGGAATGATCCACTGATGCCTCCACACACCATCTCTCACCTCTTTTTGCTCCTTTTTTCTAATCATAAAGTATATTCACTATCATTGAAGAATACAAAACCCCCAAATTTTTATGACTGGTAGAAATGAAATGAAATAAAATGAAATTAAATTAAATGAAATAAAATGAAATGAAATAAAATAAAATAATAGAGGTTTTGAATCTGCAAAGAAATACACGTTAATTTAAGGCACAAAGGACATTACAGCGTAAATTGTCATAATCAAAGTTGAAAAGAATTTTCCATTGTCTCCTGAGCCACTCTGTGGGAATTTTCCCAGCCCAGCCAGCTGGAAGGGAGGAGGGGCATTGTGAGGTTCTGTGCTCTCATTCTCTCTCTCCCTCTCTTTCTCTGTCAATAAATGTCTGCAATCATATTCTTGAGCTCCAGTGTGATTTCAAGGTTCATCTCTTCCATGCAGCTCAAACACTAATTATCCCAGCTGTAATTAGTAAGATAATTAAATACTGGCTCACTCATCACTCTACCTTGTGTCGGGTCGTGATTCTCCCAGAAGACCTTGAGCAGTTGCTCAAAGCTGATGTTTTCTGGCTGATAAACCACTCGAACGGCCTCGGTGTGACCAGTCCTGCCTTCAAAGACACAATAAAATCAGGGGAGAATTAACCAGGGCACATTCAGGTTTTTTCTACCTGAGATACAAAGCACAACCCTTTTCTATTTTCCTAAAATTATTCTGATTTGCCACCATTTATTAAGTTTTTTACACACGATTTTATACTTGTTCGGACAAGGCCATCATGAATAAACCATCCAGAGAGGCAATAAGGTAAGACAGAGATGATATTACAGCAGTTAAAGGAGAAAAAAATTAATACTTTTTAGTATGTTTGTAACCAAAAATTAGTAAAATATTTTAAATATTCCAAATAGAGCATTAAAACATAAAAACATGTGTGTCTAAGTTGTCTTGAAATACTGAAACTGGGTTTGGTTCTGAGGGGATATGGATAAAGGAATTGATAATAAAATAATCATAATTACTATATAACAGCAATAATATTGATTATAAAAGCAAATTTCAAGGGTGTGTTTACACAAGATCACACAAATAATTTGAAGTTAATTTACAATATCCAAACCACTGATGCCAACAGAGCCAAAAGAGTCAGAGTCTGAACTTTAAACTTTATGACAGCAGATGAAGGACAAGGAAGATTAGGAGGTGCTAGAGCATATAAAACAATATTATGTCTATTTTTCAGTTACATTGCGAACAGAATTTCTTCATTTCGTATGTGTTTATGACTCATAATGTTATTGAAAGATCCACCTTCAGAAAATACGAAGGCTACATAATTCACTTCAATTCTAATTAATAGCTATATTGATGAGTTTAGACCTCTCAGGGGGAAAGTCCATTGCACTGAGCACTACAGAAGCATTTTTTATTTTATATATATTATATATTTTATTATTTAAGAAATTAAGCATATCTGTTGTCATTATATATTCATGAATGGACAAAAAATCTTATTCTTCATTGAAATCATAATAAGTAAATACTAAAATAAATAAGCTGGACAACCACATCTGCCTTTTGGTGTGGACATAACAAGCTCTTTGATCACACCAGGGAGGCTTTTATTTCATTTATATCAAAAGAAACTCCAGATTTACCCAATTGACTTCAGTAGAATTGTTGAATTTCATGCAGGGCAGCAACCAGATGATTCTGGCCCAGTGATGGGTCCTGAATGAGTTGTCACCAAACAACAAAAATCAGAATCTGTGAGTAAACTGAGGAGGTGTTTCAGTAGAAACACCAATTCAGTACCAAGAGAAATGTGAATTAAATTTAAAAAAAAAAAAAAAGTAGAAAGAAATAAAAAGGATCTTTGCATATATTAAAGAGACATGATGGGGAAAGACGTGACAGCATTTTATCAGTTAATGGGGCACCTGAAATGAAGAAAACCTAAATGAGGCACAGAGAGCTGGTCTAGCTCATAAAAAGGATTTAAAACTGGGATCAAATATAGTCTGGAATGCAGAGGACTAAAAGAAGACACATCTGGGATATCTGTAATCTAGATTTTGATAAAACCAAATTGGTTCCTATCTCATGTACTTCACAGTGCAACCAAGATCAGCTCACTGAGATTAAAAGAGAACATCAAATTCCACGTGAAGCCGTGTCATCCCATCCTCCAGGCACTGTCCAGCCACAGGGTGACCCAATTCCCTCTCTCACACTCTGCCTTTTGCAGTCCAGGGAAGCAGCTCGTTATCTAAAGTCAAATCCTGCTGGTAGGAAGCAGGAAGGATCAGACATTTAGCAGAATAAAAATACAAGTCAGAGATAATTGGCTTAATAATAAAGTGAAATGGTCTTTCATATCATGGCAAGAACTGACCTTAGGTCAGGGATGGAATTTATTCCAGATCTCCTGGTTTAATATGGACCATCAGTGAAAATAATGAATTTTGCCATAGTTGAAGCCCAGGCTGGAACTTTTGTTGTTGCTGGAGATAAGGAAGGAGAGCAACCAGCCAGTGGTGTGTCCTGCTCTTGCAAACCAACATTGTACAACTAAAAGGAGATTAAGGAGTGACTTTTTACTTCGATATTTTAATTTTTATTTCAATTTTTATTTCTGTTTTTATTTTTATTTTTTGTAAGCCAACGTGAAGCCTGTGAAAGGTTCCTCTCGCTCAGGAGCAGATTGCTTGTCGAAGATGAACAGCTTTAGATCACAGGAGAATTGCCTAAAGAACTTTGAAACAACAGAGGCATTACCTTCCCTCTCGACTGAAGCAGCAATTACACCTTGTCAACACTGTCTGCTCTGACTAATCCAGAAGTTCAAAGAATCAGCATTTTTTTTTCCCTCAGAATAAGGAAATAATGGTGTCACTCTGAGAACCACAACCTGACCTCGAGAAAAAAATCCTCAGATGTGCTGTAACAGACTGTTAGAACTTATTTCAAATCAATATTCATCCTCAGAGGAACAGAAAGGAAATAATCCTTCTGGTCCTACCTGGTTCACCTCTAATTTTCCTCAAAGCCTTCCCACAATCTGGTGGATTTTCTATCAGAATTAGCTGTGGTTATTTGTAGTAAGAACAATCTTGGTTATTGGTGGGAAGCACTCCTACTTCCCAACAATTTTAGTGGGAACAAAACCAATCAACTGGGTACACATATGAGGAAAAAGGAAAAAGAATGGAAAAGGCTCCAGGTGGGACAGATTTACCACAACATTTCCTAGAAGAAGGACAGGGAGAAAATGGTATGAGGGGACAGGAAAGGGAAAAGAGCAATTTCCCACAGGTGCAACACAACCCACAAGAAGGAGTCAGAAGTTCCTATGAGGTTAGCCCAAGGAGCAAGTGGAAACAACCACTCCCAGCCTGGTCTAGTGGAAGGTGTCCCTGGCCATGGTAGGGGATGGAACTGGATGACCTTTAAGGTCCCTTCCAACCAAACCATTCTGTGATTCTGTGATTCTGTGATTCTGTGATTCTGTGATTCTGCGATTCTGTGACTCTGTGATCCTATGGCTAGTGCTGAATATGACTCCTCTGCAGCCAAAGTGGCATAAGGGAACTTAAATTGTATTGTGTTGATCTTCTCATTTCACTTTTTAGACTTTCAGTTTGACTATGAGAACAGATTCATCCTGTTTCCATTTGGGTTTCATACTTTTGTTACACTACAGAGCCAAAAAGGCACAGCATCGACCCAGCTCACCACTCCTCTGTACTGTGAAAAAAAATAGACTGAGATATTTCTAATTAAACCTTTTATGTAAGAGTTCATAAAATGGAGAGGAAGTAAGCAAAGAGAAACAATAACTCCAAAAAGCTGCATGTCTTTAACAAGAAATCGAGCTGAAAGGATTTAAAATGGTCAGTGATAGATGGAATTCTCTCAGTGACATTCAGCTCTTCACCTCAGTGCCTCCTTCAGAAATTCTCCTGAAACATTCATTTATATTGTCAGAATCAGTGTCCTCAGCTCACCTCCTGCTTTTAATTAGCTGATTTTTAATATTCCACACCCAAAGTTTTACTGATTATGAACATTTCCAGAAGCTTTCTCCCCAAAACCCCTCGATGTTTGAATTACTTTAAATAATTTATGAAACCACCAAATATAATTTCATTTGCTGTTAATTGTGCAAATAGAAACCCTTTATTTATAGGAGCCATTATGGTATTTCCAGTTCTGGTTCTCCTTCAGCCCTAGAAGGGGCTCAGCCGTCGAAGAACCTCCCTGCAGATGGGAAGACTTTATTACACCGAGGGCTATGTGCCAAGAGCAGATTGTCTGTTTATCCTGTATCCATTTCCCACTTAGAAAACATCACCTCTCTCAGAGGATTAGAGACAGAGAGCTCCTTCAGCGAGGATTCAAACCCTGGCAAAAATGTCCCTGTAAAGAGCAATAGAAAAAGACATCTGAGTGACACTTCGGCGCTGCTTTTCCATCCTTTCCCTTCCTAATAGCATTTAGATTCTCACCTTCTTAATCATGTCCCAGGTGAGTGCCCAAGATGAGGGATTAAAGAACTCATTCTTTTTAACTGCCTGTATCCAGTGAGCATTTAATTATTTCCAGCAAAGTGGAACAACTTCAAAGGGCTGGAGAGCTCCTCACCTGCGAGCTCCGAGTCCCTGGCACTGATGGCACGGGGGCTTCATTCCCAGCTGGTCCTGCCTCGGGTGAATTCAATTCTACAGTTCAGGCACCACCAAAACTCCTCCCTCCTGCCTCACACCTTCAATAAAAAGGGACTTGGCTCTCTTGAATTCTGAACCCAGTAAATCTCAGTATCACAGAAGGGGTTGGGTTGGAAGGGACCTTAAAGACCATGACAAATATTCAGGAAAAAAACAGGTAGGGGATGACTTCCTTGTAGTCTTTGTCTGTACAGAAAGATCTTTAAATAAATAAACACAGGGAATAAAAATATGTCTGTTGTCTTTGGTTTTCTGCTTTGATTGTTTTAAAAGTGGGAGGTTGAGGGGCTGGAGTGTGCCCAGGGAAGGAGCTGGGGAAGGGGCTGGAGCAACAGGAGGAGCCAAGGGAGCTGGTGGGGCTCCCTCAGCATTCCAACCCCTGACACCTTCCACTATCCCAGGTTGCTCCAAGCCCCATCCAACCTGGCCTTGGACACTTCCAGGGATCCAGGAGCAGCCACAGCTTCTCTGGGCAACCTGTGCCTGGTTGTCAATGTGTAATGTAAAGAAATCAGTGGCTAATCTTCAGCACTCAATGGTTTTGGAGATGAACTAATTTGTGCCAACAAAAGCCTAAGCCTTGGTGAATATGCAAAGCATGACAGAAAAAGGTTCCTAGGAAAATATTAAAAAAAAAAAAAAAAGTGTTGGTCTTTTGAGCATCTGTTTCTCCAAACCAGCATGGTAATTTTTATTATGTCGCAGTTATCACTAATAAAACTCCCAGTTCCTTCCTATGTGTTAAATAAACAAAGGGTTCAACACTAAAATACTGAGAACCCACACCTTGGGGATCTACTTCACTTTTACTTTTTTACCTTCAAAGCAATAGCATGAAAAGAATGGAAATAATCACAAATCGATAGATTTTTTTAAGAAGGGTCCATTACAATAATTTTATTTTACTTCCTGCCTAACACAGCTGAGGGAATTCCCTGGAGCAGACCCATATTTTATACCTGCAAAAAGTAACAATTCTTGATTCAAAGAACCCAGTGGACAGAAAATCCACCAAAACTCAAGACAAAGTTTAACCTTTTTTACCTTTTTAAGGGCACAAGGATGTACCAGTTCCCTGAGCAGCCCCTCCCTACACATTCACCTCCTGCAGTTCATGATTTCCTGACCCCTTTTCATGTTTCCAGGGTAATTTTTGGGTGATTTTTGGAAGAGACTCTAAAATATACCAGGTAAACACTGACACTGCCATGTGACTACTATTCTTTTACCTTCTTCTTTATATTTTAAACAACTTTAGTGGCTTTGTTAGCACTGAACTAGAAGATGATCTTTGGTTCATTAACCACTGTGAATTTTTGCTTTTCAAAATATCATTCTTCACCCTCTCGGTGTGATCCCCACTCTTTTGTACAGTTTTATCAAAATACGTCCATCTTCTACAGCAAGAAGCCAATTTATCACGCTGGGCCAGCCAATCCTGCAGTTCTTAATCCAAATAAAATTGTCCAGCAATTCTAGAAACTTCTTTTTGGACCACAGGAAATCAGGTCTCTTCCAGAACCTACAGAAAGCAGCACATCCAGCAGTGTGGTGGATGTATCTAAAGAGAAAATGTTATTTAATTTTATTTATTTAGTTTAGGAGAGGACAGCTGAATAACACAGTAAATGAAAATCTAGGAAAAAAACTTGCTGATAAAACAGTGAACTACTTTAAACTGCATTTCTGGTGCCTGTTAGAACCACTTTTTTTTTTCCCCGTCAAAACAAAAGTAAGAGAACAAAGATGACAGTAAAAAATGGGGTACAACATGCTGTTATTGTTAATTTTTTTTCATAGAAATGCTCATTTTTTGAGTAAAACTAGTTGAATTAAACTAAAGAAGATTGGCAGTTTGCACAAAGAACATTCATTTTTTCCCTAAAAATCTGCAAAGCAAAAGCATTAAATGAACTTGTTTCTTATTTCCCAGTATTGAAAATTTAGATGGTAGAGCTGTAAAAATTCTTAGTTGGTTTCATAAAATCCTGTGTGTTCTTTAGCAGCAAATAGGTTTTGATAAAAAAGAATATCAACTGGTTTTGCTGAACAGAATATCTAGAAGCAAGACCACTACTATACTTCTAGTCGTATTTTTTAAATGGCTGTACATTGAAGAGCTACTGAAAGGGGAAAAATAAATTACAATTAAATAGTAAATTATAGAAAATAAAATATAGAAAGTAAAATCAAAATAAATTATATAAGCCTACAGGAAAAAAGGGATGGCACAACTTTAATACTTTGTTCATTGTACTTGGATCATGTTTTCTATAGGCTGAATGTCCACATTGCAACGACTTTTTAAATGGGATTATTTTTGACTCATTCTGGTTTGGTCCAGTGCTGTTCCGAGATGGAGTGAGTCAAGTGTGCTCCTAGAAAGTATATTTTGATTTAATTTCATTCAAGTGAATTAAAAATATTGGAGATGGGCTTATAATTAACATCAGCCCCCGTGGTCGTGTGGAATTTAGGTCTTGTCGGCCAAACTCGATTTCACTCTCCCATGAAATTACAAGTCTGGATGTAATAAATGTGGGATGTAATAGCAGGGATGTAACAGACTTTATTAATGCATTGGACTTATTACTTCCTGACTGATTAAAAAATTAACACTATCCAATATTGACAGTGTTAAACAGATTAAGAATCGTCTAAAGGACAGTTCTAATAAAACTTGTCCAAAGGGAACAAGGCTCAAATGGCAGCATTTTTATCTGCCCTCTGCAGGGACTGGGCCAAAGCCTGGTGTTGTTCAAGTCCTTCATCAGTAATTTTAAAGAAATATAAAGTCTCAGTTTATAAAATCTGAGGATAAAATCAGATGAGGCTGATGGGATGGGCTTATAAAGCCATTCCTGGCTGTGCTGGGGCCATTCAATCTAAAATGGATTAAAACCAGCCACAGGTAAATCTCTACTTAAAGGAAAAAGTGATGCCTGGAATGAGAATAATCTTTGAGGGGAGTAGCAGCAGACAGGCAAATAAACACGGAATTTCATTGCAATATTGCAATAAAAGGGAGTAGGGACTGAATTGGGATGTCTAAGTAAAAAAGAGGGTTGTAGGAACAGCACTGGTGAGATCAACCTTGGCACTAAAGTAGATCCTCAAAAGCAGTTTCAGTGCCAGCCACAAAGTGTTTATATATTGATATATGATAAATTGATATATGGTTTATTGATTTATGACATATTGATATATTATATGTTGATATATTAAGTATTTATCCTTCCCAAAAGAAACCCTCAAGGTTTTTGACTCAGGCAGGTCCTCAGGAAGAGGATGACTAAGTGAAAAAGGGTCTCGGAGGAAGCAATGAAAAGGCAGATCAAGAGTAAATGGTAGGGTTGGAAACCATGGAAATTCAAAAGGAAAACGTATTTTGGATATGGAAGGTGGTTATTGCTCAGTTGCACCACTGGATCATTCAGTGCTCCTCTAAACCTGCATCCTATAAACCACTTCCTCGTTTCCTGATGTTTTCAAAGCAGATTTTCATCTGGGAGAGACACTTCCATCAAATACCTGCTAAACTTCAAGGAAAAAGTGATAGGCCTTGATAAAACAGTGACTGGATGAAACATAATGACCTGTGATATAAAAAATGTCCAATTAAATAATGCAGGGAGCCCTTTCCAACCTTAAATGCCAGGAATATCTGAGTGCATTGCCCCTTTTTTCCTTTGTTCACTTGGCTTTAATGAAGCTTTTCTATCCCAAACACTCTTATCTGTACAAAGAGTTGGGACTCTTTTATTATCTCCTTTTCATCATGGTTGATGAGGAAGACTTTAAATTTTATATCTTCTTCCTAGAGGTGAGTTAATGTCTTTCAGCTACAGTGTTGGGAACAGAAATACTCCACATTTTGAAAGTTCTCATTTAAAAATCCCAGCTTTAACCCTAAACTTACACATCAGATGGAGCTTTTATATCACAATAAATTCTGTTTCCTGACAAACCAATTATACTTGGCACCAAGGAAATGCAATTTCAGGCTTTTCCATCTATCCCATGTGGATCTGACCACTAGAACAGGTGAATGTAGAATAATACAAGGGAGAAACACAAGATTCGGGTCAGGACTTTGGTCTGCTCCTGGTTTCATGGATTTCTGCTCTCACACAGTTGGGAATTTCACAGCTCAAATTGTTTCATTGCAAAGTTCCTTTGAAAAATTAAATTAATGATGTTGACATCTTTTATCACAAGAGATAAACACAGTAAATAAAGATCTGCCCAGGAAATATATCCCATTATCCATGGGCATGAAAAACTCTGAGGCTAAAAAATTAATGCCATGTCACAGTAGCACCAAGCCTTTGTCCTAAAGACTTCAAAGGACATCCTAAATTTGGATCCCATTATTCCCATTTTTCAGACCATAACCCATGATTACACTGTGTTTTTCATAATTAATTTCCATATATGCAACATAATTTCTCTAAACACAAACCCTGGGCCGACACCATTTCGGATCTTTTATAACACAAATTCAAAACCTTACCTAAAATAAATATTTTGTGTTGAACTGAGGGAAACAACATCATGTTTAGATAATAAAAATTTCAGTTCTGACGTGATGTGTGGAATCGTGGAATCACTGAGTGGTTTGGGACGAGAAGCTCATCCAGTTCCAACCCCAACACCTTCCATGAGTCCAAGTTGCTCCAAGCCCTGTCCAACCTGGCCTTGGACACTTCCAGGGGTCCAGGGGCAGCCACAGCTTCTCGGGGCAACCTGTGCCAGGGCCGCCCCACCATCCCAGCCAACAATTCCTTCCCAATTTCCCATCTCTCCCTGCCCTCTGGCAGTGGGAAGCCATTCCCCCTTGTCCTGTCCCTCCAGGCCCTTGTCCCAAGCCCCTCTCCAGCTCTCTTGGAGCCCCTTTAGGCACTGGAAGGGGCTCCAAGGTCTCCCTGGAGCTTGGTGTTTAGCTTGAATTCCCTGGAGCCACATCCCACAGAGATTTCCTGCTGAGAACCTGAGCCTGGAGCCATCCCAGCCAGCAGCACCATCCAGCTCCAGGGAATCACAGGACCCCAGAAGGGTTTGGGTTGGAAGGTTCCTTAAAGCCCATCCACTTCCAACCCCTGCCATGGGCAGGGACACCTTCCACTAGACCAGGTTGCTCCAAGCCCCGTTCAACCTGGCCTTGGACACTTCCAAGGATCCAGGGGCAGCCACAGCTTCTCTGGGAATTCTATTCCAGTCCCTCACCACCCTCACAGCCAAGAATTCCTTCCCAATATCCCATCAAACCCTGCCTCAATATCCTGAGTATTGAGCTTTACTTGTTTGCTTCAACTGTGACTTTTTCTGGAGAAGGCAAAGGGAAAACAAGGATTCCCTTTGTTTGGAAAGGGAGGGGTATTCCAGGAGAACTTCAAACAGGCTAAGTAAAGGCCCAAATCTCCAGAAAATAGTCTTAAGAGATGATTTATTGACAAAAATGGCTGTAATGTCCAAACTAAAACAGTATTTGGGGTCTGCTCCAGCCAGAAAAAGCTTAGATGGAAAAGTAAACAATATATACAGAAATAAAATGCCTGGACTCACTAATCCAGCTTCAATCTAAAAAGGGAATTATTTTAATGCCAATTTAGCAGAAAATAGGATTGATTTTTTGCTTAAAAGTTTACAGCTTTTAGCTGCAAACCTCTGTACAACTGTTATGCAACACAGAGCATCTCCTTAAATAAATGGGCATAATGGAAAGCAAAGAATAATAGGAATGTGAAGAATATCTCACACATTGAGAACAGCTTTGAAAAGGGGTAAATGGAGGTAAATGTAATACCTAGGGATATCTACTAATAGCAAGCTACAGAGTTGGAAAACATTAAATAATCTGGAATTTAAAAAAGAAGAAATGAGAGTAAGATATTCTGATTTCTAATATTTTTCTTTAGAATTCAAAAATTGTAGTTTCATCCTTTTCTCTCTAGAGGGAATTCAGTAAGAGGTTACTCCTTTGAGGAAATGTCTGGATACAAGGTTGGATTTCTAATATATGCAAGTTTTCAGCCTGAATTTGGATACCAACACAGAGCTTAGAAGAAAACTGTACAGCTCTTAATACCTGAGAATGCAAAAAAAAAAAAGGTATAAATATCTATATTTGTACTCTGGAAGCTTATCTTTCATATCTAACTTTCATTAAACTACTCTGACAGTCCTATTATAAAAAGAAATATGATTGAGATCATTATTTCCCTGCCGATTTGCCCAAAATAAATAAGAAAAAAAGCAGCACAGGCAACTCGGTTTCACCAGAGACCTCGAGCTGATATCAAACTGCAAAGAGAAGTTCCTGGTGGCAGACAGTCAGAGGGATCCTGAAAAAAAGGGATTTGGGACAAAAATCTAGGATTAATTTATACATGACAAACACTTTTAAGTCCACCAACATTAATAAAAGAATTCTAGGAAGCTCCAAAAATGTCCAAGCAACCTGTTTTCTGCAGAAGTCCTCAACAAAAACGAATTATAATGGTGGGGAAGACCTCAAAAAGATTAAATTTTGACAATTTATACATCTAGGGTAGCTGAATATATAAATTTTATAATTTTTATATAATTTTTATATAATTTTTATATGTATTATAATGTTTACAAATAATTAAAATTATATTTAATACTTTCATTTACAGTGCCCTGGCCAAACTGAAGCTTCCCTTGAAGAGCTTTAGAAATCCTACTTTTTCAATATAAATTCTGGCCATTGCTGCTCTTCAAGTGGAAGATTATTGAGGTAGGGGTGTGAATATTTGCCCAGTAGAGGTGTTAAAAACTGCAGTCAGGTCTGAAAGTGGTAAATCAGGAATGTCCCAGTCTTTGGGGGGTGGTACAACTGTCTGCAAGGAGCAAGGACAGGGAGTTTAAATCAGAAAAGGTGAAAAAATTGGTTGGCTGGTTGATAAAAAGATGTTTAAAGAACTACTGATACGATAATTAAATGACTTTGAGGGCAGAAAATGGAACTGGGAGCTCATTTTCACTTCAGTTCTGTGATTGCAACTTTATTTTTCCCCACCATCCCCACAAAGGTCCCTGCAGTGAGAAGAAGTGGCTTGTTTGTCCTACACCCAGCACCACCCGAGGCTACTGTAGCAGAATTGGGATTGGAAAGGACCTTAAAGCTCATCTCATCCCACACTCCTGCCATGGGCAGGGACACCTTCCACTAGCCCAGGTTGCTCCAAGCCCCGTCCAGCCTGGCCTTGGACACTTGCAGGGATGGGGCAGCCACAGCTCCTCTGGGCAACCTGGGCCACCACCCTCACAGGAAGAATTTATTCCTAATATCCCATCTAACTCTGTCAGGTTAAAGTCATTGTCCCTTGTCCCATCTTGGATAAATGTCTGAAATGATGCCAGGATGCATCCAGGGCTCTGGATTTTGATTCCTTTAGTTCTGTGAAAAAGCAGGGAAGGGTCTCTTTTGTTCAGCTGCAATATGTCCTGCCCACATGTACCGTTGGCAGTTTGGAAAGGGAGAAATCCCTTTACAGCATCTGGGATGCTCAGGGTTCTCACCCTACACAGCTGGAGCAATAGTAGTAGTTGTGCAAATCTGGGTGGGATTTATTCAGTCAGATTACAAATGTCTTTTCTATAACCATCAGCATCTACACAACCATCTTTCCACCAATAGGAAGAAAAAAAAAAGCACTTTTGGCAAGTGAATCACTGAGTCTGTTTTAACCACCTATGTTAAAATGACATCAATCTGTGTGTGTGTGTGTTTATTGCTCCCCATTAACTAAAATCAAGCTGAAGATATTTGATTTGGAGACACTTGGCTCCAAGGCAGGACAGTTGCCTACATCTAAATATCCAGTGCTGTTTTAGATATCCCAGGATATCCCTCTGGTATCCCACTTCTTTTGTTCAGCTGCCCACATGCCCTGTCAGAAGCTTGGAGAGGGAAAAACCCCTTTACAGCATCTGGGATGCTCAAGGTTCTCACCCCACATAACTGGAGCCATCACAGTAGATGTTGTGCAAATTCTGCTTAGGGATAGTGGAATTCCTCATCCCTGGGATCTCACCCCCACTTAATGATGCCAAGCATCTTCTTAAGGACACCAGGAAAAATGTGCTCCACGGTCCCCTCGTAATACTCCCCCAAACAGCCCACAGAGCACATGCTGACTGCTCAAAGACACCCTCACATGGCATCAGGAACTCAGTACTTTGTCCTGTGCAGAACTGTGAAGTCTTGGCATGACAAGTTTGCTTCCCTGCTACCCAATTTTTCCTTTGTTTGTTATTTTTTTCCTGAACAGATTTTCGTGTTTCCAGTTCTCAGATCACTGGATTTTTCTGTGTGTGCAGGGATCTGACTCCCTCTGAGAGGATCATCTCGATAATGGAGACCAAGAGAAGGTAAAAGACCCCCTTGAAGTTACTCCTTGATTCCAAAAGATTCTTCTGGTGGCTTTGAAGGGGGGTGGGGGGGTGGGGGGGCTCCTCCCTTCATTGAAAATTGATTTTAATCATTTAACAAGAATGTTATAAGAAAGAGTTTAGACCTCAAACTCAGACTAGGGGACTAATTTTTAGATGACTAAAAATAGCTGCAGTGAATCCAACCCAAAAGACAGATGCTTATTTAAAAGAGAAGAAATTACACTGGAAGAAGGACACAGAGAGAATTCAAAGGAAAAAAATAACCAATAAAGTGAGTCTTCTGCCTGACTTCTGCTCAGTATAGTCTGTGCTGACCAGAGAAGGGCCTTTAGCTCATGACAAAAATACACTACTAATAAACAGCAAATTACTCAGGAGATTAAAAAAGTAGCCCAGCTCTGCAGAGCTCTGAACTGGGGTCTAGGTGCACAAAGCACTGGGAACAGATCAAACCCCAGCATAGGCCTTTCTACACCTCCATGACCCACATTTGAGATCAGGTTTAAAAAAAATAAAAGCAAGTAGATCAATCCTTAGAGCCTTTAATAAATCTTTACAGATATTTTTCTCTTTCTTGTAACCAACCTTTTAGACGTTATTAATTCTCACCCCAGTTTTAATGAGTGGCTGTGCCAGTGCTTAACCTCCAGAAGTCACCTAAAATGAATTATTACTGATGATTAATTATGCTGGAATAGGCCAATAAGAGCGACCTTTATTTCAACCACTAATAAAATTAATTAAAATTAATTCCAGTAAACAGTGGAGTGCCAGCTAAACAAAAAATATTTTTGCTTTTTTTTTTATGTTAAAATGTAAATGTCATAATTCACATTAGACCAGTGAAACCTCCTGTTTAAAGTTAATGACCATTCATTGTATTTGACCGTCCATTATTTCTATTCAACCAGGCCCAAATCAAGAGTTTTAAACTACAGGTCACTTGCATCCTTTTTTATATTCCATTTTAAATGGGAACATTTAGGAAAAGCAAAGAAAGGATTTTAATTCAAGTGAAACTAGTATTCCCTGACATTTATTCATCCAAAAAGTAATGGCCAATTTGGATGCACAAAAGTACCTAAAAGACAATGAGGGGGAAAAAAAAGTAATAGTTCATCTATTTTTAAAAAATGCCTCAAAGGACCTTAAAGATTGTCCAGTTTCAACCCCTGCCATGGCACGGACAGGGAAACCTTCCACTAGCCCAGGTTGCTCCAAGTCCCATCCAACCTGGCCTTGGACAATACCAGGGATCCAGGGGCAGCCACAGCTTCTCTGGGAAACCTCTGCCAGGGTCTCACCACCCTCACAGCCAACAATTCCTTCCCAATATCCCATATAACCCTGTCCCTGTCAGTTTGAAGCCATTCCCCCTTGTCCTGTCCCTCCAGGCCCTTGTCCCAAGTCCCTCTCCAGCTCTCTTGGAGCCCCTTTAGGCACTGGAAGGGGCTCTCAGGTCCCCCTGGAGCCTTCTCTTCTCCAGGTGAACCCCCCCCAGCTCTCCCAGCCTCAATCCAGAGCAGAGGGGCTCCACCCTTTGGAGCATCCCCGTGGCCTCCTCTGGACTCGCTCCAGCAGCTCCACATTTTCCTTCTCCAGCAGTGACAGACAGAACAGCAGGTGACAACAGCCAGAACCTGCCACATGGAAAGCTGCAACTGAACCTTTGGATACCCTCTGTCCCAAGGATGACAGAGCTGCAGGGCAGCCCTTCTGTAACCTCCATCCCTGGAGCTTTTCCTGCTTGACAAAGCCACTGATGGCCTGACTGAAGGTGGAACATGGTCCTGCTTCAGATTAGAGTTTGGAATAAAGACTTCCAACCAGCACTTCTACGATTCTACACCTCGACACTAATTATGATCATAAATTACAGCAAATTCTCATCATTCTCCATTCGAAATTCTGGACCTTTTCTGGTTGAGACAGTACAGTTGGAACATACAAAGAAACTTTGGCATCTTAGTGCCCTTTAGCAGAATTTAAGACTGTGACTTTACTTGCAAATAAACAGTCCTGGAAACATTCCCAGGTTAGTGGGATTTGTTCCCTTCAACTGTAAATCATTGGAATGGTCGCTCCAAGGCATTGGGTCATCCTATAAATGTCTCCCTCACCTCCCTACAGGTGGAATGTAGGCCAGGTTGGACAGGGCTTGGAGCAGCCTGGGCTAGTAGAAGGTGCTGGGGTTGGAACTGGATGAGCTTTATGGTCCCTTCCAACCCAAACCATTGTGGGATTCTAAGCAAAGAAAGTCAAAAGGAAACATAAAAAAGAACAGAAAACAGGAAGGAAAACATGAGCTGAGACCTCCAACACTGGGAATGCCCACAGTTATTCCACAGTCACACAGGACAGGGCTGAGCCCCAGGAACTGCCTGGGCCTGCCCAGCAGCATCCAAAGGGTTTCCATGACCAACACCAGATCTCTGCTGCAGCTACAACCCTTCCAGCCCAACATCCTTAATTTAGGATTCCTAAAGTCTGAGACTTTTAGTCCTACAGGTCCTTTCCCTAAAAATGGGAGCTGCAGGGTAGATTCAGATTAGATATTGGGAAGGAGTTCCTGCCTGTGAGGGTGGTGAGGCCCTGGTACAGGTTGCCCAGAGAAGCTGTAGCTGCCCCTGGATCCCTGGAAGCATCCAAGGCCAGGTTGGACAGGGCTTGGAGCAACCTAGGCTAGTGGAAGATGTCCCTGCCCCTGGCAAGGGGTTGGAACTGGATGGTCTTTAAGGTCCCTTCCAACCCAAAGCATCCTGTGATTCTGTGATTCAATTCCATGATTTTATGATTCTCTGATTCCCTGTGTGTGCTGTTTAATCTCTGTTGTATTTTATCTTTTCCTAATCATGCCAGAAGTCTCAAGTCCACTCTGCCCTGGACCAGCTGCTCTCATTCACGTGAGAGACTCTCCTCTATAAACACACTGATCTTGTATCAAATGTAGACTTAAAGGAGGGATTAAAAATAATAATAATAAAAAAGGCAACTTTCATTTAGCAAGCTTATAATAAAAATTAAAAGATGTTAATAAATACTGTGTCTACAAGCTGGTCTAAATCTATCTAAAATGCCCCGCAGTGAAGTCTTACATCAGTTATTATTGAAACATTAAATGCTTTTCTTACAGGCTTACAGCAATCAATTTAACTTTCAGTCATCTTGTACCCATATGTGCTGCTCCTGTTGATGAAATGGCTATTAATAAAGGAATAGATGGCTATGAATTAAAGCAAGCTCGACTTAATCACATTAATCCAGAGTATGTTAAAGGCTTCAATTTTCTAAATAATTTTGGGCTTAATGCCTCTGAGATGGGCAGACTGCTCTATTGATGCAGCATCTGGTCCAATTTGAGCTGCATTGTGAAGGAGGAATTGTCAGGCCCTTGCAAAAAGAGGGAAGAGTGACAGTTTTAGGGATGCAACCAAAACTGCTACAGCTGAGACAAAAGATCCTGCAAGATATTGAAAAAGGGGCCTGTGACAATTAAAAGGCTGCCCCTGCTCTGCAAATGCAACTGGGCTGTTCAGTGAATTGTGTATGATTAACTTACTCCTCCTGATGGGATGAGAGCTCCCCACACTTATCCAGAGCCGTATTTTCCACTCATTGAACATCCAACAGCTGCTGCTGTGAAATATGTTCACTTACCCATTACATTGGGATACCAATTAGGGAGGAATTATTTCACCACCAACAACACCATCCTTGAAAAGCACAAATTTCTGGCTTTAGGATTTTTTTGCCCCCCTGAGCATATTTTTATTATTATCATTATTATTATTATTATTATTATTATTATTATTATTATTACTTTGTTTCTGTTAAGGTGGCAATTTTACAATGAAATAAGAGTTACCTTGGCTTGTAGCACTGAAATGCTGCTGTGTTCAGTTAAAGGAGATACAGGGAAAGTGTTTTAAACACTCCTAAGGGGAATAAGAACCTTCATAGGAGAATTAGTTTAGAAAATTTCTGTAGGAGAAAGATTTTTAAAAACCAATATTAATGGAAGGTCATCAATGGAGGAGATAACACGGTACAGTCCAACCACTGGGAAAAAAAATAACAGGACCTTTTCTATCGCATTTTTAATATAATTAATATTTTTTTATATTTAATATTGCAAAGTTACAAAAGTTTTAGGGGTAGATATTTTCTCAGTAACTGGATTATAAATGAAAAGTAACTTCAACGAATTTGGTGCTTTTTCACAATATATGTAAGTTCTGAATAAAGCCACCAAGTCACATTCAGCAGAGCTGTAAAAACCTCTGGCTGAAATCTTATTTCAATTAAAATTCATGTTTTAATTGAATGTACAGAGCAGGTTGGGGGGGGGCACACACTGCATCTACTTTTTTGTTATTACATATTGTAAAATTGGGACAATTTGGACAATTCTAAAGTGCCCAAAGAAGATTTTACACCAGAGCATCTCCCTCTGCATCCTACAGAACCAGAGTGGAATCTGAATTTTTAAAAAAACAGATTAAAATTATGCTTAATGCAAAATGTTCTGATACACAGTTCTTTTTCAGCTGAATGAAACAATTCAGATGTATAAATATAAAAATATCCGTTAAAATTCTCTATGACTACAGGAGATAAAAGACAACTTCAGATTTCCCCTTGCTGCCTATGCCTTCCTCAACACTCAGTCCCAGAAAAATCCATATATCCACAGATTTCAAAGTGCTTTAGAAGATAAGATAAACTATCTCCTTTTTATAGGTGAGGACAACAGGCAGGAAGAGCTGAAGGTTATCCAAGTCAGCTTTGGAGCCAGGAATAAAAGGGAATCAGCTGAGTGTCAAGGTAACAGCCCAGCTGTGGTGCTCCTGCTCCTTGCTGCAATCCATCCTGCTCCAAAGAGCTGCCAGGCAAATTCCAGCAGGAAAACCACTGCTGAGAGCTATGAAAGGGAAGAACAGCAAAAGGAAGGGAAGTAGATCCCAACCCAGCCTGTGGGGCTGCACGAGAGATTCTGTCACCCCTGTGCAGCGTGAAGGGAATGAAATGGGAATATCTCCTACTGCATCCAGGGATTTCTAGGAGGGGTTTCAAAAGGGTTTTTTATGACTAGCAGGGGAGGGGGAGATTCTGCCCCTCTGGGCCCCCCCAGCTGAGACCCCACCTGCAGAGCTGCCTCCAGCCCTGGGGAACAACAGCACAAGGATGTGGAGCTGCTGGAGCGAGTCCAGAGGAGGCCCCAGAGATGCTCCAAGGGCTGGAGCCCCTCTGCTCTGGAGACGGGCTGGGAGAGCTGAGGGTGTTCAGCTGGAGAAGAGAAGGATCCAGGGAGACCTGAGAGCCCCTTCCAGAGCCTAAAGTGGCTCCAAGAGAGCTGGAGAGGGACTTGGGACAAGGGATGGAGGGACAGGACACAGGGAATGGCTTCCCACTGCAAGAGGGCAGGGAGAGATGGGAGATTGGGAAGAAATTATTGGCTGTGAGTGTGGTAAGGATCTGGGATAGAATTCCCAGAGAAGCTGTGGCTGCCCCTGGATCCCTGGAAGTGTTCAAGGCCAGGTTGGACAGGGCTTGGAGCAACCTGGTCTAGTGGAAGGTGTCCCTGTCCATGGCAAGGAGGTAGAACTTGATGATCTTTAAGTTCCCTCCCAACCCAAACCATCCTCTGATCCAAAACAGGTTGTGTTGCTGGTGTGACAAGTTCCAAGGGGTAGTTCAGGGATTCTTGGAGGAGGTGAGAAAAGAAGGAGTTATTTTCTGAGAACTCTTTGAAAATATATGAAATGTTGAATCTGCTCCTTCTGAAACACAATGGGAGCACAAGCTCTAATAGCTGAGTTGTTCCTCAAACTCTGGGCCATTCTTGTAATGAAGAGCTATTAAATAGGCCTAAGTACAAATAAATAACCACTTGTCATGCCAGTGATATAAAAAGAATTCATTTCTAGGTGTAACTCTATGGCAACAGCTTTTGTGAGCCACTCTTTGACTCTGCAGCAGAGCTCCTGTTTAACAATTCAAATGCAGAAAGATGAGAAGAAAGGAGGCAAAAAGCAACTCAGTGAGATCCCTGCTCACAGCTCAATTGTTTTGATGCATTCTGCCCTCACACGTTATAGGAATGTATCATGTGCAGACAAATTCTATTTCATGGTTAACAGTGAGGCTGCATGGAGAGGAGTCCATTATCATATGGGAAATAAAGGAATTAGGGAAGAATCTGAGGCGATAAATAGATGAATATGCAGTGAGACACTTGGCTTTCCACTCAGTTGAGCTGCAGAATTTGCCTTCCAGATCTGCTGTGACACAAGTTATTTCTGCACTTTTAGTAGATCCAAACTGCCTGTTACAAGAGCTCAAGCAACGAATGCAGGTTTTCTGCAAAACTCTTTGCTTTTTAATTAATTACATTGTTTTCCACAGCCATCCTTCAAGCAGGCCACAGAAATCATTCTCTTTATGATGCAAAGTTCCATAAATCCCAACTGCTCTATAAGAGATACTGCTAATCATGAGAGACTTTGGGTTGGAGTGTGTGAACCTTTGGGAAAGACCAGGAGGAGCATTTTGCTCATCACAGTTAATTAGATCTGAAACGGTGGGAGCTGGAACCAAAATTTTGTACAGCTTTGGTGTGACAGCCCTTGGTTCAAACACCTGCTCAGCAAGTTTGAAGTCTGGATCCCAAATGACTCTCAAAATAGGAGCCACATCCATTGAAAGCATCCTGATCCAGGCCGGAGGAAACGCTCAGGAAGCACATTTGTTACTTGTCCTGATGAAGCAACGACACTGCTTCATCAAATGGAAGCCCACAAATGGAAGGTCAGAGAATCATAAAATCATTTGGCCTGGAAAATCCCTCTGGAATCATTGAGTCCAACCATTCCCTAGCACTGCCAAGGCCACCACTAACCCCTGTCCCCAAGTGCCACACCCACATGGCTTTTAAAGCCCCCCAGGGATGGGGACTCCATCACTGCCTTGGACAGCCTGTGACAGGGTTGGACAACACCTTCCATGAAGGAATTGTTCCAAATATCCAATCTAAACCTTCCCTGGCACAGCTTGAGGCCACTTCCTCTCATCCTGTTCCTTGTTCCCTGGGAGCAGAGCACAACCCTCAGCTGGGTCCACCCTCTTGTCAGGGAGTTGGAGTGAGAAGATCCCCTCTGAGCCTCCTTTTTCAGAATGATTTAGGTTGGAAAAGCCCTCAAAGATTGAGTCCAACCATTCCCCAGCACTGCTAAGGCCACCACTGACCCATGTCCCCAGCTGCCACAATCCACATGGTTTTTAAATCCCTCCAGGGATGGGGACTCCACCACTGCCCCGGGCAGTTCCTTCCAATCCTTGACCACCCTTTCTGGGAAGAAATTTTCCCTAATATGCCATCTAAACCCCCCCTGGCACAACTTGAGGCTCTATCCTCCTGACAGGGAGTTGCAGAGAGTGAGAAGATCCCCCCTGAGCCTCCTTTTCTCCAGGCTGAGCCCCCCCCAGCTCCCTCAGCTGCTCCTGGTGTTCCAGACCCTTCCCCAGCTCCATTCCCTCCTCTGGACACCATAAGCCAGGTGGGAAGGTTGTTTTCTTCTACTGACTGGGGCAATCTGGGCAGAGAGAAGAAGGAGGGAAAGAAGGGCAAGGTTCTGGAATTCATTCTCTTGGTTAACATCTGGTTTTATACACCTTGGAGCAGTTTCATGCCAGACACACCGTGGGAAGCCAAATTTGGCACTTCTGCTTTTCCCTGTGCAAGAATCTCCCCTGGTTTGCTTCTATATCCACATTTCCATTCTGGATTATCCGTTGCTGAGTACTCAGAAGAAGGAAGGATGTCCCCTCCCCATCCAAAATCTGACCTACTCAATGCAAAATGGATCCTACTTTCTTTGTGCTTTCCAGCAAGGTGACTAAATTAAGCTCAGACTAAAGACACCAGATCCCAGCCTTTACTTTTCCATTTGATTTTAGCTTCACCTAAAGACTTGTGACTGGATCCCAAAGGCAGCTGGGACACTGCATCGTGAGAGAAGAACTCATTCCACATTCCTCCTGTCTTTGAACATTTTGGAACACCTGCAGAAGGGCTGAACTCTCCCTGAACAGAGAGGAAGGAAGCAAGAGAGAAAATAAAACCATTTGTCAAAGCAAAATAAATGAAGCAGTGAAAAAATAATGGTCCCATCTGCACCTACCACTGGTTCAGGGTCAGTTCTGCTGAAGTCAGTTCACTGCCAAAAAACAAGAGGAGAATGGAATAGAATCCCCAATCCATTCAGAAAACAAAACCAATAATAATAATAATAATAATAATAATAATAATAATAGTAATAATGACAATATTTAGCACTCTTCCAATGCTTTGTAGCTTCAAAACATTGCAGAAACAGGGCAGGATCAGTGAAAATGGAATTTCTTTTTCCAAGACTTGTTTGCTCCTCAGTAGCCACCTTTTTATCTTATCATTGTATTAACAGGCTGAGACAAATCTCTTCCTGATGTAATACCATTGACATCAGCAGAATTATGCCCAGGATCAATCTGACTCCATCTATTACTTCTTAGTAGATGATAAGAGTATAATAACAGTGTTCCATTTGACTTGGAACAAAGAATTTTCACAGCACTCAGCACACGGAATGACATGATTAAACCCTGCATCCTTTCCAAAAAATCTCAACCACTATAATTATAACACAAAAAAAAAGGGGGGAGAAAAAAAGAGGAAAAAAAAAAGAAGCAAAAAGTGTGTAATCATGACAGTTGATGGTAATGCAGACTTTCAGTTTAGCCCATGGTACCTGTCACCTTTCCAGGATGAATACAGGAAAGTTATGGCCAGGGTAAATCATGACCTCCTTAATCCTACATCATGGATCACCTCACAGTGGAAGGTGTCCCTGTCCATGGCAGGGAGTTGGAACCAGATGAGCTTTAAGGTCCCTTCCAACCCAAGCCATTCTGTGATTCCATGATTAACAAAACAGGCTGGAGAGCCTCCTTTACTTCAGAGTCTCCTTTTGAGGGGGAAAGTGTTCTTTTATCTCAATGAGGTAGGTAGCTCAGGGCTAAGCTGAAGGTATTTTAAAAAGGCAAACAAATAATAATTTCAGGCTTTGCAGTGGTGGAAACTTTTACCTCATGCTGTTACCTCTTCTAACCTTTATAGTTAAGGAGATGTATCTTAGTCAAGGCTGTCAGCTCTGGTGAATGTTTTAGCCTCAATTCTTGTTTCTCCTGTTAAGCTGCTCTGAAGCCGAACAGGACCAGAGAAGTAAGACAAAATAATTGCTCCAGCTCCCTGCAGCGATTTGATGCATTGATGGCTGTAAGGACATGAAAGGATCTCCATTTCCACTGCCCAAAGAAGGACTGAACCCCAAAGGAGGCACAGTAGGACAGGCAGAAGTGATGTGACACGGCCACGGAGTCTTTGTCCCCAAACAACTCTCCAGAGAGTTCCATAATCTGCCCAGGTGAGACCCAACCTGCAGAGCTGCCTCCAGCCCTGGGGAACAACAGCACAAGGACGTGGAGCTGCTGGAATAAGTCCAGAGAAAGCCACAGAGATGCTCCAAGGGCTGGAGCTCGTCTGCTCTGGATCAAGGCTGGAGAGCTGGGGGTGTTCACCTGGAGAAGAGAAGGATCCAGGGAGATCTTAGAGCCCCTTCCAGTGCCTAAAGGGGCTCCAGGAGAGCTGGAGAGGGACTTTGGACAAGAGATGGAGGGACAGGACAAGGGGGAATGGCTTCACACTGATAGAGGGATTAAATCCTTCCCTGTGAGGGTGGGGAGGCCCTGGCACAGGTTGCCCAGAGAAGCTGTGGCTGCCCCATCCCTGGAAGTGTCCAAGGCCACGTTGGACAGGGCTTGGAGCAACCTGGACTAGTGGAAGGTGTCCCTGCCCATGGCAGGAGGTGGAGCTGAATGGTTTTTAAGGTCCCTTCTAACTCAAACCCTTCTATGGTGCTATGATTCTACAACTTCCCTAACGGACAGAACCACTCCCTGCTCCCAGAATTGTCCCACTTACACTGAAAGATTTCTGCCATCTCCACATAGTTTTTCATTGGATCACAGGCACAGATGACCACCCCTTTAATAAAGATGGGTTCAGTATCCTCCAGTAAGGTTAAACTTGTTCCTTTGAATTCCTCAGATGATTCCTGCCCAACGACAGCCAAAGCCAGACCCCTATCAGGACACCACACGCTCAGCAAGCTGACCATGGGCTTTTGGGGACAGAAGAGCTCTTTTCCCTTCCTCTCCAGAGGTGCTACAATGCCTGGAGAAAAGGAGGCTCAGGGGAGAACTTCTTACCTTCTACAAGTCCCTGACAGGAGGGTGCAGTGAGGTGAGTGTCAGACTCTTCTCCCAGGTCACAAGTCACTGGCTGAGACAAAATGTCCTGAAGTTGTGTCAGGGAAGGTTTATGTTGGATATTAGGAACAACTTCTTCATGGAAAGGGTCGTCAAGAACTGGCACAGCTGCCCAGGGCAGTGGTGGAGTCCCCATCCCTGGAGGGATTTCAAAGCCATGTGGATGGCTCTTAAACTTGGGGACACGGGTTAGTGGTGGCCTTGGCAGTGCCAGGGGAATGGTTGGACTCAAAGAGCTTTTCCAAACTAAATGATTCTATGAATGGAAGCCACAAAGTGCTCTAGCAGCAGTTAACAGGTCTGCAGCTCCCCTTTTCATGGCTGACAAGATTCCTGAGGAGAAGGACCATCACCATCCATGTCATGCTCCAGTAAACCCAAATAACAGCCTGAGAACCCAAGTTCAGTTAAAACTGCTTTCCTTTCACTCACTTTCTACTCCAAACCAGGCAGTACCAGGTCTGTACACACACTGAGATGATGGCTTAGCATATTCATTAAAATTCTCTTGAGGTTTGATTTCTCCCAACTGTCTGCAGCAATCTGGTGTCTTTTCTCTTAGTAATTCACTTTGGGAGGAAAAGACTTTCTTTTTTTTTTCTCTGCTTTACCCACCAAGGTCATAACCCATCCCAAGTCCAGCACTGAAAACATTCAACCCTCTTTTCTTAGTATTTTTGTTCTGCTGCTGTACTATTTTAGCAGAAAGTAAACCTTATAGAGCTTATGGAAATGTGACATTAGAAGAGAATCACTCGAAGGCATTTCAGCTACAATTAACATTTTTCACTCCTCGGAAAGAAAATAAAAATAGTTTCTAATTGAATCACTTGACTGAATAAACACTGGATTAAACCAAGAGGGGAACTAGCAGACAAAAAAAAAGAGGTTATCCACATGTCAGGGTTGGGTTTGGGTTTTCCAGGCAGATTTGATCTGTGTGGCAGCACTGAGGGTGCATGAACACTGTGCCACGATGGATTTCTGTGCTCAGTAATAGGGACAGAAATGTCTCCAGGCACAAACTGTGCACAGAGTCAACGAGGCAAAGCTGGTCCTTCCTTCCTTCTTCTTACCAGCCAAAGCATTCCTAGGATCCATGGGTTTAAAAGGGCTGGTTAGGGATGTCAATATAGACAACACACCTCAAAAAGATTGAAAACAAAAGTAGGGCAGCCCAAAGAGTCCACTGAGCTTCTCATTTTCTAGTAAATACAAGTCTAAGCTTAGTCTCTGACTACAGAGAATCATGGAATCCCAGAATGGTTTGGGTTGGAAGGGACCTTAAAGACTATCCATTCCCACCACCTGCCATGGGCAGGGACACCTTCCACTATCCCAGATTGCTCCAAGCCCTGTCCAACCTGGCCTTGAACACTTCCAGGGATCCAGGGGCAGCCACAGCTTCTCTGGGCAACCTTTGCCAGGGCCTCACCACCCTCACAGGGAAGAATTTCTTCCCAATATTCCATCTAAACCTACTCTCTGTCAGTTTGAAGCCATTCCCCCTTGTCCTGTCACTCCATACCCTTGTAAAAATTCCCTCTACATCTTTCCTGTATGTTCCCTTCAGGTACTTCTGATGACTCCCAACTTCCCATCAGAACTCCCCTTGCAACAAACTTTCTATCCTCCACACAGAGTTTGTGCACCCACACTCTGTTTGTCTGTGCCTCGGAATTCTCCAGGACAGGCTACAGCCATGGCAGGGCCTCCCAAAGCAATCCAGGGATAGGATTGATCACATCCCCGTTCCCAAATCTGTGCCCTGTACCATGCCCTGCCATAGATCTGACCTGTGTGCAGCCTTGGCAGCTCTTCTGGGGATGCCACCAGTGTTGATAACAAAGAAGCTGCTTTGTAAGCCAAAACCAATTTTTGAAGTGGGCTCTATCCAAAGCTTCTCCTTCTGACAGGTTTAAGGTCAGACACCTTGGACTGGTCACTCTGTCCACATGACAGGCCCAAGTGTCCTCATTGATGTGGAAATCAAGTTTGCTCTTAGTACTGTTGGAATTAGATCCTACTGCTGATGCCATACGATGTGCAACCAAGAAATAAAAACCCTTTCTTTGTGCCAAAGTGAAAGCCTCCAAAGATGTTGTACAGAAGTGTTTCAAAGCAAAAAATGACTCAGAACAAAACAAAACAACACAAATTGATATTTTCAGACTTCCTATAATGGATCTTCTCTTTGTTTTTTTTCCCATTACCTTGTTTTTTCTCCCCTTTCCAGCTTAGCTGTTGCTTTGAGCTCTACTGGTGGTATAGAAATGCAACACATCACCATGGAACACATAAAGAGTGCCAGTAAAGCAAATTTTTGCTCACTCCTCAGAACAAATACTTCATTCCCCGACACGTTGAGCTGCCACAAAATAACCTTTAGTAAAACACCATTTAACAAGTTCGCTTTGAAACTTCCTGCACAGGTTCAATGCTGGAGTTAATGAAACCACAATTTCCCCTCCTATTTGTGAATGCCAGAAATAAAATTGTATTAAAGAAACAGATTAACAAATTAATAGGGAAAAGGTCATCAGTGATTATTAAAGACTAAATCATTAATACCTGGAAGCTGGGAGTATATGAAGATAGAACTCATGGAATCATGGAATGGTTCAGGTGGGAAGGACCTTAAAACTCATCTTGTTCTATGCCCTGCCATGGGCAGGGACACCTTCCACTAGCCCAAGTTGATCCAAGCCCTGTCCAACCTGGCCTTGGACACTTCCAGGGATTCAGGGGCAGCCACAGCTTCTCTGGGCAACCTGTGCCAGGGCCTCACCACCCTCCCAGCCAACAATTCCTTCCCAATATCCCATCTAACCCTGCCCTGTTTCAGTGTGAAGCCATTCCCCCTTGTCCTGTCCCTCCATCCCTTGTCCAAACTCCCTCCTTAGTTTCCTCCATCTTTGATCTCTATCCCCATGACATTCTTTTGCTTCTTGTTTCCCCCTACTTTTTTGACTTCTTGTATCAGTTTGCACAAAATACTTCAAATATTACACATCAGAATGATTCTCATGAACAGGAACAGCCACAGGTGACCCCAGTGGAGTTTCCACCTACAGCAATCCCTAATCCTGGAAGCACAGTTTGGCAGACCGAGTGAACTGGCTGTGTAGCTTATTTTTTCTTCACAAGTGTCTCCACAGCAAAAACAAAAAGTAAGAAACCCCCACTGGCCACAATAACAACAGAGAGCTTTTTAATAACATCATTTTCACAAATACACCATGTTCTGATGCTTTAAAAAAGAAGCAGCTTCGTGCTGCGTCTTCTGTTTTCAGGCCCAGTGATGTGGGAACATCCCAGCCTGATCCTGCACGGGGCCCCTCCTGAAAATAAAGATCCTCTGGGAACTTCCTGGAGGCTCCAGGTCAGAAGATTTTGTCTTTGACTTGTTCTATAATGGCTCTTTCAACCTCTGGGGCTATCACATTTTCATCTTATATATATCTTTAATAAAACCAGGAGATGAGAGAGATGGAAACAACACATCTCAGTGGGATACAATTCAAATAAAGTTGTTAATAATAAATAATATATTTAGTATTTATACTGCTGCTACAACCTGAGCCTGTGATTATGGGCAACGCTGAGATAAATAGATGACAGGAACAGAGGAGAGCAGTGAGGCCATTAGGATTTGAAATTTGCCATGAGGCACAATCAGGTATCTAAATAATAAATATCACTTTGGTTTCTTGGAGCCTGAACCAGACAAGATATTAACCCTGAGAAGTCAAATTCTGAAATGGAAAAGGGAACTCAACCTTGATTAAAGATGCAGCAGAGCTCCCTAAGCAGAGCTGCCGCCTTCCCTTGTGGACAAAGAGCTTTTTGTTTTTCAGGCAAAAAAATATTTATTCTGCCTTTCATTTTTAAATTCTGAATCAGGCTCCATTTCTGTATCCTGGATTTTAAGGTGTAGTGAAGTTTTCTTGGTCAATAAGAAGCTTTTCTGTTGAAAAGGAACACGTCAGTAATGTCAGTGTGGGCAATTTTGGAGGTAGAGCTGCAGGAACTGAGATTTAATGCATCTCTTGGAGTTCTGGTTGCCAAGGTTTTAACGTGGCAGCAGCAGCTGTTCTCACCTTTCCAAATGATTTTTTGAAGTGAAATTGGTACATTCATTTTATTTCATGACCTGGCAACTGGCATCAAGGACAAATTATAGTTTAGAGGGTTATATCAAGGTTTTGTCTGCACTTCCAGGAGGATCCCAAGAAAACAATCTCATGATTACAGAGACAAAACTTATTCTAACTGGTCTAGTTAATAAAAATTACATATTTTCTACGAAATCCTGTTCTTCAATTGCTACAAAAAAACCACACAAAACACTCCTACCCACAGTACATGACATTAACTTTGATCTCCACAGTATTCTGTACTTTGCCTGACCTTTCCTTCCCTCCTCACAGGTGAACTGGGAAAAAAAAAAGGGGAGAGGTGGAGCAATTGGCCAGTCATACCAAGGCACAGATCAAGAGCGTGAGGAACACTGATATTCTTCACAGTCATTAAAATTCCTATATCCTGTTCTTATATGAAAAAAAAAAAAAGAACAGACAAAGGCACAACAGGAATCTATTCTCTTGACAGAGACCTAATAATAAAAGAAACTGTTCTGAACCATTCTCATTACTGCTTGGAAACTTTAATCTTGTGGTCTTAGTTCCTGCTCATGAAAACCTTCAGATCCCTTTATAAGCTACAGAAAGCGAAGGGAATGTTTGTAGTTGGATTATACAGTTAAACATTTTGGAGAGTTGGAGCCACGTTGGAATACTGTTGTGATGTCCAGAGGAAGGGTTTTACAAGCAAGGCAAGGCCCTGTCTCAATATAAGGAGAGTCACTGAGTTGATCCCAGGGCCCCTTTGCTCTGGAGACAGGCTGGGAGACCTGGGGGGGTTCACCTGGAGAAGAGAAGGATCCAGGGAGGCCTGAGAGCCCCTTCCAGTGCCTAAAGTTGCTCCAGGAGAGCTGGAGAGGGACCTGGAACAAGGGATGGAGAGACAGGACATAGGGAATGGCTTCCCACTGCCAGAGGGCAGGGAGAGATGGGATACCAGGAAGGAATTGTTGCCTGTGAGAGTGGTGAGGCCCTGGCACAGGTTGCCCAGAGAAGCTGTGGCTGCCCCTGGATCCCTGAAAGTGTCCAAGATCAGGATGGACGGGGTTTGGAGCAACCTGGGATAGTGGAAGGTGTCTCCATGGCTGGGGTTGGAATAAGATGATCCTAAGGTCCCTTCCCATCCCAAACTATTCCATGATTCCATGATTCTATGAACATGCTGATGATTTGCCATAGGACATTCATCTGTATTTTGTAGAGAAGGGGAAATCTCAGAACACAAGAACTATTATCCCATATTCACTTGTTCTATATTTCTATTAATAACTTGTGAAAAATGCCAGACAGACTTTCAGTTGTCACCTTTAATGACCATATTTTTAATGCATAAATATATAAAATAAGCTCCACATCACAAAGCCAAACCCTCCACAAGCCTTTCCATTCTTAAACCACCCTGTGCCTACCATCAGCCTGCTCTGGGGTCATCTGGTTGTCCTGCCCTCTCCTTCCAGTCTAAAGATGAAGCAGAGATGGAATTAACTTGGTAAATCACCAAAGGCAGAGGAGGTAACAGAGCAAGAAATTAATTTTGCCTTTCTCCACTCCTTTCCATCAGCTATTTCCAAGTCTTCTGGATGACCTTTGAAAGCCAAGACCTGGAAATCTTACAGAGAAGAATCAGTCAAAAGACTAATTGATATGCGAGAGGCAACACTGTCCCTCAGAAAAACATGGATTTGCTGCTTAGGAAATGTGAAACAACCTCACAATCAACTATTTTATGTAACTCAAAGCAGAAAACCAACTCCACATGGAATACTTTTATATTGAATTGTTAATTTTTAAGATTTGTGATTTGTGTACGAGAGAAAAAGCTTCAGAAAGGTACTGAGAGTTGTCTGGGTTATAAATTGGTTTAATCTGCTGTTATGTTCACTAAGCCTTCTAACTAATATCCTATAATAAACAGACATATCCATATTTTTTCTTAAATTACAGTCACCGAGGATAAACAAAGAAAACAACTCAAAGCAAAGCAAAATGACCTGCTTAGATGTTGAACCACAAGCCTATAAACTGCCCTGTTTTTAAGAAAATCATCATTAGCAGCACATTTTATATGGTAATTGTACATCACCACTTTCTGAATAACAGCAGCAGAGTTTCTCCCTTCTGATTTCAGAGCCACTTGAGCTATGCAGATTTCTAAAAGCTTATGAATATACAGATAAACAGAATTGTTCTGAACATCTGTAAGCAAAATATGAAAAGATGTTTCGTGCTGAATGAACATCCTGGGCTGTCTAATGCTGGCCAAAAATTGGTGTATTTATGGATTAGGCAAAAGCCCTGAAAATAGCTCTGCACCAACTCCAGAAAGCCTTTTCAGATTGTCCTCTGTATGGCTGTCACCACAAAATGGAAAAAGAATTTTCCATTCTGTTCCATTCAATTTCCAATCCTGTTCCTTCCCTTCCCTTCCCTTCCCTTCCCTTCCCTTCCCTTCCCTTCCCTTCCCTTCCCATTCCATTCCATTCCATTCCATTCCATTCCATTTCTATTTCTATTCTATTCCTATTCCATTCCATTCCATTCCATTCTATTCCATTCCATTCCTATTTCTATTCCCTTCCCTTCCCTTCCCTTCCCTTCCCTTCCCTTCCCTTCCCTTCCCTTCCCTTCCCTTCCCTTCCCTTCCCTTCCCTTCCCTTCCCTTCCCAAACCTTCCCAAACCTTCCCAAACCTTCCCTTCCCAAACCTTCCCTTCCCAAACCTTCCCTTCCCAAACATTCCCAAACCTTCCCTTCCCAAACCTTCCCAACCTTCCCCTCCCAAACCTTCCCAAACCTTCCCTTCCCAAACCTTCCTATTCCATTCCATTCCATTTCCATTCTATTCTATTCTATTCCTATTCCATTCCATTCCTATTTCTATTCCCTTCCCTTCCCAAACCTTCCCTTCCCAAACCTTCCCTTCCCAAACATTCCCAAACCTTCCCTTCCCAAACCTTCCCAAACCTTCCCCTCCCAAACCTTCCCAAACCTTCCCTTCCCAAACCTTCCTATTCCATTCCATTCCATTTCCACTCTATTCTATTCTATTCCTATTCCATTCCATTCCTATTTCTATTCCCTTCCCTTCCCAAACCTTCCCTTCCCAAACCTTCTCTTCCCATTCCATTCCTATTTCTATTCCATTCCATTTCCCTTCCCTTCCTATTCCATTCCATTTCTATTCCTATTCCATTCCATTCCTATTTCCCTTCCCTTCCTTTTCTTTGTATTCCTTTCTCTTTCTATTACATTCTATTCTGTTCTATTCTATTCTATTCGATCCCATTCCACCTCAAACATCCCTTTTCCCATTTTTCCCTATTTCCACCAAGTTCCTGCCTTTTTGGCTCCTTGAGGCACTTCTGCACCATTTCTAAAGTGTCCATTATTTGTTTGTCTCTGACCATTTCACACCCTTTCCATTGAGCCCACGTGACAGTTTGTCACTGAGAACAAGCACCAACATCAGCATTTGGCATAAAATTGTTAACAAGAAAATAAACCAAAAGAAAACTTCCAGGCTGTTCCCCAAGTCCTGGAAAGCAAGGATTTACTTCCACAGCAACATTAGTTGGCTGCCAGTGGTTCTGTGGTTTAGGTCACAGAAAGAAACTGTGTTGGGTTATTAGTGCTGCAGAATGAAAAATAAATGCAAGGGTTTGGCCTGGAAATGACAGGATGTTGTGCATTAAACTGTATTAAAAATTAACAAATTATTAATAATAACGCAAATGAGAAATTGCTGATTTTTGTTCATAGATACAGACAAAAGTAAAAGCAAAACTCACACTTTATCTAAGGAACACACTTTCATCATTTGAAATAGAATTCCAGAAGAATTCTTTCTTTTGTTCACACCTTAACTCATTAATTATTAGGAAGTAACAATGGGATGGGCAGACACAGATTTCAGGACAGTTTAGGGTGCAAAGCCAACACCAGGGTGGACCAAACACCACATTCTTTTAGGCACTGCAGCCACTCATTTAGTTCCTCATAATCTGACGGGGTTCCACTCCCAATCCCCAAAAACCAAAGAGGAAGAGTTACCTGAGCAGACCTCCTTGTAGGTGGGGTTTGGGGTGTGACCTCCTGCATAACCCACTTGAGTGGAGTAAACTCCCTTCTGCCTCCAGAACTTCCTCTCAGCTCCCCAGAAACAGCCCATACCTGGATATGGCATAAAACACACATTGTCACATCAAAATGTGCCAATTAATCACTCATTTGCATATTAATTACACTCCACAGTGGAGGCAACATCTATAGGCAGCACCTGCTGGTCAAGTGTTTTCCAAGATTATTTATAGGGTAACTACATGGAAAAATCCATTCTGCATCAGAGCATGACACAAATAAAGCTGATTTATGCTTCTGAATACCAACATATCACCAAGGACAAACCTTGCAATGGTTCAAAGGCCCAAACAAGGAGAATTCTCAAGCACACACCAAAAAAAAGTTACTTAAAAGGCAGTTGTTCTATTTGTGCAGCACCATTTTTGCTCGAGTTGATTAGGAAGCTGTCAAAACACAATAATTTGTATTAATGGCAAACAGTTATTTCATTTTCTGCTTTCAGGCAGAGGTGGCAGCAATAATGGATTATATTATGGGTTATGCAAGAGGAAAAATGCTTCAGTTTAGCGATTTATTCACGGAGATACTTGATGTTCACACAAGATTCTGGTGGTCGTTCGCCCACGTGGCCAATTATCAAAGGACATCAGACTGACAAAGGTGTGAATTAGCAAAACTCTCCTGGCTAAAGGAATCAAGGAACAAGCACAACCAACATTTTCAATTGTCTGATGGCTTAGTTAAATAAATGTTTAAGAGACTAATTATTAGATTATTCATTTAGGGTGTCATGCCCGCTCCAGTGTTGTGAAGATGATTCCTGATTGTGTATTTTCTCTCTCAGCGATAACACACTGCCTGTTATTATTCCCTTTCCAAAACATTTGAAAGAAAAGGCAGTTAAAAATAAGCTAAATATTAAATACACTTAGAAATCAATGACCCATGCTGGGTTTTCTACCAGTAACACTGAAGATTTGACAAGTTAAAAAATTACAGAAATGATTCTTCAAAGTACAACCAGAACCTTTCTCAACCTTGATGGCTCACAAAGGCCTGTTATTCCTTTGAATCTTCAGAGATTAACTAAAATTAAAGTTGTAATGGACCAAAAATCACAGAAGTAATGACTGGGATTTCTCCTAATTCAGGTGTTCAAGCAAACTGCATAAATCAGGAGCTCAACCTGCTCCTGGAGGCTATGGAGAGAGGGAGGAACCTCCTGAGGGCAGTTCAGCTCACAGAAGATATAAATTGATGATCAAATTAGTTATTCTCCCCTAATTATAGAGATCACTGGGGCTGTTAGGTTTGGGTTCTTCAGGTAAATCAGGTTGGTGGCAACTTGTAGGACCTCTCTTGAAATTCCCTCCCAGTTTTGCTTCTGAACTTTGTTCCCAGAGGCTTGATGAGTGTGAAAAAGTCAAGAATCTGCATGTCCCTGGTAAGTGCTGGAAATGACTGTTCCCTACTGTCAGAGAGTGAAATAGTTAATGGCTTAAACACTGTAAGATCACCACAAGACTTTTGTCCACTGCAGCAAACTTCAAAGAAGCAGCTGCTCACCCAGCAGAGCCCACCCCTCCCTGAACATGCCAACTGGGAAAGCACCTTCAGATCAGAGAAGTGGGTGCCACTGTCCAACCTTCCTGGGTGCAGATGCACACCTGAAGCTACAAACTGCATTTCCAGATAAGGGAAGAAGGCTAAGAAAGGGCAAATCCTGCAAGGTGGGATAATCCTTCTTATCATACCAATGTCCTCCCTTACATGATGACTCCGCTGTGAAAACCCCTCCTGGGAGCATCAAAGACTTGTGACATGTCCCGTGACATGATCCACGATGAAACTCCCCACCCAGGGGAGGTACAAGGCGTTCCCACCTGAGCTGGAAGTGTATAATAACTTAGGAAACCTTTGAGGTTTAGGGGGGGGGCTTCCCCCAGCCCCAACAGATCAAAAACACCACTTCAACCAACAGACATGGAAGCTGCAACTCCCAAGTTTCATTGCTGGATCCAGTGGGTGGTGACTATATATATCAGTCACCTTATATATATATATATCTCCTTATCATTTCTTTCTCTTTCTCTCCCTTACACATTCTCTTAAGTGGTATTTTTATGCTTTAATATTGCCATGCTTTAATAGTGCTATACTGCCATTTTTTATGTTGCTATATTGCTACAGATGCTTTAATATTGCTGTAGATGATAACACCCAAAACAACAACTTACCTGTTACCTTTGAAACAAAACTGTCCTGAAATAAACCCTACATACATATGTTTACAAACACTGATTATTCAGTGTTGTTTCACTCTAATCCACCCCAAGGGAGTTATTAATAAGAACCTGGGTTACCCTCCCCTTCTGGGGCGGGTCATAACACCTACATGCTCCCCAGCACTCACTGTACTGCAGCAGGGATTTTGGCAGGATACATGGGATATTTTTACAAGGAACTTGCCTATAAACCAGTGTTCACATGTGGTTTTACACGTATGAGTGAGAAATATGGATTAAAACATGCTTCCAGATCGGATGTTAGGAGAAAATTCTTCACCAAAAGGGGTGAAGCCCTTCCCAGGACAGGGGTGGAGTCCTCATCCCTGGAGGGATTTAAAAGCCAGGTGGATATGGCACTTGGGGTCATGGGTCAGTGGTGGCCTTTGCAGTGCTGGGGGATGGTTGGACTCGATGATCTCAGAGGGCTTTTCCAACTTAAACAACTCTGTGATTCCATGTTGATTTGATCCAATGACCTCCGGATCCTCCTCAGACGTTCTTTCCCTTTTCCCTCTCCCAGTTCATGTCTGAGCTCATCCTGCTGCCCTTCCCCTGAGAGACAGAGACATTTTATTCCCTTGCTGAAGCCTCCTCCTCATTTCTCTGCCACCTCACAGCAACAATAAATCCTCCCATCCATGGGAACAGATAAAATTGAAATCTTTGTCATAATAAAACAACCTGCTCCTAAAGAGACATAATTTACAACAATACAGCACTAAATTGCTTTTCCACAGGATTAATACAATCAGAGGCTGATGTTTGTTATTCTGCTAAAGTGGTGCCAGAGAAATTGTCATAAGGAGAGAAATATTAACAATAAAACCCCACATAATATTCCAGAGTTAAGACACGTGAGCTCATGGAGTGCCTGTTTTCAAGAGCACTGCCTGTCTTAAGCCATGGAAAACATGCACAACTACTAAAACAGGGAAATAATTGCAGTTCAAGACCTGTAGAACAAAAAGAAAAGTTGACTTTCCCTAATTATTACTACTCTAGGATGAAAACTGAAGAAATAAATAATTTAAATAATAAATTTAAATAATTAAATAAAACTCAGAGGGGGAAAAAAAAGGGTAAAAAACAGTAGGGAAATAAACATAAAAGCCAATAAACCACCCCTGTTATAATTTGAAACTAGAAAATATGAATGTGATTTTAAACTATTCATGAAGGAATTTGCATAATCCCCAGTCCTGGTGAAGTGAGTGGAGCTTTGGAGTTAGATAGAGAGCTTCCAGAGGCATTCCTAAGAGAAAGGGAAGAAAGGAAATCCTGGGGAACATCCTCACGTTCCCAGAAAGAAAAGTATTATTTGAACATAATGGGAATTGCAGAAGAGTGTTTGAGCATTGAAGATATTTGTCACTTTTTAATTGCTAATTTGCAAAACAAAACCTATTCTTTTAGTGATAGGTTTTGACTGACTCTTAATTGGAATTTCAAAAGGTACTTAAAGATTTCTTTTTTTTTTGCTTTTTGAACTTTAAAACCAAACAGACTCCAGCAGGAATCTTTAAAGGTTCAGTCATCCCTATAAATAATATTAATCATAGAATTGGGGGATAAATGATAGTACCATATTCCTTTCTAGAATCCACATCCTTTTCCTCAAACTATTCTCTTTATGGATGCATACACATATAGATCCTCTAAACATCTCTTTTTGTCAGCCATGTGTTTCCACGGGCAACCCAGAGTATTTTTATATTTCTAAGAAATAGTCACCATAAAATTAAGTATTCTTCTAAAATAATGAAAGCCAAGTGCTACTCTGATAAGACATAAACATCCCATTCTTGGAGATAATAAGTAGTGAAATATTCAGAGAAAAACTGAGCAGAATTGTCCCCCAGGTGATTCCAGAGAGGAACAGCTTTATGGATTGTGTTAAACACATGGACCAGGTCTGCACTGACTGCACAGGGCCTCAGACATTCAGGGATTAATTTATTTGCCTAAATGGAGACATTTGGGGTCATCTGAGATGCCTCAGGACATCCAAGACATCTGAACACACAAGGCTCACATAGATGAGACAGGAATTGGGAGAGACACGAGTCATTCCTGAAAGGCATCCTGAGGGCAGGGAAAATACTCCTGGACAACGGAAATGTAACTGTCTCATGGAATCACAGACTAGTTTGGGTTGGAAGGGACCTTAGGATCATCTCATTCCAACCCCTGCCATGTGCAGGGATGCCTTCCACGGGCCCAGGTTGCTCCAAGCCCCGTCCAATCTGGCCTTGAACACTTCCAGGGATCCAGGGGCAGCCACAGCTTCTCTGGGCAGCCTGGGCCAGGGCCTCACCACCCTCACAGCCAACAATTCTTTCCCAATATCCCATATAACCCTGCCCTGTTTCAGTGTGAAGCCATTGCCCCTTGTCCTGTCCCTCCATCCCTTATCCAAAGTCCCTCTCCAGCTCTCCTGGAGACCCTTTAGGCTCTGGAAGGGGCTCCAAGGTCTCCCTGGATCCTTCTCTTCTCCAGGTGAACACCTCCAGCTCTCCCAGCCTGGCTCCAGAGAAGAGGGGCTCCAGCCCTCAGAGCATCTCCGTGGCCTCCTCTGGACTCGCTCCAGCAGCTCCACATCCTTCTGATGATGGACCCCAGAGCTCCAGGTGGGGTCTCACCAGAGCACCCCATCTGCACTTTTGAAGGACAGAGAAACCAGTCCATACCCCACATACTGACATTACAAACCCCTGAAAGTCTCTGAATCTGAAGTTGAATCAGATCTCCCAAAAACAAATCGATTTGTGTCTCCTTTCTCATTTCCCAGTTGCCCATTTCCCTTCCACACCTATAAAAAGTGACTAACCTGACTAGCTCAGTAGGACTCTCTGCTACAGCCTAAACTAGATGTATCCTAAGAAAAATTGTTAATTCCAAAGTTATTTATCCTCATAATAATGTTTACAGCTTGTAACATTGTTAGATCCTTTATTTTGTGTACTGCTCACATCGGCCATCACAAGGGGACAAAAATCAGATGGGAAAATTTATTTGAAAACTCTTCAACATTCAAGATGTTTTCCCCACTCCATCAGGAAATTTCGCGATCCTCAAAGGTGCCTTTTCCTCACCTTTGTTCTGATCCCTTCTCCAATGCCTGTTCCCATCTCATCTTTGAATCATTCCCGGTCTCCACGCAGATTCCCTGATGCAAATTCCTATTTATGATTCCATTATGCAAATGAGCTGAGCAGTAAATTTGCATCAGAAGGGGATTCCTGATCCAAACTCAACCCTCACAAGCTGCACCCACTCTGTCCTAATTAGCGTCCATTAACTCCGGAGCTCTGGAGCTGCTGGAAAAGGCTGAGCTTCAGGGACTCTCAGCTTCCCATTTATTCCATTTATTTAAAGGAACTCACAGCAGGTGGATTGTTTCATATCCAGGCCAATTTTCATTTTTTTTCTCTGATATATCCACATAGACGTTATTTTAATTTGTGGAATATCTTTTTTAATGCCTTTTGTCCTTTACTTTTGTTGGCATTTCCTTCCCCTCTGGCATCAGGTGCAGACACACCTGACTCCTGAGTATCCACCGACCTTTCCCTCCTGCCAGCTTTATTTCCAAGCCTTCCCATTCCCTGCCCTCCCAGCAGTCCAGCAGCCCATCCAGAAGCCTCTTTTTTGTCATATTTTGAGGAATGAATGCATTATTTCCTTGGCATGCCAAGCCTTCCCTGGCCTGCTGCCCGCAATCCCTGCTCCCACACTCCGAGGCACTTTTCCATGCAGTAGATTAAGGAGCTGTTCCAATGCCAGGTCGGCAGCGGATGATGAACTGCAAAGGATATGGATCCTGCTCCTCCTTCTGTTATCAGGATTTTACAATATATTCCACTGGTAGGGGGGGAAATGTCAGGTTTAAATAAACCCTCAGAAAAATCAAACGAGCTGGTGCTGAGAGAACAAAGAGCAGCAGGTCCTGGAAACCTCTTCCCTAAGCCCAGATCAGGAAGGAGCAGGACAGGATTTATCCAAAGCTCAGACAGAGGAGCCTGGCTCTGGTGCCAGATTCTGCTCCAAAACCCTGGAAGCGATGGCTGTGCCAGCTGCTCCAGTGCTCCAGGACCCAGCCAACAGGAGCTGCTCCTATACATTGAGGCAGGAAAGGACAGCCAAAAGTACATCCCACCAGCTACCTTGGAGCATCCAGCATTTCCCCTGGAGCTGGAGACACAGCTGCCAATATCCCACTTCCCTTGGCCACTGCAGGACTTGGCCCAGCTTTGGAATACGATTGATTTAGTTCCTTCTGTAAAATCTGGAGAAGGGAATGCTCAGCTGCTTTGAACTGAAATGGTTTTGGTTTTTTCTCCCTCCTGTTGGAAGGAATAAATTGAAGCTCAGCAAGTTCCATACCTATGGAATAGTGCTCATTTCCAACATTTCTGCCAAACGCCAACTGTGATTGGCATTTTCTCTTAAAAAAAAAAAATAACGGAGAGCAGTTGGTTCAGCTGATTGATTGAAGTTGGGCCAAGGACTGGTATTTCTGAGCACTGAGCCAAAGGGAAGGTTCTGCTCTCAAATTGTGGGGACCATTGATTTTTAGAATTCCTCAGGTTGAAGTGGGGACCTTGGATTCACCAGGGAAGGTCAGGATGAGACCTTGGTGGGCACCATCGTGTGCAGCCCAATAAAGAAACAATGGGCAAGTTGGTGACAAGGAAGATGTGAAGGCATCCAGCAGATCTCTAGGGAGAGGCCATGGAGATACTCCAAGGGCTGGATTCCCTCTGCTCAGGAGACAGGCTGGGACAGCTGGGGGGGGTTCACCTGGAGAAGAGAAGGATCCAGGGAGAACTTAGAGCCCCTTCCAGTGCCTTAAGGGACTCCAAGAGAGCTGGAGAGGGACTTGGGACAAGGGCCTGGAGGGACAGGACAAGAGGGAAGGGCTACCCACTGCCAGAGAGCAGGGTTAGATGGGATACTGGGAAGGAACTGTTGGCTTTGAGGGTGGTGAGGCCCTGGTACAGGTTACCCAGAGAAGGTGTGGCTGCCCCTGAATCCCTGGAAGTGTCCAAGGCCAGGTTGGATCAACCTGGGCTAGTGGAAGGTGTCCCTGCCCATGGCAGGGGGTGGAAAAGGTGACCTCTAAAGTCCCTTCCAACCCAAACCATTCCATGACTCCATGATCTCCCTGTCTGGACAATCACATCAGGATATCCTGGCAGCCCAGGAGAACACCCAGCATATCCAGTCTACACACAGTGGTTGTTCACCTGGTTACAATGTGGACACAAATCCAGAAGTAAACTGGATCTCGAATCCCACGTTGAGTGAATCCAGCTTTGCTGAACACTTTGATACTGTCTGTGCACTTACACAACCTTTACTAAGGGCTTGAAAATCTAAAATGATCAAAGCTGTGTCCTCAAGACAAAAATACAGCGTTAAGCTACCTCAGAGCCTTTGTTCTGATTTTTTTCCAGTTCTTGTCGAGAATCTGGAAAGAATTCCAGACTCAGATTGAAATGCACCATCATTTCAAATGCATCTTTTCCACAACACCTCATCGTGTAGGGTGCTTTGGGCAGCCATCTGGATGCAGAGGGAATTTGTGTTATCAATCAGGACTTGCAGCAAAATTGTATTACTGATACCCTCAGGGGGTTCAACATCCAGAATATTTGAGCAATCACAGAATATTTGAGATCCCTGGAAAACAATCAACTAAGAAATGGTTGGGAGGAATATGAAAACAAAGCAAAAAAAAAAAACTGAAATTGAGAACAAGCTCTGCTGAAAGAAACAAAACTCCTGGTGACAGATGGCATTAAGAGGATGATCTTCCCAGATAAGCATTGGCTCTAATGCTACAACAGGGTTGATAAATATGTTGAACAGCTTGCCTGGGGCAAGTCAAACAAAGCCCTGGGCAAGGAATTTAAAATGCAGTTTGCCTAACAGAGCAACTAAAGAGGAATTTCTTGGCTCACCATTTTGCCAAGGCATGTTCTGTTCACACTGCATGAATTCCCAGAGAAACTGTTGGGTTTGCTGCTTTTTTTTTTTTTCCATAGGAGAAGCAGAAGCCTCATGTTCATTCAAATTACAAAAGCCCAGGAAATTTGTTCCTGCCTGCGAGGTGGCTCCTGACATCCGTGTTTGTGTATGGAGGGATGTTTGTATGGAATCTGCACAACAGATTAGGGTTATTGTAAAAGGAAAAGCAGACTATCATCACAGGAGAGGAATATTTTACTGTCAAGAGAAAAACTGCCATGTTTTCAGCACCAGAAATAACGTGTCATAAGGATGACTTTGGAAAAAAAAAAAACCTGAGACAACAGCCCTCAAAGTGGGAAAAGCAAGAGGTGGATGCAGAAAACGACTGGCAAAATGTGTTTATTCATTCCATCCTAAAAGCATGTTACAACTTATAAATAATACAAAGTCAACAGGATTTAAACAAAGCTGAAGCCAATCTCAAGAATGTTAAGAAGGCACAAAGCGCAGTTGCTCTGAACTTCTCAGTTTGAACAAGAGAGGTTTCAGATATTCCTATTTAAATGCAGTTTTGAGCTTAACCAGCAGAGAGCAGGGACAGACACAAGTCAGTGCATCACAACACTTTCCAAAGTTCCAAGGCCTTATTCACTGCCTTGGAATTCTTTCCCACCCAATAAGCAGCAATATTTAAAACCATTTTTATCCTGAAGATCAACAGAGCCGTTTTCCGGTGACTCCACTTAATAAATTCCATCATCTAATTCTCTGTTGGAAAACTTGCCTCTAATTCCAGGCATAGCCCACTCAGAAAAATCATTTCTGGTGATCTGAAAGGTTCCCATCACACACACTGGAAGGAGAAGATGGAAAAGCAACAGAGGCCAAACTTTCTGACCTTTAGGAGATGGCCCAGAATGTCCCTGTGCCTGTGACACATCCCATGAGCTGCACCTGGAGCCTTCAGAAGTTCAGCTTGGGTCTAAATAATGAGAATCTAAATAATCCACTTCTCAGGGAAAAGAAGAACCTGTGAGAGTGAGGAAATCCAACAACCTCTGCAGCTCTTCCCTCCCTTTTTCCACAGACTTGGGGTACAGGTTTTGTTCCTAATCACTGCAAAAAGCATTTTGCACACATGAAATACAATATATTAAATATTACTGTAAATAATCCACAACTGAGGAATCAGTGGTCCCAAAGCAAAAGAATTGATCCCTTTTGGAAAAATACCAAAATATGCCAATTAACAGGTCTTTGTTTAAATCTCTTTTCATGCCATGACTATGACTTTTAACAGTTGGAAATGATCACCTTTGAGGTCTTTTCCAACCTTAATGATTCCATGATTCTATGATTCTATGTCTATTTAAACACCACTTGATAAAACTATATATTCTCTAGCTTCTTCCTTCCCAAATTTCTATATGTTTCTATTCTTCAGTAAAACTTTGGATTAAAAGTAGCAACTTTCACCTAATACATCTTCTGCCAGTGGAATCTCGCTGCACTAGAGGAATGTGGAAAACACAACAAAATAAAGACTTGCTTCCAAAAATACAGAAAATATATTGGAAAATTATGATTGCTGGAACATGTGGAGCCGAAGAGAACAACTGATGACCTTGATATTTGTGAAGCTGAGGAGATAACCAGTGAAGATGCCTCAGGACAGTGGTCACAGCCTCAAACCTGCCAGAGCTCAAGGAGTGTTTGGACAACGCTCTCAGGGACAGGGTGGGATTGTTGAGGTGCCCTGTGCAGGGCCAGGAGTTGGACTGGATGATCCTGGTGCATCCCTTCCAACTCAGGATATTCCATGATTCCATAAAGACAAAGCATGGACAACAGGAATAAAAATGTTTAACAATAATAGAGAATTCATCCAAAAATTACTTCAATGTCTTACTCCTGAAGATTTCCATCCTAAACAACATGTTTGGTCTTTGATCAGAGAAACAACACAGAACCCAGGATGGTTTGGGTGGAAGGGACCTTAAAGCTCATCTTGTCCCACCCCCTGCCATGGGCAGGGACACCTGCACAAGACCAGGTTGAGGTTTAGTCTAATCCACTTTAAAACTGAACTAATTCTGTCTACCTGGCCTTCTATAAATAAAGAATTCCATTCTCTTTAGACAGGTGTAGAACTGGGAAACACAAGATGAGCAGGAGGCTTTGGGAATTCAGGCCTGAATTCTGACTGTAAAAGACATTCTCTCTGAAGGTGATTTCCATCATTAGTGGTGTTGCTGTTTTCAAACCCAAAGAACATAAATCCTTTGTCCCAGGTTTGAATTTCACTGTGCTGGGTTCTGCAGAACAGAACAGCAACATCCTCCAAAGCTGAGCTTTCACTTTACAGGGTCACTGACATCGGTACATTCCTTAAACATCAAAGGGATCTGTTACAAACTCTTTATTCAGCAGTTGAAACCAATAAACACCTGTTTCCTTTCATGTTTGGGGATTTGGGAATGCAACTGAGCAAACGTTCGTGGCTGGGATCAACTGGCATCATTTTCCATGAACAACTGACTCACATCCAAAGCAGTATTGCACCGAAGATGGATCTGACCTGCAGAAAAGAAGTGCTACCCACAAAGTAGGAACAATCAGTCCTTAAGTGCAAAATTTGGGATTAAAATTGCAAGTATTTCATGTCTAATCAATTAAAGAGGAGTCTTAAGGAGTACTCGAGGCACCTGATGTTTCTTGGCCACAAAGATGATGACTCAAGTGTCCCAAGGACATAGAAAAAAGGTAGGGGTTATGGTCAAAGTTCTGATTCCTTGAACTAGTTATTTACTCTCTTTTAATTTCTCTTACCAAATAAATTATTGGAACAATGAAAATGTGATGAAGAAAAGCATCAGAAGCTCTTTACACACCTCTGAAATCTCCAAAAACGGAATCAAATCTTAACCACAGAATCATAAAATCAAGAAATGGTTTGGGTTGGAAGAGACTTTAAAGCTCATCTTGTTCCAACCCCCTGCCATGAACAGAGACACCTTCCACTAACCCAGGTTGCTCCAAGCCCTGTCCAATCTGGCCTTGAACACTTCCAGGGATCCAGGGGCAGCCACAGCTTCTCTGGGCAACCTGGGCCAGGGCCTCACTATCCTCACAGCCAACAATTCCTTCCCAATCTCCCATCTCTCCCTGCCCTCTGGCAGTGGGAAGCCATTCCCCCTTGTCCTGCCCCTCCATCCCTTGTCCAAAGTCCCTCTCCAGCTCTTCTGGAGCCCCTTTAGGCTCTGGAAGGGGCTCTCAAGTCTCCCTGGATCCTTCTCTTCTCCAGGTGAACACCCCCAGCTCTCCCAGTCTGGCTCCAGAGCAGAGGGGTTCCAGTCCTGGGAGCATCTCCATGGCCTCCTCTGGACTGGCTCCAGCAGCTCCACGTCCTTGTGCTGTTGTTCCCCAGGGCTGGAGGCAGCTCTGCACGTGGGGTCTCAGCTGAGGGGGTAGAGCAGCAGAATCCCCCCCCTCCCCTGCTGCCCACGCTGTGGGATGAGCCCAGGACACGGGGGTTTCTGGGCTGGGAGTGCCCATGGCTGGGGCATGTCCAGCCTCTCACCCACCAGCACCCAAATCCTTCTCCCCAGGGCTGCTCCATCTGTTCATCCCCAGCCTGGATCAATCCCAGGGTCGCCCCCACCCAAAGTGCAGCCTCTTAATCTGAATGATCCCAGCAGAAAATCCAAGCTTACAATGACTAAGGAATAAATCATGCCCATGTCTGGCCTCCTTCTACCTCCTCTGAAGCAGGAACAGTATCTTAATATTATGTTTCAAAAGTCTGTCAGGGATAAAAAGAATCACTGCTACAATAATATGTTGAAGAGATTGAGACGGAGCTACACGGGCCTATCAACAACCTGATTACTTGCTTCATTGCAAAGCATCACATCTTTAGTTCAGCCATTGATTTGAGGTTTTTCAAATCATTTCATGATCTTCCTTCCCTCTGAGCATCCAATGTTTGGCAGAGATTCATTTTAGATCATCCTCGGTCATTTGACACACTTTAGTGCTCTGCTGCTCAAGAAGAACTTGATGTACACACAAATAAGAGATGTCATCAGGGCTGTGTAATCCATTCGATTCTCTTGAAACTCTGTCTTTCATATGAATTCATCTCTGCAATAATAGCAAAGCCTTACCCTTGTCTTGTGAAAATCTCTCTAATCTCTGGGCCACCTCAGGGAGCTCGAGATGTAGAAAAGCAAAACAAAATGTATTCTATCATTATGAAAGCAAAGCAGCACGTTTTGTTACCAGCAAAATCAGAATCACTCTTAGGGCCGTGTTGCAGAAAATAATAACTTGTTTACAAAGTTGTTTACTGGAAGGAATAGAAAAAATTGCCTTTTCTTTCCTTTTTTTTTTTCCGATAACTATTGCTGAGTTAAATGAACTGCTGTAGACACATTCAGCAAAAGTAATCTCATATTACTTATTATATTTATAGCCTTAGATTTCAGACAACAATGGAAAGCTGTAGGCACCCTGACAATTATTTAACTTGCAATCTATAATTGCTCAGGAGCAAAAAAATAATTACATTCAAATAACAGGGCAATTTAACAAGCAGCCCTTTCGTCCTCCTTTCCCCTTAACCCTTTTCCTTTTTTATAACTAATAAATGCCTTCCAAGTGCACCTAAAGATCATTAAAATCTATTTTGAACCCTAGCTGTCCTTAATGGAAATATGGAAGTTCCAAGAGTTATTTTCTCATCTGCTGGGAGCCATGAAATGATGGTGTGTTCTCACTTGGAAAAAGAGAATAACCCTTCCCTGCCCACTCCCAAAAAAGACAATTACTCAATAAAATACCAGAGAAGATTGTTAGAGGAAAACTAATTTATATCCAGGGGGTCAGACAGAGGCCAAATATAAATGTGGTTAGTCATCTACAATTTATGCAGGAAACTCATTCCCAAAAAACATGGCCAAGTGTTGAAAATGAACTACAATAAATGCCAAGGCAGAGGGTCAGCACAGCAAGGATGTCTTGGCAAAGGAAGTGTCATTACTCCCAGCAAAGTCCATGACCTGCAACTCTCCGAGAGGTTTTCTTAGACATCCCAAAATATACTCTGCACTCTGGATGCGGTTGGCAGAAGATTGAGCTGGAGGGGCATAGGGACACACTCCTGCTTCAACAAACAGCCTCTCTAACATTGAAGCTGCCAGAGATCCTTGCAGGGGTGTATTTGGGATGACTGGAGCTGTCCAGCCGGGCTGGGATAACTCTGGTACCACAGTCACAGAGACACAGCTGTGCTGCTCCAGGGTGGGAGCAGTGAGAGGTCATTCCATGGAATGCCTTCAGCCCACCTGCTTCCCAACATCTCCCACATCCCTGCCAATCCAGAAAGAGCTGTTTCCTCTTTTACAGCATCACTGGGCAACCAGTCACTTTGTCTCCTTTGGGGCTTGGGGTTTTTATGGAGATACAACTTCAAAGTAGGTCAGGGGTGATTATTAGAACGTTTGTCAGTTTAAAAAAACTTGTCCAGCAGAAAAAAGATTCCCAAACATCTTTAATTTCATTATTTGTCATCACTGATCACAGAATGAAAGAATGGTTTGGGTTGGAAGGGACCTTAAAGCTCATCTTGTTCCAACCCCTGCCATGGACAGGGACACTTTCCACTAGCCCACATTGCTTCAAGCCCTGTCCAACCCAACCTTGGACACTTCCAGGGATCCAGGGGCAGCCACAGCTTCTCTGGGCAATCTGTGCCAGGGCCAACCACCCTCCCAGCCAACAATTCCTTCCCAATATCCATCTAACCCTGCCCTCTGGCAGTGGGAAGCCCTTCCCCCTTGTCCTGTCTGTCCCTCCACCCCTTGTCCAAAGTCCCTCTCCAGCTTAAAGGAGTGGCACCTGGGATGAACTACTCCCAGAACCACAGGCAGGTCTCATCCCAAAGGGAATCAATTTGTTCTCTCCAGAACAGCCTGGGAACAGTTGCATGCCCAGAGTAAGGAAAGAAAAAGAGAACCCAGGTGTGCATTTCTGTAGCAGAGTAGAAATAATGGTGTGAAGAGGGACCATTTAGTGACCAAAAGTCCTTCTACATCTAAAAAGCACTCCCAGATCTTTAATGCAGCAGCACAGCAAAATAATCTTGGGCTTATTGGTCTCCAGAAAGCAAAGTAAATTAAAATCTCTTTATCTCCCACAGGTTAAACCCCTTCACACCAGAGGAGTCTGAGTGGAAATTCTGATGGTTAAACCCCCACTTTTGTCCTCTCTTGGCTGGTCAGGGACATTCCACTGAGCAACACTGAGTGACTCCCATCCTGGATGTTGGTGTCAGGGTTTGTCTGGAGCTCTGGGAAAATTCAGAGCCAACAGACAGTGCTGAGGGAACACAAGAGAGGGATACAAGGACACCAACATCCACCAACACATCAGACTTCCCATCCCAGAAGAAAGAGTCCAAAAGAACTGGATGACCATCAGCCTGAGGCTCCATGTTACACCTCTGGATACCAGGAGGACACCTTGCCCTTGCTGCATCCATGTGCCTTTAGATGCTGTGCCTAATTCCAAACACATTCCTGCATTTCTCTCCTTTTGCCTAAAACACGTGTCTGCTGCTCCATAATTCATAACACGAGTCTCCGTAATTTCCAGACAAGGTTCAAGCAGAAATGTGTCACACCAGGATTATATTATTTATGAGCAGAATGTTGGATTTCAGCCAATGACACACCAATAAATTCCATCTCAAAGCCTGACATATCACATGCTGTTTTCCCTGGCTCACAAACAAACAGCTACAGCTCTGCTTCAAAATTACTTACATTCAACTCAAATCAGAATTTTTTTTTTTTTTTTTTTTGTGATTAGCTCTTATCTTACTCGGAAAACTGATCATGTCATTTCTTTCTTCTGAAATGTATTTTTGCCTTCATTTCTCAAGTGCGTCCTGAACAAAGAGCAAAGTCAGGTGGTCTACAACGAAAATCTGGAATAAAGTGATGTTTCAGCCTCTTAAAGGACGGAGTTTTTACTCTCTTTTTAAGACAAAAGACTTGTGTCACCCAGAAAAGGCAGAGACTGTACCAGCCAGCATAGATTGTCACTGAACATAACCTCATATTGGTATTACCCTAAATACCCTAAATAATGTAGCCTTATTATATAAACATATATGATATATATTTAATAATATAAATATTATTACATAAATAGGTACAGGGACATAAGGGATTCTGGGAGCAATATTCTAGGAGCAATTCTTCCCAGCCAACACATGTGAATTCCCATCATGCAGATGTGAATAACTTAAATCTCCACTGTGTTCCCATGTGACAGGAGCAGCTCCCATGACAGTCAGTTCAGTTCCAAAGATCCAGGAGATCCAGGGTTCAGTTCCAATGGAATGAGATGATTTCAAAGTCCCTTCCAACCCAAGCCAATCTATGATTCTGTGACAAATGCACACATAAAGGCATCTGGTGCCATCTGAGATGCCTTTTGCATGTCCTTGGAAGATGGAGATCAATGACAGTTTCCTTTATACCTTATGCTTAAATTTACCTGCATGAAGAATCCCTAAGTAAAGGTATATAAAATCATTTGGGATGTACTACATAAACTGGCTTTCATTCCTTAGTTGAGAAGAGTTTGGATCTCCTGTGAGACCTGGATCATCCCTGGCAGCCCCCCATGGATGTCCCAAACACCCCAGGACGTCTCAAATGGCAGAAAACATTTGCAACATATTTATGCAAAGGCATCAATTCCCTCTAGTCTAAGAGAGTGGTTTATATAGTGTTTGACACAACCTACAGGGGGTGATTTATTTCTCTCTGAAGCAGATTTTCTGAACCAACCTCCAAATGTGTCTTCTCTGACCCGGGGGGGAAATTCTTGAAGACAACTTTAGGTCACATATCTAAAATCTACTGAGATGAACTCCAGCCCCATGAGTGAAAGCACAATGAGATCAAGATAAAGGTTCAAAAGGATGCTCTGAGGGCTGGAGACAGGCTGGGACAGCTGGGGGTGTTCACCTGGAGAAGAGAAGGATCCAGGGAGAACTTAGAGCCCCTTCCAGAGCCTAAAGGGGCTCCAGGAGAGCTGGAGAGGGACTTGGGACAAGGGGTGGAGGGACAGGACAAAGGGGAATGGCTTCCCACTGCCAGAGGGCAGGGAGAGATGGGATATTGGGAAGGAATTGTTTGCTGTGAGGGTGGGGCGGCCCTGGTACAGGTTTCTCAGAGAAGCTGTGGCTGCCCCTGGATCCCTGGAAATGTCCAAGGCCAGGTTGGACAGGGCTTGGAGCAACCTGGGCTAGTGGAGGGTGTCCCTGTCCAAGGCAGGGGGTGGAACTGGATGATTTTTAAGTTCCCTTCCAGTCCAAACCATTCTGTGACTATGATTCTACTCCATTTGAGTCCTCCAAGTTTCCAGAGTATTTCCAAGCAAGTAGTTTAGAAGCAAAGACTTTTATATCTTCAATTTGAAGCAAAGATATTTAATGATAAATTTCTTAAAATCACCAATACCTTGATCAGGTGAGGAAAAACACCTGAAAATTCAAAAATCACTCTGAATTCTCCTAAACTGAATAAGTAATCCATATTTTATCAGTATAGGGCCCTATTTTCTCAGTCTCACATCCCCAGTTCTCAAACTGCCAGGCTGTGACAGCAGCCTTGAGAAGATAAATCCATTAGGATCTGCAAGATGGGCTGACAGTACTTTGTGAATGTCACAGTATGTCTAAAATTATCAAAACAACACCATTTTCTCCCTCCAAAAACCTTCTTGCATATTTTTTCATGGCTGAAACAATAAATCCTCATCACTGTGTGCTTTATTAGCAGGAACCAAAGGAGAAATGCTGATGGTAAATGTGGACATCCCAGAGCATAAACAAACACACAGAGAAGGGCAGCCTTTAGTCATTAACAGGATAATTTACTTCTATTTCAAACTTAAACCAACTCAGAATGATGCCAAGCATATGTTCATTCCAGTCATTGCTCTATTCCTATTATCATTGGCAGGGAATTACTTCTCTGCAAGGCTTTTGCAACTGTTAAAGTCATCCAGGTGCTCTGCTGGCTTTTTGCGTAGAAAATAAACTATAAATAAATAAAATAAAATAAATAACCCCCCTCTAAATTTTAAAAATAAATAGAAAAATAGAAAAATAACACTCTTCTTGAGGACAGTTCCTGCTATTGGGGATCAAAGAGCCCTATCCCCAAAATCAGGAAAATTAACTGTGCCTCTTCTACTCATTTCTGTGGAAAAGTCCCGAAAACATAATGAAAAGGTTGTTTTTAAAGCTGAATGATGCTGATTGAAAAGCTGCAATCTGACTTTTAAAAACCTCCAGATCTTCCCTAATGTGCACCATCCACTCTAAGTGAAAACCCACACAAAGCTGAATTCTTCATTACCTCGAGAAAACCTAAATTAACATAAAAAACTCCCTGATGGAGAAGCCCAGAGATTGTGTTTGAAGGCCACATTACTTTTGTTTTCAGAAGGAAAAAGGAGATGTGGCTCCTTTGAAAGAAAAGATGTTCTGAAGGGTTGTGCTGATCAAGGACAGCTTTCACTTTGCATTAGGGACATTTTATTGTCCCTTATTAGTGTTTATAAACGTCAGGAAATGTCCTTGGTAAGACCAAGCACTTTGTTTTTATCTGGGTCTGTCTCCACAGAGCTCTGTAACTGCCCATTTACTTCCACAAAGCTGAGGCACAATTCCATCAAATCAGAGCAGCATTTAATGCATAATGGCCATAGAATTCCATAGGACAAGAAAAACTGAATATGGAGATTTTTATCTCAAAAAGTCCAGAATTGTTTATCGCCTTATTTTACAACAGGCTTAGGGGGAAATTTTTGGTTCAGGGCTTCCCAGTTTAGACTTTCAAATCCTAAACAGAGAACATTCCCTGGCTGTGGCTTAAGAATGAAAATCCCCTGAAGGTCTGACCAGCAAACAGAACATTGCACTCCAGGCAAGGATGTGAGGGAGGAGAGGATCTGTGGAGAAGGATTTGGGGTCATGAAGGCTGGACATGCCCCAGCCATGGGCACTCCCAGCCCAGAAACCCCCGTGTCCTGGGCTCATCCCACAGCATGGGCAGCAGGGGAGGGGGGGATTCTGCCCCTCTGCCCCCTCAGCTGAGACCCCACGTGCAGAGCTGCCTCCAGCCCTGGGGAACAACAGCACAAGGACGTGGAGCTGCTGGAGCCAGTCCAGAGGAAGCCCTGGAGATGCTCCAAGGCTGGAGCCCCTCTGCTCTGGAGACGGGCTGGGAGAGCTGGGGGTGTTCAACTGGAGAAGAGAAGGATCCAGGGAGACCTTGGAGCCCCTTCCAGAGCCTAAAGGGGCTCCAAGAAAGTTGTAGAGGGACTTTGGACAAGGGATGGAGGGACAAGACAAGGAGGAATGGTTTCCCACTGCCAGAGGGCAGGGAGAGATGGGAGATTGGGAAGAAATTATTGGCTGTGAGTGTGGTAAGGATCTGGGATAGAATTCCCAGAGAAGCTGTGGCTGCCCCTGGATCCCTGGAAGTGTTCAAGGCCAGGTTGGACAGGGCTTGGAGCAACCTGGGCTAGTGGAAGGTGTCCCTGCCCATGGAAGGGGTTGGAATGAGATGACCTTTTATGTCCCTTCTCACCCAAACCAGTCTGTGACCCCATGTGCAGGCAGAGGTGACAATAGGGATGAACCAGGACCAAGGGTCAGGGATCTGGGATGTGTTTCAGTTCTCTGGAATAGGTAACAAAAAGACAAAGTCACGTACTGGAACACAGAAAAAAAAAGGAAAATTGGAACTAAGGATAATTTCTTTAATAAACATACTGGAAAGGTAGGAGTAGGAACATGATTTGTTTAAGGACAGAGCATCTTCTGTTTGGGGCATTCCTTTTGTTCTGCCTTATCTTTACAGGTTTATTCTCTCATTCCAGATCTACAGAAATCCAGTGCCCATTTTTCCACCAGCATGTGGACAGGACACCATTAATGCTTCAGAGCTCTACAAATCCAGCCAATTAGTGCAATTCTTTCACCCTTCCAAGATGTTTAAAGATAATTAGCATGAGAAACACAAATCCCTTCTGGAAGACCTTCCCTCTGGCTCTCAAATATTCCACAACATGATCCTTGGAACATCTGCTGATGTCTCTGTAGATGTTTCTCCTACATCTGGGTCACAGCACACACACCTGTTTCAACATCAGGAACTCTTCCATTCTCTTCAGAGAGAGATAAAATATCTGCTGACCTGTATTATGATTTAAAGTTTTCTTTTTTTTCTTTGAACAAGAGAGAAAAATTGTTTGTTCTATTTACTGTCTAAAAAAAAAAAAAAAAAAGTTATTTTCTCTTTGTGGCCAAACTTTGTTTCCTGTGATTTTCTTTTCTTGGTGAAAAGTAGCAATTGAAAACTCAGTCAGACCAAAGGACTTCCTAACACACATTTTTATCTGCCAAGGCCACCAGGAGCTGTTTCAAGAGTAAAAGAAATTCTGAATGGATCTATCCATTTTTAAACACATCATCCCCCTTTCAAGTGAAATTATTTTCCTTTAGTTGTGAAGTGCCCTGATGAAGACTTTATCATTGAAATAAAATGGTTTGGGATGGAAGGACTTTGAAGGTCATCCAGTTCCACCCTCTGCCATGGGCAGGGACACCTTCCACCATCCCAGGTTGCTCCAAGCCTGGCCTTGGACACTTCCAGGGATGGGGCAGCCACAGCAAAGCACAACAATAATCCAGCTCTGGGGAATTACTGGAATGTGCTGCTGTCTAATAAATGTGGAGCAGAAGGTGACCAAGCTTGGATCTGTTTGTCAGCCCTAAAAACATCCATAATTAGATCTTATCTGTTACTGAACATCCTATTTCTGTCTATACTTTGTTTACATCAAGAAACCAATTATCTCATTATGAGCCACTGTATGTCAAGCAAATACAACTCAATTTAGTCCTATATTTTAGAAGTGTTATAATTACAAATCTGAACTATTGCCAGGCTTTGCTGGAGGTAAATAAAAGCCCTTCCATGAATGCACCATATGCAAGATGCTTCCTCTTAGAGAAAGAAGGAAACATATAAAGCTCAGTGAATATAGAGGTGCTTTGGGATAAACTGGAGATCTGCAACAGGAAAAGAAGCACTTAAAATTCAGAAACCTGGGCTAGCGGAAGGTGTCCTTGCCCATGGCAGTGGGGTTGGAACAAGATGTTCTTTGAGATCCCTTCCCATCCAAACCATTCTTGTTCCTGTGATATACAGCAGAGCATTTAAATGTGTTTAAAATATGCAAAGAATTACAATGGTACTGATGAAAGTACTAATTTATTGAAATTTGCAGTTGTTCTGCAGCTTTGAAGCATTTGGGTTTTTTTACCACTCTGTCCAAAAGTTGAATTTAGTCTCTGAATGTTTATTTTCAAAACATTATTGACCCCTCCATATATGTTCAGATTTTGAGTCTTGGTCAGGTTTTGGGTCAAAATCAGTCACTACAGGCAAAATATTTTTAAATCAAAATATCTATAAGCATAATAACCACAAGAAAACTTTCTAGACAGGCATTTATTGAATGGCTTCTACTTTATCATTTGTAACACAAACACATCTAGAGTTTCACCTGTTTGATAGAAACACAGAATCCCAGAATGGTTTGGGTGGGAAGGGACCTTAAAGATCATCTCGTTCCAACCCCCTGCATGGGCAGGGACACCTTCCACTAGCCCAGATTGCTCCAAGCTCTGTCCAACCTGGCCTTGGACACTTCCAGGGATGGGGCAGCCACAACTTCATCACTGAACTTGGGAACAGACCTCAAGGGACACATTGATTTTTGATTTTTGATGTAACTCTCCAGCGTCTCCCGTGAGGCTGTGAGGTGCCTGTGCTCCTCCTGTGCTCTTCATGCCTTAAAATCAGCTGGAAGCTGGATTAGGAGGTCATTGGATGAGTAGCACTAAAAGATTTCCATTAAAGAGTCACCCTCACCCTTAAAAGTGGCTTCATCTCCATTGTAGAACAAGGACACATCTCTTTATCCTAAAGAACAACAGATGCATCTCCAGCAATGAGTGATGCTGAACAAACAACAGGAGAGTCCAAGATCATTTAAAGAGTCTTTTGAGATCTGTGAGGTTCTGTTACAGCTGCAGGAACAAAGCCCAGGGTACATTCCCCTGTACCTCAATCAAAACCAGAAGTCACACCATGAAACAAATAATGCACCATTAATAAGAGCATCTGGAGGAGATTTTGCAGAAGAGGGAGCTGTGTAATCAATCCCACTGTGTTTCAGCAGGTGAAAGGATCAGTGTTTACAGCCCAGCACTACATTTTACGCTGTTATTTTACTGTTGCACGTAAAACTATCCAAGAAATAGGAAAATTCACTGCAATAGGCTGTAGCTACACAATCATGTGGTTATTTATCATCTTTCAGCTTTTATAGGTCTTTTTAAGCCATCCCAGACCGGTCTGGTTGGAAGGGAGCACAGTGGGTCACCTGGTCCAACCTCCCTGCTCCAGCAGGGGCATCCCAGAGCACATGGCACAGGATTGTGGCCAGACACCTCTGGAATATCTCCAGTGAAGGAGAATCCACACCCTCTCTGAGCAATAAGAGGGATTACTTCCTAAGTAACTTCTGCTCTTCGAGACTTGTCCCTGTGCAATCCCAATTAAAGGATTACAAGGATGTTTCTGGAGAAGAGGTGTGAAAATCCTGTCCTGGTAAGGTGGAATCAGAAAGTCAACTAGTTCAGGCTCTTCCCCCAAACTTACAGAGTCCCAAAATATAAAGAACTTGCCCTTTTAATTTGCTGCTGGTATAATTAAGAAAAAATACTTTTAGCATATTTTTGGGGAGGCATGGCCATGTCCCCAAATGCTCAGTGACTTTAGCTGATGGCAGTGATTGGGAAATGGCAGGAGCAGCCCAGATTTTAAAACTTTGAGAACTCAGGCTGAAATGAAGGAATTTGGAATTCAGGAACACTACAAAGCTTAGAGCTTTGTTTTAGAACTGATGTCTTACCAAACAGAGCCATCTGTGTTCCCTCTGGGAAAGGTTCCACCATTCTGTTTCCATTGACGTGATGTTTATCTGGAAGGGCATTAAAAAAAACAAGTTAAAATGTAATAGAATACATGATTTGCATAAAAACAACTCTTTATTTCTTTAGATCTATTGAAACTTGAAGTCTGATTTATGAAAGCCAACCTGTACAATCACTAAATGTGGAACTTCATGCTCTCTGTGTTTTAAAAATCCTGCCCCAAAGTGCCAGGAGAGAAACTGAGGATGAATTTCAGATTGGTGGTTGAGACAGATGAGCTGATCCTGATGTGACAGGAACCTCCAGAGCAGCAATCCCTGCTCTTGAAAGGAGCCTCCTCATGCAAGAGGAAAAACAGGGAATCATAATTCTCCTTTGCTTGTTTATATGATCAGGGAATCAGAGATCATGGAATGGTTTGGGTTGGAAGGACTTTAAAGCTCATCCCATTCCAACCCCGACACCTTCCACTACCCTGTTGCTCCAAGGTCCCATCCAACCTCGCCTTGGACACTTCCAGGGATGGAGCAGCTTCTCTGGGCAATCTGTGCCAGGGCCTCACCCTCACAGGAAAAAATTCCTTCCCAATATCCCACCTAAATCTCTTCTATTTCAGCTTAAGACAATTAATGGGGGGTAGTGGTGGTTTAAGATCCCAAATTATTGGGGAAGTTGCTGTGAGAGCATCAACCCTCTTCTGTTCTTGATGCATTGAGGGGAGGGAGATGGATGCAAGGGAGGAGCAGGAATTTGCTGTTAGAGAATCCTGGAGTCCCAGAATGGTTTGTGTTGGAAAGGACCTTAAAGCTCATCCAGTTCCAACCCCCTGCCAGGGGCAGGAACATCTTCCACTCTCTCAGGCTGCTTCAAGCCCTGTCCAACCTGGCCTTGGACACTTCCAGGGATGGGCCAGCCACAGCTTCTCTAGGAATTCCATCCCAGCCCCTCATCACTCTCACAGGTAAGAATTCCTTCCCAATCTCTAATTTAAACCTTCCCTCCTTTCAGTTTAAACCCTTTCTCTGGCATCCTCCATTCATTTTTCCATCTCCTAAGATTCATCATCAACAAAGGCGGCAGGAAACCAAACTGCCTGAACTCAAAACACAGATTTCTGCCCACAAAATACTTTGCAGGGAGAAAACCAAGATAATTTCTCAGCACATGCATTATTTTACTTCCTTTAGTCCTGAGCCCGGTGAAGAATAAAACAGGTCAAATGAAGAATTCTCAGGGAATTCTCTGAAAGCAATATCAGGGAGGCACATTTCTAATCCCGGGCTGACATTCATCAAACACTCAAAGAGGAGGGGAAATCAGAGTTATTGCAACTGGACCAAGAGGTGCCACGAGTCACTTGGCTGCATTTAGGAAGATTGAATGCTCTGAGGCACAGGAGAGGGGCTTTAGGGAGCAAATTGTTGGGAGGTTCCAGAGTGGGAATAATATGAGCAAGGTTTCAACCTCATAAGCCAGAGCTGGTGCTCCCAACATGATCTACAGCCACCTGAGAGGAGTGAACAGTCAGAAGAATTATGAAACATCTTGTAAGATCAAATAAACTAACCCTGTCCCAGCCCTGAGAGCTGCTTTCATTTAAAGAGTGAGTGCACAGATGATGTATGAAGCAGTTTTCATTTCAAATGGGAGGCTTTCAATATATTAAAATTAAAATTAAACTTTTAGAGGTGAGATGGGCTCGAATGAAAGTAATATTTTCAGAGTGCTCAAGTTGTCTCCAATGCCTTCACACTTTCATTGCAAAGATCTTTGCCAATAAAATAATTCATTTTCTTGTCATTCATACTTTGGTTTACAATTCTTCCAGTGTTTCCTGCCTAGATGGCAATAAATAGTAAAGAAAACCCCCAAATTTAAAAGGACTTCACAAAATATACAGTCAACCCTAGGAAGAAAGTCACAACATAAATGACAACACATAAGTAATAAAAACTCTCAACAAAGACACTCATCAGAGAAATCTCAGTTCGGGGCGTTTACTCCACAGTTTTTCATGAGAAAACATTTTAATTCTCACCTACAAATTGGATTGAATAATTTCAGAAAATCAGAAGTACGTTGGCAGCATGGAATTAGAAAAAAAAATTAAAGGCCTTTCCCTGTAACTTGTAACAGAAAGAATAAATGACTTTTCCAAGCCCATCATCATTCCAGAGATAAGGGCTTGCAGTAAGTAGGATAAATTCTGGTTTTACAGAGACATGGAGATTGTCAGGGAACACTGATCTTCCCTTCAGCTTCCAATGTGGAAAGCAACACATTCCACCCAAATTATGTTCATATTTAAGAGGCTAATCCATCAGTGGAATACAACTGCATTCAGACACTTGGAAAACTGGAATTGGGAGGATATGGATTAGAGAATCCCAGAATGGTTTGGATTAGGAGGAAACTTAAAGCTCATCTCATTCCACCCCCTGCCATGGGCAGGGACACCTTCCACTATTCCAGGTTTCTCCAAGCCCCAACCAACCTGGTCTTGGACACTCCAGGATGTCTTTATGTCATTTTTTTATCTCTTGACCCCCAGGGTTTCAACAGCCAGTTGATCAGAAAGAGTTTTTTCCTTCTGCTTTATTATTTCCAAACTGCCAGAATTTTCATGGATACAAATTCACAACCGAACAACAGGGGGACTTCCTCTCAAAGCTGCCAAATGCTGCTCCATCCTCAACTGCCAGAACTCCACGAATTTCCCAAACTAAGCCTGAGAAATACGTGTGACATCCTTTGCTCTCTGCTGAACACAAGCAGCGTGAGCTGAAAGCAACACATGTCCTGGAGGATTTGACATTCAGCTTCGCCTCAGGCAAAGTCTGCTTCACACAGGTGCAGTGCCTGGCTTGTGCTCCTTAAATTCTTTGGGTTTTAATAAAAGTAATCCTCCCCACATCCTCTGCATCTGTGACACAGCACAATCCATGGAAAGATAATCAAAAACTGCTAAACCATTTCTTTGGCATTACTCTGGTTTTGCAGCCTCTTCGCTTGATGGTTTCGAGCACAGTCCTACGACTGCCTGTAGTGGTTTGGACTTTGTTTTCCCCCAGAGGATAAGAAAGTGGTAGACCCCAAGGGGTGGAAACCCCTGGAAGTTTTGAATTTCTGTCCAATGAGCGCTCCTGCAAAAAATGTAAACATATCACAACCAGACCGGAAGAGAAGAGTTGTAGTTGGAGGTTAGAAGAAGGTGGCCATGTTGTGAGCCACGAGGAAGGGGCTCTGAGCCCCACAGGGGGGGGCTTTGGCCCCCCAGCCCCAGTTGGAGCCTGTGGGGACCTGGAACAGCATAATGCTGGGCTAGTGGCCTATAGTTTATGCTGGGAGATGTTTTCTCCATCGTGGGCAGTGGCCGTGGCAGTGGCCGGAGAAAGCAGCAGCCAGAACTGAACCGAAGAAGCAACAAAGACATGCAGCACCAGAGAAGGGACTCCTGGAAGGAGACCTGAGGGAAGGAGAGTCAGCAGCTGAGTTCTACAGAGTTCTTGGGGTAAGAACTGATACCAGACCCCCCAAAACTCCTTTGAGACCTCCTGGAAGGAGGAAGTTGATAGACTCTTACTTGAAAGAGCCTTGAAGTGCAACATGCTGAGAAGCTCGGACGTCCTGAGAGCTCAGCCAGGACGGAGTGTGGGAGGTTGGCCTTGAGGGCCCTCCCTTGCTGCAAGCTACAAAGAAGCTCGCAGCCTGAGACAGGGCACAGAGGCCCTGCAAGGAGCTTGAATCTCCTGAAGATACCAGACCGTCACGAAGACCCCCTGTGCTTCGTGATATGACGTGGTGATACGACCTTGTCTGGGGTGACGAAGCCCACGGAAGACCACTCGTTTGGAGAGACGAGTGGCCGAGGGGGATACCCCCCTCGTGTGTGCTGGCAGAGATCCAGCTATCAGCTGCTACAAGAAACAGAAGAGACAGAGAGAGCCTGCTGCCTTAGAAGATGCTGCTGCTTAGTGACTGCTACTCTGAAGAAGCTGCTGCCCTAAGAGACTGGAAGGGATCTGTCCTTCTTTCCCTCCCGGACTTTTATTTGGAGGGGAGAAGAGATCTGATCCATTGTAAATACTTATGTCATGGTAGAGATAGTTGTAGTCGTGTGTATAATGTATTGTAGTATTTATTTGTATAGTCATTGTAATATATTCCCTTTCCCCATTCTGAGTCTGGTTGTGTTTTGTCTGGAAAAAAAAAAACCCATCTCACATTGGGTTGAGATGTGGGAGGGGGGATGGAGCTAGGGAATTGGAATTTGGGCTATCTCAAACCATGACACTTGCCCTTGGCTGAAGATTCACTGACTGCAAGTAAGTTCTGTCCACACATGGCTTATCATGGAATCATGGAATCAAGGAATAGTTTGGGTTCGAAAGGACCTGAAAGATCATCTCAGGTCCTTCCACTAGCCAAGGTTGCTCCATTCCCCATCCAACCTGGCCTTGAACACTTCCAGGGATGAGGTAGCCACAGCTTCTCTGGGAATTCCATCCCAGCATGTCACCATCCTCAGAGGGAAGAATTCCTTCCCAGTATCCCATTTACCCCTGCCCTCTGGCAATGGGAAGCCATTCCCCCTTGTCCTGTCCCTCCATCCCTTGTCCCAAGTCCCTCTCCAGCTCTCCTGGAGCCCCTTTAGGCACTGGAAGGGGCTCTCAGGTCTCCCTGGAGCCTTCTCTTCTCCAGGTGAACCTCCCCAGCTCTCCCAGCCTGGCTCCAGAGTAGAGGGGCTCCAGCCCTCGGAGCATCTCCATGGCCTCCTCTGGACTTGCTCCAGCAGCTCCACGTCCTTCCTATACTGGAGACCCCAGAGCTGTAGGTGGGGGTCTCCTGAGGCTGAGAAGAGGAAGGAAATCCCTTCCCTCCTTGCTGCCCACGCCACATTAATCCATATCTGTACAAGTAAGCTATTAAAATAGACAAGTCATGTCCAGAAACTATTTGAGTGTTAATTATCCCAGCTGAGATCATGTTTGATCCCATCCCAACAATTTCTCAGCGTGGACAATGGAGTTCCAGCACCCAGATCTGTCCTCTGGCACCTTTTGATTTATTAGTATACATTCCATTTATCCTCACAGTTCCATGTGTGTCAGTGGTATCACACCTGTACCAGATAAATTGTACAGTGAAATATGTTCCAATGAGAAAGTTCTGCAAAAAACATTTCCTTTCAAACCAGCCTGACTTCGGTTCTCACCAGATTTATTGTTCTGCTACAAGACCTTGAGTAAATGTAAAGGAACTGTAGGTTAAGGTACCCACAGTCATTAATGAATACAATTTGTCTATTTGTGAACCCAAATGAAGCTACTCAAAAAAGACTTGGCTTTCAGAGAATGCTGATCCAGCAATGAATAAAAATCAGGGATTTTCTGGTCTCAAAATATTCAATCTCAAGCAATCACAGTAAAGATTTGAGGACATTTAAATTTTATTAATAAGAGATTCATAGGTTCTTCATATTCATCTTTTGAGTTTTAAGCCATTGGGGAATATTTAGACTGCATATCCAAACTTGTTTTATCAGAGCAGCCAGAAAGTTATTATTTTTAAATGAAAACTGAGATTCTCACATAATCAAATTAATCCAGGAGTAGGGGTCATATTTATACCCAAGGACTGTTAATTTTCCGTGGCAAGTGCAGTCAGGAATTGAATTGAAAATAGTTCATTAACCAATTACCAGGAGCCTCCTCCACCTCCTAAAGCACAACCATGATGTGAACAGGGGGAGAGGAGGAGGAAAAGGGATGAGCAGGGATGGGGCGAGGGGGAACATCCTGAAGGAAATCAGCTGCTCCTTTCCCCTTTCCTTTTCCTACACTTTTCCTACACTTTCCATCACACCACAATGGTGAAGGTTTTTCAGTGTCAACTGTGCAAGGAATGTACAGATAATATTTACTGTAGTTTCATTTTAAACACAAGTTTGGAGGCAATAAAGGGGCTTAAAACTCAGCACCAGGCCTTTGTGCCAAAGGCTGCTTTCATTGGAATTAGGAGGGTGAAGAAAAATGTTCAGCATTGAATAAGGAGTTATTTAAATGCCTCTTAAATTGTAGATGTCACAGCCACCTCCCAAAGCAAAATAATAAAAAGCAGGATGAAAATGCCATTGGAAAGCTCAGAACACGGAGACAGACCGGTGGCATTTCAGTGTCACTCCAGCTGCTGTGGGCTTTGATTTAAAAACTCACTGAATGCCCAAGTTCAGCTTCAGTGTTGGAGTTTTACCTCCCAGAAAGGCCACAGTACAATGGATCATGGAATCCTGGGATGGTTTGGGTGGGAAAGGACCTCAAAGCTCGTTCAGTTCCAACCCAAACACCTTCCACTATCCCAGGTTGCTCCAAGCCCTGTCCAACCTGGCCTTGAACACTTCCAGGGGTGGGAATGGTACAACCTCAATAAACAGATATGGGAAATATGGGGAAATATTCTCAATATGGGAAAACCTCAATATACAGAACATAATTGAAGGCCAGTGGGTTTCTTTTCTGCCTTGCAAACAACAAATTACCTTTTATTTTCCGTGAAAGACTGCAACATTTAGAGGGGGAAAAAAATGGTGGAATTTTGGGAGTGCAGTGTTACCATTTACCAGGTAATGAGAAAAAGGTCTCTGAGTGTCACCAAAGGGAAGAAATCCCAAGGTAAGGAACTAAGTAGGAAATAAGGAATCACTGCCCTTGGGCAAAAGTTCAATATGAAAACTCAGGTCCAAGGAAGGAAAATTAGCCTTTCTTACCAGTATTTTCTAAACAAGTATTTTCTTTTTATTTTAACCATGTAATATAACCAGTACATGTAAATAGAGGATGAACTAACATCTGTTCACTCTTTCAAACAGCCCTATCCAGTCATATTTAGGAGATGAATATGATCCTTGTGGGTTCCCTTCCAGCTCAGGTTATTGTGATTCCATGATCCTTTACAATAACTATATTCAAGCTCACAGACAGCACTGAATTTATCTACTAAATTAATTTATCTTCTATCTACTGAAACATGCACTTCCATTTGGCCACATGGCCTGTGGAAGTAACACATCAACACCCTATTATTAACACTAACAGCAATAAATGTGTTATTTGTATTTTTCAAGTATACAACTACTTAAGACCTTCAAAACAAAACTCTGTTTCAGTGTATTTACATGTTGTCTGATGAGAGCTTCACTGGATTTCACTCCCCTGGTTTAGAAAACAGGGATCTGACCTTTATTTGTCCTTCAGCCTGAGTAAATTACCTGATTCTAAAAACCTCCGGGCTTCCAGAATTTCTATTAACTTCCCTGAAATCCACAATTGGCTGGTACTTCTGTAAACCAGGTCATTCATTTACAGGCCTAAATATGAACCTTGAACCTTTGAAACCTAAGGAGGTTTGTTTATTTATTTTCACTATTTCATAACCCAGAAGATATTTCTTTAAAGAAAAGGTTTAGTTCTCTAATAAGGTTCCTGATGTTTGTGCCAAGAGGAGTTATGCAAGTACCAGGTACCAAATTATGTCAGAGATGAGGATTTGATAAATTGTACAAGGATAGGATTGTTCCAGTTTAATACTGTACGAAAAAAAAAAAAAAAAAATGCACTGAACCCAGATCCTTCTTCAGCAGAGGGGAAACCATGCACCTCATTTATATCCATCCTCTGTCTCAAAATCACCTGGATATCAGAAAATGCTTTTGAGATGTTTCACAATGATCTGCAAAGGACAGAGGGGAAGTTGGGCTGTTGAAGAGAAAGTCTGTACTTAGTACCGCTGAAGGAATAGAAATTACCTGCTAATCCCCCATTTCCAACCTAAACTGTTTAAGACCCCCCCACTAATCCTTGTTCCTGAAGGTGGAGCCTCTCTTCATCCTTTTGGGAATTTCAAGAAGCTACTCAATGGAAAAATCCAGGAAAGCAGAGCTTCACTGGGGTCATTCTCTTAGAGAAGCACAGGAGGGACAGGGCAGCTCCACTTGAGTGGGATTAGATGTGTAATTTATGGCAGGATTTCATCCATAAATCCTTCATAGTTGGTGATGAAACAGCTCTTCTTTATCTTCAGGTCTAGTTGAAGGAGCAAAACTGCCAGTTCTAAAAGCTCCTGTGTGATAAGGAAACCTTCTGTCATCCCAGATGGAACCCCAGGTGACCTTTCAAATGTCTTCGTCTCCCAAGGGGGATTTGCAGTGCAGGGACTTTGCTCCCCAAACCTGGGCATTTATGTCTCTGTCTCTGAAGGGTCATTTTGATCCTCAGCTTTGGCACAGATGGTGAACACGATCTACTGGGTTTCCTTCACCTCTCACTTCTCTAGTTCCATCCTCCATCAGTTGAGATCAGCTGTCAGCTCGTGACTATTTAAAAAGAGAGGTGTCTGTGTGATAGTAACTCACTGGTTACAACTATTTTATAGGATTGTGGGTTGTTCTCATAGGGTGGATCCCAGTTATTATTTAAAAAACCTGTGATATCACTCAAGGGAATAAAATAATTACCAATTTTGTTGAAAAACAAATAACTTTGCTTATCAAAGAGGTCAGGAAAGGAAAAACCAGTTTTGAAATGTCTTGTGGAGATGATGTCCCACAAGGTGACACTCTGTGCTGTCTGCACCCACTCCATCAAACAGGTTAGGGCACAGGAAGTGACTGAGGCTACAAAATGTGATGAGTCCCAGCACAGTGGGTCAGTTCAGACTCCAAAATACGTGGACTCCTCAAAAAACAGAGGTTCTGCTTAATGACTGAAGGCCAGATATCCCACACTGATTTTGTTCGGCAGCTCCTACCGGGAAACGGACCACAGGAGTGACAGGAAAAGATTCTGAAAATAAAAATGAATTAATTTCTTAGAGGGTGGTGAAGATGCAGAGGAGGAGAAACAGTGATTCTGAGATCTGCAATTTACTGGGGTGGATGGACATACTAGGCATGGGGTAGTGGGTACGTGCCAGCTGGGACAGAGGATGGCAGGATGTGGGAGTGAAATATGAGGCTCAGGGATATATATTTGGGATATGAATAGAGGAAAGTATCCTAAAAATTACAATAACAGACTTGCTGCTTTCAAGGAGACAAAGCCAGATCCCATGGAGCAGCTGAAGGAGCTGGGGGGGCTCAGCCTGGAGAAAAGGAGGCTCAGGGGGGACCTTCTGGCTCTGCAACTCCCTGACAGGAGGGGGGAGCTGGGGAGGGTTGGAAATCGGGCTCTGCTCCCAGGGAACAAGGGACAGGACGAGAGGAAACGGACACAAGTTGTGCCAGAGGAGGTTTAGGTTGGGTTTGGGAACAATTTCTTCATAGAAAGGGTTGTCCAGCCCTGGCACAGCTGCCCAGGGCAGGGGTAGAGTCCCATCCCTGGAGGGATTTCAAAGCCATGTGGATGTGGCACTTAGGGACATGGCTCAGTGGTGGCCTTGGCAGTGCTGGGGAACAGTTGGACTGCATGAGCTCCGAGGGCTTTTCCAACCCAAACAATTCTGGGATTCTAAGATTCTGTGACCTTCCCAGACACAAAGCACACGAGGCCCAGTTTAACAGGAGCACTCACATCTCGACTGTGCCACACGCGCCGCCTGATCTGTTCCTCATTCCACAGGCCACGTGTCCTGAGTTTTGGGGCAAATACATTAGGATTAAATAAAAGTCACTTGGCTTTAGTCATCAATGGATATCTGCCTGAGTATTGAGCCTTGGAGCCTCCTGCACTTTGGAAAGAACCAGCCACCTGTGTGGTGATTCATTTGACATATTTTGGATGTTTTCCTCAGGATAAAACGAATCATATTTAAAAATGTCAATTTCTGAGCACTGATTATAAGGAAAGTAGAGACAAACTCAGATGAATTCCACCTATAACACCTTCAGGAACAACATGGAGATTTAAGATCTGTTCAGTGGGAGGATTAGATGTACCTGTGTATACATCCATATTTATTAAAATGGTTTTGACATCACTGGAGATTACGGTTGTGAACAGAACAAATGTTAACAGGAAACCATATGATCAAAATAGGAAAGGAACAACAGCAGAGAAAAATAATGGCACCAACCTAAAGGTAAAGGATTCCATGATTCTGTAAGAATCCTGTCTACAAGGGTCAACAGATCAGAAAAGCAACATAGACAGACATATGGATACATAAAGTAGTCAACTCATGGTATTTTTGGGATTGTGACATCATTTCACTTCCCAAAAACCCAACTCATGAAGCAATGACATAAAATGAAAATCAGAGAATCATAGAATGGCCTGGATTGGAAGGGACCTTAAAGATCTCAGCTTTCATTTTTAGAACAACCTTTTTGACCTGTTGGGAAATTCAAAATGGAGAAAATCTGGGTTAACAGTTAAAAAATAAACAAGAAATACACATATAATTTCTCTAAGAAGATACAGGTAGACTAATGAGTGTCAGGTTTTTCATATGTTTTCTTAACTAGAGGAGGTTTAAGGAAGGAGATAAGGAGTTGGCTCTGGTTTTGTGTGTCACAGAATCCCAGAATGGTTTAGGTGGGAAGGGACCTTAAAGGTCATCCAGTTCCACCCCCTGTCATGGGTAGGGACACCTTCCAGTAGCCCAGGTTGCTCCAAGCCGCATCCAACCTGGCCTTGAACACTTCCAGGGATGGGGCAGCCACAACCTCTCTGGGTTGAAAAAGAAATAGAAAATAGATAAGAAAATAGAAGGGCCCTAAACCTGGTGCAGTGAGTTATCCACCTGCCAGGAACTACCCATGACATCTCCACCATTGCTGCTTTTCATGGAGCACCTTGTTAGCGTAGGAACTGAGTGAAGATGATAAAATACAATTGGGTTTATTTCAGAATTACAGCCAATGCCTCTTAAAACCCCACTTGAAACCCTTATGTAAAGCAGCCTGGATAAGAACAGCATCACACAGGAGGGAAAAGCAAGAGATCCAAACAAAGGACCACGATAAACACGAGCGTGAGGGAGCGGGGAGGGGATGTCCAGTGGGGTGTGGCGAGGAGGATTGTTAAGCCCGGGTTTATTTAGCAGCTTTATTAATGATCTCAAAGAAGGGGTGAAAAGCACATGAATAAAACATGCACTGGATGCTCAACTGGGACGTGGTGTGTACACCGTGAAAAATGAACAGCAGCACAAAGCTCTGGGCAGAAATTCTGTGAGGAAGCACAGAGAGATGCAAAGCAGCTCCAGGAATAAAACTCTGTTTTCCTGTTATGGAAGGAGAGCTTGTACCCCATATTTCTTGAGGGAAAAAAAAACGCCTAAAGGGGCAGGGAGCACAGCCTGAGGGAAGGAGAGAACATTTACAGGAGAAATAAAGTTTTATAATGGGCAGACTCTGGAAAGCCACAGGCTGGAGGATAATCTCTGTTGGTCAGTGAGGTCCTGGCACTGCTTGGCTCAACATCTCACTTGGGAATCAGCACCATAAATGCCAAATTCGAGGTGAGCTTCTGCAAAGAAAGGCTGGGTACAGACCTCAAAAAATCCCCCTAGTTGCTTTTAATTACATTGCTTATTTCTAATTTTGTTTTACATCTTAACATTTACTTAAATAACCTTCTCAGTGTGATTAAATAACCTCCTAAGTGTGATTTTTGATTTAGGATGATCCCTTTCTGAGGGCTCAGCCTCAACCTTGTGCCACTTAACACTGACCAGCTATTATTGATTTTTATATCCATGGCTTCTCAAAATGAGACACAAGATAATTTTTGCTGGACATTCACACACATGTTCAAAGTGGGAAAATCTCTTTGAAATTCATGGCTGGCCGGGAATTTGTAGATAAAAAGCAGAGCTGTGTTTTTTCAAGTCTTTAATTACCTGTGTGGGGGTTGGAACTGGATGATCTCTAAGGTCTCTTCCAACCCAAACCCTTCTGTGGTTCTGTAATTCTATGATATTAAAACTTGACAACATCCCAGAAAGGTATTTTAGGTATATTATTCCAACATAATGACAGGTTAAAGAACTTTACAGTATCACTGGTAAAACATGCTTTGATTCCCAAGACCCTTATCCCAAAGAGTTTGTTCAGCTCCCTCTCCAGCTACTAGGAAAAATGTGTTTATTGGGCTAATAAAACCCAATGGAGGCAAATCAAGAGTCACTCTCTGTTAATGAGTTAAAATCCCTCAGTCACCTACAATTTAATTTTTCTAAGGCCCTGAGATTTTAATTTGGGTAATACTTCTATTAATTACAATGTCTAATAACAATGTCAAATTCAGGCATCTGTTAAAAACATGTAATGTTAATTTATTGGAAAATCTCCAGCAGAGCTCAATTAAAATGTTCCCCAGTCAAGCCAATGCATATGATTTGTAATGGAGAGCAAACTGAAGATACAGTTAATAAAAATAATAGCAAGCTAAAACCAATAAGTTTTGAGTTGAAGATGAACAACATTCAACATGCAGGATTTTTCATTAGGTGGCAGAGCAGGAATTTTTGGAATCAGGACCTTCTCATAAAGGTTTGGGAGCCTTGCTCTAAATTAGCACCTACAGGAAGTATTTCACAGACTCATAGAATGGTTCAGGTGGGAAGGGACCTTAAAGCTTATCCCATTGCAACACCTTGCCACAGGCAGGGACACCTCCCATTATCCCAGGTTGCTCCAAGCCCCATCCAATCTGACCTTGGACAATTCCAGGGATCCAGGGGCAGCCACAGCTTCTCTGGGCAACCTGGGCCAGGGCCTCCCCACCCTCACAGCCAACAATTCCTTCCCAAGATCCCATCTAACCCTGTTCTCTGTCAGTTTGAAGCCATTTCCCCTTGTTTGTCACTCCAGGCCCTCAGAAAAATTCCCTTTCCATCTTTCTTGTGGTTCCCTTCAGGTATGAAAAGCCACAATCAGGTCACCCCGAAGCTTCTCTTCTCCAGGCTAAACAAACCCGTTCTCAGCCTCTTGCTACACAAAACATCACAGGAAATATGTATCAATCCTTACTTATCAGCTTTTTCTTGCTGTAATTTCAGTTTTCCCATCACAAGATATTTTCTTGTTCCTTTAAATACCCAGACTGTGCCAGAGGCCTGTGTTAGGCGGGGTGGAAGTTTTTATATTTTTATATAATTCCACTGCTTCACAGCATCTTTGCAATCCTGAGAATTAAACTAATAGGTGAAACAAGCAGCCCTTTTCATGGAATGCTGTCATCCCATTATCATTTCCATGCCTCTCTGCACGTCCATCCAGCTGGATTTAAGATGGATCCACACGAATCCACAGCAACGCCGCCCAGCCCGCTTTTAGCGCCTCACCACAATCCCCACAACCCCTCAAAGGCCAGCTGACATTTCTTTTTGCCTTGTGAAGATGTCAGGAGCTCTGAGCAGGGAGTGTGGCTGGTGATAGAGTATCTCCCTGGCACACATTCCCCCTGGATGGCAGATTATCCGCCCGGAGGTCGCATTAGGCTCCCGTCAGCTGTCACGGCGCAGATGAGCGGGAACGGTCCAGTGCCCCGTCCCCCCTCACCCTCTGACAGTGATAAATGACCAGCCCTGGTGCTCAGCTGAGCCTGACGGGCCCCAACCTCCCCTCACAATCTGCTTCACACCACCAGCAGCCTTTTTCCTGCTGATATTCCAGCAAACAGGATTGAGGAGCACGAGGTTTGGTCAATCGGCATTTTTGAAAAAAAAAAGGGAATTGTGATTTTACTTGAAGAAGCTCAAAACTGATGGAAAAAAATAAAGAACAGAACACTGTTATAAACCACTGTATTGGGTTTGTGTGGCCAGGTTTGGTAGCGTGGGGGGAAATGACCTTTAAGGTCCCTTCCAACTCAAACCATTCCATGATTCCACACTAAAAATCACAGAATGTGACAAGTTGGAAGGGACCCACAAGGATCATCGAGTTCAACCCTCAGCCCTGCACAGGACCATCCCCAAGAGTCACACCATGTGCCTGAGAGGATCATCCAAACACTCCTGGAGCTCTGGTAGCCTTGGGGCTGTGCCCACTGCCCTGGGGAGCCTGTTCAGTGCTCAAACACCCTCTGGGGGAAGAACCTTTTCCTGAGATCCAACCGAAACCTCCCCAGACACAACTTCAGGACATTCCCTCAGTTCTGTCACTGGGGGAGATCCTACCTGATGTATCTGGAGTGGATGAAGGAATTCTAATAAAAAACAATTTTTAAGTGAAATGGGAAGTACTTACTCTCATTATAAAAATTTACTGTAACTTCACCATGAAGAGCTACCACAGTTTAAGGCTCATATTCTATTTCTTAGTGACTAGAAACACACCATAAAATATTTCATTAGTGACAAATTTTTTTCACTTTTATCACAGCAAATTTCAGCTGAAAACTAGGATTTGTTCTGAAAATCATCCAAATTAACATTTTAACCTATTACAGCAGGAGATATAATCAAGTAAAGCAGGTAGTGGTGTAGGCTGATGATTCCAACATGATTCATCTCATCTCAAAGCCATCAGCTAAAATATTCCAGTCATACCTTGAGGACATTTATTTCGCTGTGAGTGGAACCAGTGGTGACTACCTCAGTGCTGAGATTGGCCAAATGAATCCAAAATTTTTACTCTCTGCAAAGAAGTGATTTGTCATCTCCACCATGGAACCAAATTTCTATGTAATTTTCCAGGGAATCCTGTATTTCTAATGAATTTCACTCCTCTGAGGAAGAAAACAACCACCTCAAGCCCAGTGAGGGCTGACTGTGTCATTATGGCAGCATTGGTTGTACCCCAAAATGTATTCCCTTAGCAGACATAATTCCATAAGTCACAGTGAATCTACTTTCCTTCCATAACAGAAACTGAACCTTTATTTTCATCAAGAAATAGAAAGTAATAAAAACCTAAATCCACAACACATTCCTTTGGAAACAAATCAATTTTCTAAGTTTCCTCCTTTTAACAATAAAGGTCTAATTAGTAAAGTGCAGAAGTTTCACATTCTTCCCAGTCTTGTTTTGCTCTGAACAACCTTAAAAACAGAATTTGAGTCTTCAAATCTGGTATCTTCCCTGGGAGGGTGGTGAGGCCCTGGCACAGGTTGCCCAGAGAAGCTGTGGCTGCCCCTGGAACCCTGGAAGTGTCCAAGGCCAGGTGGATTGGGCTTGGAGCAACCTGTGATGGTGGAAAGTGTCCTTGCCCATGGCAGGAGGTGGAATGAGATGATGCTTAATCTCCTTTCCAACCCAAACCATTCCATGATTCTATGATCATACACTGAAATTACCTGACAAATTGAGCTTCCATTATAATTGAATAAATTGGGCACTTACATTTAATAATTGTGATTGCAATGGCAATATTGCATCCCTTCCTTCCTGGATGAGTTTGCTCAGCTCTCATCGCTTCTGAAATGTCCCATGTCTGTGTATCTTCCACTTCAGTGCCTGCCCACAGTATTCCTTCCTCAGATAAGGAACAAAAGTGAGATAAAAGAGAACTGCTTGGAAATCCTGCCTTATAATTTTGCCAGCCACTACTCACAAATTTTCTGAGTGATACTTGGTAATGTTGTGATTTCAGGGCAGGCAAAGCAGATTTGCGGAGATAAAATAGATGTGGATTTTTTTTAACATTTTTTTTCCCACCTAAATGACAAAATGTAATGATGGTTTTAGTGCTTAATGTGTCTTGATTACCAGAAGTAAATCTAACATCAAGTAGCCTGAGTTTATAATGCCTGGTTTGCAGAAAACCACAACACCTCCTACAATATTTTTATCCTTATATTGCTGAACTAGTGTTGCAAATATGACTCCCAATTTTGGGCTGATTTTTCCTGCCTCATGTTTTATGACCAGCTGCAGTTTCTGGTGCTACACAATCAAGGACAGTTTTCCACAATGATTCAACAGCTCTCATTGAACTGATGGAAGATTTTCTCAGGAGCTCAGCACTTTATATTGTAGGATCTTTCCGAAAGCTGACTCCTGTGTATTATTCAAGTATTCAAGGGAAATAAATAGATTTTTACAGGCTTGGTGGACACTTCACAGAATCACAGAATGTGCTGAGTGGAAAAGGACCAACAAGGATTATTCAAGTCCAACCCTCAGCCCTGCACAGGACCATCCCCAAGAGTCACACCATGTGCCTGAGAGGATCATCCAACATTCCTGGAGCTCTGGTAGCCTTGGGGCTGTGATCACTGCCCTGGGGAGCCCTGTTCAGTGCCCAAACACCCTCTGGGGCAAGAACCTTTCCCTGAGATCCAACCTAAACCTCCCCAGACACAACTTCAGGACATTCCCTCAGGTTCTGTCACTGGTCCCTGCAGAGCTCAGTGCCTGTCCCTCCTCTGCCCCTCCCAAGGAAGTTGTAACTGCAGTGAGGTCTCCCCTCAGTCTCCTCTTCTCCAGCTGAACACAAGCTGCCCTCAGTGTCCTCACACGGGCTTCCCCACAAGGCGCTTCACCATCCTCGTTGCCCTCTGTTGGACACTCTCTAAGAGCTTAATGTCTCTCTTACATTTAATCACAGACCTGGAGAACCTGCCCCGTGGTCACCCACAATCTGTGCCAATTCCTCAGCCAGTGTGCCCACACTGGGCTTGGGCTTTGCGCTCTGAGGGAGAAACCAAATCCTGGCTGATTCTCCTGCCTTCCTGGCAAGCGGCCCTGACGTGCCTGGGATGTTGTGGAAGATCACGGAACCATAGAACACCCTTAGCTGGAAGGAACTCACAAATATCATCCAGTCCAACCCCTGGCCCTGCACGGGACACCCCAACAATCCACCCTGTTCCTCAGAGCACTGTCCAAACACTCCTTGAGCTCTGGCAGCCTTGGGGCTGTGCCGACTGCCCTGGGGAGCCTGTTCAGTGCCCCACCACCCTCTGGAGGAAGAAGCTTTTCCCAGCATCCAAACTAAACTTCCCCTGAGCTTGACTGATCCTGTGAGAAAGAGTAAATGCTGGAGGTCACATCCCAATCTGGGGGTTCAGATGCTGACTGAACTGAGGAGGAGCAGGGAGAGCTTCAGGGGAGGAAGGGCTGTGAATGTCCCCACAGAGTATCCCTGGGCTGCCGGGGTCAGGGTCAGTCCTCACCTGTGGTGCAGGAGGTTTTGGGGGAGATGAAGGGCTGCAGGAGCTGGGCCATGGGTGAGCTCCAGTGGGCACAGCAGTGCCACAGAGCTGGCAGGGCCATGGGCAGTCAGGGTCGGTGGTCAGTCAGTGCTGTGGACTGGACACAGCTGTGGAAGCTTCTCTTGGAACTCTCCAGGGATGGAATTTTGGGAGTCACATTGTTCTCTCACATGGACAGGAATGCTTGGGCTTCCCTTACTCTGCCCCACCCCCAACAGCTTTGCCAGCTCTTCATGGAGAGGGAAAGGGCAATCTACAGAGTGAGAATTACAGAAATCCTGAGCTGGGAGGGATCATCCAGTCCAACTGCTGGCCCTGCACAGGACACCCCAACAATCCCACCCTGTCCCTCAGAGCGTTGTCCAAACACTCCTTGAGCTCTGGCAGCCTTGGGGCTGTGCCGACTGCCCTGGGGAGCCTGGTCAGTGCCCACCACCCTCTGGGGGAAGAACCTTTCCCTGATATCCAACCTAACCCTCCCCTGGCACAGCTCCAGCCGTTCCCTGGTCCTGTCCCTGGAAATTGGAGCTGCCCCTCCACTGCCCCTCTGGAGGAGCTGCAGACCCTGGTGAGATAAGACAGTTTCACAGCACCAAGTGGCCAAACCACCCCAGTGGCCTCAAGGCCAACAAACAGACCCTGGCTCTGCTTAGGTCACTAAATGCAGAAGTTTCCTGAAGGTTTAAAAGGTTTTGGATGCCCTGTGCTGGAGGAATCTGTGCACTGCTCCCTGAGACCACCACAGGAAGTGGGTTTGATGAGGTTCAAGTTGCTTCCTAAGAAGTTACAACCTGCCACAGACACAGCCAAGTGCAAAATTTTATAGCAAGCACTTCACAGAAAGCACTGAGCCTGGAAAGTTCAGGTTCCTCATTTTGTGCCATTTTTTAACCTAAATTTATGTCTAGAAAGAGCAGGAATTTTTGTACAAATTAGGTGGAATAGGGTTGAGCTGCTGCCAAAATTCAGATGGCAAGTTTTGCCTGCTCCTGACTATGAAAGATTCCTGGGTGATGCCCACAAATGAAAGGCTCTAAATGACACTATCAGAGCTCCAAAATATCAAGTGAATAAAATATTCCAAAATATTCAGTGAAAAAAAACTACAATTAAATTTCTCGGACCTTCTCAGGTTAAAACCTTAAATACTTCCAATAACAATAATTCTGTTTTTCTCAACCACTTTCTAACACCTCTCAAAGTAAGATAAAGTTTATTGCTCTAGAAACATAAACACTCTAAACCCAAAATAACAAGCAATGAGGAATAATGAAAACATTATTAAGGTTTATTAAGGCTACTGCTGATCTTTCCTTGGTATTTGAAAACTGGAAATCTAAGTTATGTGTTCAATATAAATATATATAGAGAGGTGATGGTTTACAAGGTAGATTAATGTGAGTTAATTATGAGGTCAGTGGTGACCTCTGTGGGATTGGGATCTGGGAACTGGTTCTTCCAGAAAGAGGATGGTCAAGTGGAAAAAAATGGGTTAAAAAAGGCACAGAGATCTTTAATTTTGATAACCCTGTTCTATTTCTTCACATTTCACTGCCTTCCCCAAAGTAAAACACAAACTTTCTCCTAATATGTCCAATGTAGAGTTGAATGAATATTCCTGGCCATTAAGTAAAAGCACTTTCTAACGAAAATCAGTCACAATTTAAAACTAATTTGCTTTGACCACATTCACATCACTTTTCTATTTGCTTTCTACAAATGTTCAGTTGACTGAATTTTTCTGCTACAACTGAGAAACAATTTCAAAAATCACCTGAACAGGTACTCAAAAAGCGGAATTTCAAATGCACCCTCCCAATGTGTCTTACTTAAATTCCAAAAGTCTGTGTAGCATCTCAGAGTTTTTAATGAGTTTATCCTCATCACAAAAATTATTGGTTAAATAATCAATATTATAGTAAATCACAAAATTATTTGGTTTATTATTATTTTTTTACCAAAGCAGCTGCAGATATTTGAATAAAGACACCACTTTCCTGCTTGGGCATGTCAGTTCATACAAATTATTATTTGTTTAACAATGCAGCTGCAGACCTTTTAATAGGGGACTTTTCATGATGATGAATTAGAGAATTACTTTAGGGGATAATAAAGGAAGCCAAGTCTATGTCTGCAAGGATACACTAAAGTTTACAGACTGGAAGAAAGAAACACAATATCATTTTCATCTGAACAGAAAAATAACAGAAGAAAGCAAAATATCAGTGGCCATTTTATGGAGGTGATGTTCCCTTATACCTCCCCATCCCAGCACTCAGCCATCCCAAAAATGGCAGGTTAAAAGGATTTAACACCTCAGCCAAAAGAGCTGCAATTGTGAAAAAAACAGAGCAACATGATGCATATAATTAATTTTTAACCTTCCTATAATAATATTTTAACTTCCTGCATAGCTAAAAAAAAATTATAAATTCAGACACTTGTCTCTCAGACTCTAAAATTTTTTGCATTAGACACAGATTTTCATTATTACTGATCTAATAAGTCCTATTCTCATCTGGGCTATCAGCAACTCAATAAGTAATTACCATTCACCTTAGGCTGTTCCAGTCCATTAGACCAATACTGATGACTCAGGGGAGGCACTAAATGAAGAGCACAAAGCTGATGAAGGCACAGAAAGGGAGGTGAGGAAATGCTGCAGCTGGAATTCTGTGATTCCTCAGAAAAGCTCAAATAAAATAAAAACTCTAAAATCGAATGCACAATAAGTCAGTGAGTTCAATGGTTTACTTCCTTGAACAAATAAATATAAAAGCTGCTCACTTTGATGTTAGAGAGGGACATGAGACTGGCATTTATTCCTGATTTAAGCTTAAAGGAGTCTTGGAGCAAATGGCACAGATTTATCTCACAGAGCACAGGCTCTGCTCCCTCTCTGAAGGCCAAGAGTTACCTGAGGATCCAACACTTGTAGGTTTATAAGGTAAAATAACTCTGATTCTTTTCTCATCCAGACCAATAATTGCAGCATTCAAGTGCCTAAAGGGGCTCCAAGAGAGCTGGAGAGGGACTTTGGACAAGGGATGGAGGGATAGGACACAGGGAATGGCTTCTCACTGCCAGAGGGCAGGTTAGATGGGATACTGGGAAGGAATTGTTGGCTGGGAGGGTGGTGAGGCCCTTGCACAGGTTGCAGAGAGGCACAAAAATGAAAATGGGATGACAACATTCCATGAAAAGGGCTGAGTGTTTCACCCATCAATTTAGTTCACAGGACTGCAAAGCATCAGAGTTACTTCAAAATACCAAAACTCAACCTGCCTAACACAGGCCTCTGACACAGTCTGGGTATTTAAAGGAACGAGAAAAATATCGTGTGATGGGAAAACTGAAATTACAGCAAGAAAAACCTGATAAGTAAGGATTGATACATATTTCCTGTGATGTTTTGTGTAGCAAGAGGTTGAGAGAACTGGGTTTGTTCAGTCTGGAGAAGAGAATCTTCGGGGTGACCCGATTGTGGCCTTTCATTACCTGAAGGGAGCCCACAAGAAAGATGGAAAGGGAATTTTTCTAAGGGCCTTCAGTGACAGGACAAGTGGGAATGGCTTCAAACTGACAGAGGGCAGGGTGAGATGCTGAACTGGGAGAGCTGGGGGTGTTCACCTGGAGAAGAGAAGGATCCAGGGAGACCTTAAAGCCCCTTCCAGTGCCTAAAGGGACTCCAAGAGAGCTGGAGAGAGACTTGGGACAAGGGGTGGAGGGACAGGACAAAGGGAATGGCTTCCCACTGCCAGAGGGCAGGGAGAGATGGGAGATTGGGAAGGAATTTTTGGCTGGGAGGGTGGGGAGGGGCTGGGCTGGAATTCCCAGAGAAGCTGTGGCTGCTCCTGGATCCCTGGAAGTGTCCAAGGCCAGGTTGGACGGGGCTTGGAGGAACCTGGGCTAGTGGAAGGTGTCCCTGCTCAGGGCTGGAACAAGATGAGCTTTAAGGTCCCTCCCAACCCAAACCATTCCATGATTCCATGAATACAGAGATGATGTTTGTACATCATCTGCTTATGAAGGAAGGGTGAGACACATCCCACCGCACCTCGGCACAGGGTGTATCCAGAACCTTCCCAATCCCCTGCTCTCTCCCGAAAAGGTGACGGAGAAACTCAAGTTCTTTACTGAGCTGCACATCAGGAGAAACAACACAGAATCCCAGAATTGCTGAGCTTGGAAAAGACTTTTAAGATCATCAAGTCCAACCATTCCCCAGCACTTCCAAGGCCACCACTAACCCATGTCCCCAAGAGTCACATCCAGCGGGCTTTTAAATCCTTCCAGGGATGGGGACTCCTGGGCAGCTGTGCCAGGGCTTGACAACCCTTTCCATGAAGGAATTATTCCCAATGTCCAACCTGAACCTCCCCTGGTACACCTTGAGGTCGTTTCCTCTTGTCTCAAATTGAAAGAGGAAAGGTTCCAACGGGATGTGAGGAGGACTGTGAGGATGAAGCACTGGAACACTTTGCACAGAGAGGTTTTCTGACCCTGCTTTGAGAAGGAGGTTTGACCTGAGGCCTCCTGAGGTCCCTCCAGCCTGAGTCAGTCGTGTTTCTAACACACGATTTCTCTTCGTGCACAGAAAAATCCTGGCAGATGATTGAGGTGCCACCTCTGTCAGTCTGCAGGACAAACAGATTTATAGACATCCCATGTCAAAATAAAATAACATGGTAATGAACTTCACACAGAGTTTAAAATCCCAGCTCTTAAATTAAAGATTACATGTCACAGCATGTCCAGGGCTTGTGATTCACGGATTTGTTCTCTCATTGATGTTTATACAAATGAATTAAAATTGCATAACTGTCAACAAAACATTTACAAAGGATTTAGATGGTTTTGCTGGCTGGGGGAACAGCATAATAAATACTTGTAGAAAAACATCCTCAGTTAAATGGACATTCAAATACTTAAATAGATGCACAGAGATCCCAAATGTCCACAATTAAATGGACATCCAGATACTTAAATAGATCTAAAGAGATCTCAAATATCCACAATTAAATGGACATCTAAATACTGAAACAGATGCAAAGAGATCCCAAATATCCACAATTAAATGGACATTCAAATACTGAAATAGATGCAACGAAATCCCAAATATCCACTATTAAATGACATCCAAATACTGAAATAGGTGCACAGAGATCCCAAATATCCACAATAGATAGACATTCAAATAGTGAAATAGATGCAGAGATCCCAAATATCCACAATAGATAGACATTCAAATACTGAAATAGATGCAAAGAGATCCCAAATATCTACAATTAAACGGACATTCAAATACTGAAATAGATGCAAAGAGATCCCAAATATCTACAGTTAAATGGACATTCAAATACTGAAATAGATGCAAAGAGATCCCAAATATCTACAGTTAAATGGACATTCAAATACTGAAATAGATGCAGAGATCCCAAATGTCCACAATAAATGGACATTCAAATGAAGGCTGTTTGTCACTATATACATAATTTTACATTTGATTTCTCTATCCAGGAAGCTCTTTAGTTTGAGTAAGACCATTGTTTAACATTCATTTTACTGAACTCTGTCTCTTCAAAACAAAATAAAAATTATAACCGATAATGAACTGTATTTCTCCGGAAGGTTCTAAATCGATCACAAATTCACAGCAATTAAAGACAGTGTGTTTCTAATATCAAGATTTAGTCCTGATGATGAATAGGAATAAAATAAATAAATCTGAAAAACACTTTGACCATTTGGCCACCTACATTATATCCCCCTTTTACAGCCAGAAACCCAGGGAATTTTATAGTCAAAACTACTTCACAACCTTGGGGAAGACAAACACTAGAAAAATTTTTAATGAGCTGATCTGGAAGGAAAAATGTCTTTATTAAGATGTGTTGTTCCTCTCTCAGTGGCTAAATGATTGTTTCCAGAAGCAATAATCAGCTCCTGATATGAAAGCACCCAGTTAATTAGCAAAGGGTTCCACTATTGGAGGGAGCTGCATTATTCACTCAACCATAGGAAATAGTTTTATTTTACAATATTATTAAATGCAGCTTTTGAAATTGTTTAGCTGGTAATGCAATTCTTGAGACATGATTTTCACTGGGAAAATATCTTTGCTGGTTAATAACTGCAAAAGGAAACAGCAAAGTCAGGCAGCTCCGTTGTTGTGCAACAGGATTAATTCTTTTTATTGCTTTTCATCTTTTAATTATTGTGGTAGAGACCACGATAATCTCTAATAAACAATTATATAAAATTCCTGGACAGTGAACCGAGAATCAAAATGCAATTAAAATTGTTTCCCTTGTTGTATTTCAGGCAGAAAGTGGTGTGTAAAGTCTTTAATATTATATGTAAAAATATAAAGTATTATCTTAGGTGTCAAAGACTGGGAATAAAACTTGGTTCTATTACATATAAAAAATATTCACACAAGGAAAAGGGACTTTTGTTTGTCTACTCATAAAACAAATCTCAATCCTCAACCAATTGAAGAGCAGGAAAACATCTGTAAATTTAAACTAAGAGACTGATCCAATCAGTAAGAAATTATTTCTATAACTTTCTCATCTTATTTTTCTTTTTTTTCCCCTGAGAAAACAGGAAAAACCCTAATTCCTGGTCTTTGCCTCAGATTTCTGCTGCAAACTTTTTTTCCTCAAACACAAGTCAGATGGAACAAGTGAAAAACAAAATCACAGAAATGGTTGAGACCTTTGCCCAAATGTCCCTCACAAGTGACATTCCCATGGAAGATGCATCTGCAAACAAATCTCTTTCCCTGAACAGGGAAGTGCTTTAAAGGACACAGATCCTGTTTCAAAAAAAATCTGAGTAAGAGAGAAAGGAACAATTCCTGCCCAGGCTGGAGAAAATGCTCAGGAGCAGAAAGAAATCAAAGGTGTGAAATGGGGAAAGAGGCTCTCTGATAAGCAGCCTGTGAAGTTATTTGGGAATTGCCTCAGGAAAAAGTAATAATCATGAAATCATGGAATGGTTTGGATTGGAAGGGAACTTAAAGCTCATCTCAATCCACCCCCTGCCATAGGCAGGGACACCTTCCACTGTCCCAGGTTGCTCCAAGCCCCATCCAACCTGGCCTTGGACACTTCCAGGGATCCAGGGGCAGCCACAGCTTCTCTGGACAACCTGTGCCAGGGCCTCACCACCCTCACAGGGAAGGATTTATTCCCCCTTGTGCTGTCCCTCCATCCCTTGTCCCAAGTCCCTCTCCAGCTCTGCCATGGGCAGGGCCACCTTCCACTGTCCCAGGTTGCTCCAAGCCCTGTCCAACCTGGCCTTAGACATTTCCAGGGATGGGGAGTTCACAACCACCCCGAATATGAACTACACCTACAGTCAACCAGGTTGGAATGAATATAAAATAGCCCAGGAAAAGTCTTATTGATCCCAAAATGACACAAAACAACTAATCAGTATTTGATATTAATCTCAAAGCCCAAGCCCCTTTTCCTGCTGAAGGGTTAATTCAGCTTTATCCTGCCCATTCCCTTTGCAGATGTTCCAGAGATAAGGGGTCACTTATAGAACAGAGTAATGGAATCATGGAATGGTTTTGGCTGGAAGGGACCTTAAAGTTCATCCCATTCCACTCCCCTGCCATGGGCAAGGACACCTTCCACTATCCCAGGTTGCTCCAAGCCCCATCCAACTCTGGCCTTGGACACTTCCAGGGATGGAGCAGCCACAGTTTCTCTGGGAAACCTGTGCCAGCCTCTATAATGGAAGTTTCTGGACTCACCAGGAGAATTCCTGACATAAATAAGTGAACTCTGCAAGGGGAGATGTGGAGGTACAAAGACAAATCACGGGAACACAAACAGATCCTGCATTTCAACATTGCAGGGAGTGACAGCAAAGAGGAAAGGGAGCATTAAAAAGAAAGAAGTGAAAAGTTCTCATAATTTCCCATCCTGCCCTAAAAAGGGGGGGCTGGTAGTTGGACTGACAGTTTCTGAAATGTCACAGTTGATAACAACTTTCTGGGGAGAAAAAAGGAATAAAATAGGAAATATGAGCATGGAAGAAAGTTATGTGAGTCCCGTCTTCTTCCTGCCTCCCTCTTCATCCAGTCTAGATGTTTTATATGAATTTCACTAAAATTAATAGATGAATAGATAAAGGAAGTATAAGAAAATATACTCACAGAGAAGAAGGGATGAGGAAACTTAACTACTGACTATAAATTTGGGCCAAGGAAGCAGCACTTTCAACCACAGCACTTTCAGGCACTAATAAGGATCAATAATGACAAAATGACACTTTGATTAGAGCCAACTGAGAGGAAAAAAAGATCTTGACACAGTCCATGGTAGCAGGAAAAAGTAGGGACTGGAAAAATGCCAAGTCATTTAATTTAGAGCTTGATTATTCCACCTTCCCTTTCTGCCCTTCCACAAACAGCAGAGCTGAGATAAGGGGCAAAGTACTACTTGAACTGCAAGGGTGACTTGATTTATTTTCAAATTCTGGGAGGTTTCCAAATCTGAAATAGGCTGTCAGCTTGGTGATAAATTAGAGAACGTGACAGGCAATATTTGGTTTGGGAACTGTTCTCAAAAAAAACCTCCTTCTTTAATCTCCCTCCCTCCTTTTCACTAATCCTGCCTCGCCATTACCCCCGGCATGGAAGGGTTGGAAGAAGTTTCTTTAGGGCCATCACTTTAGTATCAGCCAAAAGAGTGGCTCAAAAGCAACTCCAGGCATTCTCAAAAGCCTCCAAGTGTTTTGGATTCCCTCCTGTTTAGTTTTTTCTTAAAAAAGCCCTCGATTGTTTGCTTATCACCCTGAGCACATTCACTGACTGCTGAGCGAGCTCTGCTCCTGCAAGAGAACAGGGAGAGCAAGTGGGAAACTCTTATTCATCCTGCTCCTCTCCAAGAGATGAAGCACAGGGACACACAAACCTTTGGAAAGACACACTGCCAGATGGAAGACAGGAAGTGGTCACAATTGTGGAGTTAAATTATTGTTCCCCGGTGTTAATTCAGAATTTGGGAAGCTGCTCAGTGGCTCTGTGTCAAAATAAGCACTAGCAAAGATCCCACCCTGCTGTGTCCGTGACTCAGAGGAGCCAGGAGTCTCACAGTGTTGGTAAATATATTTATAAGTATATTTAGTGTAGTAAAACAAGCAAAAAAAAAAAAAAACAAACAAGGAAAGGAGTTAATGTACTCCTGTGACACATTTGGAAATATTCAGGCACTTAAATAAATCTGATGCTATTTTAGATGCCTGAGATATCTGAGACACCTGCACTAAATTGTTCAAGAAGAGTGAGATCTTTAAAGTCATGTCATGGTTATTAGAGTTCACTGAACATACAGATTTCATAGTCCCAGCAATAAAAAGCCACAGGAAAAAACGGCAGACTCACTGGGAAAAGCAGTGGAGTAAAGAGATGCTATTAAAAGGAATTTAATAATATTCAAGCTCAAGAATCACAGAATCACAGAATGGGTTGGGTGGGAAGAGACCTGAAAACTCATCCAGTTCCTTCCACTATCCCAGGTTGCTCCAAGCCCCATCCAATCTGGCCTTGGACACTTCCAGGGATCCAGGGGCAGCCACAGCTTCTCTGGGCAACCTGTGCCGGGGCCTCACCACCCTCACAGGGAACAATTTCTTCCTTATATACAATTTAAATCCCCTCTCTTTCAGTTTAAAGAAGACAACCATAAAGGAAAAGTCCTGTTTAGAAAGATCAGTAAAGTTGATGGATAAAAAGCAATGTGGGGACATCCAGACTGATTAATTAGCAAACCATTGTATATATTGGTTTATTCATGCAGTTTTTCCTCTGTTAAACCCAGCACCGTACTTTTTACTGCCATCAAATGGTTTCCATCCTCCTTCCCAAGGAGAAATCCATAGCTAGAAAGTTAGGACCCATGAATCAGGAGGGAATAGTGTGGACAGATCACAAAGCAAAGGAGTGCACTGGGAATGGCCAGGGCTCCCATTATTACAAATAAATCCAGCCAGGAATCACTTTGGGAAACAAATGGAGTTAAAAAAATCCCTCCAGACTCTCCTCAGGCTCACCAGGAAAACTGCAGCAACAGGAATGGTTTGTGCCCTGAGACCTCATAGTCCATAAACAGATCCACAGTCCAGGGCAGGGGAAAAGCTCCAAAGCAGAGCCATTAATTAATATCTGTGCTTGATTAGTGGTTTTGATGTTCAAATCAGTATTAAATGTTAATGACTTAATCAGCAACGGAAAGAGATATAATTTGAATTAGTGCTACTCCTTGACAAGGAAAAAAATTTACTACAGGGAAATGAAGTGACTTAAGTAAAGAAGTCACAGTAGTTACAAACATGGACATAAACTGTGTGAACTCTAAATACACTCAAGGCAGATTCATAAGATTTGGATTCAGCCCTTAAATGTGTCACAAGTTTCCTCAACCGGGAAAGGCAAATCATACCAGTTTAACATTTGAAGTTGGGGATAATATTTCAAGAGTGTGAGAGACAAAAACCCCAAAAAGTAGAAGGCAAAATTTCCAAGAGAAGTACAACTCAGAAATGGAAATCAATGAGCTGCAAACCCCAGGCTTGGCCACATGAACTGAACCAAATCCCTTCTCCAGTCAAACTGAACTTCAGGATAAAGCACATATGGGATCACGGAAAGGTTCGGGTTGGAAGGGACCTGAAAGATCATCTCATTCCAATCCCCTGCAATGGACAGGGACACCTTCCACTAGCCCAGGTTGATCCAAGCCCTGTCCAACCTGGCCTTGGACACTTCCAGGGATCCAGGGGCAGCCACAGCTTCTCTGGGCAACCTGTGCCAGGGCCTCATCACCCTCACAGCCAACAATTCCTTCCCAAGCTCCCATCTCTCCCTGCCCTCTTGCAGTGGGAAGCCATTCCCTGTGTCCTGTCCCTCCATCCCTTGTCCAAAGTCCCTCTCCAACTCTCTTGGAGTCCCTTTAGGCACTGGAAGGTGCTGAAAGGCCTCCCTGGAGCCTTCTCCAGGTGAACACCCCCAGCTGTCCCAGCCCAGTTCCATATAATTGATGTATTAGACAGACTCAAGCCAAACTCATTTATGTAATTACAAATCTCCAGACAGTAATTAGTGATGGAGAAATATGGTCACAAAAGGTACCACTCTGCACTATTTTATTGTGTGTAACATGTTAATGCCTCAGCTCTCAGCTGGGTGAAGGACACAGGAGAACAAAGGGGCTCAGGGGGGGTCAGAATCACTCTCTTAGCGCTGCTATTTGGGCAGCCTGAGCAAAAGCTGAACTCAAAACATGCCTGGGAAAAGCTGGGCTGAGATTGAAGCAGGATGAAAATCCTGGAACCTGCTCTGTTTACACTTAAGCAGCACTTACTGTGTAGAAATGTGCTCCGGAGCTGAGATCGCTCCCTCCTGCAAATCAATCACATGGAGAGATCTCAGTCAAGTGGATAATCCACCAGGAAAAGGTGCTCCCCGTGAGGGATATTGTGCAAAATGAAGGTGGATATTTGCTGACCAAGCTGATCAAGAAGCAAAATATTAGAAATCACTCCTAGAAACCACAATCATTCATTGTACGGAAAATATGAGAACAATGATCAGGCTTTTTTCAATCACGAGCTCAGTGTTGGTTGCAGTGTTCAGACTCTGGTAATTAAGCTTGACCACTGCTCACAGTAGATTCCCTTGACATTCCCTACAAAACTGCCAGAATTCCACTGCCTGGAGAAAATTTTCCCATTACAATGTCTATGTCTATAAATTTCAGATAACTTTAATTCAGCCACTTGTCAGAACGAATTTTAAGAAAATAAAGGAATGGTTTAACCCTATTTATAATAAAAATCTTTACAATCATTTAACTCAAGAGTTCCAGTTGCCTCTCTGTTTTGAAACAGGAATTTGAATGCAGACTTTGGCTTGCTCAGTGTAAAGTCTCTTCAGTTGGACTTCTCCATCTGGAATTTAAAGCAGAAGCCTCAAGGCTCTTGGCTTTTTTCAATCAATCTAAAAACTGTCAAAATTCTCTGCTTTGGATCAGGCTGGGAGAGCTTGGGATGTCCAGCCTGGAGAAGAGAAAAATTCAGGGAGACCTTAGAGCCCCTTCCAATTCCTAAAGGGGCTCCAGGAGAGCTGGAGAGTGACTTGGGACAAGGGATGGAAGGACAGGACACAGGGAATGGTTTCCCATGGCCAGAGGGCAGGTTAGAGGGGATTTGGGAAGGAATTGTTGGCTGGGAGGGTGGGGAGGGGCTGGGATGGAATTCCCAGAGAAGCTGTGCCTGCCCCATTCCTGGAAGTGTCCAAGGCCAGGCTGGACAGAGCTTGGAGTAACATGGGATAGTGGGAGGTGTCCCTGCCCACGGTAGGGGGTGGGATGAGATGAGCTTTAAGGTCCTTTCCTGAACCTGCTCCTACCTCACGTCTTTTAACACAAAATGTGTTTTTAGCTCTTGTCTGGGCTGGATCTTAAAGCACAATGAGCACAAAGTTTGTCTGAGACATTTTCCAATCCCAGTATAGGCAGTACACATTGTTTTAATCCATGGAATAAACTCCTACAGGAGCAGCTGGAATTAAATGGTCAGGGATAGATCACAGCTGAAGGGATGGGCTTTGATGCCAATTATAAATGACACATAGAATTTGCATTTATTCCCTCACAAATGTTACTATCCTACATTAAATCCCAGAAATCCCCAGCTCCACAACCTCACTTGGAAGATTTTAAACCAATAAAACTCAAACCTAAAGGAAGATAAAGAAATTGCAGGTTCAAGCTGATGAAAATTCTTACCAAGGAATATTTAACTGAGTACAAACACATAACTTTAGAATTAAGGCATCCTATGATTCTGATTAATTTTCTGGTAATAGTTTTCCATGACAGCATGGCAGTTTCTCTCCATGATTTTTCCAAAGGAAAAGAACAAACAGTGGCACTTCCCAGAGCTTTGGTGAAGGTCGTTCTGTTATGGTTTGTTTCATTTGGGTTTTAATTTGTAAAAAGGTTCAATTCTTTGTACACTGTAAATCAAATTAAGGCCTGCCTGGGGACTCATCAGGCCAAGCATCTAATGAAGAAAATACATCAGGGCTGATGCAAATTTATTGGATGATTTCTGCACAAAGGAAACAACAAAATGGCCAAGAAGAATCACATATTAATGAGCAAACAGAGGATATTTAACTAAATAAATATTCTCATCAATGCTCTAAGGAATAAAATTCTGTGGGTGTTGGAGAGACAAATTTTGAAGCAGGTTATAAAGATTTAAATTACATTTCCTTTCCACTTGTAGAAGGAAAGTACCTAAAATACAAACAGTTCCTAGAAATCAGACATCTAAAAGCACAATAATATCCCACAGTCTCTGCTGATGTTTCATTTTCATTCCTTCCATAAAAATAATTAATCAAGTTAATTATTGTAACACTAATGTAATCTCAGATAATACACTGAAAACAGGTGAGAGAATTTTAAGAATTCCCTATTTGGGAGGCAAATAAAGGAGGGATTCAATGAATATGTGTCTTTTTGTGTATTTTAGGAACAGTCCAGTAAATAACACATGGACAAAGAACTGGGTTGGGATGCAGGTGAGAGAGATGATTAATTTTTTAGTTTACCTGAGGGGTTACAGACACAGACCCAGGGAAAGGCTCCTTGAGGTGAACCTTGGCAATAGAAGGGGTGGGAATGGATGATCTCTGAGGTCCCTTCCAACCCAAACCATTCCAGGATTCCATGAAAACAAGATTCTGTTGGTCTTGGTACCTATTTTGGACTTGAAACCTCAGCAGGAAAAGGCTGGAGCAGCATCAGGGTCTCCATATCAAACCAAAATATTTACTATCATTATTACATATGGAGTGTATTTATGTTTACTGGGGGTTTTTTTGGCTATACTTTTATTTTAATTGGTGAGATGGAGGGGAAAAATCTTTAGTGACTGACTGAAATACCTGTTCTCCTTGAGGACAGTGGAGTTTAATGATGGATTTCAATTTAATCCCACTTTAGTCTAAAACTAAAAACCATGACACTATTTCTACTGACTTTTGACTGCAGGAATGTACAACCAGGGTTCTCAAATCCCTTCCAAATCACAAAAACCATCAGCCACCAGTGATGACTGAACAGTTCTAGAGTCATTTGTGCCCCTTTTGGCCACCAAACAGGTAAAGTGACACCTTTAGTGAACTTTCCATTCCAGGGAATTCTCTAAAATACGTTGCTTTTACTCATACTTGTTAATTCACACCTAATACAGAGATCAGTGATATCTCCCATTTTTTTGCCTCTCCACTTTCTTTCCCCAATTTCCATTTAGCAAAAGAAAAAAAAATCCACTTTTTATGCAGATGAACAAACCTTGATTATTAATTTCATCCCAAATTGCTTACATGTTCATTAGTAAATACAAACCCAGACAAACATTAACGATCCCATAATCTTGAAGTAATGTGTGGTTCAGTTCCATGTGGGATTTTATTACCCCCCAACACATGGGAGCTCTTAAAAAGTCTAAGCAGAAAAATCATCCAGAACTAATGTCTATATACCTATAATATCAATAATGTCTACAATATCAATAGATCTATAATATCTATAATATCTATAAGGGTGTTTCTATCACTTCCATTAAATTCTGTAAATGTCTTTCCTTCACCCAGAACTCTCCACACATTTTTTCCCTGGCCCTGTTATTGAGCTTTGAAGATTCTTTTGTGACAGGTTTGTCAGCAAAGCAGCAACATTTTGAATCTTCCCAAAATCCCACTGATAACCTTGAGTGCACTTTGAACTGACCCATCCCATTTTTCCTCTTTTTTGCAAGATTCGTGTCAATGATTCCTCTCAACCACAAGAGAACGACTCCTGAAAATGTTTCACAGTGAAGAAACAGGCATGGAAGATAAAAGGAATCTTCATCTTGGAAAAGTTATCAATAAACTATCTAAGCAAATGCAAATTCTCACTTTCATTATTATTAATCACTGATACTGGGCACATTCTCCCTGGGAGCTGAGCAATCCTGGCTCCAAGCCAGGGAAGCACTTAAGCATTTTCTTATCTTTCTGCATTGAAATTGATATTATTATTCACAAGCATAAAGTTAAGCCTGTGTAAAACAGAGTGTTCAGCCTCACTCCAGCCTGAGCACAAAGTTAATGGAATATGGAAATGGGAAAATCCAATCCAGAGCGTTGTAAAGACTGAAATAATGTTCATTTTTAAATAGTTCTCTCCCTCCAAGGTTTGCTCTGTTCCATCAGGTTGACACTCTGCCAGTGCACATGTCCAACCACCCCAGATTACAATTCCAATATTACCTTACCCTGTTTATCCCTGGATCCTATAAAACTGTAATTGTTGGCGACTCAAGCCAGGCCTGATGTAACTCTGGCTGAGATCAGCGTTGCAGCAGGGATGGAACCACCCCATGTGCTTTTCCCTTGGATGTTTGGAGACTTCAGGACATTCAAGCTTTTGTAAAGCTCCATTAAAGAGCTTTTTGTTGCAGTTTCCATAGAAACAGCTGATCATCATTTCTGGGAGAATATAAAACCTTTTTCAACACATTGGATGGTAATTTTCTCCAAATGACCTCCAGGTAATTAATGTGACAGTTTGACCCCTGCTTTAAGGTTATTTTCTAAGAAACAAACTGCATTGCTCCTTTAAAAATCTGAATGTATCGTTCAAAACAACTGAAAAGACCTTGGAAGTTTGGGATCTACTCAAGCTGGGATTGTGTGTGTGGCCAGTTCATGTTTCTGCTTCTTCTAAGCTGTTTTCTGTGACCTGGGGAAGATCTCACAGATGTGTAGGACCTTTGCAGAATTAGCAGAAACCTGAGACAATAAACCAAGTAAAACCAGAGTTGTCCATCTGTCTAAATCCCTCTGAGGGGATCTCAAAAATTAAGGATTTATTGCATGACTTGCACACAACAAGAAAGACCTTTGATGAAACTGTGTTGATCACACTATCAGAGCAACGCTGCCCTTCTGGAAATGCAGCAAGAGAACAACACAACATCCAGAATTTTACACTATTTTCACAAGATGAAAAGCAAATCGAGCCAAAAATACTTTCGTGTAACCCCAGATATTTAAATGAGCTGATTAATTTCTATTTACTTCAAGAATTGATCAGAATTTGATTCTGATGGTGGTATCAGACATTCACAATTTTGGAAAAATCATCGGATCATGGAATGGTTTGGGTTGGAAGAGACTCTAAAGCTCATCCAGTCCAACCCCTACCATGGGCAGGGACACCTTCCACTAGCCCAGGTTGCTCCAAGCCCCATCCAACCTGGCCTTGAACCTTTCCATTGTTTCCAATACTCCAGTTCTGTTTTCCTTTCCCAGATGAACTCCCTTTAGCCAGTGATACTTCTAGTTCTTCTAGGTTCTTCTGGAACTTCTAGGTTCTTCTAGACTGTAAATCCTGTCTTTGCAATTTTTTCTTAATATTTCCATGAGAAAATTTCATGGATCAGCTGCTGGTTTCCACAGATCCATTTCCTAGTTATGCACTCCCAGCTTCTTTCACCGTTTTACACCAAATGGCACCTTTTATCAACGATGAGCAAGTGGAAGAAGCTCAGATGAAAAAGTAAAAAACTCAAATGAAAAAGTAAAACACTCAAATGACAAAGGAAGAAACTCAAACGAAAAAGTCAAAAAGTCAGAGGAAAGTCAGAGTAAAAAGTCAAAAAGTCAGAGGAAAAAGCCAAAAACTCAGAGGAAAAAGCCAAACACTCAAATGAAAAAGTCAAAAACTCAAATGAAAAAGTCAAAAACTCAAATGAAAAAGCAAAAAACTCAAATGAAAAAGTCAAAAACTCAAATGAAAGGATGCTGCTCTCCATATTAAAAATTTGACAGTCTTCTCCAAATGGGATTATTTGCATATGGAATCATAAAACCATAGAATCGTTTCAGTTGGAAAAGACCTCTCCTGTCACGGAGTTCAATCAATCTGACCATCAATATACAAATATCATCAGTTGATTGAAAGTATCAAAACCAATATATCAGTGAGAGTGTTCCTTCAATCAGTTTGGGCTATTTTGTGGATTTATTTAGACATCCAATGGTGCAGAGCAGAAATTTGCCTCCTTCTGACAATTCTTTCCACAACCTGTCTCTCCTGAGACAATTTCCCTTTATATGTGACCATTTACAAGGAATAAAAAGACATTTCTATACAAGAGCTACTTCAGTTCACTCTTGGGGAAGAAAGAAAAGAACATTTATTTCAATATTTCAGTGTTTGTTCCCTGGTTCTCAGGATCCGATTAGAGTTTCCAAGTATTCCAGGTTCTTCAACCTCCAGGGTGTAAATAAAAGGTATTATCTGAAAATGGCTGAGTGACCCTTGGGTGGTGCTCATAGGGAACACCTCCAGACCTTTCTCTCTAACACAGGAGAGTTTAGAATTCTATTTCCATAAACATTAAAAAAAAAAACAAAACCAAACACCTTCCTTTTCTTCTTGTATTCTGCATAACCTTGTAAACAAACATTTCACCTCATCACTCAGGACCATTATAATTGCAATTTTGCAAAGACATCGTTAACCACTGTCTCCAATCTCTTTTTATGCCATCTGAATATCCACTGGTTTATTTATTCCTCTTTCTCCACTGATTATTTAAAAAAAAAAAAATTAAAATAATTAATTCTTCCTAGAACTTTCCATGCCAGAAAAATCATAACCTCGAGTTTCAAGTTCCAGAATTTATTGTTAAAGGGCACTGACTGGTGGGTTGGCTGTCAAAGGTCACCACTGTTCTCTCCTACGTGTAGGGGCTCAAGGGTTGCTCTTTTTCACTAGAAAATCTGAAATGGGGAGCAAAAGTCCTGTAACAGACTGAGCTTAAGAATGTGTTTTGATTTAACATTTTATTGTTAGTAAATTTTCCTCTGTGAACGTCTTTCTTTAGGGCAAGGAAAATCATGGAAAAATAGAATGGTTTGGAATGGAAGGGACCTGAAAGATCATCCAGTTCTACCCCCTGCCATGGGCAGGGACACCTTCCACTAGCCCAGGTTGCTCCAAGCTCTGTCCAACCTGGCCTTGGACACTTCCAGGGATCCAGGGGAAGCCACAGCTTCTCTGGGCAACCTGGGCCAAGACTTCCTTCCCAATATCCCCTCTAACCCTGCCCTCAGGCAGTGGGAAGCCATTCCCTTTGTCCTGTCCCTCCATCCCTTGTCCAAAGTCCCTCTCCAGCTCTCTTGGAGCCCCCTTAGGCACTGGAAGGTGCTGGAAGGCCTCCCTGGAGCCTTCTCTTCTCCAGGTGAACTCCCCCAGCTCTCCCAGCCCAGTTCCATATAACTGATGTATTAGAGACTCAAGCCAAACTCATTTATATAATTACAAAGTTCTGTCCACACATGGACTATCATGGAATCAAGGAATAGTTTGGGTTGGAAGGGACCTGAAAGTTCCTCTCATTCCAACCCCTGCCACAGGAAGGGACACCTTCCACGAGCCCAGGTTGCTCCACACCCCATCCAATCTGGCCTTGAACGCTTCCAGGGATGGGGCAGCCACAGCTTCTCTTGAAATTCCATCCCAGCATGTCACCATCCTCAGAGGGAAGAATTCCTTCCCAATATCCCATCTAACTGTGCCCTCTGGCAGTGGGAAGCCATTCCCCCTAGTCCTGTCCCGCCATCCCTTGTCCCAAGTTCCTCTCCAGCTCTCCTGGAGCCACTTTAGGCACTGGAAGAGGCTTTAAGGTCTCCCTGGAGCCTTCTCTTCTCCGGGTGAACCCCCCCAGCTCTCCCAGCCTGGCTCCAGCCCTCGGAGCATCTCCGTGCCCTCCTTGGGATTTGCTCCAGCACTTCCATGTCATTCTTCCATTGGAGACCTCCGAGCTGGAGGCAGCTCTGCAGGTGGGGTCTCACAAAGGAGCAGAGGGGTGTTAAAAACATCCTTGACTCTCAGTTTTCTCAACTCAACACTAAAAAAGGAAGCCCTGAGCAGGCACAACCTGCACAATGAAGTTCAGAAGGGAGCTGCTCGTTCAGAGAATATTCAGCTGAGGGATCTCATACTCCAGGTAAAATGTCAGGTCATTCTTTTTAATCTTGATTTATTATCTTCAGTTCTGTAGAGAATATTTTGTCCCCCTGCCAGTCTCCAGAATGCCAGAGGAAACCTCCCCTCACCTACATTAGCATTTGTTCCACTCCTGGCAGCGTGTTCCTGGTGGGCCTTGCTCAGCCACAGCTCCTTGGGAAAGAAAGAAACCCAAAACTGACATGGAAAATTGAACTTCATCTCCTCAAATGATCCTTAGGACTGTCCAGGATTTCCAACAAAAAATGGGCAGTGCTGTATCTGCTGCTCTGCTATTAACTGAGTGGGAAAATTCCCTTCTTTCTGGATTGTGGTCCCTCAGCTTGCACCTTTATTTACTTATTTATTTAGGGGAAACATTTTGGATCCCACTGAAAACTATACCTTAATTTTATGCTGCAAAAATTCAATGTATTGATTCATTCTGTATAGACTCAACATGGTTTGTTATGTGCTATTTTTAAAGGAATGTCCAAAATAGAACACAGCACTCAAACCAGGCAAACAGGGCAGAAAAACCACCTTATTTGAGGTGTTTGACATTTTTAATAGGATCACATTGCTGATCTATGAAATTCCTCATCTCCTGTATTTCCAGCCCACAAAATCACAATATCATTTTGTAAGACAATTTCCAGCATTTTATATATTTTCCTTACACCTCACACAGTTTGTGTGAATTCAGCTGTCATTTCACCTTTCTGTGAATCTTTAACACCTGAACTCTTTTTCCTGCTTTTTTCCAGGTTCTTAAGGATTTACCAGCAAATCCTCATTAGTGCACTCACTGAAAAATCTGGTTTAGATCATCAAGTGATAATCTCTTCTACCAGCAAACTGTAGTTGCAATGGATTAAGAATAACTCAAAGCCACAACTCAGGACACTTGGAATGTCCTTTGAAAACGGGATGCTTGGGTTTGCTGCCCTGATACAGTGAATTTTACTTACTTATTAAATGGATAAAAGGTCACAGAATCACAGAATTATTTAGGTTGGAAAAGACCTCTAAGATCATCAGGTCCAACCATTAAAGTTCAAAGGCATTATCAAAATACATGTGTTTTCTTCACTGCTTAGTGATCAAGGGAATCTCTTAGAAAGCAAAGATCACTTAAAATCCTGGTAGGCAAAGGAAGGGGCTCAAAGCTGGATTTCTCACATCTGTTGAGAGCATCAGTGTCCCAAAACTCTCAGATAAAGTTCAGCTCCTTCTTGCTTTATGCCTTCCTAGGGGTGTCCCAAATGGATTTAAAACCAAAGGGCTTGTTTTACCCAGTTTCCTTTGTTTTCAACAGGAAAACTTTATATTATGCCATAGAGTCATATAACATTTAGGGTTGGAAGGGACCTTGAAGATCATCTCATTCCACCCCCAGCCATGGGCAGGGACACCTTCCACTGTCCCAGGTTGTTCCAAGCCCTTCCACAACTTCCTCAAATTGAATTTGTTAGAGACAGAAAAGCTGAGCAGTTGCACAGTTGTTTCCACCTCCTGGTTTCTCCCCCCAGCAAACCCAGCAGGAGGCAGGAAAAGCACCACATTCCCATCAGCATCTCCCCTACAAATCCATGGATTTTACTCCAGGGCAGCTCTGGAGGTGCCATCAACAGCGACTGTAACCAGAGCTGGCACAAAACTGCCTTTAAACACCTCCAAATTCAGGGGTTTTAACTCTGAGCTGAATCCAGCCCCTAACGTGCAGCTTTAGCTCTCTTCAGATTCTTGGCAATTCTTCCCCCACCTATTTCCCACCTATTCCTGGTATTATCCTGTTACTGTTCCTTTTTACACTAATCACAGCACAAAGAGATTTGCAAAGTGTTCAATTCCCACTTACTTTTGAGAGCCACACACTTAACTATCTTTTGTCTACCTGAAGACATTCTCCACAGTTTACAGGTAAAATAAAAGGAAAGCTACAATAGGGACACTGATACAAATCCTTGTTATTATCCAACCATCTTCCAAAGGGAAAATTATGATTTGCTAGCACTCCACAAATAATAATTCAGCACACAAATCTTACTTTACTCACAGATCCTACACAAAAACACATTTATCCTGCTGTCAGATGTTTACCAGTCACCACCAAACCCTCTCCAGCATTTATGTTTTATTAAAGAACATTGAAATATTCAACTGTACCTTCTGAAAGATGAGAGAAACAACATTATTTTAAAAAAAGAGGTAGACTTGGCAGTATCACCTTGAGGCCACTCTAGAACTGGGACACACTAAGCCCAGCATTACATATATATAATGAATATATATATTTTTATATATATAGATAATTAATCATGGAATGGTTTGGGTTGGAAGGATCTTAAAGCTCAACTCATTCCAACCCCCTGCCATGGGCAGGGACACCTTCCACTAGCCCAGGTTGCTCCAAGTGCTATCCAACCTGGCCTTGGACACTTCCAGGGATGGGGCAGCTTCTCTGGGCATATATAAATATAAATAAATAAATAAACATTTTTAATACACACACACATATCTATATTCACACATATAAAGAGTTATATTTAACTCTTATTAATTCCGTATCTGTAACATGTTCACAAATGACAGCAAATTAACATTCTTTCTTGATAATGATATTATCAAGGATTTGAAATGATCATGATGAACAGGATCACATCTTTTCCATCCCTGAACATGATGTAATATATCCACACATTAATTGGAATTTTGGTCACAATTAGCATGCATTAAATCCCTGATTAGTTGTGTGCATTTAAAGCCCTTTAATTGCTTTGTTTCCATTGATATAATGTGATGTGTTTTCAACTATGTAATTTAGAGGTGTGGAGTTAGTTATCATTGATTAGTTAATCAATACCATTGCCACTGGTGTCCCAGTGCTGGGTTAATTATGGCTGAAATTCCCATTTCTCAGGGAAGAAGTGATGTCACAATTTTCCCTCTGGCTGTGTGAGCACTTCATTTGCTGGTTTATTAAGTCATATGGGTAATAAGATGAGTTTGCATTCTCTCCCTTTTCTTTTGTACAGCCCTTGAAATGTCTCCCAGATTACTCCTCTCTTTAATTCATTTAAACTTGGAACTCCGGTGACTTATAAGAAGTGCTCACAGGAAATATTTACCACACGTTCACACCAGGGAATTAATAGTTCAGACCCCACAGACTGGAAAAGTGGCATCCCCTGAAATTAAAAATTGTGCTTTGAAAGGTTATGTGGAGTTTTTAAGATTATTTCTTGGATTATGATTATCAAAATGACACGAGCAAATTTATAAATATTTTTTACTTCTTCTCTGAGTTCATTATGCCATTTGAAATCAAAAACTGGTTTCCTCTGTGAATTTATCCTTTTCCACTTACTAAGTTTGCTTTTCCCTCTGATTTCAGTGAAATTCAGTTTGTTAACTTCAATTATTTGAGCTCTGTGTCACATCGAGAAAATTCTCATTCAAGGATTTCAAATATTCACTTAATTTGAGAGAGATCATAAAATTTTAGAATCATAGGATGGTTTGTGTTGGAAAAGACCTGAAAGACCATCACATTCCAACCCCCTGCCATGGGCAGGGACACCTTCCACTATTCCAGGTTGATCCAAGCCCTGTCCAACCTGGTCTTGAACAATTCCAGGGATCCAGGGGCAGCCACAGCTTCTCTGGGCAACCTGGGCCAGGGCCTCATCACCCTCACAGCCAACAATTCCTTCCCAATATCCCATCTCTCCCTGCCCTCTGGCAGTGGGAAGCCATTCCCTGTGTCCTATTCCTCCATCCCTTGTCCAAAGTCACTCTCCAGCTCTCTTGGAGTCCCTTTAGGCCCTGGAAAGCTGCAATAAAGACCCCCTGACCCTTCTCTCCTCATTTACAGTTCTTAGTAAACCAATACAGTGACAATAAATGTGCTTTTGAGGCTGTACCAAAATCTCACCAGAATTCCCAACAATGAGGATAAAACATTTACTTTAGAACTACCCAATTTACTTTGCAGGCCCCAGGCACGACAGGGAACCAAACCCTGCTGTGTTATTCTCATTTTTCCCACGGCTCCCATGTCAGACAACACAGAACTGATCACCAAGCTCTGAATTATAACCAAAGAACATATTAAATATTCCTCAAAACCACCACAGCAAATGTTCAGACATTGAGTTTAATGCTTTGGCCTCACAGTCACAACATAGGCCAAGAAAGCTTAGAAACTGCAAAATAAACATTGACAATGTTGGAAATGTTTCCAGTGGGAGGCCACGAGGTTGTATCAATTTATCTGACCATCAAGGTCTTTTTGGGAGTCACATGGCAAAGCAATGAAGTGGCTTTGGTTATTCCAGTTCATCAGGAGACTCATATTAAGGTTCTGGTCTCTCTCCCTGGCCCAGGGTAGCACAGCTGAGATGCTCAGTCCAGACTAAGCTTTGGAAGGGATTTAGTTGGCTGGTCATGGATGGAGCATCTCATGCTTTACCAGAAAGGTGGAGTGCCCAGTCCATGCCCAAAGGGACTTTGGGCACAAGTGAAGGGATCAGCTTTGGCCTAGAAAGCCCTTTTGTTCCCACAAAAGCTGACACTCCCTCCTTCTCCCTTTCTCTCCACTGCTCTCTGCACTTAATACTGAAGCAACAGAAACCACTTAAAACACGGGAATTAATCATATTTATTTTAGCAAGAGCTGCCTTTCGAATTGTCTTTTTACCTTTATATTGCAAATGTTCAGGGAAGTCCAACCTACTGAAATAGTCCAAGAGATGTTCTAGAAATTAATACCAATCACCTGGAACGCACACAAAGGCAAACCCTTGGTAAATACCAACTGAAATGCACGAGGTTCAGCATTCCACATAAATCTAAGAACATCCAGGCTGGACCTGACCAAGAACACATCTGGGTCCCTTTCTTTGATGGTGCTTTCGATGATTCCCAGTGTAACAGGGTAAGTACATTGTGGAAATTCCTCACAGATCTCTCATTCACAGTTATCTGCACTAAAGGCATCTCCTAGAAGTTGTAGTAATAGTTTAACAGTTTTTCATCCATTTTTCTTCTCTGAATTTCTCTAAGCACCTTCTGAGCATTTTGTAAACTCTTGGCATTCCCAGCAGCTTTTGCCAATGAGGTCCACAGGCTCCCTGAGCCACAGAACCAAGAGATTCCCAACCTTCCAACAAAGTAAACAGTGTTTTCTTTGAGTGAGAAAAGACCTCCAAACCAGCAGCTCTCATATTGAACTCTTAAAGAACAACCAAGGAATTTTGTTTCAGTTTAGGGATATTTCAGACTAAATTAGTTGTAATTACCACATCCCTCTGAGGCTGATGCAGCTCTATTAATTTAAGTCACAGGAAAGTGCTCAGCCTTTCAAATGAGCAGGATAAAACACTTCAATGAGAACTTTCTGCACAGTGTGTGTCATCCAGCAAATTCAGGATGTTGTGGTATCTGAATGCTTGATTTAGATTCTTGTGCTTCTCACCCACCACGGTGCCACTCAGAAGGAACCAACTCTCACTCATGTAAACAGAGTTTTGATGTCTTCTCATGCCCAGCTCGTGCTCTTTTCTTGCTGCTCTCACTCGTCCCAGTGAACCCAAGTGAATCTTGACCCTTCCCAAACTCCAGGTGGATTGCTTAAAGCATCAGTCCAACCAACCTTTATTTTTTTCCACCCACAGAAACAGGTAGTTATGGCAAAGCACCTGTGACTAATAAAGCTCCCACCTGAGGAGCCACAGATACTAAAACATTTAAAGTTCAGGGTGTTCACAGAATGCAAAATGGAAAGATTTTCAAAGTAAGGGAGTGATGTGTAAAATTGTAAACAACCAAAGCACAACAAGAGCACCTGCCCTACACATAAGCTGATAATAAAGATGGATCAGCAGAGGATGAACAGGAGCCCAAACTGGCTGTGCTGTGAATTATGCAAAGAACTCATAAGAAATCAGTCTATTTTCAACATCAAAATATAAACATGCTGAGTGAACAAAAAGCTGAGTGAGGGTGGATTAAATAGACACCAATTTGCTTTCGAGCTGTCTTTAATAAGTTCACAAAGAATGATGCCAAACCTGAACAAGGTGACACTTCACCTGTGGGCCCAGGTGGCCAAGAAGGCACCTGGCTTGGACCAGCCCTGGTGTGTCACAGGCTCAGGGCAGTGCCCATCCCTGCGCTGGCACTGCTGGGGCACCTCCAGTGCTGGGGGCAGCTCTGGACCCCTCAGACAAGAGACACATTGAGGGCCTGGAGTGTGTCCAGGGAAGGGAAGGGGCTGGAGCACCAGGAGAGGCTGAGGGAGCTGGGGGGACTCAGCCTGGAGAACACCCCGACAGGAGGGGGGAGCCGGGTGGGGTTGGTATCTTCTCCCAGGAACCAGTAGTAGGACAAGAGGGCCTCAAGCTCTGCCAGGGGAAGTTTAGGTTGGATAATAGGAAGAAATTTTTTACAGAGAGAGATCAGCCCTTGGAATGGGCTGCCCAGGGAGGGGGTGGAGTCACCTCCCCAGAGGTGTTTAAGGACAGACTGGATGTGGCATCAGTGCCATGGGCTGGAAACCACGGTGGGGTTGGATCAAGGGTTGGACCTGATCTCAGAGGTCTTTTCCAACGCGGTTGATTCTATGATTCTATGAAAAGGAGGCTCGTGGGGACCTTCTCACTCTCTGCAACTCCCTGACAGGACGGGAGGGCCGGGGGAAGTCAGGCTCTGCTCCCAGGGAACAAGGGACAGGACAGGAGGAAATGCCCTCGAGCTGTGCCAGGGAAAGTTCAGGTTGGACATCAGGAAGAATTTCTTCGTGGAAAGGGTGGTCAGGCACTGGAAGAGGCTGCCCAGGGAGGTGGTGGAGTCCCCATCCCTGGAGATGTTCAAGGAACTGCTGGACATGGCACTCAGTGCTCTGGGCTGGGTGACAAGGAGGGGATGGGTCACAGGCTGGACTTGATGATCTTTTCCAACCTAAATGATCCATGTAATTCCGAAAAGAGTTTGTTCAGCAAACACACCAGCTCTGCCTGTACCTCCCAACTCATCCCGCATTTCAGCAGAATATATTTATTTATTTCAGCAGAATATATTTATTTCTTTGAACTGCTCCCTGAAAGGGCTGCACCACAGAAGGGCTGCACAGAATTACATCATCCAGGTCCTGCGGGTGACATTCCCCACCCCCCCACGAGCCACTTGATTCTTGACTGAGCTAAAGCACTGAAAAATTAGACTTCATTTCAGCATTGCTAATAGCAATCTACCCAAAACAATGTAATCAAGGCCTCATGTGCTCCTATAATTTCATTCTTGACATAAGTCTGACAGCTATTTATTGTTGCAGGGAACTGTGGGGAGGGGAGGAGAAAAATTCCTACAATTTCCCCTCCCCCAAGCAACATGACAGCTTTGCAGTTTAAAGCAGTATCTTTGTGAGCAGCACAAAATGGGAATAATCAGGGGGTTTACATATGTCTTGTCTTAAGCAATCAAGGCAGGGAGTTAAGGGAGAGGCACATTCAGATGTGCCAATTCCCAAACTGGCCACCTCTGATGAGCCAGCTGTGAGCTTCAATTGTCACATTATAATTTAGGCAAGGAGGAGGAGGAGGGGGAGAAGAGAAAGGCATCCAGCTCCACGCTGGATGAACATAATTATTCACAGCAGGATGCTGCAGAATTAATTTGGCCAATCAGAATTACGGTGGGGGCTGGGCATGGGTTTGAAAAAGGAGAAGGAGAAAGAAAATCAGGAAAGGGATCAAAACAACGTGACTAACACCTTGCTGCTGTTTTGATTGTGCATCCCTTGGTGTTCTTGGGGACAATGAAGTGATAACATAACTGAGGCATAGATGGTCCTGGCTTGAAGTGAGAGATGCTGGGAATTTGGTTCGTTGGGAAAAATAAAGCAACAGTCTGAGGGGTTTTTGTAAAATAGCAGAGAAAATCCTACCGGGCTGTATCACACTGATAACAGATAAAGGCCAGGTTGGACAGGGCTTGGAGCAACCTGGGATAGTGGGAAGTGTTCCTGCCCACAGCAGAGGGTTGGAATGGGATGATCTTAAAGGTCCCTCCCAACCCAAACCGTTCTGTGATTCCATAAAAAACCTAAATCTGGGGAAAATGCTGGCAATTCTGCACCCTTCTGGTGTATAGAACTTTGGAAATTCTGCCAAAACGCCACTCACATAACAGAGCAGACAGGAAAATAATCCCCAGCCCAGGCTGGGCTCAAATAAATGTGATCCACCTCGTTTCATCCCAAAATCCACCACCAGTTTTGTTTTGACAACTTTGCATTGTGTGAGTTAAAGGAGCTGCCCAGGGGAGGGAAGAGCTGGAGCTCTGCCATCACAGGGCAGGAGTTTGGACTTGGAGACAAGTGTTTTGTTGAATGATTCCATTAAACTGATCTCTGGTGAACACTGAGCAATACTGGTCATCACTTCACTTATATTTTTTGAGTTTTCTGTGAATTTTGAGTGCAGTGTTTCATCAATTCACAATTTATCATCGACTTTTTGGTTGTTGTTTTTTCCTGAATTTAAGTTATATTTTTGGTAGCAAAGAAAATAGTAGGATACATAAAAGGAATCAAGCAGAAATGCATATCTTGGTTACTTTAAGCTCCCAGTGTCCAGACAAATCTTTCAGCTCAGCTCCTGAGGTCACCAAGAGAGTAAATTTGGATGGAAAAAAATCCCCTTCCCATTTCTATTTCCCTTCCAGACAACAGACCAGAGAAGTCACACTCAAACCCTTTGATCCTCTTTTACCTCACACAAAGATCATACAACTTACACCCATCTGGCCCTATTCCTGCCAACACCTCTTTGCAGGGACAGATGTAAAACCAGAGGGACACAGAATATTTTAGACACCTGAACATCAGATGTTGAATCCTCCCTCCATAAACACAAATCCCTCTGTTTTCATGGGAAAAGTTCTTAAATTGAGATGACCTTAAGCTTTAATTCTAAGTAAGAGATGCTTAAAGAAGGGATATGTAGACAATGTATCTCCAGAGTACTCCATTCATTTCCACTTAAATGAAAAATAAAATGATTATACTGTTGGGCTTGTTTTGGGGTTTTTTTCCCCTTCTTTTCCTGGAACTGTATAAGCATGATGGATGTAACTGAAGCAGAATCCTTGAGTTCCTGTAAAAGTTAAGTTTCTTCTCTCTGATTCTGGTAAAGAAGAGAAAAAGCACCAGGAAGGCTGATCAGGTTTTATTTCCGATGATAATGTTTGATGAACACCCCTGTCAATGATTTCATCTGGAAGGATATAAGGCCTTGTGGTAAAAATGGTTTAACTACAACTCCTGATTAACAATCACTGCAACAGTAAAATTGGTTCCCATGGCAACAGGACTGGAATGATACAACAAATGGCAAAGCCACATGGGATAAATCACTCCATGAAATGTCCCTTTTTGAGAACCATTCGCCTTTCTACCACAGTCAGCTTTAAGGACTTGCAAATATTACTTTCAATCTCCTGATCCTCACTGCTCATCCTCTAAATTCCACCATCATTTGTTCTTCTAATAGCCAAGGTAAAAGAATAAAATCAAAAGTAATAAGAAGACAATGGTATTTAACATCTCAAAGCTCCTGGAAGACCCTGGCAGTTTAAAAAAAATACACATTCCTATAGATTTGAAATTTGTTTCCTATTTTCATTTGCTCCATGTTTATTTTATGGTATTTCCATAACTGCAGCTTTCAAAAGCAAATATCAATTTTAGATATTTTGCATTTTTAAAACATGTGACTGCAGGCTTGGCAGGGACTGCTTAGGGAGCAAACACTGTAACCCAGGAAGAAAATAGCACTTAGATGTGGAATTAGAGCTTGGGTATTAATCCCTTCAAACATGGACAAAATAAGTTCCAGTAAGAATGATCCTTTGACTTAAAAAATGTGTGAATTCATATCTGTAGCCCATGGACAGTTTGATTTTGCCACAGAACTGCTTAAAGACCTTGTCTCCTGCCCTCTGCTTTATGGAATCAGGTGATTGCTACATAAGTGTATATAGAGAGGGCTGCTAAAATATAGGGGAGATTCACAGGGACCTTCTCATTCCAACCTATGGGACACCTTCCACTAGCCCAGGTTGCTTCAAGCCCCATCCAACCTGGCCTTGGACACTTCCAGGGATGGGGCAGCCACAGCTTCTCCAGGAATTCCATCCCACTCCCTCACCACCCTCCCAGGGAAGAATTCCTTCCCAATATCCCATCCAACCCTGCCCTCTGGCAGTGGGAAGCCATTCTCCTCTGCCCTGTCCCTCCAGGCCATGCCCAAAGTCCCCTGCTGCTCTTCTATCCAGTTGGTAGGTCTAGGGATGATGGAACCAAATTCATGTAAACTGAAGTGACAAGAGGCAACAGACAGAAAGTGAAACATGAGAATTTCCAATTCAAAATGAGAAAGAATAATAAATTTACCACAGACCTGGTCAAATGCAAGGGGACAGAGGGACCTGCCCCCTTCTCTTACAGTCAAAGCCCTGAGTGATCTGCTCCAAGTGCAGGACGTTGAATTAAAGACCTCAGGAGATCCCTTCCATCCGACATGGTCCTAAGATCTGTTTCCACTGGGCCAGGAAAAGCTTTCACATCTTAAATTATAATGGATTCTTCATTCCAACAAAAACACCTGGAGTAATTCTAAGAAAAGAGCTGGAAAAATAAGTCCCTCCACAAAACAACAAAAGGCCTCACGAGCGTCTCAGCCAGAAACAAAGGAACCAAAACACCAACCCAAGAGCTGTGTCAGGGGAGGGTTAGTTTGGATCTCAGGAAAAGGTTCTTCCCCCAGAGGGTGGTGGGGCACTGAACAGGCTCCCCAGGGCAGTGGGCACGGCCTCAAGGCTGCCAGAGCTCCAGGAGCGTTTGGACAACGCTCCGAGGGACAGGGTGGGACGTCGGGGTGTCTGTGTAGGGCCAGGAGTTGGATTGGATGATCCTTGTGGATCTCTTGCCATTCTATGATTCTAGGATCTTCCCATTCTATGATTCCATGATGATTCCAAGAGGAGGACACCTCGTTGACCCTCAGTGACAATAGAGAAAGCGAGACAGAAAAGGGTTGCCAGAAATCACCATTCCACTGGGACTTGTGCACCTTTCAAGCCATGGAAACACTTTCTGTTCCCTCAACCCATCCCAAGTCTCTGAACCACAAACCTCCAGCTCTGGCCTGACAGGAGCTCTTGATGATGAAGAGTTTAACACCAGAGAAGTTCAAATAACAGAAGAGTTAAATCACCACATCCCAGCTCTTCAAAGGGAATCCCTGGACTGTGCAGAAGCCTCCAGAAGCAATTCCTGCCTTAGTTTAACTCCCAGAATCACAGAATCATGGAATCCCAGAATGGTTTGGGCTGAAACACCATCTAATTCCAACCTCCTGCCATGGGCAGGGACACATGAAACAAATGATGTCCCTGAAAATCAGGAGGGAAAATAGGAAGAATTTTCTATATCACGTTAAAATGTAATGGTTTAGTATTTACAAACTAATTAAAATACAGGTGATGAAGTTGTAGTTCTTAAGTTATAACCCTGTGTAACTCTATATTGCTCTCTTCAAAGCAGCAGCTACTTGGAAGCAGAATGGAAATAGAAATTCAGTCTATTTATTGATTTCCCAGATATCCTGCATGTTTTAAATCCAAAAATCTTTAAGACCTATAAAAGGGATCTCAGGCAGAACTGTGCAGGTATGACAAGAATCAAAAAATTCAGCAGAAAAAAAATGCCAGGAAAAGGAGCAAAAATAGCAGTTTTACAGTAATTTAACAATGAGCTGGCACCAAATAAATCAACCTGAATGACAATCAAACGACTTTCAGCTTTAAATACAGGAAAACTTCCAAATTTACTTTGTCCAGATATTATTAGAGCTGAGTAGGAATGAGTAAAAGAAAGGCAAAAGCTTGGGAAGGAGATGTTTGCTGTATCTTGTTCTGAAAAGTAGCACCATGAGCTGAGCTTGAAATGCTCTTTATGTCTCTGTGCAAGAGTTCTACTAATACAGAACAAAACCTGAACAAATATATATAAATATATTTTTTATATGTATATATTTAGGGGGGTTTTTTCAGAACTATTTTAAGAACTAGAAGATTTTACTAAGAATTTGATCAGAATAGACTGAATGTAGTAGAAATGTATCTTCTATTTATTCTTCCCAATACCACAAGTGAAGTGAGTAGAGTGAACTGAGTAATTCAGATAAATATGAGCCTAGAAATATATATATTTCTGTAATTTATATATATATTTCTGTGATATATTTCTATTATTTCAAAATAATTTCTGTTGCCTGTGAGAATGATCGAATATAAAATGTACTTGACTTTGATGAAAACTGGACTTGTCAAAGCTCAAGGAATCATAATTATGTGCTTTTGTTTGTTTGTCTTATTAACTCAAGGAAAAAAGGCAGGAACCTTTAATTTTCTATATTTGCTAAAAACAAATTAGTTCATGCAAAGTCTCTATCACAAAAAAAAAAAAAAAAAAAAAATTTATGAGCATCACGTCTACATAGGGGACCTTTTGGAATGTGAAATGGTCCTTCCTTGCTGGAAAACTGGTGATAAAAGAGATTTCCCGGGCATGTCTCCTGTCCATCATCTCTGCTCCCTCTACTGAGATTAAATTAGAGATGATCTCATGTATTAATCACTGTAATTACCCCAAAAAATACCTTTGAAAAGTCCACACTCCACAGAGTTTGCTCAAGGATTGCCCTGTCTGGGGCTTATTCAAAACATGACATTAAAACCCTGAAAAGTGAAAATAAAAACTGCAGGAAGCAAAGAAGTGATTGCAATTTGTAGCTCAAATATTTTTTTCCTCCATCGTTCCCTTGAATCTATTTCCAAGTTGTTTCTTTACTTTCATAAGAGTAACATCAGCACATCTTCATTTTCTCCTCTTGTCTGGGACAGAACTTAAAGTGTATTTGATAAAATACCCCCTCAATGTGAATTTACAGGTGCTCTTTGTGTAAAATTAATAAAATTAGTAAATCATGCATTCATCTATTTACCCACTGCAATTAACCCAATTTCAGTCCTCAAAATCATATTTTTTTTAAGCCTCCAACTGGTTTAAAATGTCAATCACCATATTAAAGGGTCTCTAAGATATATTGGGCCAATCCTAATTAGAATTAAAATGAAATCTGTTGAATGACTTTGTTGAAGTGAGATTCAGTTTTAAAACACTTTCCAGAAAAATAACCATTTATATGCACAAGGCAGCAATGAGAACAAACTTGAAATACTATGAGAGGAAAGATTTCTTTTTCTTAAAGGGAAATTTGACATAAATAATGTAAATAATATTGTAAATGCAACAGAGTGAATATTTACCACCTTTATGGAACAACACGGTTTTTCACACGTTTAAAATGGAATCATTTTGCTCTCAGTAGTTACTTAGGCAAAGTAAACAGAATATTGAAACAGAAAATTAATATACATCATATTTCTCCAGGAAATATCATATTTCTCCATAATTACACTGCCTTGAATTTAGAGGCTGATGTGCTCAGTAACTCAGAGATGGACCCTAAAAGCTCCCTCAAAGGAAATATATATTTTTAAGAAAATGAACTGCAAATATCAGTCTTTTTATAGCAGGAGGAACAAGTTAATCTTTATTCTGTTAACATTAAATCTTGTCATACGACACTGTGTCTTGGTTGTACATTTAACCTCCGAGTTAATGCTGCAAGCTGCCAAAAATTCACAGCTGATGAAACCAAGGGTCAAATCAGATCCTTGGGACTGGCATTTACACTTGGAATTATTTTTTTTTTTTTAAAGTCACAACTTGTACTGAGAACAGGATTATTTATGATGTCACGTCAAAGAGACACAGACCTTTTAATAAGCTACAATTATTTGAAGTCACGCTGGGCTTGCCACCATCTGAACATTCTGGTTATCTGGAATTTCCCTCTTTATTCCAGCAGTTATGGAAGTTCACGTCATTTGCACCTCAGGATCTCCGAGGTCACTCCTGAGGGGGCACATTTACAGTTTTTATTACAGGAGAAAACTGGTACTTTCTCTGTTGTTTCACACTATTGTGGTCCCTTTTCCCCCCCTAATTAGGGGGAAGGTTTTCATTTTTATTACTTGCAACTATGTTGTAAACCCCTGATTCCTTTGCTCTTTTTGATGCGTTGCTTTGCCGATCCGATGCTTCCTTTCTCCCTCCTGTAGGAATCCTCACCACGAAGAAGCCCCTCAGGCAAGAGAGACATGGAGGGGCTGGAGCGTGTCCAGGGAAGGGAACGGAGCTGGGGAAGGGGCTGGAGCAGCAGGAGAGGCTGAGGGAGCTGGGGGTGCTCAGCCTGGAGAAAAGGAGGCTCAGGGGCGACCACCTGGCTCTGCAACTCCCTGACAGGAGGGGAGAGCCAGGGTGGGGTTGGGCTCTGCTCCCAGGGAACAAGGGACAGGAGTGGAGTGTTAGATTGGATATTATGGGCAATTCCTTCCAGGAAAGGATTGTCCAGCCCTGGCACAGCTGCCCAGGGCAGTGGTGGAGTCCCCATCCCTGGAGGGATTTCAAAGCTGTGTGGATGTGGCACTTGGGGACATGGCTCAGTGGTTGCCTTGGCAGTGCTGGGGAACGGTTGGACTCGATGGTCTCAGAGGGGTTTTCCAACCTAAATGATTCCATGATTCCACGATACTAAGAGCTGGAGAAAGCTCAGGATAGTGACATTCCAAGCCTATAAGCGGGACACCTCATCCTGTGGGTGTTTAGTCTGGAGAAAAGGAGGCTCAGGGGGGACTTTCTGCCTCTCTGCAACTCCCTGATAGGAGGGTGGAGCCAGCGGGATGTTGGGCTCTGCTCCCAGGGAACAAGGGACAAGAGGAAATGCCCTTAAGTTGTGCCTGAAGAGGTTTAGTTTAGATATGGGCAACAATTCCTTCCTGGAAAGAGCTGTCCAGCCCTGGCACAGCTGCCCAGGGCAGCGGTGGAGTCCCCATCCCTGGAGGGATTTTAAAGAGATGTAGGTGTGGCACTTGGGAACATGGGTTAGTGGTGGATTAACAGCTAGACTTGATGATCCTGGAGGTCTTTTCCATGATCCTTAATGTCTTTTCCATGATCTTTAATGATCCTGTGATCCCAAACTGCCACCACCTCCAGGTTTAGGGAACACATCATCCACGGAAACAGAAACATCAGGAAAGCTTCACATACAATCCAGAGGACACCTGGTCAAGCCACTACCACCATATGGCAGGAATTTTATCCACAAAAAATGAAAGTATTTTTTATATCATTCCCACGCTGGGACACAACAGTTGACTTTGCACAGGCAACACGATTTTCATATACCATTTATACCAATTATATTGTTGTGCTGAGACTTGGTACTCCAGGAGCTGTGAGGAGATAGCTCACTGCTCATCTACAATACATTCCCATCTTTCTACGGAGGATCTTTGGATGGTTCTTTTGTTATTGCACAAAGGATCTGAGAGTGGTGATAACGACACAACCCTGTTTCTTGCAGTGCCTTTGAAAGCTCAAAAAGAACCTGTAAAGTAACCTAAAGTAACAGAGAAAATCTTCTCCTGACTTTAAATCAGGGGAGAAATCAGTGCATCCACAAAAACAGAGGGAAATGCCTTGAAAAGCCTTTGAAGGAACAAAGAACCGGCAATAACAACAAGAAAGAAACAAAATCCTTGCTGCTTTTTAGACGACGTACATAAAATCCAGCAGTGCAGGAGTCAAAATGTTAAAATCTCTGCTGGTGCCTTGGAGAACCCTGAGGGAGTTTGAATTAGCACAACAAAAGTTTGCACGGATCAGCTTTGATGGGATGAGCAGGCCCTGCTCTGCTCGGGATATGAAGTTCCAAAGGATGTCAAACCCACTGTGAGGAATACTCTGATGATGCCTTTAATGGAGCAGATTAAAAAATTATTTGCTAATGTTTTATGGCCTCCTCATGGCCGGGGAAATGACACAGTGCAAAGAACAACAGTGGGTCTTCCTAGTTGAAAAAACAAAATACTTCCAGGTGTTTAAACTGGGTACCAGTCACTGATGAGGTGTTCCTGAAATCAGCATGGATATACAAACATCGAACAAAAAGAATAATAAGGAATAATTGAGATATACCAGTGCTATTTGCAATACTCTCATAGCAATAATCTTTATCTCCTGCACCTCTGCCTAACTTCCCAAACTTACTGCCCAACATCCAGGTACTGCTCAGGACAATGACAATATAATTAAGACCCAGCTAAACCATTTCAACAATTTCCAGTAGAAAAGGAGAGTAAATTCAGAGAAAGAATTCTAGGAGTGCAGAGCTGTGCTGAACTTGTCACTTCATTGAAAGCTTCTGAAAGGTTTTGAGGTAAATAAGCACCATACAATGGTATTTAAATAAAAGAAGACAAGGCCTAAATTCTTCCCACTGCTCAGATTAAAATCACTGGGAGCAACATTCACCATGAACTCTGAGAGTCAGAAATGCCAGATATTCAAAGTATGAGAATTATAGAATCATAGAAGGGTTTGGGTTGGAAGGGACCTTAAAGCTCATCCAGTTCCATCCCCTGCCATGGGCAGGGACACCTTCCACTGGCCCAGGTTGATCCAAGCCCTGTCCAACCTGGCCTTGAACACTTCCAGGGATCCAGGGGCAGCCACAGCTTCTCTGGATAACCTGTGCCAGGGCCTGACCACTCTCACAGCCAACAATTCCTTCCCAATATCTAACCTGTATCCTCCCCTCTTTTAATTTAAAGCCATTCCCCCTTGTCCTGTCCCTCCAAGCCCTTGTCCAGAGGGCTCTCCTGGAGCCCCTTTAGGTACTGGAAGGGGCTTTAAGGTCTTGCTGGAGCCTTCTCTTCTCCAGACTGGACACCTCCAGCCTTCCCAGTGTCTCCAGAGTCAAGGTCAGAACAGAGAAAAGGGTTCTCCAGCCCTGGCACAGCTGCCCAGGGCAGTGGTGGAGTCTCCATCCCTGGAGGGATTTCAAAGCCCTGTGGATGTGGCACTTGGGGACGTGGGTCAGTGGTGGCCTTGGCAGTGCTGGGGGACAGTTGGACTCAAGGATCTTGGAGGGCTTTTCCAACCTAAATGATCCCACGATTCTCTGATATGAATGAAAATTCTCTCAGCTGCTCTGAGCCATCGGCAGCATTTCAACAAGCCCTTTTTCACAGCATCACTCTGTTCAAGTATTTCATTCAAGCCCTGTTAAAATCCCAAAATCAGGTGCTCAGAAGGCTGGAAATGCCAGGATGATGCCCGTCCACACCCATTACAGTAACCCCGACGTGTGTCCCCGTCATGATATAGACACAATTATTTAATTAGATTTTTTTCTGGCAAGGCCTCAGCTCTGTCTGTGAACAGGGTTTTATTCAGTGTTTCATTTTAACCCTACAACTGCCTGTAAACCCTTGTGTAAACCCTTTGCAGCTACAACTGGTGACACCCAAGGAACTGCTCAGCCAGTGCTGCAGGTCCCAGTTCACATTCCAACCCTCCTGCTCTCACAGCTCACAAATTTTAAGTTTATCCACCCTTATCCACCCAACACAAATTAAAATTTACATCATTCAATGGTCATAAGTGCAGGAAGGTATCTCAGCATTATGAAAATCAAGATATTTGTGATAAATCAATAAATAAATGTATTTATTATTCAAGCCTTTTTATTAAAATGCTTGTTCCCACAGATTGCCAAGATCAAAGTAACTTCCCAAAACTTATTCTGAGCACAGGATGCAAAGCAAGCTCCAGGAACTACTAATTGGATCATGAAAATACACAATATCTGAAATTCAAGTGACATTACATTTCATCTTACAAGGTCCTGGAGAAACATCCAGCAGCCAAGGAGTGAGGACAACAGAGAATGTGAAAATATCCACGATCCTCTCCCTAAAAATGCCTGGAGGCCTTGCCAGTCCCAGCTTAAAGAAATAAAATTGGGGTTTTTCTTCTTTTGCTCTGAATGTGGTGATTAATTAAATTGAAAAAATGCCATTCAGTGAGTAATTCAGTGAGTAATCCAGAAATTCAGGATTCAGGAAAATGCAGGTTAAGGGCAGGACAGTTCAGGGCACTCGCTCAGGACAGTTCCTTACTCTGTATTCGAACAAGGGAGAAGGGTTTTCCAAATGTCAGTAAGAGAAAAAAAGACAGTTTGAGTCAAAAGTGCCAGAAAGGCTCCTCTGGGAAGTGGGAGGTGAGTATTGGATGACAGTATTTAGGCAGCTGCCAATCCCAAATCCAGGAAAATGGTATTTTGAGGCTCATGCCAAGACTCCAGCAAACCATCCCCCAAGTCCTTCAAAGTTGTCTGCAAGGCTGGAGGGAATTATTGAGAATTGTCATTGTGTCCTCAGAAAATTACAGATGTTACTACTGCAAATATTACAAATAAATGCAACAAAAAAATCATAAAAGGCAACATCATGGGCTCAACTCTGCTTTTCAACCTGCAATCACATTTAGAAACCACCCATTTAACAGCAAATGCATAAATACACAAAGTAATCAATTTTATCAGGTAGGTGGCAAGGTATGACTTTGCATCTTAGGGCTGGTTTTCAAATTAACTTGTCATTTTTTTAAATTACAAACACTGGTTGCTGCCATAATTTAGTACCCCATGAATGGTGTATCTAAATAAATATTCCCTTCCTGTCTAAATACGAAAATAATGCCTTTCCTATCACATAAAACTAATTATTGTGGTTTTGTGTGGCTGTTTTTTTCAAGATTGCATCATGAATTATTCATGAAGCTGAGTTTAATACACTTATTTTAATGATAATATCACATTGAAAAAAAGTTTTTGAAGAATTAAACACATCTTTAAACAGAAGAAACAAAGAGTACTGAGTTAAAATAATTTTTTGGTACTTTTCGAGAGATTAAAGTCAAAAGCAAACACAAACTTGGTCCCTTCAAAGCCAGGCAGTTGTTTGGCTCCAGGGTGACATTTAAAATTATAATGTGAAAACTTAAATGTGAAAACAGGGCTTGGTTTCACATGTTAGAGAGTCACAGAATCCCAGAATGGTTCGGGTTGGAAGGGACCTGAAAGATCATCTCGTTCCAACACCCTGCCATGGGCAGGGACACCTTCCGCTAGCCCAGGTTGCTCCAAGCCCTGTCCAACCTGGCGTTGGACACTTCCAGGGATCCAGAGGCAGCCACAGCTTCCCTGGGAATTCCATCCCAGTCCCTTATCACCCTCCAAGCCACGAATTCCTTCCCAATATCCCATCTCTCCCTGCCCTCTGGCAGTGGGAAGCCATTCCCTGTGTCCTGTCCCTCCATCCCTTGTCCAAAGTCCCTCTCCAGCTCACCCAAAGCCGCTTAAGGCACTGGAAGGGGCTCCAAGGTCTCCCCAGAGCCTCTCCAGGTGTCCTCATGGATTCAATGTGGGAAAGGACCTTAAATTCTGTCTCATTCCAACCCTCTGCCATGGGCAGGGACACCTGCCACTATCCCAGGTTGCTCCAAGTGCTGTCCAACCTGGCCTTAGAAAATTCCAAGGGATGGGGCAGCCACAGCTGCTCTGGGAAGTCTATTCCAATCCCTCACCACCCTCCCAGCCAAGAATTCCTTCCCAATATCCCATCTCTCCCTGCCCTCTGGCAGTGGGAAGCCATTCCCTGTGTCCTGTCCCTGCATCCCTTGTCCAAAGTCCCTCTCCAGCTCTCCTGGAGCCCCTTTAGGCACTGGAGGGGACTCCAAGGTCTTCCCAGAGCTTGGTGTTTTCCTTCAGTCTCTTGGAACCACATCCCACAAGGTTTATCTGTGGAAAAACCCAGCCTGGAGCCATCCCAGCTCCAGGGAATCACAGAGTGGTTTAGGTTGGAAGGCACCTTAAAGTTCATCCAGTTCCACCCTCTGCCATGGCAGGGACACCTTCCACTAGCCCAGATTGCTCCAAGCCCCGTCCAACCTGGCCTTGGGCACTTCCAGGGATGGGTTTCCAGTAGATTTGCAAACTCTGCTTCCTCCACTTCCTCATTATCACAGCTCCTTTCCAAATGTCATTTGACCCTTCTTTTGCTGCTGGAGAAGCACATGGAGGGTGGTTTGAGACCAACACCCACAAGGACACATTGACTGATGTGCCAACTCCCCTGGAGCAGAAGAACTCAATTTCCCTGCCTCTCCCTCAGTGTGAGCACCTGATGATCCATTTCCCTCAGTTTATCCCATCCTTCCTTCAAATTCACTTGGAGTTGGTCAGTTGGTTCACAAGTTCCTGGGAACACCAGGGACAGACGTGTGGCACAACCACACCCACTCTGTGCAGTTGTAACACAGAGCTACAAGCTGGAAGTACTTTCTCCCCCTTGGGTAGAAGGAGATGGAGAAGAAATAAGAAAAGAAACATTTCCAAAATGCTCTGGATATTTAATGTCATAGAATCACAGAATCATAGAATGGTTTGGGTTGGAAGGGACCTTAAAGCTCATCCAGTTCCAAGCCCCTGCCGTCCAATCCCACCTTCCATTATCCCAGTACCTCAGTAATTATCCAAGAAGAGAAATAAATAATTTTTGAGGGAAGACATGATGAGGGATATTGGATGGCTGTAGTTTTGACTGGGAAAAAAATAGGCTTTTCTGTAAGCTCCCCTCTTTTGCCAACTCTCATGGGTTTTCACCGTCGTGCTTTTTAATAGATCAGCTTGGGGTAGCAGAGAATCATGGAATGGTTTGGGTTGGAAGGGAACTCAAAGACCATCCAGTCTCACCCCCCTGCCATGGGCAGGGACACCTTCCACTATTCCAGGTTGCTCCAAGCCCCATCCAACCTGGCCTTGGACACTTCCAGGGATGGGGCAGCCACAGCTTCTCTGGGCAGAACTCTTCTATCCTTTATCTTCTCCGAAGTCCTCTCAGTCTTCAACCAGCAGGATAAATTAGGAGTTTGGAGGACATCTCAGCAAAATGATTCCTCCCTTGGGCTCCAGTGAGAGAACATTCCCATTTCCCCACGAAAAGGGAGTTGGATGGTCACATACATCCCCTCCTCCTCCACAGCACTGATCCAAGCCAGCTTGCTGCAATCAAACTGCCCTCTGCTTTTTTCTTTTAATATAAACCTTCTCCCCTCTATTTTTCCTGCAGCTGAACACATATAAAAGATCAAGATATGAGGCCAGTGGATTGTATATTATCTCCTGTGTCATTATATCAGATCTGTCCATCAAAGCTCTTCTTCACCTCTCTCTTGTCACAGTTCATTCCAAGGACCTGCTCTTTTATGACTAAATGATAGAGCAATATTAATCCTTGCCAAATGTAAAAAGGAAGATATGATAGCAGGAATTTAATAAAAATACTTTTATTCACCGAGGTATTTTTCTGCCACTGTAAAATGGAATAATAGCACAGCTCACACTCCCTAAGAATGGAAGGGTATTTTCCTCAATGAGTTAAAATTTTATCTTCAGCCCCCAGTTGTATAATTCATAAAGGCTGGAGAGTCAAATCATTTCCGTAAAAAAAGTCAGATATTAAGATAAACACAATTCACACTGGAAACTATTCGATATCCTAAGTTATTGTTTAATTGTTATTCTATTAGGAAGGGACCATGTGGGTCACTGAGACAATCCCAGCAATACACTGTTCATTTCATTTATCCCACATTTATGGGATTTGCCTTTGGAAAGCCACTTCAGAATTTTAAAATGCTCTCATTTCCATGTAATCTTGTTTTTGGCCACATTCACTGCTTTAAACTGAAGGAGGGGAGGTTTAGATGGGATATGGGGAAGAAATTCCTCCTTGTGAGGGTGGTGAGGCCCTGGCACAGGATGTCCAGAGAAGCTGTGGCTGCCCCATCCCTGGAAGTGTCCAAGGTCACGTTGGACAAAGCTTGGAACAACCTGGGATAGTGGAAGGTGCTGGGGTTAGAACTGGATGAGCTTTGAAGTCCCTTCCAACCCAAACCATTCCATGATTCTCTGCTCCCCCAAACTGGCCAATTAAAAAGGAGAATTGTGAAAACCCATGGGAGTTGGCAAAAGAGGGGAACTTACAGAAAAGCCAATTTTTTTCCAATTAAAACTACAGCCATCCAATATCCCTGATCACACCTTCTCTCAAAAATTATTTATTTCTCTTCTTGGATAATTACTGAGTAATTAACGTGGACCTAAAATGGCCTCATCCCAGGGCTTTGCTTACACCCTGTTCCACTTCACCCCATTAACACTTATTTTATCAATCATCTCCCCATGTCCTGCGTGTCAGGAAGCAGCAGGAAAGGGAATGGGACATGTTTTGGGGTTAAATTTTCTTCTGTGTGCTTTGAAATCTGATGTAAGGCAACTTTGTACAAAGAACCTCCCGGAGTTGAGGCTTCATTAGCATTCCAAAGGAACTCGTTCCAGCAGAGATGATTATGGCAAATACCCCTGTGAGAAGGGGGGAGTTCTTTGAAATGTCTCTCACGGTTCAAGGCAGCATCTTATAAAGTGCAGAACGTTTTTGGACTGCCCAGAAGTGCAGCAGGAACAGGTTCTCACACAGCTTGTCCTCATGAAAAGTGTTATTTGGTGCCCTCACCTAAAGACCATCTTTAGAAACTGGAATTTTTACTGGGACAGAGAAAATCAGTGTGTAAAGAGCAAATAAGGACCAAGTGACCTTCCATGAATTAAAATAAAATTGCTCTCTGGATCTATGAGTGGGTTACGTGCCTTGAATTTTTAAGAATATGCAAAATGAGCAAAAAAAGTCCCTAAAACCAAGCATTTCAAGACATGAAATGGTACAAAGCTGAGAGATCAACACCATGTTTCCAAATTCATCAACAATAACTTTTTAACTATTCCCATACACCAAATATTGCAGTAACTACAGGTATCAAATGCAAAATTATGTCTTATGTGGTGCTTCTGCTTCGTTTAAAACACTCTTTGCTTTTAATTGCAGGTTTGAGTTAGTTTTAATATTAATATTTTTCCCCCAGAGGGTGGTGGGGCACTGAACAGGCTCCCCAGAGTTTGGGCACAGCCCCAAGGCTGCCAGAGCTCAAGGAATGTTTGGACAACAGGGACATGGTGGGATTGTTGGAGTGTCCTGTGCAGGTCCAGGAGCTGGACTGGATGATCCTGGTGGGTCCCTTCAAACTCAGGACTATCCATGACTCTGTGATTAATGGTTACAATTATCCACGAGGAAGGGATTGTGCTGTGAGTGAAAACACAAGGTGGATTAAGCCAGACCTAAAATCCTGATAGAGCCATGAAATACTAGAAATGAATCCAATCCATGCCAAGACCCACATGGACAGTGAGCAGAAATCAGGAATACAGGGACATTTGTAAGCCACTGCTGTAAAAGGACATCTACGATTTTGATTTTAAACAGGTACAAAGTGAATCACAGTATATCTTAAATTAAGAGCTATCTATATCTAGATAGCTGAGCAACCCCACCTACCTAAGCTGGGCCTACTCTGAGTGGGAAGTTGGGCCACAGGTCTCCAGGAGACTCTTCCAACCTCCATTATTCCGTGATGACACAGGTGAAGGTTTTGCAACTTCAGTGTTCACTTCAAAGCCTACAATATTCCTCTGCTGCAGAATTACAATATTTGAGGTTTTCTCTACTTACTTTGATTAGGAAAGGAGGTTTAGATTGGATATTAGGAACAATTCCTTCCTGGAAAAGGGTTCTCCAGCCCTGGCACAGCTGCCCAGGGCAGGGGTGGAGTCCCCATTCCTGGAGGGATTTCAAAGCCATGTGGATGTGGCACTTGGGGACAGGGGTCAGTGGTGGCCTTGGCAGTTAATGGTTGGATTTGCTGGACCTCACAGGTCTTTTCCAACCTAAACAATTCTGGGATTCTATCATCTATAGGGGAGCAGGGAAAGGATGAATTAGGACAAAATCCTGTGATCTGCACAGTTTTGAGGCTACAAAAACTAATTAAGGCAACTTTGAAGATCTCTCTGTGTTTCTCAGTGTTGGTCACTGTTCCACTTGAGGATCCTGTATCTCAGCTTGGGATATTTTGCATCCTATAAACAGCTGTAACAGTCACTGACATTAAAAATATAATTACACCTGGACAGGAATCAATGACATTCTTCAACAGCAACTGTTACTATGCCTTACTTTACAAATTTGCAAGGATAATCAATTAATAAATGTTTTTATGAAAAAAAAAAAACCAAACCTGCGAATTCTTCGGTGTTAAAACATTTAGTTGCATATTTTTGAAACTAAAATATCAGCAGCAAGAAAAACAAATTTCATAATGAAAGTTTTTGGGCACAAGAACAAGGTGCCTAAAAATGTGATCAAATCAATATCCTCAGAGATTTTTAGCACTCAGTGAGCAAGGCCCCAACTTTAAAGTTTAATTAGGAATTGAACTACATAACTTCCAAAAGCCACACACAGCTCTTTCTGCAACACTATCAAATAACAGTATTTTAGTTCATCGCTGTTTGTTTTCAAATTTAAGCACAGTTTCAAATGGATAAAAATGTTTCTAAATTCTAAATACATCAATATTTTTATTTCTTTTCCCTTTTTGGTTTGATGACAGGGGTTTCTCACTCCTAAAACACAGAATTCAAAGCAAAAAAAAACAAATTCAACTTGGAACAGAGGTGAAGTAAAAATCAGTTCAGGTCCTGGCTCTCCCTCCAACAGAAGAGTAACTTCCTGGAATATTTTCCAGCCTCCAGGGTAGTACATTTACCCATATTCCCAGCAGACTTTTTTTCCATTAATTTCCCCAGTCACTTTAGGAATGTGGACACTTTTAGCTCATACTTATAGTTGAGATTTATGTCCTCTGCCCTTTACAACTTTAAAGAAATTGTGTACCAGGCTGATTTTTACAACAATAATAACTTTATAACAATAACTAACTAAAAAAATCAAAGCTTCAAGAGAGTGTTTTCCCTTAGTTTAATTCAGTGGGTGGTGGATGTCCCCTTTCCCTCCAGCAGTTGGGTCGTTTCCACTCTTCAAAACCCTCTTCCACAAACCTGCTGCTGGAATTTCTCTCATTAATGGAGCTGAACAAGCCCCTGAAAGCCTTTGGTAAAACAGACACTGGATTACATTAATTAATCATTCAAATTTTCTTCTGATTTCGCCTCCACTGCCACAGGCAGCTCTGGCTCTTCAAAGGTACCTCCAGCACCACAATAACCACAGTTCATAAGGGCAGGGAGAGAATTGGAGAAAGGTACATTAAGGGAAAATTTGAGCCAATTTATTTGCATCAGATCCTCCCAATTATGCTGCTCTGAGGGAAGTTAAAACACCCCCTGCTCTGAGTTCATCTGCACAAAACAAGAAGAAATTAAGGGCTGGGGGTGCAGAAATACATTTCATTTTTAAGCAATAACTCTCTGGAGGAGTAGAGGGAAAATATTTATTAACCTGCACGTCCCAAATGCAGGTGGTGGCACACGAGGGCCCCTCTTTGCTAAATTTAAATTGGTTCTACGCTATAAACCTTTTCAGAGATTTGCTGCACCAAACCCAGCAGTTCAGTCCTCTCCTCCTGCTTCCCAAAACTCACCCTCCTAATTGTGCTTTTCCTCCTAATTCTACCTGTTACTAATTAATGTTTGATACTTAAATATATTTGTCCATCCTATTCCCAACTTGGACACAGTAAAAATAAAAATGCACATTACAAATTATTAAAGAATTCTAAAAAATTGTAAATAATAAAACAACACTTCATAAAAATCCTTTTGACATTATTAGGGTTAAATTGTTTTATATGGGTGAACTGAGAAAGATTTACCTTTATTATATGATTTGACAGGGTTTAGTGGTGGACTTGGCAGTGCTGGGTTAATGGTTGGACTTGATGATCTCAAAGGTCTTTTCCAACCCAAACCATTCTGTAATTCTCTAATATTCAAGAATCAAAGACCTTTGTAAAAGTGATCAGCACTGACGTTTTAAGAACTGAAAAATTCTTGGGCGATCAGATCAAATTTTCCCATTTCACACAGAGAACTACAGACTCTGCTCAGCATCCAAACTTCCAGAACTTCTATAAGTATCATGATTTCCCTCAAAAACAAGACTGAGGATCAAGCACCTAAAATTAACCGTCATCAGGTGGTGAATTAGCAATACATCTGGTCTCAAACAAAAGTCAATAGTGAGACACAGCAATTTGTCTCATTTATGTGCCCATAACATACATTTTTACTGCATATATTTATAAAAACCACTAAATGCAGGGTACAGAACTTCACTGTGAAACCTGTGTCCTGCCCTACTGGGTGAGAAAGAGGAGCCCAGCTCACTAAAAGTTAATAAACTCCTTGTAATTCAGGCAAGCACGAGAGATTCCTGCATATGGAGTGTCAGAAAAATAGCATTTTTCAGTGTCAGGTCACTGAGCTGTCAGGAACACAAGAGCGAGAAATCATGAGGCCAAGCAGGAAAGGAAAGGGAGAAAAATTCTAATTTAAGGCAATTAAAAAGATTAGATACAAACTGGTCTACAGGGAGATCCCTTCCAGTGCTTAAAGGGGCTCCAAGAGAGCTGGAGAGGGACTTGGGACAAGGGAGGGAGGGACAGGACACAGGGAATGGCTTCCCACTGCCAGAGGGCAGGGAGAGATGGGAGATTGGGAAGGAATTCTTGGCTTGGAGGGTGGTGAGGGACTGGGATGGAATTCCCAGAGAAGCTGTGGCTGTCCCTGGATCCCTGGAAGTGTCAAAGGCCAGGCTGGAAGGGGCTTGGAGCAACCTGGGCTACTGGAAGGTGTCCCTGTCCATGACAGGGAGGTTGGAACGAGATGAGCTTTAACGTCCCTTCAACCCAAACCATTCTGGGATTCCACAATCCAGGACTCTCCAGACTGGCTGGTGGATTTATCTACCCAGCAACTGCCAGTAGGGACCAGGAACCTTCCCAAAAGATGTTTTAAATGTTGCCATGAAGTTGTGTCAGGTGAAAGGCTTTCAGGTCGACATGGTCAGGCTGACTGCAGACCAGGAAACCATTTCATTTATTTTCATGATGCAGCCCATTATAGATAGAGAAATAGGTTTCAGGTGGGATCCTGGGAGGGGCCAAGCAAGGCTGAGCTCCTTTCTGTCCTCAACTCTTTGCAAAGCTTGTAAATATTCTCTACATAATTTGACTCTGACCTCACTGGTGATGTGTGGTTTGAAAGCAGCTGATCACCACAAAGCTACTCCACCAGACCCTATAACTGAGGGAGTAGAAAACTTGTGCTTTAACCAGACTCCCAGGACGCATTGTCCAACTTATCCAGGAAGTAACAACAAGTTTCTCCCTCTGGTGCACAGTTTATGAACTACTAAAGCAGGAAGATGAGAAGAGAGCAGGGAGAACCAAAAAGAAAATGACACAGAAGCAGCACTCTGGGATCCATGGCTCCCTGTGCAGTTTATAATAGTGACATAAAGGCAGCACCTCCTATTTCCAATCCCACAAGGATGTAGGATGGAAGGATCACTGGAGTCTGAAGCCCAAACACCTGCTCAAAGGAGAACAAATTCAACGTTCAATCCGACTGCTCAGAGTCACCTCCAGCCAAGTTTTCACCATCTCCAAGGGTGGCCATTCACACTCTCACTATGAAATATCTTTTAATTAATGCAATCACACTTTTCCTTGTCACTTTTTTTGCTGTTCATAAAGGAAACAACTGATAATCATCACTGGTGATGGAGCTGGGTGTGTGACAAACCCTCCACATCAAATACAACTTTGTGGCTGGTGGTCACACACAGCAGGTCCAACTTCCAATTTATTTTACAGTGTAAGTGTCCACTACATCCATGCTGATCCATAAATAAATCAGGAATGGTGGTGGCCATTTTCCCAAGCACAAATCATAAATGCTACATCCAAAAACGCTCATTCACTAATTGCTCACTGAGCAAACTCGGGTCGTTCCCCTCACATGAGACGTAATTTATAAGGACATTATTCTGATCCCAGCACATAAATTCCAGGTGATGTTATAAATCCTATAATCTTCCAGTTGGGAGATTGGCTATCAATTTGGAGCCCTATTTGGCAATACTTCAGGACCAACTGTCCTCCCAGATCATCTGCAGTTGGGAAAATGTCCTGCCAGCAACCACATGATCATGGCTGTGTTTGGCTCCTTGCCATCCCAGGTATTCCTGGACTGCTCTTTCCCATTCCCAGAAAGTCTCAGGAAGTGGAAAAAGACTTAAAAATTTCAGGAAAGAGCCCAAAAAGGTCAATTAACAACACTTAGGGGGGGTCAATTCCCAGCTTAGTGCTAACAATGACAGTATCTTGATAGTGGCCCACATTCCCAGTTCGAACTAGGGAGATTCCCAGACCTCCTTCCAATTCATTTGGATGGTTCTACTTAAGTTTCTTGCTAACATTTACTTACTACTGGCTTAGACATCCCAGAAAATATGTGGATACGTGATGTAAAGTTGAATAAACTGTGATTCACCTTTATTAGAGGAAAATTAATGAGTGACACGCTCAGCCAGAAACTCCCAGAATGGAGATTAACATTTGAGTGCCACAAATCGAGCTTTTATCTCTGAATTCTTGGGATGCAGGACAAAGCCATGAAGGAAAGGAGCAGGAATGCTGTGAGACAGAAAGCACTCCACGAGCAGAGATAGGCAAAGATTTATAATTAATCAACAAGAGCAATGCAGCCCTGTTTTACAAGGCAATAATCCAGCTCCATTCCCGAAGGGAAAAAGCCTTGGAGAATGAAGGCCAAGTAGCTTTTTCAAACAAGGCAACTGGATTATTGCCCCATAAAGCAGCACAGCTCTGTGATTATTACCTTGGTGCTACATGCCCTTTTAAAATGGTTTTCTTCCCCATAAATGTTTAAAACCTCCCAAGTAAAAAGATCGGGAGAAGGGAAAAGGGGGTGTGGGGTAGAAAGCAACACGTTTAATGTTTTCCCCTAATTTCCTGGCAAATATCAAGCACACAACATAAAAGAAATTGTTTCAATCAGGGTTATTACAAAGAGCAGCAATAAATCCCATTAATAAGCAGCACACTAAGATTTTATGTCTCTCTCATCCTTCACACACGTGTTGTTTCCCCCCTCTGCTGTTCCCTCCCTTTTCACACTCTCTCAAAAGCAGGAGCAGTTTTTCTTTATTTAGAATATTTTCCAGCATTTCCATTTCACATTATACTTGAGCCACCAACCCCCGAAACAAGGCAGAGACTCAGATATCTTGCAGAATCTTATTAGTGATGGCTGATAAAACCTCAAGCCACAGTTAGTAATCTCAAAAGAAATCAGGATATTTGGAGAACACAGAGTCTTGTCTCCATAGCTGAACCTCCCCCCCTTGGCCTGAGTGATGTTCCCAGTCCGTGCCATGTGGGATCAGGGCCAAAAACCAATTGGCTTCCTTTTATTTAGCACAGACATATTCAGAACAGACTGTATATATCTCATCACAGCAGTAATTTAATGAAAATTCGCTATTCCTGCTAAAAAAAAAAAAAAATCCTTCCTGGTAAGACAATCTGAATATTCCCAGGATGGACTAAATTCTTCATGTGTAAATTAAAACCTAAATTAAAACCTAAGGATCAGTTCTGTTCACAGCAGCACTAAATACACCCAATTCACTCAATGAGAACATGATCAAAATAAGAAAATCCAGCAATTCACTCAATGAGAACATGATCAAAATAAGAAAATCCAGCAGACTCCCAAATCCTTTGTTTCTGACAGTATATTCGGACACACCACAGCTGCCTCTCAAGTCGGAATCTATTCAAGGTATTGAATTTAAAAGAAAATAACAAGCAGAACCTTTACAAATATTTCACCTCTAAAAACTCTTCTTCCTTCCATTTTAAAAACTTTGCAATTCCTCTCCTGAAGGTTTCTTTGTAAAAGGCAAACAACCAAAACAAATATGATTCCAACTGACGTTGTTTTGAAAACATTAAACGGAATCCCACTGGGAAATTAAATGGAAATGTCACCTCTAATAATGGGAGAGGATGATTCATAGACAGAATCTAACATTTTAAAATGTGTTACCTACGTAATTAGAGGAGCCTGATTTTCCAAAGGACCTGTCTCATCCACCTTCCAGTAAATCCAAGCCTAAATACAGGCTTTTAAAGCCAGTTTAAATGTACGTGCTCGAAATATTTGGCCACAGTGCAGAAATTAAACCTGGAAAGCCCTGAAAGAATTTTCCTGCTACCTAAAGCAGGGAACTCACTGGGTTCCAACTGCTCCAGGAATGTCTTTTTGGAAATTTGCTATCACCAATGGCACAATCACAGCTTGAGTTCACAATAATCATCCTCGCAACCACTTGAAGTACCCAGTTAAAAGCACTGGGACTTGGGAATCTGCAACTGTTTGATCAAAAACCCTCTGGATAAAGAATGAGAGGAAAGGTGACACCTCCCAGGCTGAGAAGGGGAGAAGAAGGTTTCAATTTCACTTACTTATTAAGCCCAAGTTTTGTGTAGTAAAGACAGAAGGAAACCAGAAGCTGAATGGAGACAGCAAAGGCTCAAGTCCCACTATTCCACTCCAGTCCTAGAGTGAGGTGCAAGTTTAGACTCAGCCCAACCAGTTAACAGTACAGAACATTTTCTCCAGGCCTCTCCAACTGATGTAAAGCGAATTTTATCTGAACTGCTAAGCAGCATCCATAGGTCACTAATAATGATTCACAGGATACTGTAAGGAAGCCTTTTCATCCATGTTAAAGTCACTGGACCATTACATCGACTCACTGAACTTCCCTGGAGAAGGATATTAATCCAAGTGTTCCCAAACTGTGTGAACTGTAACAGGGAATCTGTGGGTGATCCTTAAAAAAACTATTTTCAGGTGTATCATCAGCTCTGCAAATTTGACAGGGAGGTTGGAGTTCTCTTCTTCACTCATGGGAGTGAGGAAACAACACCTTTTGTGTCATTTACCTGCTCAAAGAGCAGTTCAGGGTCTAGAATTTTTAAATATAGCAAGTGGTCTTTTTTGGTGGGCCTGAGCTGCAGGAGAAGGTGGGAACACCTTCTTCAACTTGGCTGAATGTCTCAGTTTCCTCTTGTGGAATTATGATGTCTGTGAGGGATCTCTTTGGGGTGGAGCATCGTGGAATCATGGAATGGTTTGGGTGGGAAGGGACCTTGAAGTTCATCTCATTCCAACCCTCTGCCACAGGCAGGGGCACCCTCTACTATCCCATTTTCATACCTGTCTCTCTGCTTCTTCTCTGAGTTTATCTTGCCATTTGAAATCAAAAATTCATTTCCCCAGTAAATTTATTCTTTTCCATTTCCTAAGTCTGTTTTTCCCTCTGATTTAAGAGGAACTGAAATTTAGTTTAATATTAACTTCAATTATTTGAGCTCTCTGTCATTTCAAGAAAACTCTAATACAACAATTGCAAATATTCCCTTAATTGCGAGAGAGATTCATAAAATCATGGAATCATAGGATGGTTTGGGCTGGAAGGGACCTTAAGGATTATTTGGTTCCACCCCCCTGACAAGGCCAGGGACATCTTCCACTAGCCCAGGTTGCTCCAAGCCCTGGCCAACCCGGCCTTGGACACTTCCAGGGATGGGGCAGCCACAGCTTCTTTGGGAATTTCATTCCTGCCCCTCACCACCCTCACAGGGAGGAATTTCTCCCTAATACCTAAGCTGGGTCCACAGCAAAACCTCACAGCTTCCCAGGAACAGGGAGGAACTTTTCATGGTGCTGAAATCTCTGGAGGCCAAGAGTTTGGAGACGTGAACGTTCAGAGGGCGTGGCATGAGCTGAAATTAAGGATAAAAGAACTGCAGTCAGAAATCTCCAATCCAGGCACAGGAAACAGCTCATCCAGATGGAAAAAGGCAGGAGAAAACTGTAGCAATCCAAAATTTGGATACCAGGAAAAGAAACTGCTGGGCCTCAGCAGAAAGCCTTAGCTGGGGAAAAAAACCTCTTCATTGACCTCATCTCTGTGGATTTTTCCTGCCTTCTCCAGCAGGATGTGAAGAGACTTTTTGCATGATGTTAATATGTAAACCCCAGACCCTTAAAATATCCAATAAACCATTCCAGATCCTGCCTCCAACTGGGATCGTGTTAAGTTTCATTGACTCCCACAAAAAACTCCAAGTTCTTCAGCAGAAAACCCAAATAGAAGAAACCGTGCTGGTCCCCTTCAAGGGGAACGAGCTGGTTTAGACCTGTCAAGGTCCTGAATTTCAGTATTTTTAGGATCAAAGGAAGTGCACTTCCACAGTATTATTTTGTCATTTGTGCCTCATAAGACTCCTGGTCTCATCCCAAGACAGAAGCAAATCCCACTTTGATTTCCACGTGTCCTTCAGGAAGGCGAGTGAAGCATCACCTGCAGCATCACACAGAGGCCAACTCAAAGCCCAAAAGCACTTCAAAACCCAATAACTGCACTCACTAACTACACCTATAAAGTTTTTACACATAAAGGGTCTCATAAAGAAAAAAAAAACAGGGAATTTCAGACAGAATATTCCACTTTCCGGCAGTGACAATGATGGTGGCAGACACAGACTTTGCACATTTGTTTGTCTCAATTTTCTCTGTTACAAATGAAGTTAAAATGATTTACAATAAAACAGAGCTTTTGATCTAAATGTCACTCACAAGCTCAAATTTAAGCAAAAGTACAGACTAAGTTGAGCACCAGGATGTTTGGAAAATTTACCGGAAAAACAAACAAAAAAAAAAAATCTTCAAATGAACTCTTTGATTATCAGGAAAAAAAATGTAAATGTTTCATTATCTCAGAGAAGAACACGAGAGTAAAGTTTGACTTTCACCACACTCATATATATGTATATATGTTTGTATAGGTACATACACACCCTCTCACCTTTAAATAAAACCTTCTGTGTGAAAGAGAAGTTTAATAACAGTAAGCTACATCAGAAGCTTAACATCAGTAAGCTACAAATAAAAATATGCACTTATTCAAAAGCAAACAAACAAAAAAAAAGGATTGTATTGAACATAAAGAAAAAATGACAAATATGCTAAAAAAAACCCAAGCAAGTAAAGGGTGCAAATAACTTTAACTGATATGCAGCAGGATTATTGAGTCTTAATAAGATGTCCAAACTTAAATATATTTAATTGGCTCTCATAGCTCAGTAATATAGGACAAAGACAAAATATTCTCCTTTCCTTGCCAGCAGAGGTTGATCATTTACTATAAAGCATACAGAGTGTTGCAGAAGTATAAGAACTTTGTGTAATAAACACATTTCTGCCCCTTACAGCAAAAGAAAAGTGAACACAAAATATGTCTGTAGGCACCTCTTCATCTAAAAGCAATTTTCTCATCCCCCCTTTCTTTACTTGGTTTTCTTCCTCCTCTTTTTCTCATTTTTTTTTCACTATCTTATTATGTTAAAAGTGGGGGGTTTTTTTCATTTTAAAGGTACCTGCTGAACACCCAGAAGATTTGTTTCAATGAGCTCCTTATCAAGGAATCCACAGAGCAAATATAAGCTTGGCCACTCCAGGGCACGGGGCTGTGCCCTTTCATTACCAGCCATGGGCAGTTGGAATGTTTTCCATAATATCCTGCATAATTCCCGCCAGAGGGACTGAGTCTGATCCCAGAGGATGAAACAGCTGAGGGGAAACACCACCTGCAAAATGCACCAGGTCTAACAGAGCTCAAAAGCAGGGAATGTATCCACTTGGGACCACTGAGAGTGTCTGTGATGATAATAAGAGTGAGTATATTTGTCATACAAGGAACACAGAAATTTCATATAAAAAAATAGACAACAGGGAAGAAAAAACACTTTGCTTCTTTTAAATGAAAATCAGACTAAGAAAACAGGCTGAAAGTTCACAAAGGAAAGACTGGGCACAGTACATTTTAGACATAATTTGACTAATTTTAATTTACTTGATTTAACTAAAAGTTAAAAAACTTCCTTGCACTACAAGACCATAAAATGCAGAGATGATGTTCTTGGACACAACTGGGTGCAGGGGTTGAAAGAATCCCAGAATGGTTTGGATTGGAAGGGACCTTAAAGACCATCCTGTTCCACCCCCCTGCCATGGGCAGGGACACCTTCCACTAGCCCAGGTTGCTCCAAGCCCTGTCCAACCTGGCCTTGGACAATTCTAGGGATCCAGGGGCAGCCACAGCTTCTCTGCCCAACCTGTGCCAGGGCCTCCCCACCCTCCCAGCTAACAACTCCTTCCCAATATCCCATCTCTCCCTGCCCTCTGGCAATGGGAAGCCATTCCCCCTTGTCCTGTCCCTCCAGGCTCTTGTCCCAAGTCCCTCTCCAGCTCTTCTGGAGCCCCTTTAGGCACTGGAAGGAGCTCTAAGGTCTCCCTGGATCCTTCTCTTCTCCAGATGAACACTCCCAGCCTTTCTCCAGAGGGGCTCCAGCCCTTGGAGCATCTTTGTCACCTCCTCTCGACCCTCTCAAACCTGTCCTTGTGCTGGGACCTCCAGACCTGGATGGGAAAGTTTGGGTTGGAAGGGACCTTAAAGCTCATCCTGTTCCACCCCCTGCCATGGGCAGGGACACTTTCCACTATCCCAGTTTCCTCACTTTTCATGAACTGCACTGCCAAGATCCCAAAACATGGGATCCTCCACATTGTACCCGAGTGCCACAACAACAGGGTAAATGCCAGAATGTGCCACATGGACTCACCCAGCCCCTCTTCTAAAACACCTCCTGGGGGTCAGAGCAACTTGATGGTATCACCCAGAGGACAAACACACAAAGCCCTGGAGGTAATTCTGTGCCTCCAAAGCATGCCCATCCTGCCAGTGATTTCTGAGGGACATGTACCTGCTCCAGACCAGGAGAGAGAAAGAAAGATTTTGATTTACAAACTCGCTGCTTGTGAGCACCTGGGTCAGAATTTCAGCACTTTTAGGAGCAATTTATTTAGAAGATACTGTGTTTCATTAGGAACTATTTCTCTTGAAGCTCCAGTAGTTTTGTATTAACAACAACCAAATTTGCTTAAAAGTGCCAACCTCTGCCTGCTGTGAGGGAAAACAGGAGCGGGTCCTACAAACCTCCACTGCACATCCTGATCCTGCCCAGTTCTCTCCTGAGAGTCTGAAGAGACTATTTCAAGTTAAAATCTCACTGAGTAACGGCCAAGACCACAAGAAAATGTATTCTAGAAGTTGTTAATTGAGTGTCCATAAAAATATTCTGCCTTTTCATCAAAACACACTGGGTAGACAAACTGCATCATCCTTAAAATTGTTGTCTCAAAAGTTATGAAGGTTGAAGAGAACTGGCAGTAGTTGGGACTTTACATTAGCATAAACACATCAAATATTCATTGCAGCCAAGCACTCATTATGTCAGCATCTGAATTAAATAACAAGAATAATGTTTCCTAACTATAAAAGTAAGTACCACAATAGCCTCCTGCACCACAGCCATTTTAAAGAGGAGACAGGGAGACAGCGTTGCAGGGATCCCATTGCTCTCTCTGCTAAAACTGCTTCATTCACTACAAACATATTGGCTTTTAACAGTTCCTTTTCAGATTAATTTATACCAGAAAAAGGGAATCGTATTCTACACTGTGAATCCATATGAAAGGAAAGGCATTATACAGGGACAATACCTTATTACAATAGCACAGTGTATCCAAATGCAAAATTACACCAGTGCCATGAGTTTATGAGTTTAATCATAGTTTCATATAAAAAAAAAAAGAAATACAGAAGACATTACAGAAGCTCATTTATATAAAGTTTCTACACTGGCTGCAGAAAAAACAGAAAACAAGAGCCAGAAGTGTAATGGCAACAGAACAAAACATCTCAAACCTTTAAAATGCAGCATAAGTGGGCACAACTAACAGGCAGATATAAAAGCCATAGGTGGATATATATAAAAGCCACATAAAAGGTTTATAATAAAGCCATTGGGACAAGGGGGAATGGATTTAAACTGAAAGAGGTTTAGTTAAAACTAGATTAATACCTAATCTACGTTAGATTAGATATTGGGAGGAAATTCTTGGCTGTGAGGGTGATGAGGCCCTGGCACAGGTTGCCCCAAGAAACTGTGGCTGCCCCATCCCTGGAAGTGTTCAAGGCCAGGTTGAACAGGACTTGGAGCAACCTGGGCTAGTGGAAGGTGTCCCTGCCCGTGGCAGGGGGTGGAACTGGATGAGCTTTCAGGTCCTTTTCAACCCAAACCATTCCTTCACTCTGTGATTCCATAATGTCAGTAAAAGTAGCAAGCCTTGGACAGTTCTTAGTAGAGAAGAGGTCCTCTCTTTCTTCTTTGAAGTCCTTCCTGCCTTCCCACCTCAGGAGAACTGGGAAGCAGATGGACACTGAACAAACAGTCCACAGCTGAGGACAGAACAGTGCAACACTCTCCAAGCAGGGGCAGATTCCAACAGAAACTCATGGGCAAAGCCCAGGCTGTTATTAGAAGTGGGAAAACTACCTAAAACAAACCTTCAATTCCACCATAAACTTCTTGGAGAAGATTTTATCCGTGGATACTGCAAAACTTTCCATCCTATAATGTTCAATTCTAACTACTTCTATCAATATAGTTAAAAAAACCAGAAGATCTTTCTGAATATGCTTCTCCTTCACCTACACCTTTTCTCTCAGTCTGTTCTCCCCTCAGTCTCTGCAGGTACCTTAAGTTGGGATGGAATTTAATATTAAAAATCACTGTCTGTGGAAGACAAGAATGTGAAATACATATCCCTTACTGTGTAGAAAGAAGCACCCCAGAGACTCCTTTGTTTTTACTTGCTGTGCATTAGATGAACAAGCAAACTAGACCTTATTCCTGTTCCTATCTGGAAAAAAACAGGGCTGTGGGGCATCCAAAATTAAGTCCCCACAGAAGAATTCATACAGCAAAGCTCTCTGACACTGTGTCTGCTCTTACACTATTTGGGGCAGTGCTGAGATGGAAAATGGAAAATGGTTTGCTCTGCAAAACCAATACAAATAGAAACCTCTCAGTGCTGAATCCCAAAGTTTGCAGTTGGGAAACTGGGACTAAACTCTTTTTATGTGCCAGGAAAAAAGCTTAAGTGTATATAATTGAAGAAGACAGTTAAAGGAATATTACAGTTTGATCCAATCTAGCAGACCAAAGACAATGTTTCCTTCATGCTGCTTCTCTTATTCTTCTAATATTTAGATGGAAGATTAAATCAGAATCATATTAAATATATTGATAGCCCCAATAACACCTGGCTAGTCTGGGCTCCCCACCTTTCACACTTGTCCAGAAAAGCATCATGTACACTACTCTGAATCTCATATCACAGCAGAAATACCGAATTCTGGATCCTAATGTGGAGACAATAGGATGGAACAGATATAATCTGCTGACTAAATATAAATCAAATCCACTCTCAGATACTCCAAGCCACTCTCGATGCTCTCCATGAAGAACCACATCCTGAAATATTTCAAAAAGTCAGGGAACTGACAGGAACTTGCCTTATTGAACTGTTTGTGGTGGGCCTGCTCTGTCCTACAGAAGGATAACACAATCCCAGACAGTTTCTGTGAGGTAAATCCAGAGTTTACTCTCAGCTTCCTTAAGGACCTGCAGGGCAGCTCCAGATCTTCTCACTGCAGTTCAGTGAACTCAAACCAAACCTTTCTTCAGACCCTCCAGTTTCTTTTTTAAGTCAGCAAATGCGTTGTGTCCAATCAGAGAGACTCTTCTTGGGATCTAATTCCCAAGCTGTGGACCTGGAAGTGTCTGAAACATGTCATGGAACAACAGGTTGCCCAGAGAAGCTGTGGCTGCCCCATCCCTGCAAGTGTCCAAGGCGAGGTTGGACAGGGCTTGGAGCAACCTGGGAGAGTGGAAGGTGTCCCTGCCCATGGCAGGAGTTGGATTATTCTCTAATTTCTGTCTTATTAATCATCTTCATTAACAACTTATTAAGAGCACGCAGGGCAAACAGTGTCTTGCAACCCCTTTGTATTTTCTGTTCTAAAACCCCAGAGGTTGCAACTTCAGACAAACCAAGAGTTGTACAAAGGCTGAAAGGTCAGCAGGAATAAGAATTTAGGAGAAAAGATGACACCAAGACTCTGCTTGGTCTTGGTAAACTCATCAAAAAAATAGGTGATTTAATAAATGTAAAGAAGGGACAATAATGGGGATTTCTCGTACGACCTCTAATTTGTCCCTTAAAGCAGCTTAAATTCCATGGCATCCACCAAATATGGAAAACCATCCACAGTGACTCAGAGAAAGAGCTGTACACTGGGCATAATTTAATTATAGGGAAACAACTGGAAAAATAGGGATGGATGTCCATAATATCAAGAGGACAAGCTTCTATCATTTCTACAATTTCCACAAGGTTATCAGAATCAGTCAGAGCCTCAACAACTGTGAACTATTCTTCATCTATAAAATAAATGGGAATACAGCAGACAATACAACTTTAAAATATTAAAAATTAATATCTTCATAATTTTATATTCTATTTTCCAATTTTTTTTATGGTAAATAGAGCGATTCACAGGACTGATGTGACAACCCCCTAAATCCCCTTGTAAAGCTGTTTATTCCTCCACCGGGATTACAAAAGTTACTCAAGTCACTGATATGTTGTTTCAACAGTTACAGTGGCCAAAATAATATCAATTTTGCTCAAAATTTCTGTTGCACAAATAAAAACTGTGGACTTCCCTAAATTATGGTAAGGTACAGATGACAAGCAACACAGGAATGCTACAACCTTCTTCCTGAATTTTCTCAGACCACCTTGGTCAAGGGTGGACTTCCAAATAAAATATTAGGAAAAAACACTAAGTTTTCTTAGGAGAATACTAAGTTTTATGTACCTTGCTGTGTAGCTGGGTGAGATCTGAAGGAAAACATGCTACAGTTAAATGGAATAATGAAAATGATGACACCAGTGCCAGAAAAGTTGCTACACAGAGAGAAAACACCTCGGAATGTAGTGGGCAATAAAATAGGAAATTATTCTGGAGTAATGATAAATGGTAAATGGAAGAAGGTTTAAAATATATGTAGTTTTTTTAAAAATATTGGCTACAGAAGCCAAGGACACTCAGCAATCGCTGCATGTGGAGTTCTACCACATCAAAGTAGAATATCAAGGTAATCTTCCATATAGGAAGATAATATTCCTACAGGAATGAAAAATAACACGCAAAATCTGCATACACTGTATTTAAACATTTATATTATTATCCTACAGCCATATTTAGGTAGAATCCATGGGGACACTGAGAACTTGCATCTCTTCCTTGCCCAACAACCACATGGGTTCACAGTAACCCACAGTAAGAACTTACTATGGGTTCACAAGTTCATAGTAAACCATTTAAAAATGGTTTATATCTATCAATATAAAAGGCAATAACTAAGCCATTCCAGTCCCATTTTGATCTCAAACTACTTTAAGACTGATAAAACCAGAAGGGTAAAGCTTGGTTTATTATTAATCCATACAAGTGAGATCAGACACAGGCCCATTACAGGATCAAACACGATGCTCTGATATTAAATAATATCGTGGCTCTGTGGTTTAACAAGAAAAATCAAGTTAAACCCTCACCACTAACCCTCAAATCTCCCACAATCCAATATTAAATAGACATTAATGATTCATTAAGAATTAAACTCAAATTGTTCATTTATGAAGTTATTAAACCTAACCAATAATTAAGGGTCGTAAATGAATGGTAGTAATGAATAATCTGGATTAAAGTATCCAGAAAACTCCCGATTATTCCATAGTTGAGTATCATATATATGATAAACCATGTCAAATTCTACTGCCAAATTTCATTTGCATGCAATCAATTAATGTTGAGGTTCCAACCATTTAAAGTATGTGATTCAAATCTTGATTTTAACTTGCCAAATTGGGATATTTTCAAAAAAAATAGGCACTTACATGAACTTTTAAAAGCGAAGGGTTTAGCAGAAAGAAAAAATACTTTATTATGTAGGCCAAAAGAAAAGTGCAGTGGAGATTTAGGAAACCAAAATCTCTGATTAGAAATTTCAGATATAAACAGTATTTTCAACATTGTGGTAACTGCTTCAAAATATCTTCAGCGTCGATAAATGTTGAAATATTTATACAAATATTTCTATTTATAAATGCATTGCAAGGACCCACATGTTGATCATGTTTTAAAGCTGAATTTATGAAATCAATTTATGAAATTATTTCTCTCAGGAAAGAAATAGGGTTATTTTAATCTATCACTTAGAAATCAAAAGGTTATTTTAGTATTTCCTTTAGAGGCACCACAAGAAATGTTTCCTATTGTTTTCTGACTTTTAATAGGGGCACAGATTAAAGGTTTGTTTTGGCATGTGGTGATTAAACAAAACAGCACATGCTTTGAAACTGAACATAATTCCTGGGAAATAAAGGGAATAGGTTCCAGAATTCCACACAGACAGAATTCCAAACTTACTCCCCTTGATGCAAACCCACATATCCCTGTTTTCCCGAGCACATCCCATGTCAATGCCTGTGCAGGAACAACAGAGCACAGAAAGCAAAACCCAACTCCTCCAAACACTTCCTTCAGTTGGAAATCCAGATTTTCACACATGCTTCTTGAGGATATTTTTTTAAGGATTTAAAAAGAGACGAGAATTCGAAGAACAGGAATTTTTCTTCCAAAATCACTTCCAAACCATATTAAAAGGTTTCAGTGCTCCAAATAATAATCACAGCAGCATCTCACCCACTATTTAACTCCAGCACTGACGGAGTAAAAATCAGACATATCTTGCTATAAAACCGATTTCATGTTAATATTAAGCAACCCAAGTTGGTTTAGATCAAAAAGACCAGTTATTTTTAGCAGTGGAATGATCCAAATGCCAACGATGCCCAGTTAAAATACAAACACATTCCTCTTAAAATGCTTTTCATTAATGTTGTTTCTTACTTCCTTTCAGCACAGAGGAATTAGGGAGATGTGCAGCATGTCAGGAATTGCACATCTCACAGGCTGAGCAGTGTAGTCTTTAAGGATGGGATAATACTTACTCCAAGTGAAGCCGATCCAGAAGAATCTCCGGTTTCCAGTTACTCCCTGGAATAATCCTGCTGATTGTCACAGCAGCAGCAGGATAATCCAAGCACATCCAGGCCTACTAGGCAGCATGATCACATTTGCTCCTAAGGAATCACAAACTTGTCTCCCTGAAAATCCTTGGAGAAAACAAACAATGGATTTTTTAGGTCCTTAATTTTTACTGGAACCACGAGACGTCCACGGTTCACTCGTCACGGGGTTTTTTCAATCCACATATGGGAAAAGAGCAGATTTTTTTCACTGTTTGCAGCAAACAGGTCCTGGAACTACAAACTGAAGTTTCTGTATCCAGCTCTGTCACCTCCAAACATTCCTCACTTGGCAGAAGCCAATATTTTCCCATCTCTTATCACCTCTAAAAGTAGAAAATGCAGCCGTTCCAGATGCTTTCTAGGAAGCTGCACTGGAGGGAATGTTTTAGAGCAGAAACCACATTCTGGTTTCTGGTTTTGCCCTTCAGGCACAGCCTGGGTGTCTTCTCCTTGTCCTGCTGCTCTCCAGGCTTGTCCCTAAAAACCGGGACATGGAGCCAGGGCAGCACCAAGCAGCAAAAACAGACATTGTGGCTTTAAGAACATACTCACTTTTCCATTGAGATGTCCCAACTTTTCCCTCTACTCTCACTTCCTTGCTGGGTCAGATGAAAATCTTTAAGGAGGTTCCATTAAAAGTTCATTTCTGTGGCATTATAAGAGAGAAACGCCGGAATTCCCGTCCTGAGCATATTCCGAAGGCGCTCGGGGTTGGTTGGAAAGCACCTTCACGCCGACGAAAACTTTTTTTGTTGTTGCAAAAAAACGAAAATCCTCCCTTTTATTTCAGCATTCCCTCTGAAATCTTCCAAGTTTCTCGGCTCCCTCACAGTTTCATCAGACACAGGAGAAAAAAAAAAAACCACAAAATATCACATTCCCCAAATGTCCAAACTCACGTTGTGGAGCCTCCATGAAAAGCTTTCATTTCCCTGTTCGCTGGCAAGTCGACATCACTTTAACGTCCCACCACTTCCCGAGAGCCCAAAAAAGCGCTGGAAGTTTGCAAACCCAAAGGGAAAAAAAAAAAAACAAAAAAAAAAAACCAACAAAAAAAAAAGTTGGGAGTTTTTTGCTGTACCCCAGGACGGGTTTTCTTTCCCGAAGCTCAAGCCGAGAAATCAGACAAAAGGAGCTGATTTGACTGAGCTGTGCCAAGTCTTGCCTTTTTTTTTTTTTCCCTTCCCTCGGCTCGCTCGCTCTCTCGCTCTCTCGCTCGCTCGCTCCCAGCATGGCAACCTTCCCGAGCAGCCTTGGCGGAGCTCCAGCCTGTGCCAGCCTGTCTGAATCCTTGTTTTCCAAAGGATGCTCCCGGCGAATCAATTAATACGTTTAAAAACGGGAAACTGTGGGTCAGGAACCAAATCTTGGCACCAACAGCCGCCTCCTGTGCCAAGCCGGCTTATGGATTTCATGGTCCCCTACCTTTTACAATGGATAGGAGGGGTGGTTTTTTTTTTTGCTCCCTGGAAGCCATTCCCTGTTCGTTCCCGGTTCGCAGGGATAAGGGATCTGTTCGCTAAAAAATGTCCGCGTGCGACACATGAACAACCTGCAGTAAATCGACATTCCCGGGAAAGGAGGGCGTGTGTGTGATTTTAATAAGCATCAAATACTCCTTAAAATACTATGTTTGCGTTCCCTCCTCCCCAGAATGATGGGAAGGTGCCAGGAGCAGGAGATGTGTAAACTGGAATTAGGATCACACTCGGAAGTCACGCACGTTTTAACTTTATTTAAAGTCCAGCTTGGAAACTCCCAGTTCTTCTCGATCCCACCATTATTAAAAATCAGCTGGAAACTAAAAAGAAACTACAAAAAATCTCCAGCTATACATAAAAATACACAAAAAAATCTCCATTAATCTCCTCACATCCATAGGTGCCAATGGTGTCATCTGTTAACTCAAAAGCACAAGTTCCTCTGGCACCCACAGGAGAAATGGCTCAGCAGTAACAGTTAACTCTGGTGGGCAATTTTCTGATGTGTTGGAAGACTTTAAGGATAGAAAATTATATCTGGAGTTTCATTCAAGAGATTCTAAATGACGGGAATTCGTGCGAGGAAAATTACAGGAATAAACTTTATCTTCCAGCTATTTGCCGAGGCAAAATGCCAACTTTTTAAAATCCGTGCATTACGTTAATGCGCTAAATGGAATATTCAGGGGAAAAAACCTTCCCTAAGAGTGTAATTTTGCTAAGTTTATTCAATATAGAGTCTCAGAAACTCATAGAATCATAGATTCATGGAATGGTTTGGATTGGAAGGGACCTTAAAGATCTAATTCCAACCCCCTGCCATGGGCAGGGACACCTCCCACTAGCCCAGGTTGCTCCAAGCCCTGTCCAACCTGGCCTTGGACACTTCCAGGGATCCAGGGGCAGCCACAGCTTCTCTGGGCAACCTGTGCCAGGACCTCACCACCCTCCCAGCCAAGAATTCCTAATATCCAAGGAAGAACCCTCTACATTTCTTAAGATAACAACTGCTACATTCTGTGAGTGATTGGGTTATTTTAGCTACTGATTTTTTAAAAACCAGGTTAATTATCTGACCTCCAGACAAGTGAATAAATGAGAGTCCACCCAAGATTCCCCTTGTCTTGTTTCCAGTGACTGTAACAAACCCATCTATGTTTATCTCAGTAGCCCACTCAACTCCAGAAGAAACATCATTAACTTTAAAATCACATTTTTGCCTCAAAATATTGCACACCCCATCATTTCAATTAGCACCCAGCAGCACCATGACAGGCCAGCTTGGGAAAAAACACACCTATGTCTAATTTTTCTATTTCTTTTCTTTGTACACTTGACAGAAAATTCTAATGTGTCACTTTGCCTTTACAGAAAGACCATCAGCAACAACATGGGAACAAAAAGACCCCATGGAAATGACTGTCAGTGGAATTACCTCACAAAGGCCACACTGCCCCAGCAGTCATTACTAAAAACTCAGCTTTTAATTAGTTTTCCTTCAAAAAATGGATGTATTGACAACAGAGTATTTCAGCTATATTAAAAAACATATGTAATTCCAAAGGTATGAGCAATTATAACCATTCCTTCATTACTCTGAGTGAAAGTAAGGCAGGAAAAGCAAATATAATTCCAAGCTTTCCTGAAAAGAAGAGCCTTGCTAAGAGGATGAAGAGCCTTATTTTCCTCTCTCAGTCTAAACTGCTCCACAGACAGTGGATCTCATTTGCAGAAATGACTCCATTCTCTCAGTTTTTCAAATGTGGAGTTTCCTGCAGCTCTCCTAATTCCCTCTCTCTCCTCTTAAATGCTCTAATTGCAGGGCTGCCCCACTCCACTGGAATTGCTCCCACACGCCTTCCAAGATCCATCATCCGCCACTCTGAGCTCTTGAAATCTCTCAACGAAACTCATTTCTCCTCCTTCCCATAAGGAAATTTCCAGCCCAGACCAATCCAGTGTCCCACTTAATTCCAGTATCCTCCAGATACAGGAAGAAAACACAAAGCTTTCTCCACACCTTGGGTTTCAGGACATTTTCCATGTTTTCTGCCTGTTTTTTGTCGTAACCTCCCCTCAGCTTCTCCAATTTGCTCTTCCTTTGTCACCTGGATCTCCCACAATTCTGATGTCAGTCCTTCCCTCTTTTCTTCCTGCACAAAGACTTTTTCCTTGGGAGGCTGCAATAGTCCAGGACTCAACCCTCAGGTGACTTGACCTCACATCACGTTCTGCATTAGAAACTCTATAAAGCGCTTTTTCTCCCTCACCTTTTTCTCTTGAACATTCCTCTCTTTCCAGCCGATATTCCTTTGCTGTTGCTTCTTTTCCAAAGCACAGAATATGGAAAGAGTCAAATTCCTCGTCTCTCCAAGTATTCTCCTACCCATCTCCAGTCCAAATTTGACCCTGTTTGTTATTTATCATTACAGAACAACGTGTAGGTCTGTCCTTCAACATCATCTACATCCCCATGCTCATGGAAAAACCACAACTTTCTCCTTTTTCCATATCTTACCTATCACTCATCTTTTAAGAATTTTAAGAATTCTTTAAGAATTTAATCCTTTGCAGAATCAGAAACAAATTAATATTGATCTGTGCCTTGGTTTTGACTCATTTCAAATCCTTTTTTCCATCTTGGCCTCAATGATCTTAGAGCTCTTTTCCAACCTTAATGATTCCACGATCTTTTATGGATTTCACCTGGATGCCTCCGGAATTTGTTCATTTAAAACTCTCCCAGTGAAAACCTCCTGATGTCATCTTAGAATCATAGAATCATAGAATCAGCCAGGTTGGAAGGGACCTCTGAGATCATCAAGTCCAACCCTTGAGTCACCTTATTCTGCCTTATTTCTCAAAATCCCGTCATCCATATATTTTTCCATCTCTTCCAGTGCTCCAGTGTCTCACCAACGTGCTACACCTGGATACTTGTCCAAGTATTCCTGTCAAATGAGCACAATTTCCCACCTCACAAGTGGAAAACTTAGGGAAAAAAGTAGTAACTCATTCATTTAAGCTGTCTCATTTGGAATATAACCCCAAATAGCTACTTTTAAAGCTTTCATGTCAGGGATACCTTTCATTTTCCTTGACAGAACAACCAAGTTCCATGGATTGATGAAATCCATGTAATGTGGAAATCCATGTATCCTGTCCATCTGATACGAGAATATTGTTCAAAATCAGCATGAATGTGTGTAGTGGGTTTCTGTGGCTGGGTTTTGGTAGTAGGGGGGGCTACAGGGGTGGCTTCTGTTGGAAGCTGCCAAAAGCTTCCCCTGTCCCATGGAGCCAATTCCAGCTGCTCCAGGATGGGCTTCCAAGGCCAAGCCAATCAGGAGTGATAGTAACGACTCAGGAGTAACATATTTAAGAACAGAGGGTTGTGGTGCAGAAAGAATTCCAGCCAGGGAAGAGCAGAGTGAGAACATGGGAACAACAAGGTGGACAACAAGGGCAGTGTAGAAGGAGGGGCAGGAGGAGCTCCAGGCGCCGGAGCTGAGGTTTCCCTGCAGCCCCTGGGGAAGAACATGGTGGGGCAGCTGTGCCCCTGTGCCCATGGGGGAGGATTGGGGTGCAGAGAACCCCCTGTGCCCATGGGGGACCATCAGGGTGCCTGGGGGATGGGACTCACACCAGAGAGGTCCATCAAGGACTGTCTCCCATGGGATGGGCTCACACTGGAGAGCTCCATCCAGGACTGTCTCCTGTGGGATGGGCTCACACTGGAGAGCTCCATCCAGGACTGTCTCCTGTGGGATGGGTTCACACTGGAGAGCTCCATCCAGGACTGTCTCCTGTGGGATGGGCTCACACTGGAGAGCTCCATCCAGGACTGTCTCCTGTGGGATGGGTTCACACTGGAGAGCTCCATCCAGGACTGTCTCCTGTGGGATGGGCTCACACTGGAGAGCTCCATCCAGGACTGTCTCCCGACGGATGGGCTCACACTGGAGAGCTCCATCCAGGACTGTCTCCTGTGGGATGGGCTCACACTGGAGAGCTCCATCCAGGACTGTCTCCCGACGGATGGGCTCACACCAGAGAGCTCCATCCAGGATTGTCTCCCGTGGAAGGGACCCCACAGGAGCAAGGGAAGGACCCCAACTCCTCTCCCTGAGCAGCGACAGAAACAACAACTGACTGTGACCCCCATTCCTGTCCCCCTGCACCGCTGGGGGGGAGGAGGGAGAACATGGAAGGAAGGAAGGTGTTTTTAAGATTATTTTACTTCTCACTCTTTGGCTTTTATCCTGTTAGCAATAAATTTTAGTACTATCCCCACTTTGAGTGAGTTTTGCCCGTGAAGGTGATCAGTCAGTGACCTCTCCCAGCTCTTCTCTCAACTCATGAATCCTTCACTGGTTTTTTTTCTCTCCTCTGTCCACTTGCAGAGGGAGAGTGAGAGAGTGGCTTTAGTGGGGACCTCCCATCCAGCCAGGGTCAACCCACTGCATTGTGACATCCCCAAAAATATTTTATTCTTAAGAATAAACACACTGGCATGTTTGTCATGCCAGGGCTAAATCAGCCTTTCTATCACACTCCTGTTACCGTTCCTGGGCATTCCCATTAGAAATAACTGAAGCCAATTCCTCTGAGAACAAGCCAGAGGTTTTTTAGGAATCTAATTCTGGAGCCAGATGCTTTGCTGATTCACTATTGAAGGGTGAAAGTACATTATGGGGCAGAAAAAACGCAACTTTTCCCTGGGGAACAGAGAGATGATGACAATGAATTGCCTGATCAGTCTCCATTTTTCTGGGGTTTTATTTATTATTAAATAGCCAAACACTGGTGAAGCTCTAAAAACCTCTAAGTACCTATGACACAGAGACTAACAAAAAAGGAGAAGGAATACTGCAAGTTGGTTAAAAAAAGGGGGGAAAAAAGGAATATTGCAGCCACATAGAAGAGGTAAGGGAGGACAGAAAGAGCTGAACATTCCAAGAATCAACCAAAAAAATGGGAATTATAAAACAACACAAGAATCAAGACCTACAAATGCAAAAACGATCTGAACATGAAAGGTTAGACCTTGAGAGTGCAAATAAATTGCAAGTCCAAACTTTATAGGAAGCTGTCAATGCCTTCCTAAATATTCCACTGTGGGATTTTCCTTCAGCTGCTCATCATGTGCTGGCATCCCACCCCAACTGGAAGTTGCAAAATACAGGGGTCAATCTCCACCAAATGGGTTCTCCTTCATTTTTTTGAGGACCAGCTGCTTTGGGGAGTTATCAAACGGAATTTTGGGAATATCAAACAGAATTTGCATTCCCAGGTTAAAATGTTTTTTCCCCATTCTCTTCACCGAGTACACACAGAACACTTTCAATCTGAATTGCTACCTGGATTTTTAAATATTTTTTGTACCCTTAACTGCTTAAAATTTCTTTTTAGCTCTCAGGAGAAAAACAAGTGCTCACAAAAATCAAAATGTTGGGAGTGCAGCTCCACAGGAGGGTGGGACTGGATTTAAAAAGTGATTGCAGAGTGTAACATGAAAATATGTGCACAGCACTTTAGGTAAAAGCAGTTATTCATAATGGAATCCACTCACAGTTAACCTGGGTAGAGTGAAAATAGAAGTGTGGATAGAAACTCTCAAATATCTTCAATTATTATGAAAATGGAGGCTCTAAAAAAAAATCAAGTAACTAATAGAATTTATCCAAACTATGGTCTGGTTACACTCTTGCAATGGCCAGTTCAGCTGTAAGGAATATGAATATATTCTTTGTTTTGCATTAAACAAGGGATTTTTTGCAAAATTCAGGTACTTTGTGTTCAGTAATTACATTTTCACAAATTCAATATTTTCAGTGGTTCTACAGAGATCAATGTCCCAGAATTCCTCATCTGCATCCCCTCATCAGCCCAGAGAGCACCATTTTTTACTCATTTTACTCACTTTCATTATACTCAATAATATTTTTACAACAGCAGAACCCAGGAATGTCTGTGCACAATTATCCACACGGATAAAATACACATTTGATGATTCTTCCCCTCTCTCTCATTCAAAAATCATGCTTTAATTGTTGTAAATTAAATCAAATGCTGAGTAGGTCTTAATTGGTGTGTGAAATGCTTTAACACAAGGATGACTCTTAACGAGGACTTGAGGAGAAATGTGGTTGTTTAATGCAAAAGGGCAAGTGTGGAAGTCTTAAATTCCACACCACCAAGGACTGGATGGAAAGACATCCAAGTCCTGCTGATGGATCCTTCGTGTCCCATCCTCTGGACCTCTGTCAACCTCAGGCACAGCCACAGCTCATCCCAAAAAAGGGGACTGTTGACTGGGAACAGTTTGAAAAGTAATTTGATGACTAAGAATGGGCAAATTAAATCAAACAGCAAGAAATGGAGATAACCGGTAAGAAAATAAGTGCATGAAACCACTCAGCAGGAAGATACAGAGTGTAAGGTCCTTCCTACCCCAAATCCCTGCACTGCTCAAAACAGGGATTTAAGCAGGAATCGTGTTCAGCTGCAAAAATGTCATCAGAAGACACTTTTTGGAAGCAGAACTTCAGAAGTGAACAGGGCAAAGAGAGGATTTTTTGGTCCTACTCCTTGATTTCAAAGGATGCAGCTGCACTCCAGGGCCATTATCCCCAGCTCACTGAATTTATGACTGGATTTATGGGAAATACTTAAAAATTGGAGGGGTCAGAACATCCAAGAATCACTCAAAAAAAAGTATCATTATCTCAGTTCTGAAATTAGTATTTTAAGAATGAGAGGTAAACATATCTCTGGGTCATCTTATTGGTATTTCTTTTTTTCACATAAAGACATGTTAGGACATTTTAGTTGAGAATCCACCCTCTGCATTTGGTTGCCTGCTCATTTCTTCTCTTCCTGGTCCCTTTCTGAGTAGCAACTTGAAAAATTGTCACTCAAGGTGCTACTAAAAGTAAGTATTATTATTCTGTGAGAAGTTTGTTTTATTAAAAGTTGTCTGAGTGCAACATCTTTAAGATGAGATTTCATCTCTACACATCAGGGCAAGCTCAGTAAGTGCAGAAATAGGTTTGCATATCCCTGTTCAGGGAAGAGGAGAATCCTTAAGGAAGAACAGGAACAAAAGAAAGTAACATAAATAGCCCCCAGACCATAAATATTGTGATGTTATCTCTGGTGTAGCTACTTTGTTTCTGATAATCTTAAAAAAAAAAAAAATCTTATTGCAATTTGCTGAAGCAGATGAGGAAATTATCCACTGATTCCCTGCCTTGGAATTCTGCCCTTTTTTAAAATGTAAGCTCAACATTTGAAAGGAGCAGATGATTACAGACATTTTCTCTTCAACACCAGCAGATCAGCTGTCAATGTCCTGATGTCATAAATCAATGAGCTCCCAAAATCCCTCCCCGCCTGGGTTATCCTGTGATCCCACTCTGCAGTAAACAGGTACCAGTCCCTGTCCCTCTGTTTTGTAGGCACAGATGTGTCCCCAGATGCTGGGAGGAAATTTTCAGGAGCTGAATGTTAGACGAACCGAAAAGTGCATTTCTGAGCCTGGAAATGGGGAATGGGAATGTCAGAAACAAAGACACTTCCACCGTCCAGCCAGAACAAATATCCCTTGCACGACACTTCTCATTTCTCACGGAGGTCCTAAAAATTCTCAGCCAGTCTCAGGCACCAAATCCCTGCTCCCAAAAAGAACTTTTGTCCTCAAGTGGAGAGTTTTCTGTCTCCCACTGAGGGACACACACAAAAAAAAAAAAAAATCAGTTCCCACTAAAGTTCTGCTTCTCAGCAATTCCTGGAATTTGGGCAGTCCTTAAAGCATCTCTGGAGGCTCCCAGGAAGTCAAATCCCTGAAAAATCAAGCCCAAACTACACTAAAAATACAGGTATCATCTATTTGGACACATTTCTCAAGATAAAATAAGGTATTTTCTTCAAAAGGAGGACCCAAACAATGTCTTCTCCCAGGTGGATGGAACACCGCTAATTCCAGTTTTGCAAATTTTTCACAGCAATTAGTAATGAGCAATATATAAAAAACTGCACTAAACAGCACTGGGTTTTATTGCACAGGTTTTTATCTGATTTCTACTATGGACTTATATATGGGCATTATTTTAATTGTACTGGAAATTTAAATGCAAGTTTCGTATGCACCATAAAAATTCGCACCTAACAAAACCAAAGCACTACAGAAACGTTTCCATAACACTGAAATTCCAGACAAAATAAATAAAACACAGGCATGGAAAGATAAAGCAATGCCTATCACACAACAAATTACAAGCCAAACAATTCAATGGCTGCAAAGTAAAAAGAGATTTAATAAGAATTATATATCGAGCTGAAGTTAAGGCAACATGCACCACTGTAATTTGAAGGTAAAAATTTGACATTAATTAAACACAAGAAGCTTTTTTAAGCTGAAAAAAATTGAAAGTAAATTCTATACATCAAAGATACAAAGAATTTAGTAACTAAAATATCGAATCAACCTTAAATCTGCCTTAAGGTCTATTTTGTACTACTTACCTTCACTCAAATCAATTAAGGTGAGGAGTTTTCTTATTTATTACCTGTGGGTTCTGAGGAGACTAAAGATGCTGCAACTCTATAATTCCATGTATGAACAACTTTGCTCTCATTTGGAAACGCTTTTCTTTATTTTCGACAAGGTTTTAAATGAAGATTAGCCAAGAAAATAAAATAAAAGAAAAAAACTATGATTCTGTGAACTGGAATTTGACAAAGATAATTAAAAAAAAAATACAGCTTTTGACCCAGGGCAACCAGAATAACTCTTTAGGCAAGAAAAGGCTTTCAAGGTTTTACACTGAATATCAATTAAATAACATTATTCCCTTTTTGGGAAATTAAATTTGGTTGTGCTATTCTAGGGAAAAACACAATCCAAAATCTCAATATATTAGAGCATCTATTTGTGGTAACTGCACTTCTTCACCCTGAAGTAAATGTTACATATTTTACTTTTCCATGAAATTAAGACTGAGAACTTTGCATTCCCTGCACAACAAAGGCATCCAGGGAGAGAGTTACCTGGAGTTATTATGCTCTAAATCCACACCTGGATCACACTGAGCTAATCTGTCCAAGTAATTGTAACATAAATGAGTTCAAAACTCAAAGAACATTAGAACTAATCAAAGCAGTTCCCTCCTGGAAAACTATTCCAACTGGAAGACTGGGACAGACGTGCTGGTCGATGATTTAACCGACAACAAACAAATATACAATTGAAATACAAGTCACAGGGCCACGGAATGTTGTGTAAAATGGTCAGAAAGTGGGAAAATCTCTCCCATGAGGAAAGGTTGGGAGAGTTGGGGGGGTTCAACTGGAGAAGAGAAGGATCCAGGGAGACCTTAGAGCCCCTTCCAGTGCCTAAAGGGGCTCCAGGAGAGCTGGAGAGGGACTTGGGACAAGGACCTGGAGGGACAGGAGAAAGGTGAATGGCTTCTTATGCCAGAGGGCAGGTTAGATGGGATATTAGGAAGGAGTTCTTCCCTGTGAGGGTGGTGAGGGGCTGGGATGGAATTCCCAGAGAAGCTGTGGCTGCCCCATCCCTGGAAGTGTCCAAGGCCAGGTTGGATGGGGCTTGGAGCAACCTGGGACAGTGGGAGGTGTCCCTGCCCATGGCAGGGGGTGGATGAGATGAGCTTTTAGGTCCCTTCCAACCCAAACCATTCTTTCATTCTATGATCAGTAATGACAAATAATGATTTAAAGATGTTTGTGAATCTTTTTCTGCTGGACAAGTGCTCGATCCCAGCTCTGTTCCCGGGACAATGCAAAGCCAGAACAAGGGGTTTGTCCCATACTCTCCCACTTGGTGTGGAAAGAGGAGAAGCACTGGGTAAAATAATCCCAAACTCTCTACCTGTGATATACGTTCACCTAAGGAGTGTCACAGTGGCACATCTGAGATCCAGGGCACAATGTTACCTAAATATCCAGTCAGTGTCATTCCTGCACTAAGGATAAATGGACACAATCAGCCCAAGAAGTTCAATGTATCCCTGGACTCACGGAGAATCATATAAAATATTCCATAGTTAAAACAATAACCTGAGTAAATATAACCTTGTGTATAATCTCAGAGCTGACAGGTTTGTTTAACGCCCCAAATTTGACAAATTCACACATCACACCCCTTTTCAGAACAGCAGCAACGAGAAGCTGCTCGATCCATGTCCCACAGCCACCTTTTCACCAGGAATAATTACCCACTTTTATTACCCAACTTCGAACGATTCCTCAGAGCAGCATCCGCACAAAACGCTCTCAATAAAGATCCTGCGGCTTCATTTTTCCTTTTGGAGGGGGGAAATTACGGTATCAGCACGAGGAGTCTCCCCCAAGCCTTATTTGCATTCACAGGCTGCCAGTTGGGTGAAGTTGCTCCCCATTTAGGCAATTCTGTCTCCCAGCAACCCGAGCTGTTGCCAGGAGAAGCCCCGGGAAGAGCTTCCTCCGCACCCCCCGGCTGTGAGCCGCATGTTAAACAGCCCACCAGCAACTCCAGGGACTCAAACATGAGATTTTTTTTTTTTCCCCCATCTTTTTTTTTTAAGTTTTGGAGGGGTTTAGTGATGAATGACACCTCCCTTTATACTGGGATTGGAGTGAGAGGTGATACGGAAGCCCGGGGTTTTTTCCATCGGGAGCGGTATTTCATGGATGTGCAGCTCTGTAAACACATTTCCTGTGTGTTTTTAATCTCTCAAGCCCCGTGTGTGCATGTTAAAACTTCCTTTTGGTTGTTGTTTTCCAGCTGCCAAGGGCAAAAAAAGCACAGTGCAAACAACCCTCAAAAAAATCCCTTTATGTTGACTTAAGCTTTGCTTCTCCTCTCAGCACCTTCCCAAATGTAAATTTAATGGGTCGTTAAAGGTAAATCCTGGTTTTCCAATGACAGAACAATATTTACAGTTGTACACTTGGCTTGAAAATGAGGGGTTTCGTGTCTAAATATAATTACCTGGCAAAGTGCAAAGAAAATGTGACACGTTCTCACAGGCAGGTTTTCCAAGGAAATTCATCTTGGATGTTGGAACCACAAATTTGAGAAGTTCTTCTAGATAATAAACAACTACTGGGGTGAGGGGCTTCTTTGCTGTATGTTCTTTCTGCTTTCAATCTTGGCATCACAGCAAAATTGTAATGAAAATTAATAATTTATGGAAATTGATGGCTTGAGTGTGTTTGAGGCAAAGATTGTCTGTTAGAACGAAGGAATAAGTAATTAACTCTTCTGAATTAGGGAGGTAAATTGCAATTCAGAAATGCTAAACCACATATGACGTTGTTACTCAACACACTCCTGAGCTGCACTTCAGTGGAAGTCAGATCTCATTTTTTTCAGCCCATATTTCATCTAAACTCAATAAAAATGGTTAATTAGTTCTGTAAAGCACTGCATCAGGTAAATAAAGTGGTGGAAAACTTGAAGAAACTGATCCTCCTAAACCTTAAGAGAAAGCTCCTTGAGTTTTGTCCTGAGGTACAACCTCACCCATGAATCCCTATTTTACACCTAAAATACAGTGATATTAAATTCATATCTCAAATAGTTTTATATTTGCCTATGATTACAAACTTCTCTAACAGCTAAAGGAAATAGATATTAATAGTTTTCATTTTATTCCTTATTGTGAGGACATGGTTTCGTGGTGAACATGATTGACAGTTGATGAGACAAATGGAAGTACCAGAGCACAGGCCACTGGTTTGACCACAATAATTTCTGTTCAGTGTTTTAAGAACAGTAAAACAAGACCAGTATGGAAAGAACTTCCACTAAAACCAACTGGTATAGAAGCAAAACAACTTCAAGGGTTATTTCTCCTTCTGAATGTTGTGTTCGGAAACTATTCAGCTTCAAAAGATTTCCAACTGAATGAAACATTAGCAATTAACTAAATGACTTCTAACAGGACTTATGATACCTAAAATAACCTCATTTTTAAATAATTTGTGAAATAATCTCCCTGTAAGAGTATAAGGTACAGCATCCTTCATGTATACACAGACAGCTGGAGAGGAATCCAGTCTGGATACAAGAAGGACATGGAGCTGGAGCAAGTTCAGAGGAGGCCACGGAGATGCTCCAAGGGCTGGAGCCCCTCTGCTCTGGAGCCAGGCTGGGAGGGCTGAGGGTGTTCACCTGGAGAAGAGAAGGATCCAGGGAGAGCTTGAAATTAATCTGGAAGGAGCCCCTTCCAGTGCCTAAAGGGCTCCAAGAGAGCTGGAGAGGGACTTGGGACAAGGGATGGAGGGACAGGACAAAGGGGGAATGGCTTCCCATGCCAGAGGGCACAGATAGATGGGATATTGGGAAGGAATTCTTCTCTGTGAGAGTGGTGAGGGGCTGGGATGGAATTCCTAGAGAAACTGTGGCTGCCCCATTCCTGGAAGTGTCCAAGGCCAGGTTGGACAAGCGTTGGAGCAATCTGGGCTAGTGGAAGGTGTCCCTGCCCATGGCAGGGGGTGGAATGAGATGGGCTTTAAGGTCCCTTCCAACCCAAACCATTCCATGATTCTGTGAATCTGTATCTTGAGAAAAACAAGCCCCACTTCAGCAGGCAGGGACAGAACAGGAAGAGTAAAGCAGTTCCCATAAAATCCCTGTTTATGTTCTGCACTAATTCAATGTCAAGAAGTGCCTCTGAAGGAAAAAGAAGTGATCCCTGATGGAAAACTTCACCACATCCTCTAGAAACCTCAGAAGAAAACCTGTTATCCCTCCACTCAGCCTGGGGAAAACTGGAACACATGTAAGAAGTGAGGTGGAAAGCCCCACCCTGCAATAAATCAGAGGAGGATCATCAAGATCCTGAGGGAATTCTCTAACTGCTGGAGTATCCTAGAAAAGATGGACACTCCTGCAACCACCACAGCTCCAGCTGGGAGGATTTACAGAGTCACAGCCCACTGCAACTTCTCCTTGAGGTCAACTAAAGCACTAATTCCAGAGAGAACTGAAATTCAGTGCGTATGAATTTAATGGAAAATTACACAGACTTGGAATTAAATCAAATAGTCAAAGCAAATGCAGATCAATTCATAAAGGTAAAAACAGAATCAGTCACTCTATCACTGACTTTGTACAAAGGAGATGGTCACTTAAACCAGAGCAACACTTTAACCTAAAATGTTAGTTATCTTTTGATATACAAATAGGAAAATACTGATCAGGAATTAGACTGCAGTTGGCACTATCCCTAGGAAAATCTACTTCTGATATTCAAAACTTGAGGGAGACATTAAGTAAGGAGAATTTAAGGTAAAGAAACAAAAACTAATAAATTATTGAAAAATGTGCCTTCTGCTGACAATAAGAATTCACTTTGTTTTGTTTGTGTCTTTTTGAAGTCTTCACTTCTTTAACAAACAGGCTAACCAGCAGTTTAATTATGATCTAAATGTATCTCATGAACCAGCAAACACCAAATTGTTCATCTTCACAAAGAAAACTGGACCAACCTGCAACAGCTGGAAGTTGAAACGTAAAGTGATTCAAAACAGGCACCTTTTAAATGCAGAGAGTTATGAAACATTGGAACAATCTATGAAATTCTGCAGTGGATCCTCTGTCAAATGACATTTTTAATCAATGTTTTCTGTAAAGAGTGTGATCCGACTCAAGCAAGAATTAATTCACAGAAACGTTGTGCTTTTCTTATACAGAAGGTCAGACTAAAGTTCACCGTGACCTCCTTCACATTTGTAATTATTGCTCTATTCATCTTTAGATATAAAGCCAAGAGGCTTAATAGATTTAAATAATCATAAGTCTGGCTCCCCAGGAGCTGTACTTTCGCTGCCTCAACAAAGTCAGCCCACTACAGATGTGTAAAAAGATATTTTCTGACATTACTCATTGGGATCAGAAGGAAAAACGTTTCTTTTAATTTATTACACACTGTTATCTCAGGATACCTAGCAGGAAAAAAAACTGTGTATGTGTATATATTTATATGTATTTATATATGTATATAAATAATGTTATTCAAACTCTACATTCACAAGGCTCCTTGACTGTGAGCTGCTACCACCATCATAAAATAAAATGGTCCATTAAATAGTGTAAGCAATAAATACTCACTCAGAAAACACAGCCAAGTTTCAGCAGTAACATAACTAAAATTAATCCTGAAAAGTTGAGTTGTACCAGAAAGGTAGAACCAATAAATAATATGTGTCTTTAAAGCACAACATCATATGGCACCATTATACAAAAACAGACAAGAGATAATTTTCAAAAATAAATGCAGCAGCTCTGCTTGAGGAAAGGAAACAGCACAACAAACTCTAATTCCCAGACTATGAAATTTGGACGAGATCAGATAAATTCAACTTGTTTGCTAAAAGAGTAAGTGAAGTTTACCAATGTTTGTATTGCTTTCAGCTCCTGTACAGTAGCTTGTCCTAATTTAACTGAGTTCTACAAGCAGAAGCATTTATATCACAAACTGCTTCAGTCACTTCACAGAAATCTGTGTAATATTCAGGTTTAACTGCATGGCTTTCTTAGGCCCTGCATTAGTGCTAACCCAGGCAGCACTAACACCTCTTGTACTTCAATCTCTCTCCAGGTTCAACTCCTGAAGTGGTCTCAGGCTGTGGGAAGAGCCTGGTTCTTTCCCACAGGGATTTCAGCAGTGGCAGCAGCCTCTCCTTTGAGAGCTCTGCCCTGGCATACCCAGGCACTGCAGCACAAGGGAAGGAGCTCCAAGAAAAGTTAGAGGCTCTCAACACCACTGAAGATGAAAAGGATGGACACCTCAGGTTCCTGGATTGGGATTAGTTCCAACTTAAAAAAGGTCTGGCAGATGTTTTCCTCAAGTGTCCGCAGACTAAGGCAGAGTTTGGCTCACCAGGAAAACCTGGATGTCCAAGGGTGGTCACAGACCTCTGATGTGACAAGAATCAGAGACCTGGCACAGCACACACAACTTCAGCACATCCTGGATCAGGACAGGTTATGTAGGAATCACCTTTCCTAGCACCAAAGAACAGGATGGGGATCTGCATCCTGCTGAAATGCATTCCTTGACTGCACGGAGCTCCAGAGGGAAACCGAAGTCCTGCCAGTGACAACAAGACAACAGAGATCAGGATCCAAAGGAAGGCCGGAAAGGTAACCAAGATATTCAACATTTTCAGTTTTCAGAGCTATGGCTTATCTAGGGAATTATCATGGAATCACAGAATACCCTGAGTGGGAAGGGTCATCAGTCCAACCCCTGGCACTGCACAGGATACCCCAACAATCCCACCCTGTCCCCGAGAGTGTTGTGCAAACACTCCTGGAGCTCTGGCAGCCTTGGGGCCGTGCCCACTGCCCTGGGGAGACTGTTCAGTGCCCCACCACCCTCTGGGGGAGAAAACCTTTTCCTGAGATCCAACCCAAACCTCCCCTGGCAGAGTTCCAGCTGTTCCCTCAGGTCCTGTCCCTGCTCACAGAGAGCAGAGATTGGAGTTGCCCCTCAGGAGGGGGCGAATTGCTCAGGAGAAGCCCCCAAGAAATGCCAGAGGGAGAAAGGGCCCTTCAGGGCACTCTGAATTTTGACTTTCTATGAGATCTAAGAAACAAAATATCATGTAGAAAACTGGGAACTTCATGAGAAACACAGAGCTGCTCAATGGACTAAAATGCAAAGAGAGAACACACAGGAAGGAGAAACAACAGCACAGGAGGCATAAAAAAGCATTTGTTATACAGCATTGCCTGGGCACAATATCAGAGAGGTCAAAGCTGGAATTCAAACTAGTTGAGGACAGAAATGACAATAAAAAACAATTCCACAAAAATGACAGGAGTAAAAAGCAGCTCAGAGAAAATCGAGGTGCATCGGTGAGTAGAGAACACAACCTAGAAGTTGTTACAGAAAAAGACTGAAGCACTCAAAAGCTCTTTTGCCTAAATCTTCACAAACAAGGACTGCTCCAAAAGCTCTCCAGGCACTGGCAGAGTCAGAAAGAAAAGCAGCAAATAACGTGAGGAGAAATGAGTAATGGAAGCTAAATGTGTTTAAATCCAAGGAGCCACATGGAGATTTTTGAGAGCTGCAAGGCAAGCTTGCTGGTGGGGCCACCAGGACACTGTGACAGATCTGGAAATAATGATATAGAAAAATCTGTACCTAGAAAAATCATGGTGATTTTGGGAGATCCCTGATGGTGAGATACGGGCTACACTAACAGCCATTTTTAATGGAGGCAAAAAGAAGATTGAGGGGCTCAGTTTCATCTCAGTCCCAGGACAGATTATGGAATAAATCCTCTCAGAAATTATTTCCAAAAGGCAAAGCAGCCGCTGTGACACGCGTTGGCTTTAGCAGGGTTCTGACACCCTCTCCTGCAGCATTTGCATGTGAAAGCTGACAAAGTGCTGGCCGCAGGAACAGCCTGCCAGGCACGGGACACGTCAGAAATCGGCAGGAAAATCGGCCTCCAAAGGCTGGGATCGATTTCCTGATGTCTGGTGTGCAGCAGGTCACCCCGGGGGCTGAGGCTGGGCCGGTATCGTTCAATATCTGCAACAGTAACACGAACGAGGTGACAGAAAACACGCTCAGCAAATCTCAGGGCAACGTTAAACAGACACGACAAACAGCAGAGGTTTAGGTTTGTCCAAGGAGACTTCGGAAAACTCCAGGTTGGAAAAACCAACAGAAACCGTCTGGAGGTCAACAAGGAGAAGAGCAAGTTCTGCACCAGACGATCTCAGAGCCGCTGGGAAGGAGCTGTGGTGCTGCTGGACCCCAGGTTAAACGTGTTCTCAGTGCAAACACAGCAAACTGTGCTGGGCTGCATCACAAGGAGTGGGCACAGCAGAGGAAAGGGGAAAAAAACTCCCTTCTAGGCTGCACTGGTAAGAATTCAGCTGGAATACCAGCTCCAGTTTTGGCTCTCAGTTCAAAAGAGACTTTAATAAAATGGCAAAGGTCTGCAAGGTCAATAGTCCAGTTGGTCATCAGCCTAAAATTCAAATTATCATTCTCTTCTGAAAGTAGTTTACATCTCATTTTAACTTTTGCAGATTAACAGAGGCCCATGCTGTTATTAAATACATAATACCACATTTAGCCACAGAAGAACATCCAAAAAATTTCATATACGGCCTTATGAGGATGCTTTTTGTACAAGTAGCACAACAAGTTATTCTATCTGTGGAGTCACTGAGCATAAAATGGGCTTAGTGTGTCTTCTGTCCAGGCTTTTATCAACGAGGTGCCGCTTTAATCCAGGCAATGTGCTACTCTTGGTATCACCTCTGGAGTTCACTGCTTTAAAGACATAAACCCCATCTCTGCACCTCTCCTTTGAGCCCATTTTCTCCACATCAGATATTATAATGTTCCTGCTACCTTTAATTTTACCACCACATTCAGATTTTTACCAAATATCTATAAAATGTAAGATTTTACTGTGCTCTCAAACACTGGGCTTATGCCATCATCCATTTATTATCCTCCCACCAGCACTTACATACTTTATGTGTTTAAATATTTCTTTTTTTTTCCTAAGTTCACACACTTTTTTAGGGTCTACAGGAGTCTGGAGCAAAGATACATATAAATAACACCTTGTACAATAAACACCTTGTAGGAGAAATACTGAAGACACATCTTAGAGCACCTCAGTGCCACTGTAATTCCTTCAGAATGGCAATGACAATCATCTTGGAACACTTTCAGCTCCTGGGAGGGCTGTCAGAAGGCAAAATTGCTTAATTCTGGGTTGTTACTTTGCTTACCTGACAGCACACATTTACTCAAAGGAAAATCACTGAAAGAATTACTGAAAACTTAAAAATACTTTGCAAACAGAATCACCGAATGGTTTGGGTTGGGAGAGACCTTCAAGATCATCCACTTCCAAGCTCCTGCCATGGGCAGGGAGACCTTCTCCCATCCCACGTTGCTCCAAAGCCCCGTCCAACCTGGCCTTGGACACCTCCAGGGATGGGGCAGCCACAGCTTCTCTGGGAATTCCATCTCAGCCCCTCACCACCCTCATAGACAAGAATTTCTTCCTAGAACATCCGTAAAAGAGCCACTCCATGATCAGGAATTAGTTTTTGGTATTTATTTTATTTAGCAGTAGAAGTAAGGGGTAGAGAAACCTGTTTAAAACCCTCAATAGGACTATTGCTGCCCTCAGTAAAAATTAAACAGAAAATTTCGTATTTCAAGAGAAATCATAGAAGAGAATCACAGGATGGTTTGCGCGGGAAGGCATCTTAAAGCTCATCCCGTTCCAACCCAGTGCCATGGGCAGGGACACCTTCCACTGTCCCAGGCTGCTCCAAGGCCCGTCCAAATTGGCCTTGGACACTTCCAGGGACGGGGCAGCCGCAGTTTCTCTGCCACCAAGGACAGCGCTCGCTGTCTGCTCCAGCAACCACTAATTCCTAACTCTTACGACACAAAGGAATCGTCACCGCGCGAACAATCCACGACGCAAACGCGTTCCCACCGGACATTTCCTCCCCCTCTCCCCGTCACCCCCTCACGGGACGCGCCCCCTCCGCCATGTTCCCCCCGCCCCTCAGCGCGCATGCGCAGCTGCGGCCCCGCCCCTCCGTGAGGGCACCGCGCACGCGCGCGGCGCGGGGGGGGGAAGGGGGCGCCGGGCTGAGGCAGCGGAGCGGGAACGGAGGGGAGGGAAGGCGGTCTGACCTTACCTGCCACCGCCATGCGCTGGGTCCTGCCGGGCAGCGCTTCGCCCTCCTGCGGCAGGCGGGAGGCCGAGTCGCCCATGGCGAAGGCGGAGCCGCGGAGGGCGCGGGCGAGCAGGAGGAGGAGGAGGCGGCGCGGAGGCATCGCCCGCTCAGGGGGAGCTCCGGGGGAGGGAGGGGCGGGGGAGGTAGCGCCCCCTGCCGGGCGGCGGCGAAAAGCGCACCCCCCTCTCCACTCCCTCAGACGGTTCCTCACGGATGTCCCCCTCTTGTCCGTGTCCTCCGTGACCCTTTATCACCAAATATCCCTTTGCACGGTCCTCCCAAACACCTCTGTGGGATGCTCCTTGCTATGGAGTCTATGTGCACGGTTGTTTCCGGGATTATTTTGCAGCCTCGGGAGGGGTTTTTGTCTCCGTGCCCCTCATGCGGTCCCATTCACCTCGTCCTCATCTGTGTCACGTTCACTCTTTGTCTTGTTCATGCTCCCGGTTCTAAGACTGTTTGTGCAAATACATTCAGGAAAACACGGTACACAGACTCTTCATTCACTAATGTGCTTTATTGTGTAATATAATCATAGAATCACAGAGTGGTTTGGGTTGGAAGGGACCTTAAAACTCATCTTACTCCAACCCCCAATTATACATGGGATTTTTTCTATGACTTTTCTGTTGTCTATTTACACAGCATTCTCCTGCGTTACATTTAGCCAATGTACTGGATCATCCCAATCTTGCTGAGTACTTTTTGCATGAAGATGCTCCAAGTAACATAAATCTTCAGGCAGAAGCGTCTGCACCTATGTTTGCAATAAAAAATAAAGAAATAAAAAGTGAATGAAGTAAAAGTACCTGTGGAAAATATCCACTGTGTTTTGGGGATAATACATACTCACACGTATTCGTATAATCACAGAGTGGTTGGGATTGAAAGGGGCCTTAAACTCATCTCATTCCAATCCCCTGCTGTGGGCAGGGACACCTTCCCCTGGACTATACAAAGGACAGGATAGAAATTCATTGCAAAATTCATCTGGAGGGTTTTGAAAAAGTTGGGTTGTTGGCTGAATTGATAGAAGGTGATAGAACAACAAACTAATACATAATCTGAGAGGAAAGTCATATAATTCTCTCAAGAAATGGTCCATGATGGATGCAGTTCCTTTCTGCTCTTAATCAGTCTGAGTTTTACCTGGATACAATACACTTGAGGCCTAGAATTTAATTCACATTTATAACGGCATTGGGTATTTATAGCAATATTGAGAATTCCCACGCGCTCCTAGAGAAGCAGGAAATTCATCTTTTAGGAATCAGGCTTTCTTCAAAATTAAAAATCCGGTTGGGAATCTGAGAGACAAACTGTCCCACCTCTGCTTTGAGATTCACTGTTCTGTGCTTGACAGGTGAATGACACCCTCTTTGAGCACGTATAGGCCCAAGATTGCAGTCAGTTTTTTAAGTTTTGTTAAATTTGGATAGTTAGAATCATGGAGATCAGGACTAGAGAGGACCTCAGGTGACCTCAAAGCAGACTTGTAATAACCTGAAAAAAATCTATTAAATAATGACTGAATATATGATAAATAACTGTGATATTTTGACAGAACAAGTTAGTAAGAATCAGAAATGCTCAATAACAGAGTGTGAATTTTATTTAAGGCATGTTCACCTAATGAGCTGCTCTCTCATTAGGGTCACTCTGTCATTTCCCAGATCTTTCTTTGCAAGAAACCACTGAAGATGACAAGGTTCCCTGGTTTTATACTGACCATCTCTTGTCTTGCACCACATATACCTGCCCATAATGTCTAAAAAACCACTGGTTAATGTCATGATGGGTGGCAATGGACTTTTCCCCTGAGAGTTAATGCCTCTACCTGTGAGCCTGACTTTTTTCCTGTGAGCATCCTCTGCCTCTTTGTGACCAGTTATGTTTTCATTACCATCTCCTCTGTGTGAATGGAGGTCAGGCGGAGGTGAAGGGCAGAAAAACAGACTCAGGTTTGGCTGCTCAGCCTCGCGGATGAAGTGGCTGAGACCTTCCAGAGCCCTGATGTGCTGAAAATCCAACCTTGCCTCCACTCCAACAATTCTGGTGATCCTCCACGTGCTGTCCCTTTGTGTTTATCTCTTAAATCATAGGTGTCTTTTCCAGTACATTAATTCTTCTGGGAAAAAGTGCTTCGTCACCCATCACATTGAGCTGCTTCACGTGTGAGGCTGAAAACAGCAGAGCAGGGCAGGGGGGTTGCAATCGAAAGCAGTGGGTAGAGCAGTGACACTGGGGCTGCTGATGCTGTAAAATTCCAGGTATTATGGGCAGGAAACAGGCTGGCATTCCCTGTTTGTGTGGCACTTCACACACTGTGTTCCTGCCTGATAACTGAATTCCAAGTATTAAACGGTAATAAGCCATCGTGCCACTTAACAAATAAAAACTGCTGATTTTCACAAGGACTTAGTGCTTGTTGGCTCCATGGTAACAGAATGCTGTTTAAATTAGATAAATCCCACTTGTATTTCAGGAAAGTGTGGGATATCCACTCCTCTAGTTCTAGAAGGTGAGGTCGGGGGGGCAGGGGGCAGACTCCAAAAGTCATATTTTAACTTTGTTTAAAGTTTTCTTGATATGGATTTACCTGCCCAAGCAAGCAGTAGAACATGATTAATTCTTTATTTATGCTTCACATAGACTTTCTATGTACCAACACATAGATTGAAGTATATCAGGAAAAAAAGCCTGGATTAAGGCACCTACACAGTGCTTGCCTTCCCATGTAATTATCACAGTATTCCCAGCACAGCAATTTTATGGCATATGCTAAAAGTCTTTGGGAAACCAGCATGAAGATGGGAAAAGAGAGGAAAGAGAGAGAGAGCAGGAAGAAAAGAGATGTGGGCTTACCTGTCTCCTTTCAGCCAAGGCTTTGCACAAATTCCTACCCATCCAGTCCTAGGAACTTGCTCAAAATATGCACCATTTTTTTTCCAGGACCTGCCATTTCCTGTCCATAATCCATCAGAGTTAAATTTCCTAGTCTTTGTGCTTTGGGACAGATGCGTTTTTCCCACGTAACAAAATCTGCCGTATCTTGAAAGCGATAAAGCCCCGTGTGACCATCTCCGTGGTAATCCACGGATTGGGAAGGCAGGTTTGTGCTTCCCTCTGCATCTCCTGGAAAAGCCATCTCTTTTTTATCTGAAAACATGCAGTGAAAGAAGATCCTCCACAGGCTTTAGTGGATTATTCAGTGCTTGATTACTGTTACAAATATGCACCTTATTTTTAGGTTGGCTTCAGCTCCCAACCATCACAGCTTAGCTTATCTTCCCTACAATGAAGAGATTGCTTTTATCCAGGTTTTGTTATCCAGACTTACTGCTGTAGGCTGCAGTCATCCCTCCAGGCAAGATAAACAGGACTCTGGGAGTTCATCACAGTCAAGTATATTTTCTAATTCTCTTGAGTCACTGCACATCTCTGGACCCTCTCCAGGTCTTCAAGTGACGTACTTCCTGATTTTTTTCCTGCTTTGATGAAGATGTGAATAAGGAAGCAGCATTCTGGTGCTGCTCAGACCAAGGAAGTGCCGATGCCATCTGATTTCTTGGGTTGGCCTTCACCTGTCCAAGGGCAATGTTAGACCTTCAGCCTCAGAGGTTCATTGCTGTGACTCCCAAGACTCCTAAAGAATTTATTACCAATGTATAGAAATATAGACGTGATTATGGCAGATATATACAAAATTTCTTTGCTGTGCCTAGTCCTTGGCACTATTTAAATCACTAATATAGACTTGTTCCAGTCCCTTGTCTTTGTTGCCATTGCTCCTGCAGCTGATGGCAGCTAAAAATCATTTTCCACGTTCTTCTCCGTAATTGGTAAAAATGTCAAATAAGGAATCATAAAATACTCTGAGTTCAAAGGGACCCACAGGGATCACTGAGTCCAATTCCTGGCCCTGCACAGGACACCCCCACAATCCCACCCTGTCCCTCAGAGTGTTGTCCAAACACTCGTGCCCACTGCCCTGGGGAGCCTGTTCAGTGCCCAGCCACCCTCTGGGGGAAGAAGCTTTTCCTGAGATCCAACCTAACCCTCCCCTGGCACAGCTCCAACTGTTCCCTCAGGTCCTAATGGAGCTTAGGACTGATGCTGACATGACACCACTATAAAGACATGGATCTCATGTCAAGTCCCTCATTGCAATCCCACTGTGTGACTGGTCAGGTAACGAGATCTCTGAAAATGCCCGAATTTTCATCAGGACAAATCCACTGGTTCCCCAGTTTCAGCAAAAAGGCCATGGACTGTTTCTAAGGGTTTTCAATCAAGGGAACTGGAGACTTAAAGCTCCACAATTCTTTTTGGAAACAAGAGCCCTGGATTCCTGTATCAACAGCTGTATCTGTCCCCCTGGCAGGACAGCAGGGATGATAACACAGTAAAGCAATCGATGTGAGACGGTTTCTAGAGAGGCGGGAAGATTAATCAGTCACTCATCCGCCTTCAGTTTGGGATTTGGATGAGCACTGAGGTGCAGATTAAGCTCCATGAATTATACTAAAAATGGAGCTGACGTAGGGGAGCCTTCAGCACTGCACCTCAGAATAATGCAGCGATTTGGGATTTACAGAGAGATGGCAAAAACAATGGGCAATTTCATAGAACATGGACTACCATACATGCCAGGGAGAAGGAGAAAACGCAGGATACAAGGGGCCTCTTCACACAGGGTCTTTATTTTTCCATTGCACTGCAGCAATTATGTGGGAAAAGTGCTAATGCAGCAGGGCAGAACCAACCTTTGGCTCTCTCTTTCCTTTGCTGGAGCTCAAGGTACAGCGCTATCACCAGTCCCCACGTGTCCACACAAGCCCAGGTTGTGGCTGCTCCATCTCTAGGAGTGTTCAAGGCCAGGCTGGACAGGGCTTGGAGCAACCTGGGACACTGGAAGGTGTCCCTGCCCATGGCAGTGGGTGGAATTGGATGATCTTTAAGGTCCTTGCCAATCCAAACCATTCAGTGATTCTGTTTGCAGAGTGGAAATGGCCTTAAACTGAAGGAGATTTGGTTTAGATTAGACATGAGGAAGAAATCCTTCCCTATGAGGGTGGTCAGGCCCTGACACAGGTTGCCCAGAGAAGCTGTGGCTGTCCCTGGATCCCTGAAAGTGTCCAAGGCCAGGTTGGACAGGGCTTGGAGCAACCTGGGCCTAGTGAAAGGTGTCCCTGCCCATGGCAGAGGTTGCAATGAGATGGTCTTTAAGGTCCCTTCCAACTCAAACCATTCTGGGATTCTGTGGTTCAAGTGGAAACATCCAAAGGTCTTTCCAATCCAAGCCATTTATAGTCCTAGGGTTGCTTTGCAGATCTGTAGGTCACAACTTCATGAATTCCCTGGAATTAAGAGAAATTCCCAGCAGCTGAGGCTCACCCAGGGAGCTTTAAAATCAAGATTTCCCACTGTGGTCCAAAATACTCCATAGGTCAGACTCAAGTTCAGGAGAGGGCAAATTCCTGGGCACATCAAGTGGCCAGTGCTGCTCCATCAGTCAGATGCTCATTAGCATCATTCTTGCCTAAAATCTGAAATTTTGGTACAGATTTCACTACTTGGAGTCCATCGTGACACAACTCTTGGTAAAACCGTAATTTTGGCAAAAAAATTCTCAATAAAGATTTTCTGTTCAGTTCATTTTGGGATTTCTATTTTTTTATCACCCTTAACTCGGGTTTTGCAGGAGAGACTTTATGAACACATTTTTTCCCTTTATTTACCTAGGAAAAATTGAAGAATTTTCAAGCAAGTTTTAACCCCATAAAAATGTTTTTCATAATACATTTTGACTAAAGGTTCCAAAATAAATCGATTGTTTAGGACAATATCCTTCACATTCCCCATCCCAAGTACTATTTTACATTCCCTACTCCTGGTTTTCCTTACTGATCTCATAGTGTCAAGATTTATTCCCTCCCTTACTAAGAATCCTTGAACCCCAAGTCCCTCTTTGCTAAAATTTTTGTCTTTTTTAAATCCTTCCAAATCCCTAGAAGTCTGAAGCCGATTCACATAAATCCAAACAAGTGGCTAAAGTATATTAATTACTTTCAAGTATTTAAATGTTACTTTATTTAAATATTTAAATGTACTTTTTCTTTTTAATTTATTTCACTAAATTAGTGATAGATTAGTGAGGAAATAAGCATGAAAACACGTCAACTGTTATTTTGGAGTAACATTTCAACAAGGCAGCTGCTCTGCTGGAGGTACTGGGGGGGTGTAGGAGAAAAAACAAGGAATAGGTGTATAACTGGATTTCCTTTATAATATCCCATTAAAAAAAACTATTAAAAAATAAGATAATGGAGTCAATTACATTTTTGGTGGGAAATTATGCACCATAACCATGCTCTGCTGGTGGTTTTCAATGCCTTGCAGTGCCTTGGCCTCGTCAGTGGCACTGCTGACTTTCTAAAAACAAATGACAGAGTTGTTTACGCTGCCCCTCTAAAGGAAACAATCAGATTTAATGGTGCTGGTTTCAAAAAAAAAAAAAAGAAAAGAAAAGAAAAGGGAAAAAAAAGAAAAAAAACTAGCAATTCTTGTGCTATGTGGTGTAATAAGCTTTTTATAAATGTGCTCATGTGGATGCTCAGCAGAGCCCGCTGTGCCGACACCATAAAACCGAGAGGGAGCTTCATCAGCCCTAAGTGCCCTCGTATATTCCCTGCAGCAGCATTCCCTGGAATTAATAAAGTTTCTGAGGAAGACACAGGCAAAAGATTAAAAATACATGCGTGATACTACCCGTGGTAATAAAAGCTGCTGTTGTTTGGGCTGCTTGTTTATTGGCTTGCCCTGGGTGAGATGTTTTAAGGTGAATGTGATTGAAGAGAGGAGCTTTCCCTCAAGGCCCCGCTTTTCCCAGGGCTGCTGGTCCAGGGCTGCTTCCCTGAGCCCTCTCGTGGGCTCCTTCCTCCACTGCAACAGCAGGTCCTAGAAACGAGGCATTTACTGTTCTCCAAGAAGATGGTCTTTATGAAACATCAGCTGTTTCCTCATCTCCCTGCTTAAAAAAAAAGTTTAATAATAAAATATGATAAGTATTTCATTAAAATCAATGAGAATTTTTAGGGCTTTGACCACAGGTATCTTGGTTTTGCTCTGGCATCCAGCAATAATAGGGATTATTGAATAGCAACACAGAAAGCACTTCTGGGAATAGATCTGCAGCACAGCCTGTCACTGCTTGGCAAAATGCACTCAGGTGCTGATGTAAATGGAAAGGTTGTGTGTTTGAGATGGTTTCATTGCAGAAATCGTAATAAAGTGGATTAAGAGACACCTGAAATGCTTCTTGGCTTTAGAGAAAAATATCAGGACGTTTCCTGACAGCATCTGGATGCTTGAGGGAAATTAAATGCCAGGTAATATTCTGTTTGGAAGAAAATAAATTAACAGCATATGTAAAATATATCTGACTGCCCATTAAATTATCTTTAATCATCCATGGGATGAACTGACTTTTGATTCCATTCTTTATTGGGATTGTTATGCAGGATGTTGCTGTGCAGTGTGTACAGGAAGGATCATGGAATCACAGGAAGGTTTGGGTTGGAAGGGACCTTAAATCTCATCCAGTTCCACCCCCTGCCATGGGGGGTGTCATCTTCTGTGTCCCAGGTTGCTCCAAGCCCCATCCAACCTGGCTTTGGACACTTCCAATTATCAGATTGAAACTCTGTTGGTATCAAGATATTTTAGTCCCAGGGGAGTCAGTGGGACTCTGTCACCTCTTATGCCTCCCAGGAGCTGACATTCCAAACAAGACAGAACATCCCAAAGTGGGGCTCTGAGCAACCTGGTCTAGTGGAAGGTGTCTCTGCCCATGGCAGGGGGTTGGGATAGATGACCTTTAAAAAGGTTCCTTCCAACCCAAACTATTCTGATTCTGTGAATTCCATAATGAGCCTGGTGCAGGTGTTGTTTATTGAATTTATTTTTTCAGGGTGATGGGGTAGAATTACAAGGCTGGTTTAGAAAGAGTGGCCTGGAGAGGTTTGAAGTGCAGCTCATCCACACAAGAGTGTTTCGACAATTGCAAGGTATAAGGCACCAAAATGGGTGTAAGAGGGTTGCAAGCGACACAGAGGAGTGGTCTATTATAAAACCAGATTAGGGAGAGGAGTAGAACAGGGAAAAGTGGGATCTGGAGAGCTGCAAAACTGAGAATAACTTTTTTTGGTAGTCAGTAACAATATTTTTTATGGACAAAGTGGACAGAGCATAACTTACAGCCAATGGACATGGATTAAACATGGATTAAACAAAGGTTGTGACTTTCAGCAGCAACGTTCTTGGACGAGGAAGTGTCCTCCAGCTGTGTCATTAAAAATTCAACATTTGTCATATCTCAGTAATTGGAGTCCCTTGATATCTTCTATTCTGAGTGAGGGAGGTTATAAATATTGTCGATGACTCAGCATTTGCTTTAGACTTCTTGGGCTTCACCAGTCGTGTTTGCACTACTTATTTCATGTTGTCAGTGTGAACCTTCACCCCAGCGGAGCAGAATTACAATGAAGTCTGGGGGACATTTGCCTTTAGTTGAGTTTGCGCCAATCTGGACTTTTCTTTCATAAAGGAGATTTTTAAAATTGCTTTTCCTTTTCATTAAAAGATATAATAGAATAACAAGATGCAGTTTTTACCTCCCTTTGGGAAGGGCATGTTCCTTCAAATATTTTCCAGGATGGCTGGAAGGATACTAAACTCCTGATTTGGGGATGAGCAGTTCTGGCACAAATACCAAGAGACGACACTTCCATCCTTAAAATAAGCCCCCCGACATAAGTGATAATTTAATATACATCATGCCATCTGCTTGCAGAACTGTGCAAGCTGCTCCCAGAGAAGTCAATGGGAAATGCATTTTTCCTATCATTTTAAACATTCCAAGATCAATCTTGATGTCACGAAGGCGCTCAATAGTCACCTTTCCCCAAAGACAAATACAGCTTGTCACTAGAGAGAATAACCACTGCTGCAAACCCACCATTTCTCCCCCTCCTCCTCCTCCTCCTCCTCCTCCTCCTCCTCCTCCTCCTCCTCCTCCTCCCCCCTCTGTCCTTCCCAACCCTTTGGATGAAAACAGAGTGCTCTGCCCGTTAAAAAAGCACATGAGGAAGGGAGGAGGTTTCAGAGCTCCGAGGCGCAGGAGCACTGGCAGCAGTTTTTCCTGTTATCCACCTTGAGCTTCCATCTTGGAGACTTTTACTGATCTTTGCTTCACCTACCGAAAAGTGTCAGGAGACAAGACATTTGCTAACACATGCAAGTGTCATTGGAGGCTGGAGGAAGGATTGATCTCGCTATTTCCTTTATATTCTAGTTTATACAAAGGCTGAGTCAAGCCTTGCAATGGTATTTTTGTGTCTGGATCTCCTGCAGTCTCCCCCCAGCCTCACTTTGTACTTGGCTCCAGCCTTGGCGGGACAGCAGGACTCCACTGAGAAGTCTCCTCTTTCTGATGAAGCCACTCACAAATACTTGTAGAAAAGTTGGAGACTCAGGCAAATGGACTGTTGTGCTTCCCCAGAATCTGCTCTTGGCTTGTGGTGAACCTGCAGCTCAGGTGTTTCCTCAGATCCTGGAGCTTGTACCATGAGATTATCACCGTTCTCTGCTCATCTCCTTACAGCACATGTCAGTCTGCAGACATCCCTCCCTCCCTGCATCCTTCAAGGTGTAGAGGCACCATGATATGCAAAACAATCCTAGAATTATAAATGGTTTTGTATGGAAGGGACCTTGGGATGCCTCCCCTCAAATCACAGAATCCTAGAATGGTTTGAGTTGGAAGGAACCTTAAAACTCATCTCGTTCCAACCCCTGACATGGGCAGGGACACCTTCCACTATCCCAGGTTGCTCCAAGCCCCATCCAACCTGGCCTTGGACACTTCCAGAGATGGAGCAGCCACAGCTTCTCTGCACAACACGGTCCAGTGACTGGATTACTTCTTATACCATCTCATGCCCATGGCAGCTTGTTTTACTTAGTTTTTTGGTAGGGTCATGTACACTCATAACCAGATTAATGTCCTTTGTGTTGGTAAAGAACTCTGGCAGTTTTTTTAAGACTTCAACCTCCAAAACCCATAAGGACTCATCCCCAGCATCAGATACTTGCCATTTCTGCTCTCTGTTATAATCACAAGCAATTCCTCTGCACAGGCACTTCAAATTCAAGTTCCATCGGTGCTCCTCGATCCATACGCTGTGGCCTGTGGATCAGAAGTCATCCATTTTACACCCTGCTCCTCTCTCGGCCCCCCACACTGCTTAATCCACTCCTGTTTGGAGAAGGATTGATAAATTGTTCATTCTCTTAGGAAGCAGTTCTTCAAATCTTTTAGTCTACCTTTTAATAGAATGTGTGCTCTCTATTTTCTCCGTGTTTGAACACGAAGTCTTCTTCCTTGTAATAGCCTCCTTCGCTCTGATCTTTAATTACAGTAGCTTTCTTCTGGTCTTTTTAAAGTCTTTTTTGATACACTTGAAGTATCTTCTCTGAGCCTCTAATATGGTGTCTTTAAACAATATCTCTGCTGCTTGCAAACATTTCACCCAGCCATGGCTCTAATTTCCTTTTAACAAGTCACCTCACTTTTCACAGGGCTCCTTTTCAAACCCAAGGCTGTGCTGGGGATATTTTTGGCTTCCTTGTTCCTATGACTGCGCTGAAGCTCAGCACATTATGGCTTTTTCTACAGAGTATCTCTCTGATAATATCATGATGATACTGGGCTGCACAAGGAGCTCCTTCTTCAGTGACTGCATCTCCAAGGAGTCCATGGGTTCATTTAGCATCCATTGTATTTATCCAGCTTACATGACTTTCCGACTTTTTAATGGACCCACAGCGTCTCTGTTTCCTTTAGGCCACCTCAGGCAATGGCACTACCCTGGCCAAGCCACTGAGGAGTAGCTCTGTGTTGTCCTGCTCTTGGCTCTTGCCCAGAAGGATCTTCACTGCTTCCAACTGTGTCTTTCTCACCTTCCTTCCTACCCTTCACTGCAGAACACACAATTCTTGGCCAGCATTCAGCTTCCAGACAACCACCATCCTTTACACTCACACTGGGACACTTGTGCAGCCAGGAGGGATGAGCTGAAGGTCAGGAGAGCAGCTCCACATCTGGGAGCTGGAGTTTGGACTCTTGGCAAGGAAAGGACATTGCCTGGAGGGTGGGAGCTCCTGTTTCTAGTACACTTAATTTAATGACCCTTAAAACTGGGTTCTGAGCAACCTGGGATAGTGGAAAGTGTCCCTGCCCAGGCCAGGAGCTGGAATGAGGTGATCTCCACTGGGAGAATACAGAAATCCTTTTGTCCTCAGTCCTTGTGGAATTCAAACACAAGAAAGGTGTTGAGCAAATCAGCCCTGCAAAGGACACTTTAAATCATCATAATCATCATAATATTTACCAAAGCTGTTCCACCAGGCTGGTGGCTGTTCCTTGCAGGCATCATTCCTCCCTTTGCACCACCCCAAACCTTTGGATGACCATGGGTTGAGCAGACCACAAAACTGGAAAAATAAACTCTGCAAATATGTTTTTAATGTAAAAGTTATTATAACATAATTTATACTTAATATATTATTCTATTGTCCTCTGTTAAAAGTTATATACTATTTAATATATATTGTAGTATATGTATTATATGTTAGGAAGAAATTGTTTACTGAGAAGGTGGTGAGGCCCTGGCACAGGTTGCCCAGAGAAACTGTGGCTGCCCCATCCCTGGAAGTGTCCAAGGCTGGGTTGGATGGGGCTTGGAACAACCTGGGCTAGTGGAAGGTGTCCCTGCCCATGGCAGGAGGGTGGAATGAGATGAGCTTTTAGGTCCCTTCCAACCCAGACCATTCCGTGATCCATGATATTATATCATACACATTATATATTATGTATTTCATGTTAATTTTATATATATTTATATATTTATAATAATATATTATAAATATATATACATTTGATTTGATAGATGGATTTGCTCATGTTTGGGGGGGACTAAATCTTTCCTCAGTCCTACTCTTTGGAGGCGACTGCCACCAAAACCCAGTGGCATTGTCCATCTGCACATCCTGGAGCAGCTCAAGGCTCTGGTGTGATCTGGGCATCATCTTCTCCATCCCATGAGAGTGGAGCTGCTGACTTGGAAATGGAGCTGGAAAACATTCCGATGCTGGGAGGTGCCTGTGCTTGCTGCAGAGCCCGTACAGGTGTGCCAATGAGAGACAGAGCTCTGCTCATCACGAGCCCGAGACCTTGGAGAATATTAGTAAAAATGCCAATTTGCATGCCTTGGGGTTAATTGAGGAAATCTCCGATGGAAAATCTTGCTGTCGCTTCTGCAGCCTGTTCTGAATACAAATGCTGTGTCTCCACTGGATACTGGGAAAGCTTTTCAACTTCTGCACAAGCCTGTGGAAACAAGGAAGGTTCCTTCAGAGCTCCCAGAAGTTTTCCGCACATTTTCAGAGTCACCTTTTATCTGTGTTGACATTAACATGAGACTCATAGACCAACCTGGAGAATATGTGGGATCATCCACCAAACAAACAAGAAAGGGGCATGAATATTTTCTCATATATTACCCAGGCCACGTGTTTTTCAAAGGAAAAGACACATTTCTGCATGCAAAAACCACAATTCTTTTCAAGTGGGACAGGTCTCTTACTTCGTGCCTTTACTCTAATCCAAGTTTCTTGTGGATAAAAATAATTGCTGGATGTTTTTATCTTCGATTAAGCTGAGCAGTTGTTTGACAATATGCAGTTGTCTCACTGAGAAACAGGACAGGGTAGAACTAATTAATTCACCTGATAGTGATTAAGAATCAGTGCAGGTTTCTATTATCCCAGGATCACAATGTGTTTTCTCATCACCTGATCTTCCGGGGGGGTTTCTTTCCTTTTCCAACAGTTTTATTATTTGCCACTGTAGGATTGCCACCAACAGTGCAATGCACAACCAGAAATCCAGAATCTTTCTCTGTTTAATTGCAAATGCTGTGTGATGCTCTGATCATTCCATCAGCCATTGGGGGATTTTATAAATGTCTTGCTCCACATTATGTCTGTATAATTAACTGCTCTTGTTGAAACACCTAATTTTTGGAGGAGTTTATGGAGAACACTAGGGAGAGGCACGGGTTTGATGCTGATTTTAAATGAATTATTACTTGCTTTTTCAAAGTTAGCTTTTAGTAGTTTTGACATTCAGTCTTTGTTGGGTTTTTTTTAACCAGCATGTCCTGTGGAACAAAGAGATAAAAAAGTAATTAGAAAAGACAAGAAAAGAGAGCAAAAAGGCCAAATTTTCCCCTCAGCAAAAATTCCTTAAAGCCAAACTCAATTTCTGAACCTCCAGCAGAACAGGAGAGTTTTACCAAATTCCTTTCACTTACGTTTTCCCAGTTTCCTCGTTTGAGCATTCCGACGTGGCCGTGCGACGCCGCTGATTTCAACGTGTTGCAAAGGGTATAATTAAAAGCAGAATTCTGCCTTGATTATGGCTCTGACACGAGCACTGAGCAGCAGTTGGAAGATGATGAGCTGCTCAAACCACGCAGCCATGCAAAGGATTCTGGATAATGCTCCGTGCCGTGTTACAGGTAAGCGACAGGATGAGCGGACGTGGCCTCAGGTGGAACCAGGGGAGGTTCAGGTTGGACAGCAGGAAGAATTTCTTTGTGGAAAAGGTGGTTAGACATTGGAAGGGGCTGCCCAGGGAGGTGGTGGAGTCCCCACCCCTGGAATGAATGGACGTGGCACTCAGTGCTCTGGGCTGGGTGACAAGGGGGGGATCGGGCACAGGTTGGACTTGATGATCTTGGAGGTCTTTTCCAACCTAAATGACTCTGTGATTCTGTGCCCTTGTTTGGGGGGAGTTTCTAGTTAATGCCACATAGGCACCCATGGGGGAAGAAGATCTTGGGGTGAAAGCCCAAGGGGGTACTGGAGCCACCGTGTGTGTGTTTGGTGGCATTGTGAAAATGCCTCTCCAGTGTTTTCTTGGGTGATTCCCAGTTCTCCATGCCCAAGAGAATGCCCAGAGAAGCTGTGGCTGCCCCATCCATGGAACTGTGGAAGGTTGGATGGGGCTTGGAGCAACCCACTCTAGTGGAAGATGTCCCTGCCCATGGCAGGTGGTGGAACTGGCTGATCTTTGAGATCCAACCAAAGTTGGTTCAACCCAAACCGTTCTGTGACTCTATAAAACACCACTTGAAGTGGGGACAAGCACACACAGTATTTTTCCTCTTGGAAAAGCAAGAGGTGTTGAGAGGATAAATAAAATTTATTAGTGCCTGAAATAGTAAAGATACTCACTACAATTGGTAACTGCACAATGAGCGCAGGTTTCAAGATCTGTCACAAGCTACTGAAGGAGAAATTAAAATCTATTTTTTTCACCAGCGTTAACATGGCAAAAGCAACCCAGGCAGTCACTTCTGAAGAGAAATTAGGAACAAAAGAGAACACGTGGTAAAATGTTATAATAGTCAGAGCCAGAAGATCCTACTCATTTCCTGTAGGAGGAAAGTCACCAAGAATTGGAAAGGGGAAAGCCCACATGATTAAAAGAAGAACAAGATTGACTTCTCCCTGACTGACAGTCCCTGCATCAATGCTGTTCTGTTCCAAGACAGTTGTGTTCCCAAGGTAGTACAACCCAGCCAAAGATAAAGCCGCAGGAAGGCAGAGAGAACATCAAAGGTTCACTTGCTGATGTAAGAAAGAGGCAGAAAATTAAATCTCAAGTGGCAAGTGACGTTTCAGCCCTTGCTAAGCTTGACCAGAAAGATGACCCTAAACATGAGATATAAAAGAGCAAGTGCAAGACTGGAAAAAATGGGGTGTTGTGGGTGTGTTTAACATGTCACACACGATTCTGGCAGGGTGTTGGGCTCCATTTCCACCTCTAGTCACAAGGTGGGTATGAGTCAAGTGAAGCCACAGCAAGTTGCTGCATCCTCAAGTTTCTTGTATAATAAATCCTTTGAAAAAGACACTGTTCCCTATTTACTGTTATTGTGAATTCACTTTAAAATTTCAATGATTTTTTGGGGGTGAAAATGAGTTTATATAGATGTGTTTACTTAGAGTCAGATAAAAATATGTGTAAATATTTGTATAAATAATTCATGTACTCACATCTATCTCTGCTTGTATCTTTATCACAAAAGAAACCTGAAGAGCATGATGGGGACACAGACACGGAACTCATTTCCTTGCCAGGCCACGACCTCCTTTGACCACAGACCTGTGACTAAGTTTGTAAGATCAGGACTAAATTTTCAAAGGAGGTTTGGCATGTCTTAGGACCAAGAAACCATGAGCAAGAGCTGTCTCAGCACCTCAGTGTGCTGTGTCTCCTGAGAGCCACAATACCTTGTACCCCTGCACTGGGGCAGAGGTGGGATGGTCAGCACCAGCCTCTGCAGCCTTTCCACAGCATCAAGAGGACACTTATTTCTCCATATAATACATAAGGATCCTCCCTCTTACAGATTTCAAAGCCCAGGTATTTGAGACTTTGCTTTCATGAAAAAAAATGGGTTTTTCTTTTCAAAATGTTACAACACATCCACTCCTCAGAGCATTCGTGGGATGGACAAGCAAGACCTTTCCTGCATGGAACAGGTTTGTCCTCACATTTCTTCCTCTCAGGAAGGGAATGGCTTTACTTCCTTCTGCTGAAGCTGTTGAGATGGGTCTCTGATGTGCCATATGTTCCTGGAGCTGCTGGGAGAGCCCCGTGACCCAGACCTTACTCCTTCAATTAATCCCTCACCTTCCCTCACACTGACAAACTGAACAGGGTGAGCAGAGGTGAGGGAATGGCTCTTTGCCCTGAGGCCAAGCACTGCCTGTCCCAAAACAAGGGTGGCCATGTCCACACCATTCACTGGGAATGGCCCCTGGTTCCTGTTATGCCCTTTGCTGTGCCTGGGGATTTTTTTGGGTCAATGTCAGTTGGCACAGACCAAAACTAGGCCAGGGAACTTGCTGACAATTTAACACTGCCCAGCAGCACAGGCATAACCTGGCCTCCCACCCCCCAGGCTAAAGGGTCATGTTTCCTCTAATTTAACATTTAAATGCCAAGTAAAGCTGAAAATCTTTCAGTGAAGGAAGCTAATGCCCCCACACCCCACCCTGGGATCACAGCCAAAGAGCGTTACAGAGAGATGGGGGCTCAAACTCTTCAGAGAAAGGAGGGCATAAATCCCTGGTATCCAGGATCCTGCCAGAGAAACCCATTCCCAAAATTAATGAAATAAAATCAGTCCTCTGATTCTCTGTTTTGTGCTGGTCCTGACCTGCTAAAACCTTCCTACCAGATGGAACCTTTGAAATGAGATTGATGGAGGAACCTAAAACATGAATCATGACAGGTTCAGTGCCCAATAGCATTCCCCGGTGCTGTTTAACACACTGGTAGAGAATATTTGGGGATGCAAATATTCTATAACTTCAAAACTTGAGCCTCTCTAACCACCAGCGACCTCCAGGGTTATACAGCAACCTGACCATGACTCTGATAAACCAGATCTAGGAACAGCACACCTAATTCAACCATTAGATCCATGAGTTCTGCCCTAATCCCTTTGTGAGTCTTGCTTTTAATGTCTCTCTGCCTCATTTTCCTGCCTGTGGAAAGAGTCTCACACGCCCCGACTCTCCACCCCGATTAGAGGCACGAAAATAAAGACATGGGATTGGTGAATGCTGGGCTTGTAGAAGTGGCCTTCTCCAGGTCTCTCCTGTTCCCAAATTCCACACAGTCTCCCTGCAGCAAAGTGCCTCTTTTTTTGCCCTTTTCAAGGCATTGCAGCTCAGGGAGGGACTTCTGACACCCTGTTCAGCAGGGAGAGCTCCTGCATCTCCATATCAGGGGAGACAACACAGGAACCCTGGGGGGACTGGGGTTGTGGCATTGGGACATTGGGATGTGCCGTGGAGAAATGCCTTTGCACTGAAAATGCACCCCAAGATCATTAACATGCTGGATTTTGTTTAAAAAGTAAAAACATTAATTTCCTGGAGCCTCACATGACCCCAAGTTTGGAATCCATGACCCCAAGTTTGCAATCCATCCATGTCACGCCTTTGAAATAGTACCCAAAAAAAAGTCATGATTATTCCTTGCACTTAAAACTGAGCATTGCAATGTAGCAGGGATACAACAGTGACAAGGAAAACCTCTGGCTCTCCCAAATGTCCAGGTTTCCTGCATGCAGAGGGACTGGGAGAAGCTGATCCCTCACACCTCCTTTGTGTGTGCCTCCAGGCATCATGTTTGTGATTTATCACAGTGGTGTATCCCACAACAACCCCTGCTCACTCCCCATCTATTAAACCTCAAACACCTCTCCAGAGTCTTGGATTTCCAAGAGCAAGTCACTTTTTTGTAGGTTCAAATTGTGGGGTTTGTCCCTAATACATTTAATTTTGAATTAGGGTGCAATAAAACCAGCTGTCCCCTCCCAGCTGTGACTGCAGTAAATCTGAGGGATACCTAGGCCATCCATCAGCAGTGCTTCTAAATTTATTTCCCAGTGACTAAGAAGAATGTGGAAGAGTGTCAGACCTTGTTTTGATCTACGTCAAACTTTCATAAACATCCCTCCTTTTGACAGCAGTTCTCCTCTGCGAGATCTTCCTAGGCTGAATCCATTAAAGGAGATTTCACTGACATTGTGGTGTTGGATGGGGCTAATTTAAATGCTTTGCTGAAGTCCAAGGACACTGTGTTTACTCAGAGAACAACATTCCTTTCTGGCACTCACGGACATTATTAAGGTGCTGGATGTGCGGTGTGAGTTACATCACAATAGAAGGAGATGATCCCACCCATCACACACTGGTGAGTCCATACACTGGGTGAGATAAAGCTGAGCAAGAGCTTCAACCTCTCTCCCAATTATCACAGAATCCCAGAACAGTTTGGGTGGGAAGGAACCTTAAAGATCATCTCGTTCCCACCCCCTGCAGTGGAGGGGCAGAGCTGGCATTTCCTGGGCCACATCTGCCCAAAGGAAAGTCTTTTAGGGATCATTTTCCAGGATCTTGGAGCCATGTCTCCCACTTCACCTTCCTCTGTTCCGCCCCATGCCCCTGGCACAGCAGCTCACCCCTCAGGGATGGTTCCTGACACAAGCTCCTGCTCCCCTGGCACAGAGCAGGGGGATGTCTGTGTTGGGGGGGTTCATCAGGTGCCCCCCAGCCCTGACCTGTCACCACCAGCCCCCCTTGGCAAGAGGCCACAGCGTTGCTCCTTCACCAGGCACTGCCCTGGGGGGGGGGGGGGGGGGCCTGGGGCTGCAGGAACGCCCTGGCCTGGGCAGACCAATGTGGATGACCCCGGGGTCATCCACAGCCCTACAGCCATCAGGGGAGAGCAATGGCCCCGATCCCACCAGTGCAGGACACCCAGCACAGCCTGGGCAGCACAGCCAACCCTTCAGAGGCACCCCTGGGCAGTGACAGCCCCCAGACACCAACAGCCTCATGAATTTGGATACCACCAGGTGGGGACATCAGTCTGGGCAGTGATGTCCCCATGGATGAGGGCACCTTCCTGAGGGGTGACACCTCCCTGCCCAGTCACATCCCCCAGCCACTCTGCTGTGCTCCATGTCCAAGCCATCAAGGACCCTCTGGTGACTCCAGCCAGTGACAATGTACTGCATGAGAAGGTGCTGCTCAAAGAGACTCTGAGGCACTTGGATTGCTCCCCAGGGGCCATGAGGATCAACCAGGATGATCCCAGCAGTGTCCCCATGCCCGTGGACCATGGTGGCACCTGTGGCACCAACCCCCAGCACAAGATCACCTCGCTCTTGATGCCCAAGAGGATGCCCAGAACTGCCAGGAGATCTCCACAATTGTAAAGGTTCAAGTGGGCAGAACTTCTCTTGGATATACTCCCCCTGCTTTGAACACCAGATTCCACATGAAGAACCAGATGCTAAACATTCCCGAAAAAGTTCATTTTCTACACAAAGTCTCAAACTCCAACAGCTCACAGCACAGAACTGCATTGCCTTTGGCCTTGATGTGACAAAACCCTGTTCTTGTTGTCCACAGTTGTCTTCTCATGGAATGGGGAGCAGAGAAAAACTCTCCAGCGTGAGGCAGAACTGCAAAGTTTACACACAGAACAGAACAGAGGCACAGAAATTGCCCTATCACTGCTTCCAGGGTGATGCACTTGCTCCTTCCCTCAGGAGGTTTTTTTTGATTATTTGGTTTTATATCAATTTATAGCACTTTCAGCAATGTTACCTTCCAATGGATGAGTCCTCAGAATTAGGTGATGACCTTCGGTAACAAGAGTTTTAGTTTAAATGGCAAATGTTTTTATTCACCTCCTGGTTTTTGCAGATGCTCCATGTTTTTCAAGACTCCCAGAATCCTTGAGTGGTTTGTGTTGGAAGGGATCTCAAAGACCATCTAGTTCCTGCCCCGCTGCCATGGGCAGGGACAGCTGCAATATCCCTGCAAGTCCAGGAGATAAAAAATTGCATCAAAAATGAAAGTTGGTTTTCTCATACAGGGAGATACTTGGTAGTTCCTGGGAGAAGGTCTCAGGATTATCTTTAAAATCATGAGATTTGCAATGAAATCATGGGCGGTAGTGACTTCACCTTTCTGCCTGGGTAGGACGTTGTGTTTCATATCCTAAAGGTACAACAGTAAAATATTTCCAAAAAGAAAATAAATGTAATGTATTCATAATTGCTAATGTGATTGAGAATGTGCATTTAAGAAATGTAATGGCATAAACCTGGAGAAATCTAATTCTGAAAGGAAGCTGTCTAAATTTAGAGTGATGTAGTACTAATTAATCCATTTAGCATTCCATGCTGGTTTCAGCCCCAGGAATGACTAAACAGAGGACTACCCCCAGCTTAGGAGGGGTAAGGAAAATGAAAGAAGTTATATATATATATATATATATATATATATATATGTATGTATGTATGTATGTATGGGGTTTTTCTCTGTCAAGTCAAAACAGATCATCTCTGATCATCTCTGTGACAGAGGTATTTTTTCCAGGTTGATTTGCACTCACTGGGTTAGATGGAAATGCTTTCTAGCAAAGTGAGGGCTAAACTTGTTGGTTTTCATGCAAGTAAAAGCCCTGTCTACTTCAGTCAGGGGGTTATTTTCATCAGACCATCAAGACAGAGCCCTGAAATTATCAGTGGTATTAAGATTTATGCATACTCTGTGGTGGTGTGTATATATACATCTATCTATATATACACATGTAAAATCCAGGGACTAGCAAAAATCTGCTAGAATCAAGCCAAGACAAACACTTCCATCAGTGAAGTAAGTTTGGGATGGAGATCTCCAGTTACCTCCTCAAAACCTTTTTGTGGTCCCTATAATACATATGGGAGAGCATCACATCAAGGCTTCAAGGGTGAGATGAGATTTTTCCCTGCAAAGGTTGGGTCACTGCCCCAGTCTCCAGGCCTAGAAAGGCATTGCCTGAGTTTTCGTTTCCCAGAGGAGAGAGGCAGTGGATTCACACAGAATCCCACAATGGTTTGGGTTAGAAGGGACCTTAAGGCTCATCTTGTTCCAACCCTCCTGCGATGGGCAGGGACACCTTCCACTATCCCAGCTTGCTCCAAGCCCTGTCCAACCTGGCCTTGGACACTTCCAGGGATGAGGCAGCCACAGCTTCTCTGGGCAACCTGTGCCAGGGCCTCACCACCCTCACAACCAACAATTCCAGCTCTTACTCAAACACAGCTTCGTTCTCCATGAGGGTTGCAGTGAAAAGGGAGGAATTGATAGGATTGAAGACTAAAGCATCTTTTGAGCATCTTGTCACAGAGAACAGGGACTGTGGAGACCCCAGAGACAGAACTGTCACCTGAATTAAAAGCATTTGGTGTCAAGGGACATTACCCTGAGGTATTGGAGACAAGGGAATTTTTCTTCCTGTGTTGCTCAGACATCTATAGCTGTGGGACCCTGCTCCAGGTGCACAGAAGGAAGGGGTGAACAGCAATCATGCTACACCTGAGCTGTCACAGGCCATGAAATACACTCCATTTGGGGTCTGAGCAAACACTTCCTGTGAAAATATCCACTGAAAGTCCCAGGACTGGGACCATATCAGACAGTGTAACAGGGAGGTCTCCTGAGATGCTCCCTTGGGAATGGCCCTGTTAGACTCTAAAAAGAAAAAGGCTTCTAAAACCAGAATATAATACATATATATACATATATATATCTGTATACACACAGCCATATCACTTTGTTTATATAAATAAGGTATTTTTTTCACATTAAGCCCTTACTTCAAACCCAGCTTGGCCTTTATAGCACCTTATAGGTGCTATAAAGTGATGTGCCAAGATTGGCTGAGCTCTGTTGTGCTGCTGCAGCTCAGGAATTCACTATTGCACCTTCCACGTGGACACGAAGTCATAGGGAAAAGGGAGCATCAACTAATGCAGCTTCTCTTGCACGGATTCACTGGAATTACGTAATTACTTTCTTCAAGCTAAAAGTATTTTGAGTGTTTGATTGCCAGTGCTACATAACAATCTGGAGTAATTATATAATTAGCAAGAAATTGCAGCTCCCATTAGGTACTTAGAACAAGTCAAATTTAGGTTTGATTTTTTAAAAAGGTGGGAAGTTGTGCACATGTGGGTTTTTGCATAACGACATGACCTCGAAGAAGTGAGGGAGTCGATTTATTTTCCCTAAATGAACATTTCAGTATTCATTTAGAAAATAGATCAAGTAAGACTTGCTTGAGAAGATTGAGGAATGTAGTGAAACTGGTGTTTAAAAAGTTCATTGGGATTGTTTCCAGTTGTCACCAGAAAGCTTGCCAGGATAGGTAATATTGGATTTCAGTAACCCTCTGGATGGAAAAAGAATTGGATTAGCTCCAGGGATAGTCTTGCTGGGGAGAAGACCCAGGCTTGGTTTTGAAAGGACCTTAAGGATCACCTAATTCCAACTCCTGTTGGAGATGGGAGAAGAAATCAGATCTGACACCCAGATCATGGTTCCTCTGCTCCGTTGGGAGCTGCCCTCTGACACCACGGTGTTATCTGGTACTTTATATCCAGGATTGAAAAAAAGGGCTATCGCAGCCGTGCCATATTGCTGATCCTGTTGTTTAAGTGATCAACACTGCCTTCATTAAAGCCATTGGAGCCCTGCCATAAAAATCAGCCAAATTTCCTCCCGGAGTGAGCTCCTGACTCTCCCAATGATAAACAATTTTATACAAAAAACCAGTGTAAAAACAGAAAAAATGCCTGTGCATTTTCCACCCAGATGTGCAAAATGAAGATCCTGCCTAACTAACGTCTTTTAAAGTCTTGAGCGAGGCCCAGGAGATATAATTGATTTGGATTTTTTAAAAGCCAGTGCCAATTTCATCAGAAAGACGCCTTGTGCAGCTAAAACCCACCGGGAGCCGGCATGAAATAATGGAATGGTTAAGTAACTTATTATGGACAGCAAGGAGAATTTGTAGCAGAAACTGTCGGCATGTCATTGCCGTGCCAGGGCAGAGAAATCAGTTCTAAAACTGATTTTGTTTGGTGGTGATACAAAAAAAGCAAAGGTGCCAGACAAGGGGAGATGGGGCAAATGGAATATTCCTGTTGCAACATCGAGCCGCTGGATGGAGAGAGAGCGGGAAAACAATGGGAGAGGGGGGGAAATGGCTCAAAGAGCTGCGCGTGAGACTGAAAATATGCTGCAAACTTTGGAAGCTCTGTTGTCACGTGGAAAAGTAATTTAATAGCGAGGCAGACAGAGAGATGAGGCTCAGCTAAATGGAGGGCTGAGCAAACCTCATTGATTTCCAAAGAAGGTAGCAGTGGATGGGGAGAGATCCTGGACAGGGACTACAGAAATATGGAGCGCAGCGATGGGGATGAAAGCAGAAAGTACCATTCATGGGGCTTATAAACAACCTCCAGCAGCGGGATCATGTCCGACCAGGACTGGGGTACCTGGGGTGGGAGCTGTCGCTGCTGCACACAGACTTTCCAGCTGCCTCCTAGACAGACAAAAACCAGGGGGGGAAAAAAGCAATAAACGATAACAAGGACAAGGAATTTGATGGTGGGGATGGTAAAGCAGCGAATGGGTTTTGGAGATAACCGGTGTCACGCCGTAGCGGATGTAAATCCCTACGGTGGGGTCTGGCCGTTTACACCGCCGAGGATCCAGCCCTTTGTTCCCCGCAGACTCCGGGATTAGGGAAAATGAAAAGGATAAAGAACAGACCTCATGAAGCTGCGATTCACTCGAACGTTAATGTATGCGCATAAAAGGAGCGGCCACCCGGGCCAGGCTGCGGAGAGAAAAGATGCGAAGGTCATTCAGGAGCAGATGTCACCTTAGCAGAAAACAAAGCAGTAAAATGAACAAGCCTCAATGGACCAAATGCCTTTTCAGGCGGGCTCCAGAATTCGTGTTCCAGTAACAGAAATAAATGTAACAGGGGGAAATGTGCGTGTTTGTTTCTTTCTCTCGCGGCAACACAATCACATCCCCGCGTCTGTGCAGGAGCTACTTGAAATAAAGCTACAACAACGCTTATCTCTTATCAGCACTCGGGATTTGCAATAATGAAAAGATTTGCATAACAAATGCTCCTTCTCCTTCTTCTGGTTGGGATGGAAGTATTAATTTCCCCTACTTTTCTGCTGTATTTTTAAAAAAATCTATCCACCTTAGATACGAAAATACAATCTCTTCTTCTTTTTAACCGCTACCTAAGCCCTTCTCTGTGCTGATTTCTCCTGCTGCAGTTTAGGGATGGAAAGAAATACATTTTTGCCCTCATTTCTATCCTTACAGGCTCCTTATGTCTTCTATGCACTTGCAGAGAAAATGAAGACAAAAGGCCTCGTTCATGCCTTGCGTGGCTCCGTTTTACACCCGTGTCACTATGCTCCTGAGCCAGAGAAGGATCTGCCCCATGTAGTCAATTAATTATGAAGTCAATCAGGAGGTAAATATATGCATTAGCATCAGTGAGGGCTGGGGGGGATCTCTTCTGCTGTATCACAGAGTCTTTATGCACATCAGCCTGCTCTGCCCTTTGATCATTTATGCTGCAGCCGTGCCCCCTCCTGCGTGCGCGTGTTCCATCTCCTGAGCTTTGTGCGGCGAGGGGGAATGCTCAGTGCTGCTCCAGGGGCTGGGAGACAGAAGGATGGAGGGATGGATGGGTGTCCAAAAGTTTCCCAGCCACTGTCCAGCCTCCCCTTGCACCAAGGTGGAAAGAAACGGGCTCAGCAGATATTTGACTCATCCCAACAAGGGTTCTCAGGGACCTTCCCACACACTAATACAAAAACATGGGACAGTGATCCCCTACAGCCAGGACATGGATGAAACATGACGTGAGTTGTGTTAGATCTGGGGAGTTCCCCTGATCCCCTACAGCCAGGACATGTAGGAAACGTGATGTGAGTTGTGTTAGATCTGGGAAGTTCCCCATCCCATCCAAAACTACTCCTGTTGAAGAGGTCAGAGCCATACCAATGCAACAGCCTGAGGTTGTGTCAGGGGAGGTTTAGGTTGGATATTAGGAAAAGGTGCTTCACCCAGAAGGTAGCTGGGCACTGGAAAGGTTCTCCAGAGAAATGGTCACAGGACCAAGGCTGACAGAGCTCAAGGAGCATTTGGATGATACACTGGGGCACATGGTGTGACTCTTGGGGATGGTCCTGTGTAGGACTGGATGATGCTTGTGGGTCACTTCCAACTCTGCAAATTCTGTGATTCTGTGATTGGTTTTTTTCCAAGATGTTAGAAAAAGTTTTCTTCCACTCCCGGAATGGAAGAGGTTTCCTAATATCTAGACTAAACCTTCAGACCCAAATAAAGCCTATTTCTTCCAGTCCTTTTCCTGGGGAACAACCTGTACTCCAGAACAGCCTTTCACAAGTGCATGATCTTCTCATGCCACATCATTGTATGTTTTGTTTGGTAGCAAAAAAACCGCAAGTCTATGTTTTTTCTCCCTTTTCCTTTGTCTTTACTCCTGCAGCTGCAGAAAGTACACAGGACTTTCTGTGTACTCTCCTCCCAAACTCATGAAGGCTGAATTACACGTGTAACTTACTGCAAAATCATAATTTTGCTACCAAATGGGGATTTGTTAGCCAAGCCCCTGACTTTATACCTAAGGGTGATCAAGCTACCTATGGGAATTTTGAGTTGTTTTCCACTCTAAGTCACTCAGGAAGAGCCTCCATGAGTTGTCTCTGGAAGACTGATTAGAATTTGCAGCATGAACATTGTTTCCCAAAATAATCAGACTGTATTCTGCCATCCCCACAAAATCTGAGATAAAGGCCCGTTCCATGTCAGTGTATTACCCATGTGAACATCACTGTGGTAAAGCATCTCTTTCTCCCAAAGAGAGGAAATTAAAAATATTACCATTCTTTCCAGTTCATTGTACTGGAACAGTCCATATTAATGATATCCATAGGTCAGAAAGGAAGAGGGGGATGCTTCCTCGTTCATGGGTATTATGGAGAAAATGTAACAGGCCCTTTATTCATTTCTTTTCCTTCATTTGGGACACTTATGTGTGCCTTCTTTTATTTCAGGGCACTGGGCTTTTTAATTAGGACACAGGCTTTGGAACAAGCACATTTAAGAATTGCTAAAGAAATTAAAGTAAAATGACAAGGAGTTAAAAATGTATATGATTTTCCTGTATCCCTTCCAGATCATTTCGAGATTGTTGGGTCATCAGCATCAATTTTTTTAACTTATAAGAGAAGAAACTTTATTATTTTCCTAGCAGGGTGGTGAGTCTCTGCAACATAACAGATAATTCTCAGGTTTCAAAATTCCACACTTAGTTAAAGTCTAATTTAGTGCAGTATCCAGCCACTGTTGTGCCATGACAACGTCCATGACTGACTTCCACATTCCTAACTGTAATGCAGGAAAGAAAAGTCAGGTATTCCATCTTGGTTCTGGCTGTTTGGTCATTCAAGAAATGATGCCTGTCTTCCTCAATTTCTCCTCTTGACAATGAAGTGCTGAACAAAAAGCAGGAACAAAACCGATCAGCACTGAAAGTTAATCAGCAGGATTCGGCTTTTGTGTCTCACTCACAGGGGAGGAATTACAATGACAGGTGAATTCATCTGGTTTTCCTGCCCAGGGATGGGTGACAAGTGCAGAGAAGTTATGGACAGTCTAAGAATCTTCTTGGAGAGGTCGTCAGAGTAGAATCATAGAATCATTAAGGTTGGAAAAGACCTCCAAGATCGAGTCCAACTGTCAACCCAGTACTTCCAAGCCCACCACTAAACCACATCCCCAAGTGCCACATCCACATGACTCTTGAATACTTCCAGGGATGGTTCCAGTTGTGCAGTCTCAGTCCCTGGATGTGTTCAAGACCCAAGTGGATGAGCAACCTGGTCTAAACCCAGGACTGGCCCTGCTTTGAAGAGGAAGTTGGACCAAAGACTTCCTCAGTCCTCTTCCTACGGTTCAGTAAGACAACACCTTATTGGTAATTTTCCTTCTTTAGCTTGAACCTCTCACACTCAGAACTATTCCCACCTTTAAGCAAGGGTCTCTGGTACTAGTTAATGACCTGGAATATCCCACTTCAATCCCTACTTCAGCTGACTTTCCGACACACTCCGTGTCTCCAGAATCCACCTGCAGAACGGAGGCATCTCTCTGTCTGAAAAAGGCAGCTGTGAGATTAATTCATTAGAGATCAACGGGTCCCAAATTCAGTGGTAATAAGGGCTGTAAAACAGACAAAATACAGGGTGGGAAAGATCTGACAAGATTTTGATATCTGGTCTAGTTGCCTGGATACTCTCCTGGCACAGAAAACACATGAGCCACTGCCACCATCACATGGTGCAAGCTCAGAAGTTGATTCACTTCAAGGCAGGAGGAATAAACAGAAAACCAAATGTCTCCCATGTTTATTTCAGGGCCAGAACATTAGCGGTTATAAACTGCTTGAGACCTTTGTCTTTCACACCCAAGGGTACCTTGGCTGATGCAGAGGTGCAAAATTGTCTTTTTGCCACGAGCCTTTGGTTTGGAGCAGCCTATGGATGCTGTTGTGTTGGGAGCATGATTTTGGAAAGTGAAGTGTGTTAGACAGTCAAGATCTGCAGCCTACTTCCATATGGTCACATTAATTTCTGCAGAGAGGAAGATGATGCACCTCCCACCATCCCTGTGGGGGAGAAGTTGTGCTCCTGCCAAGCAGTTTGCATAGGACAGTAAATCCATGCACTGTCCCCTCCATGAGCAACTTCAGGTGAGGCTACTGAATCCTCCCATCACTTCTCCAAACCCCACAGTGCCAGGGCAACCCCTTGCAAACATCGTAAGAGCCCAGTGAATTTCTTCTTCCTGGGCCACAGCAGAGTGAAACGAGAAAAATAAAGTGAAATAACTTCCCTTTACTGAGAAAGGAGACAAAGTGTAACTGTGGTTCTTAAAGAGCTTGATGTGTTCCAATAGAAGTCTAGAGAATACAAGGATGTCTTTTTAAAGGCATTAAGGGCATTATTATATCGTATCACCAAGAAAAGCAAATGTAGATCAAACTTTAAGACCTTTTGTCCTCTCATGACAAGAAATGGGCCAAATGTTCTGGAGCACCACCATCGTGGTGCTCACTGCCAGCTGTAAGTCAGGGCAAGCTTCTGTCATCCAAGGAGAGACATCAACACTCCATATCGCGTGAAGCTCTCAGGTTTGGATGGATCTCCAACTGGGATTCATTTAAAGTTAGGGAAGTCTTTCAGAAAGTGGGTTATTGGCACAGTGCTTTTACCCTGGCAGTCTGGGACTGTGGGCACTTATCTGTGAAGGAATTTCTTCTTCACCATCTTTTTTCTCACATTTTGTTCCGTTAGGATTTCTCAGTGCAAAGTTTGGTTCCCATCGACTTGGCTCTGAATTTGAAGCTTTGGCTTGGAGGTTTAAAGGTCTTGGATTCACAGCCAATGGAGATGTCCTGACCCAGTCTCACCCTCTTTGTGGCTGTGCAAGAGAGGTCAACAATAGGAATTTGTAACAAAATTGGTCGCTTTATTGGATTTATTGGATGACACCCTGAGCAAGCTGATCTAGCGAGTGGCATCCCTGCCCATGGCAGGGGTATGGAACAAGGTGAGCTTTAAGGTCCCTGCCAACCCAAACCATTCTGTGATTCTATGATTGCAAAGATCCTTTCAGAAGACTTTGTGAAGATGGAGATTGGCTCAAAATTTAAGACCCCACAAAGACAGGCCAACTAATCCCAGCAGAGCAACTGGTTGGCGTGAGCGCCCATAAATATGATGCTGTAGGAAAGATCTTAAACTCCAAAGACTGATCAATTTAATAAGCTTTAAGGGCTATACCTCAAGTGTGAGCTGCCAATCCTCGGGCCCTGCAGCCCCCATTAGATGGAAACATGCTTGTGCTTGGCTGCTCAGCATTACACTTGCAAATGGCCTGTTCTGCTGCTTCACAACATTAGCCCAGCGACAAATGAGCAGGAAAAAACATTTACTCTGCAGCACATTTGCAAAAGGCATTTTATGTGCATTTAACAAACTGCCCGGTGGAAAAACCTACATGCAGGAGCTGCCTGCTGGGTGAGAGATCCAAAAATTGGCAGGAGTTGGAATGAAACCTTTTCTTTGCTCCCTGGAGTCCCCCCATCACTGGGAGTCTTGTTGCTTTTAGATGAACAAGACGGAAGCGATGGATGGATGGATGGAAGGAAGGAAGGAAGGAAGGAAAGGAGGGAGCAAGGGAGGAAGGAAGGAAAACTCATATCAAAACCCAAGTTTCAGCCTCTGAAGTTAAACTCTCATTTGCATTAATTAGTGCAAATTAAATCTTGTTTAAGAAAAAAAAAAAAAGCAAAAGGCAACCACTCCTTCAACAGGTTTACTATTCAAACCAGGAGGAGCTACTCGTCTTAAAGAGTCTGGGTTGTCACTAACAGAGATAGCAATTAATTTTCTGGAAGACTGCATGATAATAAAGCCCAAATCAGTCCTGGCACTTGGTCATGCTGGACAATGAGCTGGTGTTATTAAAAGGCCAATTACCATCAGTTTGTGTTCCAGATGACGGCAAAATGCAGCAGGAACAAGCAACCACTTGGAGAAAGTGGAGAGCACCAGGGAATCCTAACAGTAGGACAAATATATTCTTGCACCACTGTCTTAGTTACAGCCCCCACCCAAGTAATCATTCAGCTGCAAAACCAAAGGTTTTGATTAAAAGGTTTACAGAAACTTTACTGACAAGCGAGGAATTTTGTCCTCACTTACTAATGGCTGCTTTGCTCCTTCCTCTGAAATATTAAGCAGGGGTCAACTTCAATCAGATAAGATAACTCAGATATTCCTAAATTAAAATCCAAAAGAAAATAGAATATTTCCGCTTGACCTCCACCTGGCGGATAAATGAGGACAATAAAATAAATGAAATTTTGTGACAGACTTGATTTGATCTCTCTGTGGGGGAAAAGGAAGACTCCTATCATTGGTTTCAGTAAGAACTGTTATAGAGGTAGCAGTGTGAGTATCAAAGATGTTTTCCAGTTTAAAGAACCCTTTTGGACAGAATGCACTTCCTAAATTCCTTTTATATGGAGAACCCTGTGTTGGCTGGATCCACATCCTTTCAGAGATGTATTCTGAGAAGGAAGAGGCAGTTCTGTCACTTGGTTGGTCTGTATTGGGCGGACATTCCTTATTCTATAGACATTCCCAAAAATCCTGGCTGCACAACATTGGGATCTGCAGCCTCCAGCTGACTCCAAACATTGCAGGTGACTTTTCCTGTCTGTGCTAGAATGGCCCTGGGTAGGTCTGTGCTGCTGATGGCAACAGCCTCCAGAGGAGGTGTCAAGCTTGGCTTGTAACCATTGTAATCATTTATGGTGCCAGCACATCTTTTTCTTATCAGAATTAACTCCAGTGCTCTGGTGAAGCTCTAACTTGAATAATTATAGTCTGTCCTGGAATTTCTCTCTGAGACTTGAATTCAGTTTGGTGCCCTAAGGAAGGGGGTCTTCATCATGGGCACGTGGGATCCCGTCTCATGGCTGTTCATGGATACCTCCCCACCATGAGTGGCCACAGGCTTTCTTTCTAAAGAAAAATCTATCTGGGGAAGGTAGGGAGAGAGCTGTATTTTAGCCCTGAGGTAGCAGTGAATCTTTATGCCTATCTCCATGATCATGGAATCATAGAATCATGGAATCACAGAATATCCTGAGTTGGAAGGAACCCACAAGGATCATCAAAGTCCAACTCCTGGCCCTGCCCAGGACAGCCCCAAGCATCCCACCATGTGCTTGCCATGGTGTATCACACACCACTTGCTGAATCACTCTCACTCCATAAATGCAGGATGAGCTCAAGGTCCAGGAGCTGTGAGAGTGTAGGTGAGAGGACAACCTGAGGACCACGAATGACACCTCCCAGAAACACCAGCAGGATCACTCTGGTGACTACCCCAGGGATGGATGGTCCTTTGGCCTGTGAGCCAGCATCAAAGATACAACCCTGATCTCCCTAACTTAATGCACAGAGTCTTTCAATGCATTTTTTGGATTAATAATCATAAAAGGCTTTGAATAAAGGCACAGCAAAGGTATGAGGTGTGCAAGCACTAGTCATGGAATCATAGAGTGGTTTGGGTTGGAAGAGACCTTAAAGTTCCCCTAATTCCAACCTCCTGCCGTGGGCAGGGACACCTTCCTCTATCACAAGTTGCTCCAAGCCCCATCCAGTCTGGCCTTGACGACACCAAGGATGGTTATTCTCCCAGTTATCTGTTAATTTTATCTTGAATTTTGGTTTGTTGCCATGCCACAAAATCCACAGGCATCTTATTGAGTAGGACACATTCAACTAAGTGCAGCAAAGCTGAGTGGCCCCAGATTTTTTTGAACTTCTTTCCAATGAATGGGGGGAAAAAAGATGCTTCTCTTTTACTTTCTGGTATTTCCAGTCTTCTCATAAACACGGAGCTCTTGTTTTCTTCCCAAGGAAGATATATCCTACAAGAGGCTGTTATACAGAGCAATGAATAACTTCTGATTGTCGCATTTGCCCCCTTAATTGACTGGCAGAGGAAAATAAACATCAGCAACAATAACAGCTCTGTGCTGCCTTTCACTTGAACTTTCCCAAACACTTTGCAATTCTGAGTGAAATGAGCTTCACAGCCTCTCCTGAGGCAGGTGGGGAGGACAGGAGGGAAGGCAGGAGGGAAATAATTTCCTGAGGTTACCCAGCAAATCAAAATGTGGTTTCTTCTCTCTGGACTCACTGTCCCATCCTCCTGCTCTCAGGATGGGACAAGGCATGGAAATCAGGGCTGTGTTTGCTGGCGGCTGGGGGAGACTAAGGAAGGTCTCCCTGATGTGGAAAAGAATCTCAATGCTGAAGGTTCATTCCCTGCTTTTCCCTAATGCTCAAACTGACCTTATAGGAATTCAGTGCTTTGCTTTCCTGTGGAAAAGAGGCATCAACCTGCATTCAATCCTTCTCATCTCCTCTGCATCTTTCTTAAAGCAATGTCCCACTCCAGAAGCAGCACTTCCTGCAGGATGCCCTAAAAAGACATATTTTTCCCCAGAAGCTCTTGCAACGTGCGCAGGCCGGAGACTGCAGGTCCAGGAATCCACAGCCCAGCTGGGCACTGCCCCAGTTTGGGAGACCTCGCTCTGCTGGGCTGAAGGTGTTGTGTTCACTGGGAGAGCTGGGGTAGCTGCCATGCCCAGCACAGAGCAGGGCATCAGCTGCTCCCGGCATGCCAGGGCTCAGCGTGCCGAAAGTGGAGGACGAGCTGCTGCCGCCCTCTGGGAGAGCCGTCAAAACATCTGTGATATTTGGGACCGTTCCAGAACGAGGGAATCAGAAGTGGATCCTGGAAATCTGCCTATTATCCTAATGAGGATGTTTCCGTGTCGTGGCAGACCATTCGCACACGAGACGGGGAGGCTGGAGCAGGGGGAGAGGTTGGTCCAAGTGACCTTCTGCTTTCCCAAAGGGTGGCCCAGCACAGGGGCATTCCTGCCATTCCCGGAAGGATCAGTTACCGGTTTCTGTCGTGTGTTATTGCCTGTGTAACTTCAGGTCCCAGGAGTATTTTCCCATTAGGAAAAGGAAAGGAAACAAAAAAAAAAAAATCAAAGCTTTGCACGGGCTTTTAAGCAAACAAAATGTGGAACATGTGTGCACACAAGATTTCACACCCACGCACAATTTCCCTTCTAACGTCGCAAATGGCTCGTGCGCGAGGACCTGGCATAGTGCGACGGCCCAGCATTGCAGGGAGAAACGGGAAAAACAGGGGGAAATCAGAGAAAAAAAGATGGAAAAATTTCAGTTACTATTTCGTCATGTCAATTTTCAGCAGTAAAACCCAACCCCGGCCCTGTTTTAGCTGATGTTTGATCAGGTTGAAAACCCGTCGGCGTTCCCTTCCCGCGCGCTGCCAGGGGGGTGCTGTAAAGCAAATGAAAATTTGGAATAATAATAATAATAACACATCTGGGATGGCACAGTGGGTTTATTTAGCATTTATTGCCATCAGTCACTCCGGGTTTGTTAAAGCCTTTGGGACTTCCAGAAGGATAAGGAGGACTTAGAGTTGCAATCATAACCTGACTTGGAGGAAGATTCTGGATTGTGATTAAAAGCTATCGAAGACTTTAGGAATGACAACGGAGAATAAAAGTCCTTCTACTCCCAGGATTTTGGGAGAATAAATAAAAAATAAATGAAACCCACCATTTCTCTGTGCTTCGGAACCTTTTCTGAATCCTAAAAATATTCCACTGCAATGGTGGTTTATTCCCATGGTCTTTTTTGTCAGTGAAGTTTCTCCACTGAATTATACACAGAATCTGGAGAAAATATGAGATATTAGGAAGCAAATCTTCACTATGAGGGTGGTGGAACAGGTTGCCCAGAGAAGCTATGGCTATTCAATCTCTGGAAATGTTCCAGGCTAGGTTAGATGGGGCCTGGAGCAACCTGGGATAGTGGAAGGTGCTGGGATTGGGACGAGTTGATCTCTAAGGTGTCTTCCAACCCCAACCATTCTGGAATTCCAGGAAAATTACTTCAAGGCAAACCCACCTGCAGAAAACAATCTAAAATGTGTCCGGACCAGAAATCACATGTGCAGCATCACTCTTATCTTCTCAAAGCCAATTCCTATGACATTCATTGAGTGTCCAAGTGCCTCCTCCCCAAAGCATTGGAAACACAACTGTGGAACACGTGCTCTGCTTCATTAAAAATTATGCTAATAGGAGACATCATTTAAATTGCTAATAGGGTCTGCTGTTTCTAGTAAGACATGACAAACTGTCTGGAAGGAAATTTTTTGCATTTTTAAAGATCCCCTTTTTATTCCCAAAGGGAAGTGAGTTGTTTCAGAGGGGAAAATATATATATGTATTTATGTATACACACGGGCACGCACACAAACACACACAGACAAATACGTTTCTTTTCCTCCCTGAAATCAAGTGCTACAAAACAGCTTTTCTTTCGGGGCTCAGTGCACCAGGTTGAGTCCGTTTTAGCCACGGTGGTTTTGGGAAGGGGGTGTTTTGGTGATGCTGGAGCAGGAGCTGCCGGGAGGGAGTCGCTTCATCGCCCCGACCACCTCCCCGCGCGCCGCACACACCAACTCCTGCCGCAGATTAGCAGCTGCTCTTTGCAAGGCATGCTGATTAGCAGCAGGCAGGGGAGGGAAAAGCCACAGGGATGGATAAAAGATGAAGCCAGAAGAGCAACCAGGACTTCTGCTCCCTCCTGGGAGTGGATTGTCTTGGAATAAGTTATTTTTATAATGCCTCTGCTGTGTCTTCACTAGGCAGGATGCTCGTCTATCCCGTGCTTGGACATAGTTTTGAGGTGCTTGCATCTCACCAAGAGATATTTGCTCCACTCAGCAATCATTAGAGGGAGAACCTGACCTCTGGAAGCGCTCAGGGAAGCCATCCTGAAGTGATGGTGCGTCTGGATTGTGCCAGCGGGAGGGGGGACAGATGGCAGCACAGCCACTGGGGACACCCCCCGTAACACCACCAATCTGCCAGAGGGAAAGGGCTTCCAAGAGGGAGCAAAAGAGGACAGAGAAGCATTGAGAGGTGAAGCCAGGAGATAATGTCAGCTGAGGACCACTGGCAGGCACAGGCGGCTGCCAGGGGACCACAGCTGAGTTTCTCCAAGGGATCTGGGCATCTTCCACAAACTTTCCAGCTGGGAGCATCCCCATGTGGTGTTCCAGTGCTGACATCAGTGACCAGACAAAATATGCTGTTTGCATCCACAGAATAGTAACTTTTTTTTGTCAAAACCTGAATCAGCTTTTCCCCCATACCTGGGTCAGGCTCCCCAGCAGCAGCTCACAAATAGACACAGCTTAAATGCTGCTGTTGGTTGTCACTTCATAATTTCAGTGGTTATTAATAAATTTAAGCTGTGATAGGGTTGTCACTTCATAATTTCAGTGGTTATTAATAAATTTAAGCTGTGATAGGGATAGCCATGAATTAATTTTTAATTTCAGATGGCTTTCTCTTAAAGGCATTTGTGTTGAATGTGTCAGGATCTGTGATTGCTCCTTTTAATCCTTCAGATTTATCTGTTTAAATTTACAGCTACATAATAAAAGCAGAAACAACCTAAATATGTGGGTTTTCCCCGTGCTTCAAACATTCCATGAAGGTCTGGAAAATGAACCTTAGCCCAGATAACTTCACTTTCTGGCTGTTTGGGGTTTCTATGGGGATTTCAGCAGAAATGGGTGCAGAGAGATTCACCACTGCCCTGAGCTGATCCAATTGGGCAGGGAGCCTGGCTATGGATGTGCCAGCACTGCCAGAGGAGGTGACTGTGTCCCACTTCTACCCAGGCTGCCACATCCCCTGGAGCTGATCTTATCTCAGGAGTGCAGGCAAAGTGAAGATCCTGCACTCAGACACTAAATCCCTTGGTTTCTACTCCAGTCTCAGTTCTAACATGAGCTCCCATCCATTCCCTCACTCTGCTCTGTCCCTCTCTCAGTCCTGGTACAATATATATTATTTGCAATATGACAACCACAGGGCTGAGGTTGTCTGTTATTTTATGTTACCTAAACCACTGCTTGGCCTTTCCACCTTGATATATTCACCATTCCTTTTTGCTTTCCTCATTTAGTGTCCTTACTCAACACTCCAAGGTCCACAGACAAGAGTCACAATAACAAATATGTACATGTGTCATGGGAAAAAAAAAAAACAAACAAAAAAACCCCAGCAAAACAACAGACCCAAACCCAAGGAAACCCAGCAGGCAATAAACCTGTGCTGCACTTAGCAGTGAAGGACATCCTGGCTCATTTTGCCTCTGATGGAATATGATTACGTCTGGCATACGATGGGCAGAAAAGCTGCCCGACAACCAGGCAACCACTAAATTAAATTTCAAGACTCCAACTGCAACTTTCTCACAGCACAGCTTTGGAAAACACAGATCAAGCCCATGATAAAATAAATCCACACTAGCACTGGAAAATGGCTGCTCTAAAGACAGGCTGTGATGCCAGGACATTCGTCCTGGTAAAATAAACAGTGCCAGGGTCTGTTCTTTGCCTCCAGCATGGCTGAGGTGATGTGGCCACACCCAAACTGCCCCTAAACAGGGTGGTTTCACCCAGAGAAACTGTCAAGAACAATCTGTGCTAATCCAGGTTTGGGGACTATTCCATGGAGTCATCAAATCACAAAATGGTTTAGGTTGGAAGGGACCTTTAAAGGTCATCTAGCCCAAATCCCCTGTCATGAGCAGGGTCATCTTCAGGGCTCCTTAGCTCAGCACTGCTTATCCCAGGTCAAAACCATTCCAGGGTCCTGCTGTCAGTGACTGCTGGGCTCCAAAAGACTTTAAATGCACTCATTCTGACAGACTCTACTGTGAGATGAATGTTGGTCCCCAAGGATGGGAAGTTTGGATCTTGCTTTCAGTGAGGAGGAAGACAGTGGAAACAGAACTTGGAGAAGGTGATCCTTGAATATCAACCAGCTTTCCTGGGTTCCTCATCCCCCCAGAGCATTATCCCATGTGACTCCAGCAAGCAGATCCCTGAAGAGGACAAAGTTTTCTCTCCTAAAGCCCAGCATCGCGAGCTTGCTGTGTACCCTCCCTGCTGCCCTGAGGATCTGGAACTCCACTATTTCATGGTCACTGCAGCCCAGGCTGCCCTTGAACTTCACATTCCCCACCAGCCCCTCTGTGTTGGTGAGAACAAGGTCCAGCATGGCACTTCTCCTCCTTGGCTCCTCTGTCACTTGGAGAAGAAAATTGTCATCAACACATTACAGAAACCCCCTGGATTGTCTGTACCCAGCTGTGTTGTCCACCCAACAGATATTGGGGTGGTTAAAACCTCCCATGAGGACCAGGGCTTGTGAACATGAGGCTGTTCTTGTCTATGAAGGGGCTCATCCCCTCGATCTTCCTGTTTGGACAACCTGTGGCATCTCCCCACTATGTCACCTGTCCCTGCCCTTCCTTTAGTCCTGACTCCTGTGCTCTCCGTTGGCTCCTCATCCATCTCCAAGTAGAACTCTTTGACAGAGAGGAACAACACCACCTGCTTGTCTCCCCTGCCTGCCCTTCCTAAAGAGCCTGTATCCCTCCATTCCATCACTCCAGTCACAGGAGCCATCCCACCCCATCCATGATGCCAGTAAGATTTTAGACCATCAGGTGTGTGCACATCTCTAACTCCTCTTTTTTATTCCCCATAGCACTGAAGTTGGACCCCCAAAGAAGCTGATTTCCTGCCTGGAGTGGCTGGAATTCCTTTGTGCTGCTCTTCAGGTGTTCTCCTGCTGACCTATGATCCCTCTCCAGGCATCCCTTGCTGCCCCTGGCATCAAACTGGTAGGAGTGGGCTGGATCCAGGTTGCTCCCATGTAAGTTATACATTAATGTTGGTGTGGATAACATGATACACACTTCAGTAAACAGGTGAGATTACTTTGCCACATTTTCAGGGAATTTATTGAAGAAATATTTCTTTTAATATGAAGAGAATGTTCAGGACGATCTTGTAGCCTGTGTTTCTCATGAGAGAAAAGTGAAGTGTCAGAACTACCTTCAAGGTTCACAACAGGAACATTGTTTAGATGGGAACACAGTGTTCAGCCCTATAAGAAAGGTCATTAAGATCCTCTGCTGCACCCAGAGGTGGAATAAAACAACCCAATAATTCCAGATGGGGATGGTACTTGGAGTTTTGTAAGAATGAGCTTGAAAGGATTGCATCAACTTCAGATTTATTTCAGACTTCTTTTAGATGTTGGATTGTACCAGCAGAAAGTTTATACCAAGAGCAGGTCCCCAAAGAGGGGTTCCATCCTTTAAAAAAAAATCTAATGCAGTCCTTTAAGAAGGTTTTTAAAGTCACTGGTAGATGTGCAACTTCTCAGCTCCTGTTCTCTTCTGATTTGCTGTACTGATATTTGGGATGTGTTTGAAGTATAAGACAGGACAAGGGGAAATGGCTTTAGATGGAAAGGGCAGAGATTTTAGATTTAGATATTAGGAAAAAATTCTTCCCTGTGAGGATGGTGAGGCCCTGGCACAGGTTGCCTAGAGAAACTGTGGCTGCCCCATCCCTGGAAGTGTCCAAGGCCAGGTTGGACAGGGCTTGGAGCAACCTGGGATAGTGGAAGGTGTCCCTGCCTGTGGCAGGACGTTGGAACAAGATGATCTTTAAGGTCCCTTCTGACCCAAACCATTCTATGATTCTATGATTCCATGATTCCATAGCTTACAGAGAGCCTACAGTGACATGGAAAGTGCATTGGAGAATCATAGAACAGCTTGGGTTGAAAACTCCCTGCCACGGGCAGGAACATCTTAAACTAGACCAGGTTGCTCCAAGCCCCATCCAACATCACCTTAAATGTTTCCAGGGATGGAGCATCTACCACCTCTCTGGGCAACCTGTGCCAGGGCCTCCCCACCCTCACAGCCAACAATTCCTTCCCAATATCCCATCTGTCCCTGCCCTCTGGCAGTGGGAAGCCATTCCCCCTTGTCCTGTCTCTCTAGGTCCTTGTCCCAAGTCCCTCTGCAGCTCTCCTGGAGCCCCTTTAGGCACTGGGAGGGGTTCTCAGGTCTCCCTAGAACCTTCTCTTCTCCAGTTGAACCCCCCCCCAGCTCTCCCAGCCTGTCTCCAGAGCAGAGGGGCTCCAGCCCTTGGAGCATCTCCATGGCCTCCTCTTAACTCACTCCAACTGATCTGTGTCTTTTCTGTGCTGAGGACCCCAGAGCTGAACTCAGTACTCCAGGTGGGTTTTTAGGAGAGCAGAGTAGAATGGAGAGAAGAACAACAATTAACAAGCCTTTAAGATGGGGATGAGGAGCCTGAACCTGATATGATCCACTATAAACCACCTCTGTGGGATTTTAAGCAAAACAGACACAGTGGAAAACATCTTTGTGCTTTCTGAGTATGGGACAGCACTTGTGGATGCAAATCAGAACTTGTTGAGACCAAGGGACAGCAGCAGTGATCCATACAAGAGTCCTCAGCATTTTTCCATGTTTCTTCCTCCAAAAATAACCCACAGCACACCACGAGGGCTCACCAGCTGCATCCACACTCAGCCAACCAGGAGTTGCAGCTCCTTGAGAGGTGAAGGGTTATGTGATATCTCTTGTCCCCAGCCTAGATTTGCCAAGGAGACCGTGGAATAGCCAGTTTTAACCGGATCCATAAAGATCTCAGTGCGGCTATGTGGGATCATCCACTTCAGCAGCAATGGGAGGATCTTGGTCTGTCAAGGCTTCACCAGAGTCATCAACCTGTCCAGGGTTGGCTACTTGCCACCTCTCTGGCCAAAACTCAGTCTTGGGTAAAACAAGAGAAGCATCAGCTGGAGCTGTTTGCTAATGGGGTGTGCAGTAATCACAGAATCATGGAATGGTTTGGGTTGGAAAGGACCTTAAAGCTCGTCTCATTCCAACCCCCCTGCCATGGGCAGGGGCAGCTTCCACTACGCCAGGTTTAAATTTAAATGAGGGTCAGTGAAAACGTGGCTGCCTTTCAGCCTTCTTCAAGACCTTATTATGTGTTACAGAATGTCCCTGCCTGATCATCTGCAAGGAAATTCAGCCACAGATGAGGAGCACTTGGGGACATCACCCTCTGAAATTCAGCACAGGACTGAAGGATGTAGAGGCTGGCACTGGCCCTCAACCCAACCCAGCAGCTGGAGACACATACAGTGTAGAAATCCTTTTTTACGTGTCATGAGGATAGAGAGTGTTGCTGGGATGTCCTCTGAGGAGGCAAGAAATCCCCTATATTGGATAGGTTCAGGATGTCCAGAGGTGGGAGTCAAAAGTTGGCCTTAATGGTCTCAGAGGTCTTTTCCAACCTGGTTGATTCTGTGAGTTTGTGATTCTGTGAGTCAGCAGATCAGGAGCTTCCAAAAGCTGGTGCTCTCCTCTTGGAACTCTCTTCCTCTTCCCTCAAAATTACATTTTTTGAATACATTCCTAAGAAGGATGTCAATGTTCACCTGTAGAGCTCTTCCTTTTATCCCCAGAAGTGATGGAGCAGCTCCCATTCAGAAGCAGACTGAAGCTCATGTATTATATTAATGGGTCAACATAGGAATCTGAATGGTATTAGCTAAAAAAATGTGAAATTTGGGTCTAGACAGAGCAATCCTGACATATCCATGTCTCTATGGATGGCTGACTTAGGCTTTGTTTGACTATGTTTATTTTCAGAGCCTGTCAGAAATGCTTGAAGGCATATTTGCAAAGGCATTGTAAAAGGAAAGAAACAAAAAAAAAATATGTATAATTCTATATAATTTGTCAACCAGTATTCTAGGCTTTTTCTACCAAAGAAAAAAAAAAAAAAAGGATTGATTTAGGAGGTTTTTCAAATGCAGGTTCCCTCTCTCTTTTTCCCCAGTCTCTTCACTGAAGAATAAATTTCTACCGAAACAAGTATTTTCCGCGGAAAAGTCAGTCAGGACACACGTTTCTTACTCCAGTCCAGTGTTTGTGGCTAAAACATGACCAGGAGAGGATATAAATTTACACATTTGAGGTTATCCCACTATGGACACCTCTATATCATGAGGGGGGCTGGGGAAAAAGTATTTCCCACCCAGTTTATTGAGAGCATTGCATGGCGAGGAAATACATTGACAGATTCATTTCTCAAGGAGAACAAAAGACTGAATTTAGGGCCACACTCTCATGGCTATTTTTGGTGCTTGAACTTGCTGTCACAGCAATCTGGGCATTTTGGGATGAGAAAACTAGGAGTAGCTGAGAGAACCCTCCCTCCATGGCTCCCAAGCTGCAAAAGGGCAGAGAAGTGGCCTTAAATACTATATTTTTCTTCGTATATCCGTCCACTCTCCCAACAGCCTTCAGTCCTCAGGAGCTCTGGACCATGTTGGACCAGTGTAGGGCACGAGCTGGTGTCCAGGTGAGGATGGGAAATGAGACACAGCACAGGGATTGTTCTTGAGGATGAGGAGGGTGAGTCCAGGCTGCCTGACTAACCCCAGGCATGTGTGGCACGTGGCACTGCTCATCCTTAGCTCCAAGTGCTCTCCTGGCTTCCGTTTTTGTTGGATGTCCCGCTAATCCTTCCTCCCGATACTCCTCCTAATCTCTCCAAGCCTTTCCCCTGTTGGTTGGCACCTTTTAATCCTATTATTGAGATTTCTATTTTAAAAGTTTGGCTGAATGATGCTCCAAGTGTTTCACCTGTTCCTGAGGTTTGCTGAGGAAATCGCCGACCTCTCGGCAGCTCCGGCTGTGCTCACTTGGGATGGTGCATTGAAATATTATTTCCTAAATCCACAGCTCTTCTTCAGCCCTTTCCCAGCACAGTCACCCACAGGGTTTGTCCTTAGAGACCTCTGAACCAATGGGCAAATCAGGGAAGGATTTGATACTGCACAGTCATTTTAAGCCTGGTTTACATTGTTGTTGAGATAGGAAAGAATTAATTATAAATAAAAATCACTGATCTCAAAATGCGTCTTGAACTGTTAATACTTTTGGGTTAAACACAAATTTTTTGGCTTAGCCCAATTGCCATTGCATCAGCCTTCCCCCAGAAATCAAAGGGGTCTGGCTAAAGCTCACATCTGTGGTGGTGCGGGTTGCATGGAGGTGAAAATGGGGTGATTCTCATCTGAAAAGCAACCTCCAAATCTCACCTTTTCCTGCAGGCTGTCTAGGATGAGTCATGAGACAGAAAACCAGGAGATCTGGCCCACAGCTTCTGGCTTAAACCCAGATTTGGGCACCTCTCACTGTTCTGTTCACTGTCTGAGAAGTTTGGGATCATTTATTCACTTACTGAATAACACACAGGTACTTGTGAAGGTCTGTGTAGGCACAAATCTCACTTAGGCTGGTTTGAGGACATGAAGTTTGGCCTCCTCTAAACCAGCCACTTCTCTTTGACACACTTGATGATGAATAATTCTCAAGCCCCAAAATTTCATTAAAAAAAAAAAAAGAAATCCATATTTGAAGACAAAAGGATTCAAGTGAAAGGAAATGCTGTCATGTCCCCTGCAAATTCCCTCCCAAAAAGTCACAAGTTCCTCCCAGCTCTGACTGCAACAGAAGTAAAACATCAACTGCTTGAATTGCCCTGTGTGTTTTTCAGCCAACAACTGATTTCCCATGTAGAAATAAACCCCAAAATACTCACCCAAATTTTCCTCCCATGTTGGATAATTTTCTGCTGACATTGCTTACTTTTTCAGATTAGTGATACTGAAAATAGTAAAACTTCTAATCACATAATCCAGACAAGACAGGTTTCAGCTCCTCTCACTACAGATTTACCTTCTGGTCTCTCATTAGAACCTGAATTTTAACTAGTTCGTTTGCAGGAAGATGATTTCCTGCTTCAAACACTTGGTTTGATGCTTATTTGGGCTCACAGTGGTGTTTTCTCATTATCTGAATCCTCCTTCATGTAAATAAACTGACCTGTTGTTGGGAATTTCTTCCAAGAGAATTTCTTCCTAAAGCAACACCAAAGTTTTTCCAATATAACACAAACCAGAGCAAACTTGGGTGAACACACCTGATGTGACTTCATCCAGCCCTGCCCTGTCAGAGCCTGTGCCATTCCCGGGCATCCCATATCCATAACCCGGCACCATTCCTCTCCCACTGCTGGAAAGCCAAAGCAAAGAGGGAAACTTTGTCCTTCAAGTGTGACCATCACCTGCAAATCTCTTCAAATGCCTCCAGGAGCCAGGAACCTTCCATGCATGAGCTGTCCCTCCATGCAGAGCCAGGCAGCTTAAAAATAGGCTGAATATATTAGTGGTCAAATCAGGTTATAAATATTAAACTTCCCGTGCTGCCTGCTGGCACTTTCAGTTCAGTTGAACCAGCTCAGCATAGCAGGGGGGTCTTCATTTGCAGGTCTGTGCTCCACAGTGCCACAGCTCAGCTGTGGGATGGCAGGATCCCAGTCCAACTCCCAGAGCTGATTTCGGAAATTTTTTTCTCCTATTTGTGGCGTCATCAGACATTAGAAGAAAAGAGAGAGCAGGAGCACTCTGTCCACTAATGAGCTCCTTCCCTCTCTAATCTCATCTCTGCTTTCTTCTCTCCTGGGCCACCAGAATCCAGAAGAGCCAAATCTAAGAGCATTTGAACTGCAAAAAGATGATGCCTCTTGCCATTCAATACGGCTATAGTAGCAGGACAGAAGATGAGAACCTGGAGAGACAGCAAGGTCCAAGTGCATCTCCCCATCCTGAGCAACCTGGCCTAGTGGGTGGCACCCCTGCCCATGGCAGGGGGTTGGAATGAGAAGAGCTTTCAGGTCTCTTCCCCCCCAAGTCATTCTATCATTCTATGATCCTGTTGGGATGGCACCACTTTCCGTGTCACAGCAAATCACTTACAAAGTCACAACAAAGCCCTAATTTCAGACAAAGGAGGCTGTGTTTGTCAGCAGCATCAACAGAGGCAAACACCATCTTTCCTCTTTCTTCACAGCTCACATGACTGACTTGGGCATTCCTTCTTCCACAAGCACAGCACCTTTGATGGACACGGTCCTTCCTTGGTTGGACAGAGCTCCTGCTCAAGGTGTCCCTGCCCATGGCAGGGATTGGATGATCTTTAAGGTCCCTTCCAACCCAGTTCTGTGATTCTGTGGTTCTTTGATTCTATGTTTTGACCCAGCACTGGCACTGGAACAAACTCCTTCATGTTAACAGCACATCTTGTATTTTCCAGAATTTATATACACATTGCAAACGTCCCCCAGTTATGCTACAAGTTACCCTGCATGGTTTCTGATCACAGATCAGGACCAAGCAACCAGCATTTTGCAAATTCAAACCTCAGGAATGTTATGCTTCTGCTCATAAAAAAATGAGAATATGATTAAGTCTAATTCTAAGTCAGTTTGTGTGACAAGCATCTCTTTGCCTGGATACAGGAGGAAGAATAAGTTACAGTCTCTTCTGCTTTGGGAACCAGCACTGGGGATTGAATTCTGACAGCCAAATGCAGCATATGGTCACAAAGGATGGAAGAGGAAGAAAGAGAAGAGATTTTGATTTCACAGAATCACAGAATGGCTTGGGTTGGGAAGGACCTTAAAGACCATGTAATTCCAACCCCCTTGCTGTGGGCAGGGACACCTTCACTGTCCCACCAGCCCTGTCCAACCTGGCCTTGGACACTTCCAGGGATCCAGGAGCAGCCACAGCTTCTCTGGGCAACCTGTGCCAGGGTCTCACCACCCTCATCATAAAAAGTGTCTTCTTTACCTCTAGTCTGAATCTCCCCTCTTTTAGACCAAGTTTACAACATCACCCCCATCTGTAGCTAATTTTTTTAATTTTTTTATTGTGGTTGTTGCCAGCAGCTCCATCTTCTTCCCACTGACAGAAGCACCGCAAGACACAGGACGTGGCTGTGGAAAAAGAAGCGGTGGCTTCCCCATCCCTGCAAGTGTCCAAGGCCAGGTTGGATGGGGCTTGGAGCAACCTGGGATAGTGGAAGGTGTCTCTGCCCATGACAGGGAGTTGGAATGAGGTGGTCTTGAACATCCCTTCCAACTCAAACCATTCTATCATTCTATGACTCCAAGAGCAGCCTCAGCACATTCAGCTTCCGTATCTGCCCAAATCCTTCAGGGCAAGTAAAGCACCAGGAAAAAGTTAATCACATGCTGAACTGAAGGAGAGATGGTTTTATGTTTGCTAAAGGGCTTTCAGTAATATTGGGGTGATGCTGGGAAATGAATCAAAAAAATCTATATTTTGAAGACAGTGAGGGATGTAGAGCTTGTGCTGAGCCAAGAGGAGGGTGATCACCATGTGCAACAAGACCAGAACTTGTCCAAGGAGCCTGGCACCATTGCTGGGAGAAAACATGGGATGCTGTGGAATAAAAGCTGGCTGGGGGCTTGCAAGGTGTTCCTGCATGAAGAGGAGGGGTGGTTAATAGTAGAAGCAAGTACTGGTATTTAAAGTTTGACTATAAATCAGTTAAACAAACAGAGCTGCTCTGTTGGGTTTGTCTGTGAAGGTGTAAAGCAAAGTCATGCTCAACATACAACTGGTGGAGGAATAAACCTGTTGGGAAGAATTGATGCACTTCCCACCAAGGCTGCACATTCCAGAGCTCCTTCCTGGATTGACTACTGGAGAAGTGAGCACTGCCAATCGTGTAAATCTCAGATTAGGCTGTTTGATCCAGCTAAATTATGTCTGCATAACCCCCTTTAAGCACTCTGAAAAAAATCCTAGCTCTGGGATAGATCCTGGCATTAATTTCCAGGTGCTTTAAGGAATCCATGCATTATAAATCCTTCTGATTGGCCTTGGCTATGCAAGATTTGCCTGATCAATTGGAGACAGTTGTCTATATCGATTTTCAGATTTATTTCTACATGGAAGGAAAGCCTCAAATGAAGCAAATCACTCCACCAAAAAGGTGACTCTGGAATGTTCTCAGGAGCTGTCTTGTGCAGACCTTGTGCTACATCCCCCCTGCTTTGGCAGCAGCAGGTTTTTGTCTGCTGGGCTCAGCATTTTGGTGCTGGCTCAGTGTCATAGGAGGGGAGAGACCATTCCTGCTTCAACAGAGGTACCTTGCCCCCAAAAATGTCCCTGGGGTGATCAGGCTGAGGGGGTGAGTAGGACAGCAGAACAGCCAGGGCAATTTGGGGGTTTCCAAACCATATCTAAGTATGGCTTTGTCAAAAATGGGAAAATCTGGTTTTTCTCCTCCGGTTAACTGAGCCAAGATGACATTGAAGTAGGAAGTGGAATAAATATAAGCAAGAAGTCTTTTCACTAGGTTATTTAATTCACCAGAAGGGACACTTTACCATCCAACAGCACCTTATTTACATTGAGCTGCTCTTTATGCATCCTGTAAACATCAGAAGCAATTTCTAATAAATTACAATCCAGGGAGCAGCAAATCAACAATATCACCTGAGTTGTTTAAACGAATTCATTACAAAAGAATTTTTCCCTGTGACTTCATTCAGATTGTGCTTGAAAGCATTATTCTCCTGAATTTTCTGTTCAGGAGATATATATATATGTATATATATATATATATGTGCAAAAATATCTGCGAGCAAGAAGAGATTGTATTTTAAACTTCATTGCCCTTGACCTCAGGTCCTTTTGAGTCTATTGTGTTCCAGCCTCTCTGGCATCACCATCTCTGGTGACATCTAACAACAAACAGCCCCAACAGCAGGTACCAGCTAATTCAAATTGAGACAACAGATTCAGCTGTGCAAGAGGCTGAAAAAGAAATCCTTAAAATTTCTATAACCTCTGGGCTTCTCTTTACCAGAAAGGATGTTCTACACGAAGTAATAGGAAAATGTAATATTGTTTGCCAGTTTAATTGGATGTGCTCCTGCCCTGTTATGAAGGAGATTGGCTCTTGCTGACTGTGTATAAAACACAGGATGAGAGAAGATCCTGGTCATTTAAAGTGACAAAAAACCCAGCCATGATTTGAGATGATGTGACAGCAACTGGGACGTTTTCTTGGCCTCCATTTCAAGTGCAGGAAGGGACTTTGAAAGAGGTTCTTTGGGGTGGACTTGGTGGAGGACACAGCCCCATAGTGTCCAAATCTCTGCCTTATTGAAAATGAGGCCCAAGGAAAGCCCAATAGCACAGTTCTTGATTTTTGGGGTTGGTGGTGGTGGTGGTCTCCTGCATCCAGCTGCTCCTGGCAATGCAGAAGTCCATTGCAGAGAGTGACATGGATTTCAGGGGTACAATGAAAAGCAGAGCAAGAGGCCCTGGGGAACTGTTCTTGCTCATCCTTCACAGAATATACCGAGTTGGAAGGGACCCACAAGGATCACTGAGTCCAGCTCCTGGCCTTGTACTGGACCATCCCCAAGAGTCACACCATGTGCCTCAGAGGATCATCCAAACACTTCTATTTATTATGAAACCAAGAGCTGGAAGAGCAGGGAAGGGAATCTGGGCAGAGATGATAAGGCAGCGGGTTCATCCACGGCAGAAAAGCCTTGTCCCAGCATTCCCACAAAGCTCTTGTAGGCTTCGAACCCCAGGTGGAGTGGTTGGGGTAGCTACCACCTCCTCGCTCTCTCTCCCTCCATTTAGAGAAAGCCACGAGAAATATTTCATCCTCTTTGTTGAGACAGTTCCCTTGCACTTAGGGAGGCGGAACGAGTGCATTTATGCTCTCACTCCAGGACTTGCCGATGGCCGTGAGAGGCAGCTGGGGACTGAAACGGGGCTTGTTACAGCCTCAGAAATGCAGTGGTGAAGTGCCTCTGTGCTGGGTGAGAACGAGGAGAGCTCTGTGTGCCGGTTCACCTCAGCTCCCCTCCGGGGCAGCCACGGCAACAGGAGAAGATTCCTGCCACGGGGAGGTGGTCTCCAGTTACTTCCCAGGGTCATAGAATCATAGAATCACAGAATATCCTGAGTTTTAAGGGATCCACCAGGATCATCCAGTCCAACCCCTGGCCCTGCACAGACATCCCAACAATCCCACCCTGTCCCTGAGAGCGTTGTCTAAACATTCCTGGAACTCTGGCAGCCTTGAGGCCGTGACCACTGCCCTGGGGAGCCTGTTCAGTACCCAACCACCCTCTGGGGGAAGAACTTTTTCCTGATACCCAACTTATCCATCCCCTGGCACAACTCCAGCTGCTCCCTGGGTCTTGTCCCTGGTCACCCAGAGCAAAGATCAGAGCTGCCCCTCCTCTGCCCCTTGTGAGGGATCTGCAGACCATGAAGAGATCTGACCTCATTCTCTTCTTCTCCAGCTGAACAGACCAAGTGCCCTCAAACACTCCTTGTATGGCCTCTCGAGACCCTTCACCATCTCTGTTGCCCTCCTTTGAATGCTCTCTAATGGCTTCATATCTTTCTTACATTGTGGTGCCCCAAAGTGCCCCAATATCCCAGGTGGGGTTGCCCCAGGTCAGAGCAGGGCAGGACAATCCCCTTCCTGGCCCAGCCGGTCATGCTGGGCCTGATGCCCCCCAGGACACATTTGGCCTCCTGGTTGCCAGGGTGCTGCTGACTCATGGCCAACTGGCCACCAACCAGGACCGTCAGGGCCCTTTCCATGGCACTGTTTTCCAGCATCTCATTGCCCATTCTCCTCTGTCCCAGGGTCGGGCATCCCTTTACATCCCTTTGGAGGTTGGAACTCCAAAGAGATGGTGAGTGAAACCTCACTTGGACGTGGGGGAAGGTGGAAGGAGCTGCCCTGGGGGTACCTTGGGGGTTGCAAGACCCTGGTTTCAGTGACCACTTTGTTGATGTCCTTCCAGCACAGCATAAGGAGCTGAAACAGAGTAAAGCATCAAGGTGAGGCAGCAGAGCTGATGAACCAAAAATGCCCCATCCCTGACCCAAAAAAGCTGGACCACTCTGCTTTCCATCTCTCATTCACCCTGGTCAGTACCAGAGCAGATTTGCAGATCCTTTGGGATAAATTGCAGAATTTAACTATGCATTTATTAATCATGCAATCATGGAATGATCTGGGTGGGAAGGGACCTTAAAGCTCACCTGGTTCCAATCCACTGCCATGGCCAGGGATACCTTCCACTAGACCAGGTTTCTCCAAGCCCTGTCCAACCTGGCCTTGGACACTTACAGGGGTGTATAAATTACAGGAATAAATAAACCAGTTCCAGAGCCTGTTTCCTTGGCTATGAGGCCATGTCTTTGTGGTGAGGGAGCTTTCACCATGGGATGCATGTGTAAGTCTCAACCTTTCTTTGGTGCCCTCAATTTGCTTCTGGCTTCAGAGACACCTTGGAGAAGATCTTGACACTGGGCAGCAAATTCCTGGGGTTTGGAGAGGTGAATCCCACCCCACCACGAGCAGGTGATGTGTAAGCCTTGTTCTTCAGCTCTATCAAAGAATCAAAGCACATTTTATTTTTTTTTTAATAAATTAGGTCATGAAGAAGGGTCTAGCCAGGGTTTTCTGTGCTCCCTGGTGGGAAGCTGTCAGCAGCAAGGCTTGCCTGTGCTCCATGGAGTTGGTGTCAACTCAGAGCTGACTCCCTAAATCCAGCAGAATCCTTCTTGGTTTCTTCACCCATAAAATGCCTTCCCTAATCTCCAAAAGGAGCAAACCCCTGCACTTTGGTGCATCTCTGCAACCATCCATCCCTCAAGATAAGGAGGAGGAGTTTTCCTTGGATACAACTATTTCCTTGGCCAGATCTCCCATGGTAGATTGGTGCTCTACTTGCTTCTAACCTCTGCCACGACTCTGTGTGTTGACACGTCTCCCAAATTTTGGAAAAGCAGCCTTTTTTTTTTTTTTCTGACAGTATATAATAATTCCTATGAGTTTTTGTGTTTCATTAATGAACTGGATATGATCAACTAAGAGGACCAGATGAGGCACAGACCAAAGAGGAGAGCTCAGACCGTGAAGACAGAGCTCAATCCTTGATGGACTCCCTGGGCCACCCTCATCCAGGTGCTTCTCCCCACACGTTTATTCTGCATATGCAAAATAGAGCTAATTCCCTGTAATTTACTCAGTGTGCGAGTCTTAATTAACATTTTTGAAGAAACCCTGGGAAGACCTAGGCCGGGGAAGTGGTTGTTGCTGTATCTGAGCAGGCATCCTTCCAGGTCTGGGCCAGCAGCAGCAGCTGGCTGTGCTCCAGCCTCCCCCTGCTCCCCACGCTCCGGGTTTGTTAACATCCCAATCAATAACACCACGACAAAAAATTCAGCTTCAACTTTTCAGCTCTAGCGAGGGATGTGGTGGGGTTTTTTTTTTTTGTTTCTCTTCCCGGCTCACACCTCTAAATCCTATTTTTCCAGCTCCTTTGAGCCCCGCTGGGAGATATTAAGGTATTATTATCATTCCCCGTTGCTGCGGGGGAACGGGGCGAATGCTTAACGAGGGAGATGTGTGTCCCGTCCTCTCCTCTAAATCGGTTCATCTCTCTCTCCCCACCGCTGAGAGCTTTTAAAAATAACAAATTGTGGGTTATCCTTCCTTTCTTTGGGAGGATGACCTTTAGGGTTTTCATGCACAGCTCAGAGGGATAAAGAGAAATTTATTTTCCAGGGGAAAAAGGAATGGGAAGCTGCGATTCCCTCATGGCGATAGGAATTGGACCTTTAGGGGGAAAAAAGAGGCTGTTGAGGAGCTTGATAAATTTAAGAACTGCTGGATTTTTTGGGAGCGAGTCAGTTCTTTCTGGTGCAGGATGAGGGATGAGGTCTCTGCAAATATGACCCCATTAATAATCAATAACTGCTATCAGGGCGAGATGATTCAGGGCAGATTGGGATCTAATTGCTATTATTGTTATTCCGGTTTAAACCCAGTTCCTCTGCGCTGCTGCCACAAGTGATCTGAAGCGCTGTATTTTTAATTTGTTCCCAGGCACGGCACAATCCATCACATGGCTGGAACCAAATGCCAGCGCCGCCGGAGCAGGGAAACATTTTTGTTATTTAAGTTACTGTATGCTAAGTTTATGTTGATTGCTCTGAGTAGCAGCTCCCAAAGTTAACTAGCGGTAAAGTGTTGATAATGTCCCACTTTTCGCAATCAGATTTGCATAGTGCACAACAGAGTTTAGCGAGGGAAAAAAAAATTAGCTTAAGTGCTGTTTTTCATCAGCCCTGTCAGTCTCATACTGTTTGCTTCATCCTGGGGACGTGGGGCGTTTGGTGACAAATGGTTATGACATTTTCCATCTAAGCATTACGTCATTAGAGGCCTCTGCCCTGCGGCTGCGTCCTGGCCTGGGAGAGAGGGAGAGGGGAGGGAGTGAGGACGGGGGCAGAAAGAAAAAAATTGGGACTTTTAAATATTTTGTTATTTATTATTTTTATTCTCTTGGGGAAAAAAAAAATTCAACCTCTCTCTCTTTCCTCTGCTCGAGAAACATCCCCGTGGGCAAAGGGAATCATTTTGTTCCCACGGAAGGCAGCAAATCGCTCGAGGGACAGGTCCTGGATACAAATAGGGGAGACCTCTCTTTGTTGGGGGTGCAGATCCAGGACCACTCTTTCCAAAGGCCTTCCCTCCCTCCCAGCATCAGAGCAACCTGGCTGACAATCCCCCTGCCCTCCCATTCAGCCCTGAGATGGAGAAGCGATGGAGAACCTGACTTTGGATTTTTACTGCGACACTGTTTTATAAAATAGAATTGAAACATCTCCTTGGTGTTACCAGCTCTGGAATAAAATCCCCAGAACTCAGGAATAAAGCAGGAATAACTGATTTCTATACCAATTTTGGTTTGATTTTGTGTCCAATCCGCCCCCCCCTTACTTTTTATCTTGGTTCTGCACCTGAATTTAGGAACCATTTATTCCTACCGTGGATCAGGCAGAAGTTTCAACCTGCATTTTGCAGGGTGTTACGGTGGCAGTTCCTCATTTCAGACTCTGATTTCTGTTTTACCCCCTTGCTTTAGGGGTAAATACAGTGATATTAAAGCCCAGCATTATTCTGGGATGTGTTTTTATCCTGATCCCCCCCCCTCATACATTAAGTAATTCATCATTATTACCATTAGGAATTCAGATGTTATTTTACGGAGGGGGAAGGGAGGAGGGATGTGTGCAGAGCACGGCTTATATTTTACAGATATCTCCTTTTTGCTGTGCAAGTTGCTGATTAACTGTAAGAAACCTCCCAGAGAAAGGTTTCAAGGAAGCTTTATGGGGGAAAAAAAGGGATTTTTGATGTAATTCAGGCTTCTCCCTGCAACCGTGCAGCTCTCGCTGCCTGGGCGTTCAGTATAGGGAGCAGCCGCCTTTGCATTAATAATAGTCCAATAAAACCAGACAATATTCCTGCTTAAATGCTTTGAGTTATGTAGATCCCAGTTCTAGCACATCAGCAAGGCAAGAAGAGCAGATATTCCGTCCTCACCACAACAAATTCCGTGACACAAATGCGAGCCGACATATGGTAAAAATTGCCTGCAGCCCTGCTGATTTACAGAACTGTTTTCACTCACAGATAATTCATTAAAAATCATTTCATACTGGCTGTATATACATAAAAAATATTTACTTGTGTAAATATCAGGTAGGAAGGTAATTTTTTTTTTCCTTTTTTTTTTTTATCCTTTCCCTTTTTTTTTTTTTAATTTTTTTTTTTTTTTTGACAGATGACGGGGAGGGGGAAAAAAAAAAATCCTGGAGATATATGATGGACATAGGGGAAAGCAAAGGTATTCCTGGCATCCATCCCTTCATCCTGGATATAGGTCAGGCCTGGGGGTGGGTTGGGACAGCTTTTAAATCCGCTACCTGAGCCATCTGCTGCTCCATGGCAGTGGAATCTGCGTATGGGAAACACACACTAGGCAGACATTGATAGTGTGGGATACGGCACAAAAGGGACTGGAAAAGGGCTTTTACCTGAATCAGGGCTGACCTATGGAACAATGGGAGCCGGGATAACACATACACCGGGAGATGTCTGCGGAAAACGGGAGCAGCGGGAATTCAAGGCCGTTGCTGCTGTGGCAGCTTAGAAAATAAAGGGCGAATTCCAGCAAGGCAGGGAGGGTTTGGGGGTTTATTCAGTTTTGCAAATAGTCATAAAATTGATAGAGGCACAAAACATGAAGGGGACAAATGACACGATGGGGTTTGTGGCTCCCAAAGTCCGACATTCCAGGTATAGTTGAGACAAGCCATGTAATCTCCCTTCTACTCCCACATTTTATTCTCTAAAATATGTGTGATGTTCCTCAAAAGGTTTAACAAGGCTTCAGCCCAACACTGCATTTTTCTTCTTTTCCTTGTGCTCATTCCAATAGAATTTCCTCAAATTTAATGCATTATTTTAAACCTGAAGCTTAGAGACCTTCAGAGAATTTCCCCCCCCTCAAGGAAAATTCAGAAATAAATCACGGAGTACAAGAGATTTGGGGTGTTTTGTTTGTTGGATCCTTTTTTTTCTTCTGCAGCCAGTAGATGAAATAATGGTATTTAAACAGTGGAAGGGAAAAAAAAAAGTCCTTGGAATAGGGATCTGGTCTTTCATCCTCCATACAACCCAGTAGCAAACAAAGCAATAATATCTGGGGGCTCACAGTGGGCAGCTCTGGGGGGAGGTGGGATGTTGGTTGAGATGAGTGGGAAGGGGGGGACTGCTGGAATCACATCCCGTGTCTGCACAGCGTGGAGGGGAGAAAGTTTGGGCCCATTTCCTTCAGAATTCGGTGCAGTGTCTCACTCCACAGAGCTGCCACATCAATGGGAAATTTTCATATCAAGCCGAACGCGAAAGGGAGGGTAAAATCAACACTCGCTTCCCCATCGGAGCGTCTCCATCGCGAAAGCCTCTCCCGCTCTATTTATACGCTGGATAAATCAGTCCCCAGACTGTTTCCATAGATAACGGAGTTCTTCTCCTGCTGTTGTCTCGAACAGCTTCTTTCTCCCCCCACTATATTTTGCACGGTTCCTACCTATCACCTCGGTGAGTAATTCTCCTGCTCTAAAGCAAATGACTTGGGAGCGAGCCGGGATTTTCAAGCAGAGGGAGATTTTTCATCCCCCTCTTGCTGAATTTTGCTCCTGATAACCCCGAGAAATCCTGCAGGAAGGGGAGCTATAGGTGACTGCATCTGATCCCGATGTTTAACCTTGTTGCAGTCTCCAAGAATTAACTGTTTAGGAGGTGAGCAGCTGACACAGGCGTCGCTCCAGGATAACACGGCCGGGCTCGTTCGCAGCGACGCCGATGCTTCCCACTAAAAAAATCCCTAATTCTCACTACAGAGCTTCTCCAGGAGACATTGCCACAGGATGGGATCTTTGTTTGAAATAAATAACTCAATAAATGCAACGGGGTCCCTATTTCGGGGACCAGTGGATGCAGAGTTTCCCCTCCCAGGGATGGGGTGTTAATGGGATTTGTTGCTCCTGGTTGGGGGGCGAGGAGGGTTAATCCCTTCCTTCATGTAGATCCCTGCTAAGCTGGTTTAGGTCATGTTTAGAGTTAAAGTTTTGTGGTACAGGCTGTGTCTGTCCATCCCGCAGTGCCAGGCACAGGGATGAACCAAGCTCCCATCTCATCTCCCAGCACTTAAAAATTCAGGTGAACCCTTGAGAGAAATTCAAAAAACGAGGTTTAGATTCCACCAAAGCGGTGAAAAAGCTTGGAAAGCCTTTGTGGCTCAGGGAAAACTCCCAGCGAGGCCCAGAGCCCTTTGTTTGCTGCAATGGGATTTATCAGGGAGCGGGGAGCACAGGAAAGGGAATTTTTTCCCCCCGAGCCGGGTGCTCAGCACCCAGTTGCAGGGACCCATTCCCTCGGTGTCACCTCTGCCATCGGCTCCAGCTGATTGTGGGGATGTACCTTTGGGGTTTGGAGTTGTTTTCTAAAGCCCAACATCCTGGAGGAGCCTGCAAAGTGTTAAATAGCCTCACCTGACCTCCTCCAGCAGAGCCAAGCTCTGCATCCTTATTTAGGGACATACATCACCTCCACAGCTTTTCCTCTGGCGCTGGGGGTGGAGCAGGGAAGTGAAATGTCGTGAAGGAAAAAAAAAAAAAAAAAAAAGCAAGTCTAAATCCATCCGAATTTGCCTGGAAACCCTTTTCCCATCCCAGCCTGCCTGAGTGAGAATCCAGGCGATCCCGGCTGGGATGCGCAGGACACATATGCCGTGCCATATGGAGCGGCGCGATCCTGGTCAATCGGATCTTTGGGAGTTTTATCGTTTAATTTCTTAATGTGCTAATAGTGCAGAGGGAGGGGATGGATCATCAGTTAAGTCCAAGGATTTATGTTTTTAAGGGAGCGTAATGTATTTTTGAGCGGGTCAGAGTGGGCTTTAAATATCCCTGGCCAACATGATGGGCAGGAGGGTGAGCTGGAAAAGACCCTGGAAGATCCCTTTGAGCTTTAATCCAGTGCAGGTTTATAACACGGCATCCAGCTCCGTGTGAGCTGAAATTCAGGGAGAAAATCCCCGTGTCCGTTTGGCAAAGCCATTTTACCCAGTGCTGAGGGCTCCAGGCTGTGCAATCCCTGCCCTGGGTCTGCATCCCTCATGCTTTCCATCCATGGGTCCATCTCCATGGCTCAGCTCAGGCATCCCACTTCCATTTGAAACCAGGAAGGATGAGCGGCAAAATGTCCCCAAGGCCCCTGATCCTCAGTTTCCCCGCTTAAAGAGGGCATTGCATTTCCTTCCTTCAAATTGCCACTGGGATTGGTGATTATACACACTCTCAAAGCGCTTTGGGATCCTCCAAAGGAAGGTTTTACCGAGAGATAAAACCCTGTTACTTATAAAAAAATAGAGAGAAGCAATTTTGGAGGGGTATTGAAATGACGACTTTTCACCTCCAACCTCCCATGAAACGCATCTATTTATTTCTAAATAACACAGCTCAGCTCTCCATAAATCTCCAAGGCAGGGAACCAAGGAGGAGATGAATTACGTGCCGCTGTGACCCCATCCCTGGTCCCCATCGGGCAGCTGCCTGTCGGGCAGGGACGGAGGCTCCCGTGACCCGTGGCTCCAGCTGCGGTTGGAAGCGTGGCGGTCTCAGAGGGATGCTCTGGCTGTTGGCTTCTGTCAGCCAGACCTTCAAATCTGCTCCTTATGATTCCTTATTTGCATTGCAAACAGCTCAAAGGAGGTATATGAGGAGTAAATAGGGTTGTTCTTTTTTTTTTTTTTAAGCTAATATTGTGTCACCCTTGGAAGGGGGGTGATATTATAAAGGGCAGGCGGGGAGATTGTTGTGCTCTCACGGATAGTTTTTGACATCTAATTTCCAGAATTTTTTTGAAAACTCCTCTGATTTGGTGCATCAGATGAAATGTCATTAATAGCAATGGGAAACAAAATGGGAAACACTACGGAGAACGGGCCAAGGCTCCCAACCACATCTGGGGGGGCCCAATGTGCTCTTGTGCTTATTCAGAGCCGGACTCTCCCACCCAGCCCTGAACACACAGACACACTCTCGGGGTAGGAGCCGCCTGCTCCTGCTTCCATGCAGGTTTTTCTCAACAACTTCTAGGCCTCGACTGGGGAGGGAAAAAAAAAAAAAGAAGGTTGTATTTGTCTCCGTGCAATGGGAAGGAATATCCGTGCGCTGCGGCGCGGGTGCGTCGCTGGAATGAGCTCAGCGGCACCGGAGCTGCGGCTTGTGCGGAGAGATCCCAGGAGCGGGCACATGCCCTTGACACGAAATCACCCGGCGAGTAATAAAGGATTTCCTGCCTTCAGAGCCTGCTTGAGCCGGGGGTTTAGCCTGGGTTAGGCTGCGCAGCGCCCTGACAAGGTTACAGAGTCTGACAGGGCGCTGATGCCGGGAACACACAGATATCCCCGGCTGTAGATGTATAGGTAGCCACGGCGTGCGCTCCTCACCGGCAGGACCTCACCGTAAACAAAAAGCGCGCTCCTCTCCTTGAAATTCACCTTGAACGCGGTGAGACGGGGTGGGTTTGCCGGCTGGGGTTGGTTTGGGGCTTTTTTTATTATTATTATTGGCCACCCCTTTCCCCCCACGATTGTCAGCAGAGAGGCTGCAAAAAAAGCCGAGGAGGCACTGCAGGCTGCGCAGTGCTGGGAGCTGTCAGCCCCACGCCACTGCAGTGATGTCAGCCCGCAGCCACAGCCACTGCCACCCCCAGCCCCTGCACACACGCGAGTGCAAGAAGAAGAATTCATAATTACAGTAGCGTAGCCATGAAACCAGCAGTGCTGGGGGTGGGGAGGGGGGAGAGAGCGAAGCCTCATCCAAAACTGGTGCTTTAATTTTTTTTTTTAATATCTTTTTTTTTTCTCTCTCTCTCTCCCTGCAGAGCTGCACCCAGCTCTGCAGCATCCTTTCTCTGCAGTGGGGTTTGGGGGAGTCAGAGCAGGGGGTTCCCTCCCGGCATCCCCCCCAAAGCGGGTGGAGGGTGCGGGGGGAACTGGGCAGGGCTGGAGGCTCTTTCCCCGCGGGTCGCTGCTTGTTTTAAAAGGCAGCATTTCTGCGGACAACACCCGGAGCATCTCTGCGGGAGCGGGGCTGGGGGCGAGGGCTGCAGCCGCCTTGTTTGCGGCGCACGGAGTCAGCAGCTGGGATTTTTTTTTTTTTTTTTGGCTGAATAATCCTTTACGGGGAGGGGGTGTGCGGGGAAAGGGGGGGGGGAGCTGGGGGAGGAGGGAGGGAAAGTGGATCAACATCACCGAAGGAGGACAGCGAGCAAGATTAGGGCTGGCTAATGATAAATGAGAAGGTGCCGCTGACAGCTCCGCGCTCCGCGCAGCGCCCGCCCGGCTGCTCCGCGCTCCCTCCGCACCCTCCGGCCGCCCGCTCCTCTCCAACCCGCCGGCCTGGCTCCAGCCCCCTTCTCCTCCCCCCTTCCCTTTTCTTTTCTATATATATTTTTAATATATATCTGTATCTATCTATATATATATATAATTTCCACCTCCCTCCGCATAGCGCGGGGGGGCCGCATCCCACACCCCGCCTCCCCGAGCATCCTCCGCGGGATTACGCGCTCCGCACCGGCTGCAGGACGGAGGGACGACGGCGGGGCTGCCGCAGGGGGTATTTCCTTCGCTGTTCTTCTTGGGGGGGGGGGTGGGTTGGGGTTGGGGTCGGGCCGGGGTGGCGGGGGGGTGGATAGACAAGACACCCCTCAGCACCCCATGGGGGAGGGGGGATGCAGTGGGGGTTGAGGTCGCCCCTCACCCTCCCCCCCCCGCGCCCTTTCTTCCCCCCTGGAGGGCTGGGGCGGGGGGGATGAAGGATGAAGGATGAAGGATGAAGCCAGGGCAGTTTATCCATGGGCTCTGCACGCCCCCCCCCCCCCCATCGTACCCGGGTGACCTTTCAAATCAAAGCCCTGCTCGTACCTACCAAGGTGCATTGGGCAGCAAGGGCTGGGGGGGTGATGGGGAGGGGGGGTGATGCACCCGGGCTCTCCCCCTCCCTCTGCCTTTCCCCCTCCCTCCCTCCCTCCTCCCTCCTCCCTCCCTCGCTGCTCCCTCCCTCTCTCTCTCTCTCTCTGCTGCATTTTGCATGAGCTATCTAGGTCATTAGCATTTTAGCGTATGCAAGACTTGACAAAGCTGATGAGAAGCCAGATGGGCCCCTCTCCTCTTTTTTTTGCACCACTTGGGATCTGAGCGAAAGGATTGACTGCAGCAGGCGAACGGGGGAAGGTTTATTGCGCTCCTCCAGACCCCCCCGTTTATAGCAGCGCGGCGGGGCTCAGGGCAGGCGGCAGAGAGCGGGCAGCGGCGGGCAGAGACGGAGGGCAGGTAACGGGGCCCCCCCGTCGCCCCCCCAACCCCACAGCCCGGGGGTTCTTTGATTTCATTGAGGGTTTTTTCCGAAGGGGGGTTTCGGTTGGGTTTTATCCCCCCCCCCCGCCCATGGGGAAGGGCGCGCCGGAGCCTCCGCGGGGCGCGGAGAACAAAGGCTGGGCTCCGCGGGGTCCCTCTCCCCCCTCCCCTCTTTCCCCCCCTCCCCTTTTTTTCCTTTTCTTTTCCCATTTCCCCTTCTTCTTCTATGCATTTTCTTGCTCCCGAGGAAAGGCCCCTCTCTCCGTGTTCACAGCGGACCTTGATTTAAATGTCCATACAATTAAGGCACGCGGTGAATGCCAAGAACGAGGCTGACCAGCATCGAGGCCGGAGGCGGCTCCGCGGCTCCCCCGCACCCGCGGAACCCCCCACGCCCCCCCAGACCCCCTAAGCCCCCCCCAAATACCCCCCTGAGCTCGGCCGCGGGGCGCGCAGGCAGCGCTGCGCTCCGGCGCAGGTGGCACCGCAGCGCGGGGAGGGGGCGGAGAGGGATGGATGGGATGGGATGCGATGGGATGCGATGGGATGGGATGAGGGGACAGGGCAGCTTCTACGGGGGTCCCCGGCATGAAGGAGAGGGGGTCCTTGGTCTTACAGGCGCCCGGGGTGCGGAATCTGGAGCTGTCACCCGGGGGTGCCCCGCGGGTGGGCCTCGGGGGGACGCGGCTGCTGCCCCCGGTGGGGGTCGCGGCTGCTGCCCCCGGGGCTGCTCCGCTGCCGCCGCTTTGTGCTTTGCCTTTTCTTTCGCCTTTTCTCCGCAGAGCGATGGGGTTTTTTCCCCTGCTAAAAGCAATGGCAGGTCTTGGGGTCACCGGGGCTCACGCTGCTCCCCCGGCGGGGGAAGGAGGGGGAGGAGGCTGAGGCAAAGCCGCTTTTTTTCTTTATTTTTTAAAGCTTTATTATGATATATTATTTTTTTCCGGTGGCTGTTTGTGTGTCTTTCCCCTCCACCCTCCCTCTCCTTTTAATCCTTATAATTTAAATCAAAAGTGCCGGGGAGAAGAAGGGGGGGAGCGCTGTGTCTGCAGGGCGAGGCCGGGCGTAAATCTCTTGGAGGGATAAACATGTCATTTGTTCCCTTTGTATGGTAATGCTGTCCCCCCCCCAGCTGCCCCCCCACCCCCCAGCAGCTGCCCCGGCCATACATCCTTCCTACAAAAGATCCCAATTACCCATCGGCTGCCTCATTATACTCCTTACACAGCCCCGGCGAGAGGCGTGTGTGTGCGAGGAGCCGAGGGGAAGGGGGGGATGAAGGGGGGTGAAACAGCACCTGAATTATTCAGAAAATAAAATAAAATTCAAGAAACGGGAGGCGGCGGGAGGGAGGGGGACGGAGGGATGCTGCGACCCCGGAGGGATGCTGTGACCCCGCGGCCTAACATGGAGCAAGTGCCCCCCAGAGCCTCTTGCAGCGCAGGGGCTGCTCCCCCTTCACCTCCCTTACCCCACTGGTTTATTTCCCCCCCTCCTTTTTCACGCTTTTATTTTTATTTCATATTTTTTTCTCCACCTGTTTAGCCATCGCCACCCCTCTGCCCTGCTCCCCGCTGGGGTCCTTCACCTCCCTGCCCTTCTCCCGTCCCTCTCCTTCCTTCCCTTCTCTCTGCAGCTGGAGGCCAACCCGCCCCGCTCATCCCGGCCCATCCCAGCGCTCCCAGCAGGTGCCTCGCACTGGGGGAGGACGGGCCTTAAAGTGGGGACAATCCCCCACCCCTCGGAGCTGTTCCGGGTTTGGGGGGCCCTCGGTGACGGCGCGGGGGGTCCATCTCTCTTTGCAGCTCCGCGCACGGACCCTCACCTACGGAATGGTGCCCTTGGGAACACTGACAACGGCTCGGGGTCCCTGGGACGCCTCTTTGCTCCCCCCCGCGGGGTGCTGCAGGTATTTCGGGACAGCCCTCCCTGGGCTTTCCTCCCGCCGGGTGCGGATGCCGCAAGGAGCCCGTCGGGTCGTGCCGTGCCGTGCCAATAAAGCTCTTTCCTCGCGGGTTCCCGCATCCTCTCCTTTGTTCGCGGAGGTTTCTCGCCCGTCTCTTTCCGGCAGCGGAGGCAGGACCCCCCTGAAGGACCCGCACTCAGCACCAGGTGGGGGATGAATATTAAAATCCGCCCCAAAATAAAAAACCTCAGCCTTTCAATTCGGCAGCACCACGGTCGCCTGTTCGACCCTGGGCGGGCGCCTCCACATCCTGGACCTCCAGGAGAGTCCGAATTGCCAGAGGGCTCTGGTTTAATGAGTAAAAGGGGAAAAAAGAAAGAGCTTTGGGGTGCCTTCTGTCTGGGATCACAGGCAGATCCCTGCCCCGCCGCACTATGCGCCGAGCATCCTCCTGCTGCACCGCCGGCCCCGGCAGCACCCGGCCCTCTCCAGCAGAATGGATTTTCCTCTAAAGCTGCAGCATGGGAGAGAAAAACAAGACCTGAATAACCACAAATAAATAAACAACCTGTTCATGTCTTGCAAAAATGGCCGGGATGAGGAGACACCATCACCAGGCATCTGAAGGCCGGAGGCCTGGGACCCCTCCGGGGCCTGGCTGCCTCCCTCGGGCTTGGCCCAGGGGGATGGAGAGGAGGGGGCAAGAGGCTCTTATTAATACTAATCCCAAGAAATATTACTATGCCCTGAATAAATCAGGCTGGGGGTTTCTCGAAGACCTTTGCCCCCTCGAGAGATGCTGCAGCACGGCCCCTCCTCTTCTGGGTGGACACTTTGGGAAGGGAAATGGAAATGGTGTGGAGGGAGGGGGGGGTGGACAGATGCGTTTGATTTTTTCACTGAGGGCTGGAGGAGGAGGTGGCACGATTTTATTCCAGGCACGTCAGCTCCCCCCTCCCTCCCTGTCCCCTCCTTCCTCCCTCCACCCGCAGTCCGATGTAAACATAACAGCTCGAAACCTGCCAGGCTCCATCCCCAGTTGGATTATAGGGGGGAATTAAGCAGCTTGTGAGGAGGTTTGATTAACATAGGGATGCCCCCAAATAACCTTCAGGAGTCTGGCCTCAAGGTCGTGCACTGCAAGGGGCTGGCAGGGCTGGGGACAGGGACCCTCAGGTACCCCATAATGTGGGGAGAGGGAAGGGATGGATGGAGCGGGGAAGTGGGACGTGCAGATCCTTCCATCCATGATTTTATGCCATTTTTATTTCTCCTGCCCACGTCCACCCCTGACCAACTCCCTCGCCATTGCAGCACTGCCTGGGCTCTGAGATGCTCTGGCTCCAGCGGGGAGGCGGAATGGTAGATGTGGGAAATTCCTCTATTTCCCTCATTTCCCAGCTCTCCGCTGAGTGTCAGCCCCGTCCAGCTCTGCTCTTCACCCAGCCAGGAAGGATGATGGTCTCCCAGCAGAAAGGTCTTTTCTTCCACATCCCCACAACATCCACCTCCTTTTTTCCATTTATTTTTAAGCCATGTGCCTCCTTGAACCGCAAACCAACATATCCCCCAGCAGCAGCAGCCAAAGTGGGCGTTTTATTGGGAAATCTAATCAGGTTTCGAGGGGAAAATCCTTTCTTAACGTCTCAGCTAAGCAACGAGCTCGATTAAATTGTTTAGACTACAAAAAGGGCAGAGAGTCCCATATTCTTTTTCCTCTCTGCTCTTCCTGGACAGCACTGTCATCTCCACACAGCACTCCACCGTCTTCAAAGCCCAAACAAGCCTCGATGACACAGGACTCACATGTTATTCCCCGACATCCCCCCTCTGCCCCGCCTCCCCCCAGCAACAGAGTCACAAATCATCTCAAACACTCTAAATTTAGCCCGGCAGCGAGACCACGAACAGGCATTTCAGTGACATCACTGCTGGAAATTAAGGGGTCAAACAGGGAAGCCGAACGTGGCTCCCTGAGGATTGGGGACACCCTGAGGAGCCACCTTGTTTCCCCTCTTAAGACATCTCAAAGCAGCCCCTCAAAACGTATTTTTCCCATCATCCAAAATGCCCAGAATTGAGCAGTCAATAGAATAATTCCCATCAGGAGCTGTGCTGAAAAGGCCGTGGGGCTCCAGAGGATCAGCGCTGCCGGGATGCACAGCGTGACCGGGAGAGGAGAAACCAAAGGAGCAAAGCCCATGAGCTTTGCCCGGAGCAGAGGCTGAGAGAGAGGCAATTCCTGCCACCTCGGGGCTGGAAGGCGTGTCCAGCATTCCCTGCTGGCTGGTGGTGGTGGAGGATACACCGTTTCCATGGTACTTGCACAGTTGTGTGTGTGTTCGGTCCCCATTCTCTGTGATTATGGGATGGTGGTGATGCTGTGGGATCCCAGGACCTGCAATGCTCCCTGTGTGCTTTTCCCAGAGCCAAAAACCACTGCACATTGGGAAAAGGGAGCTAGGGCTGAGTCCTGAGGTGGGAATGGGGCTGATTTGAAGCAAGAGGTCCTGTGTTCCAGAGGATGAGGAAAGAAGAGGGCTTCCCATGGCTCCCATTGCACTGCAGTTGGAGGGGCAGATCCCGACCTCCTCAACGAGGTCAGATGGATTCTTAGACTTATACAATCCCAGAATGTTTTGGGTTTGAAGGGCCTTAAATCTCATCCAGTTCCAACCCTCTGCCATGGGAAGGGACACCTTCCCAGGTTGCTCCAAGTCTCGTCCAACCCGTCCTTGGACACTCCCAGGGATGGGGTGTACCATTCTAGGGACGGGACTACAGTTTAATAAGAGGATCTTAAGAGACATGGAGCATTCAGACACTACCTGGACCCTCATCCAAGGGTGACATAATGCCCAGTGAAATCACAGTTCTTTAATCATTACCAATGCCAGGAGAGATTGAGTGGTAGCACTCACTCATGTGAACCTACAGATTGTGATACAATAACACACCTATGCTGGCCCCAGGAACCCTCATCCATAAAATGTCCATCCTACTGTTCAGTGTAAACATCCTCATTTTAGGACTTGAAACTGTCTCAGCACTAAAAATCACGTTAGCAGAAGCCCAGACCCTTCCTACCCTGCACTGTGTGTTCAAGTGAGAAAGCTGCACTCACTGAGTCCCTCTCAGAGTATTTTGGGATTGTTTAAGTCAAAATACAGGATAATAAGAGGATAAAATGCCCCAGTGGTTGGTCACTGGAGGTGACCAGCAGCACAACCTGTCCCCAAACCCAAGGCAAGGCCTGAGCAGCCTGGCTAGAGGATTTAAGTATTGTAAGCAGTATTGTAAGCAGAGTCCAGTCCTCAGCAAGTGTTTTCCAAGTGCCCCAATCACTCTTCAGCAGCCTTTAGGTTTGGGAGGTAGAGAAGTTGCAGAGATGGGGTTCACCCTGTCAAATCTCAGCTGTCCAAAGATCCTTTCCTACTTGAGAATCCCATTGTGTGATGCCCACTGTCTCCAAAACAAACCGCTCCCTGGACACTCCCATCTCTCTGCCAACCCAGGAAACAGTTCAGCAGGCCAAGATTATAAAATCATACAACCCCAAAATCCCATGGTTTGGGTTAGAAGGGACTATTAAAGATCATCTCAGGACAGGGAAACTTTCCACTAGACCAGTTTGCTCCAGGCACCATCCAACCTGGCCTTGGACGCTTCCAGGGATCCAGAGGCAGCCACAGCTTCTCCGGGAAACCTGTGCCAGGGTGTCACCACCCTCACAGTCAAGAATTCCTTCCCAAGATCCCATCTAACCCTGCCCTCTGACAGTGGGAAGCCATTCCCCCTTGTCCTGTCCTTCCAGGTCCTTGTCCCAAGTCCCTCTCCATCTCTCCTGGAGCCCCTTTAGGCATTGGAAGGAGCTCCAAGGTCTCCCTGGAGCCTTCTCCTCTCCAGACTGAACAACAAATCACTGCTCATGGGGTCATAACCTCTTGTAAAGTCCCTCAAGAGCGGCTGAGATGATATTTTTGGGGATCTGTTGCTCACAGCACCTAGATCCTTTGGTAGTCACTGACCCTTCACTTCTGCTGTGGTTTCTGGTAGCACAAAAAGTCCGGAAAACGCTGTCTCTGCCCTTTGAATTCCATGTTCACTTTGCCTCAGTGGCGAGAAATGAAAGATAAACCAACAAGCCAGTCACCCCTGCAGGATCAGTTCCTCCTAGAGGCACAAAATACGACATGATGGGTGAGAGGGAGGAGGTTGGGGATGGAGAACCAACATCCATCGGTGCCTAAATTTGATACGAATCGCCCCGGCCACGGCCGGGTACGAGGAATTCTCCGTCTCGGATACGCGCGGTGGCAATTTTATGAACGCTGGCTCATTTTCATGGAGATTTTTTGCCTTTCAACCCGAGTGTTTCCGTGTGGCAGCAGCTGTGGAGATGAGCTAATGCGGAGCTCAGTCATTTCCCTGCTGAAACACGGGTCTTCCTCCGCAGCCGCAGCCACTCCGATAAATATCTCACGCAGGGAAAGACAAAAGTAATGCCTGTGCACGTGTAATTTTCAATGTCAATGTGTTCGGCGATGAGTCGGAATCATAAAAGTTATTTCATTTATTACAATCATACATAAAGCCTCTTAGAGCTGCAGACTTGGAATAGGCAATTATGCCCATAGGTTAATAACACACAGCGATTTGACTGACAACTGGAATTAGATTTAAACACGGCAGAGTGGCATGCTAAAGGCACTTTATTAAAACTGTGGCTGGGGATTTGTTCAAAATACCAGTTGCATACCTTTCCTGGTGAAATATTTATAGATAGCACTATATTGTGGCCTGGTATATTGCTTTTTCTCCTCCTTTCCCCCACTGCTTTGAGCTCTGCTGGATAGCGAGGAATTTATCTGGTCAGATTTTCCTGGAGAGCGGGCAAATGCCCCGGGGGTTGCTTAACGTGGGGTGATGTGATGGGATGTGATGGGCAGTGGGAATGGGCCATATAGCAGGGATTAACTCTGTACCTGAATTTACCTCTCCATCCATCCTCTCTCCTTATCACTCCCCAGTGCAGCATCCTCTTAACGCTGCCCTGGTTATCCCAGAGTTAATGATCCCAATATCCCAGACAAAACCAGGGTCAGCTGCTGATATAGTCAGTAAAATAGATGTTGTTTGATTCATTTGATATTGTGACTTTTTCTTATCCTGCTACCAGGAAAGTTTCTCCTTTTGAGCTTAGTTCATCACAGGGATGGGTTTCCTGCAGCCAGGATGGAGTCCCTGCTCCAGGGGATTTTAATATCGAGGGAAAAAAAAAGTGTGTCAGGAATGACAGCAGAAAAATACTTGATCCCACCTCGGAACAAGGGCATGGGTTAGAGCCCAGCATTTCCCATCATTCTTGGAAAAAACACTAAATTGCTTTAAAAAAATAGCTAAGGACCAGCTGGGGCTGGACCAAGTGACATCCAAAGTTCTTGTTCCAACCTGACATTAGTCCATGAATCCAGCTGACCTGTAAATCAGGATTAAAATCCCAAAGGCTCTTTGTGTACCACTGCCATCACTGGCAGCCAATGGAGAAGACAGGTTACAGCTGAAACACCCTTAACATTAACTCCTAATTTCTATCTCTTGCTTTTTTTGCCTCATTTGCATGACGTTGAAAATCTCTGTATAATAAGAGCTGTCTTGCAGCCTATTCCAACCCAACAGCCATTCATGAGCCAGGGGTTAAAATCCAGGTGCACTGTATTGGATTCAAGGATTTATCTTAAAATTAGCATCCAGATCTCCAGATTCTCATTCTTCTAGAGCAAAACCTAATGGCATAAAATGAGAGTCTGAGCAAAAATTATCTTCCTTAGTTTCGAGGAAAGGGAAGTTGGGGGGAACTCAGCTAAAAAAGGAGCTCGAATCCACCATTCCATCATCATTCCCTGCCTGGCTGAGCAGTGTATTCCAGACCAGCAGCCAAGCTCTACTTGAAGATGTCCCTGCTCACTGCAGGGGGTTGGATTAGATGACCTTTAAAGGTCCCTTTTGACCCAAACCATTCTGTGATTCCATGATCCATGGACCAGGGGTCCCCAGTGAGACCTGATCCCCAGGATCAGGAATAGGTTGCAGCAAAGCTCTAGCTCCAGATTTTGATCCTACAGACATCTCCTTCCAACCTGGGGGGCCAAACCCCTAATTTCAAAGCCCTTATTGCCCAACAATTAAAATAAAATGAAGTCTGAGAGCACCACCTATAAAAAGATCATCCAGGCACTCCTCTTGCATTAAATATGAAGGCTCAGAGCCTTCCTGTGATGCCAGGGCAGGCAGGAGAGCAGCTCGCTGGGCTGGGATTACCTGGCAGTGATCCTGGTGCTGTGACCTTTCCCCAAAGATCAGCCTGTTGAGCGGCTCCCCGCAGGGTTGGCAGTGCCCACGGCAGAGGTGGCACCGTCCCCACATGCACAAACACTCTCACACACTTCTCCAGCAGCTTTTTCCAGCAGATTTGCTGAGTGCCAGTGCCAATGGCAGCTTTGGAAAGAGGAGAAGGTGCCAAGAGATGAATTAACCAGAGGCTTGTGCAGGGGCACACGGTGGGCACTCGCTCAATCCCGGGGCAACTCGCTTTGTTGAAATGTCCATGGGAGAGCAGCCCTTCTTTTTTTTTCACTATTTTTTTTTTTTTTTGATGCCCTGAAAGATTTATAGCAATCTTTGTGAGGTTCTCCCTCCTATCACCGATAAAACTCCTCCTGGCATGACTTCAGCCCAGGATCAGTTTTTCAAGCATGGCAGAGAAGACCTTGGTGATTCAGAGCAAACATTCAGTCCTTGGCTGTAGCCCAGTCCAAAGTCAGGGAGATATCTTAGTGTTTCAAGGCATGGAATGGAGGTGCATATGTGAAACCCATAGGCTGGTGACATGAAGGATCAGGGCTGACAGGGCCTGATTGAGCCCAGCCAACATTTGCCCTCTCATCTCGATCCCAAGCAGACAAACCCCGGAGCGTTGGGCGTAGGTGGTTTGTCACCCTTTCAAAAGAGATCCTTGTGTCACCAGCTCATGTAATTCTACCATGCATCTCATTTTATGAAGGCACAAATATCTGTAGGAAAACATATGCATATGTGTTGTTTTTCTTACAGCCTCAGGCCCAAATGGGCAAAACCCATTTTTTAAAAACCCCAGTCTTCAAAATGTCTGAGGGGTGAGCTGAGTTTACTTGAGCAGCTAAAAAACCAGAAGGCAAATTTGAAGCACATTAGAAAGAGGACTAAAAATGCAATCAAGAAATTGGAACCAATTTTGTGATCTGGGGGTTTCTTGCTGTGATTTCTGGGTGTTTGGGGTTGAAGATAATGGAACTGGGAGCAGAGGGCTGCATGGTTTTATTTCAGGATCAATATCAGGGTGGAGCAAATGGTGTATTTATCTGCCAGCACACACAAGGCTTAAAAGATCTAATTGTGCCTTGTTTTACACTAATGCAGCTCTGTGGCACCACCAGAGAGTACCAGAGTACCCAAAATGTGCTTATTTTCCAGTCCTCTCTTGACTTTTGTTGTGTTTCCTGTCCATCCTGGTCTTACCCCATCCTGCACAGAGGTTTTATGGATTAGTTTGGGGATGCCCAAATCAGCCTCACTTGTCCCTCAGGGTAAAAAAGGAATCAACATCATCTGGTAGGAGTTCCCACTATGAAATAAAGTCTTTATGGATGATCTTAATTGGGGGGAGACTTCAAGGACATACCCAGACCGGCAGAGACATCCAGGAGCAGTAATTGCACAAGGAGATGAGATTCCCAGGGAGACCCAGCCCAGACTCAGGGACATGAAACCACAATTGTCATCTGTGATGAACAACAGAGAGGGGAACGTACAGGAAACAGCAATTAAACCATTAAAGCCTTGGGCAGCTTCCCAGTGACCAGCAGCCTTTAGCTATATAAATATCTCACATGGCATAAAAGGAGCTGTTCTCTACCCATTGTGTGTCCCCAGTGACCTTCAAGAGGGACAAGTGGGGAGGGATTGTCACCAGACACATCGACCTGGGGTCTTCTGCTCCATCTGAGGAGTGACACATCTAGAAGGGGGCTTGGTTCCCTTCCAAAGGGATCTCCTGCTCCCCTCAGCAGTGCTCAGCAGTCCCAGTGCAGGTTGAAATTATCCTACAGCCTAATTACTGCCCAGATCTGCAGCCTATAAATAAATACCTGGCCCTGGTGTAGGGAAATGACTGACCTGCTGTTGATGCTGGGTGGTACCAACATCACTGGAGATGGGGAGCACAAAGGAAGGCAGAGGGGTTCCTTGGTGGCAAATGTGCTGCTATTAACATGTTTCAGTGTTGAGAGAGAGGTTTCCACAGCTAATCTGAATATGGTCATGTTTTGTATCACACCCCAAACACCCTGAGCCTCTGCTCACTCCAGCCTGGAGCAGATATAACACCTCCACCATATATAGCATAGAATCATGGAATGGTTTGGTTGGAAGGGACCTTAAAGCCCATCCAGTTCCAACCCCTGCCATGGGCAGGGGCACCTTCCACTACCCCAGGTTGCTCCAAGCCCCAACTAACCTGGCGTTGGACACTTCCAGGGGCAGCCATAGCCTCTTTTGGCACTATGTGCCAGGGCCTCCCCATCCTCCTAGCCAACAATTGCTTCCCAATATCCCATCTAACCCTGCCCTCTGGCACTGGGAAGCCATTCCCCCTTGTCCTGTCCTTCCAGGCCCTTGTCCAAAGTCCCTCTCCAGCTCTCCCGGAGCCCCTTTAGGCACTGGAAGGGGCTCTAAGATCTCCCTGGAGCCTTTTCTTCTCTAGGTTGAACACCCCCAGCTCTCACATCCTGTCTCCAGAGCAGAGGCGTTCCAGCCCTTGGAGCATCTCCGTGACCTCCTCTGGGGATGAGCCCAGGACACGGGGGTTTCAGGGCATGTCCAGCTTCAGAGGTGTCTCCAGAGACTCTGCAAGGACAGGCTCACTCTGTGCAGGTACCATCATAAATCCCAGCTCCTGGATTCAAGGGATTCTCTGGTTTTCTCTTTTAAAGTTTCCAGTCAGCAGCACAGCAGGGAAAGGCTGGGAGATGCAAGAGAGGCTCCACAAGCAGCAGCAGAAGGGAAATCCAAACTCCTTCTTGTACAGACAATAAAAAGCAGTTCCCATGCAGGGACGACAGGGTCAGCACAGGCATGAGACTGTTCCCAAGGGACAATTTGGATGAAACTACCTTGTTAGGAGAGGAGAGAGGTGACTTTTTTTCAAATCTTTTTGTTCCCTGCAGCAACAGACACCTGAGCACAGCTCTGTGCTGGTCCCTGGGAGTCAGCAAGCAACAACTGGGAAATTTTCAAGTTTATTTTAACAGTCAAGCTGCAAAATATCTCAAGGAGTGCTGAAAAATTTGCTCAGTAATTACAAATGGTTGTCATTTATTCAGTAAAAGGAACAACCCTGAGACTGAGATTGGAATAAAAATAACCCAAGGAAGATCGATGATCGTAAAAAAATAGCCATAACCAAAGTTTTCAGCGGGCAGAAATCATTCTTGGCATTTATCAGCATGGCCACATGTGCTGCTTTTTGGGAGAGGAGTTTTGGGGATAGATACCAAGACTGATTGCCTCATTCAGTCTGGATGGTTTTGTTAAAACCATCGACAGAAGGTTTAGAGATGTTTGCATTTAAATGGTCATCCTGGGGTTTCCAAGCCATTCCTGCTTTGACACGTCTGGATCTGTGACTCTGTGAGATGAGCAATACTGTACGCACCTCTGGGGGACCCAGACTGGTATAGTCATACCAGGGAGTGTCAGATGTGCTGTTCTGGGGGTACCCAAGCAGGAGGAGATGCTGCCCTGCACCCCTGCAGGATCTGTGTCTTCCAACACCTCCATAACTTCTCCCAGTTGGAGAGAAAAACCCACCTCTGTTTTTTTCCAACAGAAACCTCCACCCATAAACTGCTGGTACCACATTTGGTGATTTAACCCTGAGAATGGCTCTACAGTCCTGCTGGCTGAGCTCCACGGTGATGGAGAAGTAGGGAACTCACTGGCAGTCCTGCAGTACCTTTCCCTCCCCACCAGCCATGGAGGATTTCACTGCAATTCCTCCTGCTGCAAGGAGTGATGCTGCAGCAGAGTGTCTGCAGGATGATGAAACACAGAGGAACTGTAATGAGATTTCAAGTGAAGCCAGCTTTTCCCCTGGCATGTCTGGTCTGGATAAATCCAAATCGTTCTCAGGGCAAAGCCCACGTGAAGGAGGAGCGCCCTTGACCAGACGCACTGCGAGCCCCAGACAGGAAGCCTGACACAGCTCTTCCCATTCACACCCCTCCCTGCGGATCAGGAGGACAAATCCTGCATTGCAAATAGCTCATCTCAGTCAAGGAACAGCAGGAATCTCATTGATGTGGCCAAATCCCACACAATGCAGCCAGGGCACGGCACAAGGTGGGGGGGTGCTGTGTGGGGCTGAAAGAACCACCAGCCTCTGGCAGAGGATCTGATTTTGGCTCTTCTGACCATTCCTGAGCAGAGATTAGCTGGAATGTGCAGTGCATCCCTCAGCATTCCAGAGCAGCAGCCACTAGAGGGGGGTTCAGGGCTGTACAGCCACAAGCTCAGTCCAAGAGTGGGACTCGGAAAATCTCCGCAGCCTTTGGGAAGAAGGAGCAACTCAAAACTCTGTGAGAAGAAAGGCTTGGAGAAGGATGGAAGCAAGTGATGCACAGAGGAATCCACACCAAAATGCCTGTGTGTGGTTCCCCATTGTGCTGTCTCAGAGCAATCCATCCATTTGTTAAATATTCATGTGGAAGTGATACCCTTCTCACAGCACAGCTGCACAGCTGGAAGGAGGCAGCACAAGGAGAAAAAATGGCCAAATTTTTTTCCAGTCAGAGAAACACAGTGACAATTTGCTGTTTTTAAAGTAAGCTGCCATAAATATCTGTGGTTACACCCCTGTAGTCAAGCTTTTTACTTTTTATGGGAAAACAAATCTCGTCAGTGGAGAGTTGAAAGGGAAGCCACATGTTCAGGATGCTAAAGCTGCAGGGATGGCTGATGGACACATCTAACATCTCAATTAGTCACTCCTGAGGTCTCTCTGGTGTTCTGCACCCATCCTGTCCCCTGACTGACCTGTCCCATGCAATTTCCATCACTTCAAACTGGGCTTATAAGCAAGATAGGGAAAAATTTTATTAGGGTTTGTTGCCATAGGACAGGAGTGGTGGTTTTAAACTAAAAGAAGTTGATTTAAACTCGATATAAGGAAGACATTTTTTTATGATGAGGGTGGTGAGGCACAGACACAGAATTCCCAGAAAGGCAGTAGATGCCCCAAACATTCAGGGCCCAGTTGGATGAGGCTTCGAGCAACCTGATCTTCTTGAAGATGTCCCAGCCCATTGCAGGGGGTTGGAGTAGACGAATTTTAAAGATCATTTTCAACCCAAACTGTTCTGTGATTCTGTGATGACACAACACCTGGGTGCCAGCAAAGAACTGGGCCTACAAGTGCCCCATTTTGGTCATGCTGATGAAAATCCATCCATCCCTATGAGCCAGAGGTGCTCCATATAGAGACCAGGTCTGTCCATCTCCCATCTCTTTGTCTGCCCACGTGTGTCTGTAAAGCTGTGGCAGTCCTGGGGTTGCTCTGGGCTGGGAAGGGAAGGATGGGGCTTTCCCAGGTGGAATAATTGCTGCAGGACAAAATGGTACCCAAGCATTCACACCATGGTACCCTCGTGGTGGTGGTGCTGCTGCTGGTTGCTACATGGATTGAGGTTGCTTAGCAACTTCTCAGCACTGGAGGGGGAACGTGGGAGCTGGAGAATAGAAGGGACGTTGCTACTGTTGTTTGTGGGGCCATACATTGAGTTACCCCAGAGCACCCAGACCTTGCTCCCAAAAGATTTGTGACACTTATCATAGAATCGTGGAATTTTGAAGGTTGGAAAAACCCTCTAAGATCATCCAGTCCAGCTCTTAACCCAGCACTGCCCAGTCCACCACTAAACCGTATCCCCAAGTGCCACATCCACGTGCACTTTGAACACTTCCAGGGATGGTGATTCCACCACTTCCTGGGCAGCCTGTTCCAATGCCTGACCACTCTGTCAGTGAAGAAATTTTTTCAGTGATGTGACAGCACACCCAGTCTTGTAGGATGCCCTGATGCCCAAGAAACCACAAGGAAACACCCTGCTCTGCTTTGGCACCTGCATCCAGTGATGCTCCACTGTGGGAGCTCAGCTACATTCCTTGATTATCCCATGGGGCAGTAGTCCAAACCCAGCTGGTCCCAAACACACCAGTTCTGGACACACATGCCATGAGGGTACAACCCAAGGTCAGCCAAGAAATTAGGTCCTGGGACATCCCCAGGAGCAGTGGAACAGGGAAGCCCAGCTCCAGCTGGAGAGGCATGGTTGGGAAGTACTGCTGGCAACTCCACTACCAGAGCAGCACCTGGATAAATGAACACATCTGGAGAGGGAATCTTCTAAATCACTTACAGCCACTCTTAAAAAATAGTCTGTACAGCTTTGTTGAGCTAGATTATAGTTTTGCCAAGCAAATCCGAATTTCCTTCAGTTATTCCTGGAGAGCTCTGCTGCTGTGACCTGTTGCAAGGACACAGGCAGGGAAAAATCTCAATACAGCCCACACAGTTCAAAACATGACATCTCCACGTCCAAGAAAATGCTCAGCTGAGAATATTGTCCAAGTGCTCCACAGCCTGGGTTTTTCCAGTTTTTTTGCTTGAATATTGAAAAATCCTCCTCTTTTTTCCCCTCCACGCAGAAGGTACCTCTCACTTTCCCAACTCCCTGAAGTCTGTACATGGAAATCCCGTCTCCAGACTGGGAAGCAGGATCATAAACACTCTCCCTGTTCTTCTACTTGTCCCTAGACACCATTTTTCCACCACACTTGGAGACAGGATCCTGGGCTAGATGGACTTTGAGCCTCCTCCACAACAGTCATTCTTGGGATGTAGAGATCTACCCTTGTCTAGTTCCTCGCTGGAGTGAGGAGCAACTTCCCTATGGGCTGTTTCTCTATTTATCTACATTTTAATGCCACAGATACATTATTCTGAGGCTGCAAAGGCTTTAAACCACGCAGTCCCCTCAGAGTAAACTTTTTAATTTTGTTTATGTGAATCCCCAGCATCTGTGTTTCTAATCCAGAGTATTTTCTAACAGCATAAGCAAATAAATTTATGCCACTTCAGGCCAAAAGCCTACAGATTTCTTAAATATATTTACCTTTACACATAAACCTCTTCTCTTCTGTCTGTTTTTTTCCCATGCTACAATTTTTCATATTTCCCCTGAAAGGAGGAAGCTCTTTAATAGCACAGTAACACCCTGCTCTCCATCACTTACCTACCCAGTGTTTTGCAGACTCACTGTCAATCATTCGATACCCTGCTCTGCTAAATGCTGTCATTAGACTGTTTTTCTGTCCTTCACCCTCCTGCCACCAAATTATTGTGGTGAAAGCAATTTTTTTTTAAGAGATAATATTTATTTTGCATTAAAATACCTACAAACACCCGGTTGTTCACGGTGCAACATTGTAAGTAATTCAACATTATGTTATTTAAGTATCACACCAACACTACCATCTTGTGCCTTTGTTCAGGGACAGGGTTTGGATGGGAATGATTTTAAGCTGCAGGATAATATCCCCGTGCATTTGAATTGCTCTATTACATTAATTTTTATGGGAAAATCTGTTTTCCTTTCCATCAAACCACTAAGAGGAAGACTTTTTTCAGGACCACGCTCTCGCTGTTTAATGGAGTTCCTCTATGCTAAACTTTTATGTCCTAAATTTTTATTTGTGGCATTTTTCTTTTCAAAATGTTGCCTTGCCTTTGCCATTTCTGTAATTCCATGTAGGACTGCTTTTCATTTATATTTTTCACTTTCCATCTCTGAAATCCTGTTCTCTGAACATCATCCCCATCGGTGCAACAGACTCTGACAGATTTTCATCCTTTGAACAGACACACCATTTCCTGAAACAATTTCCAGTTTATCTTTTTGAGTTTATCTTTACATCAGTTGCAGAAACACCAGAACTAGGAAGGATCTCTCCACCATATAGGCTGAAACCTGTCCCTGCTCAGTGGGATGAGGTTTTTCTTGGCAAAGCTTAAGCTGCAGATTCAAGTGAAAATTAATTTATACCCCAGTATCCAAGTCATATTTAATAATGTAAATAGATCATCTTTAAGGTCCCTACTAACCCAAACCATTCTATGATCCTATAATTCTATATTAAGATTCAAATTTCTATTCTTGGGCTGATTATATTCTGTATTCTCCAAATTATCACTTCTAGTTTTATGGGATCTCCTAAAAGCCTTCAGCTGAGACTTTCAGCTCCAGCTCCCACTACAACCACAGATTCCTTTAACCCTTCAAACCTGCACATTAATTTCACAGTCTCAAATTTCTTACCAAGAACCAAATTTCTGGCACAGAATTTATATCTTTTAGGAGTTTCACTCCTTCCAGGAATATGTTCTCATTGCAGTTCTGCAGCACAACTGAGAATCAGAGGATCGTGGAATGGTTTAGGTTGGAAGGGACCTTAAAGATCATCCCATTCCAACACCCTGCCATGGGCAGGAACATCTTAAACTAGACCAGGTTGATCCAAGCCCAACCTGGCCTTGGACACTTCCAGGGATGGGGCAGCCAGAGCTTCTCTGGGCAACCTGTGCCAGGGCCTCACCACCCTCCCAGCCAAGAACTTCTTCCCAATATCCCTTCTAACTCTACCCTCTGGCAGTGTGAAGCCATTCCCCCTTGTCCTGTCCCTCCATCCCTTGTCCCAAGTCCCTCTCCAGCTCTTCTGGAACCCCTTTAGGCACTGGAAGGGGCTCTAAGATCTCCCTGGAGCCTTCTCTTCTCCAGGTGAACACCTCCAGCTCTCCCAGCCTGGCTCCAGAGCAGAGGGGCTCCAGCCTTTGGAGCACCTCCATGGCCTCCTCTGGCCTTGCTCCAACTTTCTCTTCTTCGTTTAAATGGAAGCTGTGAAACAAATCTAATTCCTCAGATTTATGATTTATTTTTTTTAACTAATGACAACATTTTTGCTCATCATCTGTTTCAGCAGCACCGTTTTCCTTCTGGAAAAGATGAGATTATTGCTTGGACATTCCCCTTGTGGGGATTTTGGCTTTGTCCATGCTGCTGTGAATTCTTCCTTGATTATCCATTGAACGGGGCAGAGCCATCATACAGAGCCCTCTGAGCTGCACAAAGTGTTCAAAGCAGTCCATGGGCATGGTCCTGGTGGTTCTCTCTTGGCTCCATCCTTCTTCTCTGGTGAGGATATCAGGCAGGAAAAAACTCTCAGGCTCCTTCCTTACAGGGACTACAGAATCATTCCCAAAATATCCTTGATGTTGTCTTTGGCAAGATGAGACCTGGGCACTGTTTGAGACTGAAAACTTGCACAAGATGAAGTTGGTAATGAAGTTCATCTCCTTCAGAGCTCATAGAAATTGAGAATCATCAAGCAGATTGTATGAGCACTTCCAGTCCACCTCAATACATATTGGGTGTTTTGTAGCCATTCCATGAGCACAAGGAGCTACACGAGCAAAATAAATGATTTAATGGTCCAGCTGCATCTCTGCAGGTTTATTTGCACAGCCAGAAAAATGGGGCAAAACCACAGTTCTGATCAATAAATCTAAGCCAGTAAAACCCCATGGTGGATATAAAATCCAGCACAAAATCAATTAACCGGGTTGGAAAAAGAAGCTACTTGTACATATGATGTGGGTTAAGCGTAGCCTGAGTTTATATTAATGTAACTTCATGTGGTCACAAGTTTTAGGGCCAAAATCTTTCCTTGTGTCATTCTCAAAATTATCAATGGCCACCAGCAGGTGGATAATGCCACTAATTCCGTCTTTCAGGAAGAATATCTTTTCAGGAAGGATTTCTTCCTGGAAAGGGTGGTCAGGCATTGGGAGGAGCTGCCCAGGGAGGTGGTGGAGTCCCCATCCCTGGAGGTATCCAAGGAATGACTGGATGTGGCACTCAGTGCTCTGGGCTGGGTGACAAGGTGGGGATCGGGCACAGGTTGGACTTGATGCCCTTGGAGATCTTTTCCAACCTAAATTATTCTGGGATTCTGTGCAGGATAACACAGATGATGTTAAAGCCATGAGCCAACAGAACCTGCTTGCTTTCGAACTCATCAGAAAGAGCAATCAGACCTTTTACTGGAGAAAATTAAAAAGAAAACCATCCCAGGGGATGAACTGTGGAGATTCTCAGAGCTAAAATAGACTCACAGGTTTCCTTGGATGCACATCCATGGACCAAAATATTGGTTATAGTCTGGAGAAGGGTCTGTGACTAAAGACATGCCTGGGAGTTTCTGTGCTGAGAAAGAATTTGGAGGGGGTTTGGGCAGGGATGAAAAACCCTCCACGGTGCCTTTATTTAGCAGCTCATCTGGATAGAAATGCCCAACAGAAGCCCAAAGCTTGTTTAACAGTTTAACATTCATCCTTAGGAAGCATCTGACACACTGTTTCTGTACAAATAACCACAGCAGTGCTGTACAGATGACTTATTTGGTTTCCCAGTGGGTGTGTAAGTAAATTAGCAAAAAATAAATGTCATGCGGCTGTGACTTACTCCAGTTCTAAAGGCTCTGTTTTCCCTCTGTATTTTTGTTTGTTTAACAAGTTCTTAATTAAATTCTGTTTTCTAGCAGTTGAACTAACGTGATGACACAAGACGAGGTTGTTTAGAATTCAAATCTTCCCTGATTTCTCATTGTTGCAGAGGAAGAGATAACGGCAGTCGGGGCCCTGAGAGCCGACTTCCCCTGGTCGTGTGTGGCTGTACAATCAGCCAAGCAGTTCTCCCGTTCAAAACCCTACTGCTCCGATGGGTTTGTGTCACTATTTTGAGATGACTACACACTAAAAATAATGTATGGGCTCCCCCTTCTGCCCGAGAACATCAGTGCATGGAAAAGAACTGTAGATAAATGGAATGGTTTGGGTTGGAAGAGACATTAAAGATCATCCCATTCCAACCCCCTGCCATGGGCAGGGACACCTTCCACTAGTCCAGGTTGCTCCAAGCCCTGTCCAACCTGGTCTGGAACACTTCCAGGGATGGGGCAGCCACAGCTTCTCTGGACAACCTGTGCCAGGGCCTCCCCACCCTCACAGGGAAGAATTCCTTCCCTAAATCCCATCTAACCCTGCCCTCTGGCAGTGGGAAGCCATTCCCGCCTGTCCTGTCACTACAAGCCCTTGTAAAGAAGGGCCAGGATGACTTTCTGAAGTGCCAAGTTCCTGTAAAATACACCAGGAAGTGTGTTGAGCATCTCTGAGAGGCTGGATCAGCCTGTTCCCAGAGCCACACACTTTGATAATCCTATTGGTGCTGGCAGGGCAGGGGAAAAAGCAGCTCCACTGATTTCTGCAGCAGCAAACATTGTGGATCTGCAACCCACACATGGAGAAAGGGCCACCACGTTGTTTGCAGTGGGAATCCAAATTCCAAATTATTACCAGATTATAATTTAAGTCCTCTAAGTCTTCACTAGGAAGTTCTCCCCCAGAGAGAGACCAGCATCAGCAAAGGGTTCAATCCCTGGATCTTTGGCACCTGTTTTAGAAATGAAAAATTGTCTTCCAGGCACAACTTCTCTCTCCCAGCTGCAAGGAGGGGAGATAACCAATGTCACAGAATCATGGAATTGTTAAGGTTGGAAGAGACCTCTGAGATCATCAAGTCCAACCATCAGCCCAGCACCACATTCACCACTAAACCACATCCTTAAATACTATATCCACATGTTTTCTGAGCACTTCCAGGGCTGGTGACACTACCACTTCCCTGGGCAGCCTGTTCCAGGGCTTGACAACCCTTTCTGTGATTGGATACTGTATTTTTAGGAGCTGAGGTAGGTTTGAAAGGTACTCTCCATTTCCCACCCAAGCCTTCAGCAAGTTTTAGAGCATTCCTGTAATTAAAGGATGTAAAAAAAGGATGGAGTGGGAAGCAAACAATCTCATCTATTTATATATGATTTGGATCATGAGGGCAGAATGATCCAAAAGATCATTCTGGAAGAAAAAATCCCTAAAGTGACTGAAAGTGGAGATAAAGCACCAGAAGCTCTGATTATGAAAGAAATTGAAGATTTAAGGAAATAATCGAAGATTTAAGGAAAGAAGGGGTCAGAGACTTCAGTGGTCTCTCCTGGCTCTAGGACATATCATTAAAGGCAAATCCTGATATGGGATAAGTCTAGGAGTGCCCTGGTAAGCCTAGAATCCACCACTCCAGTATTTCTGGTTCTTCTGTGAATTAAAGTGTGCTCCTTGTGCAGGTAATTTGTTTAGCTAATTCATGTGAATATTCAACTTGTAGGAGTCTATTTTAATCCAGATGCTGCCCCAGCATCACCCATGAACTGGCCACTTCCCACACATCAGAATGGCCAAAAAGTGGTCAAGAAAGGGATGTGCAAAGCTGGAAGTAGAAGACCTCCCATGGAAGGCAGTAGGAAAAGATCCCGCTCGCCTCTTGGTTTGCACCACAGCTTTTCCTCATTTTTTAATGCTGGTAATTCATTCTTTGACCACAGATTAGCAGTGATTTAGCACTCGGAGCACGTACAGTGAGATGTTTAATGTTACATGAGATGTCTCAGATAATTGGAGGCAGTGAAGGTTGGCTGCATCTGGCAAAGCCCTGGGCACATCATTTCCATGGGAGTCCCCAAACACAACTGTCGTGAGACATCTGTATCAGCCTTAGGACTTGTTAGCTTGGTTGATTCTTCCTGATGCTTTACATTTTGATGCCTTTATTTGGCTTTTCATTATTTTAATTTCACAAGGGAGAGAAAGAAACAGAGAAACCCAGAGAGCTGAGGTTCTGCATTGAGTCTGAGCAAGGATTTCTGGGGATTTCTGAGCTGAAAATTCTGAAAACTCCCATTTCGCTGCATCTTCACCAGTACCAATGATTTGTGAAGGGAAAATGGAGATGGAGAAGGGAATGGTTAAGAAGCAAAAGCCAAAGGGCAGCCTGTCACAGAAGAACTTGGGGGACATTTTCATTCTGGAACCACTTTCTCCAGATGCAATTTTTTTGGATCCAATATTTGCCAAATATTAGGAGCAGTGTTGTAGCTGTGAAGATGTCTGACAGTGGCAGAAGGATGTTTGGATGTCTGAGGCACCTCAAATCCTGGAGGCAGTTCTGGGCCCCTCAGACAAGAGAGACATGGAGGGGCTTGAGCGTGTCCAGGGAAGGGAACGGAGCTGGGGAAGGGGTTGGAGCAGCAGGAGCAGCTGAGGGAGCTGGGGGGGCTCAACCTGGAGAAAAGGAGGCTCAGAGGAGACCTTCTCACTCTCTGCAACTCCCTGACAGGAGTGGGGAGCCAGGGGGGAGTCAGGCTCTGCTCCCACGGAACAAGGGACAGGATGAGAGGAAACGGCCTCAAGCTGTGCCAGGGGGGGTTCAGGTTGGATATTGGGAACAATTCCTTCATGGAAAGGGTTATCCAGCCCTGGCACAGCTGCCCAGGGCAGTGGTGGAGTCCTCATCCCTGAAGGGATTTAAAAGTCATGTGGATGTGGCACTTGGAGACATGGCTCAGTGGTGGCCTTGGCAGTGCTGGAAATGGCTGGACTCAATGACCTTAAAGGTCTTTTCTAACCTAAATGATTCTGCAATTCTAAGGGCCTCTTGAGAGACAACATCTATGCAGTGTAGCTCTGTGCCAGGGGGATGTCTCTGCAAAGAGATGGACCTTGAAGCTGAGGAGTGGCAGAAAAGGTGGTTTGGTCCTTCTGGCAGCTACACACTGCTCCTTGTTTCTCTGGTGGGATGGCCTTGTGCTGTGAAACATCCTCTCCTTTGTGCTCTTTGTTTGTAATGATGCGGTTCTTCGCCTGCTGAAAACTCTAAAAACTTGTTGACACAAAAATGATGCTCCTTCCTATTGCATTCAAGAGAGAATTTCAGGAGAGAGGCTCTCAAATTTTAAAAGAAAGGATTTTTGTGGTTTCTTAGGTTTGCAGCCATCCATGAGTGAGGGTCCAGAGCACACTGACCTGTCTCTCAACAGTCCTCCCCTGTTCCATGTTTTCCATTAGAAACAGCAGCACCAAGCTCCTAAATCCAGGTACCAGCAGCAGCTTCCAGAGGACTGGAAGCAGAAACAGCAGCAAGGTCCAAGTATTAGAGCTGAGCTTCATTTTCCCAGTAAACTGAACTGGAATGCTTAGACACAGGAGCTCCCTCTATTTGCACATTGAGATGTGGATAGGAACCTTAGGGAACATGGAATATCAAGACTCACCCACACAGAAATACCACAGGGACTTTGATTTAGAAGCCAAACCGGTTTGTTTGTTCAGTGAGGCCCATGACACCAGCTCTTAGCAGGGCTCTGCCAACACTTGACATTTATTAAAGCCACAGCTCAGTGAGTGATGTAATCACCTGGGCATTTCCATTCTCATTTTTAGCAAGTCCAAGTTAAAGCCTAAATAAAGTAAATTTTTTTCACCAAAGATTACTAATTTATTTCTTTTTTTAGCACTTCCTTTGAGATATTTAACCATTCATAGCACACTTCAATAACCACTTAGCTGAAGGTACTCGGGTTACATCCACAAAGTCGCCAAAAATGCTGTTTCGTTCCTTTTGTCCCATAATTTTTAATGTATGATAAACAATACCTAGTAGGCACAAAGCAAAGAGGAGCTCCCAGGTATTCCCCTCTCTCTGATAACCTGTGCTAATGAGTTTCTTGCCATTTTAGATAAAATATTCTTAAAAGAAATCCCATCTCCTGTCCTAACGACCACAAGCCCCGAGCCCAGACAAATCCTGGGAAGGGCCAAGTGAGGGTTGTGACAGGATCAGTGGGAATCCTTTGCCCAAATTCAGGGTGTCAGTAGCCCATTTGTGTCTCCAGTGTTTTGGGAGCCATGGGAAAGTTGAGAGCGTCTCTTTGCTCTCCCAGTTGCACCCCAAAGGAGCTGATCCAGGGGAACTGATGCCACCAGGCAATGGGTGCTCATGCAGGAGGCAGAAGTACATCCCTGTGCCCAGCTCTACCTTTAAAAGTAGCAGGAAATCAGGAGAGGAAAGCAGTAGGAAATCAGGAGAGGAAAAGGGACCATGACAATTAGAGCTGATTTTATTTTACTCCATAGCCACCGGGTGTCACTCTTGCCTGTGGAGACAGAAAGGAATTTTTGGCCAGTGATAAAATCCCCATTTCATCAATAATCCTGCAGCTCCCAGTGGTGACAGCATCATCCCTGTTTATCACAATTTCCCGGGTTTCCACGTCAAATCACCAACTCATTAAATCCGGGGGGACCTGGAAATGGCATTTTAGCCTGAGGTGTTATTTGCTAAACACAGGCAAAACATATTAAATTAGTTTTATTAGCATCAGTGTAAATGCACCTAGAAAATTTAGATCTGGGTTTGGATTAGGAGCTTGGCTGGTTTCTGGATCACTAGGACATGCCTTGAAGCTTCTGGAGAGAGGGGAGGTGAAGACAGAAAGTGTGGATGGGTGAAAAAGCCCAAAAATGTGGTTTTTGCAGGAGAGCAGGAAGAACATGATTCAGCAGGTGAAGCTGTAACACATTCCAGGCTTTGAAGTCAAGGCAGATCATGAGTCTCAGAAGTACCAGGAGATAAAGTGAGGTGATAAACGCTGCAAACATTACACAACTCTCTAAATATGCATTTTTCAGAGTATTTCAGTGATTGCCATTGTGTTGGGGGTTTTGCTTTTCTAAGATAACAAACTTGTCCTGCAACTGCTAAACATACTTTCCTGCTGAAGGTGTATTTTTCAGGTTCTCTAGAGATTTTCCATTTGTTCCAAAAGACAGAAAATCTATTTTATTTTCATACAAATGAAATCCAGCGTTGAATGCTTATCTGAGGAAAAAAACCACACCAATAAAATGCAACATGAACAGGTAAAACCAGTTGCTTTCGCTGTATCAGCAAACTGAACAGATGATAAGAATAATACAAATTTTTAGTCAATAAGATGGGAAAATTCTCATCAGGGGCCTCATTCTGCCAGCATGTAAATTGCTAATATTACCTGGCCCTGTATTGCAGCCAGAGGTAAGAATTTGTACTGAAATCCTACAGCTATAAGGAATTCCACTGCTACAAACAGGGCATGTGGGATTTGTGGAGAACTCAGAGCCTGGTTATCCACTTGGGATCCCCTCTGGGTACTACAGGAAAGAGCATCATGTCCTATGAAATTAATGACCAGGACTTTGAACTTTGGAATGACTTGAAAAAAGTGAGAGATGTCTAGAAAAAGTTTGGTTTAGGCTTTGCTCTGTTATAATCTACTACAAGAAGATGTCAAGGTTTCATTTATTTACCTGCTCACAGTGAGGGCAGGAGGTCACGTACAAATTCCTTCAAAAATCCATCTCAAGATCAGGAAATTTCACAGTTACGAATTACCTTGGAAACAATCAATCCTTCAATTTTACGAAGTTCCCACTAAAATAATAAAGCACAGAAAGTGCTTTGCAAACATTAATGTGAGTTTCCCAAACCTGCACATTTGCACAAAGTGTTGTGTGAGAAATTTAAGCAATTCCTTTTAAAATAAACAAATAAATAAATAAATAAATTTTTAATAACAAGTAGAATTTTGACACAACTGATTTGGAGAAATTGATTTGCTGCTTTATCCAGATTTTTTTTTTGGCCTGTTCTTAATACTGATTTCCCTCGGTGCTTTCTTCCTCAATTACAGTTGAAATAACTTTATGACAAACTTGTCTTCTCTTTTGGCCTATAAGTGCCTACAAATTTCTGTATATAGAAATACATTTATATATTTGTATCTTTAGACTGAAAAGCAAGATAAAACTGAAGACAAAATTCACATATCAGAATAAAACTCATTACCCCAGGGACTGGACAAAACAAAAATCTCTGAAAAATGTACAGCAGCAACAGATTTTCTGTTTTAAATGCTTCACCAAACATTTTCATATCAAGGATCTGAGCACTGAAGGTGCCAAAGAGCTCCTGGATGCCCTGAATCCTTCCCAGTTTGTGAGTGGGGCTGTCCCAGAGATGCTCAGCTTCTTGCAAAAGACTTAAAGAGTTTGGATACAACTAACTAAATAATTGTAAGGTACTCTTTTAGTTTTGCAAGGCCTGAATGATTCATGGGCAGAAAGTAGGTCTGCAGCAAATTCATAATTGATACATCTCTTCCGATGCACAGTCAAACAAATGGAAAAATGGATTTAGAACAGACTTGATTTGTTGTTTGGAAGAAGAGACATTCAAAAGACTGTCTGTTTTCGGGCTTGTTCTGAGATACAATTCTGTCTGGATGATGTGAGAGCTAAAACATTCATATCTTCATCCAGATAAAAACAGAAGTCAACTCCCTCCACGGCAGGCTGGTGATCCACACGTCCTGGGCATCACAGGACGCGTGAAATCACTTCGGCTTGGTTATTTCTAAACAAAATCATTCGAAATCAGTTTCTTAAAAAAAAATAATGAGATGAAGGACCTGTTTTTCTCTCCTCCACTGCTGCGGAGGTGATTTTAATCGCTGCTGCGACCAGGTGGGTACAGCAATAACTGTGGCATCAACCTGATGAAAACAGTGTTGCATTCAGAAACTCGATAAATGAATGGGAGGGACAAGCAGTGCCTCCCCCCCAAGGATGTTTTGTTAATTAAATTAGCATTTAAATAGCCAGAGCTAATCTGGGAAGTCAGCCCCTCATTACAGTAACTAGGAAGGGGGAAAAGAGCCGGAGACAATTCCCTACAAGATGGGGTTAAGTTGGCGTTTCACAAACTATTTGCCCAGCCTGTCCCTCCCAAGTGAAAGCTGCCACCCCCCCTCCCTTTCCTCCCAGCATAATTAGCATGTTCCAGTGCTGTGAATGGAAACAATATCCTCCCTCCAAGCTGTGCCCCTCCAGGGAGATGCTTCCCACAGACTGTGAAACCCTGAGCCAGGGAAAGGGCTTGTCGGGGAATTCACAGTGGGGTAATTACACTGAGGTACCTTGTGCCAGTGCAAGAGAAGCTGCATTGCTGTAATTCATTGCAGGAAGCAGGGCCTTGAATAGAGGAGGAGTCCAGAGGCAGGACTGCAGAGAGCCAGCAGAATTTATTGCTCCTGCACATCTTCCCAGAGATCCCATCAAAAGCATCAAAACTGAGATGGTTCCTTGGGCCCTAAGGATGTCTCGATCGTTGAAGAAGTTTGCAGAAAGTAGCAATGATTACACGTGAATCTGGTTTCTCTCTGGCTGTTAGAACTGAAGGAAGGCTCAAAGGGTGATTTTTCAGATCTTAAAATAAATTCTTCATTCCAGGCAGAAAGATTAATTCTTCATTCCAGGCAGAAAAATTAATTCTTCATTCCAAGTAGAAAACTGGAGCAAAACTTGTAAGAATTGTATAATTGCATTTGTTACTGTCCACTTAAAACAGGCTCTTTGGAACAAATAAAAAGGTTATATAAAATACATTCCCTAAAAGATTTACTGTTTAATTTTACATGAAATCAATGATAACTGAAACAGGAGAGGAGATGCAGGAGGAAGAACTGGATTTGGGTGACACCTGCTCTGCCCAGCTGTACCCACATCTGGCAATGGGTTTCATCCCAGGTCTTTAAATCAAATTCCAGGTGACTCAACCTGCTGTAAAAAAGACCCACCCTCCCCTTGCTGCTGGTGGTGTCCAGCTGTGAAACGGGGACTATATTTAAATCCCCTGAGAATTACTGGGTTTCAGAAAACGTTGGTGAGGTTTGTGGAGGCCCCAGCTGGAAAATACCACAAGAAGTTCAAAGCTGGGTTTCATCCTGTAATTGGATCCCCAAGTTCACAAGTGCAAGGACCAACTGTGCAGCCTGGAAGTGGGATGTTCCCACTCCCAACAAGAAACCCTCCACAGCACGGGGCTGTGGGGCTGGAGAGCAGATTCTTTCTCCTGCTGCAGATAAAAACACATTTTCTGCTTCAAGCTTTTGCCACCCTGCTTGGTCTGACCTGTTATTTAATTTTTTTTTAAACTTCAAGACATCTTCCCAACCCTCCTGCTCACTTGAGATGCTCTTAAGAACATGGATATTAATCTCAGTGCGACTTAAATGCCAACTTAATATTTGTTTTCTCTCTGCCCTGACAAGATACTCTTCAGGTCAGGCAGGAATGAAATGATAAATATTGAGTGCAGTTCCTCTGGGCAAAAAGTGCTACCTACCGAAATCTTATCTCAAAACCACTTGGAAATGTGTTATTTTTTTTTACTTCTGTCACAAAACCTCGTTGGACATTGAAAAGCCAAAGGGCTACAATTCTGAATTTGTTTTATTTCCTGTCCTTGCTGGAATCTGGCCTTTCAAAATAACACAGAGAGAATCCTTGTTTTGAACTAAAATAGCAGCTGCAAGGCTTTTCAACCATGACCATTTAAATGAGGGTTTGGGGTTTTTTTGCATCTTTGCGTTACGGTTTCGTTCTCGGTCTTTGCAGTCTGTGGCTGTGGTTGAACTGTTGATCTGTCTAATGGGGATAAATGGTAATATTGTTTATTGTTCAAACTGTCTCAGACTATTCCTGTTGAGCTTTTTTAGTGAGCTGTCTTTGCTGAGTGAATAGCACCAGACACGTCAATAATAGTCAGGGGTGGCTCTGTGAAACCAGACCCCACATCTGTATGTTGGGTTATGGTTTGTGAGGGTTCTCTGGGGTCCTCAGCACAGGAAGGTCATGGACCTATTGGAGCAAAACCAGAGGAGGCCACAGAGATGCCACAAAGGCTGGAGCCCCTCTGCTCTGGAGACAGGCTGGGAGAGCCAGGGGTATTCACCTGGAGAGGAGAAGGCTCCAGGGAGACCTCAGAGCCCCTTCCAGTGCCTAAAGGGGCCCCAGGAGAGCTGGAGAGGGACTTTGGACAAGGGCCTGGAGGGACAGGACAAGGGGGAATGGCTTCACACTGACAAAAGGTGGGGTTGGATGGAATACTGGGAAGAAATTCTTGGCTGGTGAGGCCCTGGTACAGGTTGCCCAGTGAAGCTGTGGCTGCCCCTGGATCCCTGGAAGAGTCCAAGGCCAGGTTGGTTGGGGCTTGGAGCAACCTGGGATAGTGGAAGTTGTCCTTGTCCATTGCAGGGGGTTGGAACTGAATGATCTTTAATGTCCCTTCCAACCCAAACCATTCTGTGATTCTGTGATATTCCAGAACCGTCTGGACATAATCCTGAGCTGTGTATTCTAGGATGAACCTGCTTGAGCAGGGGGGTTGGACCAGATCACCCCCTCTTGCCCCTTCCAAACTGACCGATTCTGGGATTCTCTGATTCTCTGATCAGACATTGGAAGGGGCTGCCCAGGGAGGTGGTGGAGTCCCCATCCCTGGAGTTGTTCAAGGAATGACTGGACGTGGCATTTAGTGCCACAGTATAGTTGACAAGGTGGTGATCGGTCACAGGTTGGACTCGATTACCTCAAGGGGCTTTTCCAACCTAACTGATTCTGTGACTCAAGCCAGTCTGCTTCCCACCCAGGCGGGGACACAGGTAGAGAACTACATCTCCCAGCGCGCACCGCGGCGGCCCGCCGGGAGCAGGGAGGCGTGGCGCGGCGCGGTGCACGCCGGGAGTTGTAGTCCCGGCGGAATTGGGCCGGCGCGGCGCCTCCCTCCGCGGCCGCTCCTCCCCGTGCCCGGCTCTCCCTCCGCAGACGGAAGCCGGGCAGGGACGAGGGAGCCGGGAAAGCTGGAGCGGCAGGATGGGGGACTCCAAAGTGAAGGTGGCGGTGCGCGTCCGCCCCATGAACCGGCGAGGTGAGACCCTCCTTCCTCAGCGAACCCCCCATTCCCTTCTCCTTCCCGAGAGCAGCGCGGGACCCGGGGGGTGCCGATCCACAGGGACAGGTGTCCATAGGGACAGGTGTGCCCGAGGGTGGGTGTATCGGGGTGCGTGCGTGTGTATTTATTTGTTCATTATAAATAAATACACTCCGTATAGGCACGGGTGGGTCCGTGAGCGAAGCCGCGCTGCGCTCGCCCCCCTCTCCTGCCGTCCCTTTTCTTAAATCTTCTTAGTTTTATGGCTTTTTTTTTTTTTCTCCTTGCCCACTTCGCCCCTTCTCCACACCTCCTGCACCTGCTTTACAGCCGGGCTGTGCCCGGTTCCCGCTGGGAAAGCCCTTCCTTCTTCCTGTTTTGGGGGAAAAATTCCTCTTTTTCTGTATTTTACCCCGTGTTAATCCATCCCGTCGCTCTCCAGCCCCTATTCCTGCCCCTCGGCGCTTGAGTGGGACGGATTTAACCCGATGACAGTGACACGGGCAAAAACAAGAAGGAAAATGGAGAAAAGGAAGCGTGAATTGACAAGAGAATATTTTTTGTTGTTGTTACTGGGTTGTTGGTGGTTTCTTCCCCCCCCCCCCTCCACGAAACTTGCCCAAGGGTTATGTTAATCAGACCGTGGTCTGGGCAGCTGTTTAAATGTTTATTACTTGTCTTAATTAGAAAAACTTGCTCTGGATGATGAGGAAGTGAGTATGAAAAGGCAGCTTCAGCCAAGGAATGGGAAGGTGAAGAAGGCAAAAATCCAAGAAACGTGTAGGGTGGCTTTCCCCCCCTGCCCCCCATTCTCACAGGAGTATGCCAATAATTCCTTTTGGGGAAAGGGAATCCAGTGAAGTCAGTTTAATAGCTGAAGCAAAAAACAGGAGGAAGGGGGAAAACCCTTTATCTTCTACATGATCTGAAACAAAGTAACTTTTAAATTCTTTTCAATTGCAAAAAAAAAAAAAAGGTTAAATATTGAATACAGAGTTTCCATACCTTGCAAAATGACAGCAGGGGGATGTTCACGGAGTTCACAAGAGCTCTGGAGTCCCACTTCCAGAAAAAAAGATGGAGTTGATGTCTTTACAGTCTGGTGGGTTAGGGGTATTTTGACCAAAACCTGCATTTTTGTTAAACCTCAAGTATCAGCTCTCAAAACTGAGGAGGGACCCATCCTTGTGGAGAATTGCTTGCAGGACGTAGAGTGACAGTGTGGAAGAGTTGGTGGAAGCTGGGAGAGCAGCTGGAAGGTGGTGCCTGGTTTCAGTGACAGACGTGGGCTTTCCTCTTGCTCATGTCCCTTTCCTGTCAGAGGTCATTTCCTTGGCTGTGCCCCAGACACCTTCTGACTGGTTTACCCCCGGGATTAGAGAATAATTCCGGTGGGAAGGGACCTCTGGAGGTCTCTGGTCCAATGCACTGCTCAGAGCGGGTCAAACAAGATGAGGTTGCACAGGGCCTTGTTCACTGGAGCTGTGAATCCCCAGGGATGACTAATGCACCTCTCCCTCCCAAGTATATCCTACATCTGTTCAGTCCTGAGTTTGTCCATGTGTCTGATTCCAGCCAGGGACTCAGTTCTGCTGGAAATATATGTGGGCAAGAAGTAAGGGAAGTAAAGGAATCTGGGAGAAGGGAAGATTGTATCTTGTTATCTGAGCTATTTCATGGAATCAGAGAATATCCTGAACTGAAAGAGACCCACGAGGACCATTGAAGTCCAACTTCTGGCTCTATTTTATTCTCTCTAAACTTAACAATGTTATGGGCTGGTGGGGATGGCTGAGCCCTGGTTGTTAGGAGGTTGATCCAGGAGTGAGAGACATTTGTGTATCAGTCCTTCGTGCTCATCAGAGGGAAGAGGGACATGAACCCTTCACTCTTGGCACATTTCTTGGCAGTTTGCAGCTATTAATCATCCTGTTATTTGTAAGTGATGCCTAAACCCATTTAAGTCTAGCCTAAAAGATCAATGTCCTTTTCTCTCTCAAACAAACAAAATGCCCTGGAATTGAGTTTTTTTCCCAGCAGATTGTCAGTCAGGTCTAAACAACTGTTAGCTCCATGTAGTATTTCTGATCTCCTAGAATTTATACAAATAAGCATTGATATCAAGGCTACTATTTTTCTTACCCGTTTAATCTGAAATTTAAGAATTTGTGCAACTGATTCTCTGAAGAGTCATCCACTTGTGAGGCTTCCGTGGCTCTGCTTTTTTAACAGGCTTTGAGGCCAGAGGCAGCTTTCCTGGAAGCTCTCTCATGCATACTTTGTTCTGAGCAGTATTTGTATGAAGTTCTGGGGCTTTGGACCTGAAGCAAGTATTTGTTTTCTTCAGGATCACGAGTAATGTTCTTTCCTTCCCTCTGCACCGAAGGGCTTAACATTGCAAACCTGTCAGACTGTGGAAACTTAAGCTTTGAAATATTCTCAGTGTTTACTTGTGGTGGTGGTGGTGGTTGTCTTTGGTTGTTTGAATTATGAATTTCTTAAGGCAAGGGTTTATTAGGTTAATAAAAGTGGTGTGCTTAACTGTTACTCATTTTTACAGCTCATAAAAGTATAATGGGTTCCTTCCATGCATGTGGAAGGGATTTCTCTATCAAATAGTTGGTTATTTATAGCACTCACATTTCAGGGTGTTTATACTGAGGGTCCTGCATCATTCTTATGCTCAGTGTGGTATCTATAAATTAAGTTTATAGTACTAATTTTTAGGGAGGGGAAGCATTTGTAATTGTACTTGGGTTTCCTGGTTTGTTGGTTTGGTTTTCTTTTTTGCATCTAGGCTACTTTTTTTTTTGAATCTTGCTTCAAATTAGACCCAATCCTACAAAGCCTGCATGGAAGCCTTGCTTTGGAAAGCCATTGCTGTGTCAATGTGGTTGCAGCACCACATCTGAAGTTGGAGGCTCTGTTGGCTATCAACAGAGGCTCCTTTTTTTCCATCCTTTCTACTTTTGCAAACTGGGATCTCGATTAACAGGCTTTTATGAATTAAATAATCCAGCACTGTTTTGTTAGATAAGACTCTTAGTCTTCTATTTTCTTGGCTCTGTAATTCACTGAAGTATTTCCTAGTGCACTGCTTTATTCAGATGGGATCTTGATAACAATCAGGAAGTTCCTTTGCTGTTTTATTTCAGAGTTGCACTGGATTTCCTTTTATGAATGTGATGTTTGGCTTCTCTTAGCAGATATTCATTATACTTCAGGCAAATGCTGTGCAAACCATACCATGAAGCAAAGCAAATGACAGCTGGAGGCTTTTTAATTAAGATTTTTCTTACTGAACACTTTGTTTTCAGGTGATGCTGGGGTACAGGCATCACATAAGTACGTTTAAGTCCTTGGGTTTCCTTGTGCCTTTGAATCAATTCAGTGTAGCATTAATTAGTGCTGATAAAAGATGTTACATTTTAAAAGAGTGCAATTTACACTCAAGGATATGGTTGATGGCACCTTAAGGCAGTCCAAGCTGCTGTTGTGCTGCTACATCTCACTTGGGTTAATACTTTTCTTTATAAAAAAAGGCAAGAAATGAACTGCCTGTATCCTGGCAGGATTAAACTGTTCTAGGATTGTAGTGTAAGACCTACAGCTCCAGTTTAAACATCTGGATTGCCTGCAAATATGCATTCAGGTATCTATTATGTTAACATGTATATTCATCCAGACTAGTTTCTGTGTTCAGACAGAGGTTTTCTCATGCTTTGGTGATCCAGGTTCTGTTTCCAGAGCTTGTAAGGAAGGAATTTGCTTCTCTGTCTGCACAAGCTTCTGACCATGGTGTCAGGTGGTAATTTTATGTCCTCCCACTCTTTGGAGGAGGTTGCATTTCCAGCCACTTGAAATGTTTTGGGGTTTGAGGTGAGGAGGTGGAGGTTGTTCCTATGTTTTTGTTTGTTTGGAGATGACAACAGAAACAATTTATCTATAAACTGGAGTTTGTGCAAGCCAGCTTCTAAGATTAATTATGGTATCAGAGTGAGTGGAATGGCACCTGTTGTATCCTGATGGCAACATGGAAGCCACAAGACTTTACCATTATCACATGAGTGCCTAGAGTTTGGAATATTTCCTGGTGATTGCTGATAACCTATAAAAGTGTTTGTGGTACAAGCAGGATTAACCTCGAGATACGGTGCCAAAAGGGTAAAGGATGCAGAGTTAATGTTTCATCTTGTCTTCCTCAGTGAGGCAATTGTATTTTAAAAACTCCTAAGGTGCTACAAGCTTCCTCCCCACAGCCAGAGACTCCCAGGCAGCCCAAGGTGGAAGCCACAAAGGCAAACAATTGTAGTGCTAATTACACCTGAAGTGCAGGATGAGATTACCTTGCTGCTCTGGTTTCACAGCAGCTTGCTCCTCAAGTCAACAGAAGATCAGGTGGACAGGCTTTGAATAGTTCTGCCTTGGCTTTCGGGTTTGCATTTCATCCCTGTGAACTCCAGAGCCTGAAAGAAAGCAGCAGCCTGGAGTTGTGTGTTGAACTTCCTCGGCTCTCTGAGCTGCACCAGAGGGTCACTGGACTGAGTTACTCACTCAGTCCTCAAGAGCTGAGCAGCAGCAGAGCTGACTGTGAGTAAGGTTCATGTAAAGATACACCGAGGGCCTTTACTAAAGCTGTTTGAGAAGCATTTTTCTTGCAGAGAATGAAGCAGCAGAGGATCAAACTTATTTTTTAGCATTTGGACAACGTAGCGTTAACATGTGAGGGCAGCTTGATTTCATGTGCTCGTGAGCTTGAGTTGACTTCCACCCCATCGACAAGCATTGTGTGCCCCTTCCAGATGCTCTCATACATATTTAATGGGCTCTAATTGCTGCAAACTGAAATTTTCATGACTTATATTTGCACAGTTTTCATACAGCAGAGAAGCTTGGAAGATGCCTGTGTAGGGGAGACGTAAGGGACAAGTCAAGTTGCTGTATTTCTGTCAGAATTTATCATCATTATGTCGTATAATTAATGCCCTAAAAGTGCTGTTACACTATTTTTTTCCTTATAAGCTCTTAACGTTGTCATGTAGATGCAAGTTATTTTGACACTCACTCATATAGTCAGTTTTTCATTTATTTGTGTTGGCTCCTATGTAGCAAAGGGCAAAGAGAAAAGTCACTCTTAGGAAACAAATGCTGGCAGGGAATCTTGAGGACTTGTTGTCTTTAAACTCGCTTTGCATGTCTTTTTCAAACAAAAACAAAAAAAAAACCCCAAACCCAAACAAACAAACAAAAAAACCCCCCAAACAACAGCTTCTCTCTTTTTTTTTAGTTGACATTTATTTAATTTGTGTGATAAACAAACTTTTAAATATTTTTAGATTACTATTTAAACATCTCAGCGTTATTGCCATTTGCTTTTGGAGACAGAGAAAAGTACAAGGAACCAACTGTAATTTCTTATTCAGTGCAACTTGAAGGCTCAGGCCACAGCATTCCAGTTCTAACCTTCAAGGGAATGTTAATCTCCTGAAAATCTACTGGCAATTTAAAATATAAAATTTCTATCGTCTTTCTTTACAGGAGATTATTCCGAGCTTTTGTATCTGGGGCCAATTTTGGCTTATGAGCTTAGTACATGCACTTTAAACCTTTCACATTTTATTTTTTATACTTCAGTTGGCTTCTCTAGCTTTTGTGAAACTCAACAAGAGCTGTTGTGCTGGTTCCCAGTGACTCTACAGAGCTGGATGTCCAACTCCAAGGGGTCCTGGGGTGTCAGTGCTGCCCTAAACCTCGTAGTGGAACCAGGGGGAATCTGTCACAACTTTTATTTGACCTGTGTTGTTAACACCAGGTTCAGATCTTTGTTTCATTGGGCCTTAGGATCAAATGGTATTTGAAAGGGCTGAAAAAACTGTCAACCTTCATAAACCAGCTTGTTAAATTGAGATCTAATGGGAAAATTCATAAGGCAATAAAAGCTCTTGATTAGTTGGGAAGTGCTTTCCCTTAATTCACAGAATCCCAGAATGGTTTGGGTGGGAAGGGACCTTAAAGCTCATCTTGTTCCACTCCCTGCCATGGGCAGGAACACTTTCCACTAGCCCAGGTTGCTCCAAGCCCCCTCTAACCAGGCCTTGGACACTTCCAGGGATGGGGCAGCCACAGCTTCTCTGGGCAACCTGTGCCAGGGCCTCTCCACTCTCCTAGTCAAGAATTCCTTCCCAATATCCCATCTCTCCCTGCATTCTGGCAGTGGGAAACCATTCCCTGTGTCCTGTCCCTCCATCCCTTGTCCAAATCCCTCTCCATCTCTCTTGGAGCCCCTTTAGGCTCTAGAAGGCTGCCATCATCATATAAAATGTGAAAAAATGGGTATATAAAGAGGAAAATATGGAAGGTCACATAAGTTGTAACAGACTTTTCATCTTTCCTGGCTGTGGTACTAAAAGCCTTTAGTTCCAAACCCCAGTTTAAACTATTGCAGACTGACTTATTTACTGTGTCATCTTTCATTTTGAGATTATTTCATGCTGCCCTGTAAAAGCTGTCTGTTAGGATCATTTTGTTTGGTTCTGAAATACAGTAACCTTAAAATGGGATGGGTTTTTAGGGTAGTGGCTGAAAAAGGTGGCAGTTCAGGTGGTTTTTTTGTGATGCAACCAAGTTTGATCCGTGTCTTACTGGAGTTAGTTGGGTGTAACATTATCCAACCTATGCAGCTCATCTTTGAAAACAGTTCCCTGCCTGATCCATAAGCAAAGAGGGAGATTTCCCAGAGGTGAAAACAGCTGACATTTTCCAAAATACTTCTCTCTCCTTCCCCCAGGATTCACATCCCTTCCTTGTCCCTGCCCCAAACCTGCTTGGTTCTTTTTAAAGTTGCACCTTTGCTGGTGTTTCCTAACCCTGTTGTGGAAAATCTGCTGGGGTGAGTTTATGATTACCAGCCTCGTGACTGCTATTACAGAGGGAATTTAAACTCCTACCTGTTGTGGGAATGGACCAGTGCCTGCTGAATCCATTCCATGTGGTGTTAGGCTGCTCCTGGCTTTGCTTTTCCAGCTCTCTCTTGCTTGCTGACTTTTCCACCCTGTTTGAAACACACCGAATTTCTTAGGCCAGTGAAAAAGCCCAGAGTCATATGGGTAGAATAAATTATTTTTGCAACACCCATAAGGCTTTTATCCAAAGGCATAATAGTAATTTCGGATTTACACAAGAGTGGTTTCAGCTGAGATCTACATTGCCCGAATCCCAGTTTTTATCATCCTAGAAAAGTCTTGTGAGGAGTTGAAAAATCAAGGGAGAGTGGCTTCCTTCAACCCCCACCTTCCAGTTTTACGAGTAAAATAAAAACTCATCCAAGAGACTCTCTGTGAGTAGCTTGGACACACAGGACTTAACAATTATTCCTGCACTCAGCCCAGCTTTGCTTAACACTTCCATGGCTGTGAAATGTAAATGATATGTGTTACCCTTTTATTATGGATGTCACAGCTCTCTTACTCCAAAGCTGTGAAAGAGACTTTCATTCCCTGCAATAAATGTTTCTTGATGCTGAGAGTTGGAGTTTTAATTCTTCAAAGAGCAATTAGCTGATTAGTTGCTTGATTTGCTGAAGCAAATGAGGAGTTGATTGTGTTTGCTCAGTAATGACTGAAGGTAGGAGCAGGTTAGCAATAATAATGGGGGAGATTTTATTTTTGTTTGAGAGGCAGGATTTGGGATAAATGTCCAAAGTTTGACAGTGAGCCACTTCTGTCATCTTTTAACTTCTCCTAAATTTTGTGCTGCCTGAAAAAACACCTGTATTATAGGTGGAAAAAATAATAATACCATGCTTCAACAAGTGAGTCCTTACTACAGGATGAATTAAGTGGGGTTTTTGGATGTGCATGGTTATCATCTTATCTTGGTCCATCCTGATTTTCCTTGTTGTTCAGGAGCAGCAGGAACACAGCTTACCTGGGAGACACTGAAACTAGTAAAAGTAAGGGTGGAGTCCTTGTGTGATCATATCCAAAAGAGCAGGCAGATAATTTGACTATAAGGCCAACCTGCTTAAGTGATATTAAAAACTTAATGAGGTGGAAATTACAATGATATAAGTTTCAGCAGTGGCTAATGTAAGATTCATCTCTCAATTTACTGGAAGCATTAAAGAAATCAGAAATCTGTCAAAGAACGTGGTTTGTAATAGAGCCAGAATTTGTAGAAAGTGTGTGATGTGCTATTAAATCAGGATTTAAACTGTTTCCTCGGCTAAAAGGAGAGTTGCCATGTGAGCCTTTGGCCAGGGTAACTGGGATAAGCAGCCTTAAGGCTGTCTGGATGCACGACCCAGCTTAGAGGCTCAATATAACTGTTTCTTAGGGGTTTATTTCATGTGACACCATGAACTGATGGAACAGTTCAACTCTGCTGGGACAAGGTCTCTTCCCTCTGTACAGGTTTACCCACTGTTTGCGTGGCCTTTGTCCTTCTGAGCTGTCACTGGGCTGATGGAGCTTTCCAGGGGGTCTGAATACATCCATTTTCATGTTGGGTAGTTTTCTGCTGTTGAAGCAACTTGAAGTGACTTGCAGAGGAGTCTGCTGAGCAACAGGCACAGGAAGGAAGGGCTGAGACCTCTGTGTTTGGCAATAGCTGTTAGTTTGGCTCACCCCATCTTCCCAAGCTGTGCTGTCTGTCACACCAAGGTGAGGGATTTGAACGTTACCTGTGTGAGGGTGATAAACAGACAAGGTGTGTTGCACAAGACAAATTGGCTTGGAATCTTTCCTTCTTTTCCTGTGAGGACATTTGACTTGAAGGAAGTCTCATATCCTGCCTGTGTGCTTCCTTAAGGGTATTTCCTAAAGAATACAGGTAAGTAAGACCGTGAGTTCACTGGGCAGTCATGGATGCAAAACCTGCCATGGGCATCTCAGGAGATGGATTAAAAACGTGACAGAGACCATGCTGCTTACAGGCAGCGTGTGCAGACCTTATGCTTTGCATGAGGCGGGTAAAAACCTCCCTCAGTAGCTGGGAAAAGCAGGTCAGTGCAACACAGAATGTTAATCACTAACCAGCCAGCCCGAGATAAAGTGCCTTGTCGGATATGGGACGTACGAGGAGTATGGTTTCATCTAAGCAAGCATGTATTGCATATTAATGATGGGTAAATTGGCTTTCAGGGTGTGGAGAGAAATTAAAATAAACACTGCCTTCTGGAACTTGTCTGGCTCTTCCTTCTGCAAAAGCACAGGGTAATAACAGAGGAGCAGTTTTGCTCAGAAGCATTTCAGTTCCATGTGACCGCCTGCTATGACCAGTAACCTCGAGCTTTGGCTTCCTTTGTTGAGTGTCAAGCAGCAAAAAGCTGTAACATTTCTTTCAAAAAATTGCCATGGAAGAAACTCCCTCTGATTATGTTATTTAGCAGGAGCAAAAAAAGGTGCCGTGCAATAATTAAGATCTGCAGTCTTTGCCTGGGAGATTTTCAGTCTGAGTTTATAAGGTGCCGTAAGGTGAAAGAGCAAGTACAGGTGACACAGAGGAGGAAAGACCAGAGATGAAGGAGGATGAGGATTATAATTAACATGATTAGACACGAGCTCATTTTGGTGATTCAGCTGAGGTGTTGAACCCTGTGTGGAGGTTGTTCAGCGTAGCCCCTCGTCATCCTGGCGGGGTGTGAGCAGTGTCGTTGTGTGTTCATCAGCACTTGGATGCACTTTCCAGGGTCTGTGTCATAAGGCTTGACTTTTTGGTGTCCAGGCCCTCTGTCCTGGGTGTCTGTGGGCAAGTGGTGTGTGCTTTATTTCATATCTAACTGCATTTGTCACTGGGTGGATACTTTGGACTGTTGTCAGTGTTATCTGAACCTTTTATTTTGCTTTCCCTGCCTCTACGGCCGAGAATTCTCATACCCTCCAAATATCCTTATTACTCATCATCCACATCCCATTGCTGAGCGTCCTTTGGAAAAGCTGGGCTTTCCAGCTGACTGGGAGCCCGTGGGGGGAAGGACAAGCCCTTTTTCTACGTGCTCACACCTAAATTATTTTTGATGGGACTTGAATTTCTCGGAGCAGGTGCCCCAGGACTGACAGCTGGCACCACACGCCGCGGTATCACAACAGTGGCCGGGGAAAATGTGCTGCAGATGGCAGGGGCAGCTTTCCCCTGCGAGCTGGGAGGCATTGAGGGAGCAATAAGAAGAGCTGTCAAAGTGGTACCATGCCTAAATGGTTCTTTTCCCCCAGAAGAAATTTCATACTGCCCTTGTATATGCTGATTGTCCTTCAGTGAAACCTAAGTGCTCTTTCTTGTTTTGAAAAGAGTGCTTGCTTTAAAGCTGGACAGGATCCATCCCATCAGAATATGCCTAGAAGTGGAATTTGGCAATAGTCCTGTTTCTATTCTCTAGCTGATGGGTGGCTGTCAGACTGCATGAATAAATTTGGTGTCTGGAGGAAGTAATGGTGTATATAATCCCAGTGCTTTAGGAGCAGCACTTGACACTCTCTCATTTCTTTATAGAGCTTGATCTGCATACAAAATGTGTGGTGGATGTGGATGCAAACAAGGTTATTCTTCATCCTGTAAACACCAACCTATCAAAAGGAGATGCCAGGTAAGATTTTTTGAATTAGGAAGGTCGGGTTTCGTAAATTAAATATGAGCCTAACAACTAGGAAATGTAGGCCTTGATAGAAAGCTTTCAGTTTAAAAAATAATATATATTCTTTCCACAGTGTAATTGCCATCATCCATAAAATAAGGCTGATTTTGTCACGCTGGGAAGTTGCTTTGAAAACCTTGTGCTTTCTGCATTTGCTTCCTGCTCTCAACAATGTTCTAGTGGTTAATGGGTCCATGAACTATTTCACTTTTTTTCTCATAATGCTGTTATGAAAAACAGGAGAAATTTAAATCTGCAAAGTAATTTGAGCGGGCCCCAGTTTGTCATTTGGGGATGAAATTAATTTTCACAGTTATTTTCTCATAATGGGTCATGGTGTAAGAAGGGGAATGGGAACACGTTGGAGAGGTTTAGCTCCAGGAGTTTCTTGACAGTGGGGCATTCCATGCATCAAAAATCCTTGGAAAAGTGAGTAAGGGTAGGGATCAGTTCATGTCAGAACAAATCCGTTAAACTACTGTGAAACTGAAAAGTCATGTAATAATTGATAGAGTTAAGGTTGTGACTGTTTAATTTATTGCTTGGTGCAAGGGGAGGAAATGAAAAAATGTGTGCATGAAACAAAATAACAGGGGTGCAGGAAAAGGCAAAACCTGTTACTGGATATCTACAATCATCTGTTTTCCGGGGAAAAAAAGGAAGAGGTAAGGGTAAAAGTAAAAAGTAAGGGTAACAGAAAGGAGAAAAAAACCCCAGTTAAACACATAGAAGAACTTTGTTTAAATTTTCATGTGAAGCTGAACTGTATATCAGTCGTCAGTAGAAGTATTCATTAACTGATCTCTCATAATTCAAACCCAAATGGTAGTAAATGGAAAAGCAAAGAGATCATCAGGTGAAATATTTACTTTCTATTGTCATTAGCTGAGAGATTTATTACAGACAGTGGGACTGGAACTTTAATAAGTTACTTAAAATCAAACAGGCTGTGTGTGTGTGGGGGGGTGTTTTTGTTTGTGTCGGTATCCACCTCCTCCAGAAACACGTGTATTGTTCAGCTGCCAAAAACCTGCGTTGATTTGAGCCTTTAAAACAGCTAAAAATGGCAGGAAATTGAGATTCTCAGAAGCTGAGTCGGCCACAGCTGGATTAAAAATGTTACTCATAGTTTCTCTAAAACGTGGCAACCAGTCAAATGCATGGTTTATACTCCCTAATATTTTTTTAAAAACGTTCATAGAGCAAACACATCATGCAAATCATGCCCCTTGGCAAGGGAGGGATGGGTTGGCAGTGGCGTTGAGGTCCCAGACAAGGTGGTGAGCTCAGTGTGAGAATCCAGCCTGGGAGAGCAAAGAATACTTCATTTGCATCCTCACAAATAGCCATTGCTAATCTAGGCAGGAAGCATAGGAAAGTTATATGGGGTGATTTAATAGCAGAGGGAAATGTGGAGGCCCATGAACTGCACTAAAGTTTTGCCTGCAGACGGTGAGACGACATATCTCAAAAATATAATCTCAGAAACACAGTTGGGTTTGGAACAGGGTCCTGTCCAGCATATCATACCCTTGGGAGGCTGCTGCTGAATTGTCTTGGCTTCTGCAGCTCCATCAGAGGAGTCTTAAATATCAGCTCAAGGAAAAGGTTAATCTTAGTTACAGGTTTTCTAAGTTTTGGGGGTGAATTCACCCTCAGGTTCTGCTTCCGTTTTTAGATCCATCAACTACTTTTCCTTGTGTTACAAAATCATTCCTTCTGATTTCAGACTTTTCTAGTGTCTAAAGTGAGCTGGAGGAGTTCTGGCAAACACAGAGTACTCTTCACAGGGAAAAGAAAAGTAAATAATGCCGTAAATACACTGTTTAGGTGCTCCCAAGGCAGGGCAGGTTTGAAAACCTTAAGAGCTTTCCTTTGTTTCTCATTAAGATGCCAAAGTCAATTTGGGAACTGGGAAAAGAATTTTAGAAACAGAACTCTGCGCTGTCACATCCCCACTTGTCATGACTCAGCCGTGCTCTGGCAGGGAGTGACATTTGGAAAAACAACCCATGACTTTTGGAAATACGCTTTTTTTTTTCCCCCCACTTCATCATTTCTGGGAGAAACCAAGTCTGGGAGATGGGTGGGTGTGTAAATAAATACCCCAGCTTGGGGTGTTTGGGGCCTGACTGCTGGAGGTAGCAAATTGTGTCGATATAATTACCACTGAAACGTTTTCAGGTCTTCAGGAAAGTGTCTCCACTGTTTCAGAAGTGGCGTTAAAAATTAAGGAATGTTTTGAAAATCCAGGTGGTAACTGATGGACCTCATTTTCTCTATGAACTGAATATATTATTTACACATTTCTCTAGAGACTTGAGGGTTAATAAGTAGCTGTAAAACACTCTTAAAAAAGAAGTCCCTTTTCATATGGCTTCAAAAATCTGGCATTCTCTTGTTATTCCTTAACCAAGAAATGGCCTTTCCTGAGCTGGAGCAAGGCAGCAGTTATTTTATTGAGCAATCCTTGATGGGCTTGTGCAGGTTTCAGTAACCTGATCACGTACAAAAGATCAATTTTTAAATCTGTGTATGACCTCCAGGCTTTGCTACTAACCTTGGCCTATTGGGGGGTGGGTTTGGTTGAGCTGAGTGAAAATTAAAATTACACTGTGTGGAAACGGTCAGGCTTTTCTTTAGCTGCTTTCACAAAATTATTTGTGGCAGAGCTTTGAGTTTTGTCACAATTTTCCCCAGATGACCTTTGATGTAAATGAAAATATCCCCTCTTGAGGATGTGTGAACCTCCAGGATGGATAATATCATTAGCATGACTTGTCCCCTCTTTTGTTTGCCCTTGCTGAGCTGTCTGTTCTCTGCTCTCCCTGTTGCAAAGGTCAAGGCTAAAGTTCCTTTATCAACTCAAGGTTTACTCTGTGCTGCAAAGATTACTCACAGCATTATTGCTTGGTGGCTGGGGCTTGGGAGAGGGTGTGAACTCATTTTGATTGAAGTGAATAGATAAGTCCTGGGCAACAATTGGAATGTTTATAGGAATTAATTTTTTTGGAAAATCTCCAAACAGACTCTAATTACTCCAGGTTCCTTTACAGCCATTTTTTTTTTTAACTATCAATTTGCTTGTGCTGTAATTTTGTATTTCCCAAACAAAACCTCATAAAAAGACTTGATTTTTTTTTTTGACAGGTCAGACAAAGAAGTTTTATTATATCTTGCAGGCATAACTGTAATTGATGTGTAAGTCATATGAGCTCAGAGATCAGTTGTGTATTAGTCTGGCACAGGCCTATGAATCAGCCTTGATATTTGTAAAGCAAAGCATTCATTAAATCTGCCCAACAAACCACCTCTGAGCCTTTTTATTAAGAGAAAATGCTTAAAAATGAAACAAGTGCTGACTTCACTGTACTTTTGTTGCACTTGGAGGTTTCTAGCTGCTTTCCCTCTTGTTTTGCAGAACAGAGGTTCCAAAGACTGGCACAGGGTAAAAACTCTTCCAAGGAGTGAGTGCAGCTAAATGAAGCTGACAAGTGTGTTAAACCAGGCTGGGTTTTTCCTTTTCAGCTATTGTAATGTCTTTATAATTACTGCTTTGTAGTAGATAATTCAATAAATGAGGATATTTTTTAAAGATTTGCTTTTAAGGTATCTGTTTCTGGATTAAAACCGGTTTGCTTTTGTATACCCACACAGACAACGCTTTTGGTCGTGAAGTTGTGATGTTTAAACTCAGTTTGGTTGTTTTTAAGGAGTTCTGGAAATGGAGAAGGGGTGTGTTATTATCTTAGACGTGAGGATTTTTGTAGCCTTGCAGCAGCTGAGCTTGATGATTCCTGCTTTGAGGAGGAACTGGATGAAGCCCAAGTATATTTTACTTAAAAAGGAATATTTTTATAAGATTCTTCTGCCATTCCAGTTCCCATTTTCTTTCCAAGACAAATGACAGCTCTGGAGAAGGTTGTGGGGAGATGGGGCTTGGAGCAGCCTGGGGTAGTGGAAGGTCTCCCTGCCCATTGGCAGGGGGTTGGAATGGGATGAGCTTTAAGGACCCCTCCCACCCAAACCATTCTAGGATTCAAGCAGATAATAAATTGCTGATTTCAGGTGAGTGCTGGAATTCAGGGAGTGGTTGGGTTGAAATGAACAGCCCAGTGTGTTAAAATTTTCCATAGTTTGTCTTCGGACTGAAGTTTTTTCTTCTTACAAAGAACCTCTTAATCCTTTTAAAGAAGAAATGAAGATTAGGACCAATTCTGGCAAAGATTTAGATATTGAAAAAATGCTGCCAGAAAACAAGTATTGGAGTCTCAAGGACTAAGCAACCTTAGTTGTTTTGAAGGGTTAAGTGTGAAGCGGACGAATGGTAACAAACACATGGAATTTTAAATTTAAAAACAAATAGAACGGGGTGTCCTTGCAAACCCACACGAGCTCCCTGCTCCCCTCTAGCCAGGAATCTTGTGATGTGGAGGCAGGAGCATGTGGAGAGGCAGGATAAGCTCCTGCTTGGCACAGCCTGGGCAGTTACACAAGGCTGGGGCTGCACAGAGCAAGGTGAAGCCGCCTTTCACCTGCCTGGGATGTGTGGGAGACTCCTTAGCGTGACTCAAGGACTTCCCTTAAAGCTGCCTAAAAGCTGAAAATAAGTCCTGACTTACCAGGTCTTGCTGTGGGGAGCATTGCAGACCTCGTGCTCCCTTGGTAAGAATGGAAAATGCTCATTTTACTGTGGAAGTGACTGAATAATGAGGTGGCAAAACATGCATGTAAATTTATTTCTTTTGCCAAAATTATAAATAAGGGAGTGTGTTGGTTGGGGAAAGTGTATATTAAGTGAAAAACACTAATTATAAATTAAAAGTATCTCTTTTTGTGATGTGACAAAGCATATATATCACATATTTTAGTGAACTGTACAAGTAATATATATGCAATGGCAGGCAAAAATCCCAGTTAAAGGAAGGTTTGGCAAAAGTTGAAAACATCATAATCCTCTTTATCTGTGTTATAGTATCTTACAATTTTTGCACAATGAGTCAGTTCTTGTGTCTTCCAAAGCAGCATGCAGGGAGTCAAGGTGCCTAGAGAGGAAATGCTGACATGATATAGGGGTTATTGTATATGCAGACAGATATGAACTGGAGAAGCTGATTGGTGGGAGTAACCAGGAAAATTTTGAGTTTTAAAAAATGGTAGCAGGAGCATGCAGGAGTGCACACTTCAATTCTACCCCAGGAAAGAATGTGCATCATCAGAAAACGAGGCAGATCTGTGAAGGCGGTGCTATATATGGAATTAATCTGCTGAAATCCATGCCCCAAGAAAACAGCAAGAGGCAATTACTGGTGTATATAGTCATGGAAAAATGCCCACATTTTCTTGAAAATGCCCCAGGATCCTGCCTGATGTTAGGCAAGAACCACTTGGAGAGCTGCCTCGTCTTAGTCCATGTTTTCTGTGTGTCCCCAGCTGTTCGTGCATTTTACTGAGAAGTATCAGCTGTTGGACTCAGCCAGAAATTGAATGTTGAGCTCAGTGAACCATTTGCAGGCTGTGGTACACTTGCTGTTTGACAGCAAAGCAATTTTAAGGAAAGAAATATTATTGTCTTTGAAGATGGGTGCAAACTGATTGCATTGCACGTGGCTTTGCTTCTCCGTATCTTTCCTGGCATTGTGTTAATTCCTGCTGTGCTGGACTGGTTGGGATGGGAACAATTCAGATTAGGATGTGTGGGGAGGACACACTGTGTTACCTCCTTACACTGAGGGGGAATGGCTTCCTGCAGGAGTGAGGGTTCACTCTAACACATAAAACTCTGAGAATTAAATTTCTGGGTTAGATGTTCCTTCAGCATTGTCTTCCAGCAGACACATTTGTGCAGCATTTCATAATGCAGTTCCAGGAAGTCACGGGGGGAGGGAATGTGTTTATATTCCCAAGACTGATAGCTGACATCCAGAAGAAAGGGAAGTTTGCCCCTCTGGATATCCAAACTGGTGTTTTGTGGGCACAAACCAGCTCACAGGAAGTTCATATCTGCAAAAACAGTGCTTTGAGATTTTCCTGCACAGCTGTTTTGCATCTCTGTGTACAAATCTTGTTTCACTTGTTCTGTAAAATTATAGTTGTTTCTGAAGAGCTCCCTCAAGTAGGTATTTCTTGTTTTTATTGATCAAGTGACTGAACAGGCTAAATAAGTTTGAAGAGAGGGAAAAAATAAGCCTCATTTAAAATGGACAGAGTAATTTAAATGTGTGAAAGAAATTATGTTAAAAACATTGCTTTTTCAGTATGTTATCAGAGTTTATTTTGTAGGAAGTTGTATTAAACCTATATGATGGAGTATACTCTATAAACTTGTGCCAGGGGAGGTTTAGGTTGAATGTTGGGAACATTTTCTTCATTAGAAGGGTTGTCCAGCCCTGGCACAGCTGCCCAGGGCAGGGGTGGAGTCCCCATCCCTGGAGGGATTTAAAAGCCCTGTGGATGTGGCACTTGGGGACATGGGTTAGTGGTGGCCTTGGCAGTGCTGGGGGATGGTTGGACTTGATGAGCTCAGAGAGCTTTTCCAACCTAAATAATTCTATGATTCCTTGTGCATTAAAGCCAGACTGCATCCAACTGCCAGTCATCTATTTTACTCAAAAATGCCTTCTGATATAAAATATATTTTAGTAAATAGCTCTGAGTTGCTGCAGTACCTAGAAATCATTTTGTTAGAAGTGTGAAGGTCATCTGTTTGTCCTGGTAAGATTTTAAATCAAGGAGGAGTCAGGACAGACAAAGCATGGAGTTGATGTCCCAAGGACGGGGCTCTGTTACTGCACCTCCAGAGGCTTTAGTTGCACAAGGGAGGAATTAATTTGCTCAAGGAGGTGAATGCTTGTCATATAAAATACTTATCTTGTGTAAAATGGAGAAGTGGGAGTTCTGCCAGGAGAGAAGGGGGTTGCTGCACTTCCAAGTTGTGCTTTTGAGGAAGTGTGTTTGCTACAACTCGTGTGCTTTGCCTGGAGTAGGAAAGCGAAAATGCAAGATAGAAACCCTCCCTTAATTTTTGTGGTGGACAAAAAGTAAACAGAACTTTGAATCCTGCTTGCCTGTGTCAATGTGCTTAAAAAAAAAGACCTGTAGCCCATTTTGTATTGCTCAAGAAAATAAATAGTGAGGCTTGTGTTAACAGTTTCTTTTATAGCCGATTCCCTTCCCACCAGCTGGGTCACACCTATTTAATTCTACCTTTTTTATGGCACACATAGTCATGGCTAATTAGGATTGTCTGGTTTTTTATAAACTCTGTGCCCATGTGGCAAATGAAAACTACTCTTTTAACATGAGCCATATCCCCTTGAAATGAGAACTGGGTGGCCACCTCATTAGTAGGAATCATCGTTGGCCCCCTCATATTCCTTGGCTGAACATCAAAGAAGCATTTTTGATCTTGTTGCTGGTTTGACCAAGTCATTAATAACCTGCTAATTTGAGAGGAAGAGCAAACAGATGAAAAATTAATTTGGTTCACGTGTCGTGTGATCTGAAGTAAAACCTTCAGCTTGTGCTCTATTGATTGCTAACCTCTGGTACTTTTTCTCCTTAAAACCCAAAACATTTGTGAAGTACCTGCGGCCGTAAATCTTCATTAATTTGCAAGCTTTTAATAGACTGTGCACCCTTAGCATTGTTGACCTGCTTGCAGGCAGCACTTGGAAGTTGGTGGTGATAGTTGCTAAGCAGCCTGTCCTTCAGGAAAACTCCTCTGGATTTGGCAAAGGCTTTTCACTGGGAGTTATCTGAGGATTGGACTTCTGCTCCAAACAGAAAGTCATCTGTAGTCCCTTCCCACCTCTAAGTGGTATCAGCAGTAGGGGCCAGTTCCCAGAGTTGGGTTGTTTTCTTGAAAACCCCCAACACAACCACAAAACAAAACCAAAACCCTCTTGGTGGCATATTGAAGACATTAGGATGAACATGTTTAGTTTTTGAGTGGAATGTAGCTTTTATTTAACTCTCTGTAGCAATGTTGAGAGAACTGTCAACAGTTTTGGTTTTCAAGCCGACCTATATCTGAAGCTTCCAGTAGCAGGTCGTTGAAGCTTCAAGGAGAAGCTTCAATGTGTTAATTGTTTCCTTGACTTGTTAAACCTACAAGCTAACACAGACAAATCCATTTGCTTTAAGAAGAGTCGCTTGGAATTTGGCTCAGTGTCAATCTTTTTCTGGACTTGGCTTCCAGTGGAATTAGGATTTGACCCAGTGCTTTCCAGTTCAACCCAATGGCTTTTTTAACTTTGCTGCAATGTAGCTTTATCTCTTGTGAAAATAATTTAAAAGGGCATAACATTTGATTTGATTGTAGTAATTGTTTGAAATCAAGTCAAAACTCTGAAAGTATGAAAATAAGGAAATTACACCCAACAAATTACCCTGTGCTACTCTGAGAGCGTGAGCTGAAGAGAGGCAATGAAAGCTGAGCTTTAAGTTTGAAATATTTCTTTTCTGTGTCGATCTAATATGTGAACAGAAGACCTAAAGTCATTAAAGTATATTTAATTATATCAAATCAAGAAAGACAGGGGACTGACCTCATGGCCATCAGCTGTGGGAGAAGTACACAAGGACAGAGAAAAAAATATTCTGAGGGAATGTTGTAGCTGTGAGTGTTTATGTGAAGTTATTTCATCTTAATTTCCAACTCTGGAATAATAATGCTTGTTGAGGTAAGACTATAAAAGGGCTTTGGCTGTCAGAATGGTGTTGAATAATTCTGCTGCAGGCTGAAGGATTATTTCAGTGGCTGGAGCTGCTGGATTCTGTGGAAGGGCATAGATGCAGTTCAGGAACAGCTTTTAAAACCTCGGCGCTGGAAGGCGTTTGGAGCGTCAGTGAGTACCTGGCACTGTCAGTGACTATGTGGCACCTTCAGGGAGCTCTCATCCCTGTCAAATAAGTTCACATCAATTCTTAGAACAGAACTTAAAATTTATATATATGTATATAAGACTGGTTTTATGCCCACCAATCTTGTTTTGAGGGTATTCGAGATTAAACACCAAAATCTTGATCTCAGACTAATATGATTATGAGAACAGAACAAGATACAAGAGGGTATTTCTTGCCATCCAACGTGATTGATTGATAATAACCAGAATAACTTTGTTTGTGCTGAACAATTCTAATGCTCTTTGCTTTGATGTGTCCCTCAAGCTAATTTGAAATAAGATAATCTGAATGTTCAGGGCTGAGCATGTGTGGCAGGACATGGTTTGATGCTTTCTTGAGGAGATGGATAAATGCCTCATCATATTACCAGTGATTTTATGCTCAAATAGAATACACAGGTAGAAAATATCACATATAGTCTTCTAATTTCCTTAATTTTTGAAAATGGAATATAAAACTGCCAGGGTTTCTTTCCTAAATTATTTATGGTTTATTATGGAAAACAAAGTAAAGGAGAAACCTTGTACCTCTTTGTGTCCTGAGGAACTTAGAACAAGTTTTTGGAGTTACTTGAGCGCATCAGTTTGAGGTAATTTGTCTTTTTTTGCTGTAGTGGTGTTGATTTTTGGGATGGCACTGTTGCACTTGATGCTCCCTTACATTTAAGGGGATTATTCTGACTCTGCCACAAGCTCTGTAAAGTCTAAAATAAAACTACTGAATAAGTAAACTAATGAGAAACTAATGAAACAAGAGGAACTTGTTTCTGTGTGTCTTTGTTACAGTAAGGTGAGAACACTGAAAATGCTGTAGCAGCTCAAGATTTGCTTCAATATGTGATATTCTTTTACCTATTTGAATTTCAGTAGATGGGGAAAACGTAACAGGCCTGTTTGTTCTCCTCCTTCTCTGAGGAGAAATCAATCCTCAATACCTTGTAGGTATTTTGTTTTTTGTTTTGCATGAGCTGGGGCTGCAGGAATGCTGCATCTGCTGCTCTTGCATGGGCAGCACCCTTCCCTCTGGCTTGGAATGTCTGTCCTTCCTAAAAAGAAGCTCTGGAAGTATGGCTGTGTATGGCCTCCTCCTAAAAGGAGCACTGAATCTTTTTGTTGATGGTATTGCAGATTTAGAAGTACCAAATCAGCAAACTATCCTCCCCTGGTTGTAATTTGCATTAAAATAACTCGTATCTTTATCTATTCATTTGGTGTGGAGCAGGACAAAGTGAGGATATAAATTTGGCTTCCTGTGCAGTGCTGTGGGATAAGTGTTGCATCCTGTGCTGTGGGAGTACGTGAAATAAAATAACATTTTAATTAGCACTTTGAAGTTCATGGCATAGACTTTGATAAGCATAGGCTTTGATAAGCATAGACCATCTTACAAAGCTGCAAAGCCTAATTATTGGATCAGTGCTCCTTTGAGGAGGGAAGCAGTCAGGTTAAGGAGTGATTTTTTGACTAAATGAGTGTAAAGGAAGAGGTCTGGATTTGCAAGATATCAGGAGAGGAAGGATGGACTTCACTGAGAGCAGTGGCTGCACAAGGGGATTTAGGTTTTGCCTCAGCTCTACCATATCCTTCTTATCTGACTGTGGGACAGACACCGCAGATTCCTCTCTTCCATTTCGAGCTCTGAAATAAATCTAGCATTTTTAACATTTTTTTGGTTGATATCTAGTCCAAGAAGGGTTTTATTGTTTGGAATGGTGGCTTTTTATTGTTTGAGTAGGGTGGTTTTTGGTTTGTTCTTTGTCGTTGTTGTCTTGGGGGTTTTTGTGTTTGGGGTTTTTTTTGGTCTCCCTTCAGCAAGAAGCTTCCTGTGCTGGTGTATAATTAATCAGGTCACATCACTTAGTGGGACCAGAACTCAGGGCCTCTATATTGTGGTGGTGACGTAAGGAAACCCTATATCTTAATGTGTATTGTCTGAGGTTCTTAGGCTGCTCCACTTACTTGAATTTTCAGCCTTTTGGAAAGCACAATAGCATTTTCTTCCTTTCTCCTCAGGGTCTGTAGACTCCTGCCAGCATTTTGTTCTGTCTTTCAGCAGTTGCAGCCTCACTGTGCTGATCAGATAAATGAACTGAAGGAACAGGATATCCACCCAGCTTTATCTGAACACTCCTGCAGTGACGAGCACTTCCAGCTCTCTGAATTTTTTAAAGCGTTACTTGCCTGTGTTTATGATCTGAATTTTATTTATACTTGGTAACAAATGTTATCACTTCTAAAAAATTATGTAATATGAACAACTCCAATCAAAATTTACCTCTGATCAAACTGAGGGCTGGGTTAGATGGGGTATTCGGAAGAAGTTCTTGGATCTGAGGGTGGTGAGGCCCTGACACAGGTTGCCCAGAGAAGCTGTGGCTGCCCCTGGGTCCCTGGAAGTGTTCAAGGCAAGGATGGATGGGGCTTGGAGCAACCTGGGCTAGTGGAAGGTGTCCCTGCCCATGGCAGGGGGTTGGAGCAGGGTGAGCTTTAAGGTCCCTTTCCACCCAAACCATTTTAGGATTCTATGGCTGTGACATTATCCATCGTTTTATTCTTCTGTCCAATATTTTCTTGGTATAAAGGCTCTTCTGTCTACTCCTCTGAGCTCTTTGACTGGTATTTGTCACCAGCCTTTGTCTGATAGCCCACATATTTCTTGTTTCTTCCCAAAAATGCACCTAGAGATAATGGCTTTGCAGAGTTTGCAGCCATGGTACCACAGGAAGGAAAAATTACAATGTGCTGAACAGGAACAGAAACACTTCAGAGGCATGAGGGGATAAAAACCCAAAAGACAAAGAAAAAGCACAATGCAGGTTTTGTGGCAGAGAAGAGAGAAATAAAGATGGTTCTGGGAGGAAACAATTATCTGGTTGTTTTACTTATGTGCTGAAACCACATATATACCAGATGAGGCTACAAACATCTCTGCTGCCTGCAAATTATCTCAGTACCTGCTCTGCCCACAACAGTAAATAGATTGTGCAGTAACTTTGTGCTAAAACCTTCCATCCTTGTTCCACTCCAGCCTGTGCAACTGCTCTCTGCAGAGTTTTCACACGTGGTTATTATCTCTTCCTGTCACCACTGAGATATCTTTCTTTGCTGCTGCTAAGAGTTTAACTGAATTGCAGGAGGAGCTCTGGCAAGTTCCCAGTGCAGGAATTAGGGAACTGTGGCAGGTTCACGTGGACTGTGAGTGATACAGGGCAAGCTCAATTCTGCTTGCTGAATAATTACTGCAACACTTGGACACAGGTTTGGAAGGAGGCATAGGATGGTCCTCCAGGACCCAATCTCTGGTGACAATAATTCTCATGGATAAGTAGTGAGGCATTTTACTTGTGAAGGTGACACAAGGTGAAGCTGGTAGAGCTCTCTGATAGTGTGTGATGCATAGCCTGCTACAACTTCTTGCCAATTGCTGTGAGCCTTTTGAATCATGGAATGGTTTTGGCTGGAAGGGACCTTAAAGATCATCTCTTTCCAACCCCCTACCAGGGGCCGGGACACTTTCCACTAGCCCAGGTTGCTCCAAGCCCCAACCAACCTGGCCTTGGATATTTCCAGGGATGGGGCAGCCACAGTTTCTCTGGGGAAGCTGTGTCAGGGCCTCACCATGCTCAGAGTCAAGAATTCCTTCCCAATATCCCATCTGTCCCTGCCCTCTGGCAGTGGGAATCCATTCCCCCTTGTCCTGTCCCTCCATCCCTTGTCCAAAGTTCCACTCCAGTTCTTCTGGAACCCCTTTAGGCACTGGAAGGGGCTCTCAGCCCTCCCTGGATCTTTGTCTTCTCCAGGTGAACACCCCCAGCTCTCCCAGCCTGGCTCCAGAGCAGAGGGGCTCCAGTCCTTGGAGCATCTCCATGGCCTCCTCTGGACTCACTCCAGCAGCTCCACACCCTTCTTGTGTTGGGATCCCCAGAGCTGGAGGCAGTTCTGCAGGTGGGGTCTCACCTGAACAAGGCAGAGGAGCAGAATCCCCTCCCTTGACCTGCTGGTCCCACTCCTTTGGCTGCAACCCAGGATGCAGTTGGCTTTGTGGGCCAAGACTATTTTGTAATCAAGCATTTCCTCATACATTTATTTTCCTTGTCTTCTAGTCCCTGTTCATGTTTCTTAGGTGATACTTTCCCAGGTCAGGTCATGCCAACAACCCCCTTCCAGAAGATGTTGCTGATGTTCTGCTCACTCAGCAGTGAGCAGGGCTGTTTTGTTGAGCAGGGAGATCAGGTGGCTGCCTCCAGGTTGCAGATCTGAGAGGCAGTGGAGCCCTGGAATATTTTGGAGTTGCTGCTGTAGTGCTGGCAGGCTTACTCATGGCACTCTTAAACACAGTGATGTGGAGTCAGACTGGTTGAGGCTGGAAGGGGCCTCTGGAGTTATCTGCTCCAACCCTCCTGCTCAGGCAGGGTCTCCTGGAGCTGTTTATTCAGAATTATGTCCAGATGTTTTTTTTTAATATCTTCAGAGCTAATTTATGTAGCTCTCTGTACATTAATAAAACCCTAAGTTGTTTGTATACTGTTGAGGGATGACCTGATTCCGAGTGGTACCATTTGGAATACACCTGCCTTGCTGAAATGTGGGAACTAAGCTGACAGAACTCAATATAAATACCAGCTGTCACTGTGTAATTGTGGCCATAATTAATATGTTTGAAAGTGAGAGACAGGTTCGTTTTCGAGGCAGTGGTGATGTCAGCAGTTAATTGTACCTTCATTTGCGAGAGGTTATTTGGCTACAAGTCTGTACCTTTTGGTAAATTATATTTAGCAGAACATCCATCCAGAAACTATAAAAATTAATCACAGCTACTCAATGTTCATCTTGAATAATTCTTTTCTAAATGAAAACTTAGTTGAGACCTCATGTTGAAGAGGTACCCAGAGAAATTCCACTTCAAGCAGTGCCGAGTATTTCTTGTGCTTTGGCTGTTGGCTGCTTTGGCTTCTGGGGACACAAGCTTTGAAGGTTGTCCTTTGTCCTGAAAAGTCATGGATTTTTAAAATTATTTTTGCTTTCCTTCAGTCATTTGGGGAAGATCTTGCCTGAGTTTTGGGGTAATTCTAGGCTGGTCTTCAGCACATTATTGGTTACAACCTTTACTAAAATTTGCCAGACACGCTCCACATTACCATGGATTTTGAAACAACATTTTTCCTTACATTTTGAACATGAACTACTACTTGGATCCTTGCACCTTGGCAATGGCAGATATAGGATATAGGTAAAGTGGCTTTTAAGTGATCCAGACCTGCATAGGTAACAAATTCATCACCCCACGTGATGGATTGAAACAGCTGCCATTGCACAGCCAATCCAGAGGGGATTTATACAGAATTTTACACTTTCTAAAATATACTGGTATTTATTGGATGAACTGCATCCTAAAAAAACCCCACAGTGTGCCCCATAATAGTTGCTTCTCATAGTATCCAGAGGCATAAATGCTTAGATCTTTTTGCTGAGTATTGGATGGATGCTTGCAGAGTGAAATCCACACCTCCAAAATCTTGTATTATAAAAATCATATAAGGAAAAATGTTAGATAAGAGAAGGCATAATTTGAACATAGGCACTGCAGGTAAGGTAGGAAGGTGAGTGTTGAAGAGCTCGTGGTCATGCCTGTGCCTTATACTTGCTGTGAATTTTGGCAGATATAATTCCAAAGGCTTCACTGGCACTAACAAGTTCTAAAGCTGTTGCCAAGTTGCATAAAAGTCATTAAGCCTTGTTTATTGTCAGGATTAATGCTTAGCAAGAGCTTGATTCCTTAGGGAAAAGTATTGAAATCCATCCTTGCAGAAAAATGAAGTTAATTTTTATCACAAAAGAAAGTAACTTGACAACTTAGTCTGTCCTGGCATCTTTAGGCCAACAAGAAACTAATTACAGCATAATTGTGGTTTCTCCTGCTGTTGTCCCATCTGGATACAGTAGTTTATAAAATATTATAAAAATGGATGAAATGGCTATAAATTGAAAATCTTTGCTGTTTTGCAAATGACTGTGCTTGGAATTAGGAGTGGAGTTTTTGAGCAAGTTTTTAATCTCCATTTGCATGGGATTGTAATGAAATATAATGAGTTTATATTTAGACTTGAAAATCTACTCAAAAAGGAGGAAAAATCTTATGTTGAAACAGCTACTTAATTTTTTATTGTGATTTGAAGCATGTCATTTGAAGGCCTTTTAAAACCTATTTATAAATCAGATTCTCTTAGCATACAGTACCAAAGGCAGTATGGAAAATGAGTAATAATGGCAGGAGTACAGTATAAGATGCTTGTTCTCCCTTAAAAGGAGATCTTGAGTTTATTATTTGAATTCCAAGTCACTGGAGCCTGTTCTTACGGGAGTCTTTTGCCACTGATGCTTTAGGGAATCTTTTTCTTTGCTAAACCAACTGAATATATTCAAATTATGGCTTCTCCTGTGAGGCTCCTTTGCAGCTTTTTTTCTACTAGTTAATGTAAGAAGAAAAATCATACCAATGGTGCACCTGAATTTGGGGGAGAGAGGGTTTCCTCTATGTCTTAAACCTTCCTCTTTAAGGTTTTTTTGAGTGGCAGATGGGAAGGGACCCTGAAATGGCCTTGAGAACTCCCTTTAGAGTGACCTCGTGCTGTTGCCATGGTGTTGTCTCTGCCCAGGAAGAGCCCAGTGCCCGAGACTTGCTCTCAGCACAAAGCAGACTTGTCCAAATGGACAGTTATCTATTGCTGCATGATTTGTAGGGATGGAGGGCCTGGAGTCGTCATAAAGGATAAAGAAAAATCCATTGGAAGTGGGTTTTGTGCTTGCAAGTTGGAGGCTTGTTCTGGAAGTGCCTTTTTTCCCCCCTTCCCAGTCTTCTCTTTACCCTTTTACACAGGGAATGTGCTGTACAAACATGGGTAAGCAAACTGAGCTGGATCAGAGTGGAATATATTGAATTATGGAATGGTTTGAGTTGGAAGGGACCTAAAATCTCATCCAGTTCTACCCCCTTCCATGGGCAGGGACACCTTCCACTAGCCCAGGTTCCTCCAAGCCCTGTCCAGCCTGGCCTTGGACACTTCCAGGGATGGGGCAGCAACAGCTTCACTGGGCAACCTGTGCCAGGGCCTCACCATCCTCACAGCCAAGAATTTCTTCCTAGAACATCCATTGAAGATGCACACCATGTTTAGGTATTATTTTAAAATATTATTATTTAACAGAAAAAGGGGTAGGGAAATCTGTTTAGAACCCTCAGTAGGACTATTGCTGCCCTCAGTAAAAATTAAACAGAAAATTCTTATTCACAAGAGAAATCATGGAACAGAATCCAAGAATGGTTTGGGTTGGAAGGGATCTTAAAGCTCATCTTGTTCCACCCCCTGCCATGGGCAGGGACACCTTCCACTATCCCAGGTTGCTCCAAGCCCTGTCCAACCTGACCTTGGACACTTCCAGGGATGGGGCAGCCACAGCTTCTCTGGGCAGCCAAATCTGAAGTATTTTGGGGAGCACAGTTCTCATTCCTGCTGAGACAGAGTTCTTGTCTGGCAAGACAGCTGCCAAGGAAGCTGAGTGAGATGAGTTACTGATTTTATGGGTTACAATCAGTTGTTGAATTCAGCAGAGTAGCTGTAACTCCACACTGGTGTGTTCTTAGTCCTGTGCTGAGTCTGAGTAGCACTTTTCCACCCCTGAGCTGCTGAATGCAAGGTCTTTATTTAAGTTCCAGAAGGCCAACCCCAAACTTGATCACTTCCTAGGAGGCATCAGAAAGCAGCATCTTCTGTCCTCTTGGGTGAACCTCCCTTTTTTGGATGCACGGTGTTTCTGGCCTGATGTTCCTGCCTCTGTGACCACAGATGCTATTAATGTTTTATTAATTTTGAAGTATCACAGAGCCATTAATTACTTCACCAAGCACTTGGAGTATTTGATGGAATCAGTGGACAGAAACAACTACAATTGTCTGCTGGCTGACAATTCTTCCTGGAGCTGTAAAATAGCTGCAAGTCCTGGGGTTTTCTTTTAGCCCTCTTAGAAGATTTACTTTGCCATTTATCACTTGAAACAATCCAGCCACAGGGAACTTCAAAGTGACTTTGCCTCTACAGGCAGAGTAGGTTCCTTTCTGTAAACACTCACTTTCCACGGCTCGAATTCTTTAAAAGCATCTTTATTAAGAATCACCTTTTAATGCTGTGTCCTGCAGTTTGACAGTGTGTATGTTCCTCCTGGGTTGTGCTGTGGGGAACTAAACTAATCTTTCTATGTCCTTAAAAAGTTGGACAGGGTGGATTGAATTGGATTTTTGTGGGTTTTTTGTTTGTTTGTTTGTTTTTTAATGTTTCTACATGCTATAACTTTTTTTATTCCTGGTAATTACTCACGGGCCTTGCACGCAGAACCAACAATGCATATATAATGTGTTTATCTCATGAATCACTGCTTCAAAATAGTTTATTCTGTTTCATCAGGTTTTTAATTAGCAGTGATTGAGGATCTGATGCAGATCAAAATATTTTTGATCATCTAAGACTGCATATTGCAGTGAGAGATGTACTGCTGGTAACTGCTGTGGTGTCAGCAGCAAAGTAATGCTGGTGTAACATAGCTCACTTCAACTCTGAATCCTGCAGGGCAAACAGGGGGCAATGGAGTTGTTTGAAATGACAAAGATATTTTCTAGCAGTCTGAGTGATTAATTATTCTGTATTCTACCTTCTGTCCCACTGGTTTACTCATATTGTCTGCTTATCTGCTGGCACCTAAGACTGTTCTGACACTATGGACATTTTGGCTGAGAGTGTGTGCTGCTCTCATTTGGGGATTCCTCTTTAAGTGGAGTGTTGGGGCAGCTTCCTTGACAGAAATGTGAAGTGCATGTTAATAGATTATTGCCTTCTATTTAGCTAAAGACAGAAAAATAGATTTCTACCCTTTGGAATTTGAAAATTAAGCTTTTTATGGTTTTTTGGGGGGTTTTTGTTGTTTGTTCTTTTTTTTTTTTTTTTTTTTTTGCAGAAAGCATAGGGCTTGTAAAAGGTCTCTTCTGCAAAAGCGAGGCCATTTTATGTGCTGTAGCCTTGCATGTCTGCTCTTTGCCATGGCATTTTTCATCCTGGGATTTTATTGGAATAATACAGTAAAATATCTGTTCCCATGATATAAAGCAGATAGTCTTTGTCACGTAGCTTTAATCCAGGAGTATGGAATGGCTTTGTCTGCTTATCCTTTGTTTCTTGGTTCTTTTGATTTCCTTGTCGATGTGGAGAGCTCATAGAAAGGTTTGGAAGTGGAAGACACCTTGGCACTGAGGTTAAACCTGGAATCTTGAGTGTAAGATGCTGATAAGATGTAATTGTCTCATTACTAGAATTACTTTGTTTTGCTCAAATACCTCTTCACACCACAGGCTGAAGGATCATAAATCATGAAGTGTTTCACGTGCTGGAGCTACCACAGGACTTCAGTGCTTGACATGAAGTGCTGGCATCATCTTGGAAACTTGCATTGTAGGAAGGGAAGGGTATCAGAAATTTTAGGTGTATGAAAGCCTAAAACTAGAGAAATAGGAATTTATCTGAAGCATTTTAAACTGCAAAGGTTAGGAACTACTGGAACCAACTATGACAAGTTTTACACAGGCTGTGTGAGAGTGTCTGATAACCTCCTTGAGTCCTGGAATCCCAGAATGGTTTGGGCTGAAAGATCAACTAGTTCCACCCCCTGCCATGGGCAGGGACATCTTCCACTATCCCAGGCTGCTCCAGGCCCCATCCAGCCTGGCCTTGGACTCTTCCAGGGATCCAGGGACAGCCACAGCTTCTCTGGGCAACCTGTGCCAGGGTCTCACCATCCTCACAGCCAAGAATTCCTTCCCAATATCCCTTCTAAATGTGCCCTTTGGCAGTGGGAATCCATTCCCTGTGTCCTGTCCCTCCAGGCCCTTGTCCAAAGTCCCTCTCCAGCTTTCTTGGAACCCCTTTAGGCACTGGAAGGGGCTGGTTGCGTTGGTAGGAGGAGCTCCATGAACAAGCTTCAGTTGAAGGAAAAGCTTCCTCTGGGGAAAGGCAGGGCAACACATTGTTGCCAGGTCTTAAGAAATACAACCTCCTTCCTTTAGCCTTTTTTCTGAAAGCCTGAAATGCTGGACAGAATGACTTGTGCTGTGAAATTCTCTTCCTTATGTTGTCATGACAGGCAATAAAACATGGAGAGGGGAGGAGGGATAAGGAACGCTGAGCTCAGCCCCTGCTGCCAACCCACACAGCCTTGGATAAGTTAATGTTCCCCTTTCTCATATCCACACAGTGGGAACAAGGCAAGAGGCTTCCAGACACTTGTGATGCTTTTTTGTTGTTTAAAAAAATAAAGCTTCACTTTTAAATACTCTAGGTTTTGAATCATCTGCATGTTGATAGCACAGGTAGCTGAGTTAATGCCATTGAACCGGTGGACAAATGCATTCAAGACCCCAAACATTGCCTAATCTAAGGTTTATAACATTTTAATGTAGGTATTTTTTAACATCATAACTACATGATGTGATAGTTCAATAGGACATGTTTAAAACTGTAAAGCAAGTAAACTCACTGGGTTGAAATACTGCCTACCTGCTTCGTTGTATATTGGTCATTGATAGATCTCTGGGCTCATTAGTTAAACTAAACAGGGTTATTTTTATTTTATTTTATTTGCTTCAAGTACAGGGATGTTTATGTGTGTGCTTGTCTGTAGTTTTCTTTCTAATGAACTTGTGCTATGAAGGGTTGTGCTATTTGAAGGATTTTAGTATTGAATCTTTCTTTTAAGCACTCAGATTGGAAAAAATACGTTTAGCACTTGAACTTAAAAAATTTCAGTTGAAGAAGAATAAATAGCTTGGGGAGGATACTGAGAGATCTGATTTTTTTTTTCCCTCTGCTAATTTCTATTGGGTTTGCTCAGTGATTTTTAGGCAGACCAAGTCCATTGCCTCATTTCTGAAAGGAGCCTTGGACTTGACACAAGCCAGGACCCTTTGAAAGTCTCACAAAAGAGCCTGAGAGTTTAAAAATCACTCTTTTGGTATCTGACCCACTTCAACTTAAAAAAGAAAATCATATTAGGTATTCCTTGGGTTTGTAATGTGCATGCATTACAAAGGAGCTGTGGGGAATTGCAGCACTGGCAGCCTTTCAAGGAGCCTCCTACAATGCATCTTTATGCCTGTAACATATTTTCTCTTCCTTTCTTTTTGCAAGTCATGTTTTGAGCACATTTCTTTCCCTTTCAACCCTGGAAGGCAAATGTAATGTTTGAAATGCTCTGTTGTGCTTGGAGAGGCTGGACTTTCCTCTTATTCTGTGAAACAATAAATGGAAACTTGTGTGTTTGGAATTGCTCGACCCAACTCTTCCCCCGGGAGCGTTCCGTCATTAAATTGCTGATGGGAAAATTGAAGTTCAAGGGTAAAAACAGAGGTGTAAGGAGGGAGGTGTAGGCAAGGAAGGGTGTCTTCAGGTACTTGCTTTTAACATACAGCCAAACCCAAACTGTGTTTCGAAGCTCTTCTGTGTGGGCCAAGTGTCAGAATTCTTTCCAGCTCTGATTCTCAAGCGGTTCCAAAACCTGTCTCCTTTTGGCGTCAGTTCTGCCCAAAACCAGATGGCACTGAGTGCCTGGACAGTCCTGTCAGCCAAGAAGGTGATGCTGCATCCCAACATGCTGCTCCAGTCTTGCATAAATGCTAATTTATGGATTGTATGTTGGGGGAGGAGGGAGAGAACTGTGCAGATGCTCCCCCTCCATCCCTTTGGTTTATAATCGTACCACTTAAATAAAGTGCTTTATTCCCTGGAGACTGATTCCCTGGACAGTGGAACCAGCACAACAGCAGCAGTTGCTGTCATCCCTCAGTCCAGCACTACTGTCCTGGAGGCAGGACAGGTTTCCAGCAAGGATAAACAGCCTTTGCTCATTCTGTAGGGGTTGTAGTAGCAATAACTCTCATGGACAGTGCAGATGAGGAGAGCAAACCCCCCTTTGTCCTGCTGTTCAACGAAGTTTGGTAGGAGGCTGCTTAATTAATTAAGCAAAAGAAATTGGGTGTGATGACTTGGCAGTGACACTCCATCTTTAAACATCCTTTCTTCCTCCTGTGCTTAAAATAGCCCCTTAAATTTCTGTATGGCTTTATTTTTATGGGAACTAGTTCAGAAATCACAGGTTATTTGTTGCAAGAGCATGGACAATTCTAACAAGTAACAAGTAACTGTTGCTGCAGCACCTGTAGAGTGGAATTTTCTCACTCTGTCCTTGTTTTCTTGTAGCATCAAATGACCAAATTGAATATCCAGCAACTTTTCCGTGTTTGTTGTTATGCTTGGACAGTCTCATTCAATCAGCTGCATGAATGAGCATTTGAGGATTTTATAAGCCAGAATACCCAAATTATGGTAATTACACATCTTGTCTATTTTGTTATCCTGGCTGCAGGACAATAGTGAGGTTAAAGGAATACTGTCAAGGTGATGAAGGTACCAGACTGTCTCACCTAAAACCTGTCAGTTTTCTGCTGTGTCTATCTGAATACTTTGATTTTAGGATGTTCTTTCTGCATATGTGTAATTTCATGACGTTTAGAGAGAGAGAATGGGCTGAATGGGTCAAATGTGTGATGTGGAAGCTGTTTCAGCTTATTAGTTCTCAGAGTTTGTATCTTTTAAATGCTGTCAAGTAACTTGACAATCTCTAATTTTATACAATGGGTCATCTGTAATGGTTCTAGAAATTCATTGTCTCTCTACTGAGCGTGGCAAACATGCATTTAATATTGCAGAAAGCTGAACACAACAGAGAAATGGGGAAGTTTTTAGAGTATTGCTGCTTAGAAATGCCAGGGACTTTTATATGGGCTTTGCTAAATGTGGGCACGACTGTCATAAGACTAGTTTTCTCTAAAGAAAAATAATTGTATTTACAAGGCTGAGAATTTGATGCTCAAAATTAGAGGTGCTTCTAAAAATAATAATAAAAAAACCAGCAACCAAATAACCTGTTGAATAACAACAAAATTGGGTAAATTGGGTAAAAATCAGGTAAAAATCAAGCCTGTGTTCAGAAAGAACCAATAGCAGTAGCTGGGGACAGCAAAGCAAAGAGTTGAAGGCTGATTTTTTGAGGAACTCTCTGAGCTGAACATGTGATCTGATCTTTACATGAATATCCCTTTACTTCTCTTTCCTCTCATGTGTCAGCTCCTTATATTTAGTTCCTACAGTGTCCATGGGCTTTTATCTGAAAGTCTGATACTCAATTCCCTTGTGTTAAGTATTTTTTTTTTTTTTATCAAAAGAAGCTACAAGTTCTTTCCCTTTGCAAAAAAAGTGCTGAGGGAGGGAAACTTCACCCACCACTTTCAGGGCTGTGTTTTGGGGAAAACAACTGTTAACAAACTGTTTCTTTCGCAACACAGGCTTCATCCTAGAGCTGCTGACCTTGGATAGTCTCCCAACCTTCCTGCAAACTAAGGACTTTTTCTTTTTTGTTTCCTGTTGGCAGGAGGAGGAGGGGATAGCCTGGCACATCCAGAGGATTTGGTTTCAACCTGTGTTTTTGGGAGGGGGGTATGAGTGTCTTGCACTGTCACTAAAGGGTCTGCAATAGGAAGTCTGCTCTCTGTAAATGTAAATTTGTTCATTTTGGCCCTGCAGGCCCTTTAGAAAATTGTTGTGATTCTATTAAGTGGAGGGGAAAAGGATGAAAAGCATTTGTAGATGGTTTAACAGCTAAAAAACTTGACTTCTTTCTCCAGCCGTTGCCACCATGGGTTGTGTTCTTGCCAGCAAGAGCAGGGAATGTGAAAAAGGAAAGTGTGTGCAAGGCTGTTTAAAGTGATTTTTCCATGTTGTCTGCACATCTCCCTGCTCTCAGCTCTGTGCTCCAGATGAACAGACAGTGTAGTGACTCTGGGAGATAATTTTGGCTGTTGATTCTTCCCCCTCTCCCTGCTCAGTTAGGAAATGTTGGCTGCATGTCTGTGCTTTCCCTCGTGCTGCATCTCTTCAGTTTTCCTCTTTAAATACTTTCTAGCTGGCAGTGTCCAGCAAACTTCTTTGTGAAGTCATCAGTTGGGGGGTTATTATTTTTTTCTCCTCGGTTATTGCTTTTATAAATATGTGGTGGTTTATTGTGGTGGGCAAAGTGTGAGCTCTGTGGAACAGCTAATCCACAAATACTCCATAGTTTATTTTTACTGAGACCACTGGCCCGTTTTCATGCAATAACTTTCCTTCCTCTCCTTCCCATTCCCACCCTTAACTCCCACCAAAATAGAGGTTACCCATTGAAAATAGTGTTTCCTTTAGCAGCTTGTATGTGTGGGTGGGTTTTGTTTTGTAAGGAAGCAACTGAGTTGATGCATCTGCACAGTTTGGGGGAGTTACAGTCAGGAAAATGTCTACTGGGGAATGACAATGATTGAGTTTAACTGATTTATGTGGTAAAGAATTGGGGCTGCTGCCCATTTGATTTCTCTGCTTGTATCTTGTGGCCTTAAAGCTTGAATGACATCCCCCTATTTCACTAGGAAAGGATGTTAATCTTTTGGGTTTGTTTCTTCTTACAAAACATTTTATAAGGTATTTACAAGGAAGGAGAAGAGCCAACCCTCAAATTCCATGTTGTGTTCCCAGTTGGACTCTTTTTTTCAGTGACTGAGAAGCTGTTTTGTGACTCTGAGTGGATCATTCAGCTACCAGGGAATCCAGCAGTGGCAAGTTTTAGTGGAGCACATTTGATTAATAATTTTTGTTTTGTCATATTGTGTGAAAAGTTGTGTGTTTAGCATTAGATGTATCATCTTAAACTAATGGAGAATTTATTATTTGGCTTTCAGCTTCTCCAGATGGGCTGATGTCTTTTGGATTTAGAGGGTCAAGGTGTGGGTGGTTATGAGGGCAGTTGCTTCGGACTGAGAATGAGTCCTGTTCATCTGTGAAAATTCCAATATCCTCCTGTTCATTAATATAGAAGCTCTTTGTAATTCTGGATTAGCTGCAGGGACCGTTGAGCAACCTCTAAATTTCATTTAGCAGTAGCAAAGATGATGCTTTCCTTGGTGATGTGTATGTATAAAATAATTAAAAGAGATTCTTAACATACAAGTAGAAACATCTGCTTTTGTCCTTGTTTTAGGGCATTGCTGTGTGTGGTGCTAAATCACGATCTTGTCATATAAAGTGCTTTTGCATGTGCTGCCCCATATGAATTGCAGTCAAGCAGGCAACAAGTTGCATCTAAAAGCAAGATGTTGCAGTGAGAAGGGAGGCAATCTGGGAGTTCAAAGTTAGAATCCAGCAGGAACCATCCTTTGGCTCCGTTCAGTGCACATGAAAGCCTTACATCTCATCCCTGTTTATGAACACCAGCAGCTTGCTGTGTAGCTACACTTGCAGGCTAAAAATAGCTCCTTTGCAGTGCAAACTTGGCAAAGGGAGCTGAAGAGTTTATTTGATATCACCTTTCTGTGTTCCTTGTTTCAGGGAAATAAATAGCTCCTTAACTGTGTGTGTGAGTTATCAGAATATCTAATCACTGAGACCACAAAATATTAAACTCTTCCACATGGCACGTACCACAATTTGTCTCCCAAACAGAACTTTGGAAAAGGAAAAGAGAAGTTTGAGTGAAACCGGCTGCCAGCAAGTGTCTGGTGCCGGTGGCTACTGTGGAACAAAAGAACAGTGTGAGGAGGTAAATATTAGTTCAGATTTTGGGTTGGAGTTGATTTGCTTTCTTTATCTTGTTTTAGGTTTTTACGCCTCCAGAGTTTCAACCTTTTGCAGAGAGTGTTGTGCCCAAAATGTAACAGAACCCACATGGAAGCTTCATTTCCTTCATAAAGAAATGACACAACATTTGCTTATAACTGTGGTCTTTTAGTGAGGGCAGATTATTTTTAAAGGTTGCAAAAGTTGCCCAGCTCCCTGAGAGGAGGTTGTAGGGAGGTGGGTGTCAGTCTCTCTTCCCAGGTAACAAGTGACAGAATGAGAGGAAATGGCCTTAAATTGTGCCAGGGGAGGTTTAGATGAGATCTTAGGGAAAATTTCCTCATGGAAAGGATCGGCAAGCACTGGAACAGGCTGCCCAGGGAACTGGTGGAATCACCATCCCTGGAAGTGTTCAGAAAGTGTGTGGATGTGGCACTTGAGGACGTGGTTTAGTGGTGAACACGGTGGTGGTGCTGGTTGATAGTTGGACTCGATGATCTTTAGAGGTCTTTTCCAACCTTTATGATTCTATGATTCCATATTCAGGTGAAGAATTTAGAAGTATAAACAAGAAACTTCATCAGATTCCAACAAGGAAATGTGATTGCTTTTCTGGGTTATTAGGATTTTTTTTCTCTCTTTAATTACGATGCTTTGTGGCAGAACTGACTGGTGTCACTCAACAGAAACTTTCCTCTGTAAGTTTAATAAAGGTGAAAGTCATCCCCATACCAAAGGCCATGAGCTATTCCAAGTGCAGATTCCTCCAGAGCAGTGCCACAGCTTTATCTAATATTTTACAGGTCTACAGAATGTGGTCAGTGATGAGAACAGAGCTATCTCTACATTTCCCTCAATGCCTGAGGAATCATTTTGTATTAATCATTCCTGGCAGTGGGAACCAGGTCTCAGTTTCTGGGTGGTGGATTGCTCTGTTTACTGGAACTTTCTATAAAAGCAGTTTATTGTGGTGAAGTTCACACAAAAGCCAGACAAGTATTGTGTCATCGTGCAGGATGGACATCATAGGTACTTTACTCCAGAAAAAGGTTTGGAGCTTTGAGTTCACAACATAAGGTCTGTCCTGCAGTTGGAGGAAGGTCATTTAGATTAGATCTAAGGGTGGTGAGGCCCTGGCACAGGTTGCCCAGAGAAGCTTTGGCTGCCCCATCCCTGGAAACATTCAAGGTTGGACAAGGCTCAGAACAACCAGATCTGGTTGAAGCTGTCCCTGCTCACTGCAGGGAGGTTGGACTGGATGACCTTTAAAAGGTCTCTTCCAAACCATTCTGTGTCTCTATTCACAGTGGCTACATGAAGACTCCTTCACACGCAGCCCTGGGGCATCGTTTCTTGTTATCCAGCTCTGTGATTCCCTGTTCTGTGTGCTATTTTCCCTATTTTCAGCCCCTTTATATTGTATAAGTAAGGGGTAGGCACTAAATAACTGCAGAGCTGCTTTCTTGCAGCACAGGACACTTGACCACGCAGTGAACTTCTAATTGACAATTAATACAGCACATGTGTAATGTCCTGAAAAGGACTTTTTAAAATATCTACGATTACAAACAGCTTTTGCTGCAGAAGCAGTGCTGTGAAAGGGTTTAAGTCTCCTTTTGGGGTGTTTGTTTTTTTTGAGGGAGAGGTGTTGAAAGGGATTTCAAAAGAGAAGACGTGCTGGGGAGATAAACAGCTCCGTGTCTCCAAGCAGCACAGGAAGCCAGTCGATGGTGTTGCTCCTGGGAAGCTCTTAGAAGTAATTAGTGATAAGAGTGAGCAGGAGGAAATCTGGTTGGCAGCTGCAGCACATTCAGCAGAGCCTCTGACCTTGGTCTGTAGGTGCTTTGAGGCTGCTGGGGAAAGATTTGCTGCCAGAGCTGCTGGGTTTACCTGAATTCCCTTGGAAAAACTGAGTGAAATCTGCTGACAACCTGCAGGGTGTAACTTCTCATCACGTGGCCCAAGGCCCTGCATCCCTTCTTCAGGGGCTGCTCAACGTGTGATAGAAGTTGGTGATAGACTGGAGGCCTCATGTTTGCACTTTTTAGATGCCTCATCTAATTCCAGAGTATGAAGAGCAATCTCCCGGCGTCTGCTGTAGGGTGGGATTTGTATCCTCTTTCCAAACACTTCTCTGCCCCAGCCGTGGGACAACAGGAGAGTTGGCAAGAGCCAGCGAGTCCCTGGCCGGAATCCAGAGCCCAGGAGGTTGGTTGGCAGGGAAGTACATGGTGGGATTTAGGCTGACACAATTTATTTGGATAAAAGGGATAACTGATGGGGTGCGGTGCGTGTTCCACCTTGCTAAATATCTGCATTCTCTTGCCAGAGCATGAAGTGATAACTTAATCCCTGATTGCTTCTTACAGCGCTGCAGGCCACAGGCTCTGGAGGAATGTTTGGCAGCCAAAAATGATGTATGGCTTCACCAACCCCAGTTTCAGTGCCTATTCCAGCCAAGTCACTTCTGAATTAATTTGTGGCCAGATTCTTTTACACTTTCTATGCTGCAGCTTCAGCATTTGGTCCCACTGGTCACACTCTTCTGCTAATGCCTGTTACTCATTCCTATTTTTTCCCCAGCATGAATAAATTACCAACAGCAATGCATAAGCCTTTAAGCAGTTGCCACATTGGTTTTGGGGGTGATGGGTGTTGGTACAAGGGGTTAGTGAAAGAATTTTTTGTACGTAAGAGTAAATAAATACCGCTGGAAAAAGAAATATCTGATTCAAAATGATCTTCCTCATTAAATAGTGGATTATCTGATTCCCCAAATGAGAGCTTTCAGTTAGAACACAATGGGCATGAAAGAACTGCAGTGCTTTGAAATAGTTCTGGGATGTGTGTTGACTCAAGAATAGTTCACCAAATATTTCCTGCACTTAAAAATGACCACAGTGATTTGCTGAGGTGGGAGGGAGAAGAATAGACAAAACAGATGGGTAAGATCATGTGGCCAAAAGACGAATTTAGGAAATTTAGGGGCTACACTGAATCAGCAACACCTATTCAGGAAGAAATAACTAGACTTTTACCACCAAAAACTGAAGAAATAGATGTTTCTTCAGTATTTTTTCAGTGCCTGGGATCTCACTTTCCTTTTCACTCCAAAGATGCTATTTTTTCTGTCTTCAGAGCAAGTTCCTGATGCAGATCTGTGTGCTTTCATGCAATTCTAGGTTTAAGCAAATATTTAATTCTGCCTAGAGCACTGCGACATTTCTTCAGCGGTCCAGAGCCATTAGCAGGGCAGAGCCAGGCCATGGGAGCTGAGCTGTCATGGTGAAGGCTTGCCTGTAATTTTCATAATATGCTGTATTTTCCTCTTGTTTCTCAGCAAACAGGTCAATTATGGCTTATTTCTCATCTTCCTGCTGGGAAGGAAAAAGGACTGATTGGAATGGGACACTGAGGATAAGGATTTCTTTTCTAGGTCAGGCCGAAGAGAGCTTGGTGCAAAAATGTTGCCCTGAAAAGCAGTTCTTTCTATACTGTGTTTCTTTGGGATGAAGTTTGTAGTTATTTCATCATGCCAGGTACTCCAGGGGTAAGATTTCAGCCCTAAGGGTAGGGTTAGATGGGAAACTGGGAAGAAATCCTTCCCTGTGAGGGCACTGAGGCTCTGGCATAAGCTGCCCAGAGAAGCTGTGGCTGCTCCATCCCTGGAAGTGTCCAAGGCCAGGTTGGACAGGACTTGGAGCAACCTGGGCTAGTGGAAGGTGTCCCTGCCCATGGCAGAGGGTTGGAGTGAGACAGAATTTATGGTCCCTTCCCACACTGGATCCATGAGGACTTCTGGAGATGAGAAGGATCCAGGGAGACCTTAGAGCCCTTTCCTAAAAGTGCCTAAAGGGGCTCCAGGAGAGCTGGAGAGGGACTTGGGACAAGGGATGGAGGGACAGGACACAGGGAATGGCTTCCCACTCTCAGAGGGCAGGGAGAGATGGGATATCGGGAAGGAATTCTTGGCTGTGAAGAGGTCCTGGCAAAGGTTGCCCCAAGAAGCTGTGGCTGCCCCATCCCTGGAAATGTCCAAGGCCAGGTTGGTTGGGGCTTGGAGCAACCAGGGGTAGTGGAAGGTGTCCCTGCCCAGGGCAGGGGGTTGGAGTGAAATGATCTTTAAAGTCCCTTTCAAGCCAAATGTTTTCTAGGATTCTGTGATCTGGGCAGGTGAGGAAAGCAATCCCTTCTTGAGATTGGTATAACCATGATCTTGCAGCTGCTGAAGGAGTTGGCATAAGTAGGGTGCTGGGTAAAAAGGCTTGAAACCTTCCTGAAGAAAAAGTAATGTATCAGTGTGTGCCAAAATGCTTCAAATTTCTGTTGACATTCAGCATATGGGAGATATCATATGGATATTGGAATCACAGCATTGTAGAACTGTTTAGGTTGGAAAAGACCTTTAAAATCATCAAGTCCAACCCTTCCCCCAGCTCTGCCAAGCCCACCACTTAACCCTGTCCCTGAGCACCACATCTATGCATCTTTTAAATCCCTCCAGGGATGGTGATAAGGCTATTGATTGCTGCCTGCCTTCTTATCTTCATGTTATCAGTCAGATTGTCTTAAATGGGTGGAGGAATATAAACAGCATTGGAAGAGTTGATTGGGGAGGGGGAGTCTGTGCTCTTGGGGAAGAGCAAAAAGCAGAGTGACACATTATCCTTTTTTGAGAGATATAAACACTAATTTTACTCCAATGGACTGTTTGAGGCTTCTAATATATGTCAGGATTTTTTTGAAGTGCTTTTTTTGAGATGACAGTGCCTTGACAAGCTGCCATTCTTGGACTCCTTTTTTACTGGAGTGGTTCAGATGAGTTGTGCTGTTCTTTCACCCTCCCAGGTTCCTTGGCAGTTGATGGAAGGTTTGAGTTGAGAGCACATAGATATTGTGCAACAACCTCTGGGTTATCCCTGCGATCATGGAATGTGTCTGTGCTGAAGTGAGGAAATTCAGGCAGTTACTGAACTTAGGAGCCAAGACAAATCACTTTTTTATGCTAATGAGCAACCCTTCTTGCCTACAGCTCTTATCTTCTCCCTCTTCCCTGTGCACCATTAGACAAACATCATTTGTGGTTTCCAGTGTGTGAGTGGTTTTAAATACTGTTGGAGTCCCTCATTTGGAGTTGGATCCAAAGCAGGCTATGAATAGACCTACCACATAAAAATAACACTCTCCTGGTTCTGGACACACCAAAAATAGCTCAGATATATAAATTTTGGCCCCGTGCATGTGCCCAGACCTTCCCTCTTCATCAGCTGAAGACCCAGTGGTGCTGAAACTGTGCTGAGATTCAGAGAGTGACTGGATCTTCTCTCCAGTGAAATTCCCAATCTCATAAATGCACTGTGCATACACACACACACCCCCCCTCCCATCAGGATTGATTTCTTTACACAATCTGGCCATCTTTTGAACTGCAACCGCTTCAAACATTTTCTACTTGCTTTAATGCCTGGTGGACGTGTTAAAGAAGTCAGAGAACTGAGTCCAAGTCTCCTCAAAGAGGCATCACTCTTTCTAAAGAGAGGAGGGTGTCGTTCTTCACTTGGAGACAAGGCAGACTTGTGGAACCAAAAAAGATAGTGGAGGAAGTAATTTGACTTATTATTTAGGCCTCCAAGCTGGAAGGTGTCTCCTGAGTTGTGGTCTCCGTGATTATCTAACAAATTGCACGGACAGTCATGAGATAAATGACTGAAAGTTCTTTGGGGATGTCAAGAAATGTCTATTTGTAGATGTTATACTACAGAACTTCTTCATGAGGTAAATAATTCAGTGGAAGGAGAGTAGGCAGGGAATGAACAAGTGCTCAGAGACACTTGAGCAGAGGAGACACCTCTACACACTATGTTTAGGGGGAATTAGTGCCTATTTAAAAGAAATGGAAAACATTACCAAAATTTTTTGAATGCTCTTGGTGAACCATTTGTTTCCTTGAGCTGAAGAGTCCTTGTAGTAATGTTTGTAACTTGTTACTTTGGCTTAAGACAAGTTGCAGCTTGTGTTGCCTGAGGAATTGTCAACTTGCCTACAAAAAACCCTAAAAAAACCTTAAAATTCAGCATTGTAGCTGTACTTGGGGGTTCATAACACTGTTTCTGTATTAATTGCACATTAATTCTCTATACTGCCTGGAACTAGGGTTAACAAAACCTTGGACTGGGAGTCTTGGATCCTCTCGGAAATTAAGTGGGGAAAGGGAAGGAGACAGGCTGAAAGTTATGGACTTGGATAAGAAAATGGTTTATAAAAATGAACGTCCTCTCAAAACAACCCTCACTTCTGAGTTTAACGTTCTACATGTGTATGTTTTCAGGTTATAGTTTAGTAAGAAATAAAAATCAGCAACTAGATCCTAATATCACAGCCACAAGTGTTTACTATGGGATTTTTTGTGGGAGATGGGACTTACAGAGTCAGCTCTTGGGTGCTGTGATGGGTATTTGGGGTAGCTCTGATGATAATCCTGAAGAATTCAGAATAAGATGTCAAACTCTGACCTCTCGAGCTTGTTTCCTCCTTCTTACAGCCACACCATTAAGGGTTTGGTTTTTTTTTTCCTAATTATAAGTATGATGACTAATTCTAATGGCACAGATATCCTCACACAGCCACTGTTTGTACGGACTCTGTTGTGCCACTGAAAAAAAAAGCCTTGGGAAAACACAGTTTTCTTCTGTAAAATACAAATTTCTGTTAAATACTGAAAGGATCTTTACAGCTTGTAATTATATCCACATCAGAAGGCTTTTCTGCACAGTTATCCCACTGGTTATCCAACCAGGTGTGGAGGCTTTTCTCCAAAATGCTTCCCCATGATTTGGTAGCCTGAAATAGAATTGTCCTTTCTGAGTTCTCCAACTTTATATTTATCCTGTGCCTTGTGTGGGTATTTTAATAATTCCTTTTAGTGCCAACCCTTTGCTTTCCGTAGTGCCCAGCAGATAATTCTGGGATTAATCCTGTGTGACAGTGGCTTGGCTAAAGGATATCCTGGATGTGAAATGCTGTGTGTGTGTTGATACTGTAGGACAAGATTATCATATACAGATTATTATATATTTTCCTGGACACCTGTATATTCCAGACACACATGTGCTGCTCCACCTGCCATTGTTTTCCATTTGGGATCTACTGGAGGAGTTAATCAGCTGCCACATCATGTGGGGGCATTTTTTCCCCCCTCTCCCTCCTGTGGTTATAAAAAGGTGGCCACATCCTCCTCTATTAAAAAATATTGGAATTCACAATAGCGATTGAAAGTTTGGGGACTGGCTGTTCACCAAACATTCTCTAGAGCACAATAGTATCCCAACATCCAAGTATTTACAAACAAAAGGATAAAGTTGTAATCCCCTTGTCATAACAGCAGCTTTATGGGATCCATGCACCGCTTGAATGTGGTCAGGCCTAAGCAGATTATTGTACCAACAATACAGAAAATTTAGCTCCCAGTACAAAATACCCCAAACCCACAAAGCTGCTGCTCAGCCCGAGTTCTTGGAGGTTTTAGGGCCTTTTTTTTGTTTGTTTTGTTTTGTTTTGAGTGAGCTGGCAAAAATTAAGTTTTGTCAGTAGAAACTAAGTAACCGCCAACTACGCCTGGAATGCCTTGGAGCTCTGGAGGAATTTTCCAAGGAACAGTGATTACCTTTGTTCCTCTGAGCTACACAAGTTTAGGCTTTGAACTGTGTATGCTTTTTCACATGCTGCTTTTCTTTTTTTTTTTTTTAATGTATTTTGGGATTTTGTTTCAAAGAGGCTGTTTTTGATTGCAAAAAATCTCATGCTCAAATAGGGCATTTGGTTTTTTTTCCCAGACAGCTCAGTGTTGCTGTGGAAGTAAAACTGAGACTCCCTAAGAATAGTATTAATTGCAGGATATCCTCCAAAATTTGAGTCTGGTGGGACTCAGCATTTTGCCAGCACTTGGCCTAGGTGTAAAAATGGGGAAAGAGCATTTGTAAGCTGTTAAACCCAATACCCTGAAGTACTTTACAGTCTGAAATATTCTGGGAAAATGGATTTCTAGAAGCTTGAAGTGATCAAACTTGATTTAGTTGGCTTTTCCTCTCATTGTACACCTGGCAGCAGCAAAATTTGGTGCAAGTTGTATTTGTCTGATATGCAGAAAGAGAGGAAACAGCTTCTCAATTAATTCTACTATTCCTTATCAGCTGTCAAACCACTGTCTTTCAGTTATGTCTGTGTTCATAAAATAATGAAATTAATTGTCTACATTTTATTTCACCGTTGGCTGGCTTTTTTTTTTATGCCAGGAAAGAAATTCTGCTGCTGAAATTTAAACAATAAAACTCTGACCATTGCAGTGGCTTTTCTAACTGCTGGGCCTTCGAAATACCTTATTCTGGATTCTTTATTCACACAGAATAAAACCAAAACACGAACTGCTAATTAAAGGATCTGCTTCAGAAAAATAACTGGGCTCCCAAACTTCAGACAAATGCAGGATCTTCCTGGTGTTTTTTTGTGTACCTGAAGTTGTTGGCCTTGAGACTTGCTGGTGCTAGAGCTCTTCAGTAATTCCTGCTGCACTTACCAGCTTCTCCAGCCTTAGAAGCTCCTGTAGTACGGTGGAGGTTGGAACAAGATGATTTTTAAGGTCCCTTCCAGTCTGTGATTCCATGAAAACAGTGTACAGGAGCCACAAAAGCAGTGAAACATTATGGTTTTCCATGCAGGTACTATTTTGGGCCATACTTAGCCAGGGAACAACTAACTCTGCCCAGTGCAGCAGCAGTTCTTTGCTTTCAGGGAATACCTGATATATGATAAAGTTGTGTGTGTCAGAACCTGGTGTAGTTATTGTACTCCTTCTATCTGCAACATATAATTAATAAAATCTCAGAATTCCTGAATGGCTGAGGTTGGAAGGGACCTCTGGAGACCACGGGACATTTGTCCTTTGGGTGCTGCACTGGAGCTTTTCCTTTGATTTGATACCAAGAGCAAATCTGAGGCTACTTTTCCTTTTGTGTTATAATTCCCATGGGCACATGGGTGCAGTTGCAACGTGGCACTTGCCTTCCAAATTCCTTTGGAAGCATGGAGCAGGCATCATGGGTGTGAGTGTTATAACAGGATCTGTGGGGTATGAACAGTCCACCTGATCCTGGATTTAAAACTATCAGAAACGCGGTGGTTTGGACTGTATCTGTACAAACTTCAAAAGAATGAACTTCCTACAAAGTGGAGCTGTTCCTGAATCTGAAGGGTAAATTACTGTGACACAGGATGCCAACTTTAAATAAAATGAGTGTGAATATGAGTTGATTTAAGGCAAACTAATTCAGCTGGGAGCAGAAAGATGTGGCTTTATGGAGTGATCTCTGGGAGACACCAATACCTTTCCCTGCTGAGCCCCAAGGAGTTTTTGCCCCTCAGTACGTTTTTCTAGTTGTATTTTTAGCTACTTTCTAGAGGTTTTGCCAAGCGGCTCCTGCTGAAGGGCATAAAATAGCACTAATTACACTAGAATTTGATATGCTTGTTTTTGCAATGGTTATGGAAGGCAGTAAGAATTTTTGAAGATTTGCTGAGATTTTCATAGTTGGAATTGTTCCCTCTCTCTTTTTTTTTTAACCTTCATATTCATATTATATTTTGCTATTCCAGAACCTTCTGAAAATGACAAAAGGTTATGTTTCAGCTCCATAAATCCATCATAGCCTTGTGCCACTGGGCAGTATCAGCCAAATGTATAGTTTGGATGTCGTTGCAGTCGCTGTTGGCACAGGAAACGTTCTTTTTCAACAAAATACAGAGGAGAAAACCCATGCCTGACGTGTCAACTCATGTCCTACAGCCTCTGTACCTCTTTTGCCTGCTTCCTGCCTTGCCACCTCCCACCTTTTTCCTCCCTTTGCCCCATCTGCCCATTTCTGATTTAGACAAGAAGGGAGATGTGCTGTGACTGATTTAGAGCATGTGCTGATTTGCCAGCTGGCTGCTATCTGGGAGCTGTGGGGTCAGCCAGACAGAAGAGATAAGGGCTGAGCTGTCCTTGCCTCTTCCCAGGCTTGGTTCACCTCTGCTCATCTGCTGGAGTGTTTTCCCCATGAGATTTGCAAAATCTCAGATGTACTTAAGCTCATTATACCTTCCTTCCCCTTTTGAACAGGGAAAAACTGATCTGGTGTTTTATTAAAATGCCACTAATCACTGTTATTTAACAGAGGAGTTTATTGTGTTTGAATATATAATTTAATTATTCTCTTCTTTAAAGAAACAGAAGCATATTGCACATATAACTGATGGTCTCAGCTGGGACCTGCTCTCATTTTATCCATCTTTTTAAGCTGTGCCTATGATTTGTGGAGCCACCAGCATGTTTATAGGAAAGCAAATGTGTCCTGATCAAAAAGCTCTACATTTACACAGTGTAAGAGATAGTTTAAAAAGAAATGCTTACTCAGTCTTCAATTCAATCTCAAAACAGCAGATATATTCATGGAATCACAGAAGGGTTTGAGTTGGAAGGGACCTTAAAGGCCATCTTGTTCCAACCCCCCACCATTGACTACAACAACTAAAATAGTGTTAAATAGAGGCAGTTGTTTTAGAGAGCTCTTTCTCCCTTTTTAATTTTAGAATCAAATCAGATACATTAGACTCCCCCTGCTTCTGTTTGACATTGAGCTGAGAAGAGATAAAAGAGGGGAGTTGGCAAAAGAGAGTCCTGTCAGTCTGGATCCAGGTGAAAACAAGTAGCTGAAAACATCTCAGTGACATCCTTCAGTAGCTAAAAGATAAGTTTTCCCTTCCTGTCCTGGCTGTTTCTGCTGCACCCGAGATAGATGTGAATTGTTGGCTGTCAGCCAAGGAGCCACAGCAAGTCCTGCCTGTCCCCTGGAATGGCAGCATCCTTGGGGACCATCACAGTCCTGATGTGCTCCTTTTCCCTCCCTGCCCTGCAGACACTGGTTTGGACGTGGCTCTGGTGTGAGCAGTTTGCAGGGACACAACTGTAGTGACCTTTGCTGCTTTAGAACTACTCATGGTTCCTTGCTATTCATTACAAGTCGTCAGCGTTGGGATTCTCTGGGGTTTCTTGCTAATGCCAACCTTATCCATAAGAAATCATGGAATCACAGAATGGTTTGGGTTGGAAAGGGCCTGAAAGATTGTCTCATTCCAACCCCGTGCCACGGGCAGGGACACCTTCCACTATCCCAGGTTGCTCCAAACCCCATCCAGCCTTTCCTTAAACACTTCCAGGGATGGGGCAGCCACAGTTTCTCTGGGCAGCCTGTGCCAGGGCCTCCCCACTCTCACAGCCAAGAATTTCTTCCATATATCTAACCTAACTTTCCCCTCTTCCATTTGAACCCATTACTCCTTTTCCTCTCACTACAGTTCCTGACAAAGGGTCCCTCTCTGGCTTCCCTTGAGGCCCCTTCAAATTCTGCAGAGTTGCTCTGAGGTCTCCACACAACCTTCTCTTCTCCAGGCTGAAAAGCCCCAACTTTCTCAGCCTGTTTCCATAGGGGAGGTGCCCCAGTCCTCTTATCAACTTTGTGGCCTCCTCTGGACTTGCTCCAACAGTTCCATGTCCTTCTTATTTGGGGTCACCAGAACTGTACACAGGACTCCAGGTGGGGTCTTACAAGAGCAGAGTAGGGGGGAAGAATCACCTCCCCGTTCTTTGCAAACATTGCTGTTTTCCATGTTTTTTGTAGGAAACACTTCCCTGCTCTGTAGGTGATGCTGTTCTTAGTCTTTACCTTTTCACCACCCGTGGGATGGACTGTGGTGATGCACTTGGGCACAAACCCAGCGCTCCCAGTGTGTCCTTGTAGCTAAAGAGCCTGCTGTGGGTGCCCTATTTCCCTATCTGTTCATTTCCCAAGGAATTTAGGATCAGGCTGGAAATCTTTTCATGGGTTTGTGGGCCCAGCACGCAGCTGCAGCATTAATGGGTTGGTGTGTGCACAGCACAATGCTGTGCCATGCAGGCTGCACCCTTAATGCTTTCCTTGGGGAAACATTTGTCCCATTTATTCTCTTCGTGGTCAAAAGTGCACAGAACACAGCTCTGTGTAGCTGTGCTGTATCCTAAATTCTGTACTCTGAGTTTCTTAGGGCTCACGTTTGGCTTAAGCAAGACCAGAGACGTGGTTTTATGTGTTTGTGCAGCTCTAGAGAAAATGAGATACTTAGTTCAGACTAAACGCCTTAAATTAAGCTTGATGATACATAGCCCAGCATAATCCATCCTCTTAAAACTGGATATGTGATAGAACTTCTCAGATTAGATCCTTATTGCTGTTTTAACCCAAATACTCAATAATACGTTCCCTACTGAGGGCTGGAAAGATCAAGTGCATTGTCACAATATAATCCTGCCTTGGAATTGGGCTGGGGAATGTGAGCACAGCTGCTTGAATGAAAAGCAGAGTCATATCTCTGAGTGCTGAACTCAAACTCTGAATCCAGGCTTGTTATTCTCTTTATTTTACAACAAGAAAGTTCACCCTGTAGGAATAGGAACTAGCCTGCCCTGTCAGCAGGAGCTCCCCGAAAAGCCACTTAGCAGTTTCCAGCACAGTCCTTCAGCAAAATGCTGTTGTGTCTCTCTTAGAAGAATCCAGAAGGGCTCTTTGGTGTCTCCTGTGTCTGGATCAAAGCCCTGGTGGAGGAGATTCCCTCAGTACACCTCCTTATCTACGTCCCACCCAGGAGCAACAGCAACAGTCCACACCAAACATGCTGCCAAGGACCTTGGGAGAGCTTTTATTCCAGCTGATCCAGATGGCAGGGGAGAAGGGGACATGTTGTTATTGCTGACATGAATGACTCTGTGACATGGGGTGACCTTGACTTAAATAATCCTCCTTCAGAACAGGTCATGCCGACGGCTCTCCAAAGTCACCGTCATTCCTGGTCTGTCACACACATACACACAGTAGATCCAGGCTTGAGTAAAGAGAGATGATGGGCTCAATAAATAATTTTTTTTGAGAGACAATGATGAAATTACTATTCTTAAGCTCGCTTCTCAACCCATATGAGCAGCAAGACTTCTGAGGGTAATCTTGTATGGCTCCCACGTCTTTCTCCTGCTCCGTTCAAAAGGAATCAGTGTTGCTTGTCACAAGACTTTACTCGTTACTGATGTCAAGAGTTTCCTAATGTCACGTGGAAGGTCCAGGACAAGGAAAATATCAGTGGTTTGTTGTGTGTTTACTGCTTTTTTTCCAGTCTCTGACGTGCATAACCTGGGTCACAGCACTGACTGATGCTGTGCTGTTATTTGAAAGGTCACTCCAGTGATTTTGTATTTGTTGCTCAAAAACAAGCAAAAACCCCCAAACTTTTAAGTTCTGCACAGAACAGATGAGAGGAATTGCTGTTCTCTGCTCATTCTTTTAGGGAAGCAAATGTTTGCTCTGCTGTCTGAGCAACCGTGAGAGAGCTGAGCTGGGCAAGCCCAAGGGTTGGACTCTGAAATTTCCTCTTGAATAACACTCCTGAAGTTCCTGTTCAAGTGGTTTTGGAAATTTTTATGTTGCTTGGGTACTTTGTTTTATAAGAGGCAGTGACACTCAGAGAGAGAGAGAGAGAGAGAGAGCTGTCACAACAAAAATAAACCTGTGAGAGAACAAGGAAGAGGTGGTGGCAGCATGAGGAAAATCAGTTGGTTTGAATTTAAAGCCAACTTAGAGCAGGATCTCAAATCTTGCTCCTAAAAAGGTTTATAAAATGACTTGGGATCTGTAAGCAAGGAGAGATCTGAGAAGAAAAATTAACTTTTAAAATGCAGCATTTCAGTGCTTAATGAAAGCATAATTAAGTTAAAATCACAACTAACAGACCTTGTTTCTGTTTTTTCTTTTTCTTTTCTTCCCCTGACCTTGTACCAAATCCTTTCTGCTCCTGATGCATTGGGGAACAGTAGGAGCCACCCAAAGGTAAGGGCTTTTATTGCAGGTTATATCAGTGTGTGAAAATTGTCCTATCACTTTATTTATTCTTGGGTTATCCAGATATTAGAAGCATTTTGAAAACCAGCTCTGCCGTTGATCAGCTGTTGAGTAAGAAACTCGAAGCATCTCCTTGCTGCAGAAAAGCTCTGAACAGCCTGTGCCAAAAAATGAGTCAGAGGAACAAATGAGAACATCCACACTCAGCATTGCAGGCTGTGAATGGAAGATACTTGTTCTTTGTGGGCTTTTAAAAGCATTTTCTGGTGTTTGTGTTAAAGCAAACTCGTTTTTTTTCCTTACTATCTCATCACTGATATTTGGGTTGAAGATGTCTCTCCCTGCCCTGGCATATCAGGGTTCACTTTATTGATGTGGTCATGTAGCCAAGGATGTTTTACTAAATGTTCTGAAGGCATAAAATGTTTAAATAATATGTTTATTTGTAAAATAAATTCAAAGTTAAAAAAAAGGCACCTTAATTTTAAATAAACGAGCTATTGTCTCCTCAGTTAGAGGATATAAAATAACCACTTTTATCTCTTGGTGCTGGGACATCATGTAGTATGGGGGGAAAAAACAATGTATTTTTGAAGATAAGTTATTTAAATTTCAAGGATTTTGCTACAATAAGCATTTTTATAAATGTGGGTTGCAATGCAGGACATCCAAAGGGGAAAGAGCAGCTCCCATTGAGCTTAGAGGGGAAATCCACAGCCAAGGAGCCCCACATTTCACTTCCCTTTTCCTGCATCCTACAGAGTAAATTTTGCCTATGTGAATGTAGGTCAGACATTACCCTAATTAATTTTTTTCCTTGCAAATACATACCCAGAGGAGCTGTTTTGGCAAACATCTGTCCCAAAATATGCATTGTCTTATTTCAGGTCAACTTTTAGGATGAAAGGTGCCTGTGGACCTTTCAATGGATTTACCACAAAATCAAAACTTTTCTGTTGAAGGAGATTATAGTGCTACTCCTCTCATGATAAAACTAATTTGTTTTGTATTATTCTTTATAAATATTAGGCTGTTTTGACTGCTTTGGTTTGTCATGGTATATAAATAAATACGTGCTCCTCTTGTATTGAAAAGAGGTTCCAACCCTAAGGCTTGTTTTTAATTTATGCAGACAAGAGGCACGGCGAGATGGGAGGCAGAAACAGCTTGAGGACATCTGTCAGTTTGCAAAATAGAAACTCTTGTGAAAAATGAATTGCAAGGATGGGTTTAAAGGGAGATACTCAGTGCTCCTTGACATCCACTCGGTTGGCACATGGAGAGCTTTTGGAGAGCAGGGAATGGGATTGGCACAGAAAGGCAGAAACACAAACAAGGAGCAAAGAGAAGCACACAGGAAGATGAAGTGTTTGTTTAGGCTTCAAGAAAATGAGTAATTCTGTGGGAATGTGTATTATGTTCAGAATGTCAAAATTTGGATAATGTGTTTGATTTGGCAGCGGATTTTATGAGGTGTCCTGGTTGTCTCCCTACAGGTGTTTGCTTATGATCACTGCTTTTGGTCTATGGATGAATCTGTCAAAGAAAAATATGCAGGTAATATTAATTGTGGCTTTGTGCTTCTTGTCTCCAAGTGAGAATGATCTGATTAAAATAGGGTCTTTGCTACAGGGCACAGGCCATATGGCACAAGGTGCTGTCCCCTATATGGCTGTTTGTTGTCAAAAGGAAAAGGGAAATCTTCAATCATTTCTGTTTCTGACAACAGCAACAGGCACTGCCACCCATTTGCAGTGTAGGGAATGGAGAAATCCATCACCTTGATGGGTTACTCATATTTACAACTTTATTTAAAGTACTGTTCCAAGTCCATCGTTTTAAAAGCATCAAAACCATTTATTTTCAGTATTTGAGGGGCATTGTTATGTGTAGTTTCGGGTTTCACAGTGCTGATGGGAGTTTGACATCACAGTACAACTTAATAATGGAATATTAATAAAAACCTAATTTAATATAGACAGTGTGAATTCAGATGCTCAGAATGTGCAATGTATTTATTGAAAAGTTTTCTATGTATTATTATAACTCCTTTTGGCAGATAATTACGGTAAAATATGACAACACTCCTGTCATCTATTCCTTTCACACTTGTTATCTTTTAAAATTTGGGATCAGTTGAACTTGTTACTGTTTATTTTCAAAAAAAAACACAAGAAAAATCAAAGGAGCATCCACTTCTTGATTTTTACTTCTTTAACAAATAACTAATGAATAATAATTAATCAAGGAACTGAGAAAAATGTGACACTTTCAACCATACAAATTACATAGGCGGGTGTATATTTTGTTTCTCAAACTGGTGGAGGTGCCTATATAACTTATATTATGGTCTGTTATACGGTGGAAGGGTTTGATCCAAAACCATTTCACTGTACTTAGCTTGCCCCAGCTATTAGTGATCTTTATGCAGAATTTAGCATGGACTTGGATATTAAAATATGAACTTCAATGAGAGAAAAAGAAGAGCTTAAAGGAACACTAACTTATTTGAGAGGACTTTCAGTCCATAAAGTTCTGCCATATCTTGTTCTTCTGCTTATAAAAGAAATTCTCAAAATAGAGATTTTTTTTTTTTTTAAATAGATACTACTCAAACATTTTAAGCCTTTCTTCCTCTGCATGGAAAAGGATCTGAAAAGCTCAAATTTCCATTACAAAAGAAGTGATACACCCTATATTTTGCTAATGCATATCTTGTGCTTGTCCGTATCTTCCACATAGTTGTGATTCTTTCTCTGCAAAAATCTCCTCGTGGTATTATTTAATACCTTATACAGTAAAATTATCCAGTGCTCTAGTGATTCCCTTAGATTAAAATCAACTGACTGTTGTTAAAATGTACAGGTAGAGTATATTTTGAGGGAGTGTCATTCACCAGTGGATTAAATTCTGCAGGTGGCAGCAGATTCTCTGCTGATAAAACTTTGGAGTATAACATCGATAGGATGTTGCTTTAAACACATACAGGTGTGTGCATGATTATCCTAGATTTTTACAGAAGCATCTTGTGGTGCTGATGGACTTGCTCCTGTCCAGGGAGCAAACACTGGATGTTGTTTAGGCAACAAAAGCAGGAAAACACCAACTACTTTTACATAATCTTTGAAGATTCCAAACCAAGGGACAAATACCTCTTGCTGTGTTACAATGTTCGCCTGTGTGTTTTATTTTTTAGGTCAAGATGTTGTTTTCAAGTGCCTTGGGGAGAATATTCTTCAGAATGCCTTTGAAGGCTACAACGCTTGTATCTTTGCCTACGGGCAAACGGGTAAGTCCCAGATAAGCAAAAATATTCTTCCCTCAAAAGGTGTCACTGTCCTGACTGAGGACTCTTTTCATGCCTGTTGTGACATTGTTCCAGGAGAAATGCTTTCTAATGTAGATAAGAAATGTTTTTCTCTCCTCTAACATCAGATATGGGGTGGGCAGGATGAGAAATAAGATTTTGTTGCTGCTGGCTACCCTTATTTCTCACAGTTTAGATTATGATCTTTAGAATGTCCTGGTTGTCCTTGAGTTCGGAGCATCGCTCAGATTTTCTGCCTCTGCAGTTGGAATGATCTTGAATTGTCATTTGAAATGTAATTTTTAAAGAGTAACATGAAGAGTTTTCTCATCATGACCCATCTGCGGATGCTAGTGGGGTGTGATTTACTTTATCTACCTGAAAAAGTCTTCTCCAGCAGTTGGAACTAAATTTCTTGTTTTCCTTTTAATTAAATAGCCTTTAGCTCAGTGGTGTTTTGGTTACTTTAAAGTAGAAAACCGAACAAATAATCTTTCACTGAATGATATTAATTAACTTTTTAACCTCTTCTATTTCCTATCAATGTTCTGCCCAGCAAGAACCCTTGTTGCATGTACACTAATCATAGATTCTCTCACACAGGATCTGGAAAATCATACACAATGATGGGGACTGCTGACCAGCCTGGATTGATCCCTAAACTTTGCAGTGGACTCTTTGAAAGAGCACAGAAAGAGGAAAATGAAGAGCAGAGTTTCAAAGTGGAAGTATCCTACATGGAGATATACAATGAGAAAGTCAGAGATCTCCTTGACCCAAAAGGGTAAGTAACCTGTGTGTGATCAGCACTGTAGAATGTTGTCCCACACTCTTCCTGATCTCAGCATCCTCTCATTTTAAAACAAAATAAAGTAGTAGGACTAAAAGCTTGGAGTAAATCTGCCCTAATGCCACCTTTTATGAAGTGACAAAACTGTCTGTGCCAGCTTTTTACGTGTAGACATAAGGCTTTTTTGTTTGCATTATAGTCCATGTTCTGTGCTTTATTACAGTATCTGTGAGACCATCCTGTTTGAGATCTGTCACTGAGAATTGACTTTGTGTAAATGTTGTCTCAAGTCAGTCATGTGCTTATAAATACCTTTTTTTTCCCCAACCAGAAGCCGTCAGTCATTAAAGGTTAGAGAACACAGTGTTTATGGCCCTTACGTAGATGGCCTATCCAAACTAGCTGTTGCTAGCTACAAGGTAAGGATCAATTTTATGAAAGGCTTGTGTTGACATCCTAAACACCAGGGTACTGTCCCCTAAGCAGGACAGAACTGTTAAGCTGCTCCTCATCACTGTGGATTTTAGAGCAAGAGAGCTGAGGATTGTCGTGTTGTGATCCCTGGGGAGAACAGGGTTAAGAGCAGAAACTCACTTCATCCTGTACTATTCAATAATTCTGGAAGTAGTTCAGCTATTTAATGAAACACATTTCCTCCCAGACTTAAGATGAGTGTATGCTGTCATGGGAAAGTGTTCTGTGATTAATTACAGAGCCAGGGTTTAGCAGAGACCGGCTCTCAGTACCCACTGTGTCACTTTTTGGCTGTCGTGCTCTAGTCTAATAATTTCCCCTCCCAGTAGCACACAGTGGAATTATAAACTAATGGTTGTTTACAAAGCAAATGTTTGAGAACATCACACTGAACTTACTTGCTGGATAGTAAATGTTTATATATGCATTCAAAAAAAGCTCTTTTTTTTTAAGAAGCATCAAAGTACTGTGGGAAAAATGGATAAATAAGGGATACAATTCTGTCATGAAATTGAATTGTCACCAAAACGTGAAAATGGTGCAGTCCCTCCTATTGCAGTTTCTCCAGGTGTTCATTTACCACTCCTTGGTGGTTTCTGCTAAATCAAGACACATTTCATGCTTTGCCTCTCCATGTTGCCCAGCAGCTTTGTGTAATCCAGTATTTGGAGTCAAAATGGTCTGTGGTGGTCTGTTGTTTGGCTGTTTTTTGAGTTGTTTTAGCATCACCCAGGTAGAGATGCAGAAACAAAAGTTAAGCCCGAGACACTGAAGTTTTAACTGTAAAACCCTGAAGGAAGGACCTGCACCTTCCTCAAGTATCACAGCTTAACATATCTAAAAGCTTTATAACTTTTAAAACTTGGAGGAATATAATGACCTGTTCAGCCTGGTTCTGTTCCTTTGAGCCTCCTGTCAATATTCCAGATTCCAAGAACACGTGTCTGACAACCGAGGCTAAAATGTTACGGGGTTCAAATGTGGATTGCTGTTTCCTCACTCCTTTCTTAGCTTTTGAGTGTTTCTGTCTGCAGGCAGGTGCATAATTTTGATGATAATTTAATATCTATGTCAAGGAGTGTCATGACTCTGTAATTTCTAGGCTTTAAAGGAGAGATCACAACATTTTACCCCTCACGTTTTATGAATAAAGAGTGGGAAACTCATGAGAAAATACTGTGTTTTACCAAAATGAGAATTTTTTTGTGGATAATTGAGAAGGATGTTAATGCAGATATTCTCCTGGCTGTGAAAATTCTTTCTAGGACATCGAGTCCTTGATGTCTGAGGGCAACAAATCCCGAACAGTGGCTGCAACCAACATGAACGAGGAGAGCAGTCGGTCCCACGCAGTGTTCAAGATTATCCTCACCCACACGCTCTATGACGTACAATCAGGGGTAAGAAAAACAACTTACAAGGTCCAAATGTCAAGCATGGATATGTTTCTTTAATGTATTTCATAGAAAAGAAACACTTCCTTCTAGGAAGCAGCGTGTAGGGCATATTAAATGTGTGGATGAAAAAATAGAAGAACACCTGAGTGTCCCTCAGGTTATTTCATGCAAATATATATAAATCATCGACTTTCTAAATAGAAAAAAAATTACTGATTTCAAACATTTTGCATTGCATGCCATTAATATTTTATGTGTATATATTAAATATCTAAAAGACATTTAAATGTGAGAATATTTTTCTTTATGCTTCCTTATAAAAAAATATGCCTCACAGTGATGTGTGAAATACATAATGTCAATATTATTTAGTCCCTCACAGAACGTGCTGATAAAATTCAATTGAAATAAGTATCTTTAAACTTTGTTGATAGATTCTGTACTTGGGCAATTCTTTAATACTTTCAAAGCCTTGGAGAAAATTCGAGTGTCCATGGAGCAAATCTAAGGCATATATGTGCCTAAATATTGAATATATTGGAAAAACATAATGAGCATTTGGAATTTTTTCCTCCTTTTTTCTCAGTTTCCACTGATCTTCTTATCCACATAATTTCCCTCATTCTTTATTTGGATTTTTTTTCCCCTTGCACTTCAAATCAGCATCATACTGTGCTGAACTCCTGGATTTTCCATGGTTTGTCACTCCAGTTTTGCTGTGGCTGTGCTGCAGGCTCATCACACTCAGTTTTTGGGTGGTCCTGCTCAGCTTGGATGCGAAGTGGTCGACGTCCTGACTGTCCATCTTTTCTACATCGTCCAGTGACCACTGTGGGAGCTTCTGGGACAGATTTCTCTGTTTTCCCACCTGCTGGTCCTTTCAGCCCTGGAAATGACACATTTCCCTATGGCTTGATGATCACACCATATTTTGAGAGGCTCAGGGTAACATTTTTGAAAGCACATTGATTCTGATTATCCCATTCATTTAAGGGAACGTCGTGCTTTGTGATACTGAGATGCTGAAGTTGCAGATGCTGCAGAAGAACATGATGTGAGCAAGCTGTTCTCAAAACCAGTTGGCTCTTCAGATTGACGTAGGAAATTCATGGAGTGTTTCACAGTGTCATTTTGGGTCAAATGAGATAAAAGGATTTGTAACAAAATCTGCATTACAGGTTTAAATACTCTTGTAGCTTGGATTGCATTCCAGGAGGCTGAGAAGGATATAAGAGACTTTGCAATCGTAATAATTTTCATAAATTACTTCTGCTTGTCATGGTCATTCTTAATCTCTGGAAAACAGAAGAAAACTGGTATAAAATCTGAGATTTTTAGGAGACTGTTTTCAAGGTGGGATTGTAAACCCCACGTCCCTGGTTATGACTCCTTTCTCTGTAGTAACTCTGCATTTTTCATGGTTTAACACTTCACTAAAGTGCCCTGTGTACCTCTCCTCTGGAGATTTCTGGGATGTTTTGAAAATATTGGTGTCCCAGACTTGGCTTCAGATCATTCAGTGGTTTCTGAAGCAGCAAGTGGTGAGTTAGCACAGGCCACTGTTCAATCCCAGCAGTTCTCAAAGGTGTTGGAACAAAAGTCTACACCAAAAAATGAAACTTGATTCTTGTTGGAAAATACATCAAATTATGTGACTTAAAATAAGTAAACTAACAGTGGCTGTTCTCTGGTTCCTTCCACAGACATCAGGTGAGAAGGTGGGCAAGCTGAGCCTGGTGGACTTAGCAGGGAGTGAAAGGGCAACTAAGACTGGTGCTGCAGGGGACAGGCTGAAAGAAGGAAGCAACATTAACAAGTAAGGCTTTGAGATTATTTATTTTCCTTTTTTATCAGTATAATCATGGCTGTTAAATTCAGCCTCCTTGGAAAATAGGCTAAAGTCAATATAAACTCTTGTAGTCAGTTTTCTTTCTTTTTTTTTCTTTCTTTCTTTCTCTCTTTCTTTCTTTCTTTCTTCCTTTCTTTCTTCCTTTCTTTCTTCCTTTCTTCCTTCCTTTCTTCCTTCCTCCCTCCCTCTCTCCTTCCCTCCCTTTCTTTTTCTTTCTTTCTTTCTCTATTTCTCTCTTTCTTTCTCTCTTTCTCTCTGTTTCTCTTTTTGACATGCAATACTCTTTGACAGTTGAATGAGGTCTCCATGTATTTAAAAAATACTTATGTTCTTGCAACTACCATAAATGTCATCATGAAAACCTGATTATTAAGGGTGAAAACATACTGAAAATAAAGGAGTGGAGCTTTTGTACTAGGAACTCTTTCCTGGGAGCACATTTTTGGAGAGAAAGTCACTGTCTAAATATGCATTTGGCTTATGAATATTTACCCTTGTTAATGACTTCTTGTGTTCTCTGGGCAGATCCCTCACAACTCTTGGGTTGGTTATTTCTGCCCTGGCAGATCAGGCTGCTGGCAAGAACAAGAACAAATTTGTTCCGTATCGTGATTCTGTGCTCACTTGGTTACTTAAAGTAAGTAAGTTGGGGTTTTTTTTAAGTGAAATAAAAGAGAGAAAAAGGGGAAAAGATTCTCATTTAATGAAATGAAATTCTGTTCCTTTTGCCTTATTTTCTGGGTTTGATGTTAACCATAAGTGTCTTTGGAAAATGAGCTGGATGGAAGCCATCAGTATCTCTACAGACTAAATGTGTTCCCTGTCTTCTGCAATGACCTGCAATGGCCTAAAGACTAAGGAACTTTAGGAATAAAATTTAAAGCAGTGGGTTTTTATGGGTCACTGCATGTACAGCTTCACACACAACCTCAGGGTTAATTTAATTTGGGATATTTCTGCACGCAGCTGAATTTTACATACTTGAAATCAACTTGAATCAACTTTGAAGATTTTTATGAAGACTATTACCTTTTCCTGATAGTCTCATATATTTGTTAATATACTTTTGTCAGCAGAGTATAATTGCAGAACAGTGTCTCAGTTAACAGTCTGAGGAACAGATCAGAAGACTTTAGACATGATATTCGTGTGAAATGAGCAGTTAAGTTATTTTCTGAACTGCATAGGGCTCTATCTGTTATTATTTTGGAGGGAAAAAAAGAACGTATCCTGATGGCACTTGGCTGAAAATCTGTAAGGTCTAAATGAAAAAACCAAATTGTTAAATATGAGATTTATGTATGTCAAATTTCTTTTCTTTCCCTTGTGCTCTGTTTAATTGTTATCCAGGAGCAACTATTTGTTAGTAGAAAGATGTAATCTGGGAAGAAACTGATTTTTGGCACCACCTGCCTTTTATTGTCCTCTTTTGTAGGTGCTCTGGCTACATTTTGTTGTCTTGGATACTCTGCTTGGCTTCCCCATCCATTCTTAGCAATATTTTTAGATGTTGTTCAAATTTCATGTCCCTGTGATTTAACTGCACATGTGAAAAGAAAAATACAAAGTTACTTGAAGGTTATACAGAGGTGTGGAGATAAAAAAAGACATTTTTCTTAAGGAGATTTGAAAACAAAGTTGACTTCAGTGCTTAAGTAACATGAAATCTCTGCTCGTGTAATCTCTTGACACCACAAACCTTCATTTTTCTCAATGCTGCCTTTTAATAAACCTTTTAGCATGACTTGTGAAACAATTTATCTCTACTCCCTAGTGTAAACAGCACAAATACTGGACATCAAATAGTCACGAGGGCCACGTAAAAATCCAACTGGCACAACAGAAACAGTGTCTGAGTGAAATAAATCCTCATATCACAGTGTCCCTTGTGCTAAGGCTTTTTTAGTGTATAAGTATATTTTTACCTCTGTACATTTACACCGTGCTTTTCCTCTAATTAATAATAAACAAGTGATTTTTTGGCTCTCTGCAGAGATGGGAACAAAACCGGTGCCGTGTGTGCTCGGGTTCCTGATGTGGCTGTAACACCCCGAGCAAGCAGAGTGGAAACTTTCCTAAGGAATTTCTAGTGTTGTTAGAATTAGTTATGCTGCCCCATTGCTAAACAAATCCAGGGAGCAGACTGCAATTCCTGTTTAGCACCTGTCCAAGGCATTGTGGCCACGATGCCAATGGCTCAGAAATGGGAGCTCACTTTTGTTCCGCCTTCTTTCAGGCAAACCTTCTTTGTGTCCAACATCCAGCCATGTTAAGTGCAAACAAAAGGGTTGGGGCTTTTGGATTTCTTACAAACAAGCTCATTGAAGCTTTATTTTGAAAGGGGGAAAATTTAAACTTTTTTTTTTAATTAAAGATCAAAGGAGAGATTTATTTGTAAAGAGGCCTGTTTGGAGAAGCCATGAGATAGGGTGTCTTTCTCCGTAGCTTTCAGCTTTTAGTTATGATACCAAAGCAGACTGGATGTGTTTTAACTGTAAGAATATCTGTCATAAAGTGTCTCTCACAAATCTGAGAAACCAGTAGAGTTCAAGAGACCTCAAGATCTAACACTTTTTGCTTAATTTTGTTGAGGATCTTTAGGCAGAAGTACCAGGTGAAAAATATTATTGCTTGAGGAGTGGCATCAGGTTATGTGTAGGAAGCAAAATAGCTTGTCAGTGCTTTAACTTCTTGTTTTAGCAAAATAGTGGCACAAACATCTTGTTTTCCCGTGATAATCAGAAGCCCTGCGTGGCTTACTGATGGCTGCTATTGAAAATATCATTTCTGATCTTGACATTTTGAGTCATTGTCAGAGTAATCTTGGTGTTAGAGAAGAAGGGGCTAGTTTAGGCTTAGAAATAACAAAACTTACTTATTTCCACTCTGTCTCTCTATCACATGCAGGCCCAGCCTTGCTGGGGTCGTTTACAGGAACCGTCTTTGCTAATGAGAGGCTGATTTACTATTTGTCCACCTTTCCTGATTAGCATTAAAGAAACCAGTGAAATCAGCACAAGGGTTTTATACATAAAACTTTATCAGACAGTCTGGCATTGGGCTTGAATTGCTACAAGAGGGACTTTACCCAACTTATAAAGGGTGTATTGTGGATCCTGGTGTATCACTGTTACAGCGTTCTCAGCTGCCTGTACAGCAGAGTTGTAATTCAAATAATGAATTAATCCTATTTTGGAGCTAATTAGTGCAGTGAAGGACGTTCCCAAGTAGTATTCCCAAGTATTCCCTTAACAGACTGTTAAGATTGGGTTTGGAAGGAGAGTACCTGGCCAGCTCCCTGCCAAACTTCACCTTTTTATGCAGAACAGGAATTGCAGTCGCAGGGTGTCATTCCTAATTTTTGACCCAGAAATCCCATCAAATGAGACATGTGCTGTTGTTGGTCTTCACGTTTTCAGTGGCTGCCTTGGAAAAACTCTTCTGTGGTACAGAGTGGACCCTCCCAAGCCATGTATTTATTGGAGTAAATATTGGTTACTCCTCAGATGAGAAAAAAACCCACGGTGGGATCAGACAGAAAACTGGTTTTTGCAGTTAACTTCTTTATAAATATTCTTACCTGCACATGCTAACCATGCTGGTGCACCTCAGTGTGCTGAACACTATAAATACATATATATATATTTATATTTATGTGAATTTCATGGCCTTTTGCATGAGAAGAGACAGCAAAGTGCTACCAACTCATCAGGCTGTTTGCCCAGTGCTTGTCTGACCTCTGGAGCAGCCAGACGGCTGTCAGAGTGTTTTAGGCATCATCCAGCCAAAAAGTGTCTTGGGGAAATACTTAAAGGGGTGTTTTAATGATTTCTGGGGAAAGCTGCACGTGTGCTGTGTAATCGAAATGGTTGAACAGGCAGCTAATGCAGTCAGATTGTTCTAATGGCAATGCCTGACCTAGATTTCATGGGTTATTGGAGATGAAAATTAATAGCATGGTTCATCTCAGGAAGGGATACTGGGTAAAGAAACCAAAACAACCCCCCCCAAAAATCCAAACAAACGAAAAAAAACCCAACCAACCAACCAAAAAAAAAGAAAAAAGAAATCTGCTGCAAAATTTAAAAAAACAGGATATTTTACTTTTCAGACTGGCCAAAATTGTAAAGCACGATTTTATGATCAATAAAAAGATTGAAGCCTTCCTTCCTTCATTTTTCCTTCCTCCTCTGCCCCTGACACTCTGCCTTGCAGGAATGTGGTTTCACGCCCTTCTTCTCTGTCAACCAAATTCCGGGAGGGTAATTTCTTATGTAACTCAATTTAAGTTTGTGAGCTGTGTGGGAGGAAGGGAAGGGCCCCATCCTGAAATGTTTATAGGCACAGAATCAGCTCTATTGTTTATGAGGAGATCTTTCAGTAATTTAAGTATTTATTGGAGAGGTCTCTCTTCTAGTCTTTAAAATAAGATATTCTGAGTTCATCATGGTCTTTCCTGAGCTTCCTCAGCAGTATCTAAGAAGTTTAATGATGAAGTGCTTATGTTTCTAGTTTATAAACCTACACAGAAAACATTGAATTAAACTTCTGAAGCCCTTTCTAGGCACTCTAAAGCCCAAAAAAGGGACTTTTTTTTCGTTCCCGTTGCAACTAAAACTGATTCTGAAAGCCGAGAACAACATTTCCTAAACATGCTTTAAAAAAATCATATTGAAAATTACAACTTTTTCTTGATTTACACATCATTTAATTTTGAACTGCCAACAGCATTTCTGCTTTTATCTGCACCCATCTACTCCAAACTTTGGGTTATTATTCGCTGCCTGAGTTTATTGACTGGTTAAAACAAAAGAAGCCTGCTGTTTTAATTCCATGGCCTCTCCCACCTTCCAGGATAGCCTTGGTGGGAACAGCAAGACTGCCATGGTGGCAACGGTGAGCCCAGCAGCGGATAACTATGATGAGACCCTTTCCACCCTGAGATACGCGGACAGGGCCAAGAACATCGTCAACCACGCCGTGGTCAACGAGGACCCCAATGCTCGCATCATCCGGGAGCTCCGCGAGGAGGTGGAGAAGCTGCGGGAGCAGCTCACGAAAGCTGAGGTACAAATCTGAGCCTTGAACTAAGCCAGTAGATCCTGTGAAGCCCGTGGTCGGCACCGTCTTACCCGGCTCTAGAAAGCGGATGCCCCACGGCAATGCTACTACATAATGCTATATAATTATATATATGTATGAAATATTTATAATAATAATACTGCTACAGGGTATGCATGTGAAATCTTCCTTAGTATGATTTTTTTTCCACCTTTCTCTGTGTCGGTCTTGAAACGTGGGTGTTAAATCACAGAATATGCTGAGTTGGAAGGGACCCACAAGGATCATCGAGTCCCAACTCCTGGGCTTGTGCAAGAGTCACACCATGTGCCTGAGAGTATCATCCAAATGCTCCTTGAGCTCTGGCAGCCTTGGTGCTGTGCCCACTGCCCTGGGGAGCCTGTTCAGTGCCCAACCACCCTCTGAGGGAAGAACCTATTTCTAATATCCAACCTAAACCTGCCCTGACACAACTCCAGGCCATTCCCTCAGGTCTCACTGGTCACACAGAGCAGAGCTCAGTGCCTGCTCCTCCTCTTCCCCTCCCAAGGAAACTGTAACTGCAGCGAGGTCTCCCCTCAGTCTCCTCTTCTCCAGCTGAACACAACAAGTGCCCTCAGCCACTCCTCACACAGTTTCCTCTCAAGGCCCTTCACCATCTTCATTGCCTCCTTTGGACACTCTCTGATACCTTAAAAAATGAGATACCAGGTTCAGTTTGAACACCGTGAGCAATCTTGGTTTTGTGGTGTGTTGTAGAGGACATGGAGACAGGAATAAGGGCGAATTCTTAAGACTGGGTAGTTTGTGGGCAGAGCTTTACCTTTAAGAATTCAGTGTAGCCACAGTGTAGCCTGGGAGATGTGAATTCAGTTAAATGAAGTTTTCTTGCTTTTTTACAGGCTGTAACTGTTCTCAGTTGAACCACTTAGAGGCACTAGACAATATTTTGAATATCTGCATTGCTTCCTCAGTGAAATTTTGAGAGGACCATGCTCTGACTTTTAGATGAAGGCCAAGAACTAGTGTAATTCTGAGTCCTGTTCTCAAATGGGGCAAAGCAGTGGTGATATAATCCCTCTGCTTTGCTGTTCAGAAAACTTATGATTACAGGATTTGCCTCATGAGGTATGCAGGGAATGCTGGCTGTGATACTAGAAATGACTAGTGAATTTTGGACTGTTCTCACTTGAGCTGCCTAATATCCTAAGCATCCAATATGTGCATATCAGTTTCTTTGAGGTATCTCAAATATCTAAATATTAAATATCTAAAAATTCCTCTAAAATATCAACCACGGACTTAACAGTACTCTGAGAACTGCAAGTAACCCCCGTTTGTTTAATTTTCTAGCATTAGTGCCCAAATAATGGCAGCTTTCCAAAATAATGAAGTAATGTTTCCTAAAGATGAAGTAATAAATATTTCCTTTCCCAAGTATTAAAATCCCACCCTAGTTGTCGTCTCAGTGGCATTGACAAAGAGCAGGGAAAAACCAGAGCAATTTGCTGTTACAAGGCTGCACAGTAAAGGTCAAACCCCACATTCACAGCCTTGTGCTCCTTTCAGTTCATTACATTTGTTGCCCATCTAATTGTTCTTACAGAAATGTGCATAAATAACTTCCTTAAGTGAACAAAAACACTGACTCATTATGACAGGTTACGTTCTCCAAGCTCATTTCCAAATATAGAGGATGCCAAGTTGTGGGTTTGGGTTTTTTTACCCTTTGGTGTCAGTAGCCCTTTCTCTCCTGATCAGCCAAGGCAGAAGAGAACTTGACAGTTGACTTTTTTCCCCCCTGAAGAGTATGGCATTATCCTCTTTTCCCTTTTTCTTTTTTAATCCACACATTTTGATCTTTTCTTGTTAAAATTAATATCCTGTACCAGGACTACCAGCTTGTCCTCCCTAAGCTGGGAATTTACCTGTTTTCTGTGGGTTTGATGTCAGCCTGAGCCCATATCTCTGGGGTTTAGATGAGAATTGCAGGGAGTGAAGACAGTTGCCCAGGTCATTGTACAGTTGAAGCATGTGAAAATGTTCACTGATTTTGCCCCGGGTCCAAATAAATGGACAGACAAGACTTAAACCTTGAGAGTATCTGGGCTTCATTTTCCTGTCCTGATCTGTAGGGTCCAACCCCTTTGCACTGATCATGTTTTGTCTGTCATGATGCATCTTTGTTCTGGAGATTGGCTTGGCTTCCCTTTCCTGCCTGTGTAGAATTCATAGAATCACAGGGTGGTTTGGGTTGGAAGGGACCTTAAAGATCATCTCGTTCCAACCCTCCTGCCATGGGCAGGGACATCTTCCACTATCCTGGGTTGCTCCAAGCCCTGTCCAACCTGACCTTGGACACTTCCAGGGATCCAGGGGCAACCACAGCTTCTCTGGGCAACCTGTGCCAGGACCTCACCACCCTCACAGCCAACAATTCCTTCCCACTGATGGCAGTGGGAATCCATTCCCCCTTTTCCTATTTCTCCAGACCCTTGTCCAAAGTCTCTCTCCCTTTTACCCCATATTTAGGCATTTGAAGCAGAAAAAACCCACACAGGACACATCAGCTGACAGTTCCTAGACTGTTGTGTCTTGAGGCAGAGGAAACTCCTGTCTCAAAACAGGATTTTCCAATCCTGGCACTTGCTCCTTTTCTTGAACAAACTGCAGTGTAATGAGGCCACTCTTTGATCTGGATTCCTGTGAGGAGTTTTGGTTTTGTGGTAATGGAATATCTGACGGAGAACGATGCTTACATTATTTAATTGGCTTTGCATAAACACCTACCAGCCAAAACCATTTTCATCATTAGCAGTAATGAAATGATGAGATAAGAAAGTCGACAGGCTTTTTGATCAAGGTAGTCGAGGAGGAAATGCCGTTACTGAGAATGAAGGAAGTAAATACATGTAGTATAAAAATCACACAGTAATTTGAGTTGGAAGGAACCTTTTAAAGCTCTTCTAGTCCAACCTTCTGCCATAGGCAGGAACACCTTGCACTAGACCAGGTTGCTCCAAGCCCTGTCCAGCCTGGCCTTGGACTCTTCCAGGGATGGGGCAATGTTTTTGGAGTGTCTGATGGGTGGCAGTGGGGGGATCCTCTTATTCTTAAGTTAGTCCTTGGATGAAACCCTTGCCTTTGAATATTTCACAAAATAACATTAGAGCTGTGATGGATTAGCAAGAAAATTGAATTTTGGTGCCTTGAAGCACACTTTAAGCTTGTTTTGAGGTTCACCCTGTAAGCTGCATTTCTAAATGCAGAGGTGGACAACTAGAACACCTCAGGTGCCCAGACATTTGCTATAGAAAAGAAAAATCACACCAATCAGGCCATATAAAAGTGAATAATAAAAATATTTTGGTGGCATGGCAGTTTACTGAAAAGGGAAGTGTCATTTTGAGGGTATGACAGCTGAGAGGATGGTACCAAGCCAGATTGGTTTTGATCATTTGGAACACTCACACTGGGAATGGAAAGAGATTAGTTTGTGTTTGAGTATCTTTTTGCAAATCTACCAGTATCATATAATTGGTTTGTGTTGAAGTCTATAAACTCCACATTAATATTTGTACTTGAAACGAATTAAAGTAACTTTCTGATGGATTCTCATTTACTTGAAATATGTATTTAAAAAAACCCCTTTACTTACTGCTAAGTCTGCCCTGCAAAATGAGTCATGTTGCCTTTTTTCCCCCCATCTGTGTGACAGTGATGTGAAAAAACACAAAGCACAACAAGCTTTCTTGTTTCATTTGCTTTTATTCCTGCAGGCTATGAAATCACCCGAATTAAAAGAACGATTGGAGGAATCTGAGAAGTTGATTCAGGAAATGACTGTGACCTGGGAAGAAAAATTACGAAAAACTGAGGAGATAGCTCAGGTTTGCTACTTTCTTTCCTCTCCCCTGCCCCCATTTTTTATGAAAAATAGGTTTGTTTTCTTTGTCTGTCAGTTCATAGAGGTTGTCTGAGTCTCTCCCCACATTTATGGGTAAGTAGGTCAAGCTTGCTGCCCTTTTGAAAAGCTTCACTTAATTCCTGTGATAGATGGGTGCCTCCCAGATTACTATTGCAGTGACAATAATAAATTGTCACTGTATGCAAATGGAGAAGTTATTTAAAAAAATAATAATCCACGGATGAGAGGATTACAAGGATTTTGTATTCTTCAGGCAGTAAAATTGTTTGTGATGAGGGACAGGAGTATTCAGTGCAAGGTTGTGAGCTGACAGGCTCAATGCACAAGGCAAAGGGCATCCAGAGTATTAAAAATTAGAGCTGTCCAGGATCTCTGTGTGTTTTAATAGCTCTTAAACTGATATTTAGGGCCTCAGACCATAATTGAAGATGATTATGTTGAAAAATGACGCAGGTCACCACGATGATTCCATGACACTTCTAGTTCTTCCCACACAAATGCTGATGTAGATATTTGCAGAGGGGGAGGGGGAGGACTGGTTGGAAGGTGATGAATAGTGTGTAATAAATAAGGAGAGAGGGGAGCCTCCGGTACAAAGCCCTCTTGTAGATGCCACAATCAGAATAGACTGTGTTGACTTTAGTTTTAAAGATCCATTGTAAGAAGTGCTGCTTGTGACTCTGAGGGTTTCCTGGCTTTCAGTGCAGATTGGTACCCTGGATTTTCCTCCCCGTGTAAAAAAATAAAATCAAAAATAATAAAAAAGTTCTGCTCTCATCCTACACAGTAGTTTCTAGAAATCTTGAGTGTGTGAGGAGGTTGAAAAACTGGAGTAGTGGGCTCAGCTCTACAGATTAAATGTACCTTGATGTTTGCATGTTGCTGCGTGCTCTAGCTCTTGTCCTCTCTGTCTCTAAATTCCCAGCCTGATAGGATGTTTTGGATCTTGGAGTTTCACAAGCCTTGGAAAAGAGATTTTTTTTTCCAGAGGAGGGATGAGGACTGTACAGCACAGACTGATTCAGGACTGGTTGGAAGACAGTAAAGGAACCTTCTGACATCTTCAGTGGGTTTGGTGGGTTGGGCTGGATGCTAAATGCCCACCAAAACTCTTCTGTCACTGCCCTCTTTAGCTGGACAGGGGAGAGAAAATGTAACAAAAGGCTCACGGGGTGAGATAAGGACAGGGAGAGATCACTCACCAATTATTGTCATGGGCAAAACTGGTTTGACTTGGGAAAATTAGTTTAATTTATTAGCAATCAGATCAAAGTAGGGTAATGAGAAATAAAAATAAATCTTAAAACACCTTCCCCCCCCACCCTTCCCTTCTTCACAGGCTTAACTTCACTTATGATTTTCTCTGCCTCCTTCCCTCAGTGGTGCAGGGGGATAGGGAATGGGGGCTGTGGTCAGTTCATCACACGTTGTCTCTGCCACTCCTTCCTCCTCAGGGGTTGGACTCCTTATACTCTTCCCTGCTCCAGGGGTCTATTCCACAGGAGAGTCCTCCAGGAACTTCTCCAGAGTGGGTCCTTCCCACAGACTACAATTCTTCCTGAACTACTCCAGTCTGGGGCCCTTTCCATGAGGTGCAGCCCCTCTGGAACAGGCTGCTCCAGTGTGGGTCCCTTCCATGGGGTCAGTCCTTCAGGAACAGGCTGCTCCAGTGTGGGATCTCTTTCCATGGGGTCAGTCCTTCAGGAAGAGGCTGCTCCAGTTTGGGTCCCTTCCATGGGGTCAATCCTTCAGGGACAGGCTTCTCCAGTGTGGGATCTTTTTCCACAGGGTCAGTCCTTCAGGAACAGGCTGCTCCAGAGTGGGATCTCTTTCCACAGGGTCAGTCCTTCAGGACAGGCTGCTCCAGTGTGGGATCCCTTTCCACAGTGTCAGTCCTTCAGGAACAGGCTGCTCCAGTGGGATCTGTCCCCTGTGAGGTTCCAAGTCCTGCCAGCAAACCTCCTTCAGCGTGGGCTCCTCTCTCCATGGGGACACAGGTCCTACCAGGAGCTGCTCCAGCCTGGGCATCCTTTGGGCATCCCCTTGCTCTGGTGTGGGGTCTTCAGGGGCTGCAGGTGGATCTCTGCTACCCCATGGACCAAACTGGGCTGCAGGGGCACAGCTGCCTCTCCATGGGCTGCACCTCAGGCTGCAAGGGACCCTCAGCTCTGGTGCCTGGAGCACCTCCTGCCCCTCCTGCTGCACTGCCCTGAGAGTCTGCAGAGTTGGTTCTTTCACATATTCTCACTCCTTTTTAATCTGCCTGTGGCTGTGCAGGATTTTTTCCCCTTAACTCTGTTATCCCAGAGGCTTCACCACCACCACTGATGGGCTCAGCCTTGGCCAGTGGTAGGTATGTCTTGGAGCTGGAATTGGCTCTATTGGACCTGGGGAAGCTTCTGGCAGCTCCTCACAGAAGCCACCCCTGCAGCCCCACTGCTATCAAAACCTGGCCATGCAAACCCAGTACTGTAGACTTAGGCAGGTCTAAGGCTAAAAACATTTATACCATGGTTTTATTTCTGTCCAGCATACACCAACATCTGTCTGTCAAATTGCAGCAGGTAGGATGGGGAAATAATTGTAAATCTTTGAGAAGAGGATGATTCCTCATAAAACACCATCAAAGAGGCAGTTTGTAGTGATAGAGTGACAATAAGGCTCCACAGCCTCAAAGAGAAACAGGCAATTTTTCACATTTTCAGTGAATATTTGACACACTTTTAATGTGTTTTTGACTGTTTAAGTTTATTAACATTAGGTCTTGAGCGAAAATTAACAGAAACTGGCTCGTTTTCTTTCAGTTAATCCTGTGAGATTTAGACTGTGGGCCAAGTTCTCCTTTGGGCATCACGTTCTTTATCTCTGTAGATAATAAGGAATTCTGTGAACTTCGGAGCCTGGCACTGCTGATCAGAAGAGGGATCTTTGACATCACCCTGCAGTTTTTCCTCTGTTCTTTGTTTTCTCTCTCTCACACACATGACTTTTCCTTACAAGGACATTATGTTGGTTTTGTGAGCCTGTGGGGAGACAGAGAAGAGAAAATCAAGAGCAGGTTGTGCTATTCTTTGCAATTTAATCTTGATTAGACCTGGTACAACTCCAGTGCTGAACAGAGAATTACACTCAGCAATATGACATACTCAGTTTTTAAATACAAAGCACACTGGTAGGTAAAGATCAGAACTTTAATAAGCAGTCCAACATTATTCCTACATATCTTTGCTAATTTTCTATTTTTTAGGAAGTCTCAGCAGCACAGGCAAAGCACTGTAGGTATCTTGTATTTTTTTTACTCACTAGTTTCACTCTCTCCTGTTTGTGCTTCCCCTTAGTAATCCTGTGAGAAGCCTCCCATATTTACTTTTAATTTTTTTGTTTACAGGGAGTCTCACTTCAGTTTCTGTCTGATCCTGGGAACAATCCCGGAGGTTTCTATCCCAATGTGTTTTTTTTGTAGAAGAATCCCTTTCTGTTCCTGAGTCAGAAACGTTTAATGTTCCTCTTTCACTGCTCTGGTCTCACCCAAACACTTCCCTTTGAAAGATGGACATTTTTGCACAGTAATGCTTTGTTGTGCATTTCTATGAAGTCCATTGACAAGAACAAAACACCATCCAAAACGCTGCTATTCTTGTTCAGCAGGAAGTGTTCTTTGCATTACTTAAATAGCAGGTTGCCAGTTTTTTGTCATTTTGATTACTCTGCAACAAAAGACAGACATGGAGCTTGACTTGGCAGGGATTTAACTTAACTTGTTGCTTTTTAGCTCCAAAGAGAAAATAAAGGGCTCTAGAGATGGCTTTGTGGTAGCATTTTGCTGTCCCAGTGAGGTCATGGAGAAGCTCCACAGAGCTGCAGTGTGTTGCTCTCTCGGCTGCTTTCCTTTTCCACTGGGAATATGGGACTGTGTGAGACCCCAGCACGGAGCCCTCCGAGACCAGAGGTGGAAGGACAGGAGAAATTACGGATAATCCTGATCAAACCTTGGTAGAACTGAGGCTTTTGTGTCTAATCTATCTCAGAAGAAAGAGCTACCTGTCGTAGAATCATCAATCCATCATTTTTGTCCTGTTGCTCTGGCAACAGATGGGAATGGAATTCCGGAGGGTTGTACATCAGTCAGCTCAATTTTGATGGCTGCTTTCTTGCAGGAGCGTCAGAAACAGCTGGAAAGCCTTGGCATATCCCTTCAGTCTTCTGGAATAAAAGTTGGGGATAATAAGTGCTTCCTGGTCAATTTGAATGCTGATCCAGCTCTCAATGAACTTCTGGTGTACTATTTAAAGGTAAATATATGTATTTATTATAAATGTGATATAAATAATATTTATTATAATATAATTTTAAATATATTTTTAATGGTAGAAGTGGGCCTCTGATGCCATTGGCAGAGGTGTACTTAGAGAGTTTTATAAGAACAGTATAAGTAAAGATATTAAAAATATGTGCATATTAAAATTGATATGAGTACAACCTTTTTATTTCAAATTTAATTCTTCATGGCAGAGGAAAGTTTGGAGATTTATGGTTTTGTTTTGGTTCTGTTTGGGTGTTTTTGAAAGAAATCTAGAGATGTTCTTTTTGAGAAACTGTCTCCTGTTTTGGGATGTGGGTTTTTTTGTTGGTTGGTTTTTTTGTGCCAACTTCCACAAGCCTTTTCCCATAAAATTGTTTTATATAGAGATTGGGCATATCAGTAATCAGATTCTGCATTTGTAGAAATTCTGAGTGCTGTCTTCAATTTATAAAATGCCTTTTTTAATCCTGTTCATGCAACTTACCAGGAGTAAAAATCAAGCTCTGTTCTGCCTCAGCACTTCTGTTGATGTGCAGCCCCTGTTTCTGATATTAAACATGACACACGTGACTTTTGGACTCTGTGTTGAAACATTTGGGTGGTTTATTCTGGTTTTTACAAATTATAGGTGTAGGACTCAGGAGGAGAAATGAGGTACAACCATTTTTAAATCACATTTTGGAGTGCAAGTACTAAAAATTTAGCAGTGAACATCAGCAGTTTGAGCTTCACATTAAATCGTTCTCTTCCCTTTGAAGTGGTCTGTAGTAACTCTCAAAGCAGCCACAAAATCAGCAATTAGGCTGAAAGATGGTTTTGGTTTAGTTAGTCTTGGGAAGTACGTGATCCTCTTTTAGATCAGTCATCCTGGCTCTGTGATATCTCAATAAAAATGAGGAAAAAAACTTTTTCAGTGTTGTAGCTGCTAAAAAAACTTCAAAAAGGACAGAAGAGCTGAGGTTTTGGGAGAACAGTGGAATCTTTCTGAGATGCCTTGTCCATAAATGTCCCCAGTGGGACTCAACTGCTAATTCAGCCTGGACAGAGGCAGATGTTGAGGCAGAACCCTGTTCTCCCAGTGGTCACTGGGAACACAGAACAAGACCCTCCAAAGGCAAAGCCTGCTCTGAAAACAGGCCTTGGCCCACCAGTACCAGCAAAAAAGTCTCAGGTGGTTCTCTGCTGCTTTCCTTTTCTAGGGAAAACTCCTTGGAGTAGATTTTGTCTACTTCAGTTAGTCTTTATTATTTTTTTTTTAACAACTCAATTTTGGTTGAGCATCTTGGTGTAGAAACTCCCTTGCTTTGAAATTCTTTTGGTAAAGTGACTTAGGCCTGGTTTTCCTAAAATCTGAGATTAAACTCAGAGTATGCTGCCCACATTCCCTTTAATGCTGAGCTGTGTATGCACTGGGTCTGACAACTACTGAAGAACAACTTGAGCTGGCCTGTCCGTTGCATCTGTTCCCTAAAAATTACTTAGAGATGCCTAAAAAAGAAATTTCAGCCCCAAAAGGATTGTCCAGCCCTGGCAAAGCTGCCCAGGGCTGTGAGGGAGTCGCCAACCCTGGAGGGATTTAAAAACTCTGTGAATGTAGCACTTGGGGACATGGGTCAGTGGTGGCCTTGGCAGTGCTGGGGGAACAGTTGGAACTTGATGTTCAAGGTCTTTTCTAACCTAAATTATTCTATAATTCTGTGTGTGGAGTGATCCTTCATCTGCCAAATCCCTCATGCCTCAAGTACCTCAGGAATTTCTTTCCTAAGCTGTTACTGATCCGGATGGAACCTGTGCAATAGCCATGGATCTGTGAATCTCCCTTAATTCCTCTTTGAAATTCTTTACACCTTTGGCTTCTACAACGTCCCAAGGCACCGAATTCCACAATTAAATTATAAAAACCTCTTCATTGTTGGATTTAACTGTTGCCTGTAAACTTTCCTGAGTGCTTCCTGCTTGCTACTGTAAGACAAAACATTGATTTGCTTCCAATGCTTCCTTCTTTTTCCCTCTAAGGGAAGTATTAAAGAGCTGTCAAATTTTGGAACTAGATGACAAGATACATCCAGAAAGAGATAGAACTAGTGAACTTTTGCAATCCATTGCTAAAGTCTAAATTAATTTTTCCCCAGGAGCACACGTTAATAGGCTCAGACAACTCCCAAGATATCCAGCTGTGTGGAATGGGAATTCTTCCTGAGCACTGCATCATAGACATCACCCCAGAAGGCCAGGTTATGTTAACTCCTCAAAAAAATACTAGGTAAAGTTAAAAAATACAGCTCCAGTTTTATAATAATTGTCATTTTATTTAGTATAGTATGATTAGTGGTGCAAAAAGATACTTGGAAAATAAACTTTTCTATCTGTTCTGAAGCAAGAAAATTCTACTTCTTGTATCCTGCTTTTACATTTTAATTGTCACCAGCCTCTCTCTCGCTTCTCAATTCATGTGCTTCATTCTAATGAGATTTCTCTCAGAGATGGTGTTTGTAGCCCGAGTTTTCAAAGAGGGGATGAGTAAATTTATGTGCTTTCAACAAGTAGATACTCCCTGATTTGCAGCTGCAGAGATGTAACTCTATCAAAGTTTGAATTAATTTTCTAGGAAATCTGTTGATATGCAAAGAGCTGCTGAAGCATTTGTTGCTTTATTTGATTAAGTAGCACTACTTGAGAAGCAGATGGTACATTCAAATTGATCACAAGATGACATGCAGTGTCAGCATCTCCAATAATTTCTTGTTAACACACAAAATTCACCCTTTTCACATTTACCCTGAGCTGTAGCAGATTGGAGTGGATGGCACCCTGAGATTCCCTTCAAATTTGAGTTATCCTACAATCCTATTTTCAAACTTAGAATCTGACTCTGAAATAAAAGTAGTTTCTGATTATTTTAGTTAATTTATTTTCTTTAAGCTATTTAAGTAGCAAAGGTGTCTAATGTCTTATTCAAAAATTTCTGCTTTGTGTCTATATTTCGAAGTAGTGTGAAAATGTTTCTTTCTAATGACTTTTTTTTTCAGGCCATTCATTTTTAAACTCTAATTTTACTCCTCAGACACAGTGTCATAATATCTGTCTAAATATACTGAAATTCATAAGCTTAAGAGATCAGAACAAACTGAGTTTGAGGAGTGTATGAAACTGGGTAGATCAGTGAACTTTCTGGGGATATTTTGTCTGTTTGCAAGACATAAACCTGTTCTCCTACCCTTACTTGTTCCAGTAAAGAAAATAGTATAGGGAGGGGAAAAAATTAAGCCTTATATAGATGCATTTGCTTTAGATATTTTCCTTTTCACAGGACATTTGTAAATGGTTCTGCTGTCGTGTGTCCAATCCAGCTCCATCATGGAGACAGAATCCTGTGGGGAAACAACCACTTCTTCAGGTACAAAAGATATTAAAGGAGTTGTATGTTTGCACCAACCCTCTGAAATACCTTAAAGATCAGTGGATTTAATTGATAATCTAAAACTTCATTGTTTTCTCTTGTGCTTGAAAGAAGAATCCGCATAAAAAGCAAGATATCCGTTCATTATTGCCTCTAAATTGTTTGGATGTGGAACAACTGAAAAATTTCATGATGTATAATTGATAATATCAGGTACTCTATTATTAACAGAGTACAGAATGGATTGGTTAGTTTGCCTTCTACTCCCAAACTACACTCACTGGAGATCAACAAATTTTGAAAGGGAAGAATCTACTGATTTGGATTTCAGATCTGTGTTTCAGAGTTGAGCAATTAATGGTTCTTTAATGATTTCCCTCTTATTTAAAGGCTGAATTTGCCGAAGAAGAAAAAGAAGGCAGATCATGAGGATGAGGAGCGGGACAACTCCATGAAGTGCAGTAACAGTGTGGAGCAGCTGGATGTAGATGGAGACAATTCCAGTGAAGTGTCCAGTGAGATCAACTTCAGCTATGAATATGCCCAGATGGAAGTCACTATGAAGGCCCTGGGTAGTAATGGTAAGAAGCACCAGAAATTATTGGGAATATGAACAGAATATGAGGTTCCATCTTCGGGGACGCTCAACCACAAACGTTTCCCCTCATAACTTCCCACTGGAGAATTTTCCTTGTGAGTGACTCATCACAGCCATTTTTGTACTTGAGGAGGAAAAATGTCCATGGCAGCCTGTTTGCTTTGGCAGTTCTCGTTGAGGGAAAAGCCAAAGCTGGAATACTGGTGGAACTGCAGCCTCAAATCAAAGTGTTTTCACTTTGTTGTTTGTTTTTCTTGTGTTATGTCTCACTCAGGCATTAATTCCGGGGATTTCTGTCTCTGAAAGCATGTTCTTTAATTTTTGTGGTCTTATGTAGCTGTCTCAGAATGGGATTATTTTGGGAAACAGGAGGAAGGGTTTTTTTCAGCTTGGTCTGTCCCTTTTCTTAATTCTCTTAAATCATCTGTCCAGTGTGTTCTGTTGATGTTTGTTCTGCTCCACAGTTCAGCAGCATTTTTAAAATATTTTCTAAAATACATTTAAAAATAAATAAAACACATTTTATTTTACTTTACATATTAAAGTTTACATATATAAACATTAAATAAGTAAATAACGAAATGTATTTTATTATATTTTACGTATCAATATGTAAATCTATAAATGTATAGATATTTGGAAGAAATACATAATCTATAAAGACATATAAATACAGATAAGAAGTATATGTAAAATATAAAAATATATGCGATATATACTATATAAAATTTATAAATATATGAGAAAAAGATAAGAAATAAAATTTTAATAGATAAGAAATATATATATAAAATATATAATATAGTATATATGCTGATATATAAAATAAATATATATTAATATTATATGTAAAATATATAAATATATATAAGAAATATATACTATATAAAATATATAAAATATATAAATGTATAAGAAAAATATGATGAATGAAAATTTAATCCATAAGAAATATATTATATAAAATATATTATATATATGTTAATATATAAAATAAATATATTAATACTATATGTAAAATATATAACTATATGTGAAATATAAAAATATATATGAGAAATTGATAACATATAAAATATAACATATATGACATAATATATAAAAATATATAATATATAAAATATATAATATATAAGAAATAAGAAATATATAATCTATAGTAATAGATGTAGGTGTAATATATTATATGTTAATGTATAAAATAAATACTATATATTAAGTATATAACCATAAGTAAAACATATAAATGTTTTAAATATTTTAAGAGAAGTTGCAACAAAAATACAGTCTCTTTTTGTGTGATAACTGTGTTTACACCACACATCACAAGGACACTCCTTGACACGAATTTCACTGTGCCACCTTCTTTATCTCCCACATCTGCTCAGATCCCATGCAGTCGATCCTGCAGAGCCTGGAGCAGCAGCACGAGGAGGAGAAGAGATCTGCCCTGGAGAGGCAGAGGCTGATGTACGAGCACGAGCTGGAGCAGCTGCGGAGGCGGCTGTCGCCGGAGAAGCAGCATTTCCGCAGCATGGACCGGTTCTCCTTCCACTCTCCCAGCGCCCAGCAGCGCCTGAGGCAGTGGGCTGAGGAGAGGTGGGTCAGCACATCTCACCAGCAGCAGCGTTCAGGCAAAGTTCTCCAGCGCTTCTGAATTTTGGAAGGTTTTCATTGTGTTGCAAAGCTCTGCTTTGGGGATCTTGGGGAGGACACGACCGAAATATTAGTCTAAGAATTGTAGAATGACTGAACAGTTTGGGTTGGAGGGCACCTTAAAGCTCATCTCGTTTCAATGCCCTGCCATGAGCAGGGACACCTTCCACTAAAGCAACTCCAAGCCCCATCCAACACCTCCAGAATAATCAGATTTATAATAGTGGAAAAGCTGAGAAAGAATGAGTTCCTGCTTTGTTCTTAAGGATAAACTCTATCCTGTTCAGCAACAAATTTGACTAAAGATGAGGTGATTGGAAGAAATTTTGAGACTCCTGTATGAGTTTGTTCTTCTGTGGATCATGATTCAGCTGCTGGGAGGTTGTTTTTCCTCTTGACTTGGATCTGACAGACCTGACAACCACAGGAGTACAGAAAGAAAAGGGAGTGAGGGTATGACACAAAGAATTTTAAACCAGAGCATTGCAAAACCAGTATAATAACCACAGAGGGGTCACTGTCCTCTCTGCCTCCTCCTGAGGTTCTTTACTTCAGCCCCTCCATGATGTTCTCCATTATTGCTGTCAAAAAGAGCAGCAGTGGGAGGAAGATGAAACTTAAACCCTAAATCAATGAGTATGAAAAAGGCATTGTCATGAGAAAATACAAATCTAATATATAGGGCTAGAAAAGCGACTTTTGAAGTAGAAAATATTTGAGACAGTCTAGCGAGGTGCATGGCTGGAATATTTTGTGGTTCCAGATTCCTATGCTGCACAGTTGACTCTCTCTCTTACACTTGCCAGGAAGGCCAGTGAGGAAGTGGGTCATGTCTGAATAAACCTTTCTCTGTAAGATGGAACATCCACAGCTGTGGTGGGAAAGCTCTGGAATGAGCCACACAATAGCTGACTGTTTGGCAGATGCATGGAGAAGTCTCCAAAGCCAGCAGTATCCTAATTTTCATACTGCTAAATTCAGCTTCTGTGGGCAACCTGTGCCAGGGCCTCAGTGCCCTCACAGGGAAGGATTTCTTCCTATTATCCCATCTAACCCTATCCTATTTCAGTGGGAAGCCATTCCCCCTTGTCCTGTCCCTCCAGGCCCTTGTCCAAAGTCCCTTTCCAGCTCTCTTGGGATCCCTTTAGGCACTGGAAGGGACTCTCAGGTCTCCCTGGAGCCTTGTCTTCTCCTAGTGGACACCCTCAGCTCTCCCAGCCTGTCTCCAGAGCAGAGGGGCTCCAGCCTTTGTGGCATCTCTGTGGCCTCCTATGGATTTGCTCCAGCAGCTCCATGTCCTTCTGATGTTGAGGATCCCAGAGCTGGACACCAGGATGTTTTACAGGACAGCGTCAAATAGTTTGCACAAGTTCAGGTGGATGACATCAGTTGCTCTTCTCTCATCCCTCACCTCAGTATTCCATTGTACAGTGCCACCAAATTTTTAAGGCATGATTTGCCCTTAGTGAAGACACACTGGCTGTCACCAGTCACCTCCTTATCTTCCATGTGCCTTAGCACAGCTTCCAGGAGGATCTGCTCCATGATCTTGCTGGGCATGGAGGTGGGACTGGCCAGCCTGCAGTTCTCTGGGTCTTCCTTATTTCCCTTTTTAAAATTGGGAATTATGTTTCCGCTTTTCCAGTCAGTGGGAACTTCACCAGACTGCTACAGCTTCTCAGATATGATGGACGGTGTCTGAGCCGCTAAATCCATCAGTTCCCTCAGGACCCACAGGTGGATTTCATCAGATCCCATGGATTTGTGCTCCTTTACGTTCCTTAGATGGTCTCAAACCTGATCTTCTCCTGCAGTGGGTGGTTCATCATTCTCCCAATCCCTACTTTCACCTTCTATAACTTGGATGGAACACTTGATGGTGAAGACCAAGACAGAAAAGTTGTTGAGTACCTGAGCCTTCTCCATGTCCTGGGTAACCAGGTCTCCTGTTTCTTTCCAAGAGGGCCCACATTTTCCTTAGTCTTCCTCTATACAGGAGCTTTTCTTGTCCTTGACATCCCTGGCCAGGTTTAATTCTGTCAGGACTTCAGCTTTCCTAGCCTGATTCCTGTCTGCTTGGACAGGTTCTCTGTATTCCTCCCAGGCTACTTGTCCTTGCTTTCACCCTCTGTAGAATTCATTTTATGTTTGAGTTGGTCCAGAAGCTCCTTGTTCATCCACACAGCCCTCCTGACATTTTTGCCTGACTGCCTCTTCATAGGGATTCATCACTCCTGAGACAATCCTTGAATATCAACCAGCCTCCTTGGGCCCCTCTTCCCTCCAGGGCATTATCCCATGTGACTCTACCAAGCAGATTCCTAAAGAGGACAAAAGTTTGCTCTCCTAAAGCCCAGGGTCATGAGCTTGCTGTGTGCCCTCCCTGCTGCCCTGAGGATCTGGAACTCCCCTATTTCATGGTCACTGCAGCCCAGGCTGCCCTTGAGCTTCACATTCCACACCAGCCTCTCCTTGCTGATGAGAACAAGGTCCAGCATGGCACTTCTCCTCCTTGGCTTCTCTGTCACTTGGAGAAAGAAATTATCACCAAGACATTCCAGGAACTTCCTGGATTGCTTATGTTCTGTTGTGTTTTCCCTCCAACAGATACTGGGGTGGTTGAATTCCCCCCACTGTAATGTCACCTGTCCCTTCCCTCCCTTTAATCCTGACCCATAAGCTCCCAGTTGGCCCCTCATCCCTTTGTTTTGCACCCAGTTGCAGTACTTAAATATCATGATTTTTCCTGTCTCCCCCTCCCACTCCCCTTCTTTCAGAGAAGAAATGTTGACCCACAGCCTGAGGAAGCTGCGAGAGCAGATTGTTAAAGCCAATTTGTACGTGAGAGAAGCCAATTTTATCGGAGAGGAGCTGGACAAGAGGACAGAGTACAAAGTGACCCTCCAGATCCCAGCTTCAAGCCTTAATGCCAACAGTAAGGTAAGGTCACCCTGATGGGATTAAATTGTTGTTTTAGTAAATTTGCCTCTCAGTGTTCATATTTCTTTTATTTTTACTTCCATGGTCAAGATATTTTTCCAGTCACGTGCATTAAATATGGCTCTGTTAGACCATGCTACATCCTTATTTTATACCATGAAAATCCTATAATGTGCTATAAATTATACATGTTTTGGTGCAAGACCTTTCCACTGGTGTTGAAGTTCACGCTTCTGTTGCAGAGTGACAAAATCTGTGCAGGTTGGGTACCATCTATTTGAAGTATTTACCATCATTTGCATCCTCCCAGTGAACTGTGAAAATGCTGCCACCCTCTTTGTGTAGGGAGCACCTGGAGCAGAGAGGATTCGGATTATTTGTTCCCAGGCATCTTAGAAATTTTGGAAGGAGGGAGCTGAACCCAGACTTCCCTGTCTCAGGCTGGCTACCTAAGCTGGTGTTATTTCTGTCCTTCGACTCAGTATTTGGGTGATACTCAGGCCATTGTTAGTACAGTACATGGATTTTATTCCAGGTTTATAATTTTTGTCAGTTGTTTTAGAAGTTTTTCTCACAGTCCTCTGGAGAAGACACATCCAGAAACAGGATGATGAAGGGGGTTAAGTGTCTGCACTAATTGAAAGTTGCAGGCAGTAGTAACTTTAGCTGGAACTCCATGCCTGCTGTAATTTGAGGATATTTGTGAAATGCTTAAATGTTCCTATTTCTAACACTTATGCAAGGTGAAAATCCAGGGAAACTAGTGCCTGTAGCTGTGATTAGATTCCCAGTTAAACTGAACACAAATACACTGTGACAGCTGAACTCAGAGTCTGTCATGCTTGGATTTGATTGCTCAAGCCAGAACAAAAAAAGAACAGACTTTTCCCAAAGATATTCTCAACTTTGTGTTAGTTTTAAACTATTTTTTCCTTGTTGTGACACAAATGCCTCACTGATATCTCTTTAATTGCTTCCCAGAGAGGTGCAATTCTCAGTGAGCCTGCTATCCAGGTGAGAAGGAAAGGAAAAGGCAAACAGATTTGGTCACTGGAAAAGCTGGAGAATCGGTTGGTGGATATGAGGGATCTTTACCAGGAGTGGAAAGACTGTGAGGAAGACAACCCAGTAAGTAGAAATTACTCCAGTCATTGTTCTGATGGAATTACATCCAGTTAAATTTTCAAGAGGGGGGTTGGGTGGAGGTGAGGAGTGAATATGTAAAGAGCTAAGTTTTCCTGAAGTTTTGCTTTTCCTAATACAGAAGGGATCTCCAGCATTTCATTAACACTTATCTTGTCACTCTGATGCCTGTTTGCATGCATAGTTTGGTGGCAGAACAAAGCATATAATAAGAAGCAGTAAGTAATACAACAGCAGTTAACGTTCAGGAATCTGACAAAGTTAAGGGGAACTTGCTGAGGATGGGCCTAATCCAAAGTAAAATTCTTTTCCATTCTTCCTGTGACCTAATCTGTCCTCTTGCTTGAGTCCCTTTTTCTTTCACCAGGCTGGTTGTGCAAGACTTAGGAAAGTGTTTCATGAGAAGTTTGGTTTCCTTGCTTTATGTGAACTTGCTTGCAGGTGATGAGATCTTACTTCAGGAGAGCTGACCCGTTCTACGATGAGCAGGAAAACCACAGCCTTATTGGAGTAGCCAACGTTTTCCTTGAGTGCCTGTTCTATGATGTGAAGCTACAATATGCAGTTCCAATCATCAATCAGAAGGGAGAGGTTTGTCATTCTCCTATAATCTGTCCTTACTCAACTGTTTAATTACAGCCTGTGGGTCTTATTACCAGTATATGGTAGATACTTTCCAGTTTCGTGTGCACAAGCTCTTTGCTAACAATGTGGAATTATGCAAGTCTCATAATAATACCTGACTGTTGCTCTGAATCCCAGCACAGTGACTGGGAAAGGAGAAGGCTTTGTGAGCATCTTTTTGAGTGAAATAGCCCAAAATAAATAGTAGAACAAGTATGAACTGTAGCTCCGCTGGTTTCACTGACTGGCATCAAGAGTAGGTTTTTAAATATATACTGTGAGAACAACTTCAGAGGCAGCAGAGCATCCCAGGCAACATCCTCTGTGCTCTGCCTCATGTGTGCACTTTGCAGACTCTCTAGAGACTGGTTTGAAGGTGAGATTGTTCCCAAAGTCACTCCAGTTGCTGATTTCTTTATGGTTTTTACAACAAAGGCTCTTTGATTCTTGCTCCAAAGCAGGTTCTTCGTGTGGTGCAACAAATGCCGATAACAAGAGCAATAAAAAAAGGATAAAATATTGACTGCTTACAGACTAGAAACAGCAGTAGTTGTAGAAGGGGATGAACTTGTTACTGTTTTCTGGCACACAAGTAATTTTTACTCCTTTCTTACCAGGTATCAGGTCGTCTCCACGTTGAAGTTGTTCGAGTGAGTGGAGAGATCGACGACAGGCTGGTGGGAGGTGAGGACAGTCCTGACTGTTCCAGTGAAAACGATGTTCAGGAGAGAAAACTTGTCTGCAGGGTGAGTTCCAGGTGTATCCCAACCTCTGAGCAACCTTCTCTCTTTCCATCCCAAGTCTTAAAGAACTTCTTGGCTTCTGGCTGTTGGATGTCTCTTTGTAACCTCCTTTTGTTTCTGGAGAGGCTGAAATAATACAAGATAATTAGGTGGGGTTTGGTCCTTTCATTTAACTGTGTTTAAATGCCAAAGTCTCACCCCAGGAAGTTTATTGCTGTCTTGGAAGCCTTGGAAGATCTGTGTGTTAGGATTGGTGCCATAATAGTTAATTGAAAAGGAGTCGCAGAATGTAATAAACTCCCATTGTTTTGTGAATCATTCTCTCAATATTTCTTTCTGTCTATATTAAATATTCTGTGAAATATATGTAGCGTGTTTATTACTGTTAATAATAAAAAGAAAATTAGTAGGAACTATTTACTAGCAGTTCTGTGCTGTAGTAAAACACAAGGTAGACCAAGCTACAGGTTAAAAAAGCAAGAGGCCAAAGGAATTAGAGGGTGTGGTCCCCAACCTGGCTGACTTCTGGACAATATGAACAATTTGGGAGAAATTGTACTTTTTTTCCCCATTTTTTTGTCCTGTTCCATAGAGCTCCATGTCCTTACAAGCAGGATGGGGCATTGTGGCAGGACACATTCCCCTGAGGATCCTGAGTGCTGCCTTACTGTTGAAGTCTAACTAATTTGATCTTAATTTGACAAATGGAGAATAGAGGTTTGTTAAATACATGGTTAATTTGATGGCTTTGTTTAGATCAGAATGAGTATTCAAAACCTTTTGTTTCTATTTGGCTTTGATTTTGAAAAAGAGGGGATAGGCTACTTTTGCATTGTTGGGGTTGGTTTTGTGTTGTTTCCTGCATCACAGAATAAGGACAAGCAGTATTTTATAACAAGGATTTTTGGAAAATAAAGGAGCCAATTGTGGTGGAAGTATGAGATTTTTAATGTATTCCTCTTCAATTACAATGTTTTTGGTATATATTTCACCATTAAAAACTAACGAAATGTTTTGGTGTGTTTGTAAAATTCATCCCCTTAGTTTCTGCTCCCAAGAAGTATGAATGAGTGCCTGGTGACATCTAGTGACAGTGTTCAACTGCTGCACTCAAATATTGTCTCCAATGAGTATCAATGCAGAAATTCTATTTTCTAAAATTGTTTGCCTTGCTGCTTTTATTTTTTTGTTATCCTTTGCAGTAGAACAGGCTAACTTTGTTCTGCCAGAAGATATTTTTCATTCCAGGCCTAATGAATAAATGCTTTTCCCGTGTTTCTCATCTCTTTTCTAGATTAAAATACTTCAAGCTACAGGTTTGCCACAGCACCTCTCCAACTTTGTGTTCTGCAAATACACGTTCTGGGATCAACTGGAGCCTGTCAGTGTTGCACCTGAGGTGGATCCTTCCCAATCTTCCATCAGCAAGGAGCCACGGTGCATGGTGGTCTTTGATCACTGCAATGTAATTAAATTTTCTGGTTTATAATGAAAATCTAAGGCAGGCAAAGCATGTTTATGCTTCTGTAACAGTTTTAGTTGCCTCTTTGCTCACATTGTAATATTTCAAGAGGTTGGTACCCTACTAATACCATTTTTAATAAGGGCTTAAACATCTTCAGAGTCCATTTAAGTTTGATTCTTCTACGCTGTTCACCTGTACAAAAATCAGAGGTGAAATGAATTAATAAAGGAAAACATCTGTTCAGCAGAGAGACTTAGATTAAAGTTTACCCACAGTAAAAATTCAGTGTGAGTCCCTTTGATGTCTATAACTGAGCTGATCACTCTACACTGATGTAATGGAGAGAAATGTCCCAGTCCTGGGTCATGATCCCTGTTATCCTGATGTAGATGTTGAAGTTGGATTGTTAGAACAGACTGTTTCTTCCCATTGCCTTTGGAGCAGCTGAGTGGAGGCATCTTTAATAGAGACATCTAAAGTCAGGTTGGATGAATCCCAGCCAAATCACCCCAGTTCTCATCATGTTCTATCATTCCTCATTGCACTGAGCAATTTATTCCACTTATCATTCATGAAATAGATATAACACCTTCTGATGAGTTTAGATTCTCAGATTCTGAACATCAGAACATATAATTTCGTTATTTTTGAACCATTGGATCAAGGCTTGGAAAAGCCTATGGTCATTTTTCAGGTCTTTATAGACTTTAATCTTTAGCAAATCACATACCTTTGCTTTGCCTCCTGATTTTACAAACCGAGGTGGCAGCTCTTCCTTTCCTCTAAATTGTGTCTTGGAGACCAGGGTGACTTTGTTAAATGCTTATATTAAAATCAAGGCAGTCAATCTCACAGCCTTAGGTCGTGTAGTCACAGTCATCAACCCCATTTGTCCCTCACAGGAAGTTTCTGTCAATATTTCTGAAGACTTCATGGAGCATCTCTATGATGGTGCTTTGGCCATTGAGGTTTACGGGCACAAGCAGAGTGGTGACCGCAAAAATCCAGCCCTGTGGGATTTGGGAATAATTCAGGCCAAAACACGCAGCCTTCGTGACAGGTAAATATGGAAAATGGATCCTTGGGTTGGAACCGTGGAAAAATCACTGTCTGAGGTGCCCGGTTTTGAAACAGGTTTGGGGGAAGTAATCAAATATTGAACTGAAGACCCCTGTGAATCCATTAATTCTTGGCTGTGAAATGCCATCCCTGTAATGCTTCCTTTGGAATAGTTGTATTGCTTATTATCTCAATTGAAATAAATATGCAAACAATATGGTAATTCAGCCTGAAAGAGGGGATTGCTTGTTTGCTGGCAGCCATTTGTTGTCCCAAAAATAAACTTATAGTAGCATTTTCTTAAAAGTGAGTTGTTTTGCCTCTCCAATTAGAAGGCAGCTCTGCATCTTAATTTATTGGCAGTTATTTCTCTTTTTACTTCCAGCTTGTGTTGAGCATGTTGAGTATTAAGCTGTATATGGGGAAGTTTAAAAGAAAAGTCAGGAATATATGGCAAAGAAAAGATGGGAAAACGTGCCATAAAATAGTGAGTTATGTTTGGTAGCTGAGCAATGAGTACCTCTGTCCTTTCAAATGTTGAAGTTCTACAGAAGTGGCCATTTCTTCTTTAAGCTCTTGGAAGAATTGGAGAGAAGGCAGTGATATGATGAAGTTCAGGAAGGTGCTTTGAATCTTGAAAGCTTGTGAGACAATGTCATATTTCATTCTTCTGTCTTCTGTGTAAATCTGATTGCCCTGACAACACTGGGCTTCTGTGGCTGGAGTTGAGACCAGAGCTTAAATGTGGGATTGGGGTTTGTGTTGGAATCAAGAAAAGGCTTAATTCTGATGTTTGACTAAAATATCTATCAGTAAAGTTTATGGGTAATCCTACATATAAATGGTGCATCTATTGCAGTGGTCCTTTGCTGCTCAGTCTGCAGCCTGAGCTAATGCTTTGGGGTTTTTCTTCCTTTTTAATTTGGGGAAAGAGAACCCAAAAGAAACACTATTTGACGTGTTCTGCAGGTGGAGTGAAGTGACCCGCAAAGTAGAACTCTGGGTTCAAATTCTGGAGCTGAATGAGAATGGGGAATATTGCCCAGTGGAGGTGACTCCTGCCAAGGATGTCAGCACAGGAGGCATCTTCCAGCTCAGGCAGGTAAGGTGGCACGGGCAGGATTTCAGCTGTGGAAAAAGAACAGAAAAAGCAAAGAAACTTTTTATTTTGTGTGGTGAAAGGGGTCATGTCCAAGCTCAGGTACAAAATATGAGATTGGGTAAAACACATATGAGGTGCAAGAAAGTAAAAACACATATGAGGTGCAAGAAAGTGGAGTCCCTCTGCCAGTGTGAAAAATTCCGCTGTAAAGGTGATCAAAGGCTTCCCTGGAGTCTTTTTGCCCTGTTCTGTGATAGCACCTGGTAGAAAGGACATCAATCTCCACTGAACTTAATTATTTTTTAAAGAGGTCCAGAGTTCCCCTTTATTTGATCCTTCCAGCCAAGCACTCCTTTGTTCTTTGGGTTCTACATGCATTAAATTGTTAATGCTTAACTGAATAGTTAACATTTTTAGATGATAAGCCATTGCCCAGAGAACACAGGGAATTAGTAAAAGTTAGATACAGGCTGCACCTCTGACCTTGCCAACTCCTTAGATTTTTATTTTCTTTTTTATTATTATTATTATTATTTCTTTTTTGTTGTTGTTTGTGGTTTTACTGCAGAGCAGTTGCTTTGCTACACTGATAGCATCAGTGGGTCAGAATTTTCGGTCAGGGAGACCAGAGTCAGGAAAAGTTCACTGAAATTCCAGTAGCTCACCAAATTATTTACACTCCTCTTTTGTAGTTGGAGAAGAGATCCTATTTTCCACCTTCAGAAGTATTAAAAATAAATTCCTTTAAGTGTGTGTTTGAAAACCCTCCAGAAAAGTAAACTGGGGAGTTCAGCTGAATGCTGAACCATTGCTTTTTTTTCTGTAAATACATAAATCCTGTAAACATAAATCCTTGCAACAGAAGGGGGATCTCTTGAACACTGGGTCATTGGGATTCCCAAACTCACCACTTGGTTCTTCCCAAAATAAAAATGTAATGTTGCTTGCCAGTGGCTGCCAGTAGAGGTCTCTCTGGAATTAAGCTTTCAGCACTTTATAAGCCTTTTTTTCCAAGCATTTCAACCTGTTCTTTTGGGCAGGGACAATCTCGACGGATTCAGGTTGAAGTGAGATCTGTGCAGGAATCTGGGACCTTGCCACTGATGGAGGAATCAATATTGTCTGTTGGCATTGGCTGTGTTCAAATAAAACATGTCAAGTCACAAAATTATCAGGTAAGAGTGAATATTTCATGTCAGTTCTGGCTATTTCTGAGACATGTAAAGCCATAAACTGATGTTCTGTTTGCTGCAGTTTGAGTCAACTCCATATGTTTCAAGTTTTGAGTTGGTTTGGGGGAATATTTTTTGAACCTACTTGAATGTATAAATCAAGGTCAAGATGAATTATCAGAACTGCTTTGATGGTGGGTTTAAACCTGTGTCCTTCAGAAAGTGTTGTGGAAGATCTTCCTCTTAATCAAACATTTTCCCTGGCAAAAAGAATATTTTTAAGACCACTTTCTGTGTCTTTTCTGGTTTTGGTTGGATTTTTTTCCCTATCCTTAAACACCACAGCCTTAACACACCACTCAAAGAAGAAAAGAAAATGCCAATGTTCCTAAAATTCATTTGGAGTTTGTCCTGTAGCTTTTACTTAAAATATTAGACATGGCAGCAATTTTAAGTAAGTATTCAAATTAAAATAAATCAGTTGAATATATATTCAAATAGTGTCCAGTTACAAATGTTAGAATTACATGAGCCAGTTGTGGCCCACAGTATGTGTTGGCTGGTTGTTTGACAACCTTACACACAACTGCATCTCATGTTAAACAGCAAATATATGGATCTCTTTTTAGGGATTGTCCTCTTGGCAGTGCTCCCATCCATTTTTTGGTGCAGTTTGATATTTTTTCCCCAACAGATAAATTAAAATTCCGTCACTTTTCAGAGTTAACAAGCCAAAATCTGGTGCAACAGAACGAGCAGGTCTTTGGGCTTGTTTGATTAACTGTCCTGCTTGAGACAAGGCCAACTAAATGTCAAGCAGTTTATGGAAAACCAGATGTCCCAAAATGTTTACACTTCTGACAGAGTGTAAACAGACATGTTTCAGTCCACCTCTGCTCCCCTTTTTTTTGCTGAATTATTATGGCTTTTCCTTTCAGATTGGTACTTGGGGTTTTTGTTGTCTCTTAACCTGAGCATTCCCCTCCCCTTATGTGTCAGGGTGCAAAAAGGGGAATTTTTCCTACTTTTGCAGAAATCTCCCTTTCCAGCAGCATCCTGGGCAAATTATTGCTGTTGTTCCCCATTATTCTTCTCCTAGTGACTCTGCCTGCAGCCTTTGCATCACAGCAGTCCCTCATACCCACATTTCCTTCCTATAAAGTAAGGAAACTCCTGAATGGAGCATGTTTCCCTCCTGAGACAGAATGATTGATTCTTCCAAATTTTCCTTGAAAGCCCTCACAGACCCACAATGTACAAGTGCCCCTTTAAGCCTGGTTTGTAAGGACAGGTCCCAGGTGAGCATCCCCTGTGCCTCACCTTGTGAATTCCTGATCCATTGACCAGTTTCAGCCTTATCCCACAGAGCTGCCAATCCTCAAAATAGTACATTCTTTCAAAAAGAAAGACTTAAGCTCCACTTGAGAGAGAGAGAGAGACTAGTGAGTTGTGCCTGACACTGATAACCCCCATGGGAAAGGGCTACTGAAAGCCAGGTTTCATTAGCCCTGCTGCTCACAATGGCCTTCAGACCTGAGCATCTGGATTCTTAGTCCCCTTATTAGCATTTCTCTTATCTCAAGTAAATCAGTATCTATGGAATGTGAAAGAGTTTCTAAAGACCTTGAACAGAGGAAATGCCTCTTCTATATGGCTTTTTAATTTTAGCTTAGCGAAGTTTTTGCTTTCATTATTAAGATACAAAAGTAGACTCCAGGGGCTTGTTATTACTTAAATAGATAAGTGATAACTCCGTGAGGATTGGAGCCCTCATTCCTTTTCCATTCACTGTGAGGAGGGGCAGTTGTGCTCAGTGCAAGTGGCTCTGCTTGTGGTGAAGGTCGAGGATTAAAGGTGGTGTCTGGCATCAGAAAATAAGGGAAATAAAATGTTGAAGGTCTACATTGTGACTTCTGCTGTGGCTGTCATTCCAATTCCCTGATAATTCACAAAGATGTTTGCAGTTCTTCTCCTTTAAATGCTGCAGCAAACTTGCCTCAAATCCTTTGGGCACACCTTGAATCCTGGGAGCAGTTTTGGGCCCCTCAGACAAGAAAGACACTGAGGGGCTGGAGAGTGTCCAGGGAAGGGAACGGAGCTGGGGAAGGGGCTGGAGCAGCAGGAGCAGCTGAGGGAGCTGGGGGGGCTCAGCCTGGAGAAAAGGAGGCTCAGGGAGGACCTTTTGCCTTTCCACAATTCCCTGACAGGAGAGGGGAGCCGGGGGGGGGATCAGGCTCTGCTCCCAGGGAACAAGGGACAGGACAAGGGGAAGCAGCCTCAAGCTGTGTCAGGGGAGATTCGGGTTGGATATTGGGAACAATTCCTTCATGGAAAGGGTTGTCCAACCCTGGCAAAGCTGCCCAGGGCATTGTTGGAGTCCCTATCTCTGGAAATGTTCGAAAAGTTGCAACTGTGACACTTTAGGACATGGTTTATTGGTGAACATGGTGATGGTGCTGTTTGATGGTTGGACTTGGTCTTTAAGATCTTTTCCAACCTTAAAGATTCCATGATTCTCTGATTCTACACCAGACTGTGATTTTTCAGCACTTACTGTAACATTCACATTTTTCCTGCCTGTCCAGGATCAACAGGTTTCAAGCTGTTTCACTACAATTCTTCTATTTTCTTGGTGCAATTTAAATATTTCACTTGCTTTCAATTATTAAGACTTCTAATAATTTTATTACTCTGAATTTCTCCATTGTAATCATTGGATTGTTCTAGTTTGGGTTTAGATGAGCTGATAGCAGCAAATGTCAGTGTGTTTTAATTCTGTGATCATACCATTGCTAAGCTCACACTTTTATGTAAGACTGCTAAAATTGCTTAAAATTGTTACACCTTTTGCATTCAGTGTAGTTTCCTGCTATCAAAAAAAAAAAATTAATGACATGGTTTTGTATGTTTTGGCCTAGGAAGAAGAGGATGAAATGGACAGTTATCAGGTAAAAATTTGAAATTCTGTCTTATGATTGCAGGCATTTTCAGATTAAAACATGTTAGAGGAGGATCAGCATTTTCTTGATATGCAGAAGAGACTAAAAACTTGGGAACTGGTTAGATTGTTATGCTCCAAAGCCTATAGTGGATGAGAGAGATGCCATAATGTGTATTTCCAGTCTAAAATCCAATTGTTTTTTGATTTGTGGGCTTTGGGGGGAACTGCTGGGGCAGGGATGGATTCCTAATAGGAGGAATCAGTGGGAGTGGTGTGTCATGGTTAAAGACTGAGGTTTCAAGCTTTGCCACAAGGTAGTGGTTAGTGAGTTTGGGAGTAGTTTGGGGGCAAAGAACTGTATAAAATGAAATTTTTTTCATCTGAGTAGCACAGAAAAACAGAGAAAGAGGTGTCTTGGGCTGGCAAGATGTGGAAAGTTAAAGTGTTGGGAATTGTGAAGAAAGACTAAGAGAACTGGGGTTGTTTAACCTCGAGGAGAAGACAAGGCTCAGATCGAATCTTGTCTGTGTAAGTGGGAAGGGGTAAAGAAGGCAGAACCAGGCTCTTTTCTGTGGAATCCAGGGAAAGGACAGGAGGCAAGGAATCTCCACATTGGAAACTTCTGGTATTTATTTTTTGATTTTACCATGGTGGTGGTCAAACACTAGTACATGTTGCCAGGAGAGGTTATAGAGTTTCCAACCTTGGGGATTTTCAAATCCCAACTGGACATAGCCCCTGAGCAAGCTGCTGTGGTTGACCCTGCTTTGGGCACAGGAGGGTTGGACTAGACAATCTCCAGAGATCCCTTCCAACCTCAGCTTCTCTTGTGTTTCCATGCAAAGGAAAACAGGGAAGAGCAGAAGGATTAATGGGGGGTCTGCTCTATCTTTCTGATCCTCTTTTTGAGTGCAGGATGAGCATAAGGGTTAGGGGAATGTGTAAGCCACAGATAGGAAACCTTGGCTTTCCTGGGTCAGTATTTAAGATGATTCCTTTCCCCCTTTGCAGGACAGGGACTTGGAGAGGCTCCGTCGGAAATGGCTCTGTGCCTTAACGAAGCGTCAGGAGTATCTGGATCAGCAGCTGCAGAAACTTGTTGGGAAGCCTGGTAAGGAAAATGCTGTTCAGGGTAATAATGTGATAGACATGTGCATACAACTTTTTATCCTGATAGAGTGTAAAATTTAGAAAACAAGTTAAATCTCTGAACTCAGTAATTTGCCTTCGGTGAAACTAAAGTTAGAGAAACCTGTATAAAACTGGTTGTTATGTGTTCCTTTGTGTGCTGGATTCCGAGCAGAGTGGGGTTTATTCTGTTCTGGGTGGTATAAAATCATCAGCACGTGATAGAGGCACTAACAGCTGCTCTCTGTTGACATCCTGCTTCTCCAGATAAAACAGAAGACGATGCAGATCGGGAGGCTCAGCTCTTGGAGATGAGGTTGACCCTGACAGAGGAAAGGAATGCTGTGATGGTCCCTTCTGCTGGCAGTGGGATCCCTGGAGCTCCAGCAGAGTGGTATGAGCACGCATTGCCATGGGAGGAATGTAAAGATGATGCACTGAGCATTCCTGCCTTGGACTGTGGCCAGTTTTTTGCTTTCCTCAGTCTGGCCCCTGTACACTGTATGAGCAAAGCTGTTAAAATTAGGCTTCTTGCTTAAATTATTTTATTGGGTTATGTATCTGAAATGCAGAAATGCTGTTTGGTAAAGGATACTGCTATTGATCAGGGTGTAATTATAACCTTCTGGAAAAAAAGGAATCAATATTTATTACCACTGCACTTACCATTTTAAAAAATTAGCTAATATGTTAATTACCTAGTTCATTCACTTAAAAGGCTGCTCCCTCCTAATAAAACTGCATCTCCAGGAGCATTTTGTTGTGCTGCTGGTTTGAGAACAAACTCTGTTTAGTCAGCAAGTGTTCCATGTAATTTTCTAAACTTTAAAAATAGTAGAGAACACTTGACTGTAACTGCTGAGCTGTATCAGCTGTGAAGAACAACTGCAGATAAGTTGTTCGGGTTTATTTCACCTCAAACCTCTTGTCTTCAGTTGCTTTCAACTTCCTGAATATCTTTCCTGAGCAAACCTTTAACAGTATTTATTGATGGAATTGAGTGTCGTGGAGTTTTAAGCTGGAGTTTGTTAAAGCCAGTGCTGCTAAAACCTAAAAATAGCAAATTCTTGTTGGAAACAAATCAACCTTCACATCAAAGTGTTGGTTGAAAACAATGAAATATTCAGTATGATTCAAGCACCTTCTATATTACATAAGACTCCAACCTGCTCCTGTTCACCATAAATTCATCACGTTTATCGTGAAAAGCCCAAAAGTCTTTTGTGCCCCATGTTACATTTCTAGTACCTTATTAATACTGTGTGGCTTAGTTTTTCATTCTAAAAATAAACAAAACACCACCTCTGTAACCCCTTCTTCCATGATATAAAAAGGTGCCTTAAATAATGGGTTTGGCTCTTAAATATGTGTTTTGTAAGAATGAGTAATAATTGTGTGGAGTGGCAACATCAATGTCAGTTTGAAAACTTTGAGACTGGCTTTTCTGATTCTCTGTCTGCTGTCTTCCCTTCCATCACTAATGCAGGGGAGTTTGCATTTAATAAATGTGTGTGTCAAAGTAAATAAACTTAATTTTGCTATTAGCATTTAAGACGGGGGAAAAGATTTTTCGGAAAGCAGCGGCCAAAGAAGATCATAATTCTAAGAGAGCTGGTATAAAAGAAACACCAATTTATTTGAGCCTCTCAGACTCTGCAACAGTAAATTAAAATAAAGCTGTTTGCCAAGGTTATCAGTGGTCTGGCTACAAATTGCAGTTGTACTGAATGTAATGTCCCGTGGGTCTGTATCATCACAGACGTGTGCTGGGTAAATGTCTTACTTTAAATGCCTCCATTGTCCCTGTCTTGCATTTTAGGACTCCTGTGGCTGGTATGGAAACTCACATTCCTGTTATATTCCTTGATTTGAATGGTAAGTGGCTCTTAAAATGACAGAGTACTTCAAAACAAACTTTATATAACCAATGACGTTATGGAATTTCAGCAAACTAATAAAATTAAGAAATGCCTGGGATGGCAGGTAGATTAACTGCAGAGTGCACATTTTTCACTGAAAAATATTGTTTAATGCTTCAAAACACACAGGAAGGTTTTAATAATCCCATGTTTCAATACATCCCAGTACAAGATCCAATTTGAACAATGTATTAGCCAGATACTTCTACCAAACATGGGAAATTGGAACCAAGAAACCAGCAACCCCAAAACAAGTCCAGGGAGCCAACAGGGCCTAATCAGTCAAACAAAACCTTGTTAGGATGTTTAAAAGAGGGTTAATATTTGGATGAGAAGTGTCAGGTGAGAGTGGGGAGGTGGCATTCAGCCTGTTGGGAGGAGATCTGTGCTACAGTCTCCTGACATTGATGGTTTGTCCACTTTGGAAAGTGCATCCACAGGTCCAGTGGCTTCAGAGAGGAGCTGGTTAATAATTCATTCATGGGGAGGGACTCGAGCCAGGACAGGTTGAGCTTCTCAAACCCCAGATTTAAGGTTTTGTTTGGTCATGATCTAAAAGTACTGTGTTTTCACTTGTTCAACCAGCAGCTTATCTTTAGTTAAAAATCCCACACCACCTAGCTTATGGCAAATGACCAATATATTTAATGTGTATGTGTGTGTGTGTGTATATATATATCTATATATTTATATATACGTGCAGACAAGGAGGAGATGTTTGCAACTGAGAGTCCTCACATAATAGAGGACTTTAAAAGGCATGTTTGAGTCTGTGTCCCCAGATCTTTGTGCACACTTTCTGTATAGAAATGAGACTCTTTTTGAAGTGGAACAATGCAGGAACTTTTCTTTCATAGGTGGAGTGGAAACAGCCAAGCTGGGAAGTTGGTGATGAAAATGTGAATTCGTGGCTTACCGGATGTTTTTAAAGGGGGATAATTGCTTTGTGTCTCCTCACCTTCCACATTCCCTTCTGTTTGTAGCTGATGACTTCAGCTCCCAGGATAACCTGGATGACCCAGAAGCTGGAGGGTGGGATGCTACTCTTGTTGCAGAAGAGGAGGAGGAATTCTTTGAGCTGCAGATTGTGAAGCATCATGACAGTGAGGTAAGTGAAGATACAGACCAGTGTCTTTAGTTTAGGAGTCTTTTAATTGTTCTCTTTATACATTCACATGTGAAAGCAGTGCAGCAAAGATGTTTCTTATATGAGTGACTTTGTGTTTTTAGGGAATACTCACTAGGAGCATAATCAGGATTTGAAAAATAGCGTTTAACAAACCAAAACCCCTGAGCAAATTAGAGTACAGGAGCCCCAGCTGAAAAAACCAAACAACCTTAACTGTTAACATATGAACCTCTGCATTGTTGCACTCATTGTCCTCCATTTTGCCACATAACTTGTGGTTTTACAGCTTTACAATTGTGGGTTTAGAATTTTTGCTGTTAGGTTTAGAATCTCTGATTTACTTTTTTCCTTAAAATTTTGGTCCTTTCTCTGAAACTTATTTTTTCTTATATTTTTACAGGAGCTTTATTCCTGATGGTTTTGGTAGGTTTTTTTGTTCTGGTTTGTTTTTAAAGCCTGGAAAGATGGCTACTAGGCTATTTTTCTTATGGCTTGAAAATAAACCACTTAAATCTTCAGTAGTATATATATTTTAACATTCAGAAAGAAAAAAATCCAGCTTTTGCTGTATTGCTAGAAATGTTTCAGCAAAGTTACTTCTCAAATACAGACAGGAGAATTTTTGTGGTGGGATGGAAGATTTTCACTGCAATCTCTGTTGCTCTCTGGTTTATCTTAATAAATTAGGCCAAATGGTCCTGCAGTTCTGCATATTTTATAATTTATTTGCGATGATCGTGGGTATTCAAAGCTCTTTTTTCAAGAGGAAATGTTCCAGAGTTTGAGCAAGTTGGCATTTTTAATCCCAACGTCTTCACTTGGCGAACTAATCTTGATTTTTAAATGGCCTCTTCTAAAGTGCAGGGGATTTTTTCTTCATAGGGAGCGAAACGGCGAAGCCGACTCTCAAAATTTATGTATTATGTATTTTTCCTAATTATGCTTAATTAATTATAGTTAATTATACACCTAATTATGCTTATTAGAGGATGCATTTTTTTTTTCCCCTTTGCAGGTGAAAGCAGAAGCCTCCTGGGATTCCACAGTCCACGACTGTATCCAGCTCAGCAAGGGAACGGCAGCAGATGAGAGGGTTTATCTGATTGTCAGAGCCACTGTCCAGCTCAGCCACCCTGCAGAGATGCAGCTGGTGCTGCGCAAGCGCATCTGTGTCAACGTCTATGGCAGACAGGTAGAGCTTTTCCAGTCCTTCCCACTTCCCAGGACTCTGATTTTCCTGTCTTTCCCTTCCTCTCTGCCCGAATGGAAGCACAGTGTCGATGGCATCCATGGAGACGCTGAGCTGCCAAGTCATTTTCATAGTCTCTCTGATATTGTGGATGATCATGCAGTTTGGTTTTAAAGGCACCTAAGAGTGAGAAATTTTGTCATCTTTGTTCTAAGTCCTAAGTATTTTATCCCCCATCACTGGAAAAGGTACGAAGAGTTAATTTCTCATGAGCTCGGAGTTCATGTTTTGCAAAAAACTGAAGCAGGAAAAGTTAATTTCTCACAAGTTCATATTTTGTCAAAACTGCATCAGAAGAAACATGTGTGCTTCCCTGCTCCTGCAGCATGTTCACACATTGCTGACTATTTCTATTCGTGCATCCAGGTATTTAGAAATAAACTAGGAATAGCTGGAGGAGAAATCTCTTTGTGCTAGTTTATCAAAAGTTAATCGCTCTTGGTCTTTTTATGTTTTCCGGTTGGTTTGTGCTCTTACAACAATGTGTAGGTGAGGGCAGGGTGTTTGATAAATGGAAAGCAGCAAGGTTGTCATTCCATTTGCAGCATCATGTCCTGAAAAATACATAAATCCTGAGAAAGATGGGGAGGAAGAGTTGGTTCAGCATTGTCTCAGAATCCCCTGGCAGTGATAATGACAAAGCAGAAAGCCTGAATTGTTATTCCGGTTGCACATGTGTAGTTAAAATGTGAAGCAAGAGCAAAGAGAAGAGGTGTGGTCACACCCAGAAACCCTGTAAGCAACTCCAAACTGCTCCCAGTGCTGGGAACAGAACTACAGTTCTTGGTGTTTTGACCAGGCAGAAGTTTTTTCTCAGCAAGGGACCAGTGAATTTTTGTCATCTAGAACTGGGGGAGTGTATAGAACAGATAAATTGACCGTGCCAATAATTCCAATTGTGTTAAGTCTTCATCAATTCTGGTTTCTACAGGTTTAGTCAATGCTGGGTTTTGCCTTCATTTGACACAGAATCTTTGGCTTTCTGGCTGTTTTTCTGAAACTCTCCCTCAATAACCTTTCCCGGGTGTTGTTCTCAGCAGCATCTTTGAATGACTCATCTCTGCATTAATTCACCAGGCCAGTTCTTAACCCTGCAAGGCGCCAAGTCAGCATAAACAATGACCATGCCCCTTAAATCATTCTTCATAACGATCTCTTTGGTCAAGAATTTAATGTCTGTACTTGTCAATATTCGAGACAAGTCACCTAGGGCTCTGTTAGAGGAAAAAAAAAACCACCTCTCAAACTAGCAGATGCTTTGTGTGCTGGTGAAGCAGTCACCTTGCAGGGAAGTAATTGAATATTTTCTCTGTATCTAAAATATAAACAAGTAAATCGTTTTCTACAAGTTAAAATCTTTGACTCTTACATATTTATTGGTTAGACTTTTCAACTTGGACTTCTCTCACTGCAAACTATGTTTATTTCATCTGAAATCTGTTAAACCATATTTTCCTTTGGTTGCCTCCCCACAGGGCTTTGCACAGAGTTTCCTCCGAAGGATGTCCCCCCGAAGTTCCATTCCTGGCTGTGGTGTCACTTTTGAGATAGTCTCAAACATTCCAGAGGTGAATAATAAACCAGAGTGTCTGAAACTGGGCTAAGAGCCTCTGACTTTCTGCTTTTCCCCAGAGAGTGCTGGCTCTTGCTGCTGCAACTGTGGTTTATAAAAGTTGAAGCATATTCCTTCACACGCTGTGACTTAGCAGCAACCCCGTGTTATCAGTGCCACTGTGTATTTTGTTGACTGAGCATCTATTTGCTCAGCTCCTTGAAGAAACATTTTAAAGAGAGGAGGGGAAAAGAGGGAGTAAAACTGGGGGGCTGAAGTGCCTGCTGTAGGGAGCACAAGAATCTGTAAAACATGACAAAGTGGCTTTTTTCTCCGTGATGTCTTTATACAACTCTTGATTCCTGAGCGTGTTCCTAGTTAGATGCTAATCCTTTCCTTCCAAAGAGATGCTCTATCAGAGCACTTGGAAAAACATTAACACATGAAGAGCCAAAACTCTGATTGCTGCCTGACTCTTTTGTGTTCTGCTTCAATTTGCACTCTGTGTTGAAATGTTTCTCGAGCAACGTTCTATTTTTTTTTTGCAACACACTCGAAATTCTGTTTTCCTCTCAGTTTAGATAACTCCCCAAAATGCTTGAGCACTTTTTAATTATGAAATATCTGAATGCAGCCCTTTTGCTAATTAATAGCAACGTCTTGCTGTGAGACTCAGATTAAAATACCCCAAAAAATTCCAACAATAACCAGGCATTGCTTGAGATGTCTGTGACAGGGGTAGGAGCAGCCGTGCAGGTTCCGTGGCACAAGGCTTATTTTTAGATCAGAATCTTAGATTCGGTATTAGGAAGAAATTTAGGATAGATATTAAGAAGAAATTCTTTGCTGTAAGGGTGGTGAGGCCGTGGAACACGTTATGGACTCCCCATCCCTGGAAGTGTTCAAGACCAGGTTGGATAGGGCTTGGAGAGACCTGGGATAGTGGAAGTTGTCCCTGCCCATGGCAGGGGGTGGAACTGGATGAGCTATAAGGTCCCTTCAAACCCAAACCATTCTGTGATTCTGATCTGCCCCAGAGCTTAAGTGCAAGCAATGTTAAATCGGTGCCGCGTGGTTTAAAAACACATTTTTTTCGGGACCGATGTGGGAGATTTTTTGTTTTATTTTAAAAGCTGTCATTTCTTTTCACCTTCCCAGGATGCTCAGGGAGCTGAAGAGAGGGAGGCACTGGCCAGGATGGCAGCAAACGTGGAAGATGCAGCCTCAGCCGACTCTGAGGCCTATATTGAGAAGTACCTGCGCAGCGTCCTGGCCGTGGAGAACATCCTCACCCTGGACCGGCTGCGCCAGGTCTGGCTTAGGGCTGGAGCAGAGGAAACACTGAGAACATCTATGGCAGCACAAGTGTTCTCCTAAGTGCTCACAGTGGCTAACAACCAACCCAAAAACCCCACTCCAGTGCACACCTCAGCCTCCCAAAGTGGGCCTGTGGCAAACATCCAAGGAAGCAAATGTAGCTCCTCTTTGCAGAGATGCCCTCACTCAACCCCCTGCAGGATGGATGGGGCTTTATATTGAATGCTGTTATGGAATGCTTGGTTTGGTTTTCAGTCTCTGCATTATTGTTCAGAAAAAATAATTGCGTGGCTTTAGCTTTTGCTTTCTGAGGCTTTAGGAGCAGTTCTGAAATTACCAGTAGAATTCTTGTGATTTTTCCTCATATCTTACCTTGTAGTAGCCAAACCCATTCTGTCCCAAAGTGGGCCTGTGGCAAATATCCCAGGAAGCAGATGTAGCCCTCTTTGCAGAGATGCCCTCACTGAACTCCCTGCAGCACAGATAGGTCTGGGACTTTTATATTGAATGCACTATTATGGGATTCTTGGTTTGGTTTTCAGTCTTTGCATTATGGTTTAGAAAAAATACTTGTGTGGCATTAGCTTTTGCTTTCTGAGGCTTTAGGAGCAGCTCTGAAGTTACCAGTAGATTTCTTGTCATTTTTCCTCATGTTCTACCTTGAAGTAACCAAACCCATTCTGTCAATAAAAAAGACATTGATTGGGTTAATTTTAAGTACTATAACTCGATCTGTTTACCAGGAAAAATACAGGAGAGAAAAACATTTATGGAAAATTGTTCTTCTGGGTATGAATTATGCAAGCACAAAAGAAAAGTTATGCAAAACAAGCTCCAGCTTGTGCCTGCCCGCTATAAATTCACGGTGAAGTGTGATGCACTCTAAATACCGAAAGCAAGTTTCCTGTCATTTATAATTAGTTTAAAGGATTAAAATAGGAGCTCAACTTGGAAAGGGAAGTCAGTCTTTGCATCTCTGTCATCTCCTAGAATCAGGACTAGCCTGTAAAATCCTGCATGTGCCAATCAGCAAAATACTAGATGTTAAAGTTTATCCACTCTTAAAATTTTAGCCACTTTATACACAGGTTTTGTATTACAGTAAATTTTACAGGCAGGAACCTGTGTAAAAAAGGCAGTTTAGAAGTATTTGTCTCATATAGTCAAAACTATCCTGGGATGATCAGGGCTTAAATTCTTGCAAAACATCATATTTTCTTTGTTTTGCTTCTCTGTGATTGGCAGGAAGTTGCTGTGAAAGAGCAGCTAATGGGAAAAGGAAAACTCTACCGCAGGAGCCTGAGCTCTCCCAACGTGAACAGGGTGAGTATTCCATGCTGGAATCTGCAGCAGGTCCACTCTTTCAATTCCAGGTCCTTATGATGCCAAAGTCATGGACTATAGCAATGAATTTCCTTCTTTTTGACCCTTCTGTGCTATTTGTGATCGAGATCAAAGTGCAGACAAAACCTGCACGTAATCCTGCTTTCATCATACAGGCAAGTGTGCTTGGAAGCACCTCCCTAAATCTGGAATATCTGAAAAAGCAACATAAAAAGAACTTTGCATCTTTTTTTCTGACCACCAGAGATTTTTCATTTACTTACCAAGTTGAAGAATTTTTTCCCTTTTTCTTTAGAAGATTTGAAGTTACAAGTATTTACTGAACTTATTGTAACAGTGTTGTGCATAAGAAAAATGAGACTTCTGTTGTCCAAAATTTGGAAATAAATCCTTTGATAGAACTGGTAATCAAACTAGTCTAAAATTGTGGCTCCTCCCAGGTCAATAACTGAGATTTCACCTTTTCTCTCTTGGATTTCAGTTCTGCTTTAACCACAAATGTATTTCTTCTCAGCCTTATTAGTCAAGAGGAATATTTATGAGTTCTTTAAGTTCTTGTTGAGAAATAATTCAACTTTTCTTAACTATTTCAGCTCTCTGCAAGCCGCCAAGATTTAGCACCCCCTTACAACCTGAGCAGTAACCGGGTGAGTACCTGCAGGAAATCCTGGGAATCTTCAGTAGGAAAAAGGAAGTGACTCCACTACACCAGTTACAGGGGCTTAAGTGGGAAACATCTGTAAAAAACAAGGGCAGCATCCATGTGCTCCTGTATCCTTGGGACTGTTCCTAGGATGTAAATAGGTCTGGATGTGCTGCACTAGACCTCTCTGGGAAAATTCCCAGGTCTTTGTCATCCCAAGCACTGTGGGATGTACAAGGGCATTGTCAAGCTAAAGAGCTCTTCTAAAGCTGTCACCTCTGTGGATGCAAATCTTCTGGGAGTATGGGACAGATTTGGGTTCATATGTAAGTTCAGGTCAACATCTAGGACAGAATAGTCCTGTGAGGAGAGTCTGACCTTCCAGTGGCCTTGGACTTGTGGTGGGTAATAATTCAGTCCATCCCACTCTGTAAAATCACCAGGATAGATCCAAAGTATTTCTTTAAAAGGGGAAAGATTAAATTTAAACTTATTTTCCAAATCCTAGATAAACTGAAAGGTCCCCTCCTGATAGATATTCTACCCAGCAAGCTTGTAGTCATTTTAAAGGGGAGAATCTGGTGGTGACAAGGCATTTTAATGCATAATGCATTTCCATGGAATAATAGAATTTTGATGTAGTGCTCCAGCTTTGGTTGCTAAATCTGCTACATCTGATCCATGTAGGGAATGCTAAAACATGTGCAGGTGATAAAGTGCTTATAGCAACTTCTGTTTGGAGACAACTGTGGGATGCTTCAGTATTGTAGGTTTGGAAAGCCAAAACTTAAAGGGCAGAGCTCTTAATGATTTCTGTTTTTCTCCTCCCTTCCCCTCAATGATTTCTCTCATTGCATGTTTCAGAGTCCAAAGGTCCCAGCAGAGGTAATGCATTAGGTCCACCTAATGAGTGGGATAATAATTTTATCTCACTATAAAATTTATTTTGCTCACGCACACGCTTTTATTTTCTGCTTTGAAGATGCTGCTGGTGGTGTCTCATTTGCATAGTGCACAGCAAAGGAGTTTTTCCATTGAAAAGATGGTCATTAATGCAGAGTGAACTGGTACAAAGCAGAGAAGTTTCTCCTTGGGTGCATCTGATGGTTTGTTACAGAGCTGGAGCTGTTTAGTGCCATTTCGCCCAGATTTTTGGACATGGTGAAGTTATTTTGGAAATGGCCCCATCTCAGCTAAAAAAAATAGACACGAAAGCAAGCAAATATATAAATATCTGCCAGTCATGTGGACATTGGCCTGGAGATAAGATAAACCCTGACACTTCCTTCCAAATCCTTCTCAAGCTTTATGGCTTTTGTAGTTCAGTGTGAACAGCTCTTGGTTTCTATGAACTAATGATTTTAAAATAACACTGGGCCAATGGAAAACACATTTATCCTTAGTTTCATGTTAATGCTTCTGGAGCAATGACTCTTTGTCCCAAATTTTGGTTAACTGGAGTTAGCTGGTAGTGGCTTGCATGAGGTTTGGCAGCTCTTCCCGTGGTTGTAGGTGCTGGCAGACACTGTTGTACTGCAGGAACGTGGAGCTGGGGTGGTGGGGATCATCCCTTTGCTTGCAATGAACTTCAGTTCAAGGCACTTGTTACTCAGGACATGGAGGGTGCAAACTCCTCAGCTGGAAATTTGTGGTTTCAGACGGATCTCTGGTTCCAAGGCTGGGTTGGATGGGGCTTGGAGCAACCTGGTCTAGTGGAAGGTGTCCCTGCCCTTGGCAGGGGAATGGAATGAGATGGTCTTTAAGGTCCCTTCCAACCCAAACCATTCTGTGATTCAATGGTCCAGTTTCCATAGGGAGATGAACAAAAACTTTTGTAATCACAGTGAAATATTAAACAAGTTCTTAAATGTTCCTGTAGCACACAGACATCATAAAGCTCACTGGTGATATCAGTCCTGTCTGTTGTAGCATAAAGGACCTGAGAATGGCTTGATAGGCAGAGTTTTGGCTAAGCTGGATGTCTTTGTCACTTGGTGAGAGAGTTGGTGAGAAAAGAAGTCTTCTCCAATATTCATGTATTGTTATTTTCCCAGGAATTTAGTGTTGTTTACAAATAACTGTGAGAAGTTAATTTAAACAAGGGATATATTATATAATAAGAAACACCAGTCACAGGGTAGTAACAGCACCCAGAATTGGGTGCAGAACTAATGTGTCAAATCTGTGTACTTAATATTAATTAATTATTAGTGGGAGCCCTCAACATGTTCCAGATTATTCCTTTCTCTCTCTGTTTTTGACATGGTTGTTCCTTGCATTCCTGCTGTCTTTACCATGGATTTTTAGCTTTGTGGAAGGGGCTCTTGAGTCTCATTCCTCTTACATGAAGCACCATCCATGCTGGTGAAGTTTGGAATGTGGATGCTGCTTCATTCTCCAGCACTGTGAAGAGCCAGGATTCATTCCCCTAAATGACAAGAATATTGAACAGTTTGGGATTAGAAGTAAAGATGGTAAAACAGGCAGCTTGGAAGTTTCCAGAATTATGGCCTGGATTCCTCTTGCACACACAGTTGACTGATTTTTTCTAAAAACATAGATGGATGATCACACCTCCATGAAGAGCTGGAAAAGCCCTTCTCCAGGACTGGAACAGAGGTGTGGGTTTGGCACATTTTGGAAGAAAAACACGAAAGGATATCTCTTTGTGCTGACACCACAAAGAGCTTCAACTGGGATTTTTTTTAAATAATAACCCATAAAATTAAACTGCGTAACTGGCTGAGAAGCAAGGAGATACCTTTTAAATTCACTTCAGAAGACAGTCTGATGGACTATTCAGATTCTGTTAACAGGACTCCATGTGGTCTCACCTATAAGTTCCATCTGCTTGCTTAAATGAGAAAAAGCCAATTTTTACTCCTCGTATCACCACAGATACGGTTACAGGAGAGTGAGATGAATTTGATTCCTTCTTGCACATCAGCACATGTCAGTGATGCAGGAGCACAGAGTGTCTCAGTAGTGATGTAAGATACGGAGATGAATTTTTGTGTTCCAGGGCGCTCGCGTTGGAAATTTAAGTTAATTAAATTTACTTGGAAACTGAATTTAAAAACTGAGTTGACTTACCTGGATGAAGCGAATGCACAAAGAATGGAAGGCACCTCTGACTTGTTTTACAGGTCTTCTTCAGACTAAATCACATGCTGATGAAAAATTTCATGAGTTGTTGTTAAAACACCTTTGCACAAAGAGCCATTCTGCCTTGGACAGTCATCCTTCCTTTCCCAAATGTCCAGTATTTGTAGCTCAAAAGCCAAATAAGGCAAGATTGTGCCACTTAACCCTCAGGTTTTTCTGGGAACCAGAGTTTTTTTCAGCAAATTGATACCAGGTAGATTGAATTTGAATAATCTTGCTGTTCATGAGAACAAGTGCCTTTGTCCCAGCTGTGTGTCCCAGCTCTGTGCTTGTATTTAAGTGCTACATGGTCACCTTTTCCTAAACCTTTGCTGAACTGCTAAAATAATAAAAACACAAGAACTATTCATTTCTCTTACCCAGTGCCTGCATTTTAATGGTCTGTGAACCTCAAGAAAAGATTTGTCAGGTAAAGCCTACAGATTTCTCAGGTAGTGATCAGCCCTGTTTGCCCTAAAGATTTTGTGCATGTTGGGGGTGACCTGGAATAAATTCCCTGGGGGTTTTCATGAAGGATGTGTGAAAGAAGGGAAGGCAGAGGAGAAGAAGGAGAAGGCATTAGAGAAACAAACCCCTTTATAAACAGCTCTGCTTTAAAGTACATCAAGGGACACACATTCTTCTGGTGGCTATTTTTGATTTGTTAATTTAAGTCACTTGACCTCTGTTTGGTCACTTGGCAGAGACCAAATATATTCATGAAGTGATGGCTCCTCTGGGCAAATGATTTACAAGCTTCCTTTCTTTCTCTCACCACCCTTCTTGATGGAGGAAAGATTCACAGCACTTAAAGAATAGTCACTGCTTAGATTTAAAGTTTTAAGTCTTTCAGTGCAGATGGGAAACTTGGGAACTTCATCAAGTTAATATAGTTAATAATTCTTTTTTTCTTTTTTTTTTTTGAGATGGGTTATCTTTCAACCCAGCTTAGTAAAATCAGTCATTCATGAACTACCTTTTGCCTCTGCAGATTCTGTTCACAACAGTTGACCCTTTCAGTTGTCTCCAGTGTTTTCTTTTGCAAATGTTTCTGCATTTGTTGCCCTGGTTGACCTGATTTTAATGGTTTGCTTTCATCGTGGAGTTGAGCCTCTCAAATCTGACCTTCAGTCTAAAATGATGATCTTTCCATTCTCTCCAAAGCAAGTGTTATTTGAAAACTCAACATGCTTAAAGTATATGATCAGAGAAATCCTTTTTCTCGAGGCATATTCCTGTCTTCATTTTATTTAACCTGGAAAAATACTTAAAATCATGTAGAAAATGTAGTCATCCATAGTGTTAAAGCTAAAGCAAAATTTCCAAAAGATCCTGAGAAAAAAGGCTTTTCCTAAGGAAAAAGTCCCTAAACATAACACTAAACATTACCATTCTGAAATGAATATTCTGAAAGTGTTTTGCTGATTTTTACCTACTCCATATTTTTTTCATCCTTCCCAAACAGGGTAGAAAGTCAAGAGACTTGCCTGAACTAATTTTTCTTGGAGCAGTCAGCGAAGGGCACTTCTGCCTTAACAAATCATGATTCAGGAAATGATTTAGTTGCTCCTTACCTGCATTGAGTCCATATTCTAGTAAGCTGGAATATTCTTAGTATTTGTAATATCCTTGCTGTTTCTTATGTCTCTGTGGTCTCCAGAAGCACGTGTCACCTTTATCCATTTGTCTGAGATCCAAAAGGAACACTAATCAAGCTTTGTTATGTCCTCCAAAAACAAAGCTTTCAGATGCTTTTCACTCTTCCATAGTTCTTTTTCTTAATCCAATGCCAACATCTACCAGGCTGGTGGCAGAACAGACCAGAAGGCAACAAAACCAAGCAGTATTTTAAGATTGTTTTGAGTCTTTTGAGGTTTGTTTTGAGTCTCGTATTTTTTTATTAAACTCCTCCAGCACCACTGAGCTGGTGCATCCAAAAAATACTGAATTACATGAGATATTTTCCCGGTCTGCTGAGAGTATGAACCATTTTCTCATGGTTTTGACTCTTCTCTTGCAAACTAATTCACCAATGGGAGCCAGAGACTTCAGGAAATATTTCACATCCCAAAAGAAAAGACAGGTTGAGCACAGTCTGAAGTTACTGGATGTTTCCAGGATGGCTCTCAATGTCTGCACGTGAAATTATTAAAATATCAGGATGAGAAAAGGAGTCTCTGAAGCAGTATTTGGAAGGGATAGAAGTAGGACAAGGCTGCACGTGGTGAGGCCACCTGAAAGAAACCTGCACTCATAGAAACACAAGACTGCAAAAGCCTAAAAAGAGTTCATGGATGAGGAGTAGGAGAGACTGTTTCACAGAAGCATTTGGTGGAATTTTCCAGACTTTTTGATGTAAGACATGAATGAGTTGCAGGTCAAAGTCAGTGCTGAAGTTGGGGGCTGAAGGTATGGGTAGAACAGCTCTACCATCTGTGCTGGTAGAGCAGGAAGGGCTTAAACACCCAAGTCCTCAAAAACACAAGACTAAATAAACCCCTGGTGTGTCACTGCTGGTCCCAGCCTGGGTTCTCTCACTTGGATGTCTGAGTTCTGAGCCATCCCGAATGTCCATCAGCCTTTAGTTATCCCAAATTTTCCTTCACAGATGCAGCCCCTGTCTCTGCATCCAGCAGGAGGGGTGTGAGCTGGTCAAGGTCTGAAGTCCTGCCAAAGTGCAAGTTACTTGCTATTCAAAGCAGGGGAGCTTTGATGGGACTAACCTATAGATCCAAATGGAAATGATTTTTGCCCTGGGCTGCTCACTGTGACCTTCAACCCATTGGAGAAATCTATTCCTCCTATCCTGGCTTATTTATTATTTGTGAAACATTCATGGCTTGGAGTTACAGTTAAGATTAGTTTAGCTGCCTGTCATTTCTCCATTCAAGGTCAGATTAATTCCTTGCATCCTACAGTGTGAAGCTTCTTGAAAAGGCACTTTCCTCCCCTCTTCCTCCAGGAAAAAAATATATTAAACTTCTGCTCTGGGATGCAGCAGGTCCATCCATCCCTTGTTACTCCTTTTGAGTATGTTCACTCTACCATCTCACTGTAAAAGTATTTTTATTTCTGTTGTGTCTTTTAAAAAACAATCCAGGTTTAGGTACAGTATAACCCAGATGAGTAGAGATGTTGTACCAGCCATAGAAAAACTCTTTGAAAAAATGGGATAAAATCAGTTTGACTGCACCATCCTGTCCTCGCAACCTCTGTTTTCTGGAAAGGTGAAACTTTCCAAGCTTTTCCTGAGAGGACTTTTTCCACAAGACACTGAGATGTCTTGTAGCACTTGAGACTGGATGCTTTTGACCCCTAGACTCGTAAATGGATATTGAATTGCCTTAAGGTCTCCTATAAATTAAGTAAATTAGAAGGAGCTGCTTTGGCAGGCATTGCATGTGTGCCTCCCTCAGAAGTTTGCAGGACAACCACGTGGATTTTGGTGCCTCTGCAGAACTAATGTGCTCAGTTTGGTGAAGGAATTCACTGTCCTGTATCCACATGAAACTTCCAGCAGACACACACTCTGGACAGTCACTTGGTGTGATCATTGCAGATAAATTTTACCTATTAAGGATGATAGAGTTGGGAAAAAATGGATTTGACCACGTGAATTCTTGACACCCGTGTGCTGATGTGAAATAGTGCTTGGGGATTCTCTCTGTTAGCCAAGATCTTTGTCATTGAACCAGTTTCTGGCTGTAGGGTTGAGATGAAAACCACAGTGGACCTTTGTAAAAGCCAGAGAAATCACCCCCCATGTGCAAAGTGGTGTGCACCTCCCTTGGGATCCATGAGAAAACCCAACTAGAGAACTCTGGGATCTTGGGAAGGCAGATGACCTGCTCCTTTCTCAGTCTCTGTTTCTCCCTACCTCATCTCCACTCAGTCTCTTCTAGGTCTGAAATCATGTTTCGTCTTCACTAACCATGTCAAAATTCTAACCTGTCTTTGATGGATCTTTTTCCTGACTTCTGGTATCTGCAGCTTGTTCTTTGTATTCCACCTCTCTCTTTTCCAGGCTGTTAGAAAACTTGCACTACTCCAATTGCTTCCTGTTGATCTTGAGCTCATCCTTTCTCTGACTGCAGGCACAAACATGCAGCCTTTAGGTCTTGTGTTTCTTGTCCTGTTCAGAGCTCTGTGTGTTCTCACCCCTCTCTGACACTACATCCAGACCCCACTCGTGAGTAGATACGCAAAATATTCAGGAGTTTTGGGCAGACAGTACTGTATTATTTTCAGCTGGTTGTAACATTCTCAACTTCCAAAACACAGCTGAGTGAAATATCAACACTTTGAGGTCTATAAATAAACTTTTCCTGTGCCTTTATGCTGAGGGTGCTCCATCTTTGCAGGGCTGGGTCTTCCACTTGAAAGTGCCTCCGGGGAAGGGTCTTTCCTCAACTCTGGAATTCTGACCTTTGCAAAGGGGCTGTGCAGGCTGGTGTGGGGTCTCAGTATTGCTGTGCTCTTGCTGGGGTGCCAACTTGGAAAAATACAACTTTTTTTCCCCCCTAGGGTCGATGGGAGAGTCAGCAAGATGTGTCCCAAGGTGCCACAAATTCCAGTAGAGGCATTAGTCCATCTCGTACCTCCCTGCCAGGCTCTGGGCAGCAAAACCACTCTCCTGATCCAGGTAAAGAAATTCCTACAGCTAAGAGAACTTCCCTGAAAGTGTAGTGAAGCTACTGCAGCTCCTGAGTGCCAGAAAAAGCTGAGCTCCTCTCAGAGAGTGCTTTTCCTTGGCTAATTCTTTGACCACTGGAAGATGTCATCACAGACTAAAAAGATAATAGTGTGATAAATTTTGTTGGGGGGGGTTGGGTTGGGTTTGGTTATTTTTTTTTCTTTCCCCAAATAATAACTGTTGTAATTTTGTAATGTTATTTTTCCAACAGGTATTGGTAGCCTGGCTGCTTCCTACCTGAATCCTGTCAAGTCCTTTGTGCCTCAGATGCCAAAGCTGCTGAAGTCTCTCTTTCCTGTTAGAGATGAGAAAAAGGGCAGGCAAACCTCTCCCCTTGCACAGCAGGTAAAGCATTAAATCACCCAGGCTCTGCAGCAATCTTGGTGAGTGCTGTTAGACTTGCTGGCAAAGTGCTGTTTTATATGTTGTTGCAGAGCAAACCAAGCTTTTAGTCACAGCAAAGCCTCGTGATGCATTTCCCCTCCACTGTCCAGAGATAGTGGAGCTGTTTGAACTTATTGATACACTCTGCCCACTTGGCTTTTTACAAGTGCCAGCTCCACTCCCAGGGTGATTTATGGGGCTCCCACTCGCAGCAACAATAGTAAAATTTATGAAGTGCACTTAGTGTTGTTTGGGTATTGCCAAGAGGAAAATGTAATTCTATTTTTAATTTGTTGTTTCATATGCCCTTCCCTCCCACCCCTTACCCCAGCTTGTGTCACCTTTTACCATCTTCTATTCTGTGCTTTGGGCAGTTGCTTTTGTTCATTCTCACCTATTCCACGTGTCAGGGAAATACTTGATTTCCTTATTGTTTTGCATGTTGGGCAGCAAAGCTCCACCTGCTCCAGATGTGGCTTCTGTGCTCTGAGTTAATGCATGGTCAAGCTGACTAAAGAAAAAGCTCCTGTCTTTAAAAAAACATCAGATGAAACACAGAATCCCATTATAAATAATATTATCTCCTTTATTTGCAAGGTTCTGGTTTATTTATGAAGCAATAGTTCTCCGTAGTGTAACTCTGGAAGGTTTAACAAACTGTTGTGAAGATAAATCTGGAGCCAGATCTCATGTTAAAGTTTTTGGGGGTCTATTCTGTCCCTGCTTTAACCACCCAGGTCACTCTGCTGTCAACTTGTCTGAAGTTCTGGAAGCTCATAACTTGTTAACTTAGACCTCTCCTCACCCCTTGCCATGCAGACAAAATGTTTTAAAGAGTATCTTTCTCAAAACGAAGCAGAACAAACCCTGAAATCCTCAGAAAAACTCTTTTTTTGTGGTTGGATCCAGACATTCTGTTGAATTTTTGCTACAGCTAAACTTGCTGTTGCAAGAACATCCCAGGACTGCAGGAAGTTGTTTTGGCATCATAAAAGTACAGTAAATATTAAGTAAATACAGCAAAAATAAATTCACTAGCACTTGAGTATTTTTAGAAGTAACTTATTGCACATGTAGCACAAATAAGAATAAGGCAGATTTAAAATATTTTTTGTTTGACTGGGGATTTATTCTCTACAAAGTAACAAAAGGAGCAAATTTTACTTATCTAATTTAATGCTTTGCGTTCTCATGTTGCCTTTTGCTTGGTGTTGAGAGTGGAATCATATAAACCTACTCATTTATGAAATGTAGGGAATTAAAATGAAGACAGTGGCTTTCTTTACAGGTATTTGGGTATCAAAAGATGCAAATAGATGCTCTTTACAATTGCAGTGAGAGCCTTTCACACCTTCTTGAATTCCTACTGAATCAATGAGAGCTGAGATGAGAAATGAGGCCTAATTTCCTGTCTCTAGTCTAACCACCTGTTCCCACTCCTTTACTGTTCAAGATCAGTCATGTATTATTTGTCTGGAAGTCACTTTTTAAACTACAGAGACATCTCTTTAAAGAGATTTTAATTTCTGTTATGGATTACTAAGGAAAGTCAATCAGATCATGATCCCAGCACTTTTTAATAGGAGGGAAAATGCTATAAATGCTTTGGTTTTTAAAAAGATAAAAAGTGATCTATAAAGAGGAGTGTGATGCTTTAATGCTTGGTTGCACTGGGGAGCAACCCAGGTTTTTCCATGACCACTGGATCTGTATAACATAATGAAATGGTAAAATTATTCTCTAGTTTTGTAATGGAACAAATCGGTTGTGTTACAAATACAGTGGTTTGAGAGGTTTCTACGTATTCTTTGGAGCTCTGTCAGTAAGGAAACATGATTTCTTCACTCTTTGTTAGAAATCCCAGTGAGTCACTGAATATCCTGAATTGGAAAAGACCCACAAGGATCAAAGTCCAGCTCCTGGCTCTGCACAGACACCCCAAAATCCCACCCTGTCCCTGAGGGTGTTTTCCAAACACTCCTTGAGCTCTGCCAGGTTTGGTGCTGTGCCCACTACCCTGAGGAGCCTGTTCAGTGCCCAACCACCCTCTGGGGGAAGAATATTTCCCTAATCCCAACCTAAGGAAAGAAGAGAGAGCAAAATCAGAAGGAACTGCTCCAGAATTAGCTAAGAATTTGTGCAGCACAAAAATAAAGAGGTGCTTTTGCAGCAGGGCCGACTCGAAGATCATAAATATCCTCTCTCATAATCTTTCTTGCTGTTCCTTTCTAATGGCCTGAGGATGCAAATGTGGGCAGAGGAATTGAGCTGGAGGGGGTGATGGATGGCCCTGGTGCCTGGGGGGACGTGGGGGCTCTGGGGGTCACTGCTGGGCAGGCAGAGTTAACACCTCATCGCTTACCTGCCAGAGCAGGGCAGCCAGCCAGGAGTTCCTGGGCAACTGTAGGAGACTGTGCCATGGAGAGGACACAAAAATGATCTTTCTGGGTCTCAGAGAATACAGAACAGGGCATCGTGTGTGCTGTGGAAGGATAAAACTTCAATGCGCAGTGCCAGAGGACAGAAATGAATGTGCAAGGTGGGAGTGGGTGAGTGATGAACTACAAAAGTATAAAGGGAAGGAGAACCCAAAAGGATTTTTCAGCTTTAATTGCAAAGGAATCTGACCCCTAGCTGGGAAGTGATGGAGTTTTCTTGCTGTAAACAACAAATTGGGAGAGGAAGGTTCAGGAATAGAAATGGCAAAGCAAATGGAAGGACCTAAATCATCCTTTCCTGGCTAAAAGCTGAGATCTGGGGTGAGGTTTAAGGTGGATATCAGGGAAAAGTTTTTCACCCAGAGGGTGGTTGGGACAGAATCTCCAGAGAAGTGGTCACAGCCCCGAAGCTGCCAGAGCTCAAGGAACGTTTGGATAACACACTCAGGGACAGGGTGGGATTGCTGGGGTGTCTGTGCAGGGCCAGGAGTTGAACTGAGTGATCCTTGTGGGTCCCTTCCATAGCAGGATATTCTCTGATTCTATGAAAAGCAAATGAGCTGATATGTAACAACAGATTTTTGAACATAAATACCAAAAATTTAAGTGGATCCATTTAATACTTTCTCCTGATTCCTCAAACAACTACAGTGAAAGAGAAGGTCTGAAGTTCTTGTCAAGCTCCTTTTTCAGTGCATGTTTTGATACATTATTTGATGGTACTTAATTATCTAATGTCATTTAAACCTGTTCTGGAAAAATGCTGGTGAACCATCGTGAACTGGCTGGCCCAGATGTTGAATTAAATTTCCACCATGGTATAATTGAATTATCAGGGTTAGGTGGCTGTACAGCTCTGCAGAAAGGCTCAGATGCATTTTGGTGCTCCTTGTAAGCAGGATCTTATGGCTAAGGTGATTTTAGTGCTTCTGAGCATCATTTCCAAGGGAGCAGGACTTCACCTTTCCCAGGTTTATAACTGAAGTTAAGTTCATCATGACCAAGCAACATTCCAAGTGGATGTGATGCCAAATCTCTGATTCTGTGTGAGTAAACAAGAGATCAGTTCTGATCAGTCATTGAGAAAATACCCTTTTTTTATTATTTTATTATTTTAGCTGCTTTTTATTTCAGTTGTGTCTTTGCTCAGACTGGCATCAACCTTGAAGCGAGCGAGCACTCACCAAATTACCTTCACAAAATGATCTTTCCTGATGCTGTTTTTGTTTGTAGTGGTTGCTTGAGTTTCAAAAAAAAGCAGAAAAAATACAAAATACCTTTTTTATTATTTTTTTATTATTATTTTGCCAGCTTTTTTTATTATTTTGCCAGTTTCAGTTGTGTCATTGCTCAGACTGGCATCAACCTTAAAGAGAGTGAGCACACACTGAAGTACCTTCACAAAATGATCTTTCCTGGTGCTGTTTTTGTTTGCAGTGGTTGCTTGAGTTTCAAAAAAAAAGCAGAGAAAATACAAAATACCTTTTTTATTATTTTATTTTTATTATTTTGCCAGCTTTTTGTTTCAGTTGTGCCACTGCTCAGACTGGCATCAACCTTGAAGGGAGCGAGCACACACCGAATTACCTGCACAAAATGAATTTTCCTGGTGCTGTTTTTGTTTGTAGTGGTTGCTTCAGTTCCAAAAAAAAAAAAAAAAAAAGAAAAGCAGAGACATTCCAGTCAAGGTGGTGGCAGTGAACAAAATTGCTGTCTTTGACCTTCTGAAGCAAGTTTAGTAACTAATCTGGAGAATAATGAACCGCAATTAATGAAATCTGCTCTCGTATTCAAGTGTGTTTCTCAGACAGCACATAAAATAATTGAAAGAACTTCCTGCTCTCTAATTAGTTAGATTGAATTAATTTGGCATAATAGGATTCTTTATGTAACTGGCAGAACGGCTTCCGATGAAGCTGTTTATGTACCTAAAAGATTGGTTTCTGATGAAGCTGTTTATATACTTTAAAGTTAGAAAATGCCTATTGCCTATTTTCTCCCTTATCTGATGCCTTTAAATTAATTGCCAGTAGTCTGTAAATAAATTTTTAAAAAAGCCAAATATTTAAACCTTTTTCCATGGCTGGAATTGCTTTTTATTTCCCAGCTTGTTCTTTAAAAAGCTCACAGAGTGTGAGATTTAGAGCCTTCTGACCCTCATTGCTGATGGGCAAAAGTGCAAAATACTTGTGTAAAATATGCAGGTGGATGGGGAATCAGGGTTTCACCTCTCTGTGCTTAATTGTATGATGTAGGAACTGAAGTTCCTTTCTTTATTGACATGCTGAGGCTTTCCTGGTTTGCACCAAGCAGAATTCCTGGTCTTTCCCTTATGACCCCGTTGATCTCCAGGAACTGCCTGTGTAATTACATTTTAGGGCATCACTGGGTGCAGACATTGAAAATGTACGTATTAAATTCAGCCTCTGGATTTTGACATTGCCGTGGCAGGAGCAAAATTCCTGTGAGCAGTTTGGTGAGTGGATTTTGGTCACCTTCATACTCAAGAACCGTGTTGGATGCTCAAATGTCTTTTTGCTGGCACGTGGCCTAAATGAGAGATCTTAAATCACAGCTATCTTAAAAAAAAAAAAAAGAACAATAAACTCCTTGAATATCCATGTGCTAATGTAATTCATTTTTGTTTCGTGGTGTAGAAGTGCGGTGTAGACACATGGAGAGAGAGGGCAGCTGTCAGTTCTTTTCTCTTTCACCTTCTCATGCAGCCACAGTAATTAATCTTAAAAACTAATGAAATGGAGTTAATGAAAAGCTTTCTAAATAGACAAAACCCCTTTTCTGGCAGTCCATTAAAAAAAATAACAGTTTCATGGATGGGCATGGTGCACAGTATAATTGCTACAACTGACATTTCTTAATCAAATGTAAATAATGTGGCCTTGGAGAACCTTCTTTAACATCTTGAAGGCCTTTTTTTTTTCTCAGTTTCAAATAGAAACTCTTTTGAATGCTATAATCAGCAGAGCTCACCAGATCCTCTGTGGCCAGCTGAGCTCATATGTGTCCCCTTCTTGTGACTCAGTTGTTGGTGTTTTGATTTCTTTCTGAGCTCAATTTTTGCTCTCATCCTCATACAAACAGTTTTTAATGAGAATGAGGATGGAAAAGGGGCTCTGAAAGCTTCAAACCACTCAAACTTCTTTAAGAACCAACTTAAAAATGGTGATGAATTACCCTTTTAATCTGCCAGGGCCTAGAAATGAAGTGATTTAGCTGCACAGAAGATGGTACGGTTAATTTTGCATAAAATATACCAGAAATGGGGAATTCAGAAGTCACAGGCTGAAATGTTCAACATATGGAGAGTGGAATAAGAGGGGTTAATATTTAAATTTGGGTTAATATTTAAATATCTTTAGAGAATAAAATGAAGAAACACCAAAAAAATCATCAAACTAACTTGTACTGGGTTCCAGATCTCCTTTTGGAAGGCAGGAGAATTTCTATTTGAGTGATAATTGACTTTCCCCTCAATTTTAAAATAATTTAGAGAGGAATATTGTTGGGGGAGGACCCTTTTAAAACGAATTCAACTTTTTCTGGCTGTGCCCTATGGGATTTGGAATTCGTCCTGCATTTCTGTGGATGTCTTGTGCAAGTATTTTACCCAGATTGCTCAAAACTGATTTAAATCTGTTTAATGAACTGTTATGTCCCACTGGAGAAGTTTCCAATAGATGCTGTTAAAAAATTACGTGATCATAAGTCAGTGTGAGGGTCCTTGAGCTCAGTCACTCTTGTCTGTGGATGGGAAAGCACAGGAAAAAAGCAGTGGAAGTTTTGGATAATCCCCTTTTAGGATTGCATCAGCTAAAACCTTGGCTAAACCATTTCTGGAGCTTGGAGGATAATTCTTGCATGCTCTGACCTGATCTGTTCTGTCACTGCCACTGAACTTTGTCCACAGTGGGTGTTAACATTGAAGGATTTTCATCCAGTGACATGAAATCAAAGGTTTTGTACTGAAGGCATCAGTCACCGTTGCCAGAGGTGTTTTACAAAATGTTTAATGGCACAGAAATACCAAATGTGTTCTTCTGAGCTCTTAGGAGAGGTGTCCATTATAGATATATAAAAATGGTATGAAAAAGAGTTCATTCAGGATTAATTTTGGTGCCTCTGTAAGTGGGGTGAGATGCACAATTGCTTTTCCTGTTCAAGCTCAGCAAGAGAGACCAGGTTGGTCTCTCTTTTGGTCACCTCAAAGTATGTGCAAAGTGACCTCTCATCTGACCAGAAAATGTGCACTCTTAGAAATCAAAAATTTATGAATCATCATGGAATGGTTTGAGTGGGAAGGGACCTTAAAGATCATCTCATCCCACCCCCTGCCATGGGCAGGGACACCTTCCATTATCCCAGGTTGCTCCAAGCCCTGTCCGACCTGGCCTTGGACACTTCCAGGGATGGGGCAGCCACAGCTTCTCTGGGCAATCTATTCCAACTCCTCACCACCCTCACAGCCAAGAATCCCTTCCCAATATCCCATCTCTCCCTGCCCTCTGGCAGTGGGAAGCCATTCCCTGTGTCCTGTGCCTCCATCCCTTGTCCCAAGTCCCTCTCCAGCTCTCCTGGAGCTCCTTTAGGCACTGGAAGGGGCTCCAAGGTCTCCCTGGATCCTTCTCTTCTCCAGGTGGACCCCCCCCTGCTCTACCAGCCTGGCTCCAGAGCAGAGGGGCTCCAGCCCTCGGAGCATCTCTGTGGCCTCCTCTGGACTCGCTCCAGCAGCTCCACGTCCTTGTGCTGTTGTTCCCCAGGGCTGGAGGCAGCTCTGTAGGTGGGGTCTCACCTGAGGGGGCAGAGGGGCAGAATCCCCCCCTCCCCTGCTGCCCACACTGTGGGATGAGCCCAGGACATGGAGGGTTTTGGGGCTGCCAGTTGAGCTCCTTTATATCCTCATAAACTCACTGCAGCTCTGAGGAAAAAGCCAATTTTTGTTCTACAAAGATTCAAAGATGCTTTAAAGTGAATTGCTTTCATGGTCCCTCTTAGTCCATGTTTTGTCAGCTTGGTTGAGGAAATTGTGCCAAAAATTATCACTGTAAAAGGGTCATGTTTTGCCAATGGATAAATATATATATGTCTAGTTTAGCAGTCTACAAATATTTAATGATAGCATTTGGCTCTCGATTCAGAAATATGCCTTCACAGAAAGTCAAACACTTTGTTTTCAGCCTTCCCACCAAGAGACTTGACTCCATTTCATCCCCTGGATCTGGTTTGGTGCCCTTCCTGCCCCACTGAGGGTGTTTCTGCCCATCTGCTACTTGTCAACACCGAAGTTGGGCAGGTGCCACTTCTCATAATTGCTTTTTTTCTCCATGTTTTTCTAAACATTGCTTGGCAAAGTTACTGTAGTTTGGAGATTTGTCATCCTTTCAGGAGGAGAACTTGATGGGGAGTGATTAAAGAGTTTTTCTCTTTTGCTGTTTTCTCTCTTTTGCTATTTGATACCAACTGGAGTTGTAGATTTTTGTGGATTTGCAGGCTATAAGACTGAGGGGGTTTGAGAGATAAAAAAACCAAAAAAGCACTTTTTCTCTGTTTATTTGTTTTAAAGGGAGAAATGGAAATCAAAGGAACTGAGAAATAGCTTTAAATACTTTTTCTTATTTCATTTCTGAGTGCTTATCTCTGGATAATAATGCTGGACCTTGGAGCAGATCCTGGAGATGGCACATTTACTGGGAGAAAATGGGAGAAAAAGAGCAAGTTATGGTGCCAGTGGCAGAGCCTGGAGCTGGCTGGAGCTCCTGGTACCTCTGTCAGGTTAGACACAGTGATGTGGAAACAACACAGACAGTGCTTTTCCTTTACCCACTCTTTCTGAGCTGCCAAAATGCTGTTTTTAGCACTGGACCATGGAGATATTTAACTAGGATAATTTGAATTCAAGAGCCTTGACTCCTCACTGGGGTTCAACCAAAGGTTTAAAGTGCTGTGTCAGTGCCTGCCCAGGGATTAGCCCTAAAGCCTTGTGACTATGGATATTTTTGACATTAAAGGTGATATTTAATAACACTCCCAAAATGGACCAACCCATGGCTCAAAGGTGGTGGAAGAGGAGAGAATAAGTGCTCTGCCAAACACTCTGCTCCCTTTAACGCCCTGATAAGCCTCTCTTAAACCAAAATTTGCAGGATTTTCTCATAGGGAACTTAATCCCTCTCCTCTCTGGTCTTCATTAAAGTAAAAGAATTGGCTCTTACAATAATCAAGTTATCCTTGTGTGTCTGAGTTACTACTTAGGATGAGTCTGAGTACCTGCACCTTTCATTGCTCTAAACTATCTCTGGGCTTGGCCACAAGTCAGCCCTACAGTTGTTTCCAGGTTAATTCTTTTGTCTTAGAACATTAACACTTCATTCCAAAGGAAGGTGAAGTTCTGGAGTACGAGGTGTGTGAAAACCCCTGGGTCATGAGGCCCAAAGCTGTGTTTATTTTATGATTCAAGTCATCATTTGCTTCCTGGAGCCCCAGGTCCTGTAGCAGTGAGGACCTCAAAATGCTCATACCTTGTGCACCCAAAATCGAGCCAGTTCCCTCTGAATCCAGTTTTGGTGGTGAACTTTCATTTAGCAGGTTTAATGACAGGCAAACCCCTTCCCTCCTTTCTTTTATTGAAATGAAGCTTTTATGCCTTAGAAAAAAAATTGTTTGGATCCCCTATGACCCTGTTGGAGTTTTGTCCACCTTTTGTCTTTATATTTTTTACCATGTTTTATTTTAATGCCTGGCAATCTCTGTATAAATAATAGCTGGTTTTTTCTGCCTCATTTATTTCTCTTGGGGATAAGATTAGTCAGATTCCTGCTTTCCTGTACTTAAAGGGGTGCAAGAGAAGATTCCTTACTCTTCAGCTGGAAGGTTTTGGTTCTTTAAATAGATTGTTGAATTCTGGAAATCACTTGTCTGGGAGATGGCACTGCCTGTGTATTTGTAGAGGAGGAGTTCTTGAGTCACTTGGAGAAAAGAGAATAAAAGCAAACTGCTCCCAGATTGTCTAATATGCCTCCCTTAAAGAGCTCTGTCCCTGAAGGTGCAGGATGTTATTTAACAGTGCTAGAGAGATGTTTCTGCCTCTTTCTTCTTTCTCCTTTTCTTCATGCTTCCCTTCCCCAAGGTTCTCCATTGCACTGGTGTCCCTTTCCCTCCTGTGTCATGACAACCCAAGTTGACAACCTCAGTTTTATTGTCAAGTGTCACACTGTGCTGTTCTAGTCTTAAGAAGGTGATTATTTCAGATCTTTAAGATAAAAAGCTGAATATGGAGCAAGTGAGGGACATTCCTTGTCAATGCCTTCATATCAAAGCCTGTGCTGTGAAAGACAAGATGCTGTTTCCAGTGTTTGATGGACTAAAGCTGAGGATTTCACTGCCAGACCAGGGGCACCTCAGCTCTCTCTGTCATCTGGTTGTTCAGGGATCTACCTTTGAGCAACTGCATGAAAGAAAACTTTGTCCACTGTGAATTTTGTCCTTGTAGGTGTTTGTGTGTTACAGTTCAGGGATGCTTTGGTTAAGGATTTTACCTCTTCAGAGTGTGTCACCAGAATGCAATAAAATAGCTGTAGAATCATGGAATGGTTTGGGTTGGAAGAGACTTTAAAGATCATCCCATTCCACCCCCTGCCATGCACAGGGACACCTTCCACTATCCCAGGTTGTTCCAAGCCCCGTCCAACCTGGCCCTGGACACTTCCAGGGATGGGGCAGCCACAGCTGCTCTGGGCAACCTGTGCCAGGGCATCACCAACCCTCAGAGGGAACAATTTCATCCCAATATCTCATCTAAATCCCTTTTAGCTTAAAACTGTTCCCTCTACCCATGTAAAAATTCCCTCTCCCTCTTTTTTTAAAAACTCCCTTTTCAATACTGAAAGTCTGGTTTAGCTCTCCATCATCTCATGACAAAAGTTTACTTATGTTTCCAAAATTTCAAATACAAGCTTTAATCTTCACCAGTTTGGCAATATTTAATCCTTTAATTGAATGATTCTCTTTGTTTTCCATCCCACAGGCTGTCCCACGAATTATGGTTCAGTCAGCCAGTGTGGATGCCAGTGCTGCCAGGATAAGACAGGTAAGCACATCCCAGGATGTGATGAGGGAATTTTTTACATTCACCTTCCAGAGGTGGCAAAAGCAACTCCTGCATCAGCTGCTTAAAACCTGTTGCACTTCTGCTGTTTCCTCACAGCGAGACAGTGAAATGCAGGGAGTGTTGCTGAAATTTTTTAGGTCCTGTTAAAATCTCCCCTTCTATTGTTGGTTACACTTTCATATTAGAAAGAATTAGCAGTTAATTAGCTGAAATTTAGCTGCTTTGCTGCTTTAAAGGCTAAATTTCTAGACTCTGACACTGTGCATAAACAGAACATGTCTGTTATTCCGAGTGTGGATTTAATTCTCCATTTTTCAATGATAAAATGTGGACAAAACACTCTTGCTAAGATGGAAAGAAAATAGAGCCTGTGATCTCCCACTTTTCAGCAGAACTTCAACCTTGTGAAGTTCTCTCTCAGCTTCCTCCCACTGTGCTTTTTTTGTCTTAGAAAATTGTGTGTTATCTGAAGGGAAAACCTAAAGGGAGAGCAGGGCTCCCAAGTCCATGTGGACACCACCCTGGCCATAGAAGAGCTAAAAATGTCTTTAATCTGCAGGAATATTTTTAAAAAACCCCTTTCTGTATTACATTTCACTTAGCAATAGCCAACCTTTGGTTCTGAAATTCCTGTAATCCAGTCAAATCCCTCTCTCTCCAAACGCTGCTTACACTTCCAGTGGAAAAGACACTTGAGAATAAGAGGAAAATCCTGTAGTTTGGGACACTTAACCACTATAAAAATCACAATATTTTGAATAATAAACAATAATGTCCACCTGAGACAGGGTATGTCCAAATCTGCCATCCTCCAACCTCTCTTCCCCCCCCCCTCCAGTCTCCTCCCTCCCAAAGAGATTTAGAGACATCCTAATCTTTTAGAGTACATGTACTGGCAAAAGATATTGATCTATCAGATTTAGTAAACTTTACAGCCAAGAAATACATCACTGAAATGGGCTGTTAATCTCATGAGGGGCAGTTAATTTCATACTCTGGAAGTGCGTGGTGCCGGCAGCGTTGAGGTGGGAATGGCATTTGGAAACAGGGACATAAATGACAGTTTAGGTGGAGAGACGTGATTTATCAATCCGGAGAATTAAGCCAAATAACTGTGAGAGACTTATAGATCATGGCTGGTTCCCATTCCATATAAATCCTGCTGTTCAAACAGCAAATGACCATTCCTGTAATATAAATAATTTCTCAGTAAATATTGGGGGACGTATTTCTTGGGGTTGACACTTTTCTTATTAATGGAAGGAATGAGCTGACAATCCTCCCAGGTTTGCAGAGCTGACTTGGGATCAGCTTCCATCTTCTGCAGGTTGCAGCTGCACGGGGATTTAGAGAAGCTGAAGGCCTTGGGACTTGCCACAGGTCTTGTACGTGTGCTTTTAGCCCAGATATTTTGGATAACAGAGCCCTACATTCCCTGTGCTCTTTGTTTCAGATGAACCAAGAGGAAGTAGGGAAACAGCCATTCCAAACCACGGTGCAGGCGCCTGAGGTGGACAAGAGCCCGGAAAAGACACCCAAAGTGCCTTTGCAGCAGCCCACGGGAGATTCCCAAGCACAGGACTCCCAGGAGGGGCCTCCAAGCCCTCTGAGTGAAGCCTCCAGTGGGTACTTCTCCCACAGTGTGTCCACAGCCACCCTCTCAGAGGCACTCACAGCGGGAAGCGACACTGGGGCTCAGCCAGGGGGTCAAATCCCTGCAGGGAGTGACTTCCCGGCTCCCGCGGTGGCTCAGGTCTCCTCTGACATTCCAGGACACTTGGACAGTGCTTCCGAGAGCTCTTTTGGTACAAAGAGGGAGAACCCACCCGCCTTCAGCCTTCAAAGTGCTCACCCAAGACCCAGAGACGGCCCTGAGGTGAATGGAAACAGTTTGAAATCAAAATCTTGCACATCTCCTGGGACTCCGAGCGAGCAGGGACACGATGCCTCTGTAGCCACTGATGCAAAACCCTTTCTCTCTACCTCCACTCCAAAGAAGGAGTCGTTGTCCAAACAATCAGTGGAGTCAGCAGGACAAGCTAGGAAAAAAGAAGTGGCTTCTGGGGCTTCAGAAGGTTGGGGGTTTCCCAAGCCACAGGTTCATCCTGACCAGTTGTCCCAGCCTGGCACTGCGGCCTCCCCCTTCAAAATCCAGAAAGTCAAGACATCGGAGCTGAAGTCCTTCACAAGCATGTTGGGATCAGATCCCACATGTTCCCTAAACACAGAAGAGCAGCGAGAAGGAGGAAAGAGCGCGTCCGCTTCCCGTGGGCTGAACCACAACGGATCAGAGACGGAAGAGGAAAAGCTGGAGGTGATTTCCGACTCCGAAGACACCAATGAAATTCCCGAGTGGCTGAAGGAGGGAGAATATGTCACAGTTGGCACCAATAAGACAGGCATTGTTAGATATGTTGGACCCACAGACTTCCAGGAGGGAACGTGGGTTGGTGTCGAACTGGATTTGCCTTCAGGTAAAATCTTTTCTGGAGCAGGTGGGAAGCAGCTGGTGTGTCCATGCTGGCAGTGCTCATCCCAAGGCTGCTTTTTTGGCGTGGAGGGTTCATTACCCATTGCTGGGGGGATTTTGAGAAGGGAAATATAAAAGGTTTTCCCTGCTGTAACCTTCTTCCAGACCAACTCTCACTTCCAACCTCTTCACTGTCCCTTCCAACCCAAACCATTCTATGATTCACTACCCTCACTGTCCCTTTTCAGTCATTTCTTTGGCCTCTTGCAGTGGAAGTAGGAACCAGGATTGCATTTCCATGCCGTTTTGGAAGTAATAGCTGCAGGAGACAGGCCTTGTGTCCATAGAATTCCCTTCTGGGCTTCTGCTCTGAGGATGAAGGTATCCAAACACAGCAGGAGTTGTGGGATTTAACTGAACAAAGGGACTTTTAGGCTAAATGAGTTGCAAAGTCTCTTAATAGGTATTAAGAGATAAGAGGTCTCTTAATAAACTATTTTAAAATAAGCTGCAAAATTGCAAAAGACTATTTCCGTGTGTGTATATGTATATTTTTATATATATAAATATATATATACACATCCCTATATGTGGGAAAACCAGTGGGAAATAATCATACACTGCCCACCAGGTCATACAGGTAATTTAAAGTTTCTTTCACCTTCTCATTTATCATTCCAGTCTGACTCTTACCTGTGCAACTGTGGAATTCCCAGAATTTAGGCTGTAATACATAATTTTTGGAAACCAGGGTGCAGTTCCTGGGCAGACTGTTCCTGTTCCTCTGTGCTGTTGTGGAAAAACAGTGTCTCCAGCACAAGAGGAAAGGAAGATGGTGGCTGGGATTTGATTTCTGCTGGAGCCCCAGGCTTCCCAACCCTTTTCCTCTGCAGGTTCCTCTCTGCTTTCCTAGCATTTTTTTTCTCCAGGAGCAGGCAGGATTTGGGGAAGTCAGTGGAAAATCCAAGAGACAGGCAGCAGCTGCCTTTGATAGTGAGAGTTTGGGTTACCCAGGGCACGTCAAGCTCCTTATTTCCATCCTTTTGACCAGGCTGCAGCATTCCCAGTCTGCAGCATTCCCAGTCTGCAGTGCAGCTCTGTTTGGTGAATCAGCACATCCCAGGGTGCCCAAGGCTGCACATTTCCCTGGGATGGGAGCTGTTCACCCAGATAAACACTGTGTCCAGGATCCAGAACTCCCATGAAAGGAGCAGTTATCTTCCCTGTGCACAGTGTGCTCATCAAAGCTAAACTGGGCCGTGTGTTCCCAGCTGCTTTCAGAACACCCTCTGGAGTTTGCTATCCTGGAAAGCAAACTGGAGCTCTGATCCCTTTGAAAGTTCTAGTCCTGTTTCTTAGTCCTGAATTTGTACCTTATTTAAAAAAAAAATAAAAAATATATATGTATTTGCAGATTTACCTCAATTTTGGAAGGTCACCTTCCCTCCCTGTCAGGCTGCTCCAGCCCATGGTGCTAATTCCATTTGAACATCCCAAGAAACATCAGCTTCCATGGAAGAGTCATGAGATTTTACTGCTGATGTTACTGGATTTTTTTTCCCCCCTTCTGTTTCCACAAGGATTAAGACCCTGATTTGTTGGAGCTTAAATGGCTTCTGGCACATCTGGAGCTTCACTTGGGGAATACGATCACACAACTGGTGTCTTTGTCACACTGCAAACAGGGATAGAAGTCCAAGTCCTGGCCACATGAGGGTACATCCAATGTGGTGATGGTGATAGAAAGAAGGAAACACCCCTAAAATAAATGGGGTGGCTTTATGTCATTTAAAGAGCTGTTGGATTTTTTCCCCATTCTCTTTACAGATGGGAGTGGTCTCTGTCCTGGGGGAATTTGAGATTTTTGATTTCTTCCTGTTCTGTGGAGGGTTTATGACATGGAAACAGTGACTCTCCTCAACTACAAACATCAACTCAGAAAGCCAAATGCTCTTTTAAATGTCTTTTTCCCTTCCTTCGTGCTACTTTGCTAATGGAACAGATTATTTACCACTTCTGGGGAAATCAAAGAATTCCTCTGAATAGCAAGTGGGGAGGGAAAGACAAGATGGAGTGTCCTGTTCCGAGTCACTGTCTCCATGTGGTGGCTTTGCTGTTGTTCAGCAGGGAAGTTTTACCTCCGGGGTGTATTTTTAGGGAACAATCATTTCTCCTCTCAGAATGTTCTCCTTGCCTCCTTCTTACATTTACACAGAATAAACCCCATTTTCTAGGAAAAAAATCCTTCCCTGTGAGGGTCCTGGCACAGGTTGCCCAGAGAAAGCTGTGGCTACCCCATCCCTGGAAGTGTCCAAGGCCAGGCTGGACAGGGCTTGGAGCAACCTGGGAGAGTGGAAGGTGTCGGGGTTGGAACGAGATGATGTTTTAGGTCCCTTCCAAGCCAAACCATTCCGTGATTCTCTGGTTCTCTTGCCACAGGGAAGAACGATGGCTCCATCGGAGGGAAGCAGTACTTCAGGTGCAACCCAGGGTACGGATTGCTGGTGAAACCGGGCAGAGTCAGAAGGGCCACGGGCCCGACGCGCCGGCGGAGCACCGGGCTGAGGCTGCAGGGAGGAGCCGCCGCCGAGAACAGGCGGAGCGGCAACTTCTCCGGCTCAGCCTCCAACCTGGCCTCCCTCACGGCCCTGGCCAAGGCAGAGGGAGGATCCACACTACGGCTGGAGAAGAGCCAGAAGAACGCGGAGAACAGGAAATCCTGGGCAAACTGAGGCAGCCCAACCCGGCGCGGCGAAGGCCGCGGGGCGCGGCTGGCGGAGCCGACGGCTCCGGGAAGAGAAAACCGACCCATCCGAACTCCCAGTTGGTGGCAAACACTAATGAAGGGTTTCTTCTCTCTGCTTTGGGTGATTGACACGATAATTCCTTGCCTTGTCATGGTGCTGGATCTCCATCCTTCGTTTCCTGTTACAAATCGTGGCGCTCCGGGGGGTGACCGATGACGACCGGTGATGGCGCGTGGCGGTGGGTGGGTGTGACCTCCCTCTCTTCCAGCTTCCAGAGGTAAATTGTTCAGATCGTGGCGTGGCTTCCCAGCAGCTACAAAATACTCCCCTCGCTGTACAGGGTGATTCTAAAAAGCCTCCCCAAAACAACAGTTCTTTTCCAGTTCCGTAAGAGCTGCGTCTCCGTGGCGGAATCCACAATGAAAGGGTGAAGTTGGGATGATTCCAGACAGGCAGGGAAGTGAACAGAGAACTTTATTGGGAAATAAAGAGCCCCCAACCCCCCTTTATTTAAAAAAGCAACAACCCATGGGTTTTGTGAGTGGAACCAGTGCCTGTGTGGATTACTGTCCCGTTGTCCCACTCTCCTGTGGAAATCAGCACAGTCTTTCCACCTGGTTTGGTGGGAATGGGAGAAGGCCCATGACGTGCTCTGTAATATTTTTGATCCATTTAATGTGCACTCTCACCGTGCCAGGATCCCCTCTCACTTTCCCCAGGGTGGCAGGACCTTCCCCTTGGTTCTTCCCAGTGGGCCAAGAGGATTTTTGCAGAGATATCAGCACTCAAGTGCTTCCATGTTCCCACCCAACCTTTGGAGACCCTTGGAATTTTACCAGTTAAGCAAAGCAGAGGATCTCTGTCCTCATAATGGGATTAATCCAGTCTATTTATTTTTATTTATTCTTTTAAAACACGAAATGTTTGCGCTTTACAATCATCCACAGAGGAGCCTCTCCCAGCACCATCCCGAGCGCCGATCCAAAGAGGAGGTGCCTCCGTCGCCAGCTCATCCCCAAAACCCAGCTCCCTCTTTAAAGTGGGAGTTTTTATAAAACTTGATTTTATTTGTGGTAACTGTGGCTGGTTTTTAACTGCCTGTGGCACAGGTGACATCTGTCTGTAGGTGTGTCCATGCCTGTGCACAGATCGACCTGCACACACTCATTTTCTAACAAATCATGGAAAAACCACAGATTTTACTATTCTGAGCTGTTTGTGTCTTGTTTAGTCATCCTGGGGGGACTGGAGAGCTTGAGCAATAGATGTTTTAGCTGTGTGGGGACTATTTAGGATGTTAAATCGATGATTAAACTCTAATATCGATCCAGCCGCTGCCCGTGGGTATCCAAGTGCCTTAAACCATCTGGTTCTGAGGTCCAAGGGAAAGCTACATTGTCATCAGAGGAGATAGGGATGCTCAGAGAAGGAGCTAATTATGCTGATTTACTGTAATTAATATCATTTATGCAGAAGGAATAAAATTAAAATAGAAACTAATCTGTAGCCGAAATAAGCGGGCTGAGTTCCTGCATAGGACTTCCAGGGATTTGTATATCCTTCCAGCTTGGTGTAACTTCTTTTCAGTGTTTCCTAAATTTTCCTCAAGAAATCTTAATATAAAATGTACAGAGCAACTTTTAAAGATATTTTTAGTGTACAGTTTTTCCCTCCTTTTCCTTTGCATGAAGCTCCTGTGCATCCAAGCCGCGACAGCAGGAATTTGGGAGTAAAGAATTCAGATGCTAAAATCTCGGGTTTTAAAATTAAAACTGGTTTTATAGATACAACCTGGGGGTCTGATGAGTCTTGCTGGTGAAAGACCACCCTCTAATGAATTCAATGCCTCTTAAACACGTTTCTGATGCACTTTGTTCCGATGGGCTGCAGGAAGTAGCTGACGTGAAACAACCCCTCCCCTGTAGTTGTGTGGGTTTAGTCTCAGCATTTTAGTTACTGGATTTAGGGGTGTCTTTAAAACTCCTCCATGTTTGCCTGGTGTCCCCTTTGGGGGAGGTATGAAGGGAAGAACCTGACCCAGTCCTTTTGAAGCCTCTTTTCTTGCGCCGCTGTCTGTGAAACCAGGAGTTCCGTGGGACCCATGGAAAGGTGTCCAGGTTGCAGGAGGGAAAGGCCCGAGCAAAGGCAACTGGGTTAATATTTCACTGGATTTGCTGCCCACTATAAATTCCTCTGCCCCAGCTCCGACCATGTGAGGACGTATTTTGGTGTTTGCACATCTGGGGCACGTGGTTGGAGCTGCACCCGACTGATCCAGGCTGGATTGCCTTCCTCCTGCCTTCTATCATGTTACAGAACCATGGAGAGGGGTATGAAGGATGGTTTAACAGACCATCCTTGCTGCCTCCTCTGGGATAACTTGTCCTGGAAGCAAAGTCTTCAGTAGGGCTGAGATGTTTCCAGGCATCAGTGGGTGATGAAAACAAGCAGCTCTGCCACCAGAGCCCTCAATGCCTTTGTGGAGGGAGAGTCTCAGAGCCCTCTTGGGTTTCACCATCTTCTTTGACTTCTGAAACTAAACCTCTCCTCCAATTCCACCCTAAAATTGCCCCAATGCAGCACAAGAAAGCCAGAAAGCCAAACTCATCAAATTCAGCCATGAGGATGTTCCCAGAGGACTTCCCTGACTCCCTCCTGCTCCCCCACAGCTTTCCTGGGCACACGAGTTTTCTCCTAAAGATATTTTCCAAGATTTTGGCACAGTGAGTGCATGTTCCTCTGCTCAAAGCCATCTGTTACTTCGCACCAGCTAAACCAGCTAACCAGAAACACAGTTAAAAACCATCATGAAGGTAATAATACATATTTTTTATTGTTAACATTAGAAAATCTCTACTCTCAGCCTAAAGGAGGAGGTGCTCTTAACTGGAACCGCCCAGCACTGAGGCTGCTCTGTGAATAGCTATGCATATTTTCCAAGATTTTCATGCACTTTATACAGGGAAGGAGAATATTTAATGCAGGAAAGTGTAATTTGTTGTGTCTTATCTCTGGTGTCTCCCCGGGGGTTCAATCTTGGCTGTGTCCCTGAACTGTGGGGTCTCGGATTCTGGTGTGGAAAATTGTTGGTGGGTTGGAAAGGCACCATCCATCCCTGTGTCCACAGGGGGGTCCTCTCCTCCCCACGTGGGTCCCCTCTTCCCCATGGGATGTGGCGTGTCTTAGAGGAGGCCTTTTGGAGGGACTTTTTGGGGTTTTTTTCCAAACCAAGGCTTGTTCCTGTGTTATATTCAGCTCTTGAGGTGTTTTGATCTCTGTGTCCAAAATCTTGCCTGTTTTCTCCAAGGGCCTTGGCTCTCTGGTGGCTGATGATGTGGTTTAGTTGATGAAAACTGATGGAAACAGATTTTGTATGGAAACGCCTCCTGAGTCCTTAAGCAGAGTTTTGTCCATGGTTGAGGTGGAAGCTCCTGGGAGGTGGGATATTCAACCCCCCTGTGCTCTCCTACAAACCAAGAACCCCCTCATTCCCACCCAGTGGTGAATCCCTGTAGGAACAGAGCCTGGGTGTTACACATCCCAGTTGGTGCCATCTCGGAGCTGCCGGAGCCGTGTCCGTGTCGGTGCCCGTGTTGTCCTTCCACTGGCACTGCCAGTTCTTTGCACAAGACGTTGTTTCCCAGTGCCTTATCCCTGGAGCAGCAGCCAGGGGTGGGGGGCTGAGTGGTCTCCCAGCCTTGGGCTGCCTGGATTTTAGGGAAGGACGGTGGCAATAAGGAACGGTGCAGGCTGGTCACACTACACGACACCCCGAGCTGGGGTCATGAATAAGTGTCTTGTTTCTCCATCTCCTCTGTTTTTCTACCCCCTCCACCCTCCTCCTAACCCAGGGACCACTGGGGTTCCCTGCAGCCCCCACCCATGTCCCTTGTCCCCCCAGGGGAGCCGGTCCCAGCTCGTGTGTCCGTGTCCGTGTCGGGGGTCTGTACATACCAAGGGGTCACTGCCACTGAGGGGGGGGGCTCTGTGTACTTTAAATGAGCTGAAATCCAAAGAGACTTTGTAATGAGCTGTAAAGTTTTTAATTGTATCTGTACAAAACTAAATGACTGTAATATTGTATTATATACGTGCGATGCCGCCTGCAGGACCTGAATAAACGTCTTCTTTAGAGCTGGGAAGTCTGTGCTTTGTTGGGCCAGTTTGTGTCACCAAAGTGTTTAGAATCAGGGATAGTTTAGGTAGGAAAAGTCCTCCAAGATGCAGTTCAGCTGTTCCCAGGCCACCACTGAGCCATTCCCCAGGTGCCACATCCACAAGGATTTTAAATCCCTCCAGGAACGGGGACTCCACCACTGCCCTTGGGCAGCTGTGCCAGGGCTGGACAACCCTTTCCACGAAGAAATTTTTCCTCATATCCATGGCCAGGTGGGAGTCTGGCGATGGCTGCAGGGGGGGAGGTCAGTGCTTCAGGGAACTGCCAGAACCAACCCTGGGGCCAAAAACGCCTTGGGGGTGATGAGTCCCCCCCCCTCAATGTTCCAGGGCACTGAGATGACTTTAAACCCCTCCCTGGGGCACATTACTCCCTTTCTCCTTGGCACCATTTTTCTCCCAAATACAGCTTCATGTTGGAAACACCTGGCAGGGTTTGACTGTGATTTATTTTTTTGGGGGTAGCTTTATTTTATCTTGGCTCTTTTTTTAGGCAACAAACACCGCGTTGATCCCACCATCCTCACTGGAAGTCGTTGAGCAAAGAAGTATTTTTATCAGCGTTGTCTTGCAATCAGCACACGAAAACACAGCTTTTTTTTTTTTTTCCTCCCTTTAAAGCCACTTCCCTTTAATGTTTTACCTTCTGAAATTTAAAAAAAAAAACAAACAAACAAACAAACTAGAAAAAACCCCCCACTTTTTGGCTGAAACACAGGAGCTGTTTGAAGTAGCATTACTTTGTTCAAACCCTGCTCTTCCTGGAAGGTGGTTGTAACGCCTTCCCTGCGCTGCCACGTTCTGTTCTTCAGCCAAAGCTGGTTTGAAAAGGCACCGATCAAAACAAGCAGGAAAATAATATCAAAAAAAAAAAACCAACCTCGACAGGAGCACCTTTTTCCCATTTTACTTCAAATTAATGCCACTTCCATCGGCCTTGTTTGCCTTCAGCAGCCCCTGAGGGAAGGAGGAACCTGGTGAGGAGCTGTCCTGCCATGAGCTGGGCAGATTTCACAAGGGGTTTTGCTCACCTTTGGACACCAAACTCTGATGAATTATTGGTTTTTTCCAACTCTCTGCCCTGATCAGCCGGTTCCTCGTGGGAAAAAAGGCACAAAATGGGCTAGACTGGAGCTTTTTTGCAAAGCACAGGCCTCCAGGGTGGGTTTGTTCATCTTTTTTTATTTGATTTTTAAAAGATCTCCAAATGGAGCTTTTCTGTATTCCCGGTTTTCATTTGTGAAGGAAGGAGAGGGCTTCATCCCTCATCCTCAGCCCATGGCAGCAACAGGAACTGCTCTCCCTGGGAAGGAGCTGCATGTGCACCCAGCCATGCTGGGAAAGGTCCTGTCACCACCCCTACTGTCCACGTCCTTCCACATTCCCCTTCTCCCAAGAAAAAGAGCTGGGAGACCCAGCCCTGGTGGGCAAGAGCTCCATCATAATGGCCAAGTTGTTCCTTATGATGGCAATTTCTTAGAAAGAAACAGTTTGGGGATTAACTTGTAAAGAAAAAAAAACCAAACCCAGTGATAAAAATGGCTCAAAACCCAACAGTTCTGGGGGCTTAGCCTTTGATTCCAGATCTTTAGCCAGCACTGATTTACAGCAGGGTCTGTTTTTTTTGTTATTTTCCATGTGTCCTTTGGAAAGCTGGGGGGCAGGAGGGGCAGATAGATGATGACAACCCCATGGTCCCCATCCCTGGAAGCGTTCAAGGCCAGGTTAGACCGGGCTTGGAACAACCTGGGATAGTGGAAGGTGTCTCTGCCCATGGGAGAGGGTTGGAACTGAGCTTTAATGTCCCTTCCAACCGATTCCATTCCGTGATTCCATGATCCCCATCCTGGTCCCTTCAGAAACCACCCCCCTCAGCAAACACAGGAGGTCTGGCAGCTGATGATGGGGGTGGGAGCTTGAGACCCCCGAGTTGCTGAGCCCAACCAGGCCAGGACAAAACAGCAACCACAGCCCCCTCCTGCCTTTGGCTCCTCAAAATTACACCTGTACTCAATAATTCAACATATTTTTTCGTTTTATTACCGAAATCTGCTCCCTCCAGACCTTCAACAGCTCCTCGAGCAAACAAGTCAATATTTTCTCCATTCACTAAGTTCTCATGACACATTTTAGGTCTCACTTGCACCCAGTCTTGGCTCCCACCCCAAACCAGCTCTGCACAGAAAGCACAAGAGAAGAAACGTGTCAGTGTTGAGTTATACATTTTTATTTTCTAATAGGTACAATACTAAAATAAACACAAATTAAAAAAAAGTTTTATTAAAACAAAACTGTACAAAAAAGCAGTTATACTACATTTTAATTACAGAACAGTCTACTGTCCAAAAGGCACTAATCCAGAATAGGAGATACAATGATACAGGACTCATTTGAACTATTTTAATCAATACAATAGAGCACTTGTTTCTCTGTCCATTCACATACAGAAACAAGGACTTTTGCTACAGTCATTACACATTGTTATAAATATGAGCCCTACGTGTAAAGGTGCAGTATCGCTCTCCCTGGGCCGCGGGTCGGTTCAAACAATGAATGATTCTCATTAAATTAAAAAAAGAAAAAACCAGGGAAGGACACAAGGGAAGAGGTCGATACTTGGGGTTTTCACAGCACCTGCCAGCAGAGGAAGGTGTGTGATGGACATAAACCCTCACCTGCATTTCGGGTGGGAACACTTGGGCTGGTTTCCTCAAGGGTCTGGGGCTGGAACTGAAGGGGAACTTCCATCACCTTGTGCCCAAAGCTCTGCATTAGTTATTCTACTGCATCCTGTTTTATCCAGTTCTCCTCTGACCCCTTCTTTCCCTGGATAAATAACAATTCTCAAACACACCAAGGGGTCTCAAGTTTTCTAAACTATTCCTTCTCTCCTTGCAACGAGCCATTGGCACCTTGCAGGTAAAGGCAGAGATTTGGAGAAGGTTTTTGGAATATTCTTAACCATCAGTGCCTTCACTGCAAGGGCATCGTGAGGAGATGAGGACCCTGTCTCACAAGGTTGCTCCAACTTGAATCAGAGGCCCAAACTGCCCAAAGCCACCAGAGATGCTCCTGGGATGGAAGGATGTTCCTGAGGCAGCACAGGGAGAGTTACAACCATCGCCTCTCCAACCTGCCTTCCTGAAAGCAAAGCTCCCCCTCAGCAGCCAACTGTGGGGAACAAACCTCCCCATGGCCCCTTCCTCCATCACCCCCTTCATGGTGTTGCCAGATCCACCCCCTGGGACACCCCACTGCTTCTCTGGCATCTCTTTATCCATAAGCAACTTCCCACCACGAGGATCTGTTCATCCTCCCCCCCACATTTATCTGACTTCATGTTTTTCCCCCCGAAATGTCAGGCTGAGGGCCACAGCAGCAAGGACACCACGGACTGTGGATGGTGCTCAGAGAACAACCACACGAAAAGGAATCAACCAGCACAGGAATATTTGACTTGATGATGATGAGCAACATGAAATATCTTGTCTTTAAGCTGAACAACCAGCCCTTAAGATCAAGACCGGGGTGTACCTGAAGGGTTTGATGATGATGAAGATGATGATGATGAGCAGCATCACCTGACTCGTTCCCAGTGGAGGAGGCTGAAGGCGGGGCGGGAGAGGGATACTGCACCTTTGGAACAGTGTCATACACATAAGACAAAGACAGGCATCTGGATGTTAACAAAAATAAGTAACAAAGAAATATGATTAAACAAAATCTCTTCTCACATCATCCTATACTACATCCTCCTTCTGCTTAGCAGAAAATTGTACGTACACAAAAATACAAATACACAATTTTGTAGAACAGTCTGATTTTAATATATTTATATATATTTATATTTATATGAGTGGCAGGTTAGTTCATTATATAGAGCTTTTTGCACTTTTGGCTCATATGCAACAAGGCTTTATAAATTCAGCTTTAGCTTTCATTCAGGTTTTATAGCTTCTTGAACATTTGTTTTCACATTTAAAGCAGCATCCAATTTGCAAGAGGAGTTGGTGGTGGCTACAGCAAGGATCGGGTCAAGAGGTTATTTGGGGGCGAGGGGGAGGAGAATATACATTCCAGTGTGTGTGTGTGTGTGTGTGTGTGTGTGCGAGTGCGAGTGCTCATGGAAAACAGCCCAGAGTGGGAACACACCACTCCAGGATCCCATGTTTTGCCTCTTGAGGTAGGTGGGACACCTACAGCAGATGAGACACAGGGGCCAGTTTGGTCGGGGCAAACAAACAGGAAGGTGGGAGATGCCGACAGAGGAAGGGATGGACAGGAAAGGACCCGCTGGAGCGACCAGCAGGGATGGGACACTCTTGGATCACTGATCTGGTGACACATGGAGTGACAGGAGGCGACTGGAGCCATCCCACATTCCCCACCACGACACAACCCTCAAGCCAAGATCAGTGGGACAAAACTAAGACACACAAACATGGACAAGAGAAACGCGACCCCCCCTCCCCATGCTCTGCTGGGGGTTTGGTCCATTTTTGTGTGGCTCTGACGCTGTTCCACCACCCTTTCACTTGTAGGTTTGAGACACACCCTACACTGATCTGTTGTCACCCACTGTCCGTGACAATCACTTGGTTCAGAGAAGAGTATCAGTTCAAAAAGGCATCTCAGAGCAGGGGAAGGGTCCGTGTGTGCCACAGGCTCCACAAAACTCTTGATTTCCATTAGGATCCAAGCAATGGATTCCCACAGGATCACTGCTTATATCAACTCCCATCCACACCCTACAGGCTGATTTTCTGCTCTCTGCAGAAGAGTCCTCGCAGCTTTCCTTGCCAACAGACATTCCCCAGGCTTTCCCACCTCGCATGTTCAGTTGTCAGAGTGAAAACATTTTGTTCCTAATGAAAAATAAAACATCTACATATGGATTGCTTTCATTTGCTGAACCCTTAAGTGGTACTAAAACACCTTCATAGTGTTCTGTTATCTCCTTTCACTCTGGTCAGAAGAAATTCTCCTTTAACATAAATTTTTAAACTACCATTGATATCTTTTTTTTTCTTTAAAACCCACATAAAATTCTCACCTTTACAAAATTATAACCACCTGCCAACAGTCAGGATTATTTTGACAAAATGTTTAGCAGGTGCCACTATGATAAACCTAGAAATAATTCAAAATATAGGAAGAAACTGCCTCTGGGATTCCAGAGAGGTTTTGGCTGCCCCATCCCTGGAAGGGTCCAAGGCCAGGCTGGACAGGGCTTGGAGCAACCTGGGATAGTGGAAGGTGTCCCTGCTCATGGCATGAGGTGGGACTGGATGATCTTTAAGGTCCCTTCCAACCCAAACCATTCCATGATTCCAAAATGAGAGATTAAAAGATGCATTTTAGCTTTTTCCCTCCGGAGTCTGGTTATCCAGAGGTGGATGTTTAACACACAAGGCCCTTTGCATCTGCAATCCAAGAGGCAGTTTCCTACTGAATCCTATCCAGGCTTCCCCCCTCTTTGCCATCCACCCCAAATCAGAGATTGCAAAGGTTGGGCTGAGAAATGAGATCCACTCCCCATCTCCCCACCAGACTGAAAACCAAGAGGAGGAAGGAGCAGAGTTTTTTCCAGCCAGATTCTGCCGGGCTCTGAACTCATGTGGAGGGACGTGTGGAGGGATGCAGGGAGGGCTCTTTTCTTAAGAGGGAAATGAGGTCTAATCCTATTCCTCCAGCTCACTCTGGAGTCCTGTTCCTCACTTAGGCACTTTTAAAATTGACACTAACTAAAAAACCCTAAAATTCAAAAAGTACTGCACATATTTCACACTTCCCGGGCTTTCGGCAGCCTTGGGAAGATCATAAAGACCAAGAGGAAGACAGCCAAGGCAATTTGTCAGGAAAATAGTGCTCCCCATGGCCACAACTGACTTGTACTTGTCACCCTTTGACAGAACTGCTATGGAACTACATGGAGTTTAAACCTGTTATTTCTGGATTATCTTTAAGGTAAGAGCTTTTCCCACGGTGGTTCTGTGGCACGATGGCATCGCTTCATCCTACTGGATCTGACATCTGACTTCCAGAGGGATATGGGGCTTTCCCAGTCTAAACCAGCAGCACTGGTGGGAGAAGTGCTGCCTGGAACCACCCAGGACAACTCTGGCAGCAAAATTAAGGAGGGTCGGCTTTGATGAGACAGTCCCGGAGCCAAAAATCAAGGCAAAAAGGGTTTTTGCTTTTAGGTTTGTATTGCAACGGGTGATGGGATGGAAAATTTGTTCCTCAGGAAAGACCAAACAGGGCTCTGGTCCCACAGCAACTAAAAACCAGTCACCAGCTTCAGTTCAGCACAAGTTTCCCACGATGACACCCAAATTGAGGCAGAAGCCAAAAAAAGAAAGAGAAAATTCAGTGTTATCCACTGAAAGATGGGAAGCTCAAAATTCAAACTCTGCTTTTTCTTATTTTTCATTTAGAAAAGGAACTTCAAGTTTTTTTAATCATCTTCAAATCTAAAATAACTTAATAACAACAACAGTAATAAGCTACTCTGGCTGCAAAAAGTTATCCCAAACCCTGGGTGAACGAAGTGACAAAGGGAACCACCACACTCCTGGGAAAGCTGTGCAAATCCAGGTATCCTGTCCCAAACCCTCCCATTTAAAGCAGGTAACAGCACCTGAACCAGGAAAATCCACTCCAATTTAAAACAGGTTCCAATACTAAGAGCAAGCAAGACAAAATAAAATGGAACAAGAAAGGTTTGGAGCAACCTGGTCTATGGAAGTTGTCCCTGCCTATGGCAGGGGTGGGAACGAGATGAGCTTTAAGGTCCCTTCCAACCCAAACCATTCTGTGATTCCATGAAAAAAAATGCTCCCATCTTGTCCCTCTCCCATGGTCCAACCACCTTATCTCACACAGGAGGCTGCAAGTGAAGAACCTGCTGTAAATTAGCTGAATTTATGAGCTATTTTTTTTTTAAATGGTGAAAGTAGGCAAAACTGGTCATATTTACTCTCTGCTGTGGACAATATAAATTTAGACTTCAATTAAGTAATGGATACAGCACCACCTGAAAGGCCAAAGGAAAGGTGAATGTCTCTAAACTTGGACTGAGGAAGTATTAAAGGAATTCAAAGAGGTTTAAATGGAAATACGCTGTTTGAAGGTAATAAAGTGCCTGTACAGGGAAAACAGAAGGAGAAGACCAGGTTGGATGGGGCTTGGAGCAAGCTGGGATAGTGGAAGGTATCTCTGCCCATGGTAGGGGGTAGAATAAGATGGTTTTTAAGGTCCCTTCCAACCCAAACCATTCTGGGATTCTGTGAGAAAGAAGATGGCACAAGTCACCAAGACAGTGAAAGGGGAGAGAGGGCATGGAAGTCCAAGAAATAATTTAAATTATTATACTTAGAAGTCACTATTTCCCTGATTTTCTAATCTAGGCATCCAAACTGCAGTGAGGGAAGGGAGGAGAGCTGCTGGGAAAACTCTGGAGCAGAAAGTCGGGAAGATTTCATAAGGCTGGATCAAATCTAAGCTTCAGCCCTACACTGGACTGCTTTTTATTAGGGTGGAAACAGTATATATATCCTGTATTTGGGGACTGTAAAAACAACAGGTTCAGGTCAGACCACTTCAGTATGGAAAAACCACTGGTAAACCAGGAAAAAATAGGATGATCAGGATGTGAAGGAGCTTGGATGGAAGATAAAAAGAAACTACATATGGAAGAAGCATTGAAGTCTAGGCAAATAACATGTGACAGATTCAGGACCAAGAATCAACTTGAAAGTGAATGATCAGAGCTGCTGGAGGAGGGACAGCTCAGAACACTCCACTGGAATTCCTTCAAGGAAATACAGGCCCCACGAAGGAAAGAAAGGAGACACCAGTTTAGCAAGAGGACTTGTGAGATATTTCTGAAGCACTCTGGCAATTGATGAAAGGATTTGTGGAAACCAGTTGCTTGAGGCACTGCAGCTGGAAAGAAACGGCGGTGACTGATCAAACTTGGTTCATGTTGAATGGTTTTGGGTAAAAGAGATTTATCAACAGAACTGGAACTTGGGTTACAGACATAAGGCACAACATGTTCTCTGATGGAAAGTTCTTGCTGCACAGAACCCCTGTAGAACTCGAATCTCTACTAATTACTCAATGTAACGAACCAGTTATAAAGGTAAAAGACAGATCCACCTCTTTGGAGTCACAGATTTATACAATTAAGGCCAGAAGGGACCAGTCTGTCACCTACAAGGAGACCCCGAATGTCAGGTGGCCTCCCACAATCCTCATGCAAATTCCCTGTTCCATACACTTCATCCAAGGGGATGAATAAACCATCCTGCCCTTCCAAATACAACAACAAAGAAGAAATAAAAATCCCCCAATTGAAGTTTTTGCCTTTTTCACATCATTCCTTAAAACTTGGCCATATATATCCAATGGATTTATAAACATTCCCTCATCTCAAGAGCATTTATCTTCTCCAAGCACCTGGAGAAAGACTTAAAAATCTCTAAAGGAAGGAAGTGGTGTAGAATTAACCACTTCCTGCCCAATGAGCAGCTGTGCCAAGATAGAAATGTTTAATTAAACTGAAAGGCAACTCTCTCTCTGGGAGACCACCTAGCACCTTCCAGTGCCTAAAGGGGCTCCAGGAGAGCTGGAGAAGGACCTGGGAGGGACAGGACACAGGGAATGGTTTCCCACTGCCAGAGGGCAGAGAGATGGGATATGGGGAAGGAATTCTTGGCTGTGAGGGTGGGGAGGCCCTGGCACAGGTTGCCCAGAGAAACTGTGGCTGCCCCTGGATCCCTGGAAGTGTCCAAGGTCTGGTTGGACGGGGCTTGGAGTAACCTGGGCTAGTGGAAAGTGTTCCTGCCCATGGCAGGGGGTGGGATGAGCTGATCTTTAAGGTCCTTTCCAACCCAAACCATTCTGGGATTCTGGGAACTAGCCCTGCAGCAAACTGAACAAGAGCATGGCTCAAATTCCCATGGCAACTCCTCAACTGATGGGATTATTAATATAATAACCTACACTCAACTGCTTCAATTACCACATCAATAAAGATTCTGGGATGTTTCCTCTTCTCAAGGAGCAGTTACAGATCTTGTGCTGGGTCTTTCCCAACAATATGTGGAATTTCCTCTTCACCACTCTGACCCTAATGTACCTCCACCTAAACTCAGCCCCCTCCATCCAACACACTGAAAGGTGAGATGCTCCTGCTGCTGGTTTCCACTCCAAAATTCCATCAAACCTTTTAAAGAGCTTGAATGTGTCAGGCAGAGTCCATGTCACTCTGGGCTTGAAAAGATCTGCTCACTTGCCAGAATGCAGAAATGAAATGGAAAACCTGGTCAGTGAGTTGATACTCAGAATTCCTGGCTCTGGTTTGCTCCTGAAGGATGTTTTCAGCCCTGTCACTACAGCCCTGTCAAAGAGAGAGGCAGCAGAAACTTCACCAGCAGACTTAAAAAAAAAATATATCCAAAGTCAAATGTGCTTTGAGGAATGGAATATATGCTTAATAATCTTAATGGAATACACTGGGTGAGAGATATTAATTAATAATTTACTTTCATTATCTCTTTGCCCTCCTCGAGCGATCTGATGGATAAACTGTGTAAGTAAAATGTATTTTTAAATCTCAAATGATGTCAAATATATCTCAGAAGGCTGGATTCAACCTCTTAATTAAAGAGGTGGGTTATTTAAGCTCCATGTGCCATCTCAGTGTTACATGGAAGACTTTAATTAGTCGAGGAGAGGGGAGAGGAGGGAAGGAAGTTGAATTGAGGCCAGTGACAGCAGCAAGTGAACACCTAAAAATGTGTATTCTTGAAAAGAAGTTGTTCCCATTGGTACTGTGAGTGTAATGCTGGAAGAACTGAAGTACCCACAGCTCTGCTCTGAACCACAGTGACACTGGGTGAGAGTCACACCAGGATTTCAGTGCAAAGAAGCTGAGAAGTAACTGGAAGATTCAAATAAGAGCTTGAGGAAGTTCCTAAATTCTTTTTTGATGGTGCTCATTTTAGTAAATTTGACTAAGAATCTCTTCACACACCAAAAAACCCCGGAAACCTGTCTGATAAGTGACTGCAGTGGGAGAACAGCACTATGGAAAAATCTGGTCAACTTGAGGGCAAAAATGGAGCTCAGGCTCTGCAGTGCTCAAGGGCCAACAAATATTCACAGAAACAGAATTAAAAGGCACAGAAAACCCTCTGGCAGATGTTTTTTGAGAATCTAGCAACTTGTCAGGGAAAAATGATGGTGTTATTTTGGGTCACCACCACACACTGCTGGTGAATGGCAGGGATGGTGTCCGGCCAAACCTGCAGGTGCAGGATATTCTGAGGTTTTTTAAGGAAAAGAGGAGCTTGGTCCTGTCCCTACAGCATTTTAATTGGGACAGCAGAGAGCTCAAGGACACCGTGGCAACAAGTGCTGGTGAGGCTTCCAAAGAGCCACCAGGAAGGGGAATTTGGAGGAGGACACAAGAGCCAGTTCCATTCCCTGCTCCAAGGGACCGGAGACCAAACGGTGCAGAGGTGACAACATGAGATGAGTTCAGTGGACTTCATGGCTCACCTTCCTCAACTCTACAACCCCAAAACAACAAGGGGAGCTAAACCAGCCCCTGGGCAATCTGTCACATAACTAAACATCCTTTTTGTCTCCAAAACTCACTGAGAAGCGACACGTACATGGAGTGGGGAAGGGAAAACCAGAAGCAGCTTTGCATAGAAAACTGGCCTCAGCTCAGCCCCTGCTGTTGTAAGTCACCATTCATTTAGGTCATTATTTAAGTTTACAGAGGGTCTGTGTTCCAAGTGTCACTAATAACAGTGGTATTAAAGAGAATTAGGGGGCGGAGGATCTCCTGTTTTCAGTCACAGAAAAGACAGAAATCCTTCTAATCGCGACCATGCCAATCCCCAGCGTTCTAAAGCAGCTAATTACACGTCAGGGACACCCAGTCATTCAAAGGAGCTGCCATCACTTCTCCTGCCATACTCCCATGCATTTATTCTGCCCATCCCAATTACCCTGGCTGCAGTTTGAAAGGATTTAGCACAAGTGTGCTGGGTGTTTTGATCAGCAGGATACACCCGCTGCCACGGAACTGAGAGGGAATAAATGGCAGGGAGAGGCTCCTGCCAAGCCATCTGAGGAGGAGATGCACTGTACATACAGAAACATCAAAGGCCCATCACCAGCTCACTCCAGTTCAATGCTGTTGGGGTTCGTTCCTGCTTAAGCTGTTGGCTGGAGCACTCCAGACCTTCCTGAAAGAATGGGATAGAGCCCAACACTGCAGCCATCCAACCCATTAGTTCATTTTCTGGATCAGCCTCATTAAAAGGGGCGTTTAAAGTGTTTTGTGAATTTTCCCCCTGCACTCCAAATGGCAAATCCTTTTCTATCTCCATGACAGTTGTGGCTGACCCATCCCTGGAAGTGTCCAAGACCATGCTGGACGGCACTTGGAACAATCTGGGATAGTGGAAGGTGTCCCTGCCCATGGCAGGGCAGTGGAATGAGATGGTCTTTAAGGTCTCTTTGCACGCAAACTACAATTCTTGGATGAAAGCCACATGAAAACAGGCAGGAACAAACAAATCCAGGCTATTTTTAAGTGACAAGGCCTCTGTCTCACTGGTGCCACTGACATAACTTCCATTGGTTTGATTTGATTTATATTTGTTGGACAAAAACCAACATCAAATCACTGTCATGTTATTGACAGTCCTCAAAACACCCAACCCAGCTCTTCTAGTTATAACATATTTCTCACAAAGAAGATAATTTCTGTGTATTTCAAATTTGGATTTGTAGCTGCCATCTCCAGAAAGCCTCTGGTTTTCATCAATGTGCAACATCTTTAGTCAGACAGTTTAAACCCCATAAATTTGACAACAGTAGGAGAGGCTAAAAAGAAGGTATTAGGGCTGTGCCAAATGCCTGTTGGCCAAGAACTGCTCCAATATCTTGAGTAAACATCCCAGCTGCTAAAAAGCCCAACAGGGAATGCTCTAGTTTGAAATGTTTCTGTAACTCTTCTTGAGAACTGTGAGGTACTTTCTGGTCAGGCCATCAACATTCTCTTCCAAGGGATCACAGTGAAAACTCCCAACTCCACAAAACTCCTTTAAATTGGCTGGGATCAGGATACAGCCCTGACTGCTGCCACAAACACACACAGAATCTGGGCCATCAACACATATTAAGGTCACTGACACAGAACACAGTTTTAAGACCAATCCTGCCACCAAAGATTCCTGCCAAAAGCTACCCCAAACCAAAGATTATTGCCTATGAGCTTAAGACTTTGACCAAAATAACATTATCAAGTTAAATAACTTCAGAGTGCAAGGCTTGAAATAAGAGCAAAGTTTATTTTAACAAAAACTCCTAAAATCTGCTGGTTAATTATTCAGTGAGTTTGAAAGAAGCTGATGAGCACTGGGAGGTGAGGGCTGCACCATGATGGAGCTGGGCTGGGAGGAGGAACATAAACCTTCTGCTAAGAAAATTATTAATTAAAACAAGCTCAATTCCAGGGATAAAAAGGGGGGGGAGTGTGATCTTTTCCAACTGAACATCCACAGCTCAGGATTATGGGTAAAAATCCACACTGAATCTTAGTAATTTGCAGGGAAAAGTGTGACTCCAGTTTTGGACTGAAGTTCACACCCAGGGAACCACAATCCTGCATTAAGGCAGCAATTAATTTTGAGTTTTGGAAATTCTTACACCGATTTTAGTGGTTTTATCCATAGGAAAAATCAAACCTTTTTCTTTATGAAACCCTGTTACAAGTACCATGGGTTTCTTTTTTCTAGCATTGGCCAACAGTAAACACTTAAGGAAAGAGGATCCAAGTAATTATAATGTGGTTTTTTCCCTGTCAAATCCTTTCAGCTTCTGATAATTGTTAATTTGTGATTTACTGACCCAGAATTTGTAGCTTATCACAGTAGTAACCAGTGGGCTTAAATGAACCACGATTTCTCCTCCAATACGTTCAGCTATGTGGAATTTTTCAGCAGCAAGACAAGGATGAACCCTCACAAATGAAGGTAAAAACTGATCTACAAATCACAAATGTTACAAAAACATGAAAAACTTACCAGTCTTATGTGAGGCAATGAAACAAACAGAGTTAAGTCAAATATCCCTGAAGAACTGTGTAAACAGAGCAAATAATTAATGAAAGTTCTAACTTATGGCTTGACTGGAGCCTGGAGCCAGACCCTGCAAATAAAGCTCCTCTCTATTAGTAAACTAGAAAAGTTAACTTTTATGAACAGCAAAACAGAAAAAAAAACCCCAACAAATTAAGAGGATTTCTTTTAACAAGTCAACATGTATAAATCAGAACTAGGGAACAGCCCAACCTGAGCAGCTCTGTACAGAATCATAGAATAATTATGGTCAGAAGAGACCTCTGGAGGTCTCTAATCCAACCCTGTCCAGTTGAGTTTTGAATATCCCCAAGGATGGGAATTCTACTGCCTTTTCGGGTTGTTGTTCTGCCCCTCTGAGTAGGAAAATATTTCTCTTTATATTCATCTGAGATTTTCTTTGATGCAACTTTAGCCCTCTGCCCCTCACGTCTTCACCGTGCCCTTCTAAGAGCCTGGCTCTGCCTCCCCTGGAATGACAGAGTATCCTGAGTTGGAAGGGACCCATGAGGATCACTGAAATCCAACTCCTGACCCTGCACAGGCCCCCCCAGTTAAAACTAACCTATTAAGACAGTCAAAAACCAAAATACGGGACGTCCCCAGAGCCATCTGGACAAACCCAGCTCTTACGATCTCCCTCCACGTAATTTGTGCTCCAATCCTTACACCTTCTGCCCACACAAGGGTCCCACAAATGCTGGACAGAAGGGTCTAATCCCTTTCCACAACCTACTGAAGACTCTTAATGAGGTCCCTTAATTGCTACAAGGGTGCACTGCTGACTCATAGCCAACACATGAGTAATGGGATTTCATTATAGTCACACATATGTTTACAGAGTATTCAGAAGATCAACAGAAACAAGTCTGCTGATTTTTATCAATTCATAATGCTTTTGCAAACGTTTGGGATCTCATACTTCAGGAGAAAAAGGGAATTAAAAAAACAATCCATAAAAAAAGTGGAGGTAGAAATTGTTGTTTTAAGAAGACGGTAAGAGACAACAACTCAAGTATAAGGACTTTATGAGGGAAAAAGTAACAGCCAGAACTTACCCTATGAAGTTAAAAGCAACCTGTGCTCACCATAGTGGAGGAGCATCTTAAATAATTTCTTCTCTATTCACAGAACAGAAAGGTAGATCTGGTCTGCCACCAGACCCACTTCAAGAGAACCCACACAAGAACAAACTGCAGTAACTCCAGATTGGCTACAACAAACCACAACTGAATTGCAATGCTATAAAAACGAGGCTTAATTTCCAAGAAAGTCCAGAGACAGAAAGACAAAGAAGAATCCTATAACATGGAAAAAAACCAGAAGAAAGGCTAAATTCCAGGAGACACTCTCCACCAATTCTTTCACTTACTCCAGATCACATTCACTTCTCCTGGTACCATCACACCAGCATCTGTTCCATCATGGCTAATTAATGTCAAACCAAAAGGTAATTCACCAACTGCAAATTGCTCACAGCGATCTTCCAAAATCAAGAAAACAGCCTTCCACAAAGACCCCGGGAACAGCCGAGCTCTCACTCCTGCCTCGTACCTCTTGACGCATAAAGAAAAGCCAAAGCAGACAGAAACACCCAAACACTGACACCACAGAACCAAGTGTCTGATCCCCCAGTTATCTGCTGTTTCCTCTGGTAAGATGATGATGTGGGAAAGCAGAAAACTAGGATTTACCAGGAACCTGCAGCCAAGGAGGATCTGCCCCTCTGTAGTCGCTCACCAGGGGTTTGTTTACCTGTTTAACCTTCAGAGAGGATACTCGTGCATCATGTCAGCGGATTCCTGACAGTGACAAACAGAATTAAGACCAGATAATTCTACATTTGATGGTACAGACATACAGTTCCAGCGGTGTTACTCTGATCCCGCATCACATGAACCTATAATCAGGATACACAAGTCCTAATACTATTTTCATTCTCCCCTATTGCTTTAAAAAGGCAACGCCTCAAACAATGACTTTTTTTTTTTCTTTTACAGATACTATAGTAAGCAATATTTCTTTCAAAATTGCAGCTGTCCAACACTTTGAGTCTGTTCTTTTTAAAATGAAACAGCCAGAACAAATGGTGGTGGCAAGACCAACGTAAAGAGGTCATCGATTATTAAAATCTCCTTACTATAAATCGTGGATGCTGCTTGTCAGCTCGGTGCGTGACTGTGGAATGAATAAGTAGGTAAAATTCCACTAAGGCTCGAGTTTGCTCGATCATTCTGCTGTGCAAAAATAGAAATAAAAGCTCTCCCCGTCCTTTCACTCCTTAGTACCAAAACATTCATACAAGGCAGTGAGAAAAGAACTGCAGTGGTGCAACGCTGCTGATCCCAGTCCTGCCTTTCCTGAGTCCGCCCCGGTGCTACTTATGAATTTGCCTACTCGAGAAATGCAATAAAACAGAAAAAAAAAAAGACAGCTTCATTCTGCTTCAGTGATCTATATCCAAGGAAAGCACATAAATATTCCAATGAAATCCATAAGTGAGAGTCGAGGCCAAGCTCTACCTATATATCTTCAAAGGTACAGAGACAAAGAGGTGCCAACCCGGTGCCCTCTGAAAGCACAAAATCTCCTCCACACTCGGGTCAGCAGTTTTCCCCAGATTAACAGATGTAAAGCTGATCTCGTCAGCCTGTGCCTGGAGGGGTTTGGGCTGGCCAAAAACCTGCTGAGCAGCCACATTTTAGGGGTTCACGATGCTCTCTGAGAGTTCAGAGTGAGGAAGGGATGAGAACAAGGTGAGTAGCCGCAACTTCCCTTCGTTCCCTCTGCCTCCAAAGTGGGAGAGAAAAGGGAAGCCCATCCCTCAGACTGAGCTGTTTTCCTCTTTTTTTTTTTTAAGCTATTCCCACATAAACTGGGAAGGTAAAATGGAATGTCGAGGAAACGCTGTGGAGATTTTTATACATCTCTCGTACAAAAATTTCCACGGGTTTTTAATTTTTTTTTTCCTTGTTAACGTTTTTCTTGCCCGTCTCTAACACTTCCCGTGCTGTTTCCATCAAAATGTTTCCTCTTACCGGCAGCAACATATCATTTTATCAGGATGCCAGGAGATCATTTCCACACAATGCTAGCAGATGTAATTTTCTTAGATGCACACACAGTTCATCATTTAGATACTAAGATGACAAGGTGATCGCAGGGTGACTCTGCAATGCAAGTTTGCTGTTTGGTATTTGGAATTCTCAAATGATAAAAAAAAGACTTATCAAATATAAATATCTTTAAGAAAAAAGTAACAAAAGTGCTACATATGATCAAGGAAAACAATTCCATTAGTTCCTGCTACTTAAAGTAGGTTTGCTTTACAAATATTACCACATCCATTATCAGTATGGCTTCCAATTATTAATTAAATTGCTCGTAGCAGTATAGCTTTCTCACACCTTAACAAAGACAGAGTAAAGAGAACACAAAACATTCACACCCCATTTCTCAGGTAAGAGATCCTCCTGCCTTTAAACAAACAAAAAAAGTTCATATTTAGGAGAATATTTATGCTCTGAGGGTTTCTCTAGCAAAGGTCAGGTGTCAAAGTTCTCCAATAACCTTTCAGGCTACTCAGGACGTAGGCATCGGTTACACAGACGTGTAAAAATCCACTCACCCATTTTATGACCTTAACAACCTTCCTGGAAAACATTGCTTTCAAAAGTGGCAAAGTGGAGAGGGGAGGAGGGTGGGGACAGAGAAGGCAAGAGGAGGAATAAAAGGTGAAATAGTTAATGACAGATCAATAAGAGTCTAGACCTCTTCTGAGCAGGCACTGCCAGCCATGCCAAAAAGGAATAGTGGTTCTGAGAAGTGGACTGTTGTCCATTAGACATTCAGCTCATTTGTCATTTGATCCCAGGCTGGGCTTCAACCCATGGTCCCAGAGGCAGAAGGCAGCACTTCTCCACTAAGCCACGCAGCTTGTGAGAGCAGAGGATGTCTGTGTTGAATATGTGAACGTCAACGGAAAATATGGGAATGTGTTTCCAATGGACATTCTCAGCACAGCACCCAAAAGTAGATCAAGTCACTGTATGACCAGTGAGGCACGGCTTATTGCAGCTGGAAATCATTTATTCCCAGGCTGAAGTGGGGGTTCTAAGTGTTCTTTTTACTCTCTGTTGATGCTCCCAGTGTGGTGTCCATCGACCCTGTGCCACTACCTCAGCTTGCATCCTTTCAGTCTCAGGGAAGGGAAAGCGTACGGACTATTGTTTCAACACGACCTCTAAGGTTATCCAAGGTTTTTAAGTGTAGCCTAAGACTTGGAATCGAGGGCTGTCTAAAATACCTGGAAGCACTTTGAATGCTAAGACAGAGCAGCAAGATTTTTTTTTTTTGATTTTTTTTTTGTTTTTTTTTTTTTTTCTAGCCACTTGGGGCCGGGAGAGGGGAGGTTGGTTGGTTGATTGATTATTTATTGGGAATTAATACTGAGAGAGTATATGCAAAGGCTGAGGGCACCATGCCATCTTCACAGAACAAGACCCTAACAGCTAAACTGACGTACAAGAAACTGCAAAGTTATACTGTAAGAACACATATTAAGGACCGAGGAAAGTCTGCTAAGGTGCTACGTCTAAAACTAAGTTACTTCTTGCTTTGACCCTCCCCTCTCTTTGTATCAGTCGTCGTCGAGAGCCTCTGTCTTGATCTCGTTGGCTCCTTGCCGGGCCAGTGCCAGGATGGTGTGGTTGACTGCTGCCATCTCCACGGCTAAGGAAATGGGGTCTTGGTGGTCACTATGGCTAGTGCTGTCATCCTGGGAATGTGGGAAGGAGGAGAGAGAAGCAGGGTTATTCCACAGGTAGGAAATCGGTGGGTAAAACGAGTGCGTCCAGTAATGAGCTACGGGGCAGGGGACTGTCGGTTATGGGGGCAGAAAGTGAATTTACAAAGTGGGTTTAGGATTGATTTCCCTCACTGTGCAGACAAAGGAGTGGGGGACCCACCTTTCAAAGAAAATATTAGATGATAAAGATAGAAGTGATACACGAAGTCAGTCGGGAAACCAAATTAAGACAGGAATCGTTAGGCACTGCACAAATTCATGGTGGTATTTGGAACAGACAGTTCTGGGCATCCCCACCCGTGGCAGGGGCTGGAACAAGAGGAGTTTTAAGGTTCCTTCCAACCCAAACCATTCTGGGAATCTCGGATTCTATTTAGAGGACACAACAGAACCAGAAAGGCAGAGAGAAGAACATCCCAGGGAAGAGGCAGGAGGTGGCTTCTTCACCAGGAGAGGCTGAATAGACTCAGGTCCTCCAGTTTGGGAAAGAAATGGCTGATGGTTGATATGGTAAATGTTTATTACAAATAACTAGGAAACAGAGAACAATTGTTCTTGGTTTCTTTATGATTTCATAAGCAAAGGCACCCGCTGGAATGTGTTTCAAAGCACTGTTTCACTTAGTTCAGTTTGGGATTCATTCACTTTTAGGTCAGACACAAATAAAACTGGCTTTAAAAGGCAGGGGTTAAAAAAGATCCAGGGAAAATTAGTCTACTAAATAAAGTAGGAAAAATGAAAGTGGATGCATGGCTTGGCTCAGGAAGCCTCTCAAAAGTACTGACTTCCCCAAGCTCGAAGCTACTATAACAAAATAATTCTATATGTACTTTAAAAGTACTTTTTCTTTAACTATTACTATTGACCTTGCTCAGAGCCAGGATACAAACCCAGCCTAACCCAGTATCCTGTGAAGACACTGAATTCTCACAGGTATAAGAAAAAGATGCTGAAAAACTCCTGGGCTGCCAAGAAAACAAAGGGAATGACTGTGGGGGACTGGAACCACCATAATTCAAATATGGCACTTGGGGCAAAATCATGTTTTCCCCTTTTTAAAACAGGATACTAATAGTTATCACACAGTTTTAAAATTATTAATTACGGAAAGGAAATGAGAAATGTTTCTCAGTCTCCCAACAGCCTTTAAGTGGTGAACTTGTGAGATTTAAAATAAAATGAAGATGACAAATGGCAAATGTTGAGGAGGACAAAAAACCCCAGGATTTGGTAAAATCCTGATGTTATTTAAAAGAATGCATTAATTTACAACAAGTGTCTGGTAAACACTGTGATGTGCACACACCCTAAGGGCCTCTCAGTAATCTGCAGAAATACAGAGCCCTTAATTCTGGAGTTTAAGGCACTTTGTTAGGATTTGAATGAACTTTGTGTTTTAAATTTTATTAGAGTTTCAGTGTTGTTGTGGAAAACAGAATTTCTGGTTTTAACAGCTCGGGGATGTTAAATGGTCATCGGGAGAACTTCCATTTAATCCTCTTTGCTGCTAATGCCCAATTACAGCTCACAGAGGAGCCCAGCCAGATTACTGAGAAATGTCATTTTTAAGGCCTCTAAACAAAGATCTTTAAATTTTAATAACCAATTTATCACTCTTTTCAAAGTATTTTGGTTAATGCACAGAAGAAAAACACAGCTGGGGAGTTTACACCATGTTTCACCTCAGCATTCCAGTCCTGTTTCTGACTGACAGGGAATTATCTGTGCTCAGAGCACTTTCTAAATATTTCATGACAGTCACAGAGCAGCTTCTCCTCATCCAGAGCCAGAAAAGTTGGTTCCACCAAATCTGCTGGTGATGACCTATAAAAAGGGCTTTAATACCCATCAGCAGCAGAGCAGCTGGGGATGCCTGTGCCAGATATTCCTTGTACTGGGCCACAGCCAAGTGTGTGAGGGACTCATTCCAGGACACTCAGCAGCAATTACACTCCAGCAGCAGCTTTTGGAGAGGGAGAGCTACTTAATTCTCCCCAAAAGAGTCAATGGGAAGTGATGTGCCCACCCCAGATGTTGTAGCAGCACATAATCATTTCATTTCAAAACTAAGAGAAAACTGGTGGAATCCACTGGTGCCAAACACACACACAGCCCTAGGGGGGTTTGGCCAACACTGGAGGAAAATTGGGAAGGGGGTGCAATACCTGTCAGGAAGGTGTGTGAAGGAAGGGTCACCAACTTTAGGGTAGGTGAGGGCTCAGAGTGCGGGAAGGGGTATTCTTTTGCTAGAGAATTTAAAAAAGAAGTTGCTGTCAAGGGTTAAAAATAACCAAGAAAAGAGAGAATAGGCAAGAATTAAAATGCAAAAACGAACAAAAAAAAAGAAGACAGGTAATATGTAAACAATCCAAATAGTGGCACATTGCTGCAGAACAATAGGGAATAGGCCAAATAAAGGTCAAACTTAATCAAATCCTTTCCCCCCACCCTTCACCCTTTGTCTGTCAGTGTCTTAGGGATGGATCCTGAGATGCTCCTGAAAGGTTCCCCCACAAAACAAGCAGAGGGAGCTCAGGACCTTCCAGGAGGGTGCTCAGTGCTCATTTTCTTGCTGGGGAAGGCACACACAGGGAATGTAAAGTGTCCTGGGCAGTGACTGGGGTCAGATCAGCTGCTCACAGCAGCTGTAGCCCAGGTCAGAACAGGGCAGTTCTTGCAGAAATAAAGAATAGGTGCAAGAGATCCCCAGTTTTCAGGGAAACTTGTTGGTGCCTGATCTACAGGAGCAACTGTTTAAAGACCTCTAACACCCTCTCCTGAGGGAGGGTAACTACAACAGAGCCAAGGAGGGCACAAGGTGTGGTGGGCACTGGGTGAGCTGACACTCTCCCCACGTGTATCATACACTGCCTGTGGTGTGAGGGGTGTAACTTGCTTGTTTGGAGCAGATCCTCCTGTCTTCTTCTACCTTCTCTGCTTCTCTGCCTCCCTCTGAACATCTTCCCTCCTCCTCCCCGTTGCGTACTTGCCAAGCGTCCTGCGGGGAGGCAACAAATCCACGGGAGTGAATGCTGAACGCTCACCCTCTCCCCATTAAAATGACATAAAACTAAATTAAAAACAAGAGATTATTTTCAAGAGGTCAAGGGCCTCTTGAGGTGTGAGTGAATCTCCCTCTTTGGGCCCCGTGGCTCAGCCCTGGTTCTCACCTGCTCTGAGTAGTCATTGCCATCCACGTCGTCGCTGTTGGAATGACCTCCCGGACTCTGTACATCTATTCCATGGCTCTCCAGGATTGCTGCTTCTTCGAAAAAAGCAAATGGATCCCTAATTTATCTGATGCATTGGGGTAATTTAAAGTAACTAGGTGGGTTGTTTTTTTTTCAAGGAGTTGGAATAACTGGAGGAACTGAGTTAGTTCTCAGCCTCTTCCTCTTCACTCTCCAGTATTTGGGAGCACGTGTACAAACACTGGTTAGCCTGAAATCCTTCCCTGCCAATTAACAGATCTGTTTGAGAGTGAGAATCTTTGTTTTCCAGCCAGTCCTACTAGAAATTAGCTTGATTTCTAATGTACTGGAGTGGCAAAAGAATTCCCTGTAGCTCTTCCCACATACTTTGGACTGGCAGGACTTGAGGGGGGCAGGGAGTGTCTGCAAATAGATGGAAAAATTTTTGAAGGCACTTAAGGGATTTAAAAACAAACATATCCATCTTCTAGTAGGATCCATGCATCTAAAGCTTCCTCTGGTTCTTTTCAATCTCTTTCCAGTCCTTCTGCCCAAACAGCACAGATACAACTCCCACTCCACCCACCTTGGACTAAGTTTGTTTTGTTCCCCCCCAGTCTCTTCTAGCAGCAATTTCTCATTTAAAAAAATAAATTCAGGTTAAATTTCAGTAATGCGTTAAATCATGTAAAAAGAATTTTTTCTTACTCAGAAAAAAAAGCAAAAATACAGAGCATTTGAAAGAAATAAAAATCCTGGTAATAGGCAGGTATGGATCTCTTCATCCATGTGCTGCAAAAGTAACTCTGCATAAAGTAAGGGCATAAAATCTGGCATAAATGCCAGGAGTTTGTTGAATCCTGGCCACTGAGGTGAGTTTATTCTCCTTGGAATGTCTTTACCACATTAGAAGGTATCCTTCTTACAAGTTCAGAGTCACTTCCAATTTCCTTACAATCAACTCCTCACACTAAAAACCTGCAGGGTTCACTCTGAAGTGACTTTTGTTTTATCCTGATCATCAAGAAAAAAAAATTACTTTGTTCCAGCCACTTGTCACTGTGGAAAACCTTGGAAAGCTGGAGGGAGCAGAGGTATAACCAGAATAAACAGGATGGCAAGGCTGTGAACCCACCAACGTTTCAATCTCCCTTATTTACAATTTTGAGGTTTTATTTTAGATTTTCTGGATACCCAAAGGAGCCTGAGCATAGGGAAACACAACTCCAACAACAAACTTCTCACTTTGCTTTTTAAAGTTGATCTTCCAGTAAAACTTTGTAACAGCACCACTTTTCCTGCACTGATGACGGGCTTCCACAAACTAAACTCCTGCACGCATTCCACAAAAAATCTGGAACAGCAAGGGGCTGATTTTCATAATTCCTCCACACTTCTACAGAGACTGTCAGAACCTCCAGTGTTCCCACTAATATATTCTGATGTAATTGCCACCTCTCCTGAGCAAGTGCAGCCCCTGCAAAGAGGCTCTGTGATACATTACCGATATTGGCTCTTCTCTTGATCTCCTTCCTCCTGTTGGCAAACCAATTGTACACTTTGAGGGAGGTGACTCGCTCCAAATCCGACAACTTTTTTCCTAGGAAAGGAACAGAGATAAAAATAAAGACCCTCAGACATTTGCCCCCCATCCCTGGAAGTGCCCAAGGCCAGGTTGGAGGGGACCTGGAGCAACCTGGGAGAGTGGAAGGTGTCCCTGCCCATGGCAGGGCGTTGGAATGAGATGGGCTTTAATGTCCCTTCCAACTCAAACCATTCTGTGATTCCAAGAGATAAACCCCTGAAACACAGACAGCACTGAAAAGTTATTGTAACTGAGAATAAAGTGAATTTTATGTGAATCAAAGTCCTGTGTGGCCAGGTGTTACGGCACTAAATGCCAAATATCTCCCTAAAAACAAAAGAGCCTTTCTTTTTTTTCTTTTTAAAATCTGAAATACAGGAATTTCTTTGAAGCTTCAACCAAGTCCAGTGGTGTGGGAGAAGGGAGGGCTGCTTTTCTAGTTTGAGCACGAAACTGGGATTCCAAAACTCAAATTCAATTCACAGCCCTGCCACAAACCCCCTTCCCTTGGGCTCCTTCTCTTACTTCTTGCCACAAGGATACAAGTTCAATGACATGTTTTCTTCAGCAGAAAAATGAATGAAGAGATTTTTTTTTTGTCATCCCCCTGTAATCTGCTTTCCTTTCTCTCAACCCCCAGCACTCATCACACCCTCCCAGATGTGCCAGGACACTCGTGATCTTTTGGGAGAATGGGGGGTGGATGTTGGAAACCAGATCACTGGATTTTTAAACTTAAACCAGCAAAAAAATTCCTGACAACCCCAAGGTACCTATGGAAAACTATTCCTTTTTCTGGTCATCAGTATAAAAGAGGGGAGACTGGAGGAGTTCAGCATCACATCACAAAAACCTCTTCAGTTGGCCTTGTCCCTGTATAAAATACTCTATGTAGCTGCATCAGTGCTCTGCAGGCTCCTTAGGGATGAGACTCCCCTGCTCCTGAGTCTTTCTCAAAGTTTATTTATTCAGCATACAAAGCACCTGCGTAACTGCAGCAATCTGCACACTTAAGTAAGTCAGGAGAGATGAGACAACTGAAAGAAAGAAAAATCTGGAAACTGATAGCTGTGCTGGTGCCTAATTCTCTGCATCAGCACCACTGACAGTATTTCACTGCTCCTGAGACAGGAGTGTGTTTCAGCAGCTTGTTCCAAGCTGCTCCACAAACCAAATCCTAACCTCTTTGGTGCTCTACCCAATAGATCTTTCTGCTCCCACAGCCAAAAGACATAAAAGCTGCAAGAAGGGAATTTTTCAATAGGTATCAGGAAAAAGTACTTTGCCATGAGTGCTCAACCTTGTGGAATAAGGGCTAGAGTCAGGAAAACCTCCAGTTTTGGAGATACTGAACTAGGTAAAGCCCTGAACAACCTTATAAGCTGGTCCTGCCTGACCAGATGACCTCCAGAGGTCACTTCCAGCCTAAACTGGTCTGATTCTGTGCTATCCTGGGACTGTCCCATCTCTCTACAACGACCTGAAAGGATAACGAGGTGGGGATCACTCTCTTCTCCCAGGTAACACGTGATGGGATGGGAGGAAACATCCTCAAGTTCCACCATGAGAGGTTTAGGTTGGATATTGGGAACTATTTCTTCATCAAAAGGGTTGTCCAGCCCTGGCACAGCTGCCCAGGGCAGGGGTGGAGTTCCCATCCCTGGAGGGGTTTCAAAGCCGTGTGGATGTGGCACATGGGGACATGGGGCAGGGGTGGCCTTGGCAGTGCTGGGGGATGGTTGGACTGGATGATCTCAGAGAGCTTTTCCATCCTAAATATTTCTGTGGGTTTATGTTCATGACTCAAGCTTTAGCTTTCCGTTCATTAATTTTTATTCTGGTTATATAAAATCTAAATATATCCAAAACACAAGGTCTGACATCTATGTAAATGTTTGGTTAGCAAACCTAAGCAAAGGCAGGTGCATCCACTAACACCACACTGAATATTCATGCTCCTCTCCCAGTCTGACTTCTCCAGGAACAGGGAAAATGCAGTTTGTTGACACAAATACAACGTCCTCAATTAATATCCACGTTCTAATCCGAGATCCCTGTCTGGAAGCTGTGAAGAAAACTGAAATCCAGGAAAGATGAGCTCCTTTCAAGGACCTGCTCTATCAGGTTGGGCTCGATGATCTTGGGAGGTCTTTTCCAACTCAATAATTCTATGATTTTATGTATGATCTCCTGCAAACATCAGTCTGAACCCAAGGTGTTGAAATCAAATTGCTTTTTGGGAAGGACACCAGGAGCAGCTCCTCACCTGGTTTCTGGATAACTGCATTACAGGCATTGGCAATTTCTTCTCTCTTTGCCTCGTCTGGATATTGATTCTCATTGAAGTAACTGCAAGGAGGGGAAAAAAACCAAGTTTTTTTCAGAAATCAGAGCGTGAAGGTTCCAAAGCAGCTCCACTAAAAGGTGTCAACTGCTAATTTGTACAACAGTCTTAGAGAGGTATCACAAACACAGTAAATTTTATGCACAAGGTAACATCAGCTTGCACTTGCATCCACGTGGAGTGGAGGAAACTTCCCAAACGCCTCAAATAAATTAATATTATCTCAGCATGTGCAGTGTCACCTCAGCATATGGAGATAAAACAACTTAGACAATTCCATGGATATCAGATTTAAGACTATCCAGTGAAGCATCATGTCTTAGACACCACAAAGCATGGTTTTTGTTTATTATAATCTTTTTTCCCCCTGCTATACCCCAGCTTAGGTAGAAGGATTCATGAATATGGTGAAAATAAATGTTCACCATTTATTTCCATCCCTGGGTTAATAAATACACATCCACACATACTTATCTATACGTATGACCCACAAACACACAAATATTGCAATACTTCAGACAGCTATGGTGTGGAGGTGGCACAAAATTACACAGAAAGATTTCCAGAGTCAGGTTATGTTTTTTAAAAACCACGATTTAAAATTTTTAAATCTTCCTCCTCAGAACACCACACTGAGTACATACAGCACATTTCCAACAGTATTTTTTCCCAGAATAATTGTGATTTTATTATAGTTCATGTGCAGTAAACATCCCATAGAAGTTAAAACTGTTTCCTCTTTCACTTCATTTAACTGCTTTACAAATTTTAATGAACTGATTTACATTCTACAGAGCTTATCAGATCTGCACTAAAAACAACAAAACATCCTGTTTACTTCAGTGGACTCTGATAATCACACCATAAGCAGGGACTACCACTGTTTTTTTCCTGTAGGTTATCCACAACAGATAATCCTAGGAATTCTTTCATCAGCTTTGATCAGCAGCAGGTTCAGCTGTTGGACAGCTGCTCCAGATTGGAAAATCAGATATTTCCTTTAATTGTGGATCATTTGGTAGCAGGAGATTCAGGCATATTGAGGCAATTATTATTTTCCATGCTCGTATTTCTCCTCCAGTGGATTGGCCCCAGCCCAGTCACTTTCTGTGGAAATCTGGATTCTGTTCCACACAGCAACTGCTTCTGTCCCACTTTCTGAATGCTCAGTTTGGATTTCAGGCACTGCTTCTTCATCCCACTGCTCCCAGGGTTATTTACACTCCCAGCTACCCCCACAAACAGGGGCCTATTCCTAAGTTGCTACTCAGTGAGAATGAAAAAGCCCAGTGAGTTGCTGCATTAATGTAACTCCAGGGGATTTGCTGGCTTAGGGAGCAAATGGAACCACAGGAATAGTTCCACCTTCTCTAAATGAAGGGCAGGTCATGTCCATATGACCCACATGGGCCTTGCAGGCAACACATTTCCACAGGAACACCCACTGCTCCTTCCCTGCACCTCTGAGCTGCTCTTGGGAAGGGAATTTGGAGGCACAGGTTGCCCAGAGAAGCTGTGGCTGTCCCTGGATCCCTGGAAGTGTCCAAGGCCAGGCTGGATGGGCTTGGAGCAAGTTGGGATAGTAGGAGGTGTCAGAGTTGGAACTGGATAAGCTTTAAGGTCCCCTCCAACCCAAACCATTCTGGGATTCTGTGATAAAGGACAAGTGGAATCCATTTAGAGGGATTTTTATGGAAGCTGGGGATGTGATTCAGAGTGAACCCCCTTGTTTCCTAAACTCCTTCTCAGAGAGGAGTTGGATGAGGCTGGATCCAGTCTTAGGCTCTGGATCCAGGCTGGGAGATCTGGGGGTGTTCAACTGGAGAAGAGAAGGATCCAGGGAGACCTTCCAGCACCTTTCAGTGCCTAAAGGGGCTCCAGGAGAGCTGGAGAGGGACTTGAGACAAGGGATGGAGGGACAGGACACAGGGGAATGGCTTCCCACTGCCAGAGGGCAGGGAAAGATGGGAGACTGGGAAGGAATCCTTCCCTGTGAGGGTGGGGAGACCCTGGCCCACGTTACCCAGAGAAGCTGTGGTTGCCCCATACCTGGAAGTGTCCAAGGCCAGGTTTGCTGGCCTTGGTCTAAGGATTGTGAGCTGGTTGAAGCTTTAAGAGTTGAGAGCTTGTCAGCCAGCACTTCTGAGACCTGTAGTTTGTTGTGGGAGGTGGGAACTTGTTAAAATTTTGTTAAAGTTATTTGTAAAATTTGAGAACTTGCCAGTCAAGGCTTCTACTATTACAGAGTGGCATAGTGGCTGGAATTAAGGTGACTATCTAACAAAAGGATGAGTTCCCTGACACATGGACTGGTGTCTTTGTTTGACCAGATGAGAACTTGTAACAAACATCGCACCCTCTGGGCATGGTCATTTTTTAAACTACATTCTCCCCTCTTCCATATCGATCATCCTTCTCTGATTTCAGCCTTTGAAGGGATGTGTGGGTCTATCTGAATATGCAAATTTCTGTTCAAAGGGGTCGTGTTCTGCACAAAGGTGCATTTTTTTGGAGAATGAAGAACCTGGAAAACAGATTACAAATTACAAAATACATAAAATTAAGAATCAGTTTATACTTGAACTGCCCTTTCTTATGTTGATGCAAGAACGTGAGACACCAATTAACGCAGCAAAGACAACACAAGAGCCAAGAGTGATCCTTCTCTTGGCACTATAACTCAACACTATCCCTTTTGCAAGCCACAGTCAGGCTTTCCCTGGCTCCAGCAAGGCAGCTCATGTTTTCCAACCACAACAAAACTTAGGCTCACACTTACATTTCTCTGGGACAACAGGAAATCTCCCCGTGATGGAACTAAATTCCAGAACTGGGCAATGAATGAGGCACCTCTGCTGGCAAACGAGGAAGTTTTATGCAGTCCAATCATTTTTTCAATTTAGAAACCGCTGAAAACAGTAATTCTTACCTCTAAATATTTTACAACTGAAGCAAAACTTATTTGATTAGATCAAGATGTACTTTTTGGTATTCCAAAACATCTTCTTCAAATTCTAACACAAATTTCTTAACTAAACGTTTTTACAAGAAAAATGATTCCCACTTGAAAATCTGAAATTTTTTTTCATCCTAAATCCCTGTTCTAAAAAAAAAATTGAGAAGTTTTCAGGCAGCTCCTGTGGCCAGGAAGGTGTTTTCACAGAGATCACAAAACCAAGTGGGTACCAGAACAGAGCTGGAAAGGCATCTTTAAGAATGGTTTGGGTGGGAAGGGACCTTAAAGATCATCTCCTTCCACCCCCTGACATGGGCAGGGACACTTTCCACTGGCCCAGGTTGCTCCAAGCCCAGTCCAACGTGGCCTTGGACACTTCCAGGGATCCAGGGGCAGCCACAGCTTCTCTGGGAAATCTGTGCCAGGGCCTCCCCACCCTCCCAGGGAAGAATCTCTTTCTAATCTAACCTAAATTATTAAGGCTATAATATTTTTCTCCATGACCATATCGTGCTTTTAACCTCTGATGGGGTGCAAGCTGCTTTACCAGAGATCACACTCAGGAGTTCCCACTCTTAAAGGAAAAGGTCTCACAGCTACAGGTAACTAAAAATATACAACCCTCAGCCCCAATTGCTGATTTGCAGCCTCAGCCCCCAAATTCCCTGCACACCCACCTACCAAAGCATCCCAGTTCATTCCCATCCCTTCCAGGTCTTAATGGGTCTTGTGGGTGATCCACCAGGAAACAAAGTACAACATTTAAAACCTCTCAACATGTGGCACTTGGTTTAGTGAGGAACATGATGCTGGGCTGATGGTTAGACTTGATCTTAAGGGTTTTTTCCAGCCTTAACAATTTTATGGTTCTATGATCCTACAATTTCTGGAAAGTAGGAGAGAATAACTGAGTTTTCAAGATAGAAAAGTCATGGAAAGAAAAATGGTAGACTTCATCACTGACTATTCTGTTTGCTCATGTAGAGGTTGTGAAAACACTGTGATTTTTTTGACTACAGTTCTTCTTGCAAGCAGTAAATTAATTAATCTGCCTCCAGTTCTCTTTCTTATCAGCCAGGTAGACAGGGGAAGAACGCAGGATGTCTGAATTTCTCTTCACAGCTACAAACCTCAGCCTGCTCACAGTCTGAAAAGTTCCTGAAAGCTACAGATGAAAAATTTGAAGAGATATGAACTTAAAAGGAAGGGAAAAAAAGAGCAGGCACAAGTAACTCTGCAAAGGCACACTGCTTTCTAGACAAAGGGCATCTGTCAGCTGAATACCTTCCATGAAGAAACCAAATGATCTCTTTTGTAGAAAATGACAGTGGAGGATTAAAATGAAAAGTGGCCAAATAATTTACATGAGATGAGAATCCAGATGATGGTAAAGAATGTAGATATCCTTGAAGCGGTTTCATTTCAATAACACTGAAGCCCAGAAAAATTGCAGATTCAGAGAAACCCTCTTTCTTTCAGGGATAATGTGCTTAGGACAATGATGGAGAGGGAATCCATCTCAGCCCCAGGCTCTGTAATGGAAGCAAACACCTCCCCTCCCCTCTTTTCCAAGGTGCCCCTCTCTGAATTCCTGCAATAGCTGCCAATCTTTCTTTCTGTTGCTTCTGTTCTCCAGGCTGAGATATCAGATGCATTAAGCATGTTCCTGATAATCCACAGTGGAAGTTTTGCTGGTTTGTATCAGCTCTGCAGCCGCCAGGGAAAGGTCTGAAACAACCCAAGCTACGGAGCGGCGGAAGGATGGGCAGGTTCGGAGCTTTTCCAACCAGATAAACTCCCCAGAATTGATCCAAGGACCCCCAGCTGGGGAAATGCTTAGTTTACAGCATGACAGAGTGGTTAAAGCTGCCAAGTGTGGGAGTGATTTAAAGTGGAGAGGCTCAAATGTGTTGCAGGGTAACAATTCACGTCAGCGACGCTCTCAGGTGAGCTCATCCAGGTGTGTGCACACAGGGCACTGTCCCTGGAACAAGGATGATTTACCTTGCAAACAACAGGAGACAGGAATACACAGATGGGTATTTATCGGACAACAGCAGATGTGCTGCAGGCTCAGTCCCTCCCTGAACTCTGTGTTTGCATCCCTGGGCTCCCACTTCCATCCGTGCGGGAGTTTCACCTCCGAGTGAAACATCCCAGAACCCTTGTTGGGATCCCAGACAGAATTACTGAATCATGGAATGGTTTGGGTTGGAAGGGACCTTAAAGATCATCTCCTTCCACCCCCTGCCATGGGCAGGGACACCTTCCACTATCCCAGGTTGCTCCAAGCCCCATCCAACCTGGCCTGGAACACTTCCAGGGATGGGAAGTCCATCTTCCCTGAAACTCAGGCTGCAGTCCAGCTTAACACAATTCAAGCACAGACCGAAGAACGATCCCATCCTCTCCTTCATTCCCTTTCTGTGGGAATGTTTTCTGCCCGGTTGCTTCCCTGGTCCAGCTTCCCACCCGTGCCAAGAGCAGCAGTTGTGCAGCCAAGGGAGGCAGGAGATGGCTGGAACAGGCAGCTGGGACCAGCTCCTCCCACAGCAGAGCCCACACATCCTCCTCAACTGATGCTGGAAGCAAAGCCTGAGCGATGGGCTCCAGGGATGGATGGATGGAAAAACAGATCTGCCCGTTTTCCCCAGCTGACCCCTGCTGATGAACAGAAGATCCTGCTGTCCTCAGGAATGGAGCTCCCTGCCAAACCCTCTGCTGTCTGAAAATACACAAGAGAGTCCAAGCTGCTCCTTTATCTCTGATAGGATGCCTGTAATTCCAGCTCCCTATCCAGTTTCCCTCCAAAGGGTTCCTCTGCTTTCCACTGACAAGTCACAGAAACCACTCACTTACCTATTTATCTCTCATTAGTAGATTTATCAGCCCAGTATCACCCAGCAGCCGGAGGTCACTGTTTGAGTCTTTGTGGCTTTTAACAGAACTATTATTCAGGCTGTCAAATCAATGGAAATATTTCTGAAGTTGGTCTGTCATCTGTGCCTCAGATCTTATCTCCACGTGGCACGAGACAGACTGTCAGAGGAGTGACATTCAAAGCATAATCTCATCAGAAAGTGTAATGACTAGTTTATTTCCCAGTAAATACTGGCCAAGAATATCCCTAATGCCATTTCCAGAGAGGTCAGCAGATGACACCATCCGTTTCATCTACTGATATTTCTACAGATCCTGTAATAACGACAGGGGTGTCAACTGAAGAGTTCACCCCACAATATAAAGTCATTTCTATTTTTGACAGCAAAATTAAAGCTCAGAGATAACGCTCTGCACAGATAAACTCTGATGGAGTCGAGAACTGCACCGAAGGCACCGTCCTCTCCTTCCCTCAGGACTGCAAAACAACCAGGCCAGGCTGGGAAGTGCAGCTCTCTGGATGCAAGGGAGAACTTCAATTCTGCCATTCCTGCAGCAAAACAAACCTAAGAACAAATCCCCAGCCCAGAAAAACCCACTACTGAACATGGTGGCTACGGCTCTCTGCTGTTTTCCCCACAGCACTACCCCTTAGCTAATGGATTCCACACTTCCACGGATCCACAGGACTGGAGAAACCACTTGACCTGTTCTACAGCTCTGACCAGAGGTTTCTCAGCTATTCTGGCATTAAGCCCAGATCTTCTGTTTGACCTACAGAGATATCCAGTCCCTACGTGAAAAATTGGGGTTTTATCCAATGTAGAACCTTTACCATAACTTTAAATCACCTTTGGAACTAAACTGTAAAAATCCTCGTTTTTTTAAAACCTGCATCTCATTCCCAGCTCGAGCCTTCAAGCCCAAGGTATTGTCAGGGAGAGCACAGTTTTTAAGCTTCTCATTGTAAGAAATGTTTCATTCCTGTACTTCTCTTCATGGCAAGTGCAAATCTGGAGGAGATCAACAGGACTAGATCACTTAGAGCACCAGACGTACATAAACTGTAATTATTTCCCATGCCAGGATGTGTTTGTGTGTGTAAATTCCACAGTCATGTCAGTCAGTATGCATTAAAAAACTTCATACAACAGAGCTGGCTCTATTCTGGTTTTACAAATCAGTGCCTGAACTCCAAGACAATCATTTTACTGATGTTTCTTAGCAGGAACCTACTCTACAGTGTAGATTAAAACGCCAAAAATACACCTTGCACCAGAGTGGAGAAGCTGTATGACCTTCAAAGCTAATGCAACAACAAGCTTTTCATTTTTAAACATCACTTTCTCAGTATTTTGACAGCGGTCTCAAGGACCACAATCCTATCAAGCTGTTAATATTATCCTAGAATTTGTTTAAAAACAGAATTAATTGATAATAGCTCTGAAAGCCTCACACTTGCAGAAGATAATCTGTGCCTCCTAATCTCCAGCACCCTACTGTCGAGATAATTAACAATTAAAAAAAAGAATAGTTGAGACAGCGGAGGTGGTGATTTACTCTTCCTTGTAATTGGATTTGGTGATAAGAGTATTTTTGAAATGACACAACAGGCCTCTTCTGAACAGAGAGATCTGGAGTTTGGAGCAATTTGTAACACACAGGTACCTCCTGCTTAAGGCACCTTGAAGGCCCTGACAGCAGACAACAGCTACAATTTGGACTATCCTTAAATTTAGAGGCACCACAGACCCCCAAAGTCAACAGTGTTCACTAAATTGTTCCTAAAACAAAAGGAAAAGGGGAATTTTTTTGAAGCCAGCAAGAAACCAACATGATAAAGTGAGAACTGTTCTATAATATTTCAACAGGAGGTTGGTGTGAGCGAACAGCACCTTCAAAGCTCTTCCTAACAAGGCATCCAAGCATGAATAATGGGATCTCTTCCTCTCTTTTATTTACTGGCAATATTTAAATTGAGACCTACATGCTACAGGGATATTTATGTGGATTAAATCCTCTGGACTCAGAGACTGATAAACAAGGCCTTTATGAAAACAACTGTGGAACAAACATCTCCTCTTCATTTTTTGACTTGGGGCAGGGGGAGAGTTATTTTAGTTGCATCCTCTGGATTATCTGGTTCTCCCGAGGCAAGCAGAGCTCAGGCAGGGTCAGCCCATGGATGAAACATCTCCAAAGGGATGAGACCCTGCAGAAACCAGCCCTGGCTGGTTCCCACCCGCTGGGAAGGGCTGTTGGTGACCCACCATTCCAGCCAGAGGTCCCCTGATCGACGCTGTGGTGATCAGAGATACCACTTGCAGGCCAACAGAGGATTCCAAGGCTTTATATGGCAACATGAACAAACAGCAAAACTTGGATTTTACACTGTTCAACACAAACTATCTTTTTCTGCCCTCCTGAAAGAAATTTTACACTCATCAGAGCCAGAACTCGGTTTTCAGCTCATCTGAAGTTCAGTATTCCCAGAAGAATAGCCTATCCTTCCCTCAAAATTGTGCTTTAATGGGAAGTTCAGGACTGGATAACAAAAAATGTGTGTACATAATGTCAGCAAGGCCCCTCAGGTTTTTCTTAGTTTAACCTCAGTAAGGTCTTGTTTTCCAAAATTTTATAGTCCTCCAGGCTGGGAAACTTGAAGTCTCCCTTTGTCCTAAACCTCTAGGAGGGGAAAAATCCCAGTCCTGAGATTTGTGATAAAGCCTGGCTTGAGCTGACAGCTTCCAACATCACCACCAGCATTTCCCCTCAAAGATCCACGAGTTTTTATTTTCAGTTTTCAGGCTTGGACCAGACTCAGTTCAGCTCAGAAGAGCACTGACAGTCATCACTGCTGCTGCATTTTCAGAAAATAAAAAGGAGGATCCTACAGGATTCCAAAGACAAGGCAAATTCCTGCAGGATATCCAGCACCTGAAGTCAAGAGGCTCAGGATTAAATCTGATTTTGGGCTCATTACATGTATTTTTAATGCCTGGTACCTCCAAGATCTGGGCTAGAACTGTTATCCCATTAATTGCTGTACAGACAGAAAGCAGGAAAAGGTATTTAATTTTTTAATATCAATCTATTGTCTGCCTTGTAACCTGAATACAACACAACAGATGGATTTGAGCAACTGAGAATGAGAAATAATGAATGAATACAGGCCAGCAATGCCAGTTGATTGAACTACTTCGGTGCCAAGACCAACTTCCTGGGGTTCTTTGCAGACAACACAGCAAAGGAGGAGATTTAAGGGAAGTTTTAAGCCATCAGGTACCTCTGGGATCCTTGAAGAGGATTTCTCAAGTCGGGCAGCAGCAACATCTTGTCATTTATTTTTATTTATTTCCTAGAGATTATTCAGTGGCCACTCACCGTCCACAGGGAGGAAATAGCTGGGTTTATTATCCAACTTTTTACTTTTTTTTTTGCCTATAGGACTATGAATTACCTCAGAAATGCTAAGCTCCAAGGACTGCAACAGATTACTTCATTTACCGACACCCTTCGTGCTTTGTATTCCAAGAGGGCTTTCCATACCCAGACCATCAGCTCCTTCAAAAGTGTTCTGAAATTGTCTTTTTTCATCTTATTAATATTATTAGAAGGTAATATTCTACAGGTAGAAGAGCAGCAAAGTTAAGAGATACAGACCCAGAAAAGCAGCCACAGAGCTGAGAAACCAACTCACAGCTCCTGACTCCAAGATTTGTGCCCTCCGTGGTTTTTTCCACGTGTTTCCTCTGAAGTGTCACTGTCAGTCTCCAGATCAGCTGAGTTCCCTTGGAACAGTCCTTTTGGGAGGCCTGACTTGAACAGTGCTGGTTGTGATGCTCCAAAAACAACTGAGGAGTTGCTGACTGTATGTCTAGAAAAATTAATTATTCCTGTCATTTTTGGGCTCCAGTGAAGTATTTGATGAAGTGACAAACGGGAAATTATTCCTAGTTTTGGAAAAGACAAATGTGAGTATAACTATGAGACAGGGTAGGAAGAAACATATAACCAAGAAGGAGACTAAAAAATGAAGCTAATGGCTTGGAGGGCAGTGATCAGTGATACTCCTCAAGTATCATCTCTGGATGATACCTTAAGAAAAACACTTAATGATCTCGATACAAAGTGTGCACATGGTAGTGAAATCTGCTGATGACAAAGTCAGAAGCCACATCAATACAGTGAATTGAAGCACCATAAAAAGTAATGGACAATCCTGAGGGCAAGAACTAAAGAGAAATGTAATGGTGCAGCTTCCAAGGTCACCCACTTTGGGAAGAACAACTCCACAGACACAGAAAGATCATCAGCTGGAAAGACTGTTTTCTGTGAAGGTCCTGTGACCAAAAGACAAAGTGCAACAAAAACACCAAAAAGGTAAAGCCTGACAAGAGCTGAGGATGCTGCTATTCTCAATCCAGGAGGAAAAGCATGAGGAAAATCATAAGGAAAAGCATTAAAAAAAGAATTCTCCTATGGAGACAGGCTAGGAGAGCTGGGGGTGTTCAACTGGAGAAAAGAAGGATGCAGGGAGAACTTGGAGCCCCTTCCAGAGTCTAAAGGGGCTCCAAGAGAGTTGGAGAGTGACTTTGGACAAGGGATGGAGGGACAGGACATAGGGAATGGCTTCCCACTGCCAGAGGGCAGGGAGAGATGGGAGATTGGGAAGAAATTTTTTCCTGTGAGGGTGGTAAGGCCCTGGCACAGGTTGCCCAGAGAAGCTGTGGCTGTCCCTGGATCCCTGGAAGTGTCCAAGGCCAGGTTGGACTGGGCTTGGAGCAACCTGGGATAGGGGGAAGGTGTCCCTGCCCATGGCAGGGAGTTGGAACTGGATGATCTTTAAGGTCCCTCCCAACCCAAACCATTCTGGGATTCTGTGCTATTCTTTCCTTGTCAAAGAGCCTGCTGGGCAGCCACCCCCCATCAAGCTCTTGTGCCCTTGGCTGTATTTGCCTCAAAGATAGAGAATTTAATCAGATTCTGAAAAGGATATAATAAAGGCTCAGGGAAATAAGAGAGGCTGAACATGAAACTGGAAGTCTCAGTCCAATGTTCCTGTCCAAGGGGTGTTAAGCAACTGAAAAAGCACCAGTCCATGTACATAATAAGCAACAAATCAGATGACTTTTTCTATATATTGTGTACTTATATGCCCTGTTTTCTCATTCGTTTTTCTTTATAAGGAAATCATATTAAAAAAACCTTTTTGGACCAGGTCCATGTCTTCTACTCTGTTGACTGAGTTCCTCACAAAAAGCACAATATTACACGTGTTCCAAAGGAAAATCAACCATGAAAAAGGTCAGTTGTGCTACCCTGGATCACCAAAAAAAAAAAAAAAAAAGGGAATAAAAAAGAACCTAGGATGTGGCAGTGACTTCTGTGGGTAAAGCCCATACAGTTCTCTGAGAGAACATTCTTTTTAGTCTCTTTAAAGTGCTCCACAGCCTGACCAAGGAGCCCATAAATACATGATGCAACACACTTAAAGGAGTTTTACTTAGGAATTTTCCTCCCTCACTTCTCCTTGTAATTACTCTGTTTATTACTTGTATAAAGACCTCACATCTGTTACTGGATGGCAGAGAACTTCCTTTAACTGAGGTAGGTTTGGACTCTGTTCAGAGAGGAGCTGCAGTGAGAGTCAGCAGGAACACTCTGCACAGTTCCAGAAACCTGGAATGGGCAAATCCAGCCGTGCTTCAGGCTGGATGGTGCTCCTGGATCCTCCTCACTGACAGCTGGATGCAGCACAGGTAGAGGGGACAAGGTGCCAACCTGATCACTGATTCCTTCTGAATGCTTTCCAGATCCCTCAGGATTTAATTCTGTAATTCACTCCAGTGGGTTTTTCCATGGGGAAAGTTACAGGTCAGGTGGATCCCGCCGAGAGGGACAGCTGTTCCTTCAGCTGAACTTGGACCTGGACAGCCCAATATCCCATCTAACCCAGCCCAATATCCCATCTAACCATGGTCTCCTTCAGTTCAAGGCCACTATCCCTTGTCCTGTCCCTCCATCCCTTGTCACAAGTCCCTCTCCAGCTCTCCTGGAACCCCTTTAGGCACTGGAAGGGGCTTGAAAGTCTCCCTGGATCCTTCTCTTCTCCAGACTGGACACCCCCAGCTCTCCCAGCCTGTCTCCATAGGCAAATGCTTTTTCAAATGCTTTTCCTCCAGGACTGGGAAGAGCAGCATCCCCAGCCCTGTCAGGCTTTGCCTTTTTGGTGCTTTTGTTGCATTGTGTCTTTTGGTCACAGTGACTTAACAAAGCCATTAAAAAACAGCCACACAAAATGCAGCCTGAAGGTGTCAGGGGCCACCTCACACAGTCTGTGTGACAAGGATGTCCTGGCTTTCCCTGCCTCCTGAATTCATGGTAACAGCTAAGAAAACAGCAATTAATAACCATTAATATAAGCTTTTTGTTACCAATTCCTTCTGCATCTTTTGAACAGAGCAGTCACGGGGAGAAGAACACCATGAGGGATTATAGCAAGTCAAGCGCTGGCAAAGAAAAAAACCTCAAAGAGAGAGAAATCACAGCACCAGATTTGGATTTTCACAGTGTCCTTACAGCAAACAGCATCTAGAGGTCTCAACACGATTGTAAAGAGCACTGGGCTCTGTGCATGGACAGAGCACAACCCTTTGCCTCAGAGAAGTTGTGCCCTAAAATGACTGGCACTAACAGTTAATAACGTTCTGGAAGGTGAATTATTTATACTGGATATAAATAAAGCAGGTATTTTTGAAATTCACAGCAATTAACACTCCCATGATTCAACTTTATTTGCTGTCTTAGGGTAATGCACACGGAAAGGAACAAATTCCAACCCCTCACATACATGAGTGCATCCAAATTATTGTAATCCTTCAGGAAAGACTGTTCAGAGAAAAGATGCTCTCAGTCAATACACAAAAGTGATCAGCAAAAAACACAGATGCTGGGCTGGAGGTCAGAGAACAACAGGAATCAGATGCAGCTGGTTGTATAAGCTGGAATATTCACCCTGGAAATATGGAAATCAGTTCTGCTCAGGTCCCTGCTCACCTGCCCCAGGTCACTAAAAACTGAATGTAGGAATAGAAAAGGTCCGGAGAAGAGTGACAATTAATATTATTAAAGGCAAGGGAAGCCTTGGCATCTGAGAAGAGATAAGAGAGTGACTGTTAAGTTCAGAGAGGAGATAAATGAGCAGCACATTGATAGCAGCACATACTGCAAATGATGAGGGATAAATGCAATGTTCTGCCTTGTTCTTTCTCATGATACTCAGGCCAAAGGGACCTTGGACTTTTTAAACACATTTTAGCATTTAAAATGAAACCAGGTATAATTAGTTCTCCAGAAGTACCCTGAAGACCTTGGTAGGATTTAGAAGGAATTACATATTTATGTGAATAATAAGAATGCCCAGAGCTACAATAGCAGGATTAAAAAAAATATATATACAGGATAAGAGATAAGAGCTTTTGTCCACAGCCACACCAGCTATCCAGGTGTAAACACCAAGTATTTCAACTGGTCCTGCAGAAATGCAGGAGAGTATCTGGACTAGAGAAGAATTCCTATCCCTAAAATGTGGGTTTACAGCACCAGGCAGTGCTGTTACAGGTCAGACTGACAAAGTTCCTTTTTGTAAATGTTGATTTCAGTTATTCTGCCCTTGGCAGATACAAAAATTTTATCTAGAGTCTGCTGCAAGGAGCTGCCCCTCCCACAGTTCATCTCTTTTATTATTAAAAAAAAAAAAAAAAAGGAGAAAAAGAGAGAACACAAAGATACAAAAAGCACCTGAGCTCTCTAAAAAGGAAAATAACTCATTAAGTGCTGGATCCTTGAGGAAACCAGAGTCTGGCGAGACTTTGGACAGACATCCTTGCTTTCTACTTTACTGCCTGCAATCTGCCCAACAACTGGGATTTGCTTACAGCTGATTAGAATAGGAAGCTTGTATATTATGCATGTCTGAGAGGGAACAGAGCTTGATCTGATGCAAAATAAAGAAGATCCTGTGTCAAGCAGAAAATGGCTGCTCTTGCATTTTATGAAGACATACAGCAATGACCCTGAGCCAAACCACTTGAACTTTCAGGCAATAAAAAGATCTTGCCTGGGTCTGAATGGCAAAGTGAACTTTGCTGGATGCCTTTGCAAAGTGCCCTAGCTCAGATCTCAAAGCATTTCACAGGCAAGAACTGCAAAGATCCTAAAAAAAAAAAATCCAAAACCAAAAAACCACACTCCCTGAGTCTCAAAGGACTTAATGAAGTTGAACCTCCCACTGCAAGTTGCTGACTAACAAACACCTTATGACAGAGTAGAAAGAGCTGGAAAATAATGTAAAGAAATCACCTGATGTTTTCCTCTGCATTAAGATCAAGTGTCTCAGAATCATCCTGACAGATTTCAGCTGATTTGCTCCTGAGAAATGTTCCGTAATTCCCGCAACCTGCTTAATGCTCTACCATTCCTGAAGTCAGGAAGTTTTTCCTAACCCAAATATTTCTTGGCAACCCAAAAACTGGAGGCTTTTAGCACCTTGCTCACCCTTCCTTTGGCTTGGCTCAGCTCCAGAGCAGGTAGGAAATATTTTAGAGTGAGAACAGCGAGTCACCAAAAGGTTCAAGGACATCTGAGGGTCACAGGGACGGCAGAGCACAATTCCCAGCACTCCAAACCTCCCAGCAAGGCCAAGAAAGACGAGCAGCACTCTGTGGACGTCGTTATATTGATGAGAAACTGATGTTCTGTTCCTAACAATGTACCAGCCTAATGGAAGAGGCCGAAGGACACGACTTCCTGCTCTGTTGGCAGCTTGGAAAGGGAGAGACGCAATGAATCCCAAACTTCAATCTCCTCCAAAGCCTTGCACAGGAAACTTAGATCCCCTATGGGGCTGGTATTAAGGTTCTGCTAGAAGACATAACTAAGAGTAATGGGATAAAATTAACTAAGAAAATTTCCTAACTGGATTTCAGGAGCTAATAGAGCTCTCGTTTTCCCCAGGGAAGCCGTGGAAGCCCCGGCGCTCGGGAGAGCTGCAGTAATAGAGCTTTCACAATCGGAAGGATTTCTAATAACCCATGTCAGGGCTGATACTGCCCAGGGCCAGGACCATGGCCAGGACCCCATGGGCCCATCCCAGCACCACTTTGTCGGGAACAGGGATGGAGGTGCCTCTTTCAGGAGGGTAAAACTTCCGCAGTGTAGAATCACAGAATGGTTTGGGTTGGAAGGGACCTTAAAGATCATTTTCTTCCAACTCCCTGCCAGGGGCAGGGACACCTTCCACTAGCCCAGGGTGCTCCAAGCCCTGTCCAACCTGGCCTGGGACACTTCCAGGGATCCAGGGGCAGCCACAGCTTCTCTAGGAATTCTATTTCAGTTTCTCACCACCCTTATAGGGAAGAATTCCTTCCCCATATCCCATCTAATCCTGCCCTCTGGCAGTGGGAAGCCATTCCCTCTTGTCCTGTCCCTCCTGTCCCTTGTCCCAAGTCCATCTCCAGCTCTCTTGGAGCCCCTTTAGGTACTGGAAGGGGCTCTCAGGTCTCCCTTGAGCCTTCTCTTCTCCAGGTGAACCCCCCCAGCTCTCCCAGCCTTTCCTCAGAGGACAGGTGCTCCATCTCTCTAATCCTCATGGAACTAATACATTCCTGCTCCCTGGAAAAATCAAAAGACCCCTCTTCCATGATGCCAGCACAACTGCCAGTATGGCCACGCTTTCAACGAAACCAGGAACTCACCCAACTCAAACCAAACAAAACCAGAACAAAACCAAGCAGATCAAAAAACCACCATGGATAATCCATATATTTTTTGTTAAACTTCCCCTTCCTTGTGCTCTCAGCTGTCCTTTGCCCTGGGACAGCTCTGGCACCCCCTCCCTGCACAGCAAGATGAACCAATTCAGGAAAATGCAGGGGAGGGAACAAAAAGGATTTATTTTCCCTGAACTGAGTTGAACTGGCTGCTATTTCCATCAGACAAGAAACATATCTGGCACAGTGTAGGGTGGCAGGAGCAGGGAAACTGAGGAGGAGGAGGAATTGAGAAGGGTGGTGAGGCAGGATAACACCTAAGGATGAGCTGGTGACAAACTGTTAATTCAGCTCAGCTATAGCATGAAACTATACCCTCCTATCTCAAGAAATCTAAACCCATTTCTCTCGGGAATAAAGCCAAGTGAAACACCTGACTCTGTTTTGCCACCTATGAAATGGGGATAATGGGTATCTATATCATCTTAGTCTTATTTAATCTAAATACACCCTTTACAAAAGGAGTTTCACAAGCACAGACAAGTGTTAAAATAAAAAAAAACAGACCCATAAAATCAAACCAAACAACCCTCAACCAGAAAGCAAAGTCTCTGTTCCCCAGACAAACTGAAATACGTTCAACTGATGAATTATTCATTTTTGTTTAGGGCAGAATTTACAGGTTTTTTAATTTAATCTTTGGATAAAGTGTATACTTAAAAAACAACACTCAACTCCCCCTCCAGTCTTTAATGGCACTCGACAAAAGTGCCTTAAAACGGGTATAAAGTCACTGATTCTGCTGCCAATCTTAGTTATTCTGTTTGCCTGAAAAAGAAGATAAACCTCGACTCCAACACATGATTAGAGGAGAAGCACAAATCACTTGGGGAAAAAAATAGTAATAAAGAAAATAAAACAACAAGACAACACAGCTTCGTTTAAAAAAAAAAAAAAAGAGAGAGAGAAAACCCTGAGGGAATTTTCTATTTCGTGGTTCTAACGAGAGGGGTTGAAAAGAAGAGGTAAAGCAGAGAGAAGAAAAATAAAAATTATCTGTGGGACAAGAAGTAACAGAAAAAGAACAGGAAAGTGAAGCAGAAATGGGCTTTCAAGTTTAACCTGAGGTTTGCACAGAAAGGACTCTTGCAGGCTTAGCTCTGTTCCCAAAGGAGGGCAGAGCCACACGACAACACCAACACACTCAAAACTCAGCATATTCCACGGGCAGGAGGCTCCAGGAGGGAACAGGTCAAGGTTGGTATCAGTAGCACAGCAGAGAGAAGGAGCTTTGCACTGCAGTTGTCTGAACCACACCTAGTCTGCAGTTAAATATAGAGCTTTACTTTCTGGAACTACTGCTCCTCTTAACCTTCACAGCATAAATATTGAGAGAGATGTTTAAAATAAATAAATAAATAAATAAATAAATAAAGGGAGAAAAGAGACCCGAATCCATTGTCCGAAATCTAAGCCCAGAGACTAATAAACTACTCTGGGAGGATTCCAAAAAAGCAGGGAAGACTGGAGAATTGAATTACACAAACCACAAGCAGCATTCTGGAAATCCAGTATAAACCAATTAGTTTCTTTAATACACATATCCTGTACACAGACACTTAGGTACATCAGACATCTAAGTGTATGGCCCTAACTCTAATCTTAATCCTATCAGGTTGGCACCAATATAATAATTAATTGCACTGGAATTTTTGTTGATTTCAATATTTAAAAAAAAAAAGAGAAACGAGCCCTTCAACCCTCACCCTTCTCATTCAGCTCATGGGCCAAATCCTGACTGGTGCTGTGCATTTTCAGTGCTCCAGGAAGCAAATCCCTCTAATTTTTGCAATCAAATTCAGGTCCTTCCCCTGAAGTGCTCTCAGCTGGTTTGACACATTGACTTTTAGTGACAGCAGCTCTCACCAACTGAATACAACTCAACAGCACACAATTAACTGACAGAGCAGGTCAACACCCCCACCCTCACAGTATTGTTTACACAGTATTCCAGTAACATCCAGAAGGAAGAAGTTCTGCAATACCTACACAAGAGTTTCCAGTAAGGTTTAGATTCAACCCTCTTATCTTCAGGTTTTAAACTAAATTACTAAAGTTAGTTCTAGTGCAGAAGGCAACCAGAGAGGGAGGTGCTTACAACCCTCATATGAGTTGGATGGAATCGTCTCCTGCATCTCTGTTCCTCCTTGCTAGATAGTTATCAGCTGAGGTTCCCAAAGCAGCAGGACATACAAACACAATGCAGTGGAATTTGCACTTCCTGGAGGAAAACAGCCCATTAAAGTGAGATGCCTCCATTCACAGTCAAAATTTAATCCTTGGGAGGAAAATGCAAATTACCCAACAAACAGCACCGGCCCACAGGCAATGCCAACCACCATTTTAGTTGCCAAATGCTTATTCCTCACCCTGTGGCATGGAGGAAACCCCATCTCTTGGGCCAGACAGCCAGGAATCTGGTTACCTCCATCCTGCTGCTGTTATGAGTCACATTCTGGACAAGCCTGGAAGACTCCACTGACTTATAAGTGAAATTAGTTCCTTTCTTCCCGGGGCTCCCAGAAGAGCATTTTTCTCCCACTCTTTCAGAACCTGTCACATAAAACAGCTCATCCCTCCAGCTCTACTAGGCCTACTAAAGCACAACAGTTTAACAACCATATTCCCAGCTTGCTTTATGGTGTAGTTTTATTGCCATACAACACTTTTACTGTGGTCCTGCCTTGAATGAAACTCCTCAGCCCTGATTTCCAGTACCCCACACAAGGCTGGTAAATTCAGCGCTCACAGTGACCTACCAAGGGCTTGGCAAATTAACATTAAAACCAGGATTAAGGCAATGTGGCAGCAGCAGAATAAGAAGAAAACCCCTGCAGCAAAGACCTTACAGAGCACAAGACACAGAGAACAAAACCAAGAACGACAAAGAAGAAAAGAAGTTAATGAAAAATTAAATCGAGCGATTACGTATCTGCATTCATGACTGGGTGATTTCAAACTCAGCACTGATTTGCTTCTTTCCATAACCAAACCCAAATCTCACACCTTTCTAACAGGCACATCAAACCACCACAGGTTCTGTGAGAGTGTCTCAGCAGAGACAGGCTTGAGGAGAGGTGTGGAGGAGGAAAGGGTAGTGCTGGTTTGCTCAGCTCTTCCTCTGCTCTGTGTTCCCCCACAGAGGTGTCTGAGGCACAACCAGGATTCAAACAGCAAATCACAGCAGTTATTGCACTTCAGGCCAGATAGAAACCAAAAAATGAAAACAGCCACATCCAAAGAGCTCTAATTCTACTTCAGAGTAACTATTTCACACACAGAGGGTTCATCAGGAGATGGTGCTGTCCTGAAGGCACACAGAGCTGTGGTGGTTTTGTCATTTTACACATCAGGACAGTCATACAAGCATTTTAAAGTGCTAAAGATCCTGTACTGCCTCTGTGGAGGGGGACACCAGAAAAACACAGTCCTGTACAATCAGATCCCAGGACTTTGCATTAGCTTAGTCCAGCAAAGCAGAACAGATTTCAAATATTTCCTTCAGGGAAACATCCAGCCTAAGCTGAAAATATCAATGCAGTGCCAGGCCAGAACAGGGAAACAAACACTTAGTTACTGGTTCCAGTCCTGCAAAGACCCTGTGATGGCCTGTGCCCACACAGAAGTGTGTCTATCCCTGTGTTCCCGAGGCAGCTCAGGATTTCAGTCTTAGCTCGGCCTCAGCTCCTGCTCCTAATCAGTTCCCCAGGCCCTTGTGCAAGCAGGAGGGAAGAGAAGCATTACAGAAATGGTAAAAGCACATCCCACAGATCTGCTGGCCGAGGGCTCGCTGGAATTGCAAACCAGAGGAGTGTAGCACACACATGGTGCTTCCATGGAAAGGAAGCTCCTCCTGCCCTCAGAGGAGAGAAAACTCTTCCCAGCCATTTAGCCCTGAACAGAAACAAGCATTCATCCCTAAACTACATCTGAGTTCACTGGCCCTTTCCTGTTATACAACATTATCCACAAAAGAGACATTACTGCGAGCAGAGGGAAAGGCAAAGCACGCCCAGGCTCAGAGTGCTCCATCTCTGCAGGACTGGAGGGCTGGGAGCTCTAATGATCACCTCCCACTCTGCAGATGTGTTTGAAAGATCCACTTTGCTCTGTGCTGCTCCCAGCTCATGCAAAAGGGTTGTAAGAGCCTTTTTGGACAAGGAATCTATGGTTTGTTAGGCAAAGTTCTGCATCCTGAGCAATCACAGCGCTGTCGAAATGCCAGTACCAACTATAAAATACCCGGATACACGATGAGGGGAAATCAGGAGAGTGGGAAAGGAGAAATGCAGAGTGTAAAGAGAGTGCAGACCCCCACCAAGAGGGAGCCTGGATTAGGCTAAGTGGAAAGGTTTCTGCAAAAGCAAAGGAAGAGCTGAACACCAATACTCAGCTAAAGACATGATGTCCTGGGGGCTACAAAAAAAAAAAAAAAGAGAGATTGTCCAGAGCAGTGTTACATTTTTTTAAACAACACATGAGGTAAAACAGCTCCTCCTACTCTCTAGAATCAATTACAGGCTTGCATAATGCTAAAACACACCCATGAAAACAGTTCTAGTGTTCACCAGAGCAGGCAATAGGACACTTGAGTTGGGTTTAAAACACCCATCTCCAAACCCCCAGAGTGACCTACCTTTCCATGACTGCCAGGCACTCCTTTCTCCACGTGAACCGACTGCCTCGCCGTAGTCTGAAGGTCCCAGAGGTAGCTGTGACTGGGGGAGGCGTCTGTCTCCATTCTGGCTCTTCTACTGGGATAGGAGCTGGTCTCATGCTTAGTGTGGCCCCTAAGAATAACAAATATTGTGGGGTTTAGAGGGTTAAAAGTCATGCCCATCCTCTCATTCCTGTTCGTGGAAAAAAAGACAAGACAGATGGTGAAACCATTCAAACTAAAAAAGTAAAGCATTGTCAAACACCTTAAAGATACACAAAGGGTTGCCACCCCCAACCTCCAAAGCCAGAGAGGTACCAGGTGACCATGGAAGTCTAAGGAGACATAACTGAGCTGACAGGCACTTAGGAAGAGCTGTTGTGTCTTCATCAAGAGGAAAGGGGTTGTACAGAAAGGGTGAGCTGTGCCCCAGCTGGGATTTATTTAGGCTGTGCTGCCACCTGGTCTGTCATAAAATGGGAAACAGCAAGTTCTGTTTAATTTTACAGCAATGTCAGGAAACAAAATGGAAAATTTATACCAACGATATTTCAGTGTGTCCAAAGAGCTGAGTGAACACCTGAAGCAGCTCCACCAACAGAAGCACAACCTGTGGCCTGTGCAAACATGGGCTCACGGGTGCCAGGGGGCCTGGAAAAGTCACTGAAAGCAGATTAACACCACAACTTTCCTCTTCTGCCCCCCTTCTGTGGATGTATTTCTCCTTTCAATAGCTCTGAGCTGGAAAGCATCAAGCATGAGACGGGACTTGGCAAGATGCCTTCAGGAAAGGCCCCTTTGAAACTCACCCCTGATTCTTTCCACAAGAGCCTCTCAGTTAATAAATCAAGATAAATCAAGGCACACACTGGGAGATCGATCTTTCATACATCCCTGGGTGAGGACGGGGAACCTGGGACAGGACACGAGGACAGAAAGCAGGGCATGTTCTGAAGGACAGTTTTGTGCTCAGTGACTTCCCCCACAGGGAGGGAAGAGCTGTTCTTGTGTGCAAAACAGAAAGAAGAAAAAAAAAAAAAAAAAAAGGTGTATGAAAAGATAAATCACCACCTCTATCCCACAAGCATTCTGAGCTCCACCGGAATTCCTGCACCGGGCAGATCCAGGAGGAGCAGCTCTGCTCACAGAATTGTGCACACACAGACAGCAAAAACCTCTCTGGGTTGGGATTTAATCATCTAAACAGATTGTGGTAGTGAAACAACACTGCTCCTCTAATACACAACGGGGTAAAAGGGTCAAGGGAACTTAAGAGTTTAACCAATAAACAAATTCCTGCAGCTAAAAAGCAAGAAATGAGCTATTTAGGCACTTGGCTGTGCTCCCTCCCAGAAATGCACACGGAGTATTTTCCTCACTGCATCTGTGGCAGGTAGTGGAGCTCCAAACAATTTACAAATGTTACCCAGGAGGAGCCTGTAGGAAGTGAAGCCCCACAATCTCTGCCTTGCACACACAACACACGGTGCCTCTCACTAATTCCCAGCTAACGAGCCCACACAGATTACTTGGGTTTTATTGAAACATGAAGTATTTCCTATAGTGCCAATTTTACTGGGAGGCCATTTCAAGGAAAGCTCCTTATCTGGTTTTTCTAGTACTTGCACACTTTAGGGGGCTGGGTGGGTGTCAAGTTGCCAAGCTTTAAATACACTTCAAAAATTGAAAAACAAACAAGAAACCACAAAACGTCCCTCCTTAACAAAAAAAAAAATAAAAATTAAAAAAGAGACAGGGAAGAACAGGAAAAGAGATTCACTTTCCCTGCATTGTCTTAGCAATATACTTTCCCTACCTGAAGGTTTAATTTCACAGGGAGAATACAGGAAAATCAGTGATGCCCAACATCAAGGTAAGTCCTTCCACGAAATTTTTCTCAGATTTTTCAGACAGAGGCTGAAAAAAATCTGCATTGAATGCATAAATTTGCTGCTGCTGCTGCTGCTGCTACTGCTACTGATATGTTCACATACTGAATATAACATACCTTTTTTTGTTTTAGTAGCCCTGCTGGATCAATTTACCTATTTCTCTTTTCTATGGGGTAACATCAATATCGGCAGCAGATAAGAGAGAAATATGCTGAGAATTACAAGCAAGTACCACAAACAGAGAGGGAAGGATCTGAATGCATAAAGAGACCCAAAATGGGCTTGGATGTACATGTGGAAAGAGTGGACATGGGATGCACCAAGGGCTGGAGCCCCTGTGCCCTGGAGCCAGGCTGGGAGAGGTGGGGGGAGTTCAACTGGAGAAGAGAAGGATTCAGGGAGACCTTGGAGCCCCTTCCAGAGCCTAAAGGGGCTCCAGGAGAGCTGGAGAGGGACTTGGGACAAGGGATGGAGGGACAGGACACAGGGAATGTGTAACCACTGCCAGAGGGCAGGGTTAGATGGGATATTGGGAAGGAATTCTTGGCTGTGAGGGTGGGGAGGCCCTGGCACAGGTTGCCCAGAGAAGCTGTGGCTGCCCCATCCCTGGAGTGTCCAAGGCCAGGCTGTACAGGGCTTAGAGCAACCTGGGACAGTGGAAGGTGTCCCTGCCCATGGCAGGGGTGGAACAAGGTGATCTTGAACCAAAACCATCTATGATTCCTGACATTCACTGCTGCCACATTTGGTGAGGTAACTGTGGAGCTTTTCCTCATCCCCCTCTATTCAATGAGCACTTGGGGATCCCGTTTATTCTGCTGTTCCAAAGCTTCATCCCAACCTTCTCACCACCCAGCTCCACTTCTTTATAACTTACTAAGTTACATCCCAGTCACCAGCTCAGAATCTTTTTATAAACCCCTCAAACAGCTTTTAAGAAGAAGAAGTGAAACTTCTCTCCTGAGCAGACAAGAGTGGAGAAAATGCAGCATGAGATTTTCATCTCAGTAAATGCATCAAACAGCCAGACATCTCTCAGGGGTGTAGAGGTGAACTGTCTGGGAAGAACTGCCTTCACAGAGGGAAAGCAAAAGTGGCATCTCTCACTCCCTGCCAGTGCTGAGCACCTTTTCCTGCAGTGCTGGGTTTTCTCTGTGCAAACCTGAATTCCCTCACATGCAAGGTATGACTTTGAGGATCCTGCAGGTGGGTTTTTGGGGAGAGGAGGCAAGATTGGTGCTTCCCAAGTGGAATGCAGCTCTCTCTATATTCAGAATTCCTCATGGAGAAGGCCTGCCTTCTCTTGGCACATCCCAGACACCATCCTGAAGAAAGGGAGTTGCTGTAAGAGCATCACATGCAGTTGCTGATCCCCATCACGTGCCCCACAGAGGCTCTGCCATAGGGGCCAGGCACAGGATGGTAACTCCGAGCCTCAGGCATCTCCCAGCTCCAAGGAACCATTTCCTGGCAAGCCTTTGCAGCAAGTACCTCTCTTCCACTGCACTGATAAGAACAGATGTCTCACTGTATTTTTAGCCAGGCTGACCCCAGATCACACAATAAACACCTCTCAGTTCCTCCCGAGCCAGAGCAGATTTGGATCAGCAGCAGCACAGCAAAAAGTTCCCTCCAGAGCTCCTGACCTGGATGAAAAGGATCAGAGCAGGGACTGTTTGCTCTGGGAAATAGCACATCATCAACAATCCATTCCCAGTGCAAACCCCCTGATTTTGGGTAGGCTTTTCTTTTAGAGCTCAACAAGAACTGCTGGGGGAATAACACAAGAGATGCTACATCTTGACAATAACTACCTCTCTTTTTCCCTTTTGTTCAAGGAGCAAGAGCAGAGGGTTCTCTTCAAGGTGACCACAGCTGCCTTCCTATTACAGAAGACTGGCAGAAATAAATACCCAGCCTAAATGGAAGCAGTCTGTACCCATCTGTAACTTTAACACATCATTTCTAGGTGCCAGCTTCACTTTGCGCTACAAGAGGCAAGAGACAAGTTAAAGTTACTCCATAACAAACTTTCCACATTGTCCAAGACCCAGTGTCAGGCAAACTAATCAGGGTAACAACTATCAATCTAAAAAGAAATATTTATTTATTTAAAACCCATGGGCTCTGAAAAAAATCAGTCAGAACATTGCAGGACTCTCTGCACTCATATACTGGCTTCTGAAATATATACTATTTATCTATTGCCAAAATGCTCTCAGTCCTCTACAAACCACAGGACAAGTGGTGCCTGTCTGAAAAAAAGCGCCATCTAAATGAAAAGCATCCCTATTAACTGGATTAAAGACCTTTCAAATGCATTTAGCATTGACTTCTCCCCTTCAAAAAAAAACTGCCTTTCACCCTAATTGGTAACTCCTCCCAGAAAAATTTACAACCAGTAGAACACTGGAATTCACAGCATTGCCATTAACTCCGACATCACTCCTACCAGGAAAACGTTGATTAAGACATTTTTGAGCAAGATTATTGCAAACAGTAGGAACAGTGGGTGGGTTTTTTTCCCCTGGTCCATGAGACTTCAGTCTCTCTTGCAACGTTCCAGCCTGCTGCTGTCTGAACACCCACCACCAGAGACAGGAGAAATACAGAAACTGCCCATGCAAACCAGCAATCAAACCCAAGCAAGGAACAAACAGCACATTCAAGAGGTCAGAGAAAGCTGGAAAAGAATGGAAGTGATGGAATTGCTGAGTCTCTTCCATATAGGAGCAACATCTGAACAGCAGCAGTGTCCTGAAACTGCCTTAAGGCTCCCCAGCATGAAATTCTTTGGTTGGCAGATGCAGGAAAGCTTGTGGATGATTTAAAGCATTATATAGCACCATTCTACATTTGAAAAAAAACCCTAAAATAAAATATCTTTTTATATATTTATAAGTTATCTTTTGCTTATATAAGCACAGTAAAAGACAGGCCCTGCTGTGAGGCAAAGCAGGGGTGTCACACTCAGGGAATGGGGCTCACCTTTGTTGAGGAGATGGGAATGAGGGATAGAAAGGTGAATTCTACAAATTGTAGAGAAAAACTGGCAGAGCCAAGGGAAGGCTGCAGGCCTGCCAAGAGATCTCCAGTCCTTTCCACACAAAACAACTATTCCTCCTTCCCAGTTTATAAATTGATTTTATCTGCTGTCCTAGTCCTTCAAAACTGGTTCAATTTTAAGTGAAAGGGTTTTTTCCATTACACAAATTCAGTATGGACTTACTCTGAGCTTTGCAAGACAAGGAATTAAAGAAATTGGGGAACTAATTAGTTCCCAAAGACCTCACTTTGCCCATTGGTAACTCAAACATGCAGGTGTTCTGCACACAGACCTGACTCTATCACTCAAAGGACTGAGGTTTTGTCCCCAGCAGCTGGAATTGGAAAAGTTGGGAATTCTGAGAACAGAAAGCCAAATGCCACTTCTTAGCAAGCAAGCAAACAGAAAAAAGCACATGCCAGTCAGTTAATCTCTCAAGTTTCCTCCAAGGAGGACAATCTTTCACACTCTACAGAGAGTGCAGTGATGGCATCACTTCTTTGGGAACGTGGCACGAAGTTCCACTGATTTCCTCATTTTCTGGCTTTAGAGGAGGCAGCAGAATGTAGTGGTTTGTCTACTAATCACAGGATACTCCAAGTAGAATCCAAAACTTCGGCTCTAAATTGGTTTTGTAACAGTGATTTAAATCCAGAATTCTTTGAACAAGGTTGGTACCTTCCAGAAGACACTTGTTAATTATCTCCTGGCTACCTGGTCTGACCTGCAATATAGTAGATGGCAGTAATTCAAAGCAGTGGATGATCCTACAATAAATAAATAAATACAACCCCATTTTCCTCAAGCAGACTTTCCCCACAGCTGCAGGAAAGCTGAAGGTTCATCCCTTTACCTCAGTGCCTTAAAAGAAACCAAATGTTATTTGGTTCTAGAAGGAATTTAAGTGCATCCAAATAGTCCCTTTGCTTAGGCAGAGGAAACAATTTGCCCTTTACACTTCTTGAAAATGCTGTTTAAGATTTCTTATTGGGAAAAAGGTTACACTCAAACAACCCCTCTTCCAGGAGGTTTTCCATGTGTGCATAAAGAAAAGCAGAGGTTCACGTGGACTCATTTCAATTTAAGCCACATCCTTCAGTGTTGAAAGTCTTCCTTCCTTAAGACACTTCTCAAGAGCAACAGGACAAAGGAGATGTGAGCTTGTGGATATGGGGAAAGAAAGAAGGTTAAGAAATAAAGATTTTAGTGCTGAATTGGACAAGATTTCTCTTATCCCAGCAAAGACTGTGATTTCTTAAACAGCTTCACGCGACACTGGCAAGAAAAGATGCAAAGTGACAGGAAAGATCCACACAACAGGTTTCATCTGGAGCAGATTTTTGTGGGTTTTTTTTCCCCAAAATACACTTTCCAAAACCCTCTAAGTTTCTCCACTACTTTGGAGGCAACACCTTCCATCAAAGGGAAGTGTCTGGAAGTCACTTTACAGGGCACAATCCCAGCCTCTCCACAGAGCTGATACTGGATGGTTGCACCCAGGAACTTTGCTGATCCTGAGTGTCACAATTCCAGCCAGAGCAAAAACCAAGGCTCCTTGGCACTTTCATTCTTTAAAGCAGATTTCTAGATGCTTAACAGAAGAAACAGGTTCAGCTGTCACTTTGAACCCACCCAACTTAAATCTGAGGCAGTCCCAGGCCAACTGGCAGCTGGAGCCTCTTGATTTTCAGCTCACACACAAAGCAGGGGTTTTGAGACTCTTGTTTTCACTGGAATTTTTCTTAATAGAGTTCTGGGTATTGAAGCCAAGCTCGCATTAGAGAGCCTGAGTTTTAAATTCCTTAAAACAATTACACAGTTAATTTAATCACGCCATTGTTTAAAGGAAATTAAACGTAAATATTTTGATCTTTACAATAAAACTGCTAAAGGGAAAAAAAAAGAATTGTGGTCAAACAAAATCTGTGGAGAAGAACAATGTGAGGAAATTAATTCAACTGTGATGCTGAAGATTGCTGGTTAGTTAAAGATAATGAGGAGCTTTACTTCTCCTTTTATATTCAAGATCTATTTTGAGATTTGGAGAGGCAGGTGGGATTTGAAAGACACATCTCCAGTTTATCACTGGAACTATCAACATCCCATCCAGGAGATCCAACTCAAAACCCTCTGAAGTTATCCCAAAGATCCTCTCTGCCAAACTGTGGATTTTTTGCTGCAACCCTGTATTATGCAGCCATTATTAATGTTTTCTAATTGTTCATTCTGAAGAGCCTCAGCAGGTATTTCATTAATTAACTGACTGTAACTCCATTGACAGCTTCTGATTCCCCGATTTAGTTAGTGGTGGGAGGGCAAGGCAAGTATCCATGACTGAGGAGCTGGACAGACAGCTATGGATGAGACAGATATGGATGAGTCAGCTCTGGATCATTTGTTGAGAAGTAAAATGAAGATCTGTTCCCACCCTCCCAAAAATTACACCGTTCAGAGGAAGAACCTCTGGAGTACCCCAGACTAGGAGTGAATTATCAGTGACATAACAGTGACAAAAGGTTTCCATTCCATAAATAAACAGCAGGAGATGTTTAGGCTGTATTTGTTTACCAGGATTTGTCTTCTCAAGCTGGTACCATCTGTAAAATGCCCTTTTCTTCTGTTCACTCAGGTCCGACCCCTGCTGCAACAGCCAATGGGAGATCCGGCTCTGACTGATCCCTGGAAAAACCAGAACAAAACACAAAAAAAGGAGAAAGAGAAAACTTGTTATATATAAAACATTTTTAGGTGGTTTTTATACTGATAAAAGGTGTTGCCTCACAAAGCCCAGGAACCTGCTTTTCCCAGGAAAAGCAGAGCTGAAGCCTCCCTGCCCTGTCCCAAACTGCTTTAACTTCTCCCTGGTGTTTTGTTCATCCTTACTCAAGGGACATCCTGGAATCTGCCCAATCGACCCCCAGGCAAAAAGGGTGCAAAATTGGGAAGCCAAATCTACCAGTGACTCGAATTGTCCACAACTTCCCCGACTCTTAAACTTCTTCATCTGTGAAATGGGAACAAGTCCCTTCCCCACTGTTACACATATATAACGATAGTTAAGAGATCGTTATCACTCGATGCTTGAATGAGGGAGATAAACACAGAAACAGTCTGTGTGATACAGATCAAATCAGCCCAGAATCGGAGCAAACCAAATGTCAGCAGCTGGAACAACGGTCAGAAAACAACCCAGGAAGGGCAGCTGCTTGCCAGCAAAGCAGGAGTCAAGCTCCAGGTATCCAGGCATGATCAGGGACAAAATATTCCAGTTTTTATAGCAAGATTTCTAAGAGTAAAAAGGAGGAAAAAAATCATAGAAGGTAATACAGTTATTTCCAAAGCCTGACAGTGAATGAAGGATCAATGCAGAAAGGGCAGAAAGTGATTAGGAGGGAAACTAAACAAAACAAGAGGTTTAAAAGTGCACCAGGAGGTGAACTGTAGGTTCACTTGGCAACATTAACAAATGTATATAGTTTGCTGAATAACTGCAGCAGAACTTCAGGCAGAACAACTCCCTGTGCTTTCCACAAGGCTCTTCAGCCACCAGGAAGGGTTAACAACATCTCGGCTCTCCTGAGAAGTGAAGTTTTAGGAGGTGCTCCAAGTAACAATATACTGCCAACACCACCTGTGCCACCACCTGCTTGGTGATAATGCCCAGGCAGGTAGAGGCTGGTTCTCACACAGAAACCAAACTCCCTGTTCCCTCTTGAGATGCATCAAGGTTTTGTAAGATCTCATAATCATATTTAACTCATGAAAATCAACTCCCTGTAGTTTTACTGCTTCCAATCTGGGGGTTTTACTGTGCTTTTTTTCTGAGTTGAACATTGAAGGTAGTTAAGTTCAGAATGTCTAAACTTGACTCTCAGGTACCATATTCAGGTGGGTTTACTCCAACCAGATTTTTAAAATCATGGGGTTTATACTCTTAATTGTTCTTCCTTAAACGGAATTCTGGAGGCTATGAAGTTTTAATTATCCTGGGGAAAAGGGGTAGGAATGTTTTGTTTCGGAGGCAGAAGTTTACTGCTATTCACCAGGGCTGGGCCCACAAAACAGACCCTGATTTTCTTAAAACCCATTCCCAGAGACTGCCTTGCCCACAACTGAAAGAGCTCAGGAACAGCTGGGGCAGCCAAGAGTTGCCTACCCCCAGGGCCCACACTGGGATCTAAAATTGAGTTTATATTACAAGGGAAGTGGAATTATTCAACCAAGCAGAAATCTTAGATCCTGCCAAGTTTACATCAAGTAACAGTGGAAGTTACAAGTTAATACCAAAAGAAGTCAATGTAAGTTGGTGATATCCTCTGGCCCAGACCAAGGCTTCAAGAGCCTAGTTGAAATCATGCCATCTAGATGCTTGACCACCAGTGAAAGGACCAAGTTTCGAAAATTTGCAGCTCTTGACCTACTCTTATGATTTATAAAAGCCATTTTTTGAACACAGTGCTGTGGGACACGAAGGTTTGCTGCCCAGCTCCCATCAATCACTGGGTAACAGCACCACACATTTACTTGTTTACTACGGTCCACTTACACTTACAGCAGTGAATTAGTGCGTGCTGAGTGCTTGGATAACAAACTAAGATATAAACACAGAGCACTGTTAGATAAAAATTATAAATAGAGATTAGATGTCCTCAGCAAGTGGAAAATCCGAATTCTGCTCACAAAGCTGCCTGACACGGTCACAACGTGTTACAGATGTGACCACTCCAGACCATGTGCTCGGGACAGCACAAAGGGGAAGGAGCCAAAAGACTCAAGCTGGGTGTTGCCACGTCCACTTTCATAGAATTATAGAAAAATCTGAGTTGGAAAAGACCTTTAAAGGTCTTCTAGTCCAATACCCCCTGCAATGAGCAGGGACATCTTCGACTAGGTCGAGTTGTTCAGAGCCCCATCCAACCTGACCTTGAACGTTTCCAAGGATGGGGCATCCAACAACTTTCTGGGCAACCTGTGCCAGGGTTTTAACATTCTCATTGTAAAAAGCTTCTTTCTTCTATCTAATCTAAACTGACCCTCCTTCAGTTTAAAAACATTACCCCTTGTCATAACAGGCCCTGCTAAGTTTGTCCCATCTTTCTTATAGGCCACAATAAGATCTCCCCAGAGCCTTCTCTTCTCCAGCTGAACAACCCCAATCCCTTCAGCCTGTTCTCACAGGAGAGGTGCCCCATTCTTCTAATCATCTCCATGGCCCTTCTCTGGATTTGCTCCAACAGGTTGATGTCTTTCCCCATCTTTTAACCTGTACCTGTCTTACCAGCAACTCTGCACTGTCACAAGGTACTGAACTGCACCAAAGTCCTCCGATGCAGAGCTGTACCTGTGCTGGAATCCTTCTGTGGCAAAATAACTGGTGTCATTTAGCCACAGCAGCTGATCCTTCGACTCACTGCGAGTCCTCACAGTTCACAAAGATGCTTCTGCAAAACATTCCTAAGGCATAAAACTTATCTGTACCTCAGCTCGGTTTAGAGGCCCAAAAACCACATTTCAACAGCTTCACTGATCAAGGTCACGTGCGAAGTCCGTAGCAGAATTGATCCAGGATTTCCTAGATCCCAGTGTCCTAATCCAAATCCATTCTTCACTCTTTTCAATTAAAAAAACAACCCCCCCCCCAGTTGTCACATCAGAGTCTGTTGCATCTCAAGTGCCTCAGGGCCAGGGCCAGGTACTGCCACCAGGACCGCGCCGGCACGTTGTCTGTAATCATTCCTCTCTAGGAAATTGCACAGGTAGGAAAAAAAGAAATCCTCCTGCTGCCAGAAGCAGCTTAATGAAATAAGTTTCTCTGGAGTACTGAAAATCCAGCTGTGTTGAGGAAATTCACTCCCAAACTGAATGGGGAAGACTGTCATCCTCTGGGCCCAGCAAGAGCAGGGCCACGAACACGTGGCTATGAGCACACATAGTTTTCTCACAGAAAACACTGAAGAGAAGTGGTGTTCACAAAGGGCTGTTGCAATTTAAATGCTGACTTCTTGTGTCACACATCACTCCTCCCCGTGGCAGGCTATGCTTCCTAACAATAAACCCCATGGAGATGGCAGGTTGTGCTCGCTCCTCTGGCCAGCCCTGCTGGCTGCTACACAAGTTATGTGGGGAAAGAGTTTCCCTTTCAAATATATAAAAGAAATGGCAAAGCACAGCATCAAGAGGAGGTATCTGCAGTACAAATCTCCTCATAACCCTCAACACTGCTACTCAGCGAGTCTTTGGGAACTGGTTTTCACCTTCACAGATTTGTTCGGCGGCTCTGCTTTGCATTTCTTTCATGTTTCTTTCAGGAGAGGTTTTTAGAAGCACCTGGAACACGTCAGACCCGGAGAAGAAAGTAACTGACTGTGTTTTAATTCTTCACTTTGTAAGCAAAGTCCTACATCCGCAGAACAAGTGCTTGCAAAGGACACCTATCAATTTAAGGAGATTAGCAAAGCTTGTTTACAGAAAACCTGCACAGATCAAAATCATAGGGGGGAAAAAAAAAGCTTTCCCTGTGTTGTCATGAGTTTAAAAAAAGAAGAAGGAAGGAAAATGTTTTTCAAAATCCAGTGGCATGCCATTTCAGATGATCAGTAACTCAGTAACTTTCTGAATTCTCTTCATACAGTGGAACTAGTTAAGTTTCTCTTTGTATTTGCATTTGCTCAGCATCCCTGTGTATAGGTTCCAAACCTTTAGGGATTTTATTTGTTCCAGCAGTGCTCCAAGGCTGCCCTCCACTGCACTGGATGCTGTGTGTGTTTAGCATAATGGAAAGCCAGCTCCTGGAATTCTCACCTCAGTTAAGACAGAGACAGTAGGACAGGGCTGGGCTGTACCAGCAGAATAATTGGGAAGGTGAGCAGAACTGCACCCTGCAAAGCTCTATGTGTATTTAAAAACAACAACAAAAAATAACCTCTGCGTTTTTATTCTTGGGTTTTGGTTTGGTTTTTTAAATGGTTTGGTTTTTTAAAAAATCTGAATTCAAATTTCTGCTCTGCAACCTCAGGAAAATGAGGGTTTTTTTTTTTTTTTTGTTCCTTCACTCCCTATGTGTAAAAAATGGGAAAGGTAGTATTTCCAAACCTTGCAGAGGCATCATCCATCAAAATACTTATTCCCATCTGCAAAGGGCTCATCCCTGAATACTCCTCCCTCTCTCCTTTACTGTAGCACAGAACAGACAGTTCCTGAAAAACATGTCCCCCACTTTCCAGCCCCATTTGGAAGCTCAGGCAGCATCTCTTAGCAAGTTTACATTTCTCTTGTTATCCTTTGCCTTCTGACCAGAACTCAATTGATGCCCAGACACAATTCTGGTGGCAATTAAGGCAAATTGCAGCACAAGACTTCAAATTATGGCTGATAAAAATTTGGCCCCTCGCCTGCCCCACATGGGGCTGAACCCCCACCCTGAGCAAAGCTGCAGCTCCTGGTAAAAGCAGCTCCAAATCCAAGATAGGAAATTCCGCAGGAACTATTATTAGCTCCTGTTTATACTGTCATTTTTCTTATCAGTAGGAGATTATTTATACAGAGCCCAACCCAAGTGCTTCTTGTTTATCTTATTACAGACACCATTAAAAAAGTTTCTATAAAAAGCAGCTCCTGTTTTTAGGACCAGCACTAATAAGTGTTATGTTAAGGTTTTGCTTCTTATCAATCATTCCTTTATTTTCAAGTCACCATTTAATACTCTTGTTACTATTTTCCAACCTGCCCTCTCCTCTCAGTACACCATAGAATGTCTTCCAGGTTTAATTTTTTCCCGTCAGTTTCATCAGCTAAATCATTTTTAAAGTTTCTGGTAATTTTATATGGACTAAGAGAGCCTAAAACATTGTTCTACTGCAACAGCTGACTTTAACCTTCAGCTCCATGTTCCTCTGTCATGTATCCTCCCTCTCCATCACCTCTCTCGTGCTACAGCAGGAAAAACAAAAGGAAAAGCTGTTTACTGATGCAGAGGCTGGGGTAGGAACGTGGATTCTGTTAAGTGCTTTTGCAATATGAGAATTAAGATGACAAAAAAGGAGAAACAGATTTCTGAATGAAAGAGGAGCTCGAAGAATTAGCAAAATAAGGCAAAATGGAAGTTTGGAGGGGTCCAAGTTGCAGCGCAGGTTTCTGCCCCAAGGGCAGAGTACAAGTTACAGAGTGGGGATAAATAAGGTCGTAAGCACTGGGGAAACATCACAGCCTCTGAGGAGCTGATCAGAAATCTGCAGCCTGAAGATGTCCAAACACATTGGTTCAGCTCAAGTTTATCACTTGTATGTCCGATCTGGCCGGTTCAAACCCAGCCATAATTAAGACAAGGCAGCCAAGTTTTAGACTCCAAGCTAAAGGTCCAATATCACTATTCAGATGCACTGTTATTGCCTTCCCCCTCCCCATGCCATGATCCCCTCCCATTACACACACATGGAATTTTTTAGAGTACTAAAGGAATTGGTGGAGAGGGAAAGGACAAAGTTGGCAGCAGGGGCAGCCAAGCCAAATAACTTTCCTGAGAGAGTTCAGAGCCAGCCATACATTTCTCTTCTCTTTCTTGCCTCTTCCTAGACCAGAATTAGCCTAAAAGCTAATTTATTCATTTTCCTCTTGTATAAGTAACTATTTACAGAACACCTTTACCAGTAAGACTAAGGCTGTAAATACTGAGATGATGCCATTTGGGATCATATATTCTGCAAAGCATTGCCTCTGTCTACACAAACTGTTATTTTAATGAACCAAAAGCAGTTTTCCAGGCATTCCTCGGGAGCCTCTTGGATGCTGGAGACATCTGAAGAACACACAAGTCAACCAGCACTCATCAGGCCTAAAAAACTCTGGAAGTGAGAGCCCTGGGACACGTGCTCTCTGCTCTGGATCTCTGTCCTGAGCTATTTTAGTCCCTCCTCACCACCCTGTGCTTTTGAGAGGAAGCTGATGTTTCTCCCTGGTAGTGCTGAGCATGCTCTTTAATCTGGTCCTTTCAAACATCTCTGAGATTCACTATTTCTTTCAGATAAGCCATAACTAGGTACTTGATGGTGGCATGCAAGTACTACACATCTGCTTACACAGGGCTGCGGGTTATATCTAAAATCAATCAGCTCCTGGAACCTTCCCACAGAGGATGACACAGATCAGCTGCAAAGATCTACATGGTTTCCCATTGATTTGGCCTGACAACAAGATAATAACACAGTGCCACTAGTTCACTCCTCCTTCTCTCCAGTGACATCTTCCAATATTTCTCTGATCACTGTGGGAGCTCATCCTGGATTCCCCTTGAGTTGAGTGGGATGGGTGTGAAATTTAGTCAGCCACATCTGAAGTGGATGGAGTCGTTTATTCACGGGAGGAAACGATCTGAGCTCCCAAAGGCCACATGCCAACCTCATGCCAACTGAAATCCAAGAGAGACAGCTCAGGATGGGAGGAGAAAAACCATCAGCTCTGAAGAGACTGGGCTTGACTTTCCTACAGCCTGACCCAGGGGTATCAGAGACATGTGCCCACTTAGTTAATTATAATTACATCCATTCCTTTCATAAATACATTAGTTTTGGTGTGGTGATTCTGATTCAGTGGCCCCACTGACCAAAAGAAATATTGGCTTGCTTTGGAAAGACTCCTTTCCTGCAGTTTTTCCCTCTGTGCATTACTCCTCCTGCAGGGGAAGATGGTCTGACTTGCTGGCAGACACAAAGGGTGCTGTACAGAGCTTAATTCAGAGGTGGGTTATTCCAGGACTATACTCAGGCAGGGAATGCACAAAAGCAGGAGAGTGACCCACTAACTACCAAAATTACCGAGTTCAGGTACAATTTAAGCAACTTGACTTATAGTTTAATTATTGAAATACTAGTGCTAACATTTGATAAGGCTGAAAACATCCCTTACATTTACACAAAATGTTAATCTCATGATTTTCCAAATGAAATTGAAACCAGAGAAGGACAAGGAATTTTGCCCAAGATCACAGAGAAGAGTTGGAGACATGGAAGGAATTCCAAGCTCTGTGGCTCCAGCACTTGTTCCTGCCTGCCCACCTCAACTGTCTGCAAATCCAGAGCTCCCAGACAGATGGGTTCTTATGACATTTCAAATACTGGAAATATAAGAGAACAACTTCCCTCCTGCTGATTTGGCATTTCCAGTCACCAAGGAACCTTAAAAATTATCTATTTCAAGATCTTCATCCAAGCTTGGGTTAAAAAATTACTAAGGCTTATACATGTAACATGGGATTGAGCTTTGGGATTTTATCAAGTTTTCCTCCTGAGACATTGAGGGGCTTGAGCAAGTCCAGGGAAGGGAAGAGAGCTTGGGGAAGGGGCTGGAGCAACAAGAGTGGCTGAGGGAGTTGGAGGGGCTCAGCCTGGAGAAAAGGATGCTCAGGGGGGACCTTCTCTCTCTCTGAACTCCCAGACAGGAGGGGGGAGCCAGGGGGGTGTCAGGCTCTGCTCCCAGGGAACAAGGGACAGGACGAGAAGAAACAGCTCCAAGGTGCACCAAAGCATGTTTAGGTTGGATACTGGGAACAATTCCTTCATGGAAAAGAAGCTGCCCAGGGCACTGGGGGAGTCCCCATCCCTGGAGGGATTTAAAAGCCGCGTGGATGTGGCACTTGGGGACATGTGGTGGCCTTGGCAGTGCTGGGAGTATGGTTGGACTTGATGGTCTCAGAGGGTTTTTCCAACCAAACTGATTCTGAAGATGCCACCAGCCACAGTGTTCTGGATAAGCAGTGTGAGCCTGTAAAGGAGAACTAATAACACCCCCACCCCATGGAGGAGCAGCAGAACTCTGTCACTCTTTGTGTAAAGCTCTGGGAACACACCCAGGGAAGGTGGGATATCACTGCAGTGTGTTCACTCATCCTGGATGTGAAAGAGAGAAGGCTCAGGATAGGGGGCACAAACACAATTACTCCTCCTTCTGTGTAAAATCAAAGCTGGTGTGGTCACCCCTCAAACTCAGATCTCATTTTAACTGTGATTCAAAGGCAAGTGATGGAGAAAACTTCCAACTCTCATAATCCGACTCCTGGCTGCAGTGATACCAGTTACAGCTGCATCTCCTGACTATTCATATACTTTTTAGAATATAAATGCACATTATCTCTCTCCCTCTCCATACACAGAGATGCAGATAGGCATCTATTAGCTGCACTCAACAAACAATTTAAGAATTAAGGAAAACCGTTTTCATTTTAAGATAAGAACTTCGGGCTTATTTTAATGCTGTAAAATAAAATCTCCAAACACAAGCCACAGGGAAAAAAAATGGGAAAAAAAAAAGGAAAAAGTGATTCACTGGGGAAGTTCCATGATGTGCAGGACAATGGGTCTTAAATCAAAGGCATACATTATCATGACTAAGCTGACAGATCTGCACTGCAATGCAGAAAGCCAAGTGATATTCCAACATCTGCACCGTGCTCTGAGAGGCAGTTTAGACACAGCTTCCCAAAATTCAGAAAGGACCCCCCCCCCTGCCGAGCTCTTACCTGTTACCTGTGCAACAACTGCTTGGGAGATTCTCCGGTTGGCCAGGAAGGCTTTGATTTCCTCCTTTATCACACTGCTGTCCCTCCTACCAAAACAAAACAACAACAGGACACACAAAAAGAGGGACAGGCCAAAGTGCACCGTGAAGGTGGAAAATGGCTTTATTTCCTTTATTTAGGGGATCAGGAGTAGGGAAGGCTGGCATCCAAACAGTCCAAGTGCCTCAGCAATGGACACTTCTTTTAACAAGTGTCACGTTTGATCCGAGTACAGGAGCAGGAGAATGGATGACTCATGTCCCATATAATTCATATTAGGTGCAGCACTGCCATATGGAATGTACAAAGTTTCATTACACAGGGATGAATAAATCTCTCACACCAGCATAAAAACCTCAGCCATAAAAATGAGGCACAAAAAATAAAAAATAAAGGATAGCAGGGGCTGCATGGTTAGTTACTCAAACGAATTTGCACACACCAACCTCCCCTCCAGCCTTTCAAGGAAAAGATCTGAAGGAAAAGAAATTTTGCAACCTCTGTCCCCTCACTGAACCCCCTTAATCCTCTACTTTAGTCCTGATTTTGCACTGAATGAACTGAGGTATTTGTATGATTTTTACAAGGTTTGCACAGGTAGCTCAGAAGGGGCTAAAACTGTGCTAAAAAGCAAATAAATTGGGGGTTGCACAGGGACTGTGATATACAGCAAATTTCAATTGCATTAAACACATATTTTGCCTTTCTCTTCCTCTCTCCCTTCCTGAAAAGGGCAGACAATTAAAACCAGCCTTTATTAAGCTTTATTATTTGGTCATTTCCCTTCTCCCCTCACAGCAGCATTCAAGGCAGACTCGAGCTTGCAAATCTAAATGCAAAATAAATGTCATGTTGTGGGTTCATTTTTATTTCTGTACCCAACACTCATCTTCCATATGCCTGCAAATAAACGTAATTTCAGTTTAAATAAGCACTAAAAGCATTACCTGAGACTTATTGCATAGGAACCCAAAACTCAGTGGGATGATTAAACCTCAGTCATGGGAACCTGGCTCTTTGCTGCACCCACCTTCCATCATCCAGCAGGGAATGAGGGTGATCAGCTTTTCTCACTGCTCATCTCTAATCCTCTCCCTCAAAAGCCACACCTTTACCCTGAATCTCCAAACATATTCCCATCCTGGAGCTTACAAACCCCAGTTCTCACACAGGTACTTTGTGAATGTTGTAATTTCGGGGTGGGGGGAAAAGACAGTCCAACATTATAACCAAAATTGTTTTGAGACATTTGGCCTTTCCTCTTATTTTTTTTTGTGCTCTCGAAGCCCACTGACTCCGACTTTCATCCTCAGGAGTATAATCCCCTCCTTGCATCTCTGCCTGAAAAAGAAGCTGCCAGAAGTAAAGGAAGGTCAGGCTGGGGAAAAAACCCAACAACTGGCTCTCACTGAAAACTTCTGTTCTTCTTTACTGTTTGCATTTCCCTACACCACCCTGCAGCCTCTGCAAATCCCTGCCACAAATTACAAACAGGAAACATCCATCCTCTGCAGATCCCACTGGAAAGCACTGACCAATCCAAGCAGGATTCCCTACTCTCCCTCTATATGGAAGGAATTACAAGGGGTATGAAGCAGTAGAGGAGGAGTCACGGGAGTTGACATTCAGTAAGAATTCTTCTGAATAAAAGCAGGGTGGAAAATTAGTGCAATCCCACCTTTTGGCACAGCATGGGTAAAAATATTCAATAGCAAGACTGTGGGATACCCACAGGGCCAGGAGCTGCCTGCACAAGGCTGAGAGGCAGGTGAGAGGTTCTGGGATAGTGACCCTTGGGGAACTGGCAGGGAACAGTTCTGAAGCAGCTCCTGCTCTCCTGATAATCACTGAATCCCCATGGAATGGTTTAGGCTTTGGAAGAGACCTTTAAAGGCCTGCAATAAACAGAGATATCTTCAGTTAGATCAGGTTGCTGAGAGTTCAGAGCAACCCGACCTTGAATGTTTGGAGCGATGGGGCATCCACCACCTCTCTGGGCAACCTGGGCCAGTGTTTTCCCACCCTCTATGGCTACCACAGCGCTCCTCCAACACACACATCTCCTCTGAGGCACTTCTCACTCTGCCCTTCCAAACTTCCTGGTGGCTCATCAAAAGCATTTTTAACTCCCGAACTTCCCAAGGTGCCAGAACAAGGAACACGGATTTGCTGCAAAGCCCAGAAACGGAACTGAAAAAAAATCCCGATACGCTCCCTTAACTTCTTTTCTCTCCTAAGTCTCCCTGTTAGAGCCCTTAACTTCTTTTCTCTCCTAAGTCTCCCTGTTAGAGCCCTTAACTTCTTTTCTCTCCTAAGTCTCCCTGCTAGAGATCCAAGTGACAAGACCTCCACTAACCTCATCAGCTCCTCCACCTTGTCGTCGATGTCCAGGTCCTCCTCGGAGGCCTCGAAGCTGTAGGACCTCTGGGCCAGGCTGTTGGCCAGGGGGTACCGGGTGGGCGACATCTTCCCGTTGAAGGCGGACAACCTGTCGTTACTCTCCCTCCCGTTCTGATTAGTAGTGCAAGGCTGCGGGGAGGTGTCGTAACTGTTGCTGGGCGAGGGGGACATCCCACAGTGCTGGGTCTGCGTGGAGGCTGTGGCCGTGGAGGAGGAGGCCGGCACGTTGTTGGTGCTGTTGCCGTAGGAACCGCCCCCGTAGCCAGACCTTCTCCCGAATTTGTCGCTATGCTCTTGGTCGAGGCGATCCAAGGTTTCCAGAGCGTGGAGGATCTCATGCCTGGTCATTCCCGTGCGTCTCAGGCGCTGCAGAAGGTCTATCTGCTCTATGGTAAATCTTGGCTCGTCCGTGTAGTGAGACATGGTTTCCAGCAGGCTGAAAACGAGGGAAAACAGGTCAACTGTGGCACGCGGGAAGTACTTTACGCACCTCAAAGATCAATCCTGGTCCAAGACTTTAAGACACACACACGACAGAACTGGCAGCACAAAAGTGCACCTCCAAACCACCTCAGCAGGCAATCTCCCAAAAATGCCAGGCTCACAAAGGGCTTATTTTCTTTGCAGTGCTCCAACAGCATTTCCCTCTTCTCCTGGAATTCCCTACACCTGCAGTTCGTACCCTTTTGCTTTGGACAAACTGCTGCTACAGAGACAGTGGTTGCTCAGTTATTAAGGCTGCAACTTGATTTCACACAAAATTTTGCCCCCATTTACCCACCAGGCAAAAATCCCACATTCCAAAACTGTTCGGTCAAGGCCAGCGGTTGAGTTTTTCTGCGAAAGTTTTAACCGGCTGTGACGTGAGATTTATCAGTCTCGACTCTTTCAAATCCTAACTACAAAGAGTTCAAGTTGCCCTAACTTTTGCTGCAACCTTGGGAAAAAAAAAAAAAGAAAAGAAGATAAAAACACACCTAACGGAAATTCTAGTGGCCTGTAGGACCTAAGTTGATTTGACTGAAGTCCCGTTTCTGAAGGTGGATTTCTGAAGTTGGGAACTTTTGAACCTGGAACGCTGTCACGGATCGCCTGCCCTGACAAGGAAAGTGCAGCACATCCAATTACTCCTGAGCTTTCATTTAAAGAAATAAGTCTTCAGCCTTTTCCCCTCCAAAGGCAGCCCTCTCATGTAACTCAATCATCCTGGTGGCTCATCAAAAGCATTTTTAACTCCTAAACTTCCCAAGGTGCCAGAACAATGAACATGGATTTGCTGCAAAGCCCAGACATGGAACCAAAAAGAAAAAAATCACAATATGCTCCCTCAATCTCTTTTCTTTCCTAAGTCTCCTCACAGCAGATCCAACTGGCACACAAACAACAAGATCACCTCCTTCAGAGCTCTAGATCTTGAGAAGAAGGGATGGCAGATGGAGGGCAGACAGAACTTGGCAAGGAGAACAAGCATTTTCCATCCTTCTCGTGAATCTTCTTATGAGTCAAGGGTTTATTACCATTCCTGCAGGAGAGCTGGGTGAGGAGATCACTCAAACTCCAGGAGATGTGACAGAGCTAATGTACCATCCCTATGAGCACTCAGAAAGTCAAATAAGGATTCCAAGAACCCCATGAAAACCAAGAGAGGGATGATGGCTGTGGGACCTTCCAGGGACAGGGCTGCCTATTCCTGTCCACGGATTTTGAAGATGACTCCTCATGTCCATTTTTGTACTGGCACAAAGAAGTTCCCAACAGGAGACACAGGATGATTAGAGATCTGTAATACAGGCTGAAGAACACTGAGAACTGGCTTGCTAAGTAGAGCTGGAGTTGGAGTGTAACTGTACAGACGTGGTCCTACACACCCAGGATGCACAAATCCACAAAAATGCCTTTTGCAGCCCGGTAAATAGGGAAATGAGGAGATGGTCTCATCTTTGGCCTCATCCATCGACTACTGAACCCCTTTCATTGTTTCATGGGAGAAGGAAGCAGGAGGACAAGGCAGGGGATGACTCCCATTCATGGGAGAAGGAAGCAAGAGGACAAGGCAAGGGGATGACTCCCATCCAAGGGAGAAGGAAGCAGGAGGACACGGCAAGGGGATGACTCCCATCCAAGAAAATGACTGAGAAGACAGACGGACCACATCCATATAAGTGCTTGGCTCCAACGGGAACGTGCTGTCCTTTGGACAACTGATTACTGGAACCATCCAGGCCATTTTAAATTTGAGAAGACAAGTACCCAAATTATTCAGCTCAAGAAGGGCAGGGCAGGCAGTGCAGGAATGGACCAGCAACTGACTGGAATTGTAACAATTACAATTTGGAAGGGGCATCTCAGACTCAGGCGTTCCCAGCTTGACAAGGAGCATTTGGAAGCAGACACTGTGTTCTGTGTTCTAGCTTTGGCCTCTGGGGGAGGCAGGGCTGCTCAATCTTTTCCTCCAAGCTTTGGGAGAAGTGTCACACTGACTTACTGACTCATCACAGCCCGCAAGGCCCTGTGACAGCCCATTTTCAAACAAAAAAAATTTCTTTAAACATCTGGCCTTGAGGTGGTTTTCACTGGATATGCCAACTCGCCTTTCCTTAGAGATAAACCTGGTTTGGTTATTTCTCACCTGTATTTCTAATGTCACCATTTCCTGAATCATTTATCTGCCAACATCAAGTTTCATGTGTTCAAGTACTTGGCTGAACTGGAGAATTTAATGAGCCAGAGCCTCCATCCAGAATTACCTCTACTCAAAATTCCTACTTCACAGACTCCTCAAGGTTTAATACTAAAACATGTATTATTCAGTTTAATCTGCCATTTGTCACAGATGTAGAAACCCAGAACTTTTGTCCTTCTAGCCCTATGAACCAAAAAACTCACATCTGACAGAAACAAGACCTTCCAGATGGTTCAAAAATGTCCAGCAACACAGAACTTATTTCACACAATTATGGAATTAAAGAATGGTTTGGGTTGAAGGGACCTTAAAGATCATCCAGTTCCAGCCCCTGCCATGGGCAGGGACACTTTCCACTATCCCAGGTTGCTCCAAGCCCTGTCCAGTCTGGCCTTGGACACTTCCAGGGATCCAGAGGCAGCCACAGCTTCTCTGGGAAAGCTGTGCCAGGGCCTCCCCACCCTCCTGCAGCAGTTGGTGGCCATGGCCAGTGATTCCCTTTGAAATCTGGGTGTGATTCCTAATTTGTCTGAAAAGTGCCAGGGCTCAGCTTCTGGATCTGGGTTCCCAGGCCAAATTAATCTCCTTTAGTGAATTACAATTACACATAATCATTTAGTGAATCCCAAGTATCCTTTAGTGAATTACAGCTAATGAACTGCAGTGTTCTCAGATGCATGAGCACTGGGTGACCTTCTGTCGCACGTGGCTGGATGGGGGAAAGTGCTCTGGCCTCAATTTGTCCCACTTTGATGCAGCAGGGATGTGCATGTGCAGGAATTTCAATTCACAGGCATACAAAGGCTGCTGGACAAGGCCACCCTGTGCCCTAAAAATAAGATATTCAGTGATTTCTAACTTGTGTCTCAGAATCCTGTTCAGAAAGTCATCTAAGAGCAACCAACTCACTGTCAAAGTCAGGTCCTTATCCTGTGTTTAACACAATTATTGGAAAATTTGAAAAAAAAACAACAACCCTGAACCAACATCAGTGATCTGTCTGTCTGTCCATGCAAAGCATTCTTCCAGCCCTCCAACCCCTTTAGGGAACTTCTGGGAAATTTCTCAATGCTAAAAAGATAAGAACACCAAAATCAGAGTATGTCCCTGCTGATCTCACTAATGTCATATACAGATGTCCAAACTGCCTTGCTTATATTTACATACTCAGCATATATTGCATTAGACACACTTTTTATTGCTCTACCTGATTTGAGACTCCAATTCCCATTTTCACAAGCTTTTATACCCAACCATGAGATCTAGAAATAATGCTTTTATGTATTTAAAACACCTGGAGTGGCTTTTATGCATTTAAAACAACTGCAGGAACTTGGAATTTTCCATTAAAAAACCCCAAACAAATATTGCAAAACGTGGAATTACTGAACATGTTCCAACATTGCCAACTATCTACGACTTTTTAATGAGTAACTACAGCAACACTTTTTCAGACTGTTACTCCAGCAGGGCTTCAGTTACTTTCTCTTTTTGAAATATTTTAATAAACTTACCCTGTTTAAAGATCAATTTACAAAGTAGTTAAGTAAATCAGACGTTTTAGAATCATCACAATTTCATTAATGAGTGGATATTCTCCACCACTTCATCCCCCCCACACTGCTGGAAGAGCCTCTTATCCTCCTGCGCTCCTCTGGCTGCCTATAATTCAATTTGTTTGCCCCTCTTTTTGCTTGTGAAATACAATCAACTGCAAAAGTAACAAGGATTAAAACAAAACAGAGACAAGCAGAACGACTGGGGGGTGCAGGAGAAAATAAAGATGGCAAATACTTTCCCTGAGAACACAGACCATGGACCAACAGCTTTGCTGCAGGCAGACTCTGCTGCTGGTGGAGCAGAATATCCTCTACACCAGCAGATCTCCGTGTATAATCACATGCTTTATCTGCTGATCAGACAGCAAAATTTTCACCATGGGCTGTCAAACTTCCTTGGGGAGATACCTGGAAAACAGAACCAGCCACCGGAGAATGGCCATGTGGGTTTTTTTCCTCTCTGAAATTCTGCAAGTAAGACCCCTGCAAAAGACTGATTCAGCTCGAAATTCAAGTGACTGATTTTTTAACAAATGAATCCTGCCCTTAAAATGAAGGGGTTTTTAGGTTCTGACAGAAAAAAAAAAGGCAAAAAAAAAGGTAGCTGAAAATATCAAACTTATTTACATTCCTTACATTAAGTTGGCAGTCATGCCCCAAGGAAGATGGGAAAATGGGTCCAATCCCACTCACTGCCTCTTGCTACTTCCAAAACATTAAACCTTCATGCTTATCTTTCATGGCTCATCCAGAAGGAACATGAGGTACCTGAACATCAGATTGAAGGGAGAAGTATAAGAGGCTAAATAAAAAAAGAATTTATTAGCCCTCCCAAATCCACAGATAGAAAATATCCAGCAGGTCTCAACCAGATGCAGCTTCACTCCTTCACTTCTAAAGGGACATCAAGGAGTGGAGGCTGTTTAGGGGCTCTCAACAGCTTTGCTTTTCCTTGTCATCCCACCAAGATTCATTTACCCAATTTTTTTAATGAATTTCACCCTCTTTTTTTATTAATTTCACCCTTTAGATATGGGGCTCCCCTGCTCTGACAGTCCTGATCTCGAGCGGGGGCACATGGCCAGACACAGACGTTTTCTCTTCCCTTATTTTCCTGCATCTCTCAGAGAAAAGTAAGGACAAACACATCAAGGGTTTCTCACCTGCTCTCACAGCCCCAGCCCACGCAGACACAGGAATCATTTACCCAGCACTTAACTTTCTAGATGATGGAACACAGCAGAATAATCCCATAAAAACAGCTACGAGCTAAGTCCATGTCCAATTGAACTTGCAGAAGTTCAAAGCAATTCAATTACCCGTTTGGGAATAAGGCCAGACACCAGCCTTAACACCTCTAACACTTGAGAAAATGGCTCTGGACTCTTTAATGATCACAAGAAATCACTTTTTCCACTCTTCTACTCGCTGTAGATGAGTAGGAACTACTCCAGCATCACTGAGGAGATGCTCTTCTGCAGAGGTCCTTCTCCAACTTCCATTAAAATTCACTGCTTTATCTAATAAGCAAAGCTCAAGACTTACAAAACCAGTTGTGCTTTTTGATATAAGACCTGTGTTTGATATAATCTGCATAATATGGATGTGGGCAAGAGCCAAAGCATTCAGAACAGGATCCTAAGTCTGGTAATTGGTTTAAGAATGATTCTGATAAAGTCCCATCAACTGGGGCAAAGAGGACGGGGAGAGATGCCAACTTCTACCCTTCTCTGATATATGGCACAGGGCAGGACCCCTTCTCTGTGAGGTCTGATCCAAGCAGCAGGCAAAAATGGGTATTAAGGATGGCATTGCTATTCCCAAAGCAATATAACTTGCTAATCAACCAGTCTGACATCCAACCACCTAATTCACCACAGGGAGCACCGCTCCAGAAGCTTCTGATCATAACCAGGGACTGCAAAGAAACTTCACCTCCAGCTGCCCATTCTGTTGATTTTTAAACCATGCTTTATGTTATGCAAGCTTGTTTCTCTCTCCAAACATATTTACAAGATCCAAGGACCCAAGCAAAGTTTCATTCAGTGCTCCTTCCTTTTCTACACAGGATCTCAGAATGATTTGGGTCGGAAGGGACCTTGAAGATCATCTCGTTCCAGCCCCAGGGATGCCACTTACTAGGTCAGGTTGCTCAGGGCCCCATTCAACCTGGCCTTATGTCTCACCCAGCTTTACCCATCCCAAAGGATGCAGCTGGTTCTTACAAGATGCTCAGGACAATGACCTTAATTGAGCTCCAGCTGTTGCACAAACAGAGCTGCTGACATGTATCACAAAATAAATGCTACACACACGTTCAGAGTCAAAGACTGTGACCCTTCCAGTGCAGCCCTAAGGCACTGCTGGAAGACAACTGGGACATTTAGGGTCATAACACTACCTGGCCTTCTGAAATTCAAGCTTTAGCCTTTTCTGTTCTTACTGAAGAAGTGAATCTCCTTTAATTCAGAGGGTGGTGAGACCCTGGCACAGGTTGCCCAGAGAAGCTGTGGCTGCCCCATCCCTGGAAGTCTTCAAGGTCAGGTTAGATGGGGCTTGGAGCAACCTGATCCAGTGAGTGGCATCCCTGTCATGGTAGAGGGGTAGGAATGAGATGATCTTTAAGGTCTCCTCAACCCAAACCATTCTGTGATTTTATGATTCACAGCCAACACAAATATTTCAGGAAAGCCCAAACCTTTGCACCATATTAAGCGAAGCTGCCCTTAAAACAGGACTTGATGCCATGAATTCTGGGGAGCAACAAAGGATTAAGGATCTGACTCACCACTTACACCCATCAGCTGCAACTCCAGTGTTTTCAGTGGAGTTGTACCAGCTTTCAAGAGAGGAAAAAACCTCAGGCCTGAAGTGCTCATCATGTCAATGAACACACAGACTTATCCATACGTTCCCATAATCATCTCCGGCAGTGGCATCTCTGGGCTCTGATTTTCCAAAAGGGCTCTACTCCCATTCACCCTGACATGGCAGAGGGGTTGGAATGAGATGATCTTTGAGGTCTCCTCAACCCAAACCATTCTGTGATTCACAGCCAACACAAATATTTCAGGAAAGCCCAAAGCTTTACACCTTTGCACCACATTAAGCGAAGCTGCCCTTAAAACAGGAGGTGATGCCACGAATTCTGGGGAGCAACAAAAGATTAAGGATCTGACTCATCACTTACACTCATCAGCTGCAACTCCAGTGTTTTCAGTGGAGTTGTACCAGCTTTCAAGAGAGGAAAAAACCTCAGGCCTGAAGTGCTCATCATGTCAGTGAACACACAGACTTATCCATACGTTCCCATAATCATCTCCTGCAGTGGCATCTCTGGGCTCTGATTTTCCAAAAGGACTCTACTCCCATTCACCCTGATTCACAAACAAAATGTAATCCCTGTAATGACTGCTCTCATCCCAGGGAAATGAAAGCCTCGCGCTGCAGCGAGGAGGGAAATCAGGCTCCAAGCTGATCCGTGGAGGTTCAGCGTCACAGGGTCTGTTTAGGAATGCAAAACACCGGCTGGGGAATGCAGAGCTCTGCCACTCGCTTTCCAGCAGAACAGGGACAATTAATAAGAGCAGCCTGAAACTTCTGAAAATAAATCCGGCGTAATCAAACACTCCCCGCTCCACAAATTAGGGGAGGCAGAGCTGGGAGCGGAATATCAACATATCATTCCTTCAGGAGGCTCTGAGATCCTCAGCCGGTTAAAGAGCCCCAAACCCACAGTCACCACTTCTACACAAGCTGTTCTTCCCCACCCCAGTCTCTGAAATTCTCTGCTGATAAGGTTTTTTTACTGACAGTGAGAAAACCCCAGCGGTTCTGCTGCTGATTCTGCTCGGGTGAGTAACTCGCTCTGCTCTACATCTTTGGGAAAGGGAGAGAGAACTTGAGATTGATCTTACAAGGCAAAAATACAATATAAATGCCAATTATCATCATAATCCAAGTCTTACAAAAGGGACTGACCTCTGACTAAGCACAGGGCTTGCAGCCAGACACTTCTGAATTCTACTCAAGGCACAGACTGATTCACACTGACACCTTATCTGTCTAACCCTAACCTTCCCCACTTCCAAAATCTGGGTTTCCTGCTATTGTTGCAATTCTACAGCAACAAGGCAGGAATTCAAACTCTGAGGCTGGATTCAAGGGCAGATTGAGGGATCAGAAGGACTAACAAACAGAGAGAAAAGCTGTGGTGGCGGCTGAGTGCTGAACCAGGGCCCAAAGCCCAAACCTGTGCCAAGAGCAAGGAGGAGCTCTTGGATTCGGGAGCCAAAGACTAAACTCTGGATATATCAGCTCTGTAACAGAATCAGGGCAGGACTTGTGTGCTTGAATTACAGCAAATCTCACCAACACACTGAAATACTGCCTTTAACCCACATGAAAAAACACAAAGAGTCAAGGACAATAAAACTGAAATGTGGGCCTGACCTAAACACCAGACTGGCCCCACTCCTGGAAGTGTTCCAGGCCAGGCTGGATGAGTTTTGGAGCAACCTGGTCTAGTGCAAGGTGTCCCTGCCCATGGCAGGGGATGGAATGAGATGAGCTTTAAGGTCCCTTCCCACCCAAACCATTCCAGGACTGTTTGATAAGTCACATATTTTCAGCTGTCAAGATCACAGGCGTAGTGCTGTGTTCTGCCTCCTTCACTTCACTTCAAAACTTGACCAATCCTTTTCTAAAATCCAGACAGCATCTCCAAACTCTTCTCCATTAACTCTGGAGTATCTAAATACTTAAAACACATCTTTCTGCAGAAGATCCCTGTGAGGCAGAGAAGTAAAACTACACTAATTTTTGTGACCAAGAGCTCCCAGAGAGGGGCTGGACTTCAAACAAGTCCAAATGACTTGTTCAAAGTCACACAGGAATTCTGCAAGAAGGCAGAGCCAGTGTCTGGCCAAACTCTGAGTGTTTTTTCAAAGCCATCCTACAGGGTCCATCTACAGCACCAGACACGACAAGGTGTAGGACAAGTTTCAAGCAAGGCCATCACCAGGATTTCCACCACCTCTTCCACACAGGAAGGAAAAGAGATATCCTGAAGTATTTCAGGCCCCTTCATTCTCCCTCAGGATCCATCCCCAGCAGGAACAACCAAAACACTTCCTTAAAAGAGAAATTTGTTGTTTCAGAAAACTAAAATGGAAACCCAGCAAACAGCTGAACCTCACCTACTCCTGATTTTGTGCTTAACTACAAAGCAAATAATTTTCCACTAGAAAAACAGTTTGCAAGTGTAGTTTCACTGGCACAGCCTTAATGAGGACAGAGACTCCACTTGGAGAACAACTCAGGAATAGATAACAGTGTCTCCTTGAAGAATATAAATCATAATGGCAAAACCATGGGCTTTTGGCCACAGCTGCCTCCATATTAGAGTTTTATTTTAGTTAAAAGTGTTTCAGAAAGAAACAAATGTCCTAATTAATGCTCTTAAAGCAACAATTTTTTGTGTAGTCCAGACCTGAACTAGGGAAATTTCCTCTTGCATGATATAGAGAAGACCCATCTACATCCTACACTGACAAGGCCCCACCACTGACCCACCTCCCCAACTGCCACATCCACAGGGCTTTTAAATCCCTCCAGGGAGGGGAATCCATCACTGGAAGAAATTTTGGGGAAGAAATTTTTCCATTCAACAAGATTTTTTTTTTTAAGGACTCTTTCAGAGTGGCTGTGAAATCATGAATTAACTCATCTGTTTTTTCCTAAAGTAAAACCACAGGCTCAGGCAGGGCATTGTTTCAGCTAAGGAAGCTTAAAAAGCCAACTGAATATTCCTACAGCCATCAACTATTTACAGGATACTATTTTCAAGCAAGACAAAAAGAGAAAATGAGCTGAGTCCTCTTTCTCCCAAGTTTAATTAACGTGGTTTGTGCCACATTTCAAGGGCACTGGACAGTTACAGCTCAACCTGTGATTTTATTTTCTAAGCCACTGTAACTCCAGTGCCTGCCCTTCAGCATGTGCTGGCTTGGGAGCATCCACATCCTCGTTTTTTCTCCTTCTGTTGTTTTCCCTAAATGATGACAAGGCTTCAACCCAGTCCTTTTCCATCTGCATTACTCACTCTGATTCTCTTCCCACTCTGAAGGCTTTTATTCACTCCCCAGACAGCCCTGTCATTGCTGGCAATTAAGATTCACAAGCACCAGCCTGATAATTCAGGTAAACTTCAGGTGACGACGTTGCAACTGCCTGGTTCCCTCAGAACTCATATTTTGAGGGATGCAAAACATCCTGATGGTCATAGCTCACTCCTAACACATATTAATTAATCACTACTGCCATGAGCCCACGAAGCACAAAAAATTACTCCCATTACATTTATGGAGAACCCGAGAGAGAGAAACTTGCGTTGGCTACAGGGCTTAGTTTCAGATAAATGACAAATTCTTGTGAGACCAAAATCAAGAGTTCTGTGCTCACACTATGCCCCAAACTCCTCTCAAGTACTGACTCCCATCCAGCTGTGGACAAAAATCAGGCAGGAGAAATGGTAACTGCAGCCAGGTTCCTACTTGGCTGTTCTGTGTGTAGGGATAACCAAACTCCTCCCTTACCAGTAGTTTTAACTGTTCAATCTTTACCTTATTCAGAACTTAAGTTCAAACTTTTAAATTTTTTTTAAGGCTCCATTTTCTTCTTTCCCCTTCTCGATCCCACTTACCCTTTTTTTAAAGATATCTATGGTCTAATCTGGAAATTTTATACCTTAATGGGTCATCTTGGCCCATTTGCTCTAATTTAATACTCTCTAATCCCCTCCAAATAGGTTCATCCTGGTTTCCCCTCAGTCAAAAATTGTTCACCTCTACTTCCACTGCATTATTAACTGCACATACACTGGAATAAATAAAAGCTGCTGCTGCTGCTCTGCTGGGAAGTGGCAGCTGATGAACAGGGCAGAAAACTGCACAGGGGCAGAACAGGACTGAAATCAAAGCACAGCAAACTCACACCATGCAATTCCCACTTTGGAAATTTATGGTGAAAGCCTGACAGAAAGTCAAAGCTGTCAGACTGTCCCTGTGCTCACACAAAGTGATCTGAGATCCCTCTGCAAACTCTGGATTACCAGAACAATGAGGATGCACAGGGCAACGTGGCCTTACCTCTTGACTCCTCTCCTGCTGTGAACTAGATCTTTACAATTTCAAGTGGTGATTTTAATACTGAAGTCCAACACATTTCCAGCTCAAGGGACTGGCAACAAAGCAGGAAACCACTAGTTTTGAACAGAAGACTAAAGCCACCAGCAACAGAAAATAACTAATTAAGGGCTGTATCAAGAAGTCTTTTTGAAATCCATTGGAGTTTGGTTTCCAACAAAAAATCCCTGACAGTCTTATTTTTGCTGTGCCTCCCTCTACAGAAGCCTGTGACTGCACTGCCACTTGCACTATGACAAGGATAAATCTTCATCCTTCAAATAATCCATCTGGTAAAATCTGGCTGCATTCACAGCAGTACAGTCCCTTCCCACCTATTCTGCACACCTGGTTTCTCTTCTCAGCTCAGTCTGACAGAAGGAACAATCCAAAGCCAAGAGGTCAAAGTATCTCAGGAATCTGATTGCTGGGGACAAGCATTTGGTCGTGCCAACAAGAGGGATATTGGGAACAGCAAACCAGAACTGGCCAGTGGGAGCTGAGGGACAGCACAGGGACAGGTCAAGCCTTTCCTTTCAGCCTTTCAGCTTCAACAGTTGAATCCATTTGCTTACTTACTGAAGAAACAGCATGGAGACCAATTACACTGAAGATTTATGACAGAAGTGATTTAAAAAATAAAAAAATTGACAGGCTTCAAGGATGAGATTTGGACAACTTCAATTCCACCTGGGATTCAAGACACTGCTTGGAATAGCCCATCCAATTCTAAGGTGAGGTGAGGTGCCCCAGGTTTTCTGCCTTTGCCATATAACACTGAATTATGATGGTGTTCTCATCCCTTCTGCCAAGTGTGGAGTGGTGCTAAACTCTTGCCCAGCTCAGGTATCCCTTTAGTATCTCTCCAGTATGTTCAGTAGATGTATGAAGATCTCTCTTTTAACACTAATTTTTCTCTGATCAAGGCCAAGTTTCAAAGAACTGCATGATTTTCTCTCTCTGAAAGAGAGAGAAAAGTAGAAATAGAAATAATACATCAGCCAGACCAAGTGAGCAATTAAAAGTTACTATTCCCTGATTTAAATGCCTGGTTATTTTACTATTCCCTGGTTTAAATGTTCCACCAAAGGAGTGGAACTCTCCAGCCAATTGCTCATAATCATTGTAACCATTTCTCTGCTCTTTTTAGACAAATTAACAGAAAAAAATACCATCAAATGATCTTAATTGTTCTGGGCTTCTTCAGCTTGTACTTACACTACTGGAAAAGTTCTGAGCATACTTTACATGGGGATGGGACGTTATAAAGCCTCTTGAGGGTCTTCAGTGTTATTCACCATTCTGTAAGACACAAGGAAAAGACAAATTAGAGATGTCTGTGAAAGGCAAAGAGATTCAATCCCATTTTTCTGGATAACCTGTCACTAATCCAGACCCACAGAGGCTCACAGACTTCAGTGCACGTGGTACATTCCTCAGGAGAAAGTCTGGTGGTGTCATCAGTCCAGAGACAAAAATTTAAATTACAATTGATTTCTTTCGGCCACAAGTAAATTAATCTATGCAATCATTTAGCCTTATGACAGTTACCTACCCTTTTAACTCACAAAAGCTATTAAAAGGATTATTTGGCCAACATCCTCAGAGAGCTCAGAGACAGGTACTGTGTTCTGAGGAGGAATGACCTAATAGAGTTTTCTTTAGCTATTACTGCTCATGTTTTTCTCCACAAACTAACATGGACTGAAAGTGCTCCAAAAGTCAAACTATTAACCAAAGGGAAAGAGAAAGGCAGGATGTTCTATCCAGGAATATGCAGAAAGAACTAGGGACAATATTTACACTTCAGGCTATGGGTGAGGTAGGAGAGAAGACAAGTGGATAGAGCAGCACATGGATTTGCAACGGGATGATCTCCTCTGCTCCATAAAGAGATGTCCAATATTAGCAATCATGGATTGCTATCCAGGGGCAGCAATCATGGATGGACACATCTTGCCTCTTCCAAGTGGTTAAAGCTGGTCCAGATACTACAGAATGACTCTTTTATCACATCTGCTGGAGGCTTTGGGAAGAACTGCACCTATTCCAGATGGAGTCCACTGGGCACACACAGACCACAGAACCACAGAATTCTTTAGGTTGGAAAAGCCCCCTAAGATCATGGAATCTCAGAATGGTTTGGGTTGGAAGGATCCTTAAAGAACATTTTGTTCCAACCCTCGGCCAGGGGCAGGGACACCTTCCACTAGCCCAGGTTGCTCCAAACCCAGTCCAACCTGGCCTGGGACACTTCCAGGGATCCAGGGGCAGCCACAGCTTCTCTAGGCAACCTGTGCCAGGGCCTCACCACTCTCACAGCCAACAATTCCTTCCCAATCTCCCATCTCTCCCTGCCCTCTGGCAGTAGGAAGCCATTCCCTGTGTCCTGTCCCTCCATCCCTTGTCCCAAGTCCCTCTCCAGCTCTCTTGGAGCCCCTTTAGGCACTGGAAGGGGCTCTCAGGTCTCCCTTGAGCCCTTCTCTTCTCCAGGTGAACCCCCCCAGCTCTCCCAGCCTGGCTCCAGAGCAGAGGAGCTCCAGCCCTTGGAGCTCCTGTGTCCTCCTCTGGACCCACTCCAGCAGCTCCATGTCCTTCCTGTGTTGAGGGCCCCAGAGCTGGAGGCAGCTCTGCAGGTGGGGTCTCAAAAAAGCAGAGTAGAGGGGGAGAATCACCTCCCTTGAGATCGAGTCCAACCATCCCCCCCATCACTGCCAAGGCCACCACTAACCCATGTCCCCAAGTGCCACATTCACACGGCTTTTAAACCCCTCCAAGGATGGTGATACCTGTGTTTTATTGTTTTTCCTTTCTTTTCCCCTCATGAAAAAACTCCTGAACTCTCAGGACAAAAGGCTGGGCTGGCTGAGCATTCCCAGGGGCAGCAGCACTCAGCTTTGGCCACCAGCTTTCCTGGCAGGTTCCAGCCTGTCCAAAATTGCCTTCTCCCACCCCGACGCGGCCAAGGAAAGCTGGGTGTTCCCAGGGAGGGGAGCTGCTCAGAGCTGGCTGCTGCCACTTCCAAAACAAGTCATTTGGCCCACATGGAGCTGCCTCTTCCTCTCCAGGAAAGGAGGTCACCCAGAGAGAGGTCACAGACATGAAGAGCGGTCCCGGCAGACCGTGACAGGTCACGTCCTGTGGCCTGGGAGCGAAATGGTGGCACCAAACCACTGATGGATGGGAGGGACAAACCCCCAGGTCCCTCACAGTCACCCACCCCAAACCTTTTAGAAAGACTTCTACACCAAACCCCTCCCCTGTTATATCTCTTAAGTGCATTTTAAACATGTTCCCCGAGGCAGTCACAAAAAAAATATGAGATCATGCTGTTGACTTCTTGCCAAATTTTAATACAGAGAGCTGGTTTGTTTTCCAAAGAGGAACAAATTAGACTTAAATATATACAAACTCTCTGAAGGTCAGAGAGGTTAATGATAGAGAACTGGATTCGTCAGAGAAGGATTTGCTTCCAGGGTGAGGAGTGTGGAAGAAGCAAAGAAGGAAACCCAGAAAGGAAAGATCACTTTCCATCATCATGAAACACAGGATTAAAACTGGAACATGAGGAGATGAGATAACAGAGGCAAAGAAAAGGCTGCAGTAACTCAGTTTTTAAGATGACAAAGACAGGAGGGTGATATTAGTGATAGTAATGGAAGAGGAAAAAAAATTATATGGACCTCAAATGTAAGTGAAGAGCCATTAGGATCTAGACCAAATTTGGGATGTGAACAGCAGAGGAAGAGGAGCTTTTCCAAGAGACTCCAGATCTGTGAGTGCAGACAGAGGATGGTGGGATTTCAGCAGAGAGTTCATGGGAAAATAGGAAAAAGATCTTCGTTTTTGCTATGTTAAAGGCTGAGTTGGTTTTTATTGCACTCAGAATGCAATCCCAAACTGTCCCAGACTGAGCCAAGCACCAAGGAAGGACAGGGAATCCTCAGCTCTGACAGCAAATGGAGTTCCAGAGAAAGGGGAGGAAGCTGGTGCTTCCTAAGGCTGCTGCCAGAGTGGCTGCTGCTGAAAAGGGGCACAAACAGTCTTTGACTCCACCTTGGTCCAAAGTTCAGGGGCACAGAAACACCTTCCCCACCCCCAGACACGTGTCAAGTTTGAAGCTGAAATGTTTTTGTCATTTAAGGGCACCTCAGACAGGAAACAACCAACAACCAACCCCTCATCTGTAATTTTAGCCAAAAAAGTTCAATCCCAACCAACATCACTTCAGTCGCCAAGAAATCATGACCCCGAAACCACGACTCAACATCCCTCTTTCCCTTTTAGCACAGAGCAAAGCACCAAACCCTCTCTGAGACAGCAGCAAAGGCAGGTGTCACCACTGGCTGTAGTAATAGGCAGGTAAGAGCTCACAAACCTTTGCCCTCTTCGCATTATTCATTAAATAAATGATCTGCCAACGCAGGGAAAACACAACCAGCTCCCCTCTTCTATGGCTGGTACAGACAATAATAAAAAAAAAAGTCACTATTAATATGGAAATCGTGGCTGCAGTTGTAGAATCAGATGTAATGAACAATCTTGTCCCCAGCTTAAGTTTGCTATAAAGGCAGCTTAAATTGACAACGGATGAGTCCTCATGGCAATCTGTTTTTCAGATATTAAAAATCTCATTTTCTCAGTGCCAAGGACAAGTGGAAGTGTGAAGCACTGGAGTATCAACTCTGCATTTGTCTCACTTGACATGAAATCATTCTCATTTTAGTTCTGATTTTTTTAATACATTCTTGGGATCCACTTCAGTTTTCTTCATTTCTCACTGTGTGCAATTAAATGTTTTGAAGTAGAGTTCACCCTGATCCACAACGCCCTGCAGAAGCAAGGAGAAAGACACTTGGTAAAGATGAGGCTGATATCACTTATTTGGAAGAGAAATTCATTTTCTCTTTTAATTTCTGAGTGACTCACCTAGTAAAAAAAAAAGAAAGGAAAAAAAAAGCCATCACTTTGTATTTCACTAATACCTTCCTTGGTAAGTTCTTAAGCTTTTGTCCTTGGGGAAGACAAACATCATCATTCTGACATAAGGAAAACATGAAGAGAGGGGCTGAATTCTTGGCTTAAAGCCACACAGGGCAGGATCAGTGGCTGAACATGGAATCTGCCTGAGGACATGGGCCCACCACTAAAATTGTCATACCAGAAATGCAGAACCCCCAAGTTCCAGCCTTGCTGACAAACCCGATGCGTTGGATGGCGAAGAAATTAAGCCCAAAGAATGAAGTTCTACCACTGTTGAACTCGAAGTAAAGGCCAGATTCCTGATTCATGCAGAATTACAAACCAATCCTCTCCTAGAAATGGCAAAAAAATATAAAAATTCAAAGTTCAAGTCTTCTACTGCAGGTGCAGCTCAAGGTCTGTAGGAACTGCCAGGTCCTCTGGGTGGGCTCTGTGCAGGGGTGTTCACGTGTGTGTACACATGTGTCTATAAACATGTGCCAGGGGAGGTTCAGGTTGGACATCAGGAGGAATTCCTTCATGGAAAGGGTGGTCAGGCACTGGAAGGGGCTGCCCAGGGTGGTGGTGGTGTCCCCAACCCTGGAGGTGTCCAAGAAATGACTGGATGTGGCACTCAGTGCTCTGGTGGGAATCACTCACAGGTTGGACTCATTCCAGTTGGATGATCTTGGAGGTCTTTTCCAATCTAAATGATTCTGGATTCCACGGGCTTCTCTTACACTGAAGTAAAACAGTCACCTGGCATAACTTCTGTCCAGAGGACATCCTGCCTCAAAATCAGCAAGAGACCAATGATCCATCCATCCAACTCTAGTTCATCCTGGTGATTAATCACCCTCTCCATTACAAATTTGTACTTGATTTCTACTCTGAATGTGTCTGGCTCCAGATTCCAGACAGCAGCCTTCCTTTGCCAGCTCCAAGTCCTTTATTCCTGGGAGCTGTTCAGACAGGCTGTTATTTACCCAGTGCTTTTAAAGCTCCAGGTACTGCATTTGTATCCAAACTTAAAGATAAATTCATCTGGGTGCGCGCACAAAAGTAGGACTGGTGTCCAAAATACTAAAGCTAATCTAGGACTCTTTAGCCCATTTTCCCAAAATAGGCCTATTGGGAAAATAAAAAAAAAAAAGAAAAAAAGCTCTGCCATATGACTTGAGGATGTGTTTCACTTGTGCCCTGGGAAGTAAGGTTAGGAACCTTCTCTAGGAAGGTCAGGAACCTTCTCTAAAGCACTGCCACCTCCTGAGCGCAGTCACTGTACTGCACCACAAAGAGAAGAGCTGGTTCTTGAGTCTTTGGGCTCCAAGTTATTTAAATATCACTACTTCAGGTATTTAAACAAGCATTTAAATACCTAAAAAACTCTCAAGAAGCGTTTGGACAATGCTCTCAAGCCCGTAGTGGGACTGCTGGGGTGTCCTGGGCAGAGCCAGGAGTTGGACTCGATGATCCTTGTGGGTCCCTTCCAGCTCCAGATGTTTTGTGATTCTATGATTTTGAAGTCAGTTCATTGAGCTGCACCTTGAGCAAGGTCTTGTGCAGACCCTCAGGAAACTCCTGCTAGAAGTTGCTGCTGAACAAACAAAGGTCACTGCACGTGCTGCAGGTTCTACCTCAAGTGCTACTTGCAGACCAGGTGCAAGGGAATAAAATGTGTGAACTGCTACAGTAAACGTCTTAAGGGACAGGTTGTGACCTTCTCAGCACAGAACGAGGCAGCTGAGGTTCACAGAATCCCAGAATATGCTGACCTGGAAGGGACCCACAAGGATCAGAGTCCAACCCTCAGCCCTGCACAGGACCACCCCCAAGAGTCACACCATGAGGTTGGAAGGGACCTCTGGAGGCCCTTTTATCCAAGCCCTCTGCTCAAGCAAGGCCTCCAAAACCCAGGACTATGTCCAGATGGCTTTTGAGTGCCTCCAAGATTTAAGATTCCATCACTTCCCTGAGCAACCTGTGAAGTGAAAGGAGCAAGAGATCATACTTTTTATGAACACAAAAATCCTTGAATAAACTGCTCACAAGTTCCCTCCAACCAATGCTGTTTTCATTCTTACTGTGACTGTGTTTTCACCAGATCCCTCACAGTACAACCCAAGAGAAAGCCGTATTTTGGGATTATGGTGAGGGACTGCAGCAGCACCTTGTCACCTTTACAAGCCTATAATATTTTTATGGGATCCTCTTCTTTCTCAGAACTCTCTAAGTGAAGGAAAGCTATGGACAGAAGCCTTTCTCCTTTAGAAAACACACCTCAATCTCATGATAAAGCCACAGCTAGTAAATGTAAAAAAAGCGAGTAAATCATTGCTTCCGTGTGCCCCACAGATCTCCCCAGAACAATCAGTCAAGGATTGCAGGTAAAACTGTTTCTCTACTTTTCCCTCTCCAATTCCATGCAAAACAAACCTCCTTACCTAATTTTAGTGGAATTGCCTGCAGTGCAAAGCAGAGGCTGGGCTCCATTTTGAAGCAGACTGGCAACGGAGCCTTTGTACCGAAAAAGTGAGGTTACAAAATCCTGAAGTTTCCCAAACTCACCCAAGGCTTCCAAAAAGGCAGAAAAGTTCATCTGTATTTCACTGGAAAGGACCCCAAATTACTCCAGAAGTCCCAGAGATACATAAAAGGCAATGCAATCCCAGTAAAAGGATGTAATTTAGTATTGCTTTGTCCTTAATGGCAGCTGGAAAATGAAATGCTGTCACCAAGTTCCATCTGCAGAGACATTTCAGCAGAGAGCCCGGGTGGTATTTTCACTATTGCTTACAAATGAGCTTCCAACTCTAACATTGCTGGTGTATCTCCTCAATTGCTCCATGCTGTCCCCTCTAATCATGTCTAAAAACTTGCCTGGACCAAAGGCCAGACTTGAATTTGCTTTTCCGGCTAAAATTACACGTGAATGTCGACAGTGGAAGACAGACAGCAAGGCACAAATTCCTGCTGCAACAGCCACTTCCTTAGGGATCAAACAGGTTATCTCAATCCACTCAGATCAGTTTGAGCACTGGAAAGGATGAGGATGAGATCAGTCCAGTAGCTCATCACCAGCTGACTCCTACAGAGTTACACCAGGCAGGACATGCCCTGAAGCAGAACTGAGCTTTAAAGCCCCCACATGACACCCTGAACTCCAGGTACACCCTAAGGCACAACCCTTCATCTGGGCAAAGCTGCAGATGGGACACTGCCAAGTCCTGGAGTCCCAGTCTGGGCCAAACATACAGTAAGTGAGAGGCTCGTTCAGAAAACATCCCAATTAACACAAATTACCAGGACAGTTTTCTGCGAGGAACACGGTGACACAGTAGCACTGGCCATGCCAACTGGAACGAGGTTCTGTAGTGCCAAGCACAACTGGGAATCCACCTCCACTGCAGTTGGCTTGTCCCAGAGAGGATTCCACAGCTCACTGTGAAGGCTAACCCTCAGATTTCATGTAGGTCAGGCAGGGCCAAGAGCACGAAAACAAGAGGCACTGAAGAACATGCAACAGCTCTAAGAAATCGGAGTGTTCACCTGCCTGGACAGGCCCTTCCTGCATCCATGACTCTCCAGGGAAGCCCTACTCACCTTAGTGAGTGCCACCAAACCTTCTCCAGCAGAATCCCAGAAACTGTACCTGGCACCAGGTCACTTGAGAGAGGGAGATTAATTGCAAGGCAGGGGCTGTGAAACGTGTCAGATGAATCAAACCTGATCTTCTTTTTATTTGACCAGATTTTGACTTTGCCAAATCGGGGCAACACTTCTAAAAGCTGCATTTTTCCACAGAGTGGTCCACAAAGCTTGGAAGTTACATCTGCATGGATGTAAAACCCTTGGCAGGCACAGAGAACAGCTACTACACAATCCTAGGTGAGTATGAAGATGCCCAATACAAGATGCACATTCAGCTGAAGAACCTACTCCCAGTTGTTGACCCAAGAAAAGAAACCAGAATTATATCTGCCACCACTAGTATCAGGAACAAACACAGCAGAGAAATAAGTAATGCCACACAATCCTTTATTTTTGCACTGCTGTATGGCACAAAAAAGTAATAAGAGGAAAGTGGTATCGCTCAAAAATAGCAAATTCTCTGCATAAAATTTAAGTATTGTTTGTTTTAAAATAGGTTTTAGATTTAAGATCATCATCCCCTTTTCCCAGGGAGTATGGTGATAAAATGCTGTACAAACGATAAACTTGTCAGGAACTTTACAAAACATAGAAATTGTTGTTCTGAAAAGCTCTCAGTTACTCCTAATAAAATAAAACAGCAATGCAGCCCTTTTCCACCCCCCCAAAAGCCTGTGTGAAATTGTGCCATGAAAGAAGACCGGTGTTTGCCCTCTGCTCCCAACTGCTGGAGGTCTGATGCCCAGGCACAGAGCACCCATCTGTTGTTCACTTCAGAACAGGGGGAGTTATCAGAGGATCCGTGTGTCGGAACCGGGGTGGGATCTGGGAGACGTGTCCTCCCCGCAGCACCACATCAAACAAGCCTCCTCGGCCCTCTCCATCCCCCTGCCCTTGTCAACCTGTTCCGCTTCAAATATTGATCCGTAGCTCTGCCCTCCCCTTTCCTGCTTTCCCCTCTTCTTCCTCCCGGCTGACCCCGACTTTCATCAGTGTCACCTCCGAAGGGATCATCCGTGTCACGCAAACAGGCCGATCAAAGTTGTCTTTTCTCCCACGTTTTGCCAGCAAGCCCGTGGGGCTCTTCCACCCCTGCAGAGGGACATGGAGCAGCAGATTCAAGGGGGAGGACAAGCCTTTTGTCCAAGGTAAAGCTGTACGCTGGTGATTTTAGACCAGAGACACTTCATCTTATTTCTGCCCGCTGGCTAGTTTGGAAGAGACGGAGATGACTCTGGTGAACAGACTGGTGGTGATGAAAATGTGCTGGTTATACTGGTGTTATGAAAATAAACTTTTTAAAAAAAAAAGATGTTTAGCAGTGTGCTTTCGTAATTTCAGGGCTTTAGGCACTTCATTATTTGGCTGCAGGATCACAGTAGTACAGAATGGTTTGGGTTGGAAGGGACCTTAAAGCTCATCTAGTCCAACCCCTCTGCCATGGGCAGGGACACCTTCCGCTATCTCAGGTTGCTCCAAGCCCTGTCCAACTTGGTCTTGAACAATTCCAGGGATGGGGCAGCCATAGCTTCTCTGGGCAACCTGGGCCAGGGTCTCACCACCCTCACAGCCAACAATTCCTTCCCAATATCCCATCTATCCCTGCCCTGTGGCAGTGGGAAGCCATTCCCCCTTGTCTTGTCCCTCCAGGCCCTTGTCCGAAGTCCCTTTCCAGCTTTCTACAGGCCCCTTCATACACCCTCTTCAACACTTTTATCCAAATAAATAAATAAAATAAGCCTAAGCACCTACAAAAAGTGACAATAACATTCAGGCAAACATCAACTGGATGCTCAACCGGGACATTCCCACAGAAAGCACAGTCACTTCCCTGATCGATCCCCTTATCCCAGACCGCACCCCCCAAACGGGGATCACTCGCTGGCTGATTATTCCTGCAAAGGCCTTCTGCTTAACATATTACCAGGGATTTATAGGAGTGACTGTCTGGAACAGTGCTTAACAATGCTAACAGCAGAGTTCCAAGAAATCAGTAGTTTGGCAATTGCAAATCCAGCAATCCATGCTGAAGTATGTGCTCACGCTCGCTAAACCTGTAAGCCCAGTTCCCTCTTTCTTTTCTTTTTTTTTTTTCCCTCCCCATAATAAGTGGTTTAAATTTAGTAGGAATGAATCACTCGGTGCAGGTTTGCTTGCTTTAGTTATTTATTTCTTCTTTTTTTTTTTTTTTTTTTTTGCACTTGGAATCCATCTTGGATGACATCTAACAGGAAGAGTGGAGGAGGGAGGCAGAATGCGGCTTCCTAAAGAAAAGCCAGTCCGTTACACGCAGCATCTTCCCAAATTCTGTTGTAAGTTAAATAATTCCATAACTGGAGAATTTCCTTCTGCAGTAAACAGCAGATACAGGGCAGACACACACCCAGCCAGTGCTCCAGTGATATTTTTGCTCTAAGCTGGGTCCAGGCCAAAAAAAAGAGCCTGGTGCCCTTAAGACCTGGTGCTCTTAAGACATACTCCACACAAATGGTCTGCTCTGGCATCGTGGTCACAGAATCACGGGACTATTTAGCTTGGAAAAGACCTCCAAGATTGAGTCCAATCTGTGCCTGATCCCCACCTTGTCACCCAGCCCAGAGCACTGAGTGTCATGTCCAGTCCTTCCCTGGACACCTCCAGGGATGGGGACTCCACCACCTCCCTGGGCAGCCCCTTCCAGTGCCTGACCACCCTTTCCATAAAGAAATTCTTCCTGATGTCCATCCTGAACCTCCCCTGGCACAGCCTGAGGCTCTGGCCTCTCGTCCTCTCACTTTTTACCTGGGAGAAGAGGCCCATCCCCACCTGGCTCCACCCTCCTGTCAGGATTTGTAGATCTACCCGGGATCCTCCTGGGCTGCTCTCAACTCAACCAGGCTTGGCTTTGCACAAGTCAGGCTTGAGGGAAAGGAGTCATGGAATCACAGAATGGCTTTGGTTGGAAGGGACCCCAAGTATCATCCAGGCCCAACCCCCTGCCATGGGCAGGGACACCCTCCACTAGCCCAGGTTGCTCCAAGCCCCGTCCAACCTGACTCTGAACACTTCCAGGGATTCAGGGGCAGCCACAGCTTCTCTGGGCAACCTCTGCCAGGGCCTCCCCACCATCCCAGCCAAGAACTCCTTCCCAATATCCCACCTAACCCTGTTCTCTTTCAGTTAAAGCCATTTCCCCTTATCCTATATGGAACTCCAGCAGGTGGCTTTTGCTGCATGGAAGGGAACTGGGAAGGAGGGAGGCAGAGGAGCAGGTGACAGCTTTGGGACAGCACCACAGGACTATTACAGCAAAACTGCTAAATATATCAGCAGTGCAAAGTAGGTGGGTCAGAACATACCTCCAAGAGAAATCCATATTTGGAAGCACAGCCCAAGTGGGAAGCTATATGTTCAAAGGAGGTATAAGTACCAGCATAAAGGCTTTAAGCAAGAACACTTGAAGGATTTGGAGTTTCCCTTCCCCCCTCACATATATAAAACCAGTCAAAAGCACAACAAGAGCCTGCAATGGAAAACAGAAAATACTCTTTAGGAAAAACAGGCAAGAAAAATAAATGGATGCACAGAGAGGTGAACTGACCTCCAGTCTCAAGTGGAATTATTCAGGCAGCTTGGAACCATATTGACATTGAGCTACCAGCCTACACTCTCTCACCTGTGACAGGGCTGAGACTCAGCAACTCATTCCATGTGTGACACCAGACCTGAACTGCAGATGGGGAGCCACTTATTTCCTGAGCACACAGTACTGACAGAGCTATGAAACAAAATACTGATTCCAGTGTCAAGAATTCCAGAATTCCAGAATGGTTTGGGTTGGAAAGGACCTTAAAGCTCATCCAGTTCCAACCTCAACACCTTCCACTATCCCAGGTTGTTCCAAGCCCCATCCAAACTGGCCTTGGACACTGCCAGGGATGGGGCAGCCACAGCTTCTCTGGGCAACTTATGCCAGGGCCTCACCACCTTCACAGGGAAGAATCTCTTCCCAATATCCCATGTAACCCTCCTCTCTCTCAGAGAGAGTCATTCAATAAGAACAGGACAAAAAGCAGGAGTTGTATTATGGAGAATTCTGAAAAACAGATGAATTTCCTCGGGCTGTGACTGAGTTCTGCTGAATCTCTGAACAGAAAATCCAGCTTCAGCTGGGGGAATGTATTGGAAGTGTTGATAAAAGCCAAAATTGCAGAACATTTGGAAATGCATAATTTAGTAGAGGACATCCAGTACGGATTCATAAAAGGAAGGTCATGCCTGACAAATCTGCTGAAATCCTTTTTATTATACGACCAAATCGTTAGGTTAGACAAGAGCGAAACAGTGGACATAAGTTATCAGGATCTCAGGAAAGCATTTGATTTTGTACCACTCAGACTGATTTACAAAGTCATAAAGTATTGTGCAGGCAGAAGGAACTGAAATGGATTTAAAAGAACATTTTAGGGATAGGAGTAAAGGCAACAGAGTGAGCGGAAGGAATCTCTAACAGAGAGGTGTAAAGGTCAGGCTGCTGCTAAAAGGCATAAAAACAGGCTCTGAGAAGAGTAAAACATCAGCCCAGCTACCAGTTTAGAGACAAGAACACCTGAGTTTGGTGGCAAAACTGCACAAGACTATTACTAGTGTAGTAAATCAGGAGGAAATCGGGTGCAGAAAGGGGGATGAGCAAAGCTTGGCACTTGTAAAAACACAGGAGAGGAGCTGCACCAACCTGTGGATTCAGCTGTGCCAGAGCTGAGGTGGGAAAGGACCTTCTGGCTGGGAATCCACACTCATTTTAAAGAGGATTCAGTAATTTTATGGTCGTTAATAAAATCTGCAGCTATGCATGCTGTGGTAATGATACGGGTAATTAAATCTGAAGCTTCTGGGAATTAAGCTGATGGCCTGAAAGGGTCAAAAAGAAAACTCCTCTGGTGCTTAATCAGAGGAACAGCTTTGCAAGCTGGATGGGTGCATTAATGGTCCAGCACTGACCAGGCTGTGACACACAAAGCTACATCAAATAGACCCCTGGATTGACCCAGCTCGAGTCTCCACAAAAATCACCACAATTTCATGTAGGACACACCAACAGAAACAGGCTTTTTGGACCTGCATGAAGCCAGCGTGGTTTTGCTGGCTCCTCTTGGACAATTCAGCACAGAGAAAAAGAACTCCTACTTATTCCAAGGTTTTCCATGGGCTGCTGGATATACCTCCTCCTGAAAAGTGCCAATTACCCTCCTGGCTGGTAGACTGGAGATGAGCTCCGTTGCCTGATGACGATGCAAGAAGATTTTTATGCTTTTTTTTTCTTTTCTAAGAGAGCAGCAAATCTTTGCCACGTCCTCACAAGCCAGGGGTAAAATTCTCCATGGAAAACTGAGCCTCAGCTACCTGGCTCAAGGTCACCAGTGATAAAGATGAGAACAGAACGTGGATCTTCTGATTCCCACTCCTGTGCCCTGAATTCCAGGCCACGGTGCCGCTGCCACCACCTGTGGGGACGAGCCTTTCAATCTTGAAGGCTGCCAAAACCCAGCAGCTTTTCCAAGCACTGAAAATCACTTTAAATAAACTTCGGTTTGAAAAATATAAAATAAAATAAAAAAAGTTAGGGGAGAACAGGTGGACTCCTGTGACACCAGGATTCTTCAGCGCACAAAGAATCTTTCATCTCGCTGTTCTACTCGGCACCTTTAAATATTCTTCTACATAAAGGCCTGATATGCAAGAGCAAAAGAATAACTGAGAAACAGTAATCCCTAACAGATCAACTGTGCTTCATCTACACAGATTCTGCTTTCATAAAAGCACAGAGGAAAGAAGGGAGGGAGGAAAAAAAAATAAGAGAAAAGTACATTCTTATTGTTTTCTGAAGCTTAAAATAACCACAAAGTGAGAAAAATCAAAGCTGTTCCATAGAACAACCAGGAAAAAAAAGTCTCACTGAGAATTTGAGAGAGACAGTAAATGGCAGAAGATGGAATGAGAGATTTAGTGAGTGCCATGGCCACCAGGCTCAGATCCTAAATTTGGGCTGTGCTTAAACCAGTGTGGTTCAAACCTGCTGGAACGTACGTGCCCCATATATAATTATAGCTGCCACTGGCAGCAAAGGCTGCAGTTCTGGCTGCCATTACATCCTCCATTTTCACTTCCCAACTCCTCTGAAAACTTTCCTTTTGCCCAAATATAATGCAACTGGATCCAGGCAATGTCTGCAGGAAACCTGGTAAGTGAGAGACAGACAGGAGGGAAAGGGATGGGAGGAATTAGGAACACATCATCTCTACTGAAGACAGGCACAGTTGCCATCAATTTATTCTCGAAGCTGATTGATTATGGAGGTTTTCCCACTTCCAGAAACAAGCAGAAAATGCATTATCCACTAGAGCTGGTTTTGGACCAAACATTTGGGCTTAGCTTTAACACAGGGCCCAGGCTGGTGCTGAGGGAAGTAGCAGGAAAAGTGGCCAAAATAATAGCTAAAAACCATTAATTTATTCCTCACATTCAGACATTTCATATTCCAGCCCTGACTTTCATTTCCAGATATGTCTTTCTGTTACTCTGCCTCCAAACCCTCTGTTACAAAGATTAGGGAAGATTCTTTATAATTTGCCATTCAAACTTCGGGGGGGGGGGGGTTTGTATTTATGTATTTTTACACATACATTTTATTTTAAACCCAAATAAATGATGGAGTCCGTTAATCTCATCCCATTCAGCCAAAAACATCCCAAACCAGGAGATGGAGACAAACCCAGGGCCATGACAGCTTTACACAAGTGTAATTAAGATGTTAATTAAGTTGGTTGCCAATTAAGAGAGTTCTAAGACTTCTTAGGTATGGATGCTTCTATCCCTGGATTTCCAGCTGCTGGGATACCACAGATGAGCCACCAGCACCCTCCAAAAATCTCCTTCAAGAGTCATAGCTGTCCCATCCAGGGTGGGAACTGCATTTTCCTCCTGATAACAAGTTTCTAATAACTATAATTCCAAAATATCTGTATATCAATGACACAACAACTGGCAGTTCCAGCAAAAAGCTGCTGTTTTAACAAGCTTCCAATTTTAAGGGCAATAAAGGAAAAACCCAAATATTTTTAATTCACACGCGACTTCCACTTTTGATACTGAACTTTTAGATGAGCTTCCAGGACTTCTCCAAGTACATGGATGTTGCTCAGAGGGATAGATAACCCATTCAAACCCACATACACACCAAAATCCAGGTGGGAATGAGTGTAAAGCCTTTCCTATGGAAGCTTTTAGACCTGTCCCATTCATCACCTTCCCCTTTTCCTTGGAGCTGGACAGGCACCACCTTGGAAAGTTAAATCTTCTCATCTGAGGACTAAAAATTTTGACTCTGGTTATTCAGCAGAGGTCTCCAAGTTTGGAAATTGGATGTCCACCAGGGCACTGAAGGATATATAAATCAACACATCACTCCTCAAATGTAAGAGCTACTGTTTAATGCAATATGCCAAAAAATAAAATGTGAGTTCCTCTAGACAGTCTGCAACAGGCAATTATCTAAAAAACAATTTTTCACCAAGTTCTGAACATTCCTGCTGACCAACAGTTCTGCTGCCAAGCACAGGAGACGGAAGGATGACTTTTTTTCTTTTTAGTTAGTTCTAAGAATATTATCCAAAACACTGACTTACATAAAGGGGGAATTTCAACTTCAGATATTACTTAGTTCTTTATGATTCCTTACACCCAGCTGATAATGCATTGGCACATTTATCTGTTATACAAATCCCTGCTCCCATCCACACTTTAACCCCTGTTTAAACACGACTTACCACTCTAAACACAGCCAAATTCCCATGGCTGAGGTCACTCATCGAATTGAAACAACTCCTGGAAGACATTCCAAAGTTACCATGCTAAGACTGCTGCAAGAACCTCCAGAGAACAGAGCAGGAGTCTCTGAGGGTATTTGGAGACCATGAATTACATCTCACCCTCCATTTCCACCTTTCTAAACAAGTATCCAAGCCATTTTTTTGGGATGTGCATACACTGGTTATGAGTTCTCTCTCATTTAGTAGCAAAAAACAGATGGATCTTCCTAGAGTCATTCTGAATTTTAAAAAAATCTGATTATCACAGAATGGTTTGGGTTGGACGGGACCTCATGAGATCCAACCCCCTGCCCTGGGCAGGGACACCTTCCACTACCCCAGGGTGCTGCAAGCCCTGTCCAGTCTGGCCTTGGACACTTCCAGGGATGGGGCAGCCACAGCTTCTCTGGGAAAAGTGGCACTGGAGTGACTGGATTACACAGAGTGAGCTCTCCAAGAGAGGTGTGATGGACACAGTGAAATACTTGGATCACTGGAAAAGGTTAACAATTAGAGGGAACTGGTTGATTCCATTCAGTTCCCACCAAGGATTTGCACTAACAAAACCATTTAAGGATCTGAAAAAAGAAAAGGAGAAGTGGGGTAACTGTGACAGTCTCTTTTTTTAGGACTTTCTTTAGAATCCAAATCAGAAAGTAAAAATTCTCATCCATTCTCTCACTGTCCTCACACTCAAAGTTCCCATTTGCTCCTCTTTAAGTTCCAGTTCTCAGAGTCAAATGATTGGAAGGAAAAGGGGGGAAAAAACAGCTGAGTAAAGTGAATCTTATACCCCTAGAACAGAATTAAGCTCTTCATGTTACCAAACCCTGATTTATAAACTTTTCTTTTTGTATATTTGATGCTGTAAATAACAGTCAATTTCAAAAGACTGCTCCGCCTTAATGCTTGGGAACGTAAAGGTTTGGGGGAAAAACCAAACAGGATTGTGTCTGAAAAGCTTTCTTAACTTGTAAAAAATTAGTTGGGGAGTCACTTTTAGCTGTGACTGAGACTGAACCAGCAAGTGCCCTTGTTGAGAAGAGCTCACAGCAGTTGAGTTCCAGAAAGAGGGTCAAGGAGCTTTTGGGGAAAACTGGTAATGGAGAGATTTGGGGCAGAGAAAGGACTCCTGATGGCCCACATTTTGTCAGCCATAAACTATGAATCACAGAATTATTTAGCTTGGAAAAGACCTCCAAGATCATCAAGTCCAACCTGTGCCTGATCCCCACCTCGTCCCCCAGCCCAGAGCACTGAGTGCCACGTCCAGTCCTTCCTTGGACACCTCCAGGGATGGGGATTCCACCCCCTCCCTGGGCAGCCCTTCCCAATGCTTAATAACCCTTTCCATGAAGAAATTCTTCCTGATGTCCATCCTGAACCTCCCCTGGCACAGTCTGAGGCCCGTCCCTTGTTCCCTGGGAGAAGACTGAAGCTGCTCGTGGTTTCTGCCACTTCTTCAACCGCCAGAGAAAGGCTGAGCGTCTGCAATTCGTGTTTTACTGCGATCAGAGACTGGCTACTGGGCTGGGCTGCCCCTCAGTCTCACCCTGCAGGGATCTGATGTTCCTAAATGGCCTGGGCACAATTTATGTGCAGCCATTCCAAGAGCCGGGAGCGCGTGAACGTGTTGTAAAACACGGGAGCGTCGGGAAAGACTCGCTCCACGTCCACAAGGAGAAAACCGACACCATAAGTCACCATCCAGTTGGCTGGGGAGAGAAAGAGGGATGACACACACATGCATATAAATGGATTAGATCACAGCCTCACTGGAGTGCTTCAGAGCCACGGTAAGACTCGCCCTTAATATTCGTAAAACGTTTTTAGTTTTGAAATATAAGACGTGAAAGTGCCCCATTTTTCACGAGCTGAAGCCAAACTTGAAATAACAAAGCAGCCCTGAGTAGTTAACAGGCTACAGAGCTCCCCAGGATTTCCAGTCAGCATTGCAGGCCTGCAGAGTAACACTGTGTACCCATTAACTCCAAGTCCACAATTCGGCCAGAATTTGTTTTGCTGCATTACAGCCAAATCACTTTTTGTGTCCGTCTTCCTCCTACGTGGGATGGCCTGAGCAGAACAGGATGCCAATGCTGAAAGCACTGACTGTCTCAGACTTTACCATCTTTGATTAAGAAGGCCCTTTTATTGCAGGATCACTTAAGACTTTACAGATAACTGTTGCTGCATTGAGATGAAGTTACTGGCAGGAAAAGCTTAGGGCAACTCGGGGAAGAGCAACCAGAATATTAAGATTCCCCCCCCCCCAGTGAGCTCTTTCAGGAGGTGAAATTGTTTTCCTGGTATCAATTTTTTGCTGAAAATAGGTCCACTCCTCTTTGTACTCCCCACAGCAGATGAGAAAACATTCTATTCCTCATTTCCCTACAAGAAACTTCCTCGTTGGGTTTGTACAACTCTCGGCAAGTGGGAGGGTTATTGAAGGGTTCACTTGAAAGGTCCTTGCCCTTTCCCCCCACTGTAGGAATCCTCCCAGAACTCATCTCTCCCTCCTTTTACTGCCACATTCTCAGCTTCTACACTGATTTCACATCTTGTTTCCAGTCCTGTTCCTGCCCCACATTCCCATCTTTCCTTGCTTGTCCAAGAGGAGGTACATGCTACAGCTGGATCCATGTGAACCGATAAACAGGAATACAAGGCTGCACATCCATACACCCACTCCCATGTCCATGTTTTTGAGGGACCAAACATAAAACAGCACCAAGAATCAAGTGTTTGACAGCACTAGGCAAGAAATCCTCCTGTTTTATCAAGCCTGGCACATATCCTGAAGGATTTCCTTTCCGTTTCATTTTACACCTACCACTCCCTGTATTATGAGTGTGGGTAAACAGCAGTTACCACTTAATTTCTCTTTACAATTTGTTATTTCTGTTCAATCTCGATTTGTTTTTCATCCAAACGGATGTTCCAACATATATAAACCATCCCAGCAAGTTGTGCTGGCCCCCAACTTACGCTTTGTATGTGCAAAATTTGAGACAGAATTAAAAATCTGATCCAGAATGTGGGACAGAAGCACCCAAGGGTGTAAGGTCATATGTACCATTAGTTTCTCCTTCCAGTTCCACAGATCTGAGCAGCACCAGCATTTTGAATTCGTGCAAACGCTTTCCTTCCCTCATCAGAAAAAGAAATTAAGCATTTTCTAACTTATTAAGCAGAGCTTAACATCTGCAAGAACCCGGCGAGCGCTCTGTCATTTCCAGCAGCAGCCCCTTGAGTGATGGCAGGGACACTTATTTATCACAGCATTGCCCAGGAGCACAAACAGCAGCAAATGAACGACCTGACAATACAGAATTCCAGCGAAATCCAGAGTGACAGAACGCTGGGACCTCACTTTTGCCCTGATTTACAGCACAGCACCTTCAGCACTGGAGTGCTGGCATGTCAGCGTGGTGAGGCATTTGTTTTTAAGGCAGCACAAAAGTCAAAAAAGCACATTCTGAAGAAATAATTTTAATTTTTTTGGGGGGGTAGAGGAGGAAAGGGAGGCCTTGAAGTGTCTTCTACCCAAATCCTGTCAGCTTTCAGCAGAGTATAAGCACTGGGCTGCAAGAAGCATTGTGGGTTTGATATTGGAGAAGGGAAGGTATGATCAGCTTCACCCTAAAACTGTTGCCTTTCTACTACATATATATATATATATATATATATATACCCGCACCATATATCCTCACAGTGCTGAGGATGCAGAGTAATAGGCAAATAGTTAATTAGCAAAGGATTTAAGGTGTTCTTTAGAGCTGAGACAAAACTATCACCATCCCATGAATTGTTCACAAAATAGGAACAGAAAATCCAAGCAGAGCAGTATCTCTTGTCTGAGGTTATTCAAACCTCACTGTAAGTGTTCTGTGGCTGCAACAAGTCTTGTGGCCCAGGGACAAAGAAATACAAGTGTGAAGGAGTTTTGGTTTTAATCCCAAGAACACAGAGCAGTGTCTGCCTCCCTTGTTAGCCTGGGGAATTTAAACAGTGACCAAACCACTTGAACTCATCTGCGAGACAGACACAAAATTAAAAAAACCTGCTGCTGAACTCCTTCAGAGAGGAAATAAGAAATTCAATATGTATTCCATGCTGAAAACCACCTTAATACATTTTTCACCTTGATTATCAAACCAGGGTTGCATTCACCATCAAAAAAAATGCTGGGGAACTACCTGAATTCATATTAGAATTCATAAGGGAAGAGGTAAAAAAAAAAAAAAAAGAAGTGTTTGAATTCTATTTTAATTAGCTTTTTTCAAAGTTCCATTAAAATTCTGATCAACTATTCCAAAACACAAAATTGCAATAATGTTATTTAAAATTACACATAAAATATTTAGCAGCCTTAGTTATTGCTGTCTTTTGGAGAGGCTGGGAAGGGAGGGAAGTAAATCCCAGTCCTGAACTGGTGAAAACTACAGCAGGAGCACTGGGAAGGAGAGTCAAATGCTCAAGCACTTTGGCAGATATAGGGAATAATGTGCTCATTTATAAATGTAAATGCTGAAGAATTTAAATGAGGATTTCTTGAATTATGTACCTACTCCAAGACACATTCCTGCCCACTTCCCTACCAGCTAAGCATTCCTGCTCCTGCCCAAAGAAAGAATTAAGGAATTAACTGAAGAGCTCAACCTGTTTGCAAATAAGCACGCTTCAAATAGTCACCAGCCAATGAAAATCAACCTGTCTTCAGGAAAATAATGAAAGTACAATCCCAAAACAAGATTAAAATCAATGATTTTAAATCAAAGCTTCCCTCTTGCTGATGTAAATCAAAGTGATTTAAATCACCAGTTTTGATCAATTCACTCATTTGCATCACATTGATCGTTTATCCCTTAAAATGTCATCCAGGGGCCAAAGTTAGTTGGGTGTTTCTCTCAGTCTCAACTCATCCAGCTTAAATAAAGCTTTTGTGCTCTTACTTAAAAATGAATAAAATTTGCTATCAACTCAAACATTTCCATTACTGTCTAATCATACCTGGGCTGCTGAAGGGGTTTAAAGGATAAAGGGTTGTATGGAATGTACGTTCTGCTGTAATCCCAAGTGCAACTGGAGCCACATCCCAGCTGACAGGGCTCTGGAGATGTCCTGACCATCAACAAACACACAAACATGCTGAGGGGACAAACAAGTGTTTACAAGATCCCTCAGCCCATCAATTCCCTTTAATACAGTTGGGTATCCAGGGGTTATTGATCCACGGGGGTGAATTTTCACAGCAGGCTCTTTTCCTGCATTGATCATGGGAGCAAAGCAGGATTAACATCGTGGTGGAGCTCCTTCCTTACTGAAAACTGTGTCCAGCTCTGGGCCCTCAGCTCAGGAAGGACATGGAGGGGCTGGAGCAGGGCCAGAGAAGAGCAACGAGGCTGGGAAGGGACTGGAGCACAATTCCCATGAGGAGAGGCTGAGGGAGCTGGGGGGGCTCAGCCTGGAGAGGAGGAGGCTCAGGGGAGACCTCATCCCTCTGCACAGCTCCCTGCCAGGAGGGGGGAGCCGGGTGGGATCGGGTTCTGCTCCCAGGAACCAGCAGTAGGACAAGAGGGCTCGGCCTCCAGCTGTGCCAGGGGAGGGTTAGGTTGGATATTAGGAGGGAATTCTTTCCAGAGAGAGTGATCAGCCCTTGGAATGGGCTGCCTAGGGAGGGGGTGGAGTCACTTCCCTGGAGGTGTTTAAGGACAGACTGGATGTGGCATCAGTGCCATGGGCTGGGAACCACAGCGGGGTTGGAAGGAGGGTTGGACTCCATGATCTCGGAGGTCTTTTCCATCCTGGTTGATTCTGGGATTCTACAAAAAACTGCCTTTTCTGAAGGCAACACAAAGGTTTGCCTGAGCCTGCAGATTGCCCCATCCCTAGAAGTGTCTAAGGCCAGGCCGGACAGGGTTTGGAGCATCCTGGGAGAGTTGAAGGTGTCCCTGCCCATGGCAGGAGGCAGAACAAGATGAGCTTTAAGGTCCCTTCTAACCCAAACCATTCCATAATATGATTCTATTCATCTTGGTGCTTGTGAAAGCTGAATTTTCCTTCCAGTTCTCCCTGGCTTGCTTTGGTCTTTCCTCCAGAAACTATTCCTGATGTGTATAGATTTTTCCCAGTTACTGTGATTTTTGCCTCGGTTCCTTCACCCTCAGACTCTTCATCTGAGCTTTCAAGTCATTCTAATAGTGCCCAAACCCTTTACTAAGACACCCTTCAACACACCAACTCTTCTCCATGGTTCTGCCTTTGCTCCAACAGGTTCTGGTTCAAAGTACAACAAGGAAAGGGAATGGTGGAGAAACTGGAAGGAGGTGAGAACACAAAGGATGTCAGGATGATACAGTGTAGTCAAACAATTACTGTGAGGGTGGGGAGGCCCTGGCACAGGTTGCCCAGAGAATCTGTGGCTGCCCCATCCCTGGAAGCGTCCAAGGCCAGGCTGGATGGGGCTTGGAGCAACCTGAGATAGCTGAAGACGTCCCCCCATGGCAGGGGGTGGAACAAGATGAGCTTTAAGGTCCCTTCCAACCCAAACCATTCTGTGGTTCTATGAACTACCAAGCACACTGGGACAGCACAGGAATCTCCTAAGAATCCAAAGGATGCTTTGCTCCCACATTTTACCCAACCTACAGCTCTCAAAAACGATGAATAACCATTGAGTGCTTTCACCTATTTTACTGGCACACACAAAAAACCAAGACTGCCTCGAGTACCGAGCAGGTTTTTTTAAAAGCAAACATTTCAAGGCAACAGCAGAAAGCCAATAACTGTATCCCGGTCACTTTGATCCAATTACAATACATTTGAAAGTATTACAGTACTTTTAAAGATTAAATAGAGCTGCAGCTCCCCATCTAAAGTTACCACACTGAAAAGTTCTTGGGTAGAGAATGCGCGGCCCCGACTGCGGGAGCTTTTCCACTTGGGAGATTCAAAGTGGATTTAGTAGGATTACCAGCATACTTCAGCATTTTCGGGATCAGAGCCTAAATGGTATCTCCAACACACGTGGGGGGAAGAAAAAAAAATGGAGGAAAAAGAAATCTGTTCCTAAGAAAACCAGGGAGTTATAGATCCTAAGGAGCTTTATGCTTTTGACTCCAAACTAAGAGGGAAGGAATGAAAACAAATAGTCTGTGTTTTACTAAAAGAGTTTTATCTGAATCCATGTATTTATAATCTATTCAGCTGTCACTAACTGGTAAATAAAACAAAATATGCAATAGGAAGAGATAACATTTTTAGATGACAAAACTCAGATCATACTAGAGGCACTTACTGGTTCAAGACTGAACAAAAAACCAAACTTTATAAATATTAAATTATTATGCTGTCCTAAAATACCCTTGCTGGACAAACCACCAAAAAACCCTACCTCAGATCCCTACACAGAATCATAGAACGTTAAGAGGCTGGAATGGACTTAATAATCTCATTCCAACCCCCTCTGCCACGGACAGGAACACCTTCCACTATCCCAGGTTGCTCAAGACCTTATCCCACCTGGCTTTGAACAATTCCAGGCTTGGGACACCCACCACCTCCCTGGTCAACCTGTTCCAGTGTCCAACCACCCCCCACAGGGAAAAATTTCTTCTTAATACCCAACCTAAATTTCCTCTCTTTCAATTTGTACATTCCACGTGGCAAAAAAACCTGTTTTTCTCATTTTTAGAAGGCAGATGGAGCTTAGTTCACTTCAGGAGAGCAAACAGCCCAGGCCTAAGGAACAGGAAAAGTTAATATCCCAAAAGGAGAGCAAAAGAAGCTATTACAGCTGCACACAGACATTTCCTGCCTCAAGATCTCATAAATTAATTCCCCAATACACTCAGAAAACTAGAGTTGTCTTAAACTGATGCCCAGATTTGTTTCCCAACCTTTTTTTTTTTTCCTTATTAAACTCCTTACAGTTTATTTTTAACTGCTGCACAGAAGCTGCATCTGTCAAGGATGCTCTCTTTGCAAACAGAGCTCCTGCTCTAGAGACTGCAGGGAGACTTGCCTGCCTTGCCTTCAGCAGAGTTAAACCATCTGTGAATAAGAAATAATTCTTCTACACACTGATCCCAACTTTAACCTTTACAGGCCACAGCTCTGCCACCCACCCAAGTCCCACTGTTTGTCAGGGAAAGGACATGCCCAGAGAAGCTGTGGCTGCCCCCGGATCCCTGGAAGTGTCCAAGGCCAAGGTGGGACAGGGCTTGGAGCAACCTGGGATAGCAGAAGGTGTCCCTGCCCATGGCAGGGGGTGGGACCGGATGGGGTTTTAAGGTCCCTTCCCACACCAGATCCATGAGGACACCTGGAGAAGAGAAGGGTCCACGAAGACCTTAGAGCCCCTTCCAGTGCCTAAAAGGGCTTCAAGAGAGCTGGAGAGGGACTTGGGACAAGGGATGGAGGGACAGGACAAGGGAGAATGGCTTCCCATTGCCAGAGGGCAGGGAGGGATAGGAAATTGGGAAGGAATTGATTCCTGGGAGGGTGGTGAGGCCCTGGCACAGGCTGCCCAGAGAAGCTGCAGCTGCCTCATCCCTAGAAGGGTCCAAGGCCAGGTTGGATTGGGTTTGAAGCAACCTAGGCTAGTGGAAGGTGTCCCTGCCCATGGCAGGGAGTGGAATGGGATGATCTTTAAGGTCCCTTCCCACCCAAACCATCTGTGATTTATGGTTCCATACCGATGCCATCTTCAATGTCTCACATGAGCTCGAAAGAAGGATTTAGAAGTAGATAGTCTATGTTTAACTTGCATTTAAAGCCTTTAAAAGTTAAAGGAGTACAACAAATGATGCCAGGACAAGCATTATCTATAAAGATAAACGAGCTCAAAATAGCCAGCAGAGCCCTGTTAGCAGTGAGCATCCTGCCCTAACATAGATCCTTCAAGAGCTGCAATTTAAGCAGCTCCTTTCCAATAATCTTCCAGAGTCATCCTGAAAACTCAGGAGCAGGCACAACAAAGAAGTAAAACCAAATCCTATCATCTAAACAGCTGAAGGTCTTCATGTGGGCACCACCTTAAGGGAAGAGCTCACTCAGCACGTTACTTGTGGTCACTTCTTTTCTGAGTCCAGACATGTCATGAACACACGTTCTCAGGCTCAGAGTACTGTCCAGCTTTAAGTCTACTCCGGAGATTTTCCTCTGGGGGAAAGACTCTGTAACAGAGTTTCTAGCAGGGGCTGTTCCCCCTTCTGCAGCTCCAGGACTGCATCACTTTTTCCCTGTGAGGGTGGTGAGGCCCTGGCACAGGTTGTCCAGTGAGATTATGGACTCCCCATCCCTGGAAGTGTCCAAAGCCACGTTGGATGGGGCTTGGAGCAATTGGGATAGTGAAAGGTGTCCCTGCCCATGGCAGGGAGTGGAATGAGATGAGCTTTAAAGGTCCCTTCCAACCCAACCCATTCTTGTTCAGCCTGGAGAAGAGGAGGCTCAGGGGAGACCTCTTCACTCTCTACAACACCCTGACAGGAGGATGGAGCCAGGTGGGATCGGTCTCTTCTCCCAGGTAACCATCAGTAAGACAAGAGGGCTCGGTCTTAAGCTCTGCCAGGGGAGGTTTAGGTTGGATATTAGGAAGAAATTCTTTACAGAAAGGGTAATCGGGCATTGGAATGGGCTGCACAGGGAAGAGGTGGATTCTCCATCCCTGGAGGTGTTTAAGGACAGACTGGATGTGGCATCAGTGCCATGGGCTGGGAACCACAGCGGGGTTGGACCCAGGGTTGGACTTGATGATCACAGAGGTCCTTTCCAACGCGGCTGATTCCATGATTCTATGATTCTGAGATTTCCTGGTCCCTGGCCCCACGTCCCACCGATAGGCCGACCCCAAATTTGGGATATGAGGCCCTGGAGCAAAGCCATGGCAGCGCTGGGCTGTTTGCACACGAGATCCCCCCAGCCAGCAGCACGACGTCGATCCCACAGCCACCCAAAGGAGATCCAAGGGGCTGCCACAACACGTGCCCTTGACTCCCCAAACACAGCTGCAACACTCACAAGCAAAGGTGCATCTGCATCGCTGCAGAGTCATGCAGTTTAAAAATAAAGAGCTTTAAAATGACTTCCTAATTTAAAACAATTTAAATTGGAAAAACGATTAAGATGCATGTTTTTTGCGAAAAAATCTTCCAGGGGAAAATGCTATCAAGGCAGTGAACCAGTGGAAGTCACTTGGTAAGCACTGGGAACTAGTGTCTGATGAAGTGCCAACCCATCTTTCAAGCAGAATCCTTGTCTGCAAGTACAAAAGAACAAACATTTTCTTTTTACTTTGCTTATTTAGCTCAGTTCAATGACTGCTGCTTTCAAAGTTGAGGAATCAGCTGGGAATTCAGAAAGCAGGGAAAACAGTTTCTCGCTTTTAAATGAGGAATAAAAATAAGGTGGGTTGATGAGCTCTGCCAGCTCTGTGTTTTTGAAGGACAAGGTAACCAGAAATTAGGTGAAATTTAGCTCATCGAGACAAGATTCATTGTATTTAAAAAATGTATTTTAAAAGAGAAGCTGCATTTTGACATAAGTGTAACACAGCCTTAACATCAAGTAAAACTGCACTTTCAATTGAATTAGTTTCCATCCAAATGGAGTTTGACATGACTTTAAATAAGAATCAGCTGGGAAATATGCAGGATTAACCATGTTCTAATTCAGCACGGAATAAATGTATAGGAAGCAATGCCACTGCTTTAGGTTACACTTGCTGCAAAGCCCTGAAGTTCTCAGCAGAACCCAAGAAATACAAGTGCAAAACAAAACTAAGGATCAGTTATTCAAATCCAAAGTTTCCTGCCTGCTCTTTAAACCAATTTCATTTCAACCGACCCACGTCCTGCAGCGCTGACTTTGTACAACCACCCTCTGAAGCCACGTTCAGGTTCATCCAGCATCCATGGGATCCATTTCCTGGAGGTAAGAGAACTTCTGGGATGGATCTAATGGATCATCACCTACCTGGGAGGCAGCCCTACTTCTGCCCCGAGCAGGTAAGGGAAGGGGAGCAAAAGAAATTCCGGAAGACAACTGGGACAGGAATTTGGGCCTCACTGTTCAAAATGCAAAATTTGGGCAAACAAATGCACCGTTCCTTTGGGAAGCACATCCAGATGAAAATTAAACCACCTTTTCTGCCACCTTGAGCATGAAGGGGCTGGGGCTGTGAGTTTTGTATCGCAGGGGATATAAAGGAAATGCTCCAACGGGTGTAAAAAGTTGTTTATAAATTATTAAACTGTGCTTTGAGCAAGAAAAGTTGGTCACTCCCAGGAAGCAGCAAAAGCAATGTCCAAAATTTTAGGGGACAATTTACTCACTGTCAAGAAGCAGAGAAGGTTTTAGTCTAAATGAGGAAAAAGGCAGTTGATGGCATTTCATATCAGATCCATTCAAGACACCAAGATAAGCCCTCAACACTGTCACAAGCCAAGGAAAATGAGGGTGCCAGAGATGTCCAACAACCACACGGCAAACACCCGTGGATGAACAACTGGAGCTGTTTCAGAGGGTTTATTTTAAAACAAAGGACCAGTAATACGTAACCTTTCCATCCACACCTGATTAAATACGAAGCAGGCCTGGGGAGAAGGATTTGGGGGTGCTGGTGGGTGAGAGGCTGGACATGCCCTGTCCATGTGCACCCCACGTGTCCTGGGCTCATCCCACAGCGTGGGCAGGAGGGGAGGGAGGGATTCTGCCCCTCTGCCCCCTCAGGTGAGACCCCACCTGCAGAGCTGCCTCCAGCCCTGGGGAACAACAGCACAAGGACGTGGAGCTGCTGGAGCAAGTCCAGAGGAGGCCACAGAGATGCTCCAAGGGCTGGAGCCCCTCTGCTCTGGAGCCAGGCAGGGAGAGCTGGAGGTGTTCACCTGGAGAAGAGAAGGATCCAGGGAGACCTCAGAGCCCTTTCCAGAGTCTAAAGGGGCTCCAGGAGAGCTGGAGAGGGACTTGGGACAAGGGATGGAGGGACAGGACATAGGGAATGGCTTCCCACTGTCAGAGGGCAGGGAGAGATGGGATACTGGGAAGGAATTGTTGGCTGTGAGAGTGGTGAGGCCCTGGCACAGGTTGCTCAGAGAAGCTGTGGCTGCCCCTGGATCCCTGGAAGTGTCCCAGGCCAGGCTGGACAGGGCTTGGATCAACCTGGGATAGTGGAAGGTGTCCCTGCCCATGGCAGGGAGTGAAACAAGAGCTTTAAGGTTCCTTCCAACCCAATCCATTCCATGATTCTACAGCCCTGTACAATGGAACACTGCAGGACTTGTGTTCAAGAGTCACATTTGCTGGGACACAGAGCAGTCACTCGGGTTTGAACACATCCCACAGGTACCCCCAGGACCAGAGTGGTCCAGGAGCATCTCAGCAGAGTATTTGCTGTGCAAAGCCATGTTCTCCAATGGCCTTGTCTGCACAAACTGGGAGGATTGAACTAGACCTCAGAGCAATTTAAATAAATCTGCACAACCCTGTGAGTATCTTACACTGCTCCATGTTAAATTGGTTCTCTATCAGCTTAAATTTGTGTCTCCACACGTGGGAGTTCTCCCAAGCACAGGAGGCAACACCCACAAACTGACCTCTAACCACTGCCATGCACCTGAATAAAAGTGATTTACACCTGCTTGTGATTTTACCCATTGGAAGTTACAGACATAAACATCAATTTTATGTGCACACAAATGCATTTGTGTGTATAGAAAATACACACAAATACAGGAAAACAAGCCACCACTTGTGCTCCAAATCTAAAAGCTTCTCCCAGCCACTCCATAAACCTCACAGCCAGAGCCAGACACACTTTATGTTTTCATAAAGTCTGCAACTAAACCTTTAAAATAAATAAATAATAAAAGGTCATAATTCATCATCCTGACATCAAATCAGCAGATTGGGACTTGAGTATATCAGAGTGATGGATATAGACTTGTTTTAAGGATGGTTTAGTCTGCATTATGCCAGAGCATTTATTGTTGCCTTTAAGACTGTTTCCTTTCTAAGATGTTTCAAATAAAACCAACACTCTTATTTTTCCTTAACTGTCTGATCTGTGAGTCCAGTGTCCAGCAAATGAACTGTCAACAAAAAAATCATGTCTAGGGAAGCAACAGGACAGTGGGTGCTAGAAAACACAATTTCTTGTTTTTCCTTGTTTTCTCTTGCTTGCCAGGGGATCCGAGAATCACTCTATGATGGATATCAAGAGTTAAGTCTCTCTGAGGGAAAAATCCTTCCTAATAAATGCCCAAATATCACACCCACCACTTATCACCCCTGATGTTCCACCTTGCCACAGGGTCAGGCTGCTGGAGCACCACTATCCTGGGATGTGCTGCCTACGAAGGACCACGACCAGTCTCCCCAGTGCTCCCAGTCCAGCTTCCATCTGCTCAGACCAGTGTCTACCTGCTCCCTGTGATCCACACCTGCTCTCTTACCCATCTCTCCCTGCTTTTGATGGGGTGAGATAAAAGAAGCTGCTGCAAAAATATAAACTCTGATCTTGCATCAAATGCTCTTCTGTAAATGAACAGACACTTGTAAGTCACATATATATATATTTTTATCACCAGAGCACACTGAAAACTATTAAATCTCATCACAACCCTCGAGAGTGGCAAAACACATCAACTTTACAGATGGTCCAGTGCAGGAGGACACACACAGAGGTTTGACAACCACCTCAGGTGTGCTGGACAACCTGGCTGCTCTACACAACTGCTTCCCTTTGCCTTGGGCCCAGACCATCACAATTCTTACCTTAAAAAAGTCCAACTTTTTTGAAACAACTCCATGGGCCACCCTGTGTATCCCACTAGCACCTATGATACAAAGAAGTGGCAGAGTCATAAAACCACTGACCTTTCTGCCAAAACATTTTCCTAATTACAAATATTGATAAAACTCTGCATCCCTTCAGCTTCTGCTTCTCAGCAACGCCAAACATGCCCAGGAGACAGGACATTTAAATTTGCTGCAATTATTTCAGGGCCCCCCCTTCTAGTACCTCACAGACCACGAAGAGTCAGAAAGTCACTAACACCAATATGAAAATTTGCTGTTTGATCCAGATTTAAACAAGACCTCCTCAGGTTTTGATCAGTGTTGCAAATGGTGCTTCGTAAGCACAACTGGTAATCAATTTGGAAGAGAGGAGAAAATGTAAAGGAATAAATTATCATTTCTACCCATTCTCTGCCCCCATCATAGCTTTACAACCCTTCTTTGAAGCTACTCAGGCAAAAAGTCAACTCAGGAGAGCAGAGGAGGTCAAAAGTCCCAAGAAAACCAGGATAAGTAGCTGCCAGATCTGCCAATAGTGTTTTAGGAACTGCCTCCATCTTTCAGGCTGCAGATTTTGGGGGATGATGTGTTTTAGGAACTGCCTCCATATTTCAGGCTGCAGAGTTTGGGGGATGGGGTGTTTTAGGAACTGCCCCATCTTTCGGGTTGCAGAGTTTGGGGGATGATGTGTTTTAGGAACTGCTCCCATCTTTCAGGCTGCAGAGTTTGGGGGATGATGTGTTTTAGAATTACCCCCATCTTTCAGGCTGCAGAGTTGGGGGGATGATGTGTTTTAGGAATTACCCCCATCTTTCAGGCTGCAGAGTTTGAGGGATGGTGTGTTTTAGGAACTGCCCCATCTTTCAGGTTGCTCATATCACCTCTTTCCTCACAGCAGAACTGAAATAAATCTATGTGTTATGAGGGTGCAGGAAGCTCTTTGCAGACCCGGGGGTATGTATTCTTCAAATGAAAAAAAAAAAAAGCCAAAAAACCCCCACAAACCAACTAAATTAGAGCAACCCTCGGTGTGACTGCACCCCTCTTGTGAGAGCACTGCTGTATATTCTTCGCTGTATTTATAAACAGGGCTGGTTTTATCATTACACAGGGTAGGAAGTTGCTGTCATTTGCACTTCTCTTTTTCTCAGCTCATGCACAAGAGCTCCCAGGGCTGAGTTTGTAAATACAGATGTGGATAAACAGCAATAGATCCACGACGGTGCAATATGAGGCCATAATTCCACCGGGCCAGAAAGCGTGAAAGGAACCCCAGGTAATGGGACTGTTTCTACATATTCACACAAATAATCTCAGCCCGTGTCCTGACACTAATACAGGAACACAATCTTATGGAGCTTGAAATCTTCCCCTGGAGAAACAACTTTGCAAGAGCAGAATGGGATAAAACACGTTGTGTAGAAAAGAAAAGAATATCTGTAGCTTGTTATTTGAACCAGACTGATTAATCTTTAAGATCCAGCAGCTTTTCAGATTTTTGCCTTCCCTCCCTCCCTCATTTTACCAGTTTTTTTATCAGTGCTTTAAAGTAACAGCACACCAAGGGCTAAGCTACACCCAGGACTGGGCCCACAAATCCCACCAACTGCAAAAGCAGCAGCTCGTGTGAGAGCTCAGAGACCACCAAGCAGCTGCAAAAACAGGACAGAAGTGGAATATAAACCAAAAAAAGAAGTGGTACGTGTGGATCTCGAAGAGCTGCCTGAACACAGCAAGCACAGCCCTTCAGAAACCACGACAGGACATTGGGGAACAGCCTCAAGTTGTGCCAGGGGAGGGTCAGGTTGGACATCAGGAAGAATTTCTTCATGGAAAGGGCTGTTAAGCACTGGAACTGCCCAGGGAGGTGGTGGAATCCCCATCCCTGGAGGTGTTCAAGGAACAACTGAACATGGAACTCAGTGCTCTGGGTTGGGTGACAAGGGGGGGATCGGTCAAAGGCTGGACTGGATGATCTTGGAGGTCTTTTCCAACCTAAATGATTCCATGATTATAAGTTTTCCAGTTGTCTTCTCCAACTGGAACCATGAGGGCTCACATCTAAGCTTTTCTCTGCAAAACTGATATCATAGGCCCTGGTAAAATTTGAGATTGTTTGACAACAAATAGATTCTTTAGGAAAAAAAAACAAACCACACCCTAAAAATCTGATAAAAGGTGCTAATTTTGCCAGCCTGCTTTTCTATGCAGCAAGGTGGGAATGGAGGGCAAAGAGAAGATATTCAGAGAAATATGAATGAACAGAAGGCATTTATAAGGAGCCTGGAGTTTTATAAGGAGCCCAGAACCTGGAGTGAGGGCTGTCTTGGGCATGAAATACAGGCCACCCCCTTCCCCGGAAAGTTCCTGTAGTCTAAAGCCCCAGCTGTGAGATTCTGATCCCTCACATAAGGTTAAGTATCTCTATAAATGTATTTTAGGTCTGGGCTGTAAGTGAAAGGTAGTCCAAGGAAGTCCTTCAGCACACCAGTGGGAAACCTGGGTTATGTGGAACACAAAAAAAAGGTGTAACAAAACCTCAGTATGAAGCACAGCACAGAACATTTCAACAGCAAACAGGCAAGTGCTGCACCTCAGGAGAGACCTTCCTGTTCCTAAGGAGTTGCTTGGGAGATAAGGAAAGAAGAGAGACAACCAGATCACCATTAACACTGGGATGTAACCCTGTTTTCCCACAGCTCAGGTCTAACTGTACCATGCAAAGGCTGTTTCCCTTCACTACAACAAGAACTCCTGCATAAACCATAGAGATGCAATGCATATGTTGCACAAAACTGAGTTTACATAATAAAGAGAATATATATTTGCTTTGATCTCAAGTTGCCCCATAAATTTTTAATAGCAGCTGTAAAACAGAAATCTTGGGCTAGAAATGCTCAGCAGCAATGAAATTTAAGCTTGCTACTCATTTCACGTTAAGAAAACCCATTTCCAAGCCATTCCTTGCAGAACTGTTACCAACTTCTCAGCCAGGAGAAATGCAAATGTCATTCCCAGTCATTTATCTGGAGATTATTTCCCTCAGCTTGGCTCTCTCCAAAACAGAGGGGTAAGGGACCATTCAAGCTGGTTTGTCATCTTTGGTCCTGTTAGCAGAGACATTGTGAAGTTCAGACATCACAATCCCCTCATTTTATATCTCACTGGAAGATGCCTCTATCTGTTGGTTTTTTTTTTTCTTCCTCTACAGAAAAACTGTTAAACCAAAAGTACTAAAAAAATAACTTCTCTCCGATGCACCACAAATAGATTACAGTTTCTAGTTCAAGTGCAAAGGGACAAAGAAACCAAAATCTTTTTATATGCAGACATTAAAGTAAAAGCAGGAAACAGAGGAACATCTGGTGACAGAAACATTAACCCTTGTGCTTTCAGTGATGCAACTCACAGGAATTTCATCTGCTTTTCAGTTCCTTCCCCCCTGCTAAGGAATTGCCACTGTTGTGTTTGAAACAGTGTGTTCACACACATCCTATTAAAAAAAAAATAACCTTTTAGGGAAACTAGGAGGCTCCAAAAAGCTGCAGCTATCGAATACTTATCTTGAAAAAAAAACCCTCTAAATAAAATAAATATGAAATAAAAAGGAAAGTCTCACACAGAGGCATTTTAGAGGAGGAAGATTTTCAGAAAACAGTATTTGGGGGTAGAAAAGAGGCCAGATGATTACAGGGCTGTATGATATGACGAGGAAGAGCGAGCTAATGGGATATAAAACCGCATACACTGGAGACAGCTTTACAAGTTGGAGAAATGACAGCCAAATAGCAATCACACCACACCAAAAAGGGACTGACAAGGCAGAAAAAAAACCCCTCGTTTCCTAAATGACAGCAGAGTGAATCCTTACACATGAAGGGTACACAGAGCTGGAGTTAAACAGTAACTGAGAGTCCTACAGATGTTTGGAGAGGCCCTGAAATAAAGAGAAATCATTCCCTGCCCTCACTCTGAGGTTTTCCAGCTGCTCTGGACAGGGACAGGTGTGTTTTCCTGGATGCAGGGACATCAGAAATCCAAGCTGGGCGTGTCCTGCCAGGGTTAAGCACCTGGAGAGTCCTTCCTGCTGGCTCAGAACCTGGAGCACTCCCTGAACCACTTGGAGCCAAACTATTCCAGTTGGATCAAGCGTGAAGTCACACACAGGTCCATGTTATCCCAACCAATTCCATGTGAAGCAAATAAGAGAGTTATTAAACAGCCCTGTCAACACTTACTATCCAGTTTAAAATACTGTATTTGTCGTGACTTAAGTGGCACAGGACAAGACTCAACAGGCATTGGAAAAAAAAAAATCCCCCCCTCCCCAAAAAGACTAAAACAAACAAACCAACTAAAAAAAGGTGAGTTAATTTAGATATTAAGGGAGTTTGCTCACCAGGAACTGAACTAAAAACAGCATCTCCCTTCACAAGCCCCAGGAATGTGACATTCAGCAGGTGGAAAACATTATCATGGACACGTGGCTGGGGATTTAACATGCCTGGACCCCTCTCTGGCTGGAAAAGGTGGGATACAAAGGATACACAGAATACCTGCAGCACACTGTGAGGGTATTTCCAGGGATATGCTGCGGATTTATCAAATATTTGCCTTGTTTTTCCAGGCTCTCCTCAGCATCTACCCCTTTATCCAGCCTTGAGCCAGAGAGAAGGCAAACTTCTGATCTGACCACGAGAGCCACTCATTTATTAAACCCAGTTTTAACTGAGCTCAGTCTTTATGTTGTGTTTTGCAGCTCTTACAGAAACATTACTTTATAGCTGCCCACATCCAGAGGTACAAACCAACGTAGCTCTTTGTTGGTGCAAAGCAGAGCCCAGCTGGAAGTAACACTTTGAGGACATATTTTTATTTTACTAATTATACATTATAATACATATGTATTATTAGCAAATTTTTAATTCTTTTCCAGGACACGTTATTTTATTTTTTATTTCATATTCTATTTTATTCATTTTTATTTCTTTTTATTTTTTATTCTTTATTTTTTGCAGCACTGCATGTGCACCACCACTGCTCTACAGAAAGAGAGCAGGAACCTCCCTGAACCCCCAATTTCAAAGACTACCACGTAAAACACCAATTAAACAACTGGTTTCTACCTCTCCCCTGTGCCATCCACGGTGTTCAACCCAGTAAGAGCTGCCTGTCTCTAAAAACTACCATAAAACACTTGAAAAGCTCCACTTTTCAAAAATCAGGTGGGAGAAAGAATAGAGGACAGGATGAAAACCACAAGGATGTATCAGTATGGAAATTATTGGTTTAATTTCCCTTTTGCACATAGCACAGACTTGCAGAGGTTGGAGAGCATCCCTTGAGCTGGCCAGGTTTAAACACCCTGTAAATGCAATTTTCTGGTGCAACTTGCTCCAAAAAAAATCCCTGTGAAGGCACATGATGGATCCACCTGGATTTAGGCTGTGCCTGGACAACAACTGGATTAAAAAAATACGTTTTCCTACAAAGCCCAGCAGTCTCAGAGCTGTGGGGTCGGGATGGCTGAGCCTGACGGTTTCTGAAACCCAAGAGAACGTTGCTAAATCCCTTTTGCTTCATGGCTGACTTAGGCCAAACTCAAAAGTTAGTTAAAACTGGATTTAAGTTAAGTTTATAACTGGGAACTACGACTGCAAATGGCACAGGAGGAGGTACAAAAGCAAGACCATGAACAGGAGCAGAGAAATCAGGCAAGAGAGACTCAAAATGGAATAACAAGAGCCATTATTTGCAATTTCTCTGCTTCCTGCAGGCCCCAGGCACAGTCCAAGACTCTCCTCAGCAGCTCTAAGAGCACAGAGCTCGTATCCAGCACATCCAAATTAATGCAGGAGAGTTTAGGAGGTCTCCCCAAGTAATGTCTCCACACAATTATAGCTCAGAAGTCATAACCCCTCCCTTTAATATTAAGGGAAAAAAAAAAAGATATAGCATTTGCAGCCAAAATGTACTGATAATACTGCAATGGCAGCATGGCCCTGAGCCTGCAGCCTTCTCAGAAGTCATTCTCATTAGAGGAAAACCAAAGGATCATCCTCTTTATCTGGTTATTTGCAGGACATTTAACACTGGAAGGGCAGAGCTGTGGAGTTTTTCAAGAGTGGGCCAGGAGAGTTTAAGTGTTTCAACCCCATCACTGTGCAGGTTTTGTCTGGAAGAGGTGGAGAGCACAAAGCAGAGCTGGAAAGCAGCACTCAGGAGGACACCAGAGGCAAATTCCTACCACGAGGGGTGGGGGAAAGGCTGCTCACTGTAAATTGTTTTGTCAAATAATTGGAGGAAGGGTCAATGTCTCCTTTGGAAAACTGACAGTAGAAGTCTGTCAGAAGCAAAAACAATGGAGCATTAATTATTCTTAAGTATAAAGGACCTAGAACTCAGTGATCTGCTAATTAAAAACACGAAATATCCTCAATATAGTTCCAGTTCAGTTCTTGGGAGAGCCAACACAGAGCAATCCCATGGCCTCTAACGTTAGTTACAGCTTGTTTTAAGGACTCATCCTTAAAGGCACTGAAATTTAATGGAAACTGCAGATATTCAGTCCTTCTATTCCATATTCAAATATCTGAGCTCACACAAAATACACAAGAGAGTCTTTATCAACTCGTTCTTTTTCAACAGTTCTGGAAATCACCGAAAAGTAACCGGCAAACCAACTAAACTTCAGCCGTGGAAAAGAGCTCCTTGAAGGCAGCTCTGGAGGGGTTCAAAGGGGTGAAGTTTCATTTTTGTTTTAGCTGGTCATCCAGCTAAAGAAGCAGAAAGCAGCTCTGATGTGTGAGCAGCAGAACAGAATGTCTGCGACGGTCACGACTCATCTTCTCCTCTCCCTTTCTGTGAAGTGACAACACTGAAAATTGAACGTGCTTGTCTTAGTTTCTGCTCCCATGTAGCCAGGGTGTTTTGTGAGGGACAGAAGAAAATAAGGTTTCTCCAGCCCACCTTTCCCACAGCGTTTTGCAAAGCAGGGAGTGGGCAGATGTTCAAGATAAATCAGGATCTCTAGGGATCCTCCTGCACTGCAGGACCCAAAGCCTCTCAGGAGAAGTTCTGTCCTCACAATGTCTGCAACCAACCTATCAAGGGATCCACAAAAACCAAAATCACAGAATCATTTAGGTTGGAAAAGACCTCCAAGATCATCCAGTCCAACCTGTGACCCATCCCCACCTTGTCACCCAGCCCAGGGCACTGAGTGCCCCGTCCAGTCATTCCTTGGACACCTCCAGGGACGGGGACTCCACCCCCTCCCTGGGCAGCCCCTTCCGAGGCTTGACAACCCTTTCCACGAAAAAATTCCTCCTGATGTTGGAAATGCTGAACAAATGGGTCCCTTGAAACACAAAGCAGAACAAAAGGTTTTAAATTCACCCTCGGTGTGGGCTGAAGGGAGGCAGCTCCATGGAGCACAATTTCAAGCCTTATGATATCCCAGCTGGGAAAAGGTGCCCACATCCTTTGCTCCAAGCACTGGGCAGCTCCAAGTCCTTTAAGGACAAGCAGAGGAATGGCCTTACACGGTCACTGTCTCCCTTTTACCTGCCAGCTCACTAGTTGGACACCCCCAAGCTATAAGGAATGTTTATTTCTCCTCTCAAAGCTTTCATTTTCCATTAAATTCACTAAAAACCCTGGAGCTTCCCCCTCTAAGCCAGGCAAAGGCCCGAAGAGCAGCCTACCTGCATTCCAGTTTCCACCCTGGGTTATTAGCCAGACTGTTTAGAAAACAATTTTTAAATGCCAGCTTTTATGTATTACAGTTTTATTAATCTTGAATGATACATCATAGGTGCAGGACGCATAAAAGGGTTACGGAAACATGGTTTGCATTTTAAAACGCTTTAGTGAAAACAAATGAATTCTCTTTATTAAATGAATTGAACCTTGCTGTGTCCTCCACGGAAAGATTTCAGTATTACTGAATCTCTTCCCTCATTGTTCTTTTTTTCCACCTTATGTTAGGGGAGGAAAACAAGGATTTCGGCATTTACGGCTCCCAAATGGTTTCTCGGTTTTGAATTAAATAGTCTGTGATATGAACTATCTGAACACACAGAAATGAAGAAAATATTCTCTATGCATATGCAGAAGAGGCTTCTTCTGTCCAAAAAAAAATAGTTCACTAGCTTCTGGTTTCATGTGCTCAGCCAAGAGTGACAACCACCACTCCACTGGTTTGACTTGATTTGAGATATTGGCAGTAAAAATACATGTCCCAGGTGCTGCTGGAGTCCACAAGAAAGGGAGGCATCACGGCAAATTTGTAGGCTTAAAAAGAAAGGTATTGATATATTTTAACCTACTGAAACAGAAAACATTCCTAGCAAAAGCTAAATTTCGAATTCAGGTTACGAACTCGAGTTTAGGTGTAATTACACAGTGAAGGTAGAGATGCTTCACTGCTGGGTTTATCAGCTAACTCAGCCAACAATCAGCTTTTATTCTTATCAAAGATACAGATGCATTTGCCACTAAACAGATCTGTTTCCCCACAAACTAGACATGGCCTCCGGGCTCCAGATAAGTAGGGAATCTGGCCCTGTAACATCCCAAAGCTCCAAGTACAGGAATTTTAAGACCTTCTTGGAGCAGTATTTATTTAAATTGATTATTGTAAACAAATACAATCTAAATGGACCGTCCCGAAGCAAAGACTCCACATGTTCATTGCTGAACACCCCGGAGCCCCAGATCCAGTGATGCTCCCAACTTCCAACCACTTTAATCTTCATTTTAACTATTTTATGAGTCATTTATATCCACCTAAGCAAGCAAACACAACGACCCAAAAAAGATCTGAATCCCAGCTTTCCAGGTCTACAAGCCTCAGAGGGGAAAGAAGATAATACCTCAAGAGGTTCCATGTTCCAAACCCAAGGTTTTATGGAGGAAAGGGAGGTTGGAAGGTGAGAGAGAGGGATGGATTTTCCATAACACTGCAATGCCACAGGAAAGGGCCACGTTTAATGTAATCAAGCTCTACATTGCAGCCATATGGAAACAATTTCAGTCAATAAACAACTGCTGCAAAAGGCAGCAGAGGAACAGAAAAATCAGATCCTGGTTTACCCAGCAGGCAGGAGAGCCACTGGCTGAGATCTGAGGCTTCCATGGCAAGAAATATCCACGTCCCCCAAAACTGCACAGGTTTGGGTCTCCATCACTCAAAACTTCCACACCTCAAACTGCAGGAGCACAAATGGCACGACTTCTTCCACAGTGCCTTTCCCAGAGATCCTGTGCCCCAGGTCCTCTTCCCTTTCTTCCCCTTTCCAAACCTTTCCACAAAGCCTATTGCCGTTAACAGGCTTCCCACTGGACAGCCACAAAGGAATCACACATCCCAAACTTTAGATACTCTCTGCCTGCAATTTGCAGGTTTCAAAACAGGGACTTTCTAAGGGAGCAAGTCCTTAGAAACACCCACCCTGAAAAAAAAACAAACAACCAACTAACCCAAAACACAACACACTTCGCTTCCTCCTGCCAGTGGGTATTTAAATGAGGTTTGGTTTCCCGATCCCATATTATCCAGGATCCTAAAAAGCCACGGCAAAAATACTGCCTGTCCTACAGAAAAAGGCATTCCTGTGCACTGCTGATTACAGCTGCAACACCGAGGGAGTAAAAGCTAAATCAGTTTGGGACAGGAAAAGGGAAATTCAAGGGAACAAGCCAGCGAGCGAAGGCAGCTGCATTTTCAACAAAAAGCAAGAAGGCACAGTGCTATGAATAAATCAGAATTTACTTGAGTGTGACACAGGAGTGACACCACCATTTACAAGAATAATGCCCATGAACTGTAGGATAACTCACAAGTGTCTTCAGAAGTGGACGCTTGTAAAGGTTGGGAAGGTCTTCACTTCCATGGAATCTGGCAGGAGACCCACCTCAGCCACCCAAAAAGCACTGCCATGATATACTTGCAGACTTCTCTTGGGATGTTCCTCTTAGCAAGCAAAGTGCAAGATTCAAGATATAAAACCCAAATATAATAAGAGTAAGAAAATTTAGGACCCAGTGATCTTCTAGTGGAAGGGAAAACCACTGAAAAGTACTGGGAACAGTTTGCTGTTACACTGGGGCAACATGCCTTTGTCATGTGAGGAACCTTCTAATTCACCAGTAATAAAAGATGATTTCCAGCAAATTCATTAGCAGGGAAACATTTTAAATCAGCCTAAAACCTGAGGAGGGCCTTCCTCCCAGGCCAGGTGAATGTTCATGTCGTGCCAACGCCCAGAAAGGGGATGGAGCAAATCTGCAAAGCTGTAAATCCACCCAGGCAGAGAACAGGCAAAGAAAAACACGGATTTTCCCAGTGGAGCACAAGGACAGCGGAGTGCCAGTCAGCACGTTCTAATGGCAAATGTCTTGATAAAGGACTAACTTTGTTCTCTGAGATTAAAAATGTAGTTGAACAGGAGAAAGTACATGCACAGAGTGTACCCTGGTTCTGGTGGAAACCCTCGTCGGCCGCTCGGTATCCGAGAGCTGTCAGTCAGCCAGTTCTTCATCCACTTCCTGGCATTGCATCATGCTCATTTTTTTTTTAAATTTTTTTTTGTTGTTGTTGTTGTCACTAAATTTAAGGTCTGATGCAGCTCAACTGCAGATAAAAATCCGTGAGTGACACCAGGGCTGTAGAACAACAGGAGGGAAGGACAGCAGGAGAAAGAAGGCTGAATACCTGCCTTAAGTCAGCTCAGGAAAGCAAAACACGGCGGAATACAAAGGCCAATTTATAATCTAAGAAATACAGACTGTAACTGCTGAAGTAAAGAATGTCAGTGCTGGAGCAGGGAGGCTCAGGGACAGCATTCCCCTGGAACCTCTGAAATGGCTGTGCAGCAAAAAAGGGCTAAAGGCACCTCGGAATTTGGCGTGGATCAGGCACAGGCCGGAACAGGCACCTTTTTTGGTTTCCACGATGTTAAAAATAAACGGAGGCCATGAAGAATCACCGGATGATCTGAGTGCTGGAGAAAATGCCTCAGAGTGAGACTTAAAAGCTCAACTCTCTTCCCTTATCTATCAAGTAACTTGATTACAGAGTGTAAGTACCTTCATGGCAAGAAAGTCCTGGATACTAAAGGGCTCTAATCTCGTCAGGAAAACCCTAACAAGAACCAGCAGCAGAACTTGGACTAATTCAAATTAGAAATCAGCCACTTATAACTACCAAGAGAAGTGATGAGCCTGAAATTACCAGTGATGGACACTTCAGGGCTGGAAAGCTTTCAAATTGTTTTTAGCCAAACATCATTTACTGGTCTCAGTTTCAGAGTAAATGATTAAAATTTAAAGGCCTGTGATACAAAGCATATAAAACGTATCAGGGAAGGCAATTTAATTATCTGTTCTCGCCTTAAATTTTATGAATCTCCAATATGTTAACATCACTCGACTTCTGTGGACCAGGAAATTAAAGAGGGAGGAATAAGTTTCAAGTTCAGCAAGCTCCCTCTTTTTCAGACTTATCACTAAACAGCACCACTCCATCAAACAGATGGAGCTCCCATGAAATACAAACAGCCAGAGAATGACCCACTACGATGCCTGGAAACCACATGTAACACAATTTACCTGGGAAAACTCTGATCAGCCACTTACCTCTCCCATCTGTGGCATGAAAAATCAGCATTAGCTTAAATAATTAGTTCTCAACCACAATCTGACACTCGTGTTTATACTCCTGATGTTTATTATACTCTGCTATCCAGCCAAGAATCTCCACATACTTAGTGAATGTGAAAGCACCTCGACAGCCCTGAAAGGATTATTTTCATATCACACACTGGAACACTGGCAAGTCAAGAAGTTTGCCCTGGGTCATGAAAGAAGACCTAAGGCAGAGCCTAGAAATGAGATTCCCTTGCCAGGAACTTCCCTTTCCAACACTGGAGCACCACTTACGTGTCAGAGCTGCTGCACACCCCAAACCCTGCCAGTGAAATCACAGAGAGGTTTCTGGTGAAAGCTGACATTGTAATCAGAGAATTTGATCATGGCAGAGAGAAAGTGTCCAAAATAAAGGTCAGAATAAACACCCAAGTAGAAACAGCTCTTGTATTTGATGAACTAACTAAGTGCTTTCGGCTGCCATCAGAGTCACAGGGAAGAACAAAAAGCAGATTCAGTGCTTGGTTCAGGGCTCAGAGGGAACAGGCAGCTCAAAATGCAGGAAATGACTATATGCTGCACTTCCCAATTGATAGGACAAGGGCTTATCAGGAGAACAAAACTGGCTGTTCACAAGGCCACTGAAAGAGTACCCACAGTATTGTTTCAGTGGCAGTTACTCTACTGCTAAACTTGAAAATTGTAAGGAAGTGGAAAGAAAGGAAGGGTTTTGAATATTAAGTTCAAAAGCGAGGAGAAGACCAACATCAGGAACTCAGACCAACTGAGATTCAGTCAAACATAATTAATGTATTTTTTTTATACCTGGCTTATAAATTCCTTCCTTCACCCAATGTTAAAACCTCATGGTTTTCATGAATGGGTTTCTCATAAATTTATATAACCTAAATAAACATACTGTACATATGGAGAACGAAAAAAAATGCCACCTCTATGCATGAAGCACGTGTTAAAATTTGTTTCCTCAGGCTGGAAGAAACCCTTCCACCAGAAGCAACACTCCACCCATTGGACAAAGAGACTGGAAGCACTACATGCCTGAATTCCGTGGATGAACACATGAAGTCAGATCTTTTCCAGGTGTATCACAGAACTGATTTAGGTGTATTCATAGGTACAACCTGACCAAGGGCTCTGCCTGGTAATAAGTTTCAGGCTGGTAATTGCCCTGAAACCAAGAGGAGATGATGAAGTGAACATTAGAGAGGAATTCTGTAGGAAAAAGTGAACTGACCTTCCACACCTCCTGGTTGGCTGCACAGGGAAGATAAAGCAGAGCACACTCTGTCAGAAGCACTACAGCAGTTCCCAGTTTTAAGAGCACACTTTCACTTCAGACTCTGCCTGCAGCTTTGATTAAGAACTGGGAAAGGGAAATCTGCACACAGACAGGGAGAATAACCAGTTAGAGATGACTTTTTTTTTTTTTTTAATTCTAGAAGCAAGTTGAAACAGTGATTGTTCAACCTATGGGTGTCTGAATCAAAACAGATGATAAACATGCATGTGCATTCCTGAGATAGATCTGAAGCCCAACACTGAAAAAATCCTATTAAACGAAGCAGAAGAAAGAGGAGTATCCCTTACAGTCTTGGGAGAAAGTTTACCCCATAGTGCTTTTGGTCTGATTGGGGGGGATGTAATGGATTTAAAAGTAAAAAAATTAACTGAATAACTAAGGATGAGAAGTGTCAATCCACAGAAGTCAATGGAACATGAGAAATCCTCCCATTGCTGTAAAAAAATCTCATTGACTTAGGTACTCTTAATGAGCACATTAGGTGACCAGCCAATAAATTCCTTATAAAGTTGATATATATATATATATCAATATATCATAAAGTGGAATAGATGGGGAAGGGACATCTGTGTCCAACTGCCACTGACTCAGTTTGTGGCCTCTGTGAGTCACTTGGCCCTTCTGCCTCGGTTTCTCTGTTTCTAAAACGCCAATACCTCAGCCAAGCACTTCCAAACCAAGGTACAGAGTATTGTTTTATCATGGAATAGCCAAGGAGGACAGTGGCTCTGAGAACCAGCAGACCCATATTCAACCAGCCAGCACAGGAGTTACGGCCATAAATCGATCGCTCCCAACGAGGTTCGGCTTTGTGACGCCGTAACTGTCACGGCAGCAGCTCCACAACTGTGACACGAGCCCTTTGCTCAGCCTGTACCAACAAGAAGCCCCTGGCAAACCCAACTGCAGCAGCAAAGAACAGAAGTACCCCAAACCCACTAAAATTCGAGGCTGCCTATGAGAAAATCATCCCCACGTGCTTTTACGGTCAGGGGCTAACGCCGTGTGAGCGCCCAGTCGAGAGGGGAAGGGAATCGACCACTTGCATGTTTAAAAAAAGACCAGATTTCAAGTGAATACATCTCTTTTTTAGCAGGCACAACACAAAAATAAATGTGTTTCTCAGAGTGACAAGACGAAATTTTCAGCTGGTCAGCAACTGCTTCTCGCTGTGGAACCACGTGACTGCCCCAACACATAAGAACATTTTTATCTGCCAGCCTGCAATGAAGACCACGTAGTTAATAGTTTGCAACCTCCTTTCCTCCAGAAGGTCTTCAGAGTTGAGTAATAAAATTCCTCACATGATTTCAATGAGAGGGTTCACTTGTCAGGGGCTGTTTCGAGATAGTGTCATATGTCAGGGAGGTGCTGCTCAGATCAAGTTTTCCAACCTTGTGTTTTCAAGGCTTCAGTGAAAATGAAAAAAAAAAAACCACAAACCAACAACCAAAGAAAAAAAAAAAAAAAACAAACCCTCCAGGCTCTAAAGTTTGAAACTGGAGGAAAGAGAAATAATCTCTAGATGTTATTTGCAAAATGTGAAAGTTGGCCAATTAATGAGGGGAGGAAGAAAAACCCTGATTTAAGCCCTGGCAAACCCCTGAGATCAGAGACTGATTACGAGTTCTGCCGCTGACTCCGTGCAGGAGCCTGGGCAAGTTAATCCCTCTACACCTTGGTTTGCCACCTGCCAGATGAAAAATAACACTTTCCTTTCATATCCTGTCATTCCTGCTTGCATTGTTCCCCAAATTAAAAGCATTTGTCAAAACACTTATCTTTAGCATTAACACTGGGAATTGCATTCACAGCCTCCACACGCCCGTTTGCATGACTGAGTGCTCACATACAAACTCTTCCTACACTTTGCTCCCCAGCCATCCTCATTTAACAGGAGTCAGAAGGGAGCTTTACTCAATATGGGAATATTAGAATGATAAACACAGTTTATTACTAACCTTATGTATGAAATCAGCTTTAGAGATATGAGTTAGACGCCCCAAAAAAATCAAATTCTCCTCGTTACCTCCCAAAAATCCCACTGTAATCACAGTATGTCTCACTGCATTGATAACCCACAAGATCAAGTTATCAGCACAGGTATAATTAAAGCTCAATCCCAGAAGGACATGGATGCAAAATCCAATCCCTGCTCCGCTAAAATCAGTATAACACGGAATCAACTTCAGGGACTTTAGAACTGTCAAAGCTGCACAAAGTTATCGACAGGAGGAACAAAGGCATCTTTTTTCTGCAGTAAGATTCCTAACCTGACAGCATTTTGATTTCAAATCCTAAACTTTGAAGGGGATGAAAAATATTTGCCACAGAATCCCAACACTGTAACGTGTCATTCTGCAACGTCCCTAAAAGCTCTGCACAGAAACCACTGTGAAGCTCAAGCTGCTTTCTTTAGATTAAAATGAGCTGTTGTTCCATGAAAATTGATTGATTTTCTAGCACATTAAACCAAACATCTTCAGAGATCCCTTGGTGAAAGGGACAGCACAGCCTCCTCCTTTCTCGTGGCTCAGTTTCATTAATTCTTCCAGTTCCCCGCCCAAAGACCCAAATTTCACCACTGCCCCACTGACACACAACAAAAAAAAAGAGCAGTCCCAGAAGTTAACAACAGAACAATTCCTGACAGTCATGCTCATTAAAAATTCATTTTATTAAAAATTAAATTAGCTTTAAAAGTGAATGTCAGAATCCCACTGTTTTCCCAGCTCCAGACAGCGACGAGAAAACATACCAAACACTCCCATGAACTTACGGATTATCACTATAAAGTAAACACTTCACAATAATTTAATTTTCAAAACACTGGACAGCCTTGAACTTTTCATATCCTTTTAAAAGAGACCAGTAAGACTCACACTGAAACTGCCTTAAAAATAAGCTTTCTGCAGCTGACAGCAGGCACAAATTCCATGGAATTCTCAGAATCACAATTCTAGAGAGATGCACGCTGTCCAGAAAGGTCAACAAATGAAAGGAACCGCTTGAGACTGCTCAGCAAAGCAGTTCTAGAGATAACCAGGCCTCATCCACGCGGGGTTTTCTTTCAGGTTTCCTTACCCCTCCCTAAAAATCCTGCTGTTTCACCTAGGATAGCATTCCTGTAGCCCAGCTGGCAGCCTGCACACCACAATGTCGTCTAGACCTGCTCCCAACAGTGGGATGACACAGGAGGAAAAACGCTGATGCCTGTTCTGGTGCGAAGGGAAGGAAGCACAGGCTGAGTGAAACTCGAGTTTCCTCGTTCCCAGCCTCATGCCCAGGCTCGTTGGGTAATTCTGTCAACCAGACACAAAAAGTTGTGGCCGTCGTGGGGGTGAAGAATAATCCTCACAAAAAGGGGAAAAAGAGCTTTCCCAAAACCCCCGTTTTCGCCTGCAGAATCAAACCCTGCCCCTTCTGAGCCCGCTGCTCTCAGGACTTGCAGACAACAAATATATCCCTGCACAGAGAACATTTTCCATCCCTTCCTTCCTTCTCCCCTGCCTGCATCTCCGAGATGTTTTCTCCAGCAATTTGGGAGAGAAATGGCAAAAAGGGAGATGCAAAACACAGAAATAAATTAAGTTTGTTCTCCGCTGTTGACGGATTTGGTCCTACCACGACAGGAGGGGAAAAAAAAAACGTTAGGAGTGATAAATCCATATATACCTACTCCAAACTACACCCCACTTCCCAAGGGACACGGTATAATGGTAAATAAATATAGATGCAGCTCCTACTAATGAGGCCGGGTACAGCAAGGCCAAGGAAAATGCAATCATCTCGGGGAAAAAAACCTGCACAGGACTCCTCCTCTCCCATCCATGGAGGAAATCAAATGCCAGCTGCACCATCCCAGGAAGGAAGCAGAGCCTGTACCTGATGAGCCCTGCAGAAATGAGCGAGTCATATCACGGGACTTCAGGCTTTTCGTCTGCAGAGCACAATTCCTCGCTCCGGTATTTTACGTGGCATCATTCATGCAAATTGTAGGGTGGTTGTTTTGGTTTTTTTCCCCCACCGGTTTTCTGGGGTTTCTTCCCCCTCCATCCCCACTAGTTTGAAGCAGGGGCACGTAGGTAGTGTCTCTGAGATCCGCTCTCTCAAACGCGTGCCTTCCCATCAGTTTAACACTTTCCTCCCTATAAAGTTTAAATCCTCGCAGTTTTTGTTCATAAACGTTCTGTACTTAAAAGCCACCGAGTCACACTCCCGGTTGTTACTTGAGTAGAACAAATTGAGAGAGACCTGACCCCACAAACATGCTTAAACCTTCATTTCCTCTTCCTTCTTCCTTCCCCACCCCCAAAAAGAGCATTTTTTTTGTCCCCAGCACGAAGGAACTGGGAAAAAAACCCAGCACATGCACGCAAGGCTTTTCCAGACCTATCGCAAAGAACGAAATGCTTCCGAAGAAGTGCTTTGCAAACATACCAAGAAACGCTCTAACAACTGGGAAAAAAAGAACCCATCAGACAAAACTGAGGTCGAAGAACTCGGCGGGGTCTGGCTCGGGTGTGTGTTCTGCACCTAAATACGCTCGGCTCTTGTTTAGTTTTAACCTCGGAGCAGAGGAAAACACTTCCAGCAGAATTCCCAGCCGCTTCCCCCGACCGCTCCTGCGGTCAAACACACTGTTCTGCCCCTCCCTCCCCCCACCAAAAAAAAAAGATCCCAGACACGGCTACAAAAAGCATTTTACCCCCCCCCGCCTTCACCTCTTCCCAAGGAGTGCAAAATAAACAAGCGTCTGACACCCCACCCAAGCTCTCCTCGCACATTTTGGGAATGACTTCCCTCCGGGTCCTCCTCCTCCCCCCCTCCAACCCGTCCCCATGTTAAAACTCTCCAGCAACCAGACACCCTTTTCGGGTTCACGCCTTCGCCATCCCCGAAAACCCTCCCCAAAGCCCCAGGAGCTGCAACAGATCCCGCAGCCAGCGGGGTTTGGGGCAGCCCCGACCCCCCGTCCATCCACCTCCACGAAGCTCCCAAAAGGAGCCCCCCGAACCCTCGCACGCCTCCAGCCAGGGCAGGGATCTGACGAGGGGGTTCCATCCCCGCAGGGTCGGAACCTCTCCCTCCTTCCCCTGCTGCCCCCGGGGGTCCCGGGCACGGGGAGCGCCGGGGGTCGCACCAGCCCGGCCCCAAACTCCGCGGCGAACAAACCCCCGCACACCCCCCAAGCCCCAGCACCCACCCAGGCTGGGAGGGCTCGGCCGCCGCCGCCCCGTGCCCCCCACACCCAGGAGGAGATGGGAGGAATCCGAATAAATAAATAAGCGGTAGGAACAGCGAACCTCCAAAGCTGCCCTGCCCTCCCGCAGCAGCTTCCCGGGGACACCCTTCTCCTCCTCCTCCTCCCCCGCGGAGCCCCCCAAAGCCGCGGCTCCAACTCCGCCGCCCGAGCTGAGGGGCTGCCCCTGCCCACCCGCGGCCGCCCCCGGGTGCCCCCCTCACGCACATCCCGCTCTCCGGCTCGGCGCGAGTCCCAGCGGTGCCGGGGAGGGGGGACCCCTTCCCGCTGCCCTCCCTCCCTCCCTCCAGCCCACCCACCCGCCCGCCCCCTCCCCTCGCCACCGCCGCTCCCCCCCCTCATCTCCCCCCGTCCACACTCACCTCTGGGTGCTGCCGGCGCCGCCGCCTCACCATGGACCGGCGGGACTGGGGGGATCCCCCCGCCCGCCCCCGCCCCAGATTGAGGGGGGATTAACGGGGGGCGCTGAGGGGCGAGAACAATAGGGGGGAGGAAATCCCTCGGCCCCCCCCCCCCCCCCCCCCGAGGACACGGCCCCCTCCCCGCCCGGCGCTCCTCCTGCCGCTCCCTCCTCCTAGCCCGCTCCCTCTCTTTTTTTTTTTTCCTGGGGTTGTTTTTTTTTTTTTTTGGCTCAATCACACCAGACCGACTGTCTTTGTCTGTCTGACAAGCGCCATGTTGATATCAACATCCGAGCCCCCACCTGCTGCAGCTGTGAGACCCTGGGACTTGTAGTTCCCCCCTCCCCAGGGTGACGGGGAGACCCGCGGCGCCGGGACTACAACTCCCAGCGTGCCGCGGGCGCGCGGAGCGCCAATGGGGCGGCGGGGCTGAGCGCGGGGCGGACTACAACTCCCGGCGTGCCTCGGGGGTGAGGCCATGACGTTATGCAGGGCGAGGAGGACGGCGGGACTACGACTCCCATGATGCCGCGGGGCGCGGCGGGGCGGGCAGGAAGGGGGGGGCAGGATTGTCCCGGTAAATAGAACCGGGGGACGCGATGAAGCTGGTGAGTGCTCGGAGCGGGAGGCAGCGAGGCCAGGGAGGGGGGCTTGGCCTTCCCCCAGCGGCGGGAGGGGAACCGGGGTCGCCTCTGGGCTGCGCAGCCTCAATCCCGCCGGCGTGAAGGGAAACTGAGGTCCGGCGGGGGGGGGGCGGCCCTGAGGGAGGTGGGGGGGGCGATACTGAGGGAAGGTGAGAGGCTGAGTTGAGGAGAGGGTGATCCTGAGGGGAGAGGCTGAGGAAGGAGGAGTATGATCCTGAGGGGAGAGGCTGAGGGAGGGGGGGGTTGATCCTGAGGGGAGGGGAGAGGCTGAGGGAGGGGGAGACGATCCTGAAGCTGGGGGACGTTGAGGAAGCGGGGAGGGGGCTGAGGGACGAGGATGTTGGATGGAATCAAATATCAGTGGGATTCAGGAGGAGGAGAAGGTGTTTGTCAGCCTTCCTGCCCTTAAACACGAGCGTGGCGTGGAGCTTTCCACGTGTGGCTTGTGCTGGGCTCCGCCAGCCACGGGAATAAAACCTCGTGGTTCTTAATAAAGTCGTTTTCCATCGGCACTGTGATAGTGTAGGTAGTAGGTAATAAAAAAAAAAAAATCAGCCTGGAACTGCTTTGCCAGGGGTGCACTTTGCTCCTGACAAGGATTTTGGTTCTGATATTGCAGTCTTCTGTCAGAAAATACATTACCCGTGTTATTGGTGTATCTCAAGATCTCCCTCTTTAACTGTTTAATCTTCCTACAGACCTTGGATTCAGGCACCAGTTTATTTTCCAGGAGGAATTTCTGTTTCACATAACGTGCTGCAATTTTTGGTCTGGAGGTGAAAATCCTAGCAAGTTTCAAAATACGATAACACTTGATTTATTTAACCTGAAATTACACTGTTATTCAATGTAAGAAATTGTCTCTTGGTTTCGAGGCTGCACAGTGTGTTTTGACAGAGCCTCCTAGAAGTGAACTTGGGTTCTGGACTCTTTTGAGACTTTGAGGAAATCATTGTCTGTGGAAATGTGTACAATTAATTCCATGGGCAGGTGGGCAAAGAGCTTGATCCTGCATAATCTTACCTGTGGGATAAAGATATGGGTGAATATCACAAACACTGCAAAACCAAACACCTCTGGATGTGATTGTAGAGACTGATATAATTCAATGGGAAAAAGCAAACTGGGAAATCTTTAAGTAAAAACCATAGTGGAAGTGCAGAGCTCTTTTAATGTTTAAAGTCTTGCATCGGGCCAGAGAGAGGGAAGGGGTTGGGAAGGGAATTACAGCCTTGTCTGGAATCTGCACTGGAGCATTTTTAGACCTGTGTGTCAATTTAGGGACTGGGAATTATAAGATCGGATTCTTCACCTTATATTTTTCCAGAGATGTGTCTGAATCTCAGGACTGTGTGAGGAGGAATAGATGTCTTCATCCTCTTTTCTCATAGATTTGGGTTGAATTTGGAATATCAGGGTAGAGGTGATGGATTAGTGGAATGTTCCCTGTCCACGGCTGGAACGAGAGGATCTTTAAGGTCCCTTCCAACCCAAACCATCATGGGATTTTTGTGACTGCAGACCTGATTCAGAATCCAGTGAAAGTGTCAGACTCCCAAAAATTCAAACCTGCTTTGGCTTGGGCAATTCCAGTTCCTAATTTCCTCCTGGATTTTAAGCTGGCACATGATACTAATACTGGAGGAATGCACTGCAGGATTTGTTGCCTTCAGCTGCAATTCAGAGCACTGGCTTTAACCTGCACAGGTTTGAATGTTTTGGAGCTGCACCTGTGAGCCATCATCTCTCTGCTCTGTCACTCTGCCCTCCATGAGATCACCAGGGATGCTCTGTGGGAACCAGATTTCTGTGCAGAACCTGCTTTTCCAAGGGCCTGAACATCTGGAATTAAGCCCTCAGTTTCTGCTCCTTGTGCCCCACTGTCAAACTTCCATCCAATTTACAAACCCTGCCAGGAAAGTTCTGAGCTGAGCTGGGCATATTTTATGTGCTTTGTGTCTTTTTTACATGACTTTTTTAGTTAGGAGATGAGGCATTTATGTGTTGGCTGCACCAGCCTTTAGCTGTAAGGGAATAAAGCTGGAAGCACACAACTCCTGGAGCAAAAAGAGCTTGGATTTCAGTCCAGTCAGGAACACAAGTGGGATCTCTGGATCTGTTTGAAACAGTAACAAGTATAAACTGAGTGGAAATAACCACATTTATAATGTATATGGGGACATACAGAGTGCAAACACTCCAATTCTTGGATTCCTAATCTAAAATTCCAACGGAGGTGCAGGCCCAGAAATGTCAGCTGTGCAAACAGCTGTATAGAAAATATGAATTGCTTTTTTATTTTTCTGTCACTTTGCTTGAAGCTGGTGGGAAGAGTCCATTGATTCCCAGGGATCCATTTACCACAGCGTGACAGCCACAGATAGAGATGATTTTAGCTGCTTGTAAAGAAGAAAAAAAGGAAGATTTCCCAGTTAGCTCGTAGGTGTCAGGGTTGTGAACCTACTCATGGTTTTTAAAAAAAGGCAAGAAAATGTTTTGCTGATTAAAGTGGTGATATTTTATTGCCTTTTTTAATTACCAATAGTTTAAAAGCTACAAAAATAGACCTTATTTTTCCCTTCACTTCTTTCTGTTTACTTGGATTTAGAGCTTCAGTTGTCAAAGTTCTGCTCTGGTGAGAACTTAATTTCACAGGAGCATATTACATTTGTGACTAAACCAACTGAATTCCTTTCTTGTATCCTTACTCCTTCACCAGCTTGTTATTTTTAAACTTTGCTGAAAGAAAGGCAAAATGTGATACAGCTCCTTAATAATTAAGGCTTTGTGAATTTAAAGCGAAAATCTTTGTGATATTTGAAATTTAATATATGGGACTTAGCTTTTTAATATTTAAATATCGTTTAAAGCAGGTTTTTGTGGCATGTATGTAAATAGACTCCTTGGGAGCTGTTAATCCAGACAGTTGCAGTCCTGGGTTATTGTGAGCAGAGGTACAAAATGAAATGATTCATCTCCCTTCTTTCCAGTTGGTAGAGGGAAGTACAGAACACAAGCCTGTGGGATAAATGACTTAGAAAAAGACTGAGTCTGTTTGTAGTGCACTGCATGGCCAAACAAGTGGTATTTTTCATCTTAGTTGACCAAAACTGGAATTTAAAAGCTAAAGTTTGACTGCCTGAGCTGTGGCTGAGCTGCCAGACGGCCAGACCTGGGAGATTCCAGGTGAAAATTCCCTCCTCCGAGGAGAGAAACCCTCCCGCAGAGGTGGCCACGCTCTGCTCAGACATTTAGGTTTCTAATCCCGCATTTTAAAGCCGACCTTTCTGTTCTCTTCTTATTCAGAGCTCCTGTGCCTCGTTAAATGTTTGTCACTCCAGACAGGAGGTGGCTGCATCTCAATGATGCTCAAGTGCCCCCTACATAACCTGCTCACCGGCTCATTAAGCTTCCAAAGCCTTTGGGATTTGGCTGCACAAACCCTTCCATTCAGGTGGGGTTGTCCAGTCCCTTCTGCTTCCTGTTTGTGTTTAGCAAGACAAAAAGCAGGTGAGAACTTGCCCCAGAGCTGCTGCACCTGTGCATGGTTGTTTTTAGGCAGGTTTCTTACAGAAAAAAACCTGGTGTTCCTGCAGGGATTCTCTCCCTCCCTGTGCACTCCGAGTAGTTTTCAAATTTTCTAGCCAGGTTTTGCCAGTAGGACTGAATTTTGAAGAAACCGATTTCCTGGGATTTGGGGGAAAATAGGTGATTGCTAGAAAAAAAGAGATTCCACATGTGTCCTAAATCAGAGAGGGGAGCTTTGCCGTCCGCTCAACCCTTGGGATCAGAAAAACTGCCTGAAGAAAATCTGCCCCTTTGACACCCTGCCACGGGGAAAACTCTGTGAGCACTCACTCTGTGAGACGGATTCATGGGAAGTGGAATTTTGTTCTGGTGTGTACGAAACTGTGTGTGAGAACAAGGGGAAAAAGATGTTTGGGGGAGTGTGTTCACTCTGTTCACAGAATCACTGAGGTTGGGAAAGGCTTCCAGGATCATCGAGTCCAACCTGTGACTCATCCCCACCTTGTCACCCAGCCCAGAGCACTGAGTGCCACGTCCAGTCATTCCTTGGACACCTCCAGGGATGGGGACCCCACCACCTCCCTGGGCAGCCCCTTCCAATGTCTGACCACCCTTTCCATGAAGAAATTACTCCTGATGTCCAACCTGAACCTCCCCTGGCACAGCTTGAGGCCGTTTCCCCTTGTTCTGTCCCTTGTTCCCTGGGAGCAGAGCCCGACCACCCCCCCCCAGCACCCCCCTCCTGTCAGGGAGTTGCAGAGAGCCAGAAGGTCCCCCCTGATCCCTCTTTTCTCCAGGCTGAGCCCCCCCCAGCTCCTTCAGCAGCTCCTGCTGCTCCAGCCCCTTCCCCAGCTCCATTCCTTTCCCTGGACACGCTCCAGCCCCTCCATGTCTTTCTTGCAGTGAGGGGCCCGGAACTGGACACAGGATTTGAGGTGTGTCTTCCCCAGTGCCCAGACAGAGGGGAAGAAGGTCATGCTGGTAAAGGTCGTAACTAACTCCTCATTCTTTTTCAGTACTGCCTGTCAGGACATCCCACCTTGCCATGCAACGTGCTCAAGTTCAAATCCACCACCATCATGCTGGACTGTGGGCTGGACATGACGTCCACCCTCAACTTCCTGCCGTTGCCTCTGGTCCAGAGGTGAGTTCTGTGGCCTGTCAGCACTTAAGTCTGTGTCTTCTTGGGTTGCAGTTGGAGTGCTCTGCCTGAAATGGGGTTTTGGAAGGAGGGAGGAGATGGGTACAAATGAACAGCATCATCTGATATCATAAATAGACTTTGTTCACTTAAAAATTCTCTTTATCAAAATAACGTCCTTTGGCTCAGTAGACGGAAGACATTTTATGGATTTATTGATTGGTTTTTCTAGATAATTTATTCTAAGCTTCAGTAAAGTATTGCTGCAACTGCTCAGCACAAGTGAGGTCACATATCTGTCATCTTTCTGGCTTCTTCATGCAAGATGAGATAAATGGGTAACAGAGATGGAGTGTGTGGAGCCCAGTTCTGTTCAACCACCGTCTTCTCAGGCTTTTCTTGGAGCACAGACTAATGCAAAGGAAAATAGCACTTAGCAGTCCTTGTTAGTTGCCTCCTTGGCATAATTGTTCCCTTTTAAAAATGAAATAAATAAAAGGGCAGTGCAGCTGGGCACAGGGTTGGAACAGCAGGGAAAAGGAGTCTAGAAGACAATCCTGAGATCAAGACTCCTTCCATGCCCTACTACAAAGTTGTATTTCCCCAGGTTTTTAGATTAATTTGGATATTCAGTTAGGATGACTTATGTCTTGAGTAAATGGAATCAGTGGCAAAAATTAACAGCTGAAAAGGGGGGAATGAGTAACTCTTAGTGATGGGAAGCAGTGGGAGTTTTCTCAAAAGCCATTCAGTAACTTTGATCCACCAGGAAACAAGTGAGGAACGTTCTGGGTTCAGAGGAGGCTCGATGGAGTGGGGGAAAATATGATTGGGAAAGGGAGTTTCCTAAGTGACCTAATGAGGTTAAAGCAGTTTGTCCAGCACTTCCTATGATTTGTTATTTTTCAGAGAGGAGAGGAAAAGAATAGACAATGTCTGCATTGTTCTGCAAGAACGTGGAGTTCAGGATCTGCTGTAGAGAGGCAACAGATGCCTTAAGAGGGATCAGTGTGATAGTTGATTTTTGTCCCATTCCATAATGCAGTTGTTGGCTGCAACATCTATTGCTGGGGCAGAAGTAGAGTTTGAAGGGATCCAGAAAATTTGGGAAATCCAGGTACAGGCAGAATCGCCTTGCATTTGCTTTCACCCACCCCCCCCCCACACCAAATAAAAAGGAAGTGGAGAGAGGAACAAGTAGCAAAATGAGGTGATTGAACAAAGGCTTAAGAGGTTCTTTCGAACGGCAGGAATCAGCACTCCCTGGGGATATGCCAGCTTTGTCTGCTGATAGCAGACCCTGGGAATGAACAGCCAAATTGCAGGTCACAGCCTGGAATTCCCCAAGTACCTCCAGAATGTCGGCACTAAAATGACTCAAACTCAATAAGAAAGGATGTCAGATTTGACCCCTGATGGCCCAGTGGAATCGGAGCAAACAGTTGGATTTAAATCCAATCAATCTTGTCGGTGAGGTGATTGAACAGCCTTTCCAGCAGGGATTGTCCTGAGCACATGGACTTGGGCGAGTAATTGATCTCTCCAGTGCTCTACAAACCAGGTGTCCTGCAGAGAGTGGTGGAAATGAGTTAGAAACTTGAGGAGGAATGTGGCTGCCACTGCCCTTATCTCTCTGCAGTGCTCGGAGTTGTACCTTCATAGATCAGGTGTCTGGGTCTAAATACCTCTGAAATGCAAATGTGCATTATGAACACAACATGGGCAGGTGACAGAGAGGTGACATTGCAATCAGTTGCCAGGTGAGAGATGACAGGAGAGACTGGCTGCCTGAGGAATTTTAGCACAGGTCAGTCAGATCTGAGCTGTGTGTCCTCTCAGAACCAGGTGTGCTAATCTGAGACAGACCCGTGTGAAATCTTCATCAGAGAGGAGCCACACTTCTCTCTTCTGCCTCTAATCCAGAGATCCCCCAAGAATGACCCAGGAACTGCTTGGGCTCTGCAAGTGTGAGCCCTAATTTTTACCTCTGTGGAGCACAAAGGAACGATATTACAGAGGATCTTTGCTATGCAGCTCAGTCCTGTGTCACACCTGGCATGGGACCCTCCTTGAGCAAACATTTTGAGAGCCTGTGCTTTAATCTCTGAGAGAGGAAAGTGCTGCAGTGTTTGTGGCGTAAAAGGGGCTGGGCATTTTTTAGAGTTCTTTGCTCTCCAAAAAAAAAAAAAAAAGCCCATCCAAAGGTACTTAGATTCCCCCTTGCCCTGGCAGTGGCAGTCCTTGTTCTCTCCAGCCCGTGGAGCACGTGCAGGGCACCTGCAGTTGCCAAACACTTTGTGCCCTCTCGTGTACTTCAAAGGGGGTTTGTCAACCGGAATTTTCTCCCCTGCGCCAAAGTCAAATGCAAAGCGGTAAAATGAACATGTGGGAAGCTCTTAACCTTTCCTGTCTAGCCATGACACACTTGCTCACATTATTTATGGGACAGTTCCAGCTATTTTGGATTAATCAATCACTCTATTACAATGTCAAAACTGTGTCGGCAGGAGCTGTGTTGCTTCTTGGCTTCAAGGTAAAGAGTCCTTTCTGTCCTGTGTTGCTCATTCCACTTCCAGCCACACAGAAGATCCGTCTGCTGATTTTGCCTCCCCTGACAAGGCCTTACCCTCCTCAGTGGATGCCAGTTTAGTACAAGTCAGTGGTTGCTCTTTCGCTGCGAATAAAGCAAAACTCGCACGAGGCTAAATTATGAGGGCAAGAATATCAGGGAAAGTTTATTCTGCTCTGCCTCGTGCTGGTGATCCCACAGAAAGACCCAGGGATTTGCAAGGGACAGCTGGACAAAGCCAGACTGACCTGACCTAGTCACTGAGACATTGGACTGCAGACCTCCAGGTGTCCCTTCCAACCAAGTTTTCTGTCCTCTCCTCCTGTATCGGTCAAAGCTGTTGCATATCAGAGTGGTTTGTTCCTGCTTTTTCCTTACTTTTTCCATAGCTCTTTTAGTCTCACTGCACCAATTATCCTCAGCCTCCTCAGTCTCCAAATTACTGCTCCTAAATTGTGCTTTTGAACATGTTGGTGTGGAGGACATTCAGCCACTTCATCTTTCCTATCACCAGACTTCTTCAGACTTAATCCTCCAAATGGGACACACTTCTCTGGCACAGCTTTTCCACGACAGATCCTTCTCCTCTCCCCTCTTACCTTCTGTCTTCACTGCTTGAGTCTTGGATTTCCTCTTTTTCCTTCCTTGGGACTTTCTGGGGTGTCAGTTAGAATTTGTTCTTTCATATCCACATTAGTCTGAACACAACATTCCTCTGAGCTCTCGAATCACTTCCTATTTTCAAGATGTTTAATTTGAAAACCCTTGTAGGCTATAAACATGTTTGTCTGTAGAGCTTAGTGCCCAGCACTTCCAGCTTTCATTGCAGCCAGGTTCCAGATCTGAGGGTGTTGCAGGGCTTGTTTCCAGGTGGGTTCAGTTCTCTTGTTACCTCCACTTTTTCTGGATTTCTCTAGATGTGCTTGAGTCTGGGCACACAGTGGTTTTAGAGCTAAGTTGGAGGCTCCCACAAAAATCAAATGTTAGTGAAGTGTGGAATAAGTCTCTCAGTTAAGGCAGCAAGAAATGCTGCAGCAAGTACTGCTGTAAACTCAGGCTTACAATGTCCACCTTGCAATTTCTTTATTAGCATTTGAAACTATTAAAAAATAGAATCTCTGCTGTTGCTTAGAACATGCACTTCACAGCAAAGCCTCCTTGCCCCTTTGTCTTTCAGCAGAGGTGAATGCTCTGTGCAGCTGTTGGGGTGGCTGCTCAGGGTGAGAACTAAGCAGGAAACCGTGTTTTATGTGATCTAAAATCCCAACCTGTGTCTGCAAACACTTCGTCCAGAGCATCAGTCTTCCCCTGCCATGGCTAATGGGAATATTTGTCTGTTGTCCTCTGTCCCTGAGCACTTTTATGGTGCTTTTGTGTTGTTTCAAGCCCAGAGTTTGTTGCTGCCCCAGCTTCTGTTTATTCATCCAGTTTTACCACAGGGCAACCGAGCAGCACTGAGCCTTTTTGAAATTCTCCTCATAAATGACTACAAACTCCCTGCAGGCCCCATCCTCTTATTCTTTTTACTTAGAAGTGTCATAATCATGATTTGTAAAAGTCATTTTGGTGAACACTTACCCACAGTGAAACTGTCTGTCTGTTTTATTGAGACTGTTACTTCCCTGAGACAGGAATGCTGTTCTCTGCCTGTGTGACACCAAACAGAAGGTCTGTGCTTGGCCACTGATCATGAGCCACTTCATATTCCAATAATTTCTCTTCTTTTTTTCTCTACAGCCCCAGGCTGTCCAAACTTCCTGGTTGGGTTTTGAAAGATGGAAGCACTTTTCTGGACAAGGTACTGTACTTTTGGAATTTTCTTGCCATGCCAAAAGCTCCCTGACAGGTTAGGAGCAGGAACAGTATTCCACACTGACTCATCCCAAAGGTTTCTGTGTGTACCTTTTACCAGCCAGAGTGTCCTTGTAGAGCAGAAGGGTTTGAAACAAAATGCTAATAGCAACTCCAGGCTCTCAGTCTTCAGAGGTAGCCTAGATTATAAAAAATCCTCTTTAAAATGCAGAAGTCATCAGTATGAATATTTTTGTATTTCATGGAGCTCCATAAATAATAGTGCCTTGCCTTCTTAGAGTGCCTTTTATTCCCCAGTCTCACTTTTCTGACACTGAAGCTTCAGAGTATGCTTATAAATGAGGTTGGTACTGTACCTTTTTTGAGGCAGGAGGACTCTGAGAGAGTGAATGGTTTGCCTATGGGAGGTCCCTCAGAGAGGAAAAGCTTGTCTTTGGCCTCTGAAGTCAACATGTGTTCTGCTACTGGACATAGCAGGGAGGATTTTATCTCCAGCCTCCTAATTCTAAGACACAGAACTTCCTCAGCTACATGAGAGACACAGAATTTCTCTTTTTTTTTTCCCTTCTTTTCATTACATCAGTTTTGTAGGCAGAATTTATCTGGGGCTTCAACCAAAACTTGGCACTGCAGCCTCCAGCTTGATCTGCCACGGGGGAACAATGAACAGAAAAATATGTCAGAAGTTAGTAAAATAGGCAGGTACATTTCAGATGTGGGCAGCAATAGGTACCAGTGGAGAAAATAGTGTTTTAATAGACTGTTCTCTGACTATGTGAACATTAAAGGAAACACTGATAATAGTTGGTTATGTAGGGGACTTTGAGGTGGACAAAATGGATTGATCTGATTTTTACAGGCAAGGGAGCTGAAGATCATAGATTAAAGACCTGACTTTTCTTCTCATTGGAGACAAAAGAAACTGTACAGGCAGCATTTGTGTTGGTAAAATAGTAACAGCTCTATTCAGAGCACTTGTTCTGTGGCAGTCACAGGCTGCAAAGGCTCAGGGACAAGGAACGGAGTTGCTCAGTTTGAATTCCCTGGAATATGTTTCTCCTGAACCCCCAGCCTGGGTCTCAGAGCCTCCAGAGAATGGACTCACTGTCAGTATAGTTTTATATGGGATGTATTTCCATTTCTGGGGTGCTGCTGCTGCATTATGTGCTCGAGAGAAACCTCCAAACTCACCCAGTGCCAATGGAAATCATGTGTTAGAAATTCAAAATGCAGCATCTCTTTTGCTTCACCTTGACCGCTGTGGCTGCCTGGAATGGTAAATTCCGTGACCCCTGCTGGAAAAAGGCGAGGGAAGGAGTCAAAGGGGGGTGTTTCATCATGTGGGGTGGACATTCCTCTTCCAGTGACAGTTATAAAACTTCAGTCCTGGAGAGGCACTGAAATGTGCTGAGATCTCCTTTTAATCATTTTGAACTCCCTGGAGATGAGGGTGGGAGACTTCTGCCACGGGCTGTAATTGCTCATTCGTTAGGAGTTGGCAGGTGCACTGTAATTATGAACAATTGGATTCAATCTTTAATTCTGTCAGTCTGACTCTGGCTGAGACCCCTCTCTGTGGGACAAGGGAAGCATCCAGGAGAGAAGAGTGGGTGGGAGATATCCTGTGAGGTGTGTTATGAGTGGAGTTGGGAATATTTTTGTTCCACACATAGCCCTGACTTATTTATGTGACAAAGATTTTTGATGTCAGCCTTGGAAAAAGAGGAAGCAAATAGAGGACTAGAGATCCAGTGGAGCTAAATCTAATAAAAAGTTCCATGTGGAGCAGAGATCCCCAAAAGTTGCTTCATCAAATACTCAGAGAAAGGGGCTAAAAATTGCATTCTGGTCCCAATAAGACAGAAGAGGTTGGATGTTGTTTGGAACCAAAACTAAATTGCAAACTTGCCTTCCAAACCACCCACCAGTGATTCCCAGGCCTCCTTCCTGACCTACCAAAGTGCTCCTTCTGTTCTCCCAAAAAGGATCTGATCCCTTCAGACACCAAGCAGCCTCATATGGCATGAAAGCAATTTCAGCAGATCTGCCTACACCAAGAAGGGGCATAGACATAATGTAATAACAGGCTGGAAATTACCTGTGGGGGAGAAAATGTTTGGAAAATGCAAAATGTGCTGCACTGGAGTAACGTTGTGTTGTATTTTTGTGTCTTTTCTGTTGGTGTGGTTTTTACAGGAGCTCAAGGAGTGCTCTGGCCACGTGTTTGTGGACTCGGTGCCTGAGTTCTGCTTGCCAGAGGTGAGTTTATTTTGCTGAAAATCTGGCTCTGTTCAATCACGTGGGAGAAAATTGCTGAATTATTATTATTACCAGATTATTGCTATTTAATTACTGCTCAATAAATAGCACTGCTAAAACTGGGAAAAGGATGGAAACAGCCCTTTTCAACAGAGGTTTTGGGAGGTGTGGAAGGTTTCCTTGAGCAGATCTGTATCTCACACAAGAATAAGACTTAACTGTCCCTTTTTATGGGCCTTCCAAAGACAATCTGACTGAGCTGGGCTGGAATATGACAGGATACATGTGCTGATCCAGATAAGGGCAGGGAATGAAGACAAGGAATGCTGTTTGTCTCTAACCATGGATTCAGGACCTGCCCAGTGGAGCTCTCTGGGGAATTAAATGTGTGGTTAAGCCAGGTTTGGATTCTTCTGGGCTGCATTTCTGCCAGCAGCACATTTAGGTTAAAAACTTTTGCTGCCTTCTTTGCTGCCCATCTCTGCCTCTTTGAGGGAAGAACTGTGCCTTCAAATCCACTGACGTGGCTGCAAGTGGCTGTTTCTCAAGCTGGTTTTTACAAGAATTCATTAATTTAAAAGAAAAAAAAAGAAAGCAAGACTGTTGAAGATGTTTGGATTACCTGGGGTCACCTGACTGATCAGGGTAATGCTCCATGTAGGAGTCAAAAGCTGAGCAGAGAGAGATGGAGGTGAATGATGGGGAATGGTCTGGGAATAGTATCCTCTTCCCTCAGCGTGTTCAGACTGTGATAACATCAGTTCTTTCATTTCATGTTGGGATGTTTCCTCTGTCATTCAAAGACAGACAATTGCTTTTGGGCAGCGATTTTTTTTTTCCCCTTCTGCCTGACCTTGTTGGCAGGAGGCACAAAACACTCCTGGAAGGTTGTTGTCAGCTTACTGGGGCTCTGACAATAGTGTTTCTGCCTTTGGATCCCAGGAAACTCACCTCTGGCAGCTCCTGACTCTTGTCATCTTGATTCTTCCAAGCAAGTTTGCAGCTCTGGTACTGGCTTTGGCAAGTGATTCCAACAGATCATAACCATTCCATCCCATCTGGAATGGTTATAATCCAATCACACCAAAAAAAACCCAACCCAAAACCCTAATAGTACAGGGTGCTTGTGATCTCTTGGGTTACTGTGCTATGGAAGGAATGTAGGAAGCATCTGTAGTTGTAGAAAATGCCATTGTGGCTCAGATCTGGGGAAGGATAGAGTTTTATGTGCTGGATTCCCTTTGGAATTGAGACCATGTGCAGGGAGGATAATCTGCTGGGGTTTAGGATGCTTCAGCCAGGCTTTCTGGTTACTTTTTTTGGACTGGAAAACACCCACATGTGCAGCTCTAAATAGGACAGACAGGGAGTCACTGCTTCATTTTACCCATGTTACCACTGCATGGAGCTGCTTCCCGGCAGTCCATGGTACAACAACCAGCTGCACTTGTCACCATTGCAGGGACTTTAAAATTGGCCTCCCAGATGTTTTCCAAAGTTCCCAACAGATGCCAAGTCTCCGTGAGCACCAGGAAGAGATGTGCTGGTGATACCCAGCTCGCACCTCGAGCTCACCTGCCTGCAGGAGTTTCGGGTGTCATGGCCAGCTGAAAGCATCAGCACGGTGGGAACGTTGCTGGTGTTTGGCAGGATAAGAAGGAGCTTGTGTGAAAGAGGCTTTGTCTTTCCCTTTGTCTCCTTCCACACCACTTCTTTTGAAGAAACTTGTCTGCAAAAGCAGTTAGTGGGAGAATCACGGTATCGCTTCCAGGAACACCATTGCCAAAGCAAGCCAAGATTTGGATCTAATCCAGCAGCCACAAGGTGCTAAAGGCTGTCTGGGCAGCAGAGTACACTCACACATGTCAGAGTGCAGGGTGCAGCCCTCTCTTTGCTTGGCAACCTTCTGCTCTTTCACTTCACATTTCAAGAAACATTTTGAAACCTCTTTAGTTCAAAGGCACTTCGGTGAGATCGCCGCAAGTCCCAGGGAAGATTTGACTTTGTTTTGGTTTTGACACCCTTTTCATCCTTTCAGTAAATGCTTCTGAGATGTGGGATGCTGAAGGCTGGAAAGTGGTGGTGTGTATCCTCCCAGGGGCTCACCTGGGCTGGGGTTCAGCTCAGGGCTGGAGCATCTCTGAGAGATGGGCTGGGAGAGCTGAGGGGGCTCAGCCTGGAGAAGAGAAGGCTCCAGGGAGACCTCAGAACCCCTTCCAGTGCCTAAAGGGGCTCCAGGAGATCTGGAGAGGGATTTGGGACAAGGGATGGAGGGACAGGACAAGGGGAATGGCTTCCCACTGCCAGAGGGCAGGGAGAGATGGGAGATTGGGAAAAAATTGTTTCCTGTGAGGGTGGTGGGGCCCTGGCACAGGCTGCCCAGAGAAGCTGTGGCTGCCCCATCCCTAGAAGGGTCCAAGGCCAGGTTGGATGGGGCTTGGAGCAACCTGGGATAGCAGATGTTCCTGCCCATGACAGGGTGTGGAATAAGATGAGTTTTAAGGTCTCTTCCCACTCAAGCCACTCTAGAATTTGATTCTGGACAAGTTGAAAACCAGTTCATGAAGGAACCAGGCCTTGACAGAAGGAGGCATCAGCGGATCCATTGATACCACGCAGTGAGTGTGTCTCTGCCTGGAAGCTCAGTGAGATAAAAGGTGCCCTGTCAGGGATCCCAGGATGGTGTTTCACCTCCTGTTCCCAGCTTGGAGATCATGGCTCCAACATTAGCTGTGATCATGGACTGAAACCATGAGTGCTTAGAGAGGAGTTAAGCAGCTTGTCACCAGAGCACTGTGTCAGCCCTCTGAAAAGCAGAGTGACCTACTTTCCTGCCTTTTTTATTCAAATTGCTGGACCAAGCCTTGTAATCAGATAATATGTGCTTGATGAGTGTTGAATTCCATTAGCTGCTCTATAATAACTGAGTTAGAGGTCATACATCTTGTAAATTCATGACTTGACACCGTTTGTGTTATAGCATTACCAGTAAATATTTCTAATTAAAATTCTTTTAACAATGTGTGAAATCTTCTGTTGCTCTCAGAACTCTTGTCTAAACAGTCACATCAAAACAAATTGGACCCACCCAACTGTTTTGTTGTAGCTTATGAATGAGCTTCATCTCCTGCTGTAGAAAATGTGAATGATAAAGATGCCAAGAGTTTACTTGGGGAAAATAAAATTATTTTAAGTGTAGGAATAAATACAGTCTTCATTCATCTCTCTCACTCTCCTGGGGTACAGTAGGATGTGCTGCATAAAAAAAATATGAGCCACCCTGCTAAAACAGTGCTGCAGAAGTTTTGGTGTCTGTTCCTCCCTGAGGAAGTGCACTTTGATAAAAGTGTGATCACCATGGATCTCCTAACAGCAGCCATTTCCATGTATGAAACACAGACAAACCCAGGACATGGTTTCCTTTTGGGGGGTTTTTAAATAAATCTTGTCAATTTGAAGGAAATATTAATCTTTGCCACAGCTGAGGCATGGCACGAGACAGACTTTTTTTTATATAAACTGGTTACATTCCTGCACTATAAATTAAAAAAAAAAAACAAACCAAAAACAGAATAAGAAGTTTTTCTGCCATTGCTTAAACGGCATGAAAGGGTTACGTGTTGCTTATCTCTCTGCTCTGTTTTCAGACTGAACTGCTTGACCTCTCCACAGTGGATGTGATCTTGATCTCCAACTATCACTGCATGATGGCACTGCCCTACATCACAGAGTACACAGGGTTCACTGGGACAGTCTATGCCACTGAGCCCACTGTTCAAATTGGCAGGTAAAGAGCCCCTTCATGTTCTCCACTCCTCTTTCATCCCTGCTCAGGAGAAGGTGTAAAGGACAGCGTGGGGAGAGCAGGGGTGTCTCATGTTCCCAAGAGGCTCTTAGGCAAGAGCTGAACACCAGCCAAGTCCTTAGTGCTGCAAATGTGTTTAACTCAATGTTTCCCAACCTCTGGAACCACCTTCAACACTTGCAGCGGGTGCTTGGTGTTGAATCCAGGCAGTTGATGTGGGACAGTAGATCTGGAGTGGGCTGAGACACCTGGAGCAGCAATTGCCTTATAGCCAACTTTGAAACCCATGGATTAGGGATTTCTCCTGCTCCTCTCTGATCCCCTTAAACAAAAGGAGTCTTTTCAATAAGAAAACTGGAAAAGGTTGCCCAGGGAACCTGTGGCTGCCCCATCCCTGGAAGTGCCCAAGGCCAAGTTGGCTGGGGCTTGGAGCAACCTGGGCTAGTGGAAGGTGTCCCTGCCCATGGCAGGGGGTTGGAACTCATGAGCTTTAAGGTCCCTTCCAAGCCAAACCATTGTAGGATTCTATGATTCCATATAACCACACTTTCCTCCACTCCATGGAAGGGAATTTAAGCAGACTTCACCTCAAATGACAGTGGAGATACATAAGCTCTGAATCCAGAGAGAAGCACTGAGGAAAACAGCAGCAACAGGAGACTGAAATAGAACATCTAAGACCTGATGTGGTCAGACCCATAATAGTCACCAAACTTGCCAGTGTATTCTTACAAAATTGTCTTGTTGATTGAATAGGTCAACACCAAACCCTGCAGGTTTGTCCCTTGATGAGGCCTAACTGACCTTGTGGTCTCTGCCTCCCTCTTGCAGAGCAGCTGCCATGTTCAGTAATTAGAACCCACATTAGGCCCTGGTATCTGAACTACTCTGTAAGCACTTCAGAGCAGGAATCTTTGGCTGTTAAAGGTCCTGTGCCCACTTCCCATGTCAGAGTAATTCCCCCATTGTGTGAAAACAAACAGAAAGTGAAGGCCCTTGTAGGTGAAAGGAATTGTATGAATATGACCTAGAAATAGAGCTCTGGGGTTGGTCCAGAGTTGAAGATAACAGTCTTGTGGGAGAATGTACTGGTGTGGTTCTCCCCATCCCAAGTAATTCCAGATGCCATTCTGCAGGTAATTCTGTGACTTCCTCCCTTCAAGCCTGCACACAACTACAGATGCAGTGAAATCTGCAGGGAGAATTTCTAATACCTGACATATTTCTCTGTCTCAAATGTGCACTGGTAGAGGAAGGAGGAGAGTTCCCTCTGACAACGTGCTTGGCTTCTCCAGGTGATAAACAGGCACCAGCTAATGAGCTTTCCTTGTGTGTTTTGTCTCATTCCATATGACAGGTTATGTCAGTAATGAAGGAATTATCTGGCACTTTCCAAATAACCCATAACCCAGTGGGGCCAGATCCTGTGCTGTCACAGCCAGGCAGATGGAATTGGGAATGCTCTGTGGAGAAAGAGGGACAGTGTTGGTTGTCGGTAATTGCTGCGATGGCTCTGTGGGAAGCTCCCTCTTTAAAACTGCCTGACAGTGTTACAGCTTGTGGGGTATTTTGGAAAGATCTGGGACAAAGCTCTCAACTCTCTCCTGTGTGAGGGGCTGCAGTACTAATTTGGTCCTGATCATCTTTTCAGACTCCTCATGGAAGAACTGGTGAATTCCATTGAACGCGTGCCAAAGGCTCAGTCTGCCTCCATGTGGAAGAACAAGGAGGTGCAGAGGTAAGGAACAAGTCACCGGGAAAGGTGGCTGTCCTGAAACACTAACCAGAGTTTAGGATTCACTGGAATGATGGGTCAGCTCCCACCGTTTGAGATTTCCAAGAAAAAGGTTCACTTGGGTCGGTTCTTTCTCTAAATCATTCACACATTGTTGGGCTTCCAACCTCCCAAGCTTGATTTAGTTTAGCTCCATGGTGGTGGATAAAACCAGCACATTTTTGTATTAACATCATAAAAAATTGTTGAAATTAGCAGGCTGTTTAAACTTAATTATATTGTATTGGAATAATTTAAATTTAAAATTATATTTACATTCGTGTTCACTGAAATACTAAGAAAGTCAAGACACAGCTGTTGGAGGTAACAGAGCAGTGTTACCTTTCTTACCATCTTCTTTTACACCTGAACAGCAGAAGTGAGATTTTTGGCTTTCCAAAGCTTCAGACCAAATCAAAACCTGAATAAAAAAGGTTATTTGGAAACACCATGTCCATTATTCCAGCTGTTCATCAAAACAAGGTGCTCAAAATTGAGGGCTTCTACATCTAGCATTTTGAAAAGCCTGTGGAATCTAAAAATTATCCATACAGTTTACTAATTGCAGATAATGCTTTCCTTGGAAATAAAACCAATTTCAGGTGCACAACATGTTCTTTGGAGGAGAGAGTTTCGTTTTTAGCACATTTTAAAGATAGGGTTGGTTGATTAGAAAGTTATTTTTAAAGGCTGCTTTGTGCATTTTTAATTGATCTGCCATTTTCTACCACTAATTCTTAAGGTGGCTTGATTTAAAAGTTCCTAAAAATGAATTGTTTCATATGTTGTAAAAGTAGTCTTGATATTTTCCAGTACCACAAAACAAAGAAATTAAAAATCTCAATTGCTGTGGTTTTAGCTGTATATTGTGTTTCCCTGCTGAGCTTAGGAGCAGCCTTTGCACTGTCACTCTCAGTCTTGTGAAGAAGGCAAGTAAAACTCGGATGTAAAGCAAACTAAAGTTTATCAGGATTCTCAGAATAGTGGGTTTTTTTCTTTTTTAATTTTGGAGTTTTGCTGGCCTGAGCAGACCCTCTCCTGCAGCTCCTGGTGTGTGGAGAGGGAGTTCTGGAGCCGTTATTCCCATCACACCCTCACACAGCTCCTGGTGTGTGGAGAGGGAGTTCTGGAGCCGTTATTCCCATCACACCGTGGTGTTTTGTATGCACAGTTTGAAGGAGGGTCATATATCTTGGAGCTCAGAGAATGTCACTTGCCTGGTGGTCGTATTTTAGGAAAAGTGCTGCCTGGCACTTCACATGCTGCTGACTATTCCAGAGGCAAGCACAGAGAGGGAATCTTTGTTCTGGTCCAGCTGCTGGAGGAGGCTGCAGTCTTTTTTTGTTGAAGTGGTATTTAAAATACATTTTCCTCTCTCGTATTTCTGAGGAAGTACCTCAAAATTAATGTTCTTCCTGGGTCCCATCATGTAACTGTTCTGAAGGGGTACCAGGGAGGTACTAAACAGCTATTTAGTAACATAAATTTGTATATCAGAAACTCTGCCATGAGGCCACAAACCAGTGCTGTCTGGAGACAAATCTGAATTCCCTTTCCACCTTTGCCCTGAGTTCCCCTCTTCACCTCCCTGTGCTTCTGTAACACAGAGCTCCCACCCACCCCAGAGGGCACCCAGGGACTTAATTAATGTTTGCAAAGTGTTTTGAGGCTCCTGGTGACAAGTGTCAGGCAGGAGTGAATGGAACTGATTATTAGAGCATGTGAGCAAACCTCCACTGCTCCACAAATCAGCACCTGGCTAATGGCACAGGCAGGGTTGGGCTGACATCCGTTAGTTAAGCAAATGTGATCCTTGAGGAATTGGGGTTTTTTAATACTCAGGCTGTTGCTGGGACAGAATATTTATTACTTCTGAGTGTAACTTGAGTTTCTCAGGCTGATCAATCCCCATTACTGCTTTGCAGTTCAGCTGGTCCCACTCTGAACAGTTAGTATAGAACACAAAGTGTTGTCATCTCCATTAGATAAAGCACTGGAGCATTTTAAATGCAAACACTGTATAAAATGTAATAATAAGTTCATTAGAATGGTTTACATTTTTCCATTATCATATCCAATCTGAACTAATAGCTTAGCCAGCTTTATTGCCAGTGGGTTTTATTTGAGATGAGCTCTGTAGATGTCAGCCAGGATATCTTTCAGACTGATTGGGATTCAGGGGGCAAAGAGGAAGTTTGCCTTATGAAAAGCACTTTGTTGACTTCTTGTTTGATGCTTTCTGATATCTTTCTCTGAAATATCTGAAACAGGCTGTTTCCTGAGGCTGAATGGGGGACAAGTTCTGATCTAGTTTGCTGCTGCATCCTCCTCTCCCTTCAAACAATTCTCTTTTATGTCATATCTTAAGTGTCACCCTTTGCATGGACCAGGAGGGATTGTCTCTGTGCAGATGCCCAGTTAAAAAAACAAACCTCTGAGTTTCTCAAGCCTAAATTTTGTGTCCTTGATGGTGCTGCTTCATGGTACCCTCCTGCTTGTGGCTGTCCCGGGATCTGCCCACAAACATCTGGTTGCTGGGAGGTGATCTGTAACAGGGTGTTGCCATGATTTTAGATGATTTACTCCAGGCTGTAAAGTATCCTCTAGTAACTGTACAGATTTTAAAAGTGGGTTTACAGATTTTAAAGGGTGACAGACTGAGTGGCAGCAAGGGCACATCTGAGGGACCAGCACCTCGTCGTCTCTGTGCCACTCACCCAAATGAAACCACTGGAGAGTGGTGCCACTGGTCTCTGCCAGGGATCAGAGTATTTTTACAGCAGAGACACAGAGTCAAGGCTGATAGAAACTTCCTTCCATCACCAAGGACAATTCCCCACTTTCTCCATTACCTGGAGAAATATTCTCCTCTTCCCAGAAGAGAAGCTCCTGAAAGCATCCAACACTAAATGCCTCTTACGGTGGGTTAAAGGCTTTTACAGGCAATTTGCTTCAGTGCAGTGGTGGACAACTATCCACATTGTTTGGCCTTTTGTTGCTTGACTTCCCAAAAAAGACCTTGAAGGCTTTGTTTGTTTCCTGAAGCACAATGAGCTTTCAGCCAGCGTGTGCTGGAATTACAGTTATCGCTCCAGACCTGTGCAGTGGTCTTGGCAAGAGCTGCCCTTAATCCTTTCTTCAGTATCTTAAATTATGGAGGAGTTCACTGACCTAGTAGATATAACAATAAATTAAATTCCTTTAAACAAATTGATCAAAGAAACTTGACCAATTTCCATAAATCTTTGGAAATTGGTTTGAATTAGCCTTTGATTTAGCATTGGTTTAATATACAAAAAAAAAAAATATCCTATTCTTCTTACGCATTTGGCAGCTGTGCTGCTTCCTGCCTCAGTCCATGTTCCTAAGGAAGATTTATTTCCCAGGAGTTAGCCATCCCTCTTAGAGCCTGTGACATTATAGTTCACTTCTTCCCTTGACAACGCTGTCCAGCTCACTTGCAATGTCTGTGAGGGGCAGAATGGATGGATTTTACTTTGGTGTAAAACATCTTAAATACTTCCGTGTAGGGGATTTCAAAGAGCTCTGCAGTGTCAGCTCGTGCATCCTTGCCAGTGCACTGGGGGGTGAGGGCAGGGAAGCTGAGCTGCAGGGACACGTCCTCTTGGAAGAGACCAGTGACAAATCTCAGAGCAGGGCCACCCCTGGTCATGGTCTGGTACCTGATTTTAATCACAGGATTGTCTCAGATTATTAGGGCATTAGATTATTCACATGTTTTCAGATTATTAGGATGTGCAAAATAGACACTGATCCAACATCCCAGTCATCTCTGCCAGTGCTGGTGGTGCATTTCATGTTGACATCTCATTTTTCAGTGATGAAAACACCACAAGAGTTGTGATAACACCTCGGTCACAGCTCCTTCTTTGATGCAAAGGCTGGATAGAACAGCAACGAGGAGCTGAAGGACAGCGGTCCTTGGGGTGGGGATGAATGGGCTGCTCCTCAACAGGAGCCCTGACTTAGAAGCACCAGGCATATTGAAAACAAAAAGAGTGAAATCTAAGATCTGGAGCATAGAGAGGGGTGTAAAAAGTCCACCAGGACATTCTGAAGGTGTTGCTGTGTGCAGGTTGCTGCCGGCGCCGCTGAAGGACGCGGTGGAGGTGTCCATGTGGAGGAAGTGCTACACCATGCCAGAAGTGAATGCAGCCCTCAGTAAGATCCAGCTCGTGGGATATTCCCAGAAAATTGTGAGTACCTCTAAAGCTGCCCTCAGGTCAACAGCAACAGCTTGTCTCCCATCTTTTCCCTGGAAATGCCCTTCCTTTTCTCTTTCCCCTCCTGCTCCTGTGTAAGATCTAGTTACTGTAGCCTAGGAAAGCAAGACTGGATTATAAGGAATGTTCCACAGTCTCTGCCTCCCAGGAAGGGTTTGGGTTTGGTGAAATCAGGGAATATCCATTTGTTTCTCCTCTTCCTTGGGGAGGCCAATTTTAAGGCGGTGTACCTTCAAATTTGGAGTTGATGGCCAGCCCACTGAGAGCTGGGAGGATGCAGGGAATGGATGGATCCTCTCTGTAAAGCCACATCCCTTCCTGAGTTACCGTATCTCACTTCTGGGAGTCTTTTGAGTGCTTCAGCCTCCACTTTCTTCCATGCTGTAAATTAGGGATTGTAAACAAAACCTAATGGTTCAACATGAACTGCAGAAACTCCCTTCCAAGAGCTCCCAGATAACACTCATTGTCTGTAATGTTGTTGACTATAATCCACTGTAGTTTCCAGAATGAACTGAACCAACAATTCCATAGTCTGCAGATCCCCTGTGGTTTGCAGGCAGCACATGGCCATGATCCCTGCTCCTGTGTGGGTCATGGTACCTGTTTTTATTATTCAGGGCCATAAGAAATAAAAAAAAAGGGTTAAAGTAAGTTGTGACTCCTCAGTATTCATGGGTTGTTACTCTTCATTTTCAACCACACTCACAGTGTGGATGCACCTCCTAATTTTACCTCTGTACATCTAAGCCAATCATTCTTTTACAATTACTGTGGAAAAAACCCCAAACATATTTTATCTCCTCCCAAAGGTAACTTTTAAAATTATAACCAGACTTTAGAGCCTTGGTTTACATGCTCTGAGGGATGGAGGCCCTGCCTTGTTCTCCAAGGCATCCAAATGTGTATTGAGATAGTAGAAAAATCATTAGTATTGCAGGAATCAGGTGCTTGTTCCATTATTCAGTAACCAGAAAGTAGATCACATTAGGGAAGTGTTCGTGGAGGCTGATTTTCCTCTCTCCAAACAAGGGTAACACATTGCTGTGTGCAGGTTTCTAATGACACCTGGGAAGGAGACAACTGTCAGGCTGCTCATGCTTAAACTAAAATGTGGATTGAGTTTGCAGGGTGGTGTTTCTAAATCACCAGTAGACAGCATCTAAAAAGAAGTAAAGTTAAAAAGTGAGTGAGTTTGAGGTTGTTTTCCACAGTAAAATTTGCAACCCAAGCAGAGTTTTTTGTCAGTGGAGAAGTGCTTGTCCTTCTTTCTCTCCTGCTGGCCAATATCAGTTTAATTTGACTAAAGGAGAATAGAGTTTTCAAAGATTTAAAGCTCCTACAAACTTTTTTAATACAGCAATGGCAGGCAGAGAACCAAGACCCTGGGTGATTCCTTCCTTTTGAGGTATGGTTAAGTTTGAGCTCAGTTAGATGTCACAGGATTCACATGGAAAAGAGACTTCATGGAGGCCCTGCCTCAGGAAAAGCACCTGTCAGAGCGTGTGTCCTGTTAGACATGAGCGATTCACAGCTTCATAAAGGCTTTGAGTAGCAGAACTGCTTTTAAAATTCACATCACTGATGATAAAATGACCTGTTTTGGGGCTCACCCAAGTTAATGTGTCTTGCTGTGTGTTCCAGGAGCTGTTTGGTGCTGTGCAGGTCACCCCCCTGAGCTCGGGCTACGCTCTGGGAAGTTCCAACTGGATCATCCAGTCGCACTATGAAAAGGTTTCCTACGTTTCAGGATCTTCGCTACTTACAACACACCCTCAGGTGCAGCCCCTCACTTCTGTTAGTCTTCTTTAGAAGGAAATGTCTTTGCTAAAAATAAAAGAAGGGCTTATTCCAGCTGGGATCAGGTTTAGGATAGAAGCCATCCTAAGGTAATTCTGTTATCAATGGCTGGGCTTAGTGGGCATTGATAAGACACACCCTGATAAGTGACAGGTATCAGTAGTTATGAGGGAAACATAACTAAAATTCTGTGTTATTGGTGATTTGATGTTCACTTATAACTCTGAAATTCTCTTTAAGCAGGAAATTTTCAACAGAGTTAAACAAGAGAGCTTTTGTGAATTTTTTTAAAATCCATATTTCACCAACGAGTCTTCACAGACAGTTCACAGACTGCTTCTATATCACTTCTGAAACATCCTTCCTTGGGAGAAATGATGGCTAACTGCCTGCCAACTCTTCCACCCTGCTCTGCTAAGGGCAAAGTCTTTATAGTGCTGTAGATGTAATTTCCAGTAAATTAATTCTCTCCAGATCCATAAATTCTTAGTGCAAAGAATGGTTTGAAGTTTGCGGGGCCGTGGGCTTCAGAAGTTGTCAAAATAGTTAAAAGCATTATTAGCGGGAGGTATTTAAAAATAATTTTAGCAGATGTGTCAGGTGGATGATCAGTAAGTGATTTCCCCCAAGGTGGGGATCTGTGGAGTGCTTTGCTTCTGAGCATCCTTCACTTAAAAGCTTGTTCTCAGGAGCTGAGCAGCTGCAGTAGAGAAAGGATCCTTAATAGTCTGGCCCTTCTTCAGCTGCACAAAATGTATCAGAGCCCCTAAATCCCTTCTTCTCCTCAGCCTCATTCCATCCTGGGTTGTGCTCTCTCATCCCCTCCTAGTGAAGGAGCAGCAATATTTGACAAGGTATAAAAGGAATATTTCTGTGAGGAGAAGCTTCTGTAAGAAGTAGTTTGGTAACTGAGAATGTTTTGCCTTTGTTGATGTGAAGGGGTGATTCAGTTTATCAGGTCAGACTGGCCACACTTCATCATTTTCCAAAGGTGAACATTTCTCTGGAAACTCCTGGTAAAAGCCTTGTTTTTATGGAAATTAACTCCCAGGGGCAGGGAATGGGGTGTGAGTGAACAGCCCATGAGCTCTGATCTGCACTCACTGCAACCTGCAGCAGAAGTGGGAGCATCAGGCAGGGCAGTTTGAGCTTAAAAAGTGCAGGAGAAGGTGCTGGGAGCCTCCCTGAAACCCGAGGGACCTGTTCCAACAAGAGATGGAACTGGGATTATTCACTGCTGACAATGCTGCTTGTCCCACGTGCTTTCCAGAGCCTCGTTTTTTACCATCCAGTCCCTTGCACTTTGCTTAATTTTACACTAACCCATAGTTTGAAGAAATATTTTACCAGATAATGAAAATCACATTCAGTTTGCACTTTTCCTGTCATTTACCACATCACGGACATCACCAGAAATCAGCATTGTCTTGTATTTGCTCCCAGATGCTTTTTGAAGGCAATGGGTAGTTTTTCTCCTGGGGTTCATCCCTGTGAACGCCAGCACAGGCTGCTCCAATATGGATTCTGTAATAACTAAGTGGCTTTTGTGAGCTGCCAACCAGCTCTTCATCCCTCTGATGTTTGACAGACAACATGCAATGATAACAATATCTTGAGTGGCACAGAGGCAGAATTGTGTTCAGCAGATCAGCGTTGTTTGTCTGACCTGTTTCTCCACAGAGTGGTGGTGAGCAGTTCATCATGAAATCCCCAGTTTTTGAGCAGTGTGTGAAAACAGTTGCTGCACTTTGTGTTAAAAGGGGTATCCTTTAAGCATATCCAGGGCTTTCTGAACAGCAGCAAAACCTGAGCACTTTTCCAGCGAGTTGGGAGTTAGGCCTGGCACCATTAATTGTTCCCTTTTCTGTCTTCTGGCAGATGGTTTCTACTGAAATTTTGCCTCCCCCTCTCCTGAGGCTCGAATTGACACCGTTGCCACTGAAGTGGAGAACAGGAGTTGACAGCACAGGTTCAGACGTGTCACTAAAAGCTTTTTAAGACATATTCTTTACATTAACCCACAAAAAAATCAATGCAGGCCCTCTCAGTGCAATGGCATGTGAAATTATGTGGATCTAATATGGCATAATCATTATGTACATTATCACAGGCACATTCCATATTATTTTTTATTGCCATTATTGGCATTTCATTTTCACGGACACACTACGGCGAGTCGGAGATGGGGATAAATCTCACGTGTCAGGTCTGATCCTACAAGGGGGTGCACAGTGTAAACTTCTGTCAAAGTTGATGTGAAATTCCCCTGTTTGTTTAACAGAGCAAGGTCCTTCTCAACTGCTTCAGAATGGCTCTGGGAGCTGTAATCAGGGGAATTAACCTCACAGTGGTCTTCAAGGTTTAGTGATCTCTTCATCAGTCTCTTCTGGCAGAAATCTTTCCTGGTTGGTGAGGCTGCAGAGAGTATCTACTCTCTGTTTACTAATGGGGGAAATGGGTTTGCATTCTCATTCTGCTTTAAGAAAATACCAGTATAAAACACGTTAATTAATAGACTTAAGTGAAAAAAGGGTGAAGGATGATCCTTGGGGGTTCTTCCAACTCAGGATAGTCTATGATGCCGTGATCCTGTGATTCAGATTCATACCCAAAACTGAGAGCTTCAAGCCCAAAGGCCTTTGCTGATCTCACCTCTTCCAAAGGGAATCCACTGAAGGGTTGAGGAAAATGGTGCTGCCCCTGTAGAGCCCTGGAAATCAAAGCTGACACCTGGATTTGCAAAGGGAAACTAGAGCAGCCAGAGCTCAGAATGCACGTGTCAGACCTTCCTGACTCACTGCCACATCCTCAGCAAATTATGGCCTTCTCAGTGCTCAGCTCCTGAGGCCATGAACTGATTAGACTACAGGGAATTCTCTGGGATGGATCCAGTTCCAATTCCGCTGTTTGTTTGGGCTCTTGGATGCAGGTGGACAGTTGTCTGTGTTTTTATTAACTCCAGTCAGGTTTCCACAGATGGAGGAACGTTAAGTTTAAAGTGTTCCATGTGTTCTCCTTCTTGGTCACTGTATCTGTTATGTCCTGCCCAGAGAAAGCTGTGTTATAACTTCCCATTCCTGATGTTGTTTCCCTGTGCTCTGTTCCAGCCCATGGACCAGGCTTCTCTTAAAAACAGTGATGTTCTCATCCTGACGGGTCTGACCCAAATCCCCACCGCCAACCCGGATGGAATGGTGGGAGAGTTCTGCAGCAACTTGGGTAGGTCACAGAGGGAAATCTTCTGCCTGTTTTATCATCTTATTCATGGCTTTGGGTGGGAAATAATTCTGAGATTCCTGGAATTGAGTAAGTTGTCCAGCTATAGCTGCTGGCATAAAACTACCTGTTTGGATTTTACGAGGTGCTCCTGATGTCATTAATACGGTAAGTGCTTGGAGAGACACAAGTTGTACCTAAAATGTTTTGGAATGGAACAGGTATAATGAGATTTAATCATCTGCTGCTCCTGGTTTGCTAAGTATGTCACTTGGCTGCCAACAGGCTACGTGTGGCCTGGGCTTTGGATATTGTTCCCAGCTGAAATATTACTATTTCCTTCCTGTATATCAGCCAGTGTGAAAATCTTAACGTGCTTTTTTATGACTTTCAGTTTTGAAAACAAGCACATCTGCTTCCCTTCTTACACCTGATTTTTAAATATATCGAAAGCAAACAGCACAATCTCTGTTTAAAAAAAAAAAAAAGTCAAGATATATTTATAGACCCCCCAAAAATATAAAATCTAATCAGATGCTTTCACAGCTGGAAAAGCTGATAATTGCAAAGCTGTGATATCAGTGTGAATGACAGCATTTTCCAGCCTGTTTGGAATGTCACATCCAGTGCTGTTCTCTCCTTTTCTCCCCTTCCCCCAGCTCAGTTCCTCTGTGCTCTCACCCTTCTTCCATCAAACCACTTTCTTATGTCTGTCCTGCTGGATGTTGCCTGAGATCTTCCCTTTATTTTAAATTCACCACTTTTTGCGAAGAAAACTAAAAAGTTTGTGATGGGAGGATCCTTACAAAAGTTACCAAAAGACATTACAAGACTAAATCAGACTGAATTCCTGGTCTTGTGGAAGGTTCTCTGCCTGTGGCAGGGGGTTGGAACTGGGTGATTTTTAATGTTCTTTCCAAACCAAACCATTCAATGATTCTCTTATTAAAACACATTTTTGGCATTTTATAAGTGTGAGAATCAAGGGTTTTACCAAAGATCCTTCTGCCACTATCCTGGCTCCAACAGGATCCATGAGCAGATACCTGGAGAAGAGTAGAACATAGTGAGATTAAAGGATACTCCCCTCTCATAACCTTCAAGTGTTTTTCTTTCAGGAATTTCCTGAATCCAGCATGGCTTTTGTGTAGTTAGTGAAGTTCAGTGGATTTGTTCCACCTCCCTCAAAGCTGTGTTAACTCTTAACACCTGTGACTTCCTTTCCTAAATGCTGTGTGTTTTACATGTGTGTATTCCACCTGTGTTTTCACTGTTTTTAAGCACTGTTGGTAATTTTAGTACCCTGTGATCAGCTTTGGTGACATTGCTGTGGTAGATCCAGATGTGCTGCCCTTCTCTGTCCCTCCTGGACCTTTAGGGGGGATCATGGTGGCATGATCACCTCCCATCATGCTGAGTAAACCCTTTCATTTTAATTAATCATTGCTAATTAAAATGCTTTTACGAGTTGAAGTCTTAGAGATGCACTTGGGCCACAGCAAAATCCAGAAGTTGAATGTGCATAAATAAACCTGTTACATATGTTGGTACAGGTGGGTTTGTCTGCCCAAGCTGTTCTGGTTGACAGGGACACTCTGAACTATTTTAAGGAGTTTGCAGAAGGTCTTCCAGCTTCTGTCTTGAATGAGACAAACTCAGAGAAATGAGAAAATCGTTAAAAACCAAAGGAAACTTCATGCTTAAAATAATGCCATTGGAAGAATCTGGAATGGGACTTGTATTAGCCAAAAAACAGCAATCTGAAGAAATTAAGTAATTCTATATTAATACAGTGTTCACATGATACCAGCAGCAGTTACACATCTACCCAACATCAGGAGGAGAAAACTGGGAGTCAGTCTTCTTTCAAATGTGTAAAAAAGTGAAAAAAGCAGTGGGTTACTGGGAAAAACAAACTGAGCACAGTAGTTTTCGTCTGTTTTTCCCATTTCCAAAATGTTCAGGGGAGTGCAGAAGCAGCTGAGAATTCACTTGGTAAAAGCTCTAAAGCAGACCAAAACTCACCAAAAATGGGTGTGATGAGCTTGGTGAGAAGGGTCATGAAGCACAGAAATGGAAGTGTGAAAATTGCACCTTGATCCCTGTTCTCATCCCAGCACGTGGAGTTGTAGAGGCTGATTCTCATGATTTCCAAGTCACATCCATGATTTCCTCTCCACGTGGTGTGTGCAGCACTGAAACCACACCTTGTCCCATCTCTAAATCCCTCTCAGTTTATTCCAAACCCCTCTTTTCCATGCTCAGCACCAACGTTCTGCAGCTCAAGGAGAGCAGTTGTATTTTCACATTGCCTTGGGCATCATCAGAAAACTGTCTGTGGGGACAGTTTGGGACATTTTGTGTGAGTGTGTGTTTAAATAAAGCAGAAAAAAAAAGCACAGTTTGCTTTTTAGGTGCCAGCTTGACCTTGTGGTGGCAGCTGTTGGAAAAGCAAGGACCTCTTTGGGAGCTGTGAATTGAACAACTTGTGATGGAGCCACTGAAGGAGACTAAATTTGAAATGCTGAGATTGTTATACAACTTTTTATCAAGAGGGTGCATCCATCATTCCCAGAGATAAATTGGGCTTTAAAGAGCTTTCAAATAGACGTGTCCTCTTACTGACAGCTCTAGAAAGTTGTTGTAGTTGTGCAGGGAGCCAGACTGGACCTCCTGCTTGCTTGGAAAGCAATATGGTGAATATTCATCTCTTAGGAGGAATAGGAATATTCACTGGGCCAGTTTCAAGGGTGCATCCTGTGCCACCAAGAATATGGGATTTAATGGGACAGCAACCCTGGGTCCCTGGCCTGGTGGGCAGCTGGCTGGAAGAGTGCTCCACTCCCTGGATTGGGATTTCATATTCCTTATGTTATTTCCTCTGTGGCCTCAGGAATCCTGAACTTCTACTTGTTTTCACCAGAAAAGGCTTGAGGTTCCCAGAGTGGGGAGGGAGAGCTGTGAATTCAGGCTGTGTTGGGTTTGCATGGCCAGGTTCTGGTAGCTGGGGGGGCTGCAGGGGTGGCTTCTGTGAGGAGCTGCCAGAAGCTTCCTCAGGTCCAACAGAGCCAATTCCAGCTCCAGGATGGACCCACTGCTGGCCAAGGCTGAGCCCATCAGTGATGGTGGTGGAGCCTCTGGGATAACAGAGTTAAGAAGGGGAAGAAATCCTGCACAACTGCAGGCAGAGAAAAGAGGAGTGAGAGTATGTGAGAGAACCAACTCTGCAGACTCTCAGGGCAGTGCAGCAGGAGGGGCAGGAGGTGCTCCAGGCACCAGAGCTGAGGGTCCCCTGCAGCCCATGGAGAGGCAGCTGTGCCCCTGCAGCCCAGGGAGGTCCATGGGGGAGCAGAGATCCACCTGCAGCCTCTGGAGACCCCACACCAGAGCAAGGGGATGCCCAAAGGAGGCTGTGACCTGTGGGAAGCCCAGGCTGGAGCAGCTCCTGGCAGGACCTGTGTCCCCATGGAGAGAGAAGCCCACGCTGGAGCAGGTTTGCTGGCAGGACTTGGGACCCCAGGGGGGACAGATCCCACTGGAGCAGCCTGTTCCTGAAGGACTGACCCTGTGGAAAGGGATCTCACTCTGGATCAGCCTGTTCCTGAAGGACTGACCCCATGGAAGGGACCCACACTGGAGCAGTTCAGGAAGAACTGCAACCCATGGGAAGGGCTCACACTGGAGAAGTTCCTGGAGGACTGGCTCCCGTGGAAAGGATCCTACACTGGAGCAGGGAAGAGTGTGAGGAGCCCTCCCCTGAGGAGGAAGGAGCAGCAGAGGCAATATGTGATGAACTGACCACAGCCCCCATTCCCTGCACCACTGATGGAGGGGAGACAGAGAAATCAGAATTGATGTTGAGCCAAGGAAGAAAAGAGGGGCGGGGGGGAAGGTGTTTTTTCAAGATTTGGTTTTATTTCTTATAACCCTACTCTGATTTGATTGGTAATAAACTAATTTCCCCAAGTCAAGTCCGTTTTGCCCATGATGGCAATCAGTGATTGATCCCTCCCTGTCTTTAACTCTCCCCACAAGCCTTTTGTTACATTTTCTCCAGCCTGGGTCAACCCACCACAGAGGAATGAAACTCACATTTTTTTGTGGCCTGGACACATTCTTTAACCTGCACTCTGATCCCAGCTGGTGTGTGCAGCATTCCTGCTGCTCTGGCTGTGGGTGCTTTCCTTTGCTCTCTGCAGAATTTTCGGGTGTGTAATGACACAGTGCAAGTTCTGGTCCTGGAGCCAGAGCCTCGACTCCCACCCCCAGATGGCTTTGAAAATGTTGTTCTTAATCTCCTCATTCCTCCCTTCACATCCTGTTTACAGCTGGGATAGTTTAGACTTACCCATAATGTAACACATTGCTGGCATGTTTGGTGGCATTTCCATTTTTAGACAAATGCGAGTTATTACTGTTCATAATCACAAATATTTTGATGGTATAGTTTGTTTGTGACCTGGAGAAATAAATCCACTGCACTACAATTGTGTTAGAAGTGATATAAACGGTGCTTTTAACCACCAGCATGTCATAGGCACTGACTGCTGCAAGGAATAAAGCACCTAAATACATGGGAAAGATCCCACTGGAGCCTTTGAAGTTCCCTAGACTCCATAAAACTTGCAAACATTCATCCATAAAAGTCTTTCCTGAGCATGTAGGTGGGGAAGAAAGACCCTTAATATGCTAGATTTATCCCCCAGAGCTTGTCAAGGAATTGAAGTCAGGGAAGTGATCATGTTGGGATGTAATACCTGTGTTTTCAGGCTCTTCCACAGCTTTTTTGTGGAATGTTTGATGCATGATGTTACTGCTGCTGCAGTGGAATTGGCAGCTGTAGGTGGTTTTATCCCACGTCCACAGGTGAAATCCTAGTGAGGCAGGAATTGCTCAGTGAGCTGGACAAAGTACTTCCCCTTTCTCTGAAAGAAATTCTGGGAAATTTGTAATTCGTTCTGCCAAAGAAACACTGGTGTTTGCTCAGTGCTTTCTTTTGCTGTCGTGCTCAGATCTGTCTCAATTACAGAGTAAACCTATTTTTCTTTTTCCTTTTCCTCATTCTTTTCCAGTCTCATGCTGTCTGCAAGTTTTAAATTGTTCTTGTTACGTGGAAAGGACGGAAATGTTTAGTTTTTAAAAAGGGGAAACACTCCATCACCCGTTTCTGTTTGAAATAACCACATCTTCAGCCTTTCAGCTGAAAACTGAGCACAGAACACTTCCCCACGTGTTGTGCTCTTGGCTGAGACCTGTGAGCTGCTGTCCTTCCCTTCTGGTGGACAGCAAATAGCTGGATAGCAAATATTTGGGTGGGGAGGTGGTTTGTGTCCCTCGTTTATCCTCCTGTACCTGTGCAAGGCCGCCCTCTCCTGTCGGGAGTTTTCCATGTGCTCAGGCTGTAGGTGGAGTTCTAAGCCCGGAGGAGGCAGTAAGTAAATGTAATTAATGATCAGAAGTGTTCATCTCAGTTCACAATGTGCTCTGCTAATTCATGCTTCTTTTTATGTCATACTTGGATTAAAGTATTCAAAAGTTTAAATTTGAACCCTGTTAATTGATTTCTGTGGTTTTGCTCTCCCGTAGCGATGACTGTCCGGAACGGAGGGAACGTGCTGGTTCCCTGTTATCCCTCTGGAGTGATCTACGACCTGCTGGAGTGCCTGTACCAGTACATTGACTCTGCAGGGCTCTCCAATGTCCCTTTTTATTTCATCTCACCTGTTGCCAACAGCTCCCTGGAGTTCTCCCAGATCTTTGCCGAGTGGTAGGTGTCCAGGGGCTGCTCCACCAGCCCCAGTTCTCACCCTCAGCCCTGGGAAATTGTTCTCTCTGCCTGACATGTTCTAATTTACACTTGATTAGAATTGTGGAGGCTGTTTCTGGAGTCACAGGGGGGTGTGGGTGTGTGTGTAAGTAGATGTTCTATAATTAGGGAGGAATCATTTCCTATAGAATGTACAAACTCAAATAATCTCTCCTTTTTGGTACTGGCACTGATGATTAAATGATGTTCCTGACTTGAGGGAGTTTTTGCTGTCCCTGTTTCTATGTTTTACTCCCTCAAACCTCTACCATGGTGTCCCTATATAAGCAAAATAGATTTTTCAGGCTTAATTTTGCTTAGCCAGCAATTTATTTTCATGGAAAAAAAAAAGGGCAGGAGTATCCTGGGCTGGATGAGGCAGAGCACTCAGGTCAGGAGAGGGGAACTTGCTCTGCTCAGCCCTGCTGAGGCCACATGGAGTGTTCTATGTACAAGTACAAGAAGGATATGGGATTACTGGAGTAAGGCCAGCACAGGGCCACAGAAGTGAGGAGCCTGGAGAGCAGAAGGCCCAGTGGAATCTTATCCATGTGTAGAAACACTTGATGGGAAGAGATAAGGCTGAGGGATCAGACTCTCCTCAGCAGGGCCCACTGACAGAACAAGAGGCACAAATTGAAACGTGAAATTCCAACAGGGTGATGGCTTAAACTGCCAGAGGGCAGGGTCAGATGGGATATTGGGAAGGAATTCTTTACTAGAAGGGTGATGACACCCTGGCACAGGTTGCCCAGAGCAGCTGTGGCTGCCCCATCCCTGGAAGTGTCCAAGGCCAGGTTGGAGCAACCTGGGATAGTGGAAGGTGTCCCTGCCTATGGCAGGAGGTTGAAAAAAGATGAGCTTCAAGGCCCCTTCCAACCCAAACCATTCCATGATTCTGTGATTCTGTGGAACACTGCAACAGGTTGTGCAGAGAGGACGTGGAGACTTTTCTATGGAGACACCAAAACCCAACTGGACACAGTCCTGGATGACCTGTTGTATGTGGGAATGCTTGAGCAGGGGTTTGGACTGGATCCCAAGAGGTCCCTTCCAACCTCAACCATTCTGTGATTCTGAGCCTTGGAGAGGAGAGCCCAACCACTTGGAACTCTTTCCAAATTTTTACAAATGGAGACATGCTCTAGATTATTAGGGTTAGGTAGCTTTTCCTTTCTTTCTTCCTCTCCAGATATTTTAAGTCTGGAGGCCCTGGAAATCCTATGTGATTTGGTCCCTCAGGAGAATTGTAAAGGGGATTGAAATCTGGTGAATTTATGTGGAATGGAGGCAGAGATAAAGCCATCTGTAAAACAGAGATTTGGGGTCAGAGCTGGGGTTGATATTCAGGGATTCCAGCCTCCAGTTCTACCCTTTAGTCAGCTGAAGAAAATGTCCTGCTCTTAATACCCTTAGACTTTATCAAAATTAGTTTGACCCAGGCTTATTGCTTTTTAATAAAGTGAAAGTATGAGGCAGGCAGTGTTTCCCAGAAAAAGCCACCAGGACATTGTCACTGCAGATAATTGTCACCCAGACCTCTGACAAACAGCTTCCTTTTGCTTCTGTAATAGGATGAATCAGGAGCCTGGATAGAGCTCATCAACAGCTCTCAGTATCTGTGTTTTAAAGATAAATGATGTAAAATAGCAGGTCCCTGTGAGTGTTGGGCTGTGGTAAGAGGCATTTTACTGACATTGCAGCTACAAAAACAAAATGCACAGGAGAAGGAGTTTACAAGGAACAAAAGGACCAAGTCACCGATGAGAAGTGGGATGAGGCAAGTGGAATTTTTCTGTTGACAGATGATTTGGCTTTGCAAAAACTGCTGAGGTCTGGACTGGGAAATGGGGATGTCGAGTTACAGATTTGCCTTCAGCAGCAAAAGGATCTGTTACAGTGTGTACAGAATTACTTGAATTACCTTCAGCTGTCTTGCACCTTCTCTGCGTGATCTCACTGTGATTGAGTTGTTGTTCCATGTGGGTGTTGATCCTCTAACTAGAAAGACTGGAAGCAACAAAACAAGTCAGTGATTTTGCACCTGATGCCAGAAATCAAACGTGGTTTTCTCCAAAAACAAAAAAACAGTGTGTCAGTAGATGGCAGCAGATGCTGCAGGATGTTCTGCACCTCTAACCCAGCTGGTTTCCTTTGCTTTTACAGGTTGTGTCATAACAAACAGACAAAGGTGTATCTTCCAGAACCTCCTTTTCCCCATGCTGAGGTAAGTAAACCATGGTCTTGTTTGGTTTCTGGATCACAGTCCTGTGTGGCTGGGTTTTTTTGGGTGAGCCCCTGTACAGCTCCTTAAGTTTTGTGTCATTGTTCACACAAGTGGTTTTCTTTTTCCTTTTCTTTCTATGATGAATTTGGGAGCGTGGAGGAGGAAGGAATGATAGTGTTCCCTCAACTCCAAAATTCCCATCTTTATTTCAGTATCTCACACATGGTATTTCAGTATCTCACACACAGTATCTCACATTCCCCTCAGAATGTGATCCATGTACACATGGTTGGGTGTTTGCTCTTATCCCACTGCAACCACGAGTATCCCCAGTGTCCAAGCAGTTCATTCCAAAGTCTAAAACTAAGAGCTTGTCACCAGAGACAGTTTAGTCATCCCAGCTCCTACCTCCCTGGAACAGGCACCCTGTTTGCTGCAGGAGAAATGGTACCTTGGAAGAGAGTTTCTATATAAAAAGTTCAAGCTTGCAGCACTGGGTGCTGTCATTGACAATTTTAAATGGAATTACTTGAGCATCGCAGTGAAGCAAAGAAGAATGAGGTTCCTGGCTTTGGAGGATCTTCCCTGCAACAAATTAAGAATTTGAGGGGAGGTTTTAGCCAACTAGACATTAAATAAATGTGGGGGAGCTCGTGCCTTCAGAGGTATCTCACATATCAAGGAAGGAAATTCTCCACTGGGAACAGGCGGTTTTTCCTCTGAAGTAAACGAGAGGCAGGTTGGGAAAAGAAGAAACAGGACTGAGAAATAATTTTAGCTAAATCCTCCTCCATTTGGGGCGTGCAGAAAACTGTCTCTTCTAGTTGCTGTGGTCCAAACTGTTTCATGAGATATCCAGGGTGGTCACTGCAGATTTAAGAGCCCAGAAATTAAATCCTTTTACAGACACGTTTGGGAGGTTTTTTCCATCTGAAAATGTGTCATCCAGGGATTTGTTCTGGAAATTGCCATTACCCATCAGATCTATCATCTGTAGGTGCTTCAAAGGCGTTGTTGGAAGTAGGATCTGACCAGGAGCCCTCACTCTTTCCAGATGCTTGAACGTATTTCAAGCAGGATGTGCAGTGAATTATGTATAATCTGTTACCAGAAATAATGTGGACTGCAGGGCAAGCCACCTGCTCACCACTTATTTTCTAACCAAAAAAATTTATTCCCACTGATATATCAATTCCAAAGGCTGATCCCTGAGTACAAGACTCTCTTACCCTCCGTCTCTGCTTTCTGGGGTGTCCTTGATGTTCCACAGCGTCGTTGCTTTCACTGACAGCCCATATTCTAGTTCACAATATGCTCTGGAATGGGCAGATTGAAGTGAAAACCCATCCAAAAAAAGAGAAGCCAAACATGCAGCTGTCACAGCCTGGATTAATTAACCCATTTTATATGATGGGCCTTTGTGTTTATAGAGTGATAACGGTGTCCTCTCATTCTTAGGACGTTTTATATTCTCCAGAGGCTTGTTGATGATGAGATTTTGCCAAATTATTGTGTGGCTGTTGAAACAGCTTTGCAAAAACTGCTCTGTGCTTCAGGTGGAGATCAAGGTGATTATGCAGGAAAGGCCTCCCAGCAGGGGATCACAGATCAGCTCAGGGACGTGCCTGTTCCAGGGACCATCCACAAGATGTCCGTGTCAGGGCCCCAGTGCTCAGCACATGCTTTGGATTCCTTGTTAAATCTGCAAAATCTTGCAGCTGACACTGTGTATGTACCTCACAGGATATAAAGCATCTATATAACCACTTTTCCTGTGGCTCCACAACCTCCCAGTCAGGAGCTTTTGCTTACTGGCACTTCAGGGGGTTTCTAATGAGCAGGAGAAGCAGACAGTGAGTGATGGTTTCTACTGGACAGGTTGTTAGTGGGGAATTGCTTTAGTTTTCTCAAAGTAATGGTGGGTTGTGCAGTGTAACCTGCACAGAAATTGCCCATCATGAAAGGATGTGCTTTAACTGCTCAGTTGTTGGAGGAAAATAGGGAATTACTCAGACATGTCTCTTAGTTCTTAGGAAGCATTAATAACATGCCTGCCATGATACATCAGAGAGGGACAGGCCAGGAAATAAGTTTCTAATTATTTCCAGAACAAGCCCAGCCCAGCACAATGCTGATCCTGAAATTTGATGTTCCTGCTTAGTTGTATAAACAGCAAGATTTAAAAGCAAACAAGGCAAAAATTCCCCCAAATCCTTGTTGTGGTCTCTTGCAGCAATGAGTTCCAGTGTATTATAACAGAATAATTACTTCCTTTAATCAGCTGGGATTGTATTTGGCATTTCACTTAACTACCCCTTTATTATTGTCACAAGAGGATAAATAAAAGCATCTTGATTGTCTCTACAATTACTATTTTTATTTCTCCTCCCTCTCCACACTGAGTTGTTTGAAGCTTTTTCCTTCTCTTTGCGTGGAAATTTTCCAGGTTTATGGTTTCTGTTGCGTGTTTTGAGCTCATCCCTTGTTCTGCTGTGCTGAATAAAACCAGCACACGTGTTCAGCTCTGCAGAGGACCCAAAACACTTCTCCCTCCTTGTTAGTGCCACTTTACTGTAGTAGTAGGTGCTCATCCATCTCCTCCTACACAGTCACTGGTGCAGTTTTTGAGGTGGAAATTTGTTTCCCAACATCCAGTGTGAATGAAGAGGGAATATCCTTTCCCTCTGAGCGAGGCACGTGGGTTAAAGTGCTTCAGGTTTGTAGGGATGGATTTGGATATCAATTCCTGCTGAAATTAATATGAATGGAGTGTCCAGATTCTTGCGCAAGCTGGTGAAGTCCCACCTGCAGCCTTTTAGCAGTGCACAAACCAAAAAAACCACTTATTTTTAAAGACATTTCTGAAGGAAGAGTTGCTGTGACTCTGTTGGAAGGACTTAGGATATGGGTCAAGACTCCTGTACATTCCAGCCAGACTTTTCCCAGGAGGAAAAGCAGGAAAGTGGAGGAATGGTTAGGGAAGGGATGGGTGGCTCTGTAAGTGGCTCTCCCCTGTGCTGGAACAGAAGTGGAAATTCACTTTTTCACCAGCAGTTACTGCAATGGGTAAGAGAGGAGAAGGAGCTCAAACTGGGAAAATGTTGCAAAGCTGAAAACTGGAGATCCCAAATGTTTGTGGATGCAGCAGGCTGGGGAGGGGGGGTGGCTTTCACTTCCAAGCCCCTGTATCAGTTATATCCGAGGATCCACTGTCTAAGTAGGCTCAGATTTCAGCTCCACAATGCCTTGCTGAAATGCTCTGGACCATAAATCAGTAATTTGTTCTGTTTAGAAATGTTATTCTGGTATTCCAGAACCAACTTGTGGTTTTTTTATCAAATTCCACCTGGGAATGTCCCATCCAAACACAGGCACAGCTGAGGAATTAGCCATCCCCCTGACCATTTTACCAGGAACCATGGATTTTTTGACTTTATAACATCCTTTTCTTGACTTTTTAAATTAATGGCTGAATTGTTCCAGCAAGGCAAAATGAGGAGCTTTCACTCCTTTTCCTCTCTGGTCGATCTTTCCACGGACAATTTCAGGCACTAGATAAGTGACTCCAGACTTCTGTAAATGTCTGCAACAATAAAATTTGAGAGGTAATTTATATTGATCAGTATTTGCCAGTGGAGGAAGAATTTGGATTTATTGTGCTCTTATTAAGGATTCTGTGAGCAACATCTAAGAGAAACGGCTACAAAAAATCCTTTTTTTCTGACTCAAAGATGAGCCAGAGTGGGAGTAATATTGATTCTGTGGTCTTAAATACCAGCATTTTTCTTCTTCAGCTTTGGTTCCCTCCCCCATATACCAGTTCCTGTGTAACACATTTCAATAAATACCTGGAATCAGGTGATTGTATAGTATTATAGTTTGGTTTATAGTTCTGTAGAGAATTGTAATATGAATAATTATTATATAGGACTTGGACTCAATGATCCTTGTGGGTCCCTTCCCGCTCTGGATATTCTGTGATAGAATTAGGCCCCTGTTAGTGTTGATTTTATGGAGGGAGTGAGGGAGGTGAAATAATAAACGTATCATTCCCTGATAGGAACCACATTTGTTCCAAATTCTGGCTCCAGAGCACACACACACACACACACACACACAGAGTAAATAGCAGTATGTTTTGGCTCACTTCAACAAAGGGTACACAAAGGCTCTGGAGATTTATCCTGTTTATAGCAGCAGTTGCTGACCCTGTAAATCAAACCCACAGCTTTAAAGGAAAGCAGAACCATTTGGGATTTTGAGAAAAAACACAGCTCTCAGTCTTGATTCAGTGCTTTACCAGCCTCTGTCTCTTAAGCTCTCAGTCAACAGTGGTTCTTTCTGTGCAGAGATGCTCTGAGTGTTGCTCCTGCTTTCCAGCTTGTGGAAATCCTGGCTGGCTCAATGCCAGAAGTTGCTTTTGGCCCAGGTTGGAGATCTGACCGTGGCTGTTGTGCTTACACACCCCAGCTCATCTGCACAGAGGAAAAAAAACCTGTACAAATCATTACAGATTCAGTCCCTTTAATGATTTGTGAAATTTTGTTGGGCCTGTCCTGCGTTTCAGCCTCATATTTTTTGGATGGGGTAACTGGGGAAGGCTTTGCTATAGGCACTAAAATCCACCAGCTGCTTTATCACTGGAGTGGACAGAATGTCTCCAAAGTTGGTTTTGCAGCCTTTCACCCCTGCTCTGTTCCACCTGTGAGAGCCAGAGATTGGGAGCTAAACTGTGGAGCTTCACTGGACTTCTCAGGAAAGATCTTTCAAGGTAAAAAGAAAAGAGAAAGAAAAAAAATCATCGCCAGTGAGGCCCTGAAAACTGGATTAGAGATCCTGTGTCTCTTTTCCAAAGTAATAGGAGGGAATTTGAAGCTTCCATAATGCTTTGAAGAGAATCCAGCTTTTATGTTGCTAAGCAGTGAACATTTGTGTAGGTACAGCAGGGAAATAAGCTGTTCAGTGCTTTTGTACATGGAGTGCTGCTTTCACATCTTCACAAAGATTTGAATGCTGCACACAAATATATATCATTTGAAGGAGCCTGTGAAAGAGGAAGAACACTTTGTGATTATCAGGAGTGTGTTACATAAATAGTAGCTGTAGAAATGTCTTTCACTTCACTGTCTGCCTGTCCCTGGCAAAGTTTTGCCCTGGAATGTCACATATCCCATTTAATATTCAAAGTACAAATTGTCCCCTTCTTCCAGTTTACCCAAATTAAACTACTTTTGCAACTTCAGTTTTAAGACTTTTGTCTTCCCCCCCAAAAAACCAACCAAACCCATGAAAAAGCTTCTTGGGGTCGTTTCCTACAAGTTCATTTAAATGCCAGGATTTTATGGATTCAAATTCGGTTGGCCCATTGTCTGCTAAACTGCAGTTTGTGTTACTGAAGCTAAGTTTAGATTCCAAATCCTGCCTGCCAGATGTGTTAATCAGAAATCTTTACCAGCCTTAATTGCAGGAATGTTTTTGAGATTCAGTGCATGTCAACTGCCAGAGCAGTTGCTGGATGGTTTTTTTTCCCATCTCCCTCTTGAAGTTTAAATAGGAATTAGATATTACTTGTAAACTGCAGCAAAGTGTAGTCCCCTTTCTGCATCCTCCATGACCCATGGAAATCACAGGCTGTGTCCACCTGCAGAATTGTCTGATAACCATAAGTTCTGGAGTGCATAAGTTGATAAGAGACTTAGAGAAGCATCAGAATTCTCAGTTTTCTCATCATTTCCAGGTAGGCACATTATCCTGAGTTAGGTCTGCCATGGTAAAAAATAACACAGAACAAGAGGAAGTGGCCTTAAGCTGAAGGAGGGAGCGTTTAGGTGGGATATTGGGAAGGAATTCTTGGCTGGGAGGGTGGGGAGGCCCTGACACAGCTTGCCCAGACAGGGTGTGGACTCCCCAAGTGTCCAAGGCCAGGTTGGACAGGGCTTGGAGCAACCTGGGACAGTGGAAGGTGTCCCTGCCCTTGGCAGGGGGTGGAACTGGATGAGCTTTAAGGTCCTTTCCAGCATTTCCAACCCAAACCATTCTGGGATTCCATGACCAGTCCAACCTCCTTTAAGCACTGGCTCCCAAAGGAAGCCCCATTCCCCTCCTTCCCACTCTTTATCTCTGTGTCTGTTCTCAGTTGCTCAGTGTGTGATTTCCTGTGTTAAATTACATGCCTTTTAAGAAAACTGTATTTACACTTATTTTCAAGCTGGAGATGGAAGCATAAACCTACCGAGAAAAAAACTTCCAAATATTGCCTGAAAGTGCTTCCCAGATTGGTTTATTAAATTGCTTTTAAGTTGCAGCTTGTTTTGCAGATTAGAAAACAGTGGCAGGAGAAATAAAGCAAAACTCTTTGAAAAGTGCCTTGATAAATAAACTCCATCTCAGTAAAGAAATCTGTTCCACCTGCAGAGCTGATTGCACTGTTTGCAAGACATCTTATTGCTCTTAATTCATTTTTATCACTATTTTCAGAGATGGTTAAGGAAGGGCAAGTCAGTCTGTTCTTCTGCAGCAGATTTGACTTTGTGGGAACTCTTTAAACCAGCAAAGCTTGTGGCAACATTCTGCTGAAGGCACAAGTGCCTGGTACTGCTGGGATGGAAGAAAAGCAGGTTAAACATGTGCCTGGAGCTCTTTGCAGGCATAGCAAAGAGGAGAAAGGAGCTTATTTTGAATTTGGCAGCTGAGCTCTCTGTTCACTCCAGGAAACTCTAAGCCAAGGGAGTGTTTGCAGAGTTTCCTCTCAGTCACCAACTGCTGGTACCAAAGAAATGAGAGCAAGGACTTGGAGGCACCTGGCCCCATGCTCTGACTTCCTTTTCATAACATTTAGGACAGTCATGACTGCATTTGTTGGAAAATTGAAAGGATATGCAGGAAGGGACTCTGCGATCGAGTTAGAAATAAACTGTAGGATATTTGTAATCTCATGTAAATAAACACACTGAAGCACACAGGCCTGAAAAAGTTGGTCATGTCTGGGTTTTTGTTTTTATTTCAGCTCATTCAGACAAACAAATTGAAGCATTATCCCAGCATCCATGGGGACTTCAGCAATGACTTCAAGCAGCCCTGTGTTGTGTTCACTGGGCATCCCTCTCTGAGGTTTGGGGATGTGGTGCATTTCATGGAGCTGTGGGGAAAATCCAGCTTGAACACTGTCATCTTCACAGGTAAGTAAAATGCTGATCTCATTATCAAATTAACAGTAGGTTGTGCTCTCTGGTTAAGTGTGGCCACATCCCTGGGGCTTTACTCATTTATTCTGGGGCAGAAGTTTCTGACTTCAGCAGCAGCTTATCTAAATTAAGACCCCAGGACTGACCGTAGGGCCAGATGTAATTATTGTGCCATTTAATTCTCTGTGGCCCTGCAGAGCCAACCTTTGCCTTGCAGAGCCCGTTCCTGCCACGTCTGAGCAAGAGCTTTGTTCTGCTCAGCAGTAAAATGCCTACAGGAAATGAAGTTTTGAATTAAAAGCAGCTGGCTGCAAGTTAAACCCAGGCAAGACCTAATTGATGCTCGTCAGGAAGGAGAAACACTTCTTTTCCATATTCCACTGGAACCACAAACCTTTCCTCATCCCTTCTCCTGCCCTGTCATCAAAACCTCAGGCAACCAGAGAGTGTTTCTGGAGAGATTTCTGTCATCTCTGCTGCTTCAGAAGTGTGCCCCCCACACAGACCTGGCAGTGGGATCTGGGCTGCTCCTTCCTTTTGGCTGAGCTTTTCCTTGGATGCTTTTTGGCTGACAGACACCTTTGTAGCTGAAGCTGAAGGTGCAGCTCTGGCTGATGCCTTGGCAGCTGTTTTTTCCCAATGCCTCAGAAGCACAACAGGTCTTTGAAGTTCCCCCACTTCCCTCAGTCTGCTTCTAGTGCTGACTCTGCTCAAAAATACTTCAAGGCCTTCCCTCAAACTGATGTCCAGGTGTATTTATACCTGGTGTGTCATCCAAACAGAACCCACAGTGGGAATTCTTCAGATCTGAGAAGGTAAATAATAATCCTTTAGGCTGTTGCTACTGAGTTTGTGTCTAACCAGCTCTGGTGTGATGGGAGGTTTGTTATATTTGACTTATCCAGGTAAAATGGTGTGGATTTGGGACTTGGACAGAGTAATGTGGAGGAGAATCCTGAGTAATGGATCAAACTACTCCCACAGCAAGGGTGGGATGGAGTCCTGCTGTTAAGCTTCTTTTCCTCCTCTTTTTAGTGAATAGGAAAACTGCTGGAAAGCACAAAATGTCCTAAAGCAAAGAGGGCTGGGAAAGGCTTATTTCCTTCCTTCTTCCTTCTTTAAGCAAGTCCCTTTAAGTCTTTCACAATATTGATACCAAAAAGTGTCACAGCATCATGATACTGCTGAACCAATTTGGGGAGATTAAAAGTGTGTAATTAGCCCTGTGCAAGGGGAGGGGAGATTTGAGGGGGCTCCTGCTGGGCACTTAAATGTAGACTCTGTGCTGAAATGTTGTGTGGTCCCACAGCTGCTGCAGTGCCATCCCTCCTGACCCTGGAGGTAGTTCAGGAGACAAGCCCTAATTACTGTAATTGGTAAGATTGCAAAATAGATCTGCATTGTCTTGGAAATAGTGAATTCTGCTCCGGCTGGAACTTCCATTCTGAGTGTGCAGAGCCTTTGCTGGGGTGTGCATTTCATGAATCCCTGGGGAATCAGTGGCATTAATCATGTTCTGAGTGTGCTGCCCAGGGTGTCAGAAACTGGCCTTTAATGGCAGGAACTCTCATTCTGTGTCTTCTTGAAGGGAGAGGCAGTTGACCTTTCTGTATTAAATCCTAATCCTCTGTGGATCGAGGCAGTCGAGCACTTCTGTCAGAGCCTGGCGGGTTGTTAAAGGCATTGGAATGTCAGTCCTAACAACCCATGGGTGCATCAGGTCATGGTCTTGGAGATTTTTTTTCCCACTTTATACTTCAAATAAAGCACCAGTTGAGAGCTGCTTTGATAGGGTGACCTTGGAGTGCACAGCAATTCAGGTGGTTCATTTCCTAAATTCATCTGTCCGTGGCTTTTGTCTCTGTCTGGAGGCACATCCACTGGGCAGGATGTTCCTTCTTCCTTCTGACTCTCTAGTCCTAGTCCTACTTTTTCCATTTAATATTTGAAGTAGAAATTGTCCCTTTTTTCCAGTTTACCCAAATTAAACTACTTCTGCAACCTCAGTTTTAAGACTTTTGGCTTCCCTCAAGAAAAGATGCCTCAGCTGGAACAAAACCACGTGGTTTAGTGGTGGGCTTGGCAGCTGGACCCAGTGACCTTAGAGGTTTTTTCCAACCTAAAATATTCTATGATCTATGTCTGTAGAAATTCCCAGCAGATTAAATTCTTCTGTTCTTGGTAACTCCAGTGAAAATCTGAAGCATTGATACCCAGTAAAATAACATTAATATTAAATTAATGTTAATTTATTATTTTATTATTTTTCTGGTTTAAGCTAAAACCTGTGGTTATGAAAGAACCATTGAAGCAGTTGTGAGAGCAGATGACATTTCAGCTTTTCCTGGTTTCTAATAATTAAGACCTTTAAACTACAGGCCATCCAGCATTGTTAATGATGACACTGCTTGTTCAGTCCACAGGAGCCAGGTAGTCTCCACCTTTCCAATCTGTGATGTAAAAAAAAACTACAAGAGTATGGATTAAACCAGCAGCAGCAGGACCCCAGCTGTGAGTGAGCTGTGGTGCTGCTCTGCTGGCTCCTGTCATTGCAAACATTCCTGCTGGAGCAGTATTGAGTAGATTATTGATTAAAAATATTGAACACCACTGAGCCACAAAGAAATTCTGGAAGGAGACATGGTACAAAGAAGCTGCCTCTTGCTCTGGTAACAGCAATGCCTTAAAAACCAACTCCCTTGGACATCTTAAACCAGCTCATGGCACATCAGTGCTGTGCAGGGGAAGGTTTTATAACTCAGTGTCACACAGCAGTGAATCAGGAGTCTTGGGGGAAAAAACTGTAATTCTGTCAGGAAAAGTCACTGTGTGTCCTTGGCAAGCACAGTTTGCCATCAGACAGGTGACTTTGGATTTGTGGTGGTTTCAGAACAGCAGTTCCTGTGGGTCACAGGAGCTGAGACCAGCTCAAGTTAACGTTTTTCACATGTGAAGAGTTTCCAAGTCCTGTGTTAGAATTCCCTTGTTAGAATTTCTCACTTTTCCAAGGCTCTTACGTTCCTATTAGTTGTTCGGAGACACACTATGGACTGGATGCCGTTTGGGATTCCAGGATCAAAAATCCATGTCTGTACATTATCGGAGCCTCTGACTCAGAAATACTCAATCTGAGCAGGTGCTGCCTCAAATCTCCTCAGATGGGATGGAAAAACTTTCTTCTCATAACTTTTTTAACTTATTTTTTTCTGTTTCATGTCACATCTCTAACAGAGGAGCTCGGCCTGACTTAAACTTTCTGTTTTCCCCTTATGACTTTTAAAGTGTCTTCTGATTTAACCCTAATTGATCACTGATCATTCTTCAACTAGCTGCCTTCCCAGTATTCCTATTTTTAAACTTCTACTCACGGCTATTAAATTTAACTGACACTAAATGCCATTTTTACATGGATATTTTTAGGCTTTGTTTCGCTGCCACCACCACATCTGCTTTTAACTAACGTGGCTTTTTGCCCAGCACAATTTGTATTTCATGTTTGTGGATTCATGGCTTTTGGGGCATCCTGTAAGATGTCCTCGTTAATATTTCTCACTTTAATGTTCCCAGACAATTGCTTTAAATCTGGGAAAATGATCCCTTTAACAGCTCCAAACTCCTGTATCCTTGGCTGGCTCCATATTCTGCTCTCCCAGGGTAAATATCCCCCCATCACTCACTGCTGCTCAGCCAGCAGCAGATTTTTGGGAGAGCAGTTAACTTGTCTTTATGTTGGATGTCCTGCTGGGTGCTGAAATTTGAAGGAGATTTTCACTTGCTGTCTCCAGGACAAATCCAGCCCTGTGCTCTGCTCGGGGTGATGGAAGAACATCTGGTTAAATCCAGAGTGAAGTCTCTGAATTTCAGTCTCCTTTAAGTTCCTCCTTTCACAGCCTGAGCAGGTACCAGAGAAAAGCCTTGTGCTGTTCTCCAGCAAGGCTTGAACTGGACTTCACCCTGCAGGGTGTCCTTTGGTTCAGGATAATTCAGCAGATAAGGCTTTCATGCATCCCTTTCCCTTTTTCCCATTCTGTCCTTATCAAACTAATACCAGTTTGCCTTTCTCCAGCATTCCCTTTGTGTCCTCAATCTCACAATTATCAGGTGGATGGTGCTGGCATAAGCATTTCCACATCATTAGTTGGTGACCCCCAGAATCAAGAGGTTACATGTACCCTACACTGTGTCACCTGAGATCTACATTTGTCATCCACCCCAAAAAAATTGTCTTTTTCTGTAATATTGTCAATGTTTTATTTCTCTCTGTGTGAGTAGGAGCCTGTTCAGTGCATGACTTTTCCCTGGCATACCTCTAATCTGATTTTTAAAAGTCAGTAATGAAAGGCCCTTTGCTTTTCCACCCGTCTGAACCTAGCACTTAGATTCAGAAGAATAAATATATATATATATAACAATATGATCTTTATGCTGCATTTTTGTCATAGTGAAAACCAGGCTGCCATTTGGGTTACCTTATGAGACCCAAAATGACACATCTTGCCTTCTTTTACAGGATCTGATTAAAAAGAAGAGGTGGTGTTTTTGTCATGATTAAATTTGCTTTAAAAATCGTGCAGTAACGTGTTCAAATGGAATAGTGTTGCTCTGTTGCTTGATTAAGGGAAGACTAATTGTGGGCGTAATTTTCATCAAATTAATTGAAAATAATGGGTGAGGGGAGGAGGAAGGGAAGAGAAATGTGTAACAGAATTAACATTGCTGAACAACAGCTCCTTTAATTCCTGAATGTGGGATCCGAGAGGGATTGGGCCATGTTTGTTGTTAATAAACATTCAGTGTTTCCAACATTTCTCTTTCCAGAACCTGATTTCTCTTACCTGGATGCTCTGGCTCCGTATCAGCCCTTGGCAATGAAATGTGTTTACTGTCCCATTGACACAAGGCTCAATTTTATTCAGGTGTCTAAATTACTCAAAGAAGTCCAGGTAAGGATTTTTCTCTTGCCTTTTCCTATGTTTCTTCACACACTTGTAATAAATAATTCAACTGTGAACAACTGATACATTAAACAAAAGTCAGGACAACACCTTTTTTTTTTTCCATGAGACGTCACAGAGCATTGAGCTCTCCTTTGGGAGAGGTCTGGGAAAAAGGCCAGAGGATTCTTGTAGTCCCCCCTTGACTCTTTTGGGCTTTAGTGGCCTCTCCTTGTCCATCTCACTTGTTTCTACTGAAATTTGCTTTCTGACTCATGACATAATTAAAGTAATACCCAGATTTTTTTTTTTCTGGCTGAGTTTTTCCCTGTGTTTTGCCTTCAGCTTGTTGAACTCAGAGAGGCTTCACACATACTCTTCCAAACCTCCTGGATCATTTTATCTCGTTGTTCTGCCTTGTCACTGCACAACTGATAGAATTGCCACAGCCTGCTTTTGGATAAGCATCTTCTCCCATGTTTTTCCTGGTGTGTTATGCTGTCTCCAAAACACTTTGCAGAACCACTGTCTTCTCCTTTGCCTTCCTTAAATCCTGCAGCGATCCTTGGGGCCACCAGCCTGGTTCTGCTCTGTCAGCATATCTCTGACAGGTCATGAAAACTCAAAGAGCTGCTTGTTGTGCTGATGTTTTTCACAGAACCACAGGATATGCTGAGCTGGAAGGGACCCTCAAGGATCATGGAGTCCAACCCCAAGAGTCACACCATGTGCCCCAGAGTATCATCCAAATGCTCCTTGAGCTCTGGCAGCCTTGGTGCTGTGCCCACTGCCCTGGGGAGCCTGTTCAGTGCCCAGCCACCCTCTGGGGGAAGAACCTTTCCCTGAGGTCCAACCTAAACCTCCCCTGACACAACTCCAGTCCATTCCCTGGGGTCCTGTCACTGGTCCCCACAGAGCTCAGTGCCTGCCCCTCCTCTTTGCCTCCCGAGGAAGTTGTAACTGCAGTGAGGTCTCCCCTCAGTCTCCTCCAGCTGAACACAAGTGCCCTCCCTTGCATATTAACACATCTCCACGACAATTTTGGGATGGCCTTCACCACTACGGCCATTTACTTCCCAGTGTAGACGACAAAGGATTTGGAAGAAAAAGCTACTTGAGCTTCTCGGTTTTTTCTCTCCTTATGGCAACTGCTGATGCCAAAAGGGTGATTAAGGACACGGCTCCTCCTGTTTTGCAGCCCCTGCACGTGGTGTGCCCCGAGCAGTACACGCAGCCCCCGCCCACCCAGTCGCACCGCACGGACCTGATGGTGGACTGCCAGCCCCCGGCCATGTCCTACCGCCGCGCCGAGGTGCTCACCCTGCCCTACAAGCGCCGCTACGAGAAGATCGAGATCATGCCAGACGTGAGTGACTGCGCTGGGGGGGGGGGGGGCGACGGGGGGGGGCTGCAAATCCCAGCTGCTGCTTCGGCAGCCCCTTTAGAAATCGGGGGATTGTTAAGGTTGGAGAAGACCTTCGGGATCGTCAAGTCCGCCGGTCAACCTGCAGCGCCACCACGGTCAGCACTAAACCGTGTCCTCAAGTGCCACCACTGCCCCTTCCAAGGGCAGCCCCTTCCAATGCCTGACCACCCTTTCCATGAAGGAATTGTTCCCGGTATCCAATCTAAACCTTGTCTGGTGCAGCTTGAGGCCGTTCCCTCTCATCCTGCCCCATGTTCCCTGGGAGCAGAGCCCAACTTCCCTCGGCTCCCCCCTCCTGTCAGGGAGTTGCAGAGAGCCAGAAGGTCCCCCCTGAGCCTCCTTTTCTCCAGGCTGAGCCCCCCCAGGTCCCTCAGCTGCTCCTGCTGCTCCAGCCCCTTCCCCAGCTCCATTCCCTTCCCTGGACACTCTCCAGCCCCTCCATGTCTCTCTTGTCTGAGGGGCCCAGAACTGCCCCCAGCACTGGAGGTGCAGCCTCAGAACTACAGATGTTTGTTCTGAAGATATTTGCAGCCTTTGACTAAAGGAATCTTGTGGCTGGGGTTTACTGCTGACTGTGATCATGTAAAGCACGTTCTGTCAAATGCAGGGCTAAGAAAAAAGCATTTTTGAGAGGTAAGTTTGCTGTGTCAGCTAATGGGAATTGAAAACAACATTGGCTGGCTGAGAGATGGGGCTGTTAAGTCTGGAAAAGAGACCCTGGAGCCCCTTCCAGTGCCTAAAAGCGCTCCAGGAGAGCTGGGGAGGGACTTGGGACAAGGGATGGAGGGACAGGACAGGAATGGCTTCTCACTGCCACAGGGCAGGGTTATTTGGGGTATTGGGAAGGAATTCTTGGCTGGGAGGGTGGGGAGGCCCTGGCACACGTTGCCCAGAGAAGCTGTGGCTGCCCCTGGATCCCTGGAAGTGTTCCAGGCCAGGTTGGACAGGGCTTGGAGCAACCTGGGATAGTGAAAGTTGTCCCTGCCCATGGCAGGCAGTGGGATGGGATGATCTTTAAAGTCCTTTCCAACCCAAACCATTGTGGGATTCTGTGATAGTGGGGAAGCAAAAATATGTTCAGGTGAATTGTCCTTTGCAAGGATATCACATCTCACAATTCAAAAGGTGATCTTTGCAAGCCACAGGTGAGGCAACCAGTCACCTCCAGTTTAAATATGGGTGTGAATTAGTTTGAATTAGTGCCCCAGGGTCATGGAAAGGATCCCAGGAATCTGGGATTTGATGGCCAGCAGGTGTCTTTCTCCTTCCTTGAGAATAGCCTTCCCTGTGAGGAGCAGTGTTCAGCCATATGTTAAAGCAGCAGTGAAAAGGCTCATTTGTATTTCAACAATTTCAACAAATGGTTAATTCCTACAGGCTGCAGAAGTCCAGCAGGTTAATGGATTGCTTGTAGGCATCTAAAATGTGGATTACTTATCCCCACAACATCTATTAATGATTCATTAACCCCATAAATCAAATCCAAATGTACCCATCTCACAAAGGCTGACCCACATTCCGACAGACATGAGCTTAAAATATTTTTTTGACAATCCAATCAGCACAAATGTGTCCTTGGATCAAAGGTGACAGTGGCTTTTTGCAAGCAGGTTTAAAAACTCGAATAGTGAGTCTACTTTTCCTCAGGGAGCAGAGGGAGGAGGGACCCTTAGTTGAGCTAAATATGAAGTACAGAACTGGGACTCTGGTGACAAATCCCTCAGCCAGCCCCTGACCCCCATTCCCATCATTTCACACCTGTTCTGCTGGGAGCCTGCCCAGCCCACTGCTTGGAGACAAGGAGAGGGGGGGTTAATTAGCAAATATGCTTGGATGCAGCTCCATCCTGGCCTGGATATTTAATTGTTTGGGAAATTTGCATCTTTATTGGATCCTATGAAACCTAAGCCAGCACGACCAAAACAAATCCTCAATCCAGCAGCCGGTGGCTCAGCTCTTATTCAGATTTCACTGAAGCTTTGGGTTTTCCCCTGAGCTGTGAGAGTGAAAATGAGCCCCTGTGAGCCTGTCCCTTGTGTCATACCTCTGAAGGGGGTGGATACCAGCTCTTCCTGCACTTCCCAAAACTGCTGGGAGAGAGGATGCACTGTAGGGAACGTGGTAGTCACCAACGTGGGAAAAGAAGCACAAAGGAAATGAGGGCTGGTTTCTGTTGCTTTCACTTTGTCTTGGAGAGTTTGAGCAGAAACCTGCACAGACAGGAATATTCCCAGAAATGGCCTGTTTTTTTTTTTTGCCCTAAACCTAATTTCCAAGCAATCTGTGCCCAGGAAGAAGAAACATCTCTTGTAATTTTCCATGTCCAGGTGTTCTCCAGACTGAGTGTTCAGCCCAGAGAAGAGAAAGCTCTGGAATGACCTTATTGTGGCCTTTCAGTACTTCAAGGGGGCCTGTAGGAGAGCTTGGGAGGGACTTGGGACAAGGGATGGAGGACAGGACACAGGGAATGGTTTCCCACTGCCAGAGGGCTGGGAGAGATGGGAGATTGGGAAGGAATTCTTTACTAAAAGGGTGGTGAGGCCCTGTCACAAGTTGCTCAGAGAAGCTGTGGCTGCCCCTGGATCCCTGGAAGTGTCTAAGCCCAGGTTGGATGGGACTTGGAGCAACCTGGGATAATGGAAGGTGTCCCTGCCCAGGGCAGGAGATTGGAACAAGATGATCTTTAAGGTCCCTTCCCACCCAAACCATTCCATGATTTTCCCTGGTTCCAAAGCTACACTGAACAACTTGTGGCAAAAGCTCCCTGGTCTGTAATGATGCTCCTGAAAAGACCCTCCTGAGAGCAAGACTGGGGCTCAGGGCTGTTCATGGGATGCCATTCCCCAGCTCCAAGATTTACAAATCACCCTAAAAGAGGGATCTTGCTGGTTCTTTTTCAGGAAACTACCTGGTCATGGCAAAACCTCAATGTAACCTCCCTTTCCTCTGAGTGGGGTGTGCAAGACAGGATTGCAGATAGGACATGAGGCTCCCTGGTGGGGAGTATTTATTGCTTAATGTCCCCTTTTCAGTAGTTTTTCCAGGAAAAGTCTTTAGGGTTGATAAACATACAGGAATTTCTACACTACAAGGAAAGGGCATTTGTTTCATTCAGGCTGCCACCAGCCCTGGGGTTCAGGGAAGGCTCAAGTGGCAACTGAAAAGGGTATTTTATAGCTCCCAGTGAACCTTGCAATGGCTTGTGATTTGTCAAAACCATGTCAGCTCAACATGGACTGATGAAATCTGCCCTGGAAAAACAAGTCATTGGTAGATCTGCTCCAGGGTAAGGATTTGTGTGTATTTACACTCATAAAAGAAAGGCTCTTGCAGTGAAGTCCTGGTCAGGGCCCTCTCCTGAATCCACAGCCCCTTCCCAGCGGGATGTGCTCCAACTTCTGTCTGGATTCTTCCAGTTTCTGGAAACCAGAGAGTTGGCTCAGAGTGGCTTCAAGTCAGTTCAGACTGAGGGTTTGGTGGTGTGAAATTCCCTTTGCAAAACTGTTGCAGTGATTCAGATTCTGGCCTGTCAGACTAATGTAAATTTATTTTTACTGCTGGAGCTTGTCTACATTTCAATCACTTCACCGAGGAGCAAAGGCAGGTCAAGCAGGGCTGTTGTATGATAATGAGATTTACACTCACAGCAGCCTTTGTTTGGAGAGAGGTTTTAACAGTCCCAAGGCATCAGGCTGGAATGGCTCTCAGAGGGATTGTGGAAACCTTTACACTTGAACTAATTTGTTCTTCTCAGCATCTGCCTTTCACTTTAAAAAATAATAATAATAATAAAAAAAGAAAAGACTGCTTCCTGGAAATTGGTTAGGCATTGTCTATTCACGGCACAACGATGGGAAAATGGAAAACACCTTCTGGAGCAAACAGATAAAATTAAACAGTAGTGTTTGAGCAAATAATGTGCCTGCAGTTTAATTACAGCTGAACAATGGTGCGGATCACTTGGTGTGGCAGCAGACACTTCACTGAGGGCTCTGTGTTTTTAAACTACTCTATTTGCAAGTTCTTCAGGACACAGCCCAGTATGGGAGGGTGTGAATGTGCAAGGCACAGCCTAGCATGGAGGGAAACTGCAGAGGGAATTAGGGAAGCAGCACTGGGCTCTGTTAGAGTTATGGAGCTTTCACTCCACCCTCCCATTCCCTTGTCTTGACTTCTCTTTTTATGCTTTTATCTTACTTCTCCAACTTCCTTCGGGTTTCAGGGACTGAGGAGTTTTAATTTCTGACTTTCTTCTGACCCTCAGCTTATTTTGGTGACCCCAAAATAAGGGAGTCACCAATATTGCCAATAATGGGTGACATTGTCCAATCTCCCGACCTCTCTGTTCCTTTCCCCCTGACTATTCCCCCTGGTGTCCCTGTGCCACAGTCTCACACAAAGTAAATTAAACACAACCTGCCTGTTTGCTGCTCATCCCTCCCTGCAGCCCCAAGCTCACTGAATCTACTGTAAAATTGTCTGGGTCTCTCCCCAAGCTCACTGAATCCACTATAAAATTGTCTGGGTCTCTCCTTTTTTCTAGCAGTTCGACCTCTCCTTTTGACATTCCACCACAACTGCTCTTGTCCCAGCTTTTACCAGCCTTTTTCCTGAACAAAGGCAGACCCAGAGCAGTCAGCCCTCATCTTCTTCTTAAAATTGTCTCCCACCTCATTCCCATGTCTCTTCCCTCCTGGCCATTTGGGGAATTCTGCCCCTTCCTCCCCATTTTTTGTGAGCTTGGAATGTGTTATCCTTCATTTCCTTTGCCCTTTTTTTTTTTTTTTTGCTGTACCTTTTCTCTGGTTGCTCTTACCCACAGATTGTCCTTTTTAGTTAGATGAAACTGGGATCTGCTTTCCTGCTCCCAGCCTGCCTTTGCCTGCCTACATTAATGTCTAGATTTGTTTTTCCTTTCATTTTTGATGGCTGGCTTTAAAATAACACTCCTTTCCAGCCAGGCAGTCACCTCTCTCTTCCCAACCAGCTTCAACAACAACAACATCACATCCTGACTTGACATTCTGACCCATAAACTGGTTACTGTATTTTGAATATTTTGATTTATGCCATTTTTATATCTTTCAAATGACTCATCTTTTGCATCTGCAAGCTGCCTGCCTTTACTTTGAAGATATTTCATGTCCTTGCCTCCCCTACCTGTCATTTTTCATTCCAGTCTGAGGCTGTTTTTTGCTTCTGCTGGTTCTGTTTTCCACTATCCTCTTGTAAGTTCTTCAAACAACTGTTTCCTGCTCCCGAGCTACTGGGGAAGAGCTTCATTAGACAGCCATAAATCTGCTTCATTACACTTCTTAAATACCTCCGTCAACTGTCTTTTGGCACAGGCTTGGCAAAAAGCCAGTGGTAGTGGTAGTCCTGAGCCTACTGCTTAGACTCCCAGCTGGGATTATTCCCTGTTGGTTGCTCAGTGCTGGTTTGGTTTCCAGGCTTTGGGGACAAAGTTCCTCATGCTGATCCAGAGCCCTGGTCCATTAGCTGCACATGGAACATTTACATGGAAAAGAAGAGGTTTGTTTCCTTGCTCGAAACTGCAGATTACCCCTTCTGCCTCTTTTGTTTCTCCACTGGATGTCAGCTCTGGGGAAGCCCAAAGTTAAGATTTAGGCATTTGCAAGCAGTAATAGCAAAAACCTTGGCTATTTATGGCATGATTCTTCATCCACTGAAGTTAATGAGACTTCAAAATCTGCTCCACAGAGAATTTTGGGAGACCCACAGCAACTGGCAAATCCATTAAGTTGGGGTTTGTTTAACAACTGAATTATCCCACTAAAACCACTTGGATTGTGTAAAATGTGAGGCTGAAACCCCAACAAGACATGACTCAGGTCACTCACTGATGATCAGACAGATGCCCTTAGTTCTGGGATGCTCTTCTCTGTTGGAAAAGCCTTTGTTCCTTTAAGTCTCATGAGCAAGATTCCCCAGTTCCCATCCTGCCTGCAGCATGTTCCATATGCTTGCTGGTCAGGAATCCACAGGAATATTTAAATCTCCAACCCTTTCCCCTTGGCTCCATGTGTTTGACCACACATCTTTTGTTCCCTCTGCAGGATCTGATACTTGCAGAATTCCTGCACTCAGACCCAGATTTAGCAGGGGGGGTATAAAGAAAGCCAGGACTGGATCTGTTGGATTCTCCTGCCCACACTAAAATCTCTTCTGTCTGGTTACAAGGGGCTGGACAACAGAGCTCCTGGTTCTTAAAAAGTGAAGGCACAAGAGGAGGCAGGGAGGTAGGAGATGAGGTAAATTGTCTTCCCCTCCTCACATCACCACCCAAATTTAACTGACAGGATGAAGACCATGGTTTTTCTTTTTCTTTTACAAAACTGACTCTACAGATCCTCCCTACTTGTGAAAGGGCTGCTGCACAGCCTTTAAACAGGTGGAATATTTGGGCAATCTCTTCCCATCAGAGATACACTGGGAAGATGCTTTTCTGCCTCCAGAAACTGGATCTGGTGTGTGTGAGGAGCAAGGGGAGTGGAGAGATGGAGGTGTAAAGCAGATTTTTCTCTTTTTAGGTTTTGTTGAGGACTAGTTTTTATAAAACCCTCTATGAATCAACTCTGATCTCCAGGGCTTGGTGGGCTTTATCTGAAGTCAGGCTTTTCCTGAAGTCAGGATCTATAAAATCCTTGGGTTTCTCTAATAATTGGGAGAGGATATTTTTCTGTCTCATCCAACTTCCATCCTGTTTAGGGCCTGGGATGTGGGTAAGAATCTCTTCAAACCTGGCAAGCCCTCAGGTTGTGAGCCACCATTCCCACCTGGAAATGGAAGTGCCCTCAGGGATTACCTGGCCAGAACCCAGCTGCACTTACTAATAGCCTTTATAATGTGCCTCAAAAAATGTAAGGCTCCAGCTCCAAATTACAGAGACTTTTGCCCCTGCTGTTCCCACTCGGTGCTGTTCAAACCCCCACTGTCTCTGATGGCCAGAAACCTCCTCATTTCCAGCCCACACATACTCACTGCTGGCCTGCGCATATTTATTCTTAACACCATGTTTTAGCATAAATACATTTCCCCTTTTGTTGGTATTTTCCCTGTGGTGTTCATTTAGAATAATCAAATTCTCCCTTTGGGCTTTCTTTTTGCCAAGACATTTAGTTCCCTCTTACCAGGCAGCTTCTGCTGCCCCAATCTACCCTTCAGAATATCTTACTTGAGCTGAAATTACCCACAATTTACAAGTAGTTCAGATGGGATCTTGCTGGGCTCAGTATAATAGTGATGGCTCATCTCTGCAAGAATTACCTGATATTTTCTGAGGTTTAATTTGGCTTTTCCACAACTGTGTCACTCCCAGTTCTAATGGGATGGACTAATAAACCTGGACCCCTCACCTCTGTCCTTTGCAGCAGCTGAAATTCTCTGTATCAGCCCAATCTCTGGCCTTGCATTTCATGCTGTTGAATTTCAGCTTGTTTTTCTCACTCCAGTTCTTGAACTCATTGAGTTCTTCCTCTCTGTTTTCCTGGTCTTTCCTTCTGTTGAAGGTGCCTCTGCCAGCTCCAGTGGGACCTTCTGAACACTCTCCTCGATTTCTACTGGGGTCATTAATAAAAACTGGGAGTAGCCTCAAGACTGGGCACTGCACAAGCTGAACAAAACTGATCCCTGCCCAAGGAATGTATCACAACTTCATTTTTTGCCTTATTTTTCCTGAGGATTTGCAGGGTGTTGAGTCCAAACGGGGTCTGTCCTGCCCAGTGGTGTCACAGCTCTGTTTCATGTCTTTGGTTTCTCTGGTTTGACCCAGAGCTGCAGCTCTGGGTCCCACCTCTAATGCAGAGATCACACATTTGTGCAGTTTGCAAATCTGGGAAAAAAGCACATTAAGTGTTGATGTAAAAACCCAGCTGGGTCCCTCTCTGGATACACGTGGTGTAATCTGATGTACACATCAGTGATTTCAGATCCCAGAAGTTGAGGGGTTTTTAATTCCTAGTAAACTGTGCTGTGCTCCTTCTTTGTCCTGGTCGTGGAGGGTGAAGATCCAGCTCACCCCACTCAGCTGAAACTTTGCCTCTCCCTGCTGGGTCAGACTTCCTGCACCTTCCCCAGAGGTGAAGTTTGGAGAGGTGTCTCCAAAATCCAGGAAGAAATCACTGCAACTTGGCCATTTAAATACTGGTTGTCTGTCCCTGGGAAAATCCCTCATGTGCTAAAATTCTGGTCCTCCCCTGATTTCATTCACTGATTTTTCAGCCTCAGTTTTATTTTTTACTGTAGGAGTGTCAGGTCCATCCCCAGCCCCTCATTGCCAACAGGAGGATTTTTGGCTGGTGACTGAAGACAACTTGCAAACTTAAACCTGTCCCTGTTGAAGGTCTTAGTAGAGACTTAGGAGTGGCCTAACCCATGTTCTTCTTTCTCAACAACTGTAGTTTGGCCAACATTGGTGTTTGGGCTCACAAGGTGTGTGTCAAATCCCATTTTGTTGAGGAAAACACAATCCCTCCAGCAAAGATTCAACAGTAAAAATGCCTTTACTCTGGTTTAGCATGGGTGGACAAGCTAAAAACTGAAATAGTGCACACACAAGTTTGTCTTAAGGCAGTCCAAGTGCTCATCCATAGGCAGGGGACTGATTAATGTGCTGTTAGTTCTCAGTGTCCCTGCTTTTGTGCCTTTCCTGGTGCCAGCATGTGACACCAGGCTTGTGATAATGACTGCAAGGAAGACTCATTTATTGCTGCGTGGTGGGGGGCTTTTCAATCTCACACACAAAGGCAGAACAAGATCCAGCAGCTGCAAGTTGGACAAATTCAACCCTGAAATAAGCCACGGATTTCCTGGCTGCAGAGGGGGAATTAAAGTTTGAAACAGCTTGTGAGGGGAGACATGGAGTGGCTGTAGCTTGGAGTGCAGGCAAGACTTGCTGTCCCTGTGAAAAGGGTTCCTTTAATGCAGCATTTTGGGAAGAGTTCTGTGATTTCTGTGTGCAGGAGGTCAGCTGAAAGGAGTGCAGAAAGGAGTACAGCAGAGCTGTCTGGCCTTGGAGGGTGAATTACTGGATGTGATTAAATGACCCTTTTGGTTTGGGTCAGTGAGTTTCTATAATAAAAGGATTGGCTGCCACAGGGAGAGGGCTGTGGGCTGCAGCAGTGTCTTGGAGGAAATAAAAACGAGTGTCTGTCTCACTGGCTTTCTGCTGTTAATAATTTAAGTGTTGCTGTTTAGCAACTGCGTGGTTAAAACCTGCACAAACGTTCATATCCAGATATTTCAGTGGCAGCAGACTTCGATTCTGAGCAACTCCCTGTTTTTTAAAGACCTTTCCCTTCACGGTGTTTGTCACTTTGCTCTTCATTAGATCCCACTTTGTATCGATCTCCCTCTGGGATGTGGTGGGAATGGGAAGTGCCTTCGACCACAGCCAAGTGCAGAACACACACTGCTGCAAGTGTTGCTATTTTTAGGTCCCAGGAGAAATCTGAAGCAATGATTATCATTATATTTTCATTCTCTCAGCCTTCAACAACAAACTGTGAAGGCTGTACTAAAATTGCCTGCTTTAAACGTTGGGAAGAGTCCCAGAGTGACAGCAATCCCTGAAATTTGGATTTCTAAGGTTCACCAGGTCTGAATATATACAAAATTTAGGGATTTTTAATGCAGCCTGCGTTTTTTCCAACACACCAGCTGTGTTATTGCAAGGAGGGGCTCTCAAAATGTTCCTGCAGCCTTAATAGTGGTGGGTGAGATTTTCAGAAGTCATTAAAAGTAGCTGAGCTTTGCCACAATGAAAGCCAAGAAGAAAACCTTCTCAGTTGCCCTGGTAGCAAAAGGATTACACCAGAAATGGGGTGTTTTGAAGTCAAGTTCAGTTGATTCTCTATCCACGAGGATTAGAGGTTTGCAGTGACTGAGTGATCACCTGCATGGTCGGAATTTGCAGCAGACCAGGGAACTCAGCAGTTTTTTTGGTACCTGAAGAGCCAGGTCTGGGACGTTGCCATTGGATCCAAAGGTGTAGCCAAGACTAAATTTTATGTCTTTCAGGGAAGAATTGTATAAAAGGCAGTGGGAGGGTTTTTGTGAAGCATTGTAAGGAATAATTTCAAAGTAATTGACAGAGCCATTGGGTTTTTAAGGATAAATCCTTTACTTCCAGCTATTCTGCAGCCAGGAACTGAAAGGAAACTCACTTTGGTTTTTCATTGCCCATCCACGTAACAAACATAATAAATGATGCTGAGTTAGATCATTAACTTCACTAACTAAAATTATTAATGAAGTTGCCTTTTTAAACAAGGATTATTTTTTCTGGTTTCTGGGATCAGCCCTGGTCACTGAAAACCTCTGATCCCACTAGGAAATCCATAGTTTTAGGAGCTGGAAGGAGGGCTGGGCAGGTAAGAGGAGCCCTCTGTCACTGTATCAGTGGGTTTGTGTTCACAGTTCACTGGTCCATGTTTAAAAACACCTTGCTGCCAGTTTAAATCACAGCTGGGCTCAGGCACATTCTGAGCTTCTCACCTGCTGACCAAAAATCTCCTTTGGCTCCAGCTTGCAGATTCCCTCGTGCCCTTGGAGATCAAGCCTGGCATTTCCTTGGCAACAGTCTCTGCTGTGCTGCACACCAAGGACAACAAGCACGTGCTGCAGGTACAGGACAGTGGGAAAGGGGGAAAAATATCCTTACCTGGCTCTCCTGCCATCTGGGATCTCAGCTGTCCTCACGAGGAGCTCCTTCCCCACCGGAGCAGATCCTTGTCCGAGGCTGTGCCAATGAGGAATTACACGTGGAGTGGAGAGTGGGATGCAAATAAATCTCTCTGCCCTCTTTCCCTTGGCCATGTGCCTGGCTGAGATAAAAGGGGAAGTGAGATTATTCCTGAAGGGAGGCTACAAATCATCCTGCTGTCTTCCATAACCAGGAGCAGCATCAGTCAGTCTCCCGTGGACTCTGAGCTGAGGGTCAGAGGAGAGAGATGACCTGGAACATCAGACCTGGGAAGGGACTGTGCCTTCAGTTGTCCTGTTCCCCAAGAGGCAGGTTGTACATCCTTGTGCAACATGTTACATCCCTTCCTGCCACCTCCCTCAGGCTGGCACTGGAATTCCTGGCATTAGTGCTCCTCAGGAGGAGGTGATGTCCTGGTTCCCTTTCTCCTTGGATACAGGAGCCTGCAGGGACTCAGTGAAGAGCCCTTCTCCTCCTGGGCCCAGCATGCTTGGGAAGAGGGCCCAGGATGGAATTGTCTGCAATGCAGGGACAGAGAGATGGGTTCAGGAATTGTGTCAGTGCACAGCAGACAGACTGTCCTCCTCTTTCCAAGTCTGTTCCCTAGAAACACCGAGCAGCGCTGGGAAAATGGAATTGTTGCAGTGGAATTGGTCTGAGGCTGCTTTGTCCTTTGTATTGTTCATTTACTCAGATTCCTGCTGCCAAATAAACTTAGACCTGGGCTTAAAATGCCAGAGCCTCATAAATGGCTGGAGCTGAGCCAGCCCAGTGATACCTGTCAGGACTGGCTGAGCCTGGGAGCTCTGGAGTTACAGACACTGTGTAGGCAAGGCCCAAAACTCGATTTATGAACACAGCATCATCTAACTGAGTGATTAATTCCCAAATAACATGATCCAAGCACACAGTCCCACCAACCAACAGGGAAACAGTGGGATTGGTGAAGTGACTCCAGTCACTGCAGCAGCTGCCACCCCCTCCCTGCCTGTCCAAATTCTTCCTGAAGACTCATTTTCCAAGGCCAGCGTTCTCTTGACATCCCTTTTTTCCTCATTCCCTGAGTGTTGCTCTGAACTTGCCCATTTCTCAACCTGTTGCATCCTTCAGAGTGTGATTTTTTTTTTCCCCTGTGCACCTTCTCATCCATCAGCTCCCTCCAAAGCCTCCCCAACCTCCTGCCAGCAAGAAGAGGAAGCGAGTGAGTGATGATGTGCCGGAGTGTAAAGCTCTGAAGCCGTTGCTGAGCGGCTCCATTCCTGTGGACCAGTTTGTGCAGACTCTGGAAAAGGTGGGGATTGTTGGTGGCAAGTGAGGATCCAGCAGATTTCTGTTAATCTCAGATGTGCTGCTTTGGTGGCAGAGAGGGGGGAAGTAATTCTAGTGTAGCTTGCAGTGGAGAAGGGCTGGGTTAGCAAAGTATTCCATGGAATGTGCTTGGAGGGAATAGTCCCCCATGGAGTTGTGTCCTGATACAGAGGTTTCATGTCCTCCTGTTTTCCCATGGAAGCAGAGCTTTTGGGAATGGGTGAATTTCCCCACATGGCTTTTTGGATTCAGCAGCTGATTTCCAATAAATTTCAACAGTGGGGAGGAATTCTCAAAAGCATTTAAATTTCCACAAGTTTTGTGAGAGGGAGGTGACCAAGTGAAGAAGAGATCCTGGGAATGTCTCCACTGGTGGAGCAGCTTTCTGGGGAGCTGCAGGGTGGGGGATTTAGTGGCTGAGCTTACAGGCAGTTGGTTGCTGCTCTGAGGAGCCTTGTCCTTGCCTGCATGACTTCTGGGAGAAAAATAGCAGGAAAAAGGGCAGGATTGTGGCCTTCCTGTACCTGAAGGGGCTACAAGAAAGATGGAGAGGGACTTTGGACAAGGGATGGAGGGACAGGACAAGGGGGAATGGATCACACTGACAGAGGACAGGGATAGATGGGGTATTGGGAAGAAATTCTTCCCTGTGAGGGTGGTGAGGGGCTGGAATAGAATTCCCAGAGAAGCTGTGGCTGCCCCATCCCTGGGAGTGTCCAAGGCCAGGTTGGACGGGGCTTGGAGCAACCTGGGCTGGTGGAAGGTCGGGGTTGGAACTGGCTGAGCTTTAAGCTCCCTTCCAACCCAAACCATTCCATGATTCCATGAAATTCATCCTCTGCCCTGTGCCCTGGGTTTTCATCTCTCCCTGTTTTCCTGAGCTGTGGTAACATCCCTTTCTTCCCCCCTCCCCACCCCACCCCAGCACGGGTTCAGCGACGTGAAGGTGGAGGACACGGCCAAGGGCCACATTGTCCTGCTGCAGGAGGCCGAGACCCTCATCCAGCTCGAGGAGGACTCCACACACATCATCTGTGACAATGATGAGCCTCTGAGGGTCAAACTGAGAGACCTGGTCCTCAAATTCCTGCAGAAGTTTTAGCTCCTGGACATCCCACTGTTCCTGCAAGGAGAGAGCCCGGAGCACCAGGACTCGGAGCTCTCTGGTGAGAGACTGGATTTGGGGATTCAAAGAGAACAAGAAACCACCTTCCCCTTCATGGAGAAGCAAGGAAGTATTTTTAATATCTGTCTATTTTTTGAATCTTATTTTCAAGCTGTTTTGGAATACTTTGGAGGAGATCCCTGTTGTGTAAAATTGGGAGTTGGAATATTCCGGGAGCCACGAACTGCAGAGTGAATTAACTCCAGTGTGTGTGTACAGCACCAGGGTAAACTGCTGCTCCTCTGTGTGACCCTCAGCAGTGTCTGCCCCAGTCCTTCCCCTGACAAAACTCTGTAGGAATATGGAAACAATGGCCTGAGAGATTTATTTTTCCTCCCACTGTTTCTTCCCAGTCACCAGATCCAGTTTTTCCTGTCCTCCATCCACACTGGACACGTGTACTGCACTGGCACAAGGAGGATCAGAAAGCTGGTGAGGCAAAGATTGTAGAAATAAAAGCAGAAAAGGGGGGTCTGATGGACATGTGGAATATGGGAAGGGCCTGGCCATTCCCTGCACAAGCAGAGGGATGTTGGAAAAGCTTTATCCTTTAGGAATTCCAGGTGTTTGTTGATGCTGCAGCTTCACCTCTTATAACCACATCTGTCCATGGAGCTCCAAGCTCTTCACTGAGCCAAACTAAAGCTGGTTCCTGCTGGTTTCCTCCATCATCAGGGGAGGAAATACCTCAGGAAGACACTTAGGGGAGTCCATAAAGTGGTTACATTCCTAGTGCTCATAAAAAACCTTGGAGATTTAAGTGCCTCTTGTTTCGACCTTCCAAAAAACTGTCCTTCCAGCCCCCACATCCCAAATCCTGGGTGGAACACTGAGTCATTCACGCAAAGCCATCTGTACTGCAGACCTGGGGAGGGTTTTCCCTCCCCAAATCACATATTTTGGGGGCCTAAACTTAGTCAATAGTTTTGCTTTCACAGGCGACCGATTTCTGGGATTTACGGCTGTTTGTTTTTTATTGGGTTGTTTTGTATTTATTTGGTGTCAAAAAAAATAAAAAGCATTAGTGAGACTGCCAAGGGGGAAGCACATCCAGGGTTTATAAAAGCATCTCCATACCCATTCCACATCCAGAGTGTCCTGTGAAACACAACTGCTCCTTCAGTTGATGGCTTTGGGGAGTTTGGGGCAGGGCAAGAACAGCCCTGCAATAAAACCCTTTTGCCACTGGAATTCCCACATCCCATTAAGGATTTCTGCTGGATTGGATGTACAGATCCCAGCATCCACACCTCCACTTTGTGTGTGAGAAACAGAATCATGGATGGGATAAAAAACTTGTCGCAGTAACATGAATCCTCATCAGGGTTTTGCAGCATTTGCAGCAGCTCAGCTTCTTCACTGTCACTTAAAAATGAAATAAAAGAATTGGGAATATTTCACCCGGTGATTAAATCTCCAAAGGGATTATTCCCAACCCACAGAGGCCATGGGATAAACTCATCTTTCTGCCTTTTACCTCCAGTGTTGATCCCACTGCCCCAGAGCCTTTGTTTTCATAGAATCATGGAATGGTTTGGGTTGGAAGGGACATTAAAGCTCGTCCCGTTCCACTCCCTGCCATGGGCAGGGAACCTTCCACTATCCCAGGTTGCCATGGTCTTCACGGCTTTCCCAAGGCTTTCCCACCCTCCTGAGAAGGAAAAAGTAAAAATGAGAAGATTTTTTTTTTTTTACATTTTTCTTCTTGTCCTTTTGAGCAGGGAAACTTCTTGCTGTTCCATCAGCTCAGCACCTGAAAGTGGATTGTTTTGTCCTGAACAGGAGGGTTGTGCCTGCTGGAAAAATAAACATCCTGGGGAGGGGGGAATCCTTAATGGAAAATCAGGATTACAGCAGCAAAAGGAATGGCTTGTTCCTTCTGCACAGAGGAAGGAAAAGCAGCAGCATTTCTTCGTGCTGGGTCAGTCCTGCAGAGTAACCATGGCAGCCCAGGCAGGGGGAGGAGTGGGGATGGCTTTATCCAGAGATGCTCAGTTTACTGGGAAAAGAACAGCAAGGGTTCTTGGTTTCACTCTCTTTCTTCCAGAAAGGGGGGAAAAAAATGCCCTTGGTCCCTGTTCCATTGTTCCATGGATCCCACATCCCACCCCGAGCTCCTCCTGCCTCTCTCTGCTGCTCCCCAAATGAAACACAAATAGTGGGGGGTGTTTGCAGCTGGGCAGGGAATTAATTCCCAGTGAGATTCCCAACCCTGTGCTCCCACAGCACAGCCAGGGCTCAGGAGAAACGGGGAGGGAAGGTTAAAATCAGCTTTCTGCACTCGGATGGCTTTTATGGAACAGATATTCACGTTTTCTCTCCGTTGATGGAGCAAGTTGTTTAATTCCAGGTTCATATCCAGACACAGTCCCTGGGATCTGTCACTCAGAGAGTGCCCTGAGCCCCCTCTGTGGGCACTTGGACATGGTGAGCAGAGGGAAGCTGGAGCAAAGTGGGGGATTTGTGTCCCATCAGCAGCTCAGCTTTGGGGAGATGGGGGGACATGGGAGCAGAGGGATTTGGGTTTGGCTGCACGTCCCTGCCTGGGCAGGGTCAGGGTGGGAAAGGTGGGATCAAACAGGTCCCAGTTACCTGTCACCTGGGAGCCATGAACTGTCACCCATCCCTTTAGGATCCAGAGCTGTGACCCCATCCCTTGAGGATCCATGAACTGTGACCCCATCCCTTGAGGATCCATGAACTGTGACCCCATCCCTTGAGGATCCATGAACTGTGACTCAAATCCCTTGAGGATCCATGAACTGTGACCTCATTCCTTGAGGATCCATGAACTGTTATCCAATCCCTTGAGGATCCATGAACTGTGACCCCATCCACTGAAGATCCATGAACTGTGACTCAGATCCCTTGAGGATCCATGAACTGTGATCCCTCCCTTGAGGATCCCATTCCTTCACCTCCCCTTCCCTTCCCTTCTCCTTCCCCACTTTCCCACCCACGGAAACACAGCAGCCCTTTTGCTTTCCAGCCTGGCAACAAATTCCAGATAAACAAAACACCAGGGATAAAATCCCATTTTTCTCCCCAAAGCCCTTCCCGGCAGCGAGCCCGAGGGGTAAATCCTGCACAGCCCAGACACGGCTCAGCACAGGCCCAGCAGTGCCCTCTGGAAAAGGGCCTGGATGTTGGGATTTCTGTGCCCCTGCAGCCACAGTGCTCCCCCTTCCCATTCCCAAACACTTTTACCAGGAGCTGTGCTGCTGCTCCGGCTCGTGGGTGGAAAACACTCATCCAAATCCACTGGGAATGACAGACACCACGGGCTCAGGGCTGCTCCCGGTGTCCGGCCCCACAGGAGTGTTTTCCTGCATTTCCAGCTGGGAAAAAAAACCCCAAACCCAGTAATTTCCCTCTTCCTTCCCATCTCAGCTGGGAAGGGACGAGCAGGTCCTTTCCTGGGCTCTGGCAGGAGCTGCTGGATTTTATGGCACTGATGGGCAGAACGGGACAATTCCAGCAAAACTGCTTTTTGTCAAGGAATGTGTCATCCCAAGGGGAACATCGAGGGCACTTTGTAGTGCAGAGGAGTGGAGTGTAAAGCACTTCTCACCGCCCTCCCTCCCGGGAGCAGGGAATGAATCATTAATGGGATTGATGGCTTCCTCTTCTCCCCAGTGCTTGCTTCCTCATCCCAAGGTACAATTCCTCATCCAGGCAAAAAGGAAATGGGACAGGAGCTGCAGTGCTGTACCTCCTGTCACCAGACACAGCAGTTCCAGATTTTTATCTGCTGCCCCGGGGCTGGAAAAGCCTCCGGATCAAATGGGATCAAATCAGCTTCAGCTGAGCCGGTGCCCAAGATGCTGCTGGGGCTCCCTGGGGAGCCAGATCCCAAAACAGCCTCCCAACCAGGCCAGTTCCCTGGAGCCAGGATTTCTGTGCCCTTCACTGCCAGCGACATTCCAGCTTCCCTGCAATATTCTGGGTAAAGACCCCAGGAATTTGGGAGGCAGGTCCTGGGCTGAGCATCCACCTCCTGCCTTCCGGGACCAAAATAATGTGGGGTTTCCCTGAAACCTCTCCTGGAAATAAAGCCAGGCATGAACAAATCCCTACCCCAAGGAAGCAGGGAAAAGAAAGGGCACATTTCCCAGGGGAGCAGCAGCAAGGGCAGGAACAGAGGGAACAAGTGACTACGGAGGAAGAGGCTGCTCGGGAGGGAAGGCAAAGAAAAAACCAGCAGGAAGGAAAAGAGAGGGAACCCAGGCACATGCAGGAAATCCTGTGGGATTTCCAGACCATGACTTGTGGCCCAGCCACCTCTGTTTGTCCCCCCCCCGCTCCTCCCTGCAGGTTTGAAGCTGGAAATCTGTTTACAAATCCCATGGATCTGTTTGTGTTTTCCACCTCAGCCTCCGGCACAGGAGAGGGAGCGGGAGCGCCCCCTGAGCCAGCCATGCCATAGGAATGGCCCCTAAAGGATTTCTCAGGATCCCTGGGCAGGGATGGGCACGTTTTCAATCCCAGCACCGACGCGGCTGCTGCTTTCATTGCCTGGAAATCTCCGGACAACTCTTCCCGAGGTGGCTCCCAACATCCCACTGTCCCTGCAGGGCAGAGATTCCATGGCTGTATCCCACCAGTGGAGCGGGCTCAGGGTCAGGTGCCCTTCGGTGGGTACAGTTGGTGATGCAGAAATCCAGGGGTTTCCAGCCCCCCTGGGGGGTGTCCCCGATGCCACCAGGAGCCCTGTGGCACCGCGGCACTGGGATGGGATATCCCGGGAAGCTACAGAGGGGTCCAACCCCTGCGGGGCCACGAGCTCCCCGAGGGACGAGAGGGGGTTTAGCACCATGAGGAGTTTCCACTATTCCGGAGCAGCCCTTTGCTCCTGCTCCCTTGGGAATTCCAAGTCTGACAGGTGCTTATTTTTGGGATACTCCAAGAGCCCGGAGCCGCCCCATCCTGGTCCCTCCCCTGTCCCGACCCCAGCAAAGAGGCGCCGAGCCGCTCCCAAGTTAAACTCTCCATTTTATTGGATCCTTTTACAAAAACCTCAACATTGTGCTCGTGTCGAAGGAGTGTTTCTCGTCCCTCCGTTTTCGTTGGATTTTTAAATCCTGGCGCTCGCGGAGCTGCAGCAACAACGGCGGCACAGGGAGGGGGGGGCAGGGCCGTGGGACAGCGCGGGGCCGGGGCCCCGCAGACGATCCTATTTACAGCGGGAAAGGCCTCGCTCCACGCCCGGGGGAAGCAGCAAGAAAACTCTGGGAAGGGGAAAAAGGCCTTTCCCTTGGGAAAGGTGCGGCCGCCGAGAGCCCTTCCCGTCTCCTCCGGGCCAGAGTGGCTCCGGGAGCTGGGATGGATCCTACAACCAAACCTGAGCTTTGCAGTGAGCCTGGGACCCCCTGGAAATGCCGGGAGAACGATGGGGGTTAGCAAGGGAGGATGTTTGGGATGGTGGCACCGCTCCAGGAAAGCCCCTCTGCTCCCTGGTGGGGGAGGAAAAGTCCAGGGACAGCTCAGATCCCGGGATGTCTCAGGAGCTGTGAATCCCAAGTCTGTGTTCCGAGGGGTTTGGTGGTTATTTGGGAAAAAGGGAAACAGCAGCAGGATGGGAGACACAGCACCGGCAGATGTCCTTGCTGGCATTTATTTTCCTCATAGAATTCCATCCCTCCCTGGGATGTCCCCCCCTGGAGCAGCCACTTCATCCCTTCACCCCCAAATCCTTCCCCTTCGGGGGGCTCAGGAAGGAGGGATCCATCCCACAATATCCACAGTGATCCCATCCACACACATCCCAACCCTGCTCAGCCACAGTGCACCGGGGGAACCTTCCAACAAAACAACACTGTGGCAACAGGCCAAGGAGCCTGGGAGGAGGAACAGTTGGATTTGCTCCACTGATCCCTGATCTCGACTGGCTTTGAAGAGAAACACTCCGAGGGAAGGCGGAATTCCCATCCTGGGGCTCTGACAGTGCCGGCAGAGCTCATGGAACACCAGCACTTCCCAGCCTGTCCACCTTCCCCAGGCTCCTGCAGCACAGGAAGGACAACATTTCCCCTCAGATTTTGGGAAATCTGTTGCTGAGCAGGGTCTGTGTCTGTATAAAGTGCAATCCACGCCCAGCCATTCCCATTCCGTGCTCTCACCTGGCCGGGAGGGCTGGGAAGACAGAGCCAACTCCAAGGCTGGGCTGGACCTGAGCTAATGAAGCACCTCCTAATGAGGGGGGAATTAAAGCTCAGGCCCCTCGGGATGCTGGGGCTGGAGCAGCTCCTGACAAAGTGCCACATTTCCACTCCGAGCAGGAGCAGAGAAAGTCCTTCCAGGTGTTTCAGAGCCTCACAGGAGTCTCCCATGGAAATTTTAAGGAGACTGTGAACCTTCCCGTGCTCTCTTTGGAGCATCTGATATTAAAGCAAAAAGGGGATGGAAAGGAAAAGAAAAGCCATAGAGAGGAAAAGATTCCTTGATCTGGATTTCTCTGTGCTCGGTGGTGCTGGTGAAGGCACGAGCTGTGGGCTCTGCTGGGAACAGGCTGCTCCTTCCCTCCCCTTCCCAAGGAGGAATGTTGGTGACCCCCATCCACAGGGCTGACAGGAAAAACTGGCTGGGAGGTGTCTGGAGAGAGCACGGAATCCCCAACACGTGGTGCAGGAGGAGCATGGACAGGGCTCACCTTCGGAGCAATGGACCATCCCTGCTCCTGTTCCGGGACACACCAGGGACACATCCAGGGAGTGACATCCTGCTGGGATCCTGAGCTGCAACCTGAGCCAGGAAAAGCAGGGACATGGAGGTGAATCACACAAGTGTCACCTTCCCCCCTACCCAGAAAAACCTTCTCCAGGCTGCTCGTAGCCCTCTGGGATGCTCCGAGGGAGAACATCACACGAGGGGAATGCTGTGTCCTTCCCTCCTGCTGGCTGGGATTGCAGCAGGACGGAGCAGGGAGCTGAGCTCGGAGGTCGGGTGGTCACAGGTGTCACAGCATTTTGCTCTGGGGGGCAGGAAATCAGCTCCAAAACCACTCCATGAACACGATCCCAGCGGCATCTCCTGGTTCACATGATGGGAAGCTCCTGCTGGGATTAACCCTGGGATGCAGCCCAAAGCCAGGGGGTGAGGATGGGATGGGGTTAAGGCAGTTATGCTGAGGCCCACGGCCAACCCAGCATGGGCAGGGTCTGCTCTGGGACAGGGAATGAGGGACGAGGCAGAGTGGGAATTGTGGCCACGGTGCAGCTGCGGCTCCGGCACATCCCAGCTGGGCTGAGCATGGATCAAGGGCTCCACCAGCCTGGGGCACTGCCAGCCCAGCCTGTGCTGCAGGGGGATCTTCCCTAAGCCCCAAACACACTCCCTGTCTTTAGAGGATTAGCAGGACAGGGTGGAAAAGGACATGGAGAACGAGAGCACAGCAACTGAACATCCCGGGGCTGTGGCATGGGAATGGCGGGTCCTGGAGCTGGGAAGGGTCACCCGGCCAACCTCAGCCCTCCTGAGGGCTCAGGGTGCTGAGCAGAGCAGAGCAGAGCCCAGGGCTCATCACCAGCCAACACCTGGTAGTCCTCAGGAGCAACCACAGGGAAAGAGGAGCCGGGATGTGGTGAGCAGGAAGGGCTGAAAAGGGATGAAGGGACAGGGACAACAGTGGTGACCTCACTGCTGCACTCAAACACCTCCAACCTGGCCTTGCTACAACCCCCTCGAGTGGGACGAGGGGTCCTGAGGGGAAAAGGGGATGAGAAGGGAGGAGGAGGGGAAGGAAAAGAAAACAAAAAAAGCGCCTCACGAGGCAAATCTAAAACACTTTCATTTTAAATAACAATAATTATAATTAAAAAGAACGGCCGCCCTCGGCCAGGGAAGGGGCAGAGCCGGCGGCCAATGGGCCATTCCTCAGTGTATGATCCCAGGGAGTGTCCTCACAGGAGCCGAGGGATCCCGTTCCCCGTCACTCAGTCGAGTCCCTGCGGGGAGAGCGGGAAAGGAGGGGCGGGACACGCCCATCCCAATCCAGGCCATCCCACTTTCCCGGCGGGAAGCAGGGCCGGAATCCGCAGTGAAGGGCGTTTTGCGCTCCCAGCCCCAGCCACCAGCCCCTCTCCGCCCTTCCCGCCGGAGGTGGGAGCTGGAGAACCTTGGGCTGCTCCCCTTCAGATGAACTTGAAGCACTTGGTCTTGTCGTGGGGCAGGCGGGTCTTGAAGAGCACAGAGTCGACGCGGAACTGGGTGTAGAGCAGGGGCATGTACCCGTACACCCGCACGAAGAAGTTGATGCACTTGTGCCGCTCGTGGAAGTGGGAATCGTCGTGGGAAAGGGCCTGGGGGCACCCGGGGCAGCGGAACGTCCAGCGGGAGGTCACCTGCAGGGAGGGACAGAGGTGGGCAGTGCCGCGCTGCCCAGAATGCCCCGACCGTGCCCGAGGTATTGGAGGGGGCGCCTGGATATGGGGGGATCATGGAATGGTTTGGGTGGGAAGGGACCTTAAAGATCATCCAGTTCCAATCCCAACACCTTCCACTAGCCCAGGTTGCTCCAAGCCCTGTCTAACCTGGCCTTGGGCACTTCCAGGGATCCAGGGGCAGCCACAGCTTCTCTGGGAATTCCAGACCAGATCCTCCCCACCCTCACAGCCAACAATTCCTTCCCAATATCCCCTCTATCCCTGCCTTCTGGCAGTGGGAAGCCATTCCCTGTGTGCTGTCCCTCCAGGCCTTGTCCCTGGTCCCTCTCCAGCTCTCCTGGAGCCCCTTTAGGCTCTGGAAGGGGCTCCAAGGTCTCCCTGGATCCTTCTCCTCTCCAGGTGAACCCCCTCAGCTCTCCCAGTCTGGCTCCAGAGCAGAGGGGCTCCAGCCCTCGGAGCATCTCTGGGGCCTCCTCTGGACTCGCTCCAGCAGCTCCACGTCCTTGTGCTGTTGTTCCCAGGGCTGGAGGCAGCTCTGCAGGGGGGTCTCACCTGAGAGGAGCAGAGGGGCAGAATCCCCCTCACTGTTGCCCAAAGTTGCCACAGAAGAATCAGCAATTTGGGGCACCCCTTGATTTGGGCAGCCAGAGTAAGATCTCTGGAAAGGGCTCCAGTTTCCAGGAGGTGCTGAGGGGTCACCCACTGACTAAAGGGCCTCCTTGTCTGTCCTGAACCAAATATCCCTTTGGGTTTGGTTGGATTCTCCTCTCAGCTGCACCAAACCCCACAGCCTCCACTTCCCAGCAGCTCCAGCTGGGAACACCACACGGGAAAACACAGCCAGACCCGGCCCAAGGCAGTGACACTGGCAGGGCTGAGGGAGCCCTTTGCCAGCAGGGATGAAGAGCAGGATGATCTACATCCCAAATCCATGCTCAGAACTGTGACACTCATTTGCTATCCCAGGGTAGGGGAATTCCAGCTCGGCTGCAGCGTTTGGGCCAAACACAGATGAGCCTGAATGACTTTTGAAAGCCTCATAAAATCAGCAAGGAATCAGTGGGACTTGTGCTGGAAAGAAGGAAATTTGTGGGTTTGGGATCAGCTGCTCTTTGCCGAGCCAGGAACACTCCGGGCTGAGCTGCAGCACAAGTCAGAGAATCAAGAAATAGTTTGGGTTGGAAGGGAAACATTAAAGATCATCTTGTTCCAAACCCCTGCCATGAATCCAAGGCAGGGAACCTTCCACTAGACCAGGAATTTGGTCTGGTTTTGGTCTGGTAACATCAAACCTCAATCCCCCCACTCACCATGGCGGGATTTGGCCGATTCCATGGGCTGAGCTTCCACACCTGGAGCTGGATTTCCCCTCTCCCACCAGAGCTCCTCCAGCAACGCCGAGCCCAGGACAGACCCTTCCCAGAGCTTTTACCTTGATGGGAGGTTTCCTGGTGAGGTGGGAGACCAGGAAGTTCATGGCGATGTCCTCGCAGTTGATGTACTCGTCCACCATGTCCCGGATGGCCTGGGGCATCACGTAGGAATACAGGTAGGCATAGTACTATGGAAAACAGGGAAACAGGGAAAGGCACAGCCTTGGTCAGGGTGGTCCCAGAGGGAAGTGCCCAACCCCTGCTGGTGCCACCTCATGGCTCCATAACTGAGTATCAAGATATGGGACATGTTGGGACATGTTTGACTCAAAAGTGAAGGAAAATAGTGGGGAGATTCCCGGTAACGGAGTTAATCCTGCAGCAGCAAATCACCCCCCAGCCACCACCCTCCCTGAATCCTGGAACCTCAGAAATCGAGGAATGGGGGTTTTGTCTCCCCCCAGATCTTGCTGTCTCTGCTGCTGGGGAGTCAGCACAGCAGCAGGAGGTGGAAAACCTTCCCAGGGCACTGGGATGGCTCAGGACCAGTTTGGAGGAAGTGAGGGAAGATGAGCAGAGAGCTCCAAAATTCATCCTTAAAAGAACTCCACCCCTCCCAAGAAGCTCCTGTGAGGAGGAAGAGGGCAGCTGCAGTCGGGGGGGTCTCACCTTGTGGAAGAAGGCAGCACCAGTGAGCACCATGGAGAGCTCGCAGGAGTAGTTGGAGTTGTAGAGCCAGGACTGGTGGGGGATGTCCCACGCGTGGTAGCGCCCCGGGAAGCCCACGATCCGATCCCGGGCCTCCCTCCAGACCCTGCAAACACAACACTGGGGGTGAGGCACCACTCTGGGAAGCCCATCCAGGGCTGGGCACAACTTGGGACTCTGCCCTCAGGGCCAGAGGAGGTTCCTCAGGGAAGCAAGAGGTGGAGGAGCTGTTGCATCAAAAAGTTGGGCAGCTGCTCATCCACTGGATGTCCAGAAGGGATAAACGTTGTTAAAATGGGCTTTGAGCTGTTCATGCACAGGGAAAGCGTTCCCAATCCATAAATGGGGGATTTTCTATCTCACAAGGGCTGTTGTGGAGGTTTAAAGGAAAACTTAAGTAGGGAGCAGCCAAGGGAGGAGCCCAGTGTCTCCTGGCCTCCTCCCCAAATCCCTGCAGCTTTCCACCTCCCACAGCTCAGGTTCCTGCTCTGTGGGGCCGAGATAACGTCAATCCATCTCCCTTGAGCAAAAATTCCATTTTTAGGAAACCAATTTTTAGGAAATCAGTTTTTAGGAGAAATCACCTTCCCTTTAGGAAAGCTCCAAGGCCAGGTTGGACGGGGCTTGGAGCAACCTGGGATAGCAGAAGGTGTCCCTGCCCACAGCAGGGGATGGAATGAGATGAGCTTTAAGGTCCCTTCCCACCCAAACCATTCCAGGCCTCTGTGATTCCATGATTCTGTGAAAGCTGCTGAGATGCTGGGCCTGGTTTCTCCAGCTGGAACTGCACCCTGTCCCAAACCAGCCCCTGGCAGCTCCCCAACTCTGGCCATACAGGAAAATCCTCTGGGGTCGCAAGCACGTCCCTCATTCTGACACACTCACAGTGGAGCCACAGGGAATTAAATCCCAAGGATTGAGAGTGGAAGTGTGGGATTGCTTAACATTCTGCTCTCATCTGAAGCTCCTTGAGAGAAATCCCACAGGAGCTTCAACTCTGGCAGGAATAAATAAGGAAAAAGTCAGTGCCTAAGGCCTGACCTGGGAAATAAATCCAGCTTCCAAGGCAGGGGTGAAGGCTGCCTTTGGATCATCACATCCCATCTCCATCCAAACCCAGTGACTCCAGATTGCAAGAGTAAACTCCCTGTGGGACACAGAAGGGTTTCTTCCCTTTTCCCCAGGCACAGAACAGGGCAGAAAGTGGCCTTTTGGGTTTTTTTCCCTCGTGTTGATGTGAATTCCTCCCACAACCCCAGTTCCTGAAGAGCCACGGGAGAGCTGCTGAGGAGATCAAGATTCCCTGAGTTTTCCTTCATTGTTCAGTCCTCCACTCCAATTAATGAAACTCCCAGATAACCTGGAAATGAATCCTGAGCAATTAACATCACCAGCAGCTTCCCCGGCTCCATCCTCCCCCCCAGCCCTTGTTTGCTGCTGTTCCTGTCAATCCAGTGGGATTGTTTTGAAAAGCTGGAAGTCAAAACCGCTTATTCCCTTTCACTCCTCCCACGTCTCGCTCTCCTTCCAACGTGACACGTTTCCTTTCCCGGCTCAGCCACAAAAATCGGGATTTCTCTGGAGAATAGTTCTGGGTGTGCTCAGGGTTCCTGCCTCCAGCTCTTTCCTGAGCCTCAAACAGGGAAAAACGAGGCTTTTGGCCCCAAAAACCAGAGCCTAAAGGAAAGCTCTGACAAAACACACTTGTTGTGGGGTCACTCTGGCCAAGACTCCGGCTCCTCCTTGGCTGAGTGTGGGAACAGGGAGGCTTTGTGGGAACAAGGTGTCTGTAAGCAGGGATATGAGTGGGAATAACACACAGCACTTACAATCTTCATTTGATGCTCTCCAGGCAAAGGAAAACAGATTCCAAAGGGGGAGATGGGGGGTAACAGCCCAGTTGAGACAAAGAGCCTGGAATGGGGCAGGGAAGGGAAACCAGGAGTCCTGACGCCTCCTCCAGCGCTTTCATCCCTCTGACACCTCGTTCCTCATCTCTCTGAGGGAGCTGGGTGGGTTTCCAGGCGCTTTGTGCCCTTTAATCCTCCTCCCAGACATGAGCCAGTGTGTTTTGGTGGGAGCTGGTCCCTGTTTCCCACCCCCGGGCAGCTGCCGGGTGTTCCCGGATTCGGGATCGCGGTCGCTGCTCCTCGTGCCGTCCTTGCTCCTCGTGCCATCCTCGCTCCCAGCACTTTTTGGCAGGGAGGTTTGGCTGTGGGAGCTGCAGGAGCAGCTGCCACAAACCTCCCACAGCAAGAACCCACAGAACTGATTTCTCCCTCGGCCCCCCTGCTCAGGAAAAGCCTTTTGCCAGGGAAAAGTCAAGGGGAAAACAGAGAGGCTGGAGCAGAAGGGGGGTGGGAATGAGAGCAACCAGCACCAGCCTTCGCTGGGGAACATCTCCCTTTTCCATGCTCTGCAGAATGCAGTGCCCAAATAGCCCAAATCCCATCCCAGGGTCCCATGGAGTAGGGAATGGCAGCACAGGAGCAGCACGTCCTGGAGCGGCCGGGAACACCCCGTCCTTGCCTACGGCCCGTGAAAGATGGAGTGCAACACAACAGCCTCTGGGATTTGTTTTCTGGTTCCCATCCACCCTAGGAAGGCACAGACCCCCAAATCCACTCAGGGCCCATTCCCAGCACAGCCAAAGCCAAGGAGTTGAGGTTAAAGGGGAGAACTGGAGTTCCCTGGACGACCTGCACTGGTTAAATGGCCCTAAGAGGCGAGTTACTCCACGGCACACAGAGCTGGGGAGCCACGGGAAGGGATGTGCTGGCCCTGACTCTGGCCCTGGCTTTGGCAATGTGGAAAGCCCACCCCAGGATGTGGAGAGCCCCATTTTGGGTGCCAGGGCTGTGCGTGCCGAGGTGTCTCACCGGAAGCCGAACATGATCTCGTCGTGGCGCAGGTGAGCGTCGTCGTCGATGGACAGGATGGCCTCGGTCTCGATCTCGTCCCAGGGCAGGAACCGGTTGTTCAGGCTGTTCTTCTCCGTACGGACAACCTGGCAGGTGGAACATGGAGTTATGGTGGGTGCCCGTGCCCGGGGATGGGATCTGGGGGCTGGGGTTGTGCATTACAAGTGTGGCGGCGCCGCATTCCGGCACCGCTTCAAAGCCCCTGTGGTGGGGAATTCCTTCCAACCAAAAGGCACCAGCTCACTCTGCCATCAGCTCCAGGAATTCCCCTTATCCCGCTGTCAAATCCTACTGGATTTCTCCCTCCTCTTAGAATCATAGAATAGAATTAGAATGCAGAACTGCGAGGTACCCCCAGGGATCATCCAGTCCAACCCCTGGCCCTGCACAAGCCACCCCAACAATCCCACCCTGTCCCTGAGAGTGTCCCTGAGTCCAAACATTCCTTGAGCTCTGGCAGCCTTGGGAAGTGACCATTCCATGGGGAGCCTGTTCAGGGCCCGACCACCCTCCAGGGGAAGAACTCTTTCCTGATATCCATCCCAAACCTCTCCTGGCACGGCTTCACATCCTTCCTCTCCCTCTTACAGGGATTACAGGCCGGGTTTTGATCCTGACACCACATCCAGGGCTCTGGAAACGAGGGCATCGTGTTCCAGAAAACAGAACTCTTGAGGAAGATAAAAGTGAATTTTTGGGAAACTTTTACACTTTAATACAAGCAACTAACCTTGGAAAAACAGGTTAGGGGCAACGGGAAGAGAATTCAATTCAGGGGCTTGAAACGTTTCTCCCTCTCCTAGAAGTTTTTACATTTCAATGAGCCTCTAAAAAGCACCGGATTTCTCGAGCATGAAATGGGCACAAACACAACTCAGGAGCTGATTAGGCTGGGTAAGAAATGACCTTCCGTCCCTGGAAGTGTCCAAGGCCAGGCTGGACGGGGCTCGGAGCAACCTGGGACAGTGGGAAGTGTCCCTGCCCACGGCAGGGAGTGGAAGGGGATGAGCTTTAGGGTCCCTTCCAGCCCAAACCATCCTGGGATTCCATAAGTCACCTACACAAACCTGCCGTGTGCTCCAGGTCACAGGGAGCTGAGCTGTCACTGAGGGAGGCCAGGAAGGCATCCTGTCTGCCCTTGAAGACGCTGAGAGTGGAAGAATCCACCTTTCCTCTGGGATGTTCCCTCTCAAACATTAACGCTGCTCCTCGTGACTCATCCGCCTTCAGCTCCCAACGCTCTCTCTGTCCCTTTTCACTCTCTGAGGTCTCAATCCCTCACCCAGGGCTGTTTCTCCTGCTCTTCCATCATCTTAAGGATGGGTTTTGCCACAGTCTTGTTTCTGAACAATCCCAAGCCAAGAGCTCTGCCAAAACCCAGCAAAAGATGTTCCCTCAGCAGACCTGAAAATGCTGCGCTCCGGCAAAACAGAGTCAGGGGTTTCCCTTCTCCGGGGAGATTCAGACAGTGAGGAGGACACAAAATCAGCCAGAGGACAGCAACAGAAGCCCCAGCACACCTACCAAAAATCCCACTTTCCCTCACAGCAAACCTCAAGGCTCCAAACATGGAGCAGAGCACCAGTGGTAGGACCTGCACACAAACTCCAACCCCTCCAGACTCAAAACCATCCCGGATTGTGTCCTTCTGCCTGTCTTGTTTTGGGCTTTTCCTTGGGAATAATTCCCTTTAAAACACTTTGCCATCAGTTAAATGGCCCGGAGATCAAAACCATGAACCTCCTGAGCAGTCTGCAGGTTTTTGAGACAAACTCAAGGTGATTCAGTTCCACCACACGGGATTTTTTGACTCAAGCCCCACAACTCCACGAAGCCCATCTGCTCCCAGTTTTTGTCACTCACAGCCACGCTGGATGAATGGATCTTAAAAAACCTTCAAGAGAACTAAAGCAGAGCATAAATCTTGAGTCTGCCCAGCAGTAATGTCCTTAACTGATACCTTATAGTGCGTTTTTATACATAAATACAAAAAAAATGCAGGAAAATCAGTATCTTCCAGCAATCTCCTTGCTAGTGAGGCTTCACACTTAGGCTTTAAATTAAGTGCTACTTAATTTGAGGGTGAAAACATGAAGAGTGTCTGTGCCCTTGGAGAAGTTTTGGCAGCTCAGTTTAAGGGAACTGGATCGATTTCTGGGAGAAGAGCAAACTCTGCAAGAAACCGGGAGCCTCATTGATCCCATCAGGTTTTTGGGAGGAATAAAAGCCAGGAGGATGCCCTGAGGAGAGCAGGGTAATTTGGGGAGATGACAGGCTCTCAGGGAAAGGATCTGCCTCCATCATTCCCAAAGATGTGCCAATTGAAGCCAGATGGGCTGGGGGGGGGGAATATCAGAGGGGGATGGGGACACCCAGTGCTCCCCCTGACCGCCCAGCTGGGAATTACGGGGCTGGAGATGCTGGAGACAAACGACTCTGAGGAGCTGACCTGGATCTGCACTTGGAAGGGGAAAGCAGGGAGCTCCTGCCAGCACAGCCCTCCAGGGAGGATGTGGATTTACAGCCCTGTCAATCCCTTTTCTTGGCACCAGCTCGGACGGTTTGTTAATAAGCGAAGGAAGTCAGGGCGACACTCCAGAGCTGCTCCAGGGATGTGTCCTGTTCCCTGTCCCAAGGACTGGGCTGGAGCAAAACTCAGCTCAGCACTGACCTCAGGGGTGGGATCTGCCCAGAGCCTCACCTGGGGCAAAGTTTCTTCCCCGAGGAACAGGCAGGAGTTCAGATTCCATGAAGAAAAGGGATATCACGTCTCCCAGATGGTGGCTGACCACTCCAACCATCCCAAACTTTGGGACGGCTCCAGAGGTGCCACCATTGCCCCCACCCATCAAGGAAGGCAAGACTGGCACATCTGGGAGCCGATGAGCTTCATCCCACCCCCATCCCTGTTCCAAGCTGAGCTGCTTCCCATCCACCTCTATTTCTGGGGAAAGCACGTGGGGAGCCAAGGCTTCTCCAGCTCTCCCCTGTGCACATGTGGCTGCTAATGTGGAAAAGGAATCAATTAAAATCAGCCAATCTAGGCTTAATAGGGGTCAAGGAGGGCTCTGCTGGAGGACTCTGGGAGCTGGCAAACTCTAGGAAAAGGGAATGACAGGTTCCGAGTATCCCTGAATCCACCACACTCATTTTCAGCTCCCAGTTTGGACAAATTCAGACACCTTTTGATAAGGAAGTTGCCCAGATCAGCCCTTAAGACCCACAGACTCAGAAACACCAGGGTCCCTTCCCTCTACACATCAGGTCCAAGTGCTGGGATTATTTCCAAGACTCCTTTGGAAGGAGGGAAGCATGTGCAGATTTAATATCCATAAGCAGGATCAATCACATCCTTTATCACCACGGTCAACTCCGTTCCCTGCTCCCTCTGGAACCACACTGTTGGATCAGACTGGCACTTACTTCTCTACCAAGGATGTGGATGAGGAAGACAACAAGTCTGCCTGGTCCCATCAAACACCATCCTCCTGGAAGCTCCATGTTTTTTGGGAGCGAAGCTGTCAACGGGTTTGCGCTGACCGGCTGGACAAGTTTGGGATGTCAGACAGGGACAAAGCACACTGTCCCGGGGGTATCAGGAGGAATTTCTTCATGGAAGGGGTGGTCAGGCGTTGGAAGGACTGCCCAGGGAAGTTTGAAGTCCCCATCCCTGGAGGTGTCCAAGGAGGGACTGGATGTGGCACTCAGTGCTCTGGGCTGCGGACAAGGTGGGGATCAGGCACAGGCTGGACTTGATGACCTTGGAGGTCTTTTCCACCCTAAATGATTCCATGATTCTCTAAACATCCCAGCTACAACAGGGATTTTAGCACTGGGAGAGGATCCATATGGAAACTACACATCTGAGGTTCATTTTCTTACAAAGATGACTTTGATCCTGAATTCTTTGTGCTCTGTGTTACCTTCCCCCTGTTTCCCGTGTTGGAGCTGAAGGGAGACGAGGCTGATCCCAAGGCAGGCACTGCACTGACTCCAGGAGAAGAAGCCAAGGATCTGCCAAGGAGGAGCCAAAGAACCTGTTGCCATGGCTACAGATGCCACCCAAAATCCCCACAGCCCTCACCCCTTCCCAGTGAGGTGGCATTGGTGCAAATCACACGAGTCTGACCAAGTCCACAGTTTTTCCTCCATTTTCTCCGTGTTTTATCCCGGCCTGCTCCTGGGGGAGTTGAGATGCTCCACAAAACCTGGCAGGGTCACCATGGCCCTCAGCCCAGATCTCAGATCTCCCTGACTGCCCTTTCCAAGGACACCTACGGTGGTGCTTATTGAAGACCATCCAGTGCCTCCTCAAAGAGCAGCATCGCTCCGCCGTGTCCCACCCTGCCCACGCACAACTGTTCCCTCCCACCAATCCCAACTCCCACCACGAGACAACCCTCAGAGGATGGCAATCCATCCAGTTCCCACTGGCCAGCACCCTGCTTTCCAGAGCCAGAAGCACAGATCCAAGCCTTTGGCTCAGCCAGCAATTCTTCACCTCCTGAGAAACAAAAAAACCTGGCGTCTCTCGACACAACACGAGGCTCTTCCCGGCACTTTTCCAGGCTGTGTGGGCAGGCAGGAGATGGGATGCCAGCACGGCGTTTCCACCATAACCAAGCCCCTGGGATGATGCCTTTTCTCCTCACAACGACATTCTCATTCCCAGTTCAGACCCAAAAACTCGAGGAAATGACTCCAGCACAACGTGGGACTCTGGAGTGTTCCTGACAGCTCCGGATGAGCTGCAGATCCAGGGGGAATGGCAGCCCTGCACTTTTGACACGTGTGTAAACAGGGTGTCAAAGCTCCTTCCAGAAATGCTGCCAGTGCTGGCAGGTCTGAGCATTATGTCAAAAAAAAAAAAAAAAAGGATGTTCTTTTGACTGTGTGATAATTAATGTTTAAAAAGCTCGGGATGCACAGGGAAAATCGGAGATGCACAGAGCAGCTCCTTGAGGTGTTTGTTAAGACAAAGACAATCCTGACATTACCCTGGGGTTTACACACTCAGATCCAGAAGATATGGATAAATGGGCATGGATGTGACCACAGCTCCTAAATGAACCCTGTCCCCATGTCCAAAGCCATCCTGGAGAGAGATCCAGGCTGTTTGGATGCAGGGTGTTCGGATCCTCCTGCCTCCGAGGCACAGCCCTAAGGGACTGTGTTCCTCTCCTGACTGGTCTCTCCCCACCAGCCATTCCCAGCCTCTCCCAGTTCCACTCCAGCCAGCCTGGATGAGTCCCAGGACATGCCTGCTGCATCCGGGAAAGGGGCAGAGCAGGCAGGAGAAAGGAGACACGGATGCTCATTCCCAACCCTCTTCCACATCAGCCCTCACCCATCCCTTTTGTATCTCCTGGAATGTGCTCTCTTGCTTGATTTGATGGCACTTGCACCAAAAAGAGTCATTTATCTGAACTCCCACCCCAAACCAGATACTTCTAGCGGGATGTGCCTTCAGTCACCCACTGCCTGATGAGACGTCCCTGGATTTTAGTGGTTCCCTGGATTTTAGTGGTTCCCCCTGGCAATTCTTCACCTTCTGGTTTTTCCTTTAATCTTTGCTTGTAAAGACGGATTGGGAAGTTACCTTTATCCCTTTTCTCATGTATTAATTATTCTCCTGCTCCTCTTCACCTTGAAACAGCTCCTCTACGCCCTGACCCTCCAGACTCCCGCGCTTTTCCACCTCCAACTTCAAGCGTTTTCAAAATCAGAATTAAAAGGATTTATAGACTATTTTAAGACTCATCTCCAGAGGTATGGAAAGTGTTTCACTGGAAGGGTATTTAGCTCCAAAGGCAGCGCAGGCTGAATATAAATTGGCAAAACAGATGCATTTTTAAAATACGTGTAATTAAATAATGCAACATAAAACCCGGCATAAATTATCCCCCGCTGAGAACAAAACCACACAGGAAGATACCAGTGGAAAAGCTTATTTTTAAACTGACACTGTGTCCATGAATGTAAAGTGTGGAAACACTTGGTCCCCCTTTAAAGTCCTCAAATGTGATCAGTGGGTCGCTCATCTCCAAGAGGAGCAAACAGCTTGTGATACAAATAAAACTGATTATTTATTTATTTTCAGACAGGAGCAGCTGTTGCATCTTTCTAGAGTAACTAAAGGAGAAGAATTCCTATTTTAGCATTAAAAGGCATCCAGATACTCCTTTATTTTCACTCTCTCTGGGTGCTGCTGTTGGGGGCTGTGCAATTAAAGCTGCACGTTGAGTTGTTGTCCGATTGGATTTATTTTACAATTAACTGTAATTATTTGGCTCCAAAGAACGTCCCTGGGATAACACACTGTCAGGTTTAAATACTTCATGTCCCACTGCTGCAGCTCACTCCCTCCTCAGCTTTCCAAAACTCTGTTCTGTGCTTTCCATGAAGGCTCACAGGGAAAAGCTGTGGAGCACAGAGGGACAGGAAAGCTCGGGATGCAGCTTCCATTGGCACAGCTGGGATCACAGGCCTGCTTTGCTGTGAAACCAGGGAAAGTCATTGGAAGAGGAAAGAGCTCCTGCTCAGGGGTTTGATCCTGATAACCCCAATTTTGGGCTTGGTGGGATATTTTTGCAGTGAAATAGGGAATATCCAAAGGTGTGGTCATGGAACTGTAGAACTGTTTAGGTTGGAAACGCCCTCTAAGATCAAGTCCAACCATTCCCAGCACTGCCAAGGTCACCACTGACCCATGTCCCCAAGTGCCACATCCACTGGGATTTTAAATCCCTCCAGGGATGGGGACTCCACCACTGCCCTGGGAAGTTCATTCCAATGCCTGACAGCCCTTTCCATAAAGGAATTGTTCCCAATATCCAACCTAAATCTCTCCTGGTGCAACTTGAGGCCATTCCCTCTCATCCTGTCCCTTGTTCCCTGGGAGCAGAGTCTGACCCCCCCCAGCTCCCCCCTCCTGTCAGGGAGTTGTAGAGAGGGAAAAGGTCCCTCCTGATCCCTCTTTTCTCCAGGCTGAGCTCCCCCAGCTCCCTCAGCCGCTCCTGCTGCTCCAGCCCCTTCCCCAGCTCCGTTCCCTTTCCTGGACACACTCCAGCCCCTCCATGTCTCTCTTGCCATGAGGGGCCCAGAAGTGCCCCCAGGATTTGAGGTGCCCCAGCAGTGCCAGCACGTGCCAAGTGTGATGTTCCAACATGTGCCACGGTTCCTTATCAATGCTCCTTCAAGCTGCTGCTGGATGAACATCACAAACCTCCTCTCACCTGGCAAATCTTCTTCCCTTCCCTAATCTCCCAGGGCAGCTGTTCCATTGGCAAGTGCCTCCTAACAGCTCCAAGACCTTTGGATGGAAGAAGCCCATTACGGGATTTTCAGAGGTCGCTCCCACACAACGGGAATGTTCCCCTTTCAGATTCAAAGTCACAAATCCTGACAAGTGTCACCCAATACCTGATAGAGCAGCGCCAGTGGAGTTGTGACACAGGAGTGTGGGATGGATAAGGATGAGACCCAGGAGCTCCAGGCTGGAGAAGCCCAGCTTTGTATCACTTAATACAGGAAAAAATACCAGGCTTTTATCAGCCCCTCCATTTCCATCCCTGATCGATTATAAACTGAATCCAAGGGGAAGCTTTTTCCCACTGTCTCCACAGCATCCCTCCTCCAGCTCCCTGTCTCCACCCAATCCAGGTGCTTGAGGTCTCTCCAACCAGGATCCAGCAGCGTGTTCTGATGAAATGGGGACACCTGCCCTGCCCTGTCTGCATGAAAACCACTTTGCTGTACCCGGTAAATCACAAAGATGCCATCTGTGACCAGCCCTCGCTGGTGAGAACACGCAGAGACAGAAGGAGGGCAAGGCAGCAGCTTTTAACTCCACTCAAAAGGTGAAGTGTTAACTGCCTGCAGCTCAGGGATGAGGGATTCAAACCACTTGTGGATAACAAAAACTTCCCAGACGGCTCGGGAATGGATGTGAGCACTGCCAGCGAGCCTGGGAACAGATCCCACCCTTCAGAACCCAGCTCAGACCCCTGGGATTCAGCAGGAGTTTGGTTCAGATCCTGCAGCATCCTGGAGACACACAGAGCCTGAGGAGCCCATCATATTAAAGTGACCAGTGTTCCCATCTCCTGGGTCTGTTTTGGGAATCACAGGGAAGCTGGCACTGCACCAGGCAGGGCAGAGCTGCCCAAGGGACTGCCTGGGAGAGCCCAGCCTTATTTTGGCAAAAATATTCAGCTTCTCTGCCTGCAGGGTCAGTGGAGCACTCAGAGATGTGTCAGGAGACGTGTCAGGCCAGGTACAACCTCAGTACATTGTTATCCTTGGAAAAGCCACAGGAGAGCCTGGAACAGGCACAGGAGAGCCTGAAGAACCGCTCACAGACTGCAACTCCCCGATCTCCTTTAAACAAACAAGCAAACCCCCAAAACTCCTGCAGTGTTAAAGCCCAGACCTCCCTCAGCCTGTCACTCCTCAGACTCCAGCAGCCAATTCCTGCACTTCTGATTTCCCTGGGAAAGGCACGTTGCCAGTCCCTGGGCCGTGCTGACAGGGTTGGCAGCAAATGGCCTGGGAGCTCGGGGACGGATCTGAGAAGGGCTGTCACATCCCATCTGCCAGACAGGGAGATGGAAAAGCCAGGAGGGAGGTTCAGGAGCACTCCCGAGGTCTCCTCCCCTGGCCAAGCCATCAGCTGCTGTGCAATCCCAGCATGGATGGGGAGGAAACATGGAAACACAGCAACATCCATCCCAGAGACAGGGAAATGCACAGCACAGAGGCAGAGAAGAAGAACGTGCTGGAAAGCCAAGGGCTGCGGTCCCGGGGGATTATTGGGAATACCTTGCTGCTGCTCACTGAGTGAGGCAGAGCTTATCTTTCCACACTTTGCTCCTTGGCCTCCAGCCCAGCTGCTTTAATTAACAGAGGCTTTGGTGGTGCAAATCCTCTGGATTGTTGTGCAATTACCTCTCCAGCAGGTTCCTCCTCGGGATCTGTCAGACAGGAGGGATTTCCACTGCAGAGGGAAAATAAAGCACCTGGCAGAGCAGGTGCCATTCTTTGTGAATTGGTTAAGATTGGTGCATCCCAGGGTTTGGAATGTGTCACAACACATCACACCCAACGGGGCAGTGCAGCATTTCAAAGCTGCTCTGACCCACCCCACAAGAGCTTCAGTCCAGGCATTAATACCTGGAGGCTGAGGGCATCCAAATGAACATTATATCCCAGCCAAGGGAGGCAGGAATTGGAGGCAGACTGTTAACTCGCTGAGCAGCTACTAAAAAAGCTGGAATATAAACCTGGATACAGGCAGAGCCATCGAGTTTGCAGGTGGGTCATTTTTTTGATGGGAAGAGGACAGAGGATTTATTAATGTTTATGTGGCTGGGAGCAGCAGCCATAAAGCTCTCAGGCACACAGACTCACTCTTGGCTTCCAGGTTTATTCCAGACTGGAAGCTTTCTGGGGACCTCCTGGATGAGAAGGCAGAGATCTCACTGGGAAAGTTCTGGATGAAATGAAAACAGCTTTCTGTCTGTCCTCAAACCCATTACCTAGAGATGAGAGCTACTTATGTAATGTTGGAATAAAAGAACTAAGAAATCCATATCATGATCCTCTGATTGGAATTTTATCCCTGTTGTTCCAGCAGAGCACAGCTCCTTCTCCTTCGATATGGCTGAGCCAGATCACGACAAAAAACAGGACACAAGTCCCAGATGGGTTTTTGAGGAACTCCCTTTGCTCCTAGGCTTCAGTTCCTGGATCCTAATTGGCTGAATCCTGCTTCCCCTGATCCCTGTCTCACATCACCCCATCATCTCCCACCCAGAGGAGCAGAGGACAACCATCCCCATGCCATGTTCTTCAAAGCCTGGTTTATCTCAAGGCTTTTAATACTTGGTTAAACAAAATCTAGGAGGAAAAAAATGCTTTTACCAAGAGGCAGGGAACACATTCCTGCCAAACACGTGGCTGGGATGAATCCAGACCACCAGACTCACCTCCCACAACCCACAGGATGGGCTGGGAACTGAGGAGCAGCATGTGTTAGAAATTACACACTTCACATAAATGAGGGATAATTAAAAACAATTCCTGCTATAAATTTCTGATAAAATCAACCTAATTAATAGCAGTGTTTTGAAACAAAATTGCTTTGTCACCTGCGTTCAGAGCCAGAGGAAAATGAGCCTTATTGGAAAGAATTATCCAACTCAGAGCTGTTCTGAGGCTTTTCTTGCTCCCCCTCAGCTCCTTTTTTGTCCCAGTAAAACATGGGGCTGTCCCTTGCTGCAGAGATAAGCCAGGCTTTCAGCAGCCAGGTTTTGGCAGCTCAGAGATCAAAGCCATGATTAGCCCTTCCACATCCAGGTTGGAAACTGAATCTCTCCACCCAAAATGCTTTCAAAGTTCAGTGTCAAGAACAAAACCCATTTCCCTTCCCTACAGGAACCTCAAACCCCCTCAGAGTTCAATCCAGATAAGCATTCAGAAACTTGAAGGCTTTGCTGAACTATTTGGATCTGGAAGCGTTATCTGGGAAGCCTCAGAGCAGCTTCAACAGATTTCCCATCTTCCTGCTGCTCATAAATCTGGGAATAAGTGAAAACAGCATTTCTGGGAGCTAATAAGGAGATGTGCAAGTGGGTGCTTTAGTGACCAGGTCAGGTTTTATCACTAAGCACAGTTTGATTCCACGAAAATGGAAGGAAAAGCATCCATCATTTGGATAAGGGATCTGCTTCCTCACCAGATCCAGGAAGGTCCTGTGGGGAAAAGGGGTAAGGGACTGTCCAGGGGGTGACCAATACAACCTAAAAATGAAGTGGTGGACAGGCAGGGGGAGTTTTGAGAGTGAACTCAAGGGTAGAGGACAAATATTTTGAGGTGAAGATGATGTTATCAGTAGTGGTCATGCAGGGAAAATTTTGGGAGTAAACATGGGGTAATCTGCAGCAGAGAGAAGGAACATCCTGAGGCAATCAGTGGAGGGCAGGTTGGGAAATTTTGGGGGGGAACCACCTGATGTAATCCCCATGGTAGAGAATGAGTATTCTGAGGTAAAAATGAGGTACTTAGTGGTGGACAGGTAGAGAAAGTGTTGAGGGTAATCTTGAGGTAAAAAATGAACATTTTTAGTATGAACAGCAACTAATACTGTTCCCAGCCCTCTGGAAAACCTGGGAGTAAGTCACCACCTTCTACTTGAGAGCTGCAACGTCTTTGCTGATCGACCCACAGGCATCTGTGAGCTACATCAAACATGCAGGAACAAACAGTGATTAAAACCTCCCTCTTGCTTCTCATCTCCTTTTCCAACCTCATATCCAAGAGGTACCTTCCTCTTCACAACCTTCTCACGCCCCTCTTCCATGTCCCAGTGCCACAGGTCCCTCCTGTTCCAGCAATCAGAGACTTTTTTCATCCCAAATATTTCACAAAGCCAAGTTCTGGTGACTCCAGCTCACTCCTTCCTGCTTGCGCCAGGGGAACCATCCCTTCCTGGTGGCACAGCACCAAGTTATGGCTCCTCTGGGAGAGGAGCCTCTATGCCTGCAAAAATGAGGTAGCCTGCCCAGAATGCACAACCAAGTGGTTTTACACAGCAAAACCACCCCACCAGGACATATAAAAGCATGGGAAGAAAGGAAACACGGATACCCAGGCTCTGAGATTTTATCAGGAGAAGGGTGTAGCTTGCAGTGCAAGGGATGTCAGCACGTGATTCCATAAGAACCAAGGAAGAGCTGCAACAACAAAGTCACAGAGAACGAAAGGAAGGTGAAAACCAAAGGAAAAAAAGAGAGGAAATGCATCCACACTCTCAGCTCCCCTAATGCTTGTGGAATAATTTGGGGACATTACAACTCTGTTGTTATTTAAACAGGCCAGGATACAGACCCTAAAAGTAGAAAGAAGCCAGCCCTGGACAAACAATGTGGTGTTTTGTTGCTGCTCTGACTCGGGGTCATGTGATTTTTGTCCCCCAGCAGTTGTGCCAGAGCTGCTTGAGAGTGTTTGAGATGCCCTGACAGATTTTGTGGTGATGGGGGAGTTTTTTGTGCTTCAACATGGGGGACTGGCCCCTGTGGCACCTCCAAGCTCTCATGTGTGACAAACCCCACCCAGTGATGTCCACAGCAGTGTGCCAGGATGCTTCCCTGCCTCGTTTTCCTTCCCTGTGTCCCAAATACTCCTTCCTTCTGGTCCCCGACCCCATTTGCCGCATCCTGAGCTGAGGGAATTCCGAGAGCTGAGGCTGCAGCAACGTTTTGTCTGTGGAAAAGCCATTACAAAGCAGCATATGGCACAGGAGAGAATTAAGGGCTGGATTTAGGCAATAGCAGGGAGGATTGTGAGGGTGCTGGAGTTAATATTCCCAGTGCAAATCCCTGAGGAGCCGGCACTGCTTGTTACATTATCATCCCACGTTCACGCACGGCTGCACCTCTGCTTAGGCCCTGCAGTGACAAGCATCTAGATTTTAGGATTTCAGGTAAACTAAGCAGAGGATTTGTTCCTTCCTCTCCTGCTGCACAGCAGGAAAAATACATCTCGAGATGGCAAAACTGGCAGGGATGTGGGAACTCACAGGCAGCTCCAGCTCCGCCGGCAGCAGGTGGTGCTGCGAACCCGACAGCAGCACCGGGCACTTCTGTGTGACACCTCCTGCCTTGTAAAACTGCTCCCATGGAGAAATGGAACTCCTAAACCTGGGATGCGCTCCTGGGAACGCCGGTGCAGAGGGTGGGACCAGCTCAACCCACAGATCTCTTGTGTGAAGTGACTCAGTGCTAAGGAACGAGGGGATCTCCTCGGCTGATTTGCTGAACTGCTCCTTCTGGAAGCAAAGCTGGAGCTTCCCCACTCCCACGTGCAACCCGGGACCTGAAAGTTCAGTTGGGTTCCCCCTGATTTGGTACACAAGGGCTGTGAATTCCCCACAGGGAGAAGTGGGAATTCCCAGTGTAAAGCTGGGACTCACCAAAGAGCTTCTGCAGGTGAGCTGGTCCAGAAAAGCACAAGTCACCAAGGGAGGGTTTGGGAGATGTTGAATTACCTGGCTGAGCCAGAACCTGAGCTGATGTTTATGCAAAGCTGCCAGGAGGGAAAAGGATACATTGGAATGGTGCTGTGGTCAGCACAGAGGGTTTTATTCCCTTTTTTAACTCATGGCCAGGGTGAGGATCTCACCCTGGATCACACCCACCACTCCAGTTTATCTCGAGCTCCTTGTGACTGCTGCTGCTCTTATCAGAAAACCAAGCTTGGAGATCCAGCTCCTTGTCGAAGGACAAGCAGAGAAGCTCTAGGTCACAGCCTGACCAGGTTCTGCCCTTCTCTTATCCAGAACCACCACCTGGGGATCCTGTTGTGCTCCTGAAAATGGAGATACCAAAGCACCCTGGAGTATTTGTGCTGGGCAGGATGTGAAAATCTCAGGCAGCTGCCCTTCAGAGCCAGCTCAGCCACTGCCCCAACAGCAGAGAAAGTCAGGACAGCATTCCCTCCTCAGACTGCTTCCAATGAATAATGGCATTTCAAGGGATCTCATGGCATCCAAACAGCTCAGCAGACCCAGCAACGCTTCTGGATTAGACATTTTCCAAAGATTATTCCTCTTTAAACAAGCAGCTGAACTGAATGAGCTCCCTGAGCCGGCCACCAGGTCGGCAGGAAAGGACATCACACCACTGGACTGGCTGCAGAGATCAAAGCCAGCCCCTTATTCTGGGACAAAGCTGGAGGGAAGGATTAGTCATTGCCACAGCCACAGGAGCTGCTGCTGGCACTGAACCCAGCCAAAATCCTCAGGAATGCTGCAGCACACACACACCACCTCAGGAATGGCTCCAGCAAACACATTCCACCTCACCCTGAGGAAGGAGAAAGTAAACTCCAGGCACGAGAGAGGGACCTGCACTCACCTGAGAGAGAGAGAGAGGAGCTGGAAGTTCAGGCTGTCACTTCTTAGAACGTGAGCAGAGGTTGTGAAAATACTGGTTTGGGATAAATAAGGTTTAGCCCCAAATCACAGAATGGTTTGGGTTGGAAGGGACCTTAAAGGTCATCTCATTCCACAGCCCTGCCATGGGCAGGGACGCCTTCCACTAGCCCAGGTTGCTCCAACACCAATCCAACTTGGTCTTGGACACTTCCAGGAATGGGGCAGCCACAGCTTCTCTGGGAATTCCAGACCAGACCCTCCCCACCCTCCCAGTCAAGAATTCCCTCTCAATATCCCACCTAACCCTGCCCTCTGGCAGTGGGAAGCCATTCCCTTTGTCCTGTCCCTCCATCCTTTGTCCCAAGTCCCTCTCCAGCTCTCCTGGAGCCCCTCTAGGCACTGAAAGGAGTTGAACACCCCCAGCTCTCTCAGAGATGTTCCAGCCCTGTGATCAACTTAGTGGCCTCCACTGGACTCATTTAAATATATTAAAACAAACTTCCTTCAGGTAACTCTGGCTGTTCAAGCTCAACTCATTTTTTTAGGCTCTTAGGATTAAAAGCAGAGAGAAACAGGCAAAGCACAGCAGGATCTGAATCTTCCTGGGTGCATCTGAATTCCACCTTTGGGTACTGGACCCGTGGCTACCTCAGTGTTTCTCTTTCATTTGTTTCCCTTTGCTTTTACTCATGTGGATGAAAACGCTGTGGAGGAATTGCAGAGGAACGGGTGAGGTTCCTCCTGTCACTGCTGGTTAGAAATCCTGAGCACAGCAAGGCTGGAAGGGCAGGCTGGAAGCCTCCACCCCAAAATTGAGCCAGACCTTCTCCTTAATAACTCCTGCTTTACTCTGCTGCCAGAAACCTTTCCAAGATTAATGCATGTGCAAGGAGAAACAGCCAAACTCACTCCGACCCTGCCGCAGCCTTCCCAGCTGTTCAGAGCAGCGTTTCATCCAAACTCCTTCCCCCTTTTCTTCCCCACAAACATGGAAAAGCAGCAGCAGTCACTGGTGAGGGGTGAGGAAGCACCACTGCAGCATCTACAGCACTGTGATGGACAGGGGGGTGTTTGTTACACAAACAATGTTTCTCATTCCCAACCTTTGCCTTTTGCCGCAACGCTGTTTCAAGTGAGACGGGAACGGTTTTTACAGCTCAGCTTTGGCACGAAGGCACTTTAAAAGTGAGGGTAACAGACCTACAGCTGTTCCAGGGGCAGCCCTGAGTGGTTACATCGACTTCACATCAGGTTATATTTGCACAGAGTCACCTCAGGCTGGGTACAGGGCCAGAATGTTTGATCAGACCCCTGTGCAGCTTAGGAATCTCGCTGATTTTATAGTAAATTATGCCATCACAGGAAATCTGTATTTAAGTAAAAGTATTTCCAAAGATCAGATATATTCTGCAGCCCTGTTTGTCTCATTATCCATGAAAGACTCAAATGCAGCTTTGAGCTCTGCTCTTGATTAATTCCCAGCCCACCAGGGAAAAGGAACCATGTAACCTGCTCTGGAGGACCAAACCAGCGCCAAGCAACCAAAGTTCCAAGGAACTGATCAATAAATAAGGCCAATCCATGCAGTGAGGCTCCAGGAAGAAGCTCAACTCTCCCTTGAGGGATTCTGCCAGCCCAGAGCCACACAGGTGGAATGTAGTACAATGTCCCACCAAGGAAATCTGGAGCTCTTGTCACCAGCAGCCCTGGGTGGGACTCAGGACTCTATTCTGCTTTCAAAGGTTCTTTCAGCCCTGGATGTGCTGCACACTTTTTCTGTCTCATCAGGCTGGGATTTACATGGAATCATGGAATGGTTTGGGTTGGAAGGGACCTTAAAGCTCATTTCATCCCACTCCCTGCCAGAGGCAGGGACACCTTCCATTATCTCAGGTGGTTCCAAGTCCAGCCTGGCTTTGGACACTTCCAGAGATCCAGGGGCAGCCACAGCTTCTCTGGGCAACCCATGCCAGGGCCTCCCCACCCTCACAGCCAACAATTCCTTCCCAATATCCCATCTCTCCCTGCCCTCTGGCAGTGGGAAGCCACTCCCTGTGTCCTGTCCCTCCAGTCCTTGTCCCAAGTCCTTCTCCAGCTCTCCTGGAGCCCCTTTAGGCTCTGGAAGGGGCTCTCAGGTCTCCCTGAAGCCTTCTCTTCTCCCGGTGAACCCCCCCCAGCTCTCCCAGCCTGGGTCCAGAGCAGAGGGGCTGCAGTCCCCAGAGCATCTCCGGAGCCACCTCTGGACTTGCTCCAGCAGCTCCACGTCCTTGTGCTGTTGGATTTTCACCAATAACCTTCCGGCTCCAGGTGCTTTGATCATGGATCATGCCGGCACCTGTGCTGCTGTTGTGCTGCTCCTGGGAGTCAGAGGTGCCTGGACACACTTCAGTCACAAGGAGGGGCCCCCAAATCTGCCCCCATTCCCTTCTCTTCCCCCCAAAGCTCTGTGCTTTGGGACCTGATCACAGGACAACTCCAGTGTTACTGAAACATATTTCAGCACTGCTCTGAGATCTGAGAGAATTGGATATTCACCATCAAAAGGCGCTTTTTTTCCCCCATAAGGAAATCAGATCCACAGCTCTGCAGGTTCTTTTGACATTGGCTTGTCTTTTTTCCAACCCCACGTCCCCACCTGCCTTTTCCCTTGGCCAGCACATCCCACGTCTCAGCCTCTGGTCCCCAAGTTCTTGTGCCCTTTTCCACGGCAGATCTTAGGATTTGTCGCTGCCCGATGAAGGCCAGGTAAGTTTTCCACCATTCCTGCACCAAACCATCCATGTAGATGAATACAACATGGATTAAACACCAAGCCTGGAGACGGACTCAGCAACAAGCACAGGAGTGGGATGGATGCCTGGAGGCTGTGCAGGATTAACCTCTCCCTGTGAGAGATCCCGGCTGACTTGGGCTCTTTAAAAAACTGGGATTTAGAAAAATGGGAAGAAAGTAGACATGATCACACCTTGGGAAAGGACCCAGCAGAAGCTCTCTGTGCTCCAGCCATTCCCTGGCACTTGGCCACGAGCACAGTGTTACCATCCAACATCCCCAAGCGGACACAGGACAATTCCCTCCCCTGGAACCGAACGTTCCCCACGGCACATCCCCCAGAGCACACGGACCCCTCAAAGGCAACAACAACTCGTATGTCCAAGTCCCCAAAAAGCCAGTGGGGCTCCAACACAGCAGATGAGAGCAAGGTACAAAAAGCCATTATCCTCCATCAACAGAAACATCTTTTTTCTTCACAAATAACACCCATCAGCGACTCCAAGGAGAACAATCCGCGCTCCGAAGGAGGACGCGGTTTTCCGGCGGACACAATGCAGAGATTCCGTGGAATTCAGACCTTCAACGGGACTAATGTGAAAGATTATTTCCCAATTATCCAAGCAATTTTCTCTCCTCATTGTCCCCAGACTAGAAGGGTTTTTAAATGCGAGCAGAAGGATTTATTCATCCCAATAATAATAAAAGGAAATATTAAATCAATGAATCTCTTCGCACGCAGCATAAAGCTCACGTTGCTGTTAAGCCCAGTGGTGTCCTGTCACATAAACCACACGCAGTTTGCCTGCTTAAGTACCATCTCCCTCTTTTATTTTTCCTTTCCCTAATTTGTGAGGCATTATCCTTCCATTTGTCCTCTAAACACGGCCGGATTCAACCCACACAGTGTCAGTGGCTCTGTGTCTGTGCTTTAGTGGAGATTTATATTTAATATTGATTGTTAACAATGGCCAGGCAGGAAGTTATGCAGGGATGACAGAGAAGTCCTAAAATTAATACATAAATAATAACTTAAGGAGAATTAACCCCTTACAAACCAATGTGCAAGTGAGTAGCTGGGTGTGAAAATGAACGTTGGGTTTTGAAGGTGTCGCTTCTTCAGCTTGGCTGGGGAAAAAAATAACCAACCCAAACCTATGGAAAACTCAGATACAACCTTTGGAGCATAGAAGCTCTGGCAGCCACGCTGGCCTTGCCTTGTAATTCCTTCCCTGCCATCCCTTGTAATATAAAGTGAGAGATGAGTTCTGAGGTCGTCGCAGTCGACACGGATTCAGTGGGTCCCTCTTTTGTTTTGATAAAAAATTCATCTGGTGAAGTGCAGAAACAGTTACTACTTAGGTATTTATAAAGTGTCAACTGTCCTCACAGCGAGGAACTTCAGGAGCCTGAGGAAAGATTTCCAATGAGCAGGAATCCCTGGCTTTTAGCCTTGAGATTCACACTGGGCTCCACTCAAGCAATTCCCATTCCACGAGGGCCAAACATCCAGAACTTCTCATTTTTCTCCAGCACCCAGATGAGGTTCAGACACCTCCAACCATCCCACAGGACCGAAGCTGAGCTGATACACTACAGAAGAGCCACTTCAACACACAAACCCCACCAGGGAACAAGACCAGCACAGCTCCATCTGCCTTACCATGATTGGGACGCCGATGTCCGGCCACAGGAGATCCTCGGAGGGAAGCTTGGGAGAGTTCCACACCACCACCACCTTATTTAAGTAGGGGAGACCATTGAGCCTTTCCAGGGAGTTCATCAGCACCTCCTCCCGCTCGTAAGTCAACATCACCACCGTGAACTGCTCCCGGGGCACGTTGCCACCCAGAGCAGCCTGGAACTCCTTCCCAGAGCCACCCGCTCCTCCACCGATCGGCCGAAACCCAGTCCCGGACCCCAGAAACTTTGCTTCTGAGGGTAAAACAGGGTCAAAGGGAGTGTAGGGGAAGAGGTGGAAAGGCCCCGGAGCAGAGTTCCAATTCCTGTAGATGTCCGTGGCGGTGAGGGTGAAGTTGCGGAGATATTTGGGGGATGCATAGGGGGGTTCTGTCTCCACAGGCCCCAAGTCCAGGTCACCGTTGTCGGCCATGTTGGGGTCTGTACCAGCAGCTTTGCCAGAGCGGTGGGGGATCTCCACGGCGGGTTCTTCTCGGATGGGAGCGGCCGGGATTTGGATTCGAGTCCTTATGACGGCTAAGACCGTGCTGAAGACGTTGTCCGAGGTGGAGAAGTAGGTCTCCCACAGGAAGCGGCCCTGCCTCCTCATGGCAAGGAGATCGTTGTCAGAAATGCTTCTCAGAAGGAAGTGCACTTCTGTGATACGTGGCTTTGGTATGATTAAGGCTGCCTCGTTCCACCGGATCACGTCGTTGTAGGGAAGCTGGACCTGCTCTCCGAGAACCACCGGGATGGCTCCAACTTCCAGAGCCTCAAACAGTCTCATGGTGCACCCGGCGGAGATCACCAAACGGGTGTCCCCGGGGGTGATGATCAGTGCAAAAGTAGAAAGCTTCAGTAGCTCTAGTCTGTCGTCCCTTTCTCCACACAGAGCCCACTCAGTGGGCAGACTCGCCTTGGGCTGGTTCTTACACGTGAACTCCACCAGAACGAAGTCCAGCTTGCTGTCCTGGACGGCCTTCAGGGTGGTGATGATCCGGTCGTCGTAGTCAGCCGGGGCGTTGCCTTCGATCTCCTCCTCGAAAGAGCGAACCTCCTGCAGGCTTGACCTCAGAGACTCGATCTTCTCCCCCTGGAAACTGAACAGGTATTTACGCTTGACCGGCACCTGGGGCGGGATTTCCAGGAAGTTGGGTTCGGACATGGCGTGGACCAGGGGTGACACCACGATGTCGAAGCCCGGGCGATACTGTGCATCGTAGAAGGTGGACTGGGCGACCATGGCGCGCCCCGTGCTGATGTTGTAGAGGAAGTTCTGAGTCTCCGATTTCCTCGACAAGTTGATGATGAGATGGTTGTGTCCATCAGTCCTCCAATATGGCAAAGAGTGCAACTGTTGCTCTAGTTCAGTAGGTTTTGGCATTACGGGCTCTTGCATCTCCCCCGCTAAAACTATGTACACACAAGCAATATTTGCATTTTCAGTAACATAAACATTAGTTCTGACGGTCGCCTCAAAGGCTTGTTTAATTAAAGGGTCCAAGGAGCTACCAAAGGGGTAATCGTCACTGTTGTAGACATAGACTGGGAAGCCAGATGTCAAGGGGCAGCGTGAGTAGTCAAAGCAGTTGTGCAGCCTGCAGTTCCTGTTGGATTTTGGCAGGGGGAAGGTCACATCATCCTTGTCGGGCAGCAGCCGGATGGGCAGGGAGAGCTTGGGCTGGTTCTGCGCCATCAGCTCCTTGTAGGAGTGCTCAGTCTGGCTGATGACGTTCTTCAGCTGCAGCAGGTCCTGCTTGGCATTTTCAATGCTCTTCTTGCAGGCCTCGATCTTGAGGTTGAGCTTGGCGATCTCGCTGTTGAGCTCCTGCCGCTTGGCCTCCAGCTGGAGCAGCTCCTCGCTGACCGACTCGCGGATGCGGCACAGGTCCTGCACGTGCTTCACCTCGCACAGCTCGTTGCCGGTCCGGGGCCCAAAGATGCGCTTGCCGGCGTCGTCCGCGTCGTCGATGGTGGTCAGGTAGTAGTGAGCGATGAGGGGGAAGAAGACGAGGATGATGAAGAGGGTGAAGCTGAGCCAGGTGAGCCGGATCCGACTGGACCACCTCAACACCCAGGGCTGGCCTCCGTTCCCCACTCCCCCATTCCGCAACATCGTATATCCAGTCATGAGTTCCAGAGTCGCCGCGCGCCCAATCACGTCGGATCAGTAGCCATAACCAAAAGAGTTTGTATAGCGAGTCTCCTGGATAAAAATGTTATTGTGCCTGCTCAGTGAGAAGCCAGTGGAAGGGGAATTTCATCTTCTTGCCGTGCCAACGGCTCTTCCACGGTTGTTTTGCTGCAAGTGCGACTTTTGATCCCGCTGGAGTCGGTCATTGAGCTTCTCACCCACCCCCAGCCCACTCTTTCAGCGGGCAACCTTTGCCAGGAGCGTCACGGCGTTGTCATGGTGATCCAAAGTCCCGGTCGGCAGAAGAAAAACACAGTGGGACGGAGCCAAACTCTACCGCTGTTCCCGACATCCTGCATTACCGTCCCATGAATATGCACCACCCATTGCAGAGAAGGAGCCAGGAGGGACTCGTAGGAACATCAGTCTCTGTCATCGCTGCTGCGGGGATGATGCTCTGCCATTCCTGCAGGAGAACAATCACCTGGTCAGGCAATGCAAACAAAATGACCCAAAACATCATCACATTTAAAAGCAACTGCTCTGTCTCAAAAGAACAACCTTTGTATGTGGCCAACACCTCTGGGGTTAATACCCGAACACCTGAGGAGGTGATGGGATCCATCAGATGTGGCTTTCTCCAGGCATTCTGCCCTTCATTAGGGTCGCATCCTTCGCTGCCAGCCCACAACCACCCCAGCCCTGGACCTGGATCCCTGTTTCTGCCCCTGTCCTGCTGTGTTGCTCCACAGAAGCTGCTCAACACCTGCAAGGCCCCGTCTCCTCACGTAGGAAAGGGAGACATTAACACACACCTGCCGTCCCTGCCCGCCCTGCTGGGATCCCGGGACGCGGCAGCGCCGGGAATTTGTACTGCACAGCTGAGTGTAATCACCATTGTTCTGCTCCAGTGACTAGAGCTGATGAGGAATTTTTAGATGAAGTGTTTTGCTTTCATTTCCTGCTGGAAAATTTTGATTCATTGCAAGAGGAAGTTTAAAGGGAACGCTCCGGTTGTTGGTTGTGATTAACTCCACTGGCTGCGGATGAGGGGGTTCCTGGGCAACACTGGAAGAGTCCACACTGCACATCGAAGCAAAGGTGCTGAATTCAGCATCTGCTGGGTATCCTGTCACCCAGGTGGTATCAGCTTGGAAAACTCTGCTCTGGCACCGAGTGCCTACATAGCACAGGCATAAAAAATCAAGGACATGGCACAGGTCCCTGGAGAGGGAGTTTTCACAAGGGCATGTGGTGGGAACGGCCTTAAACTGAAGGAGATTAGGTTTAGATAAGATGTTAGGAAGGAATTGTTGGCTCTGAGGGTGGTGAGGCCCTGGTACAGGTTGCCCAGAGAAGCTGTGGCTGCCTCTGGATCCCTGGAAGTGTCCAAGGCCAGGTTGGATGGGGCTTGGAGCAACCTGGGATGGCAGAAGGTGTCAGGGCTGGAATGAGCTGGTCTTTAAGGTCCCTTCCCACACTGGATCCATGAGGACACTTGGAAAAGAGAAGGCTCCAGGGAGACCTTGGAGCTCCTTCCAGAGCCTAAAGGGGCTCCAAGAGAGCTGGAGAGGGACCTTGAACAAGGACCTGGAGGAACAGGACACAGAGGAATGGCTTCCCACTGCCAGAGGGCAGGGTTAGATGGGATACTGGGAAGGAATTGTTTGGCTGTGAGGGTAGGGAGGCGCAGGTTGCCCAGAGAAGCCGTGGCTGCCCCTGGATCCCTGGAAATGTCCAAGACCAGGCTGGACAGGGTTTGGAGCAACCTGGGATAGTGGAAGGTGTCCCTGCCCATGGCAGGGGGTGGAATAGGATAACCTTTAAGGTCCCTTCCCACCCAAACCATTGATTCTCTGGAATCCAGCTCCGAGTTCTAGCTCTGGGCCAACAGATTCAAATCTAGGCCACATCAATCTGCTGCCACTAGAAACTCTCCCTTCCCTTTTACTGGCATCCTCCAAGGCACTGAAGTTTCTGGGATATTCTTCCACACACTGGACTTGCCACGTCACTGACGGATTCAGTGCTGGGCTCCTGTACGGCCTCAAGAGGAGCTTTTTCATTTCTACTTCAATTTTTAATTAGAGGAAAGTCATCCATGCCGGTGACGGTCATTTCTCACTAAATCTATTTAATGCCCCTCTCAGCTCCTCATCAAGAATTAGCAGAAAGGAAGCAAATCTCAGCTGAAAGATCTGGAAACGGGCCAAAGAAAAAAAAAAGTTCACTTTAAAGGAGCAGGGAGAAGTCAGGAGGAATTTTCAGCGCGGTGCTCGAGTGTCGGGGAAAATACATGGAAAATTTGATTTTAACCAGGAAAAATCATTGTGGAAGGGAGAATATGTGGAGTAATAAAGCACAATTCTGAGGGCTATTGCTACATGGCCATTTGTTGGCAGTAATTTAACGCCCCGTGATTAAATGGGATTTCCACCCCCCACCAACGTGACCCAAAATTGAGCAGCACAGCAGAATGGACGCTTCAAACTGAGGCAGATTTGAAAATCGTGGCATTAGCAAACAGCACTGGTGTAAATCTTGGAAAGCTGGGAGGATAAAGAGGCTAAAAAGTCAGCAAAAGGCTAAATCAGCTTTCTTGGATCTTGGCAGGGCTTGGAGGAGGCTCTGGCCTCATCCCTCCGGGACCGCTGGTCCACGGCAGCAGGGTTTGAGCAGGAGCCACTGCACAACCCAGGCAACTGAAGGCAAAAATAATAATAATACTAATTAAAAAAGGCTTTTAAAGTCTATTTCCCTTTCTTCCCCCCCCCTTTTTAAGCTCTCTGCAGCAAGTGGAGCTCGTGCTGTGTGTCTGTGTGTGCCAGTTGGGCATTCTCTGCTATTTCCACCTGCTCTCCCGGGGGCTGCAAAGATCCTGGAATTGCCACCAGTTTTCTGCAAACAGCTGGCCAGGAGATGAGCTGCCCTATTAGTGCTTTTCCTGAGGGAAATGCCAGAGTACACACTCATTTGATCTAAAAATCAGCTTAACTTCAAGGCACACGTGGGGAAAACAAGCCCTGATGGTTATTTTTTGTTTGGGGGTGCCATGGGATAAGTGGGGCCAAACCCTGCAGGGTGTTGAGACGACATAGAAATAAGGGAATCATAAATGTGGCCAAAAAAAGAATGACACATGGAGATGTTGCTGTGGGCTGGTCAGAGAGAGCTGCAGTTCCACAGGCAGTAAAGGAAGCCCCAAAAGGTGAGACTGTATCTAAATTTTATTCCTTTGTGGCCACTTTGGCCATTTATAAGCCATAAACAGTAATGAAATGGTAAACTGGACTCCCTAAAATGGCAACTGGGGTCCTTGGAAAGCTAAATCTATCACCCCACACAGGACCCTCAGCAGCTGCTCTGCCACCCAACCCTTCCAGTGGCTCCCCTGATCCTTCCCTTCCTCGACACAGAACAAACTTTATCCTCCTGGCCTAAAAATGCAGGTTGTGAATTAAAAACATCCTTGTGCTCTTGGAAAACACCACATGGGAAAGACCAGAAGAGGCTGAGTAGGGATTTAAAATGCACCACGTGTGGCTTGGGATCGGTTAAAAGTATTGACTGTCACTATGAAATATGTGCTGGTGATAAAATGAGCGCTTTAGACAGACTCTTGGACTCTTCTTCATTATTAAGACTTTATTTCTCATCAACTCAACAGAGCCTGAGCTTGAAACACGTTGTCATTAGGACTTCAAAAGAAAAAAAGGCGAAGTAAAAAAAACACAGTTCATGGTTTTACCAAGAGAGGCTTCGGTGTTGTGTTTAACAGCAACAAGCAGCACCAGGAAAAAAGGCTGCTGATTTCTGTCATTCCCAAAAAGAAATCTGGGAGGAGGAGAAACAGGTTGGTTGCTGGGTTTTGCCAAGTACCATTTAGTTCTTTAATCCAGCCCAACACTGAAAACTCTTGTTGATGTTATAGCACGATTTCACTGCCTGATGGAGCTAATTACACACACCAAAAAAAAAGGCAAGAAGAGCTCTTAGAAAATCAGGAGATCAATAATTACCAGAGACTCTTCCCAAATGTCAACCCGAGTGACTTCTGAGGCACAACAGGTTTGCTCTCCGCAGTTCCTTCTCCCAGGGAACGGGGCTGTGAAACTGAACTGCTGTTCCAGCACGTTGTCAAAGCTCAGGCTGCATTCCCAGCTTTCCCCAGCTCCACAGCAGGTGAAGTTATGGGAATACCCGAGGTTGTCCCTCATTTTGCATTTCTAGAATGTGCCAGGCTGGTCTGATCTGTGGGTGCTTGTGGAGTCATTTCTCTGAAAATGTTCCAAGTCCTCCTGCAAACACCCGAGCAACAACTATTCCTCCCTGCTTGCACCTCCATTTATCCATCTCCCGATAAAATTAGGGAAATGCTGTTCCTTCCTCAGCACATTTGTGAGCAGAGCCTGGAAAATTCAAACTTGTGATCTTTAAGGGCTTAGCAGAGCAATCCATAACCACCAGGCACAACACGGAGCACAGACTGCACTGTGGGGAGGAAAATCCACAGGGATCCTGCATCTGCTAAATTAGAGCTCCCAAGCTCTTGTCTGCACACATCCATACCCATCCTTACTCCCTTTCCTTATGAAATGATGGCTCTGCAGTGCTACTGCTGCTGTGTCACCCTCCAAAAGTCCTGCTTTGACGGCCTCTTCCGTGGAGAATGAACCCACCTGTGTCCCGCCGGCTCCCTCCTGACAAACGGAGAAGGACGTCAGGGAGTGTGTCAGTGGCTCCTGTGCTTTATCTCTGCAGGCTTGGATAGACAGTTTCTACTGCCAAGTCTCTCTCACCAGCACTAGAAATGAAATCAAAGAGAGAAAATAAAAATACAGGATATTCCCCCCCCTTTTCAGAACAGGTGTAAATGGAAAAGAAACGAGCAGCAAACAGCCCTTCAGCAACGATAACTTTCTGATTCCTAAAGCTCTCAAAGGAAAGGATTACACCCCAAATCTCCAACTGCTTTGGGAACAGGAGCAGTTGAACAAGGAGAATAAATCTATTAGGTGTGTGCTTTAAGGTACATTTGAGAGCAGCTCTTTGAAAGGAGCAGATGGAAAATTCGCTCCGAAACGCTCCGCATGCAGCAGCCTCGGGATCATCACAAGGGATTTGTACCTTCTCCAGAGCTCAGGGGCCCAAAGAAATTCTCCCAGGTTGAGATCAACACACTGGTATAAGGTCCTGTAATCTGTAAATTCCGGGGATAAACTGCATCCCCGGCTTTAGGGAGCTTTTATCGAAACCAAGGAACATTCACTGTGTTTGCAGCTCCACATGAAGCCAAACCTGCTTCCAGCTGTGCTGCCCATCCCCGTGGGCACGTGTGGGATAAAGGGGTCCTGGACAAACATCCAAGAGCCCCTTCCTGTGGTTGCTCTGGCACAGCCTCTCTCCACCAACCAGAGGAAATCACGGACTCTCCAGGCCTCCCTCTCCCTCTTTCCACAGCAAAGGTGAACTCAAACTGCTTCAAGGCAGACAAGTGAAGAACTGGCTCCCAGCTTTGTGTTCCCACCTGGGGCACAGGGACAGGATCCTGCTCCAGGAGATGCTCAGCACTGTGGTGAGAAGGTGCAGAAACCTCCCCCCCAGGTGCTCCCAGGTACCTGATGCTTTGCCCTGTCCTGCTGAGCTCAGTCGAGTGCTCCATAAACATTCCTTTATTCTCATGGAATCCTGAACACCACAGGGAAACCTTTCAGAGAGCAGGTAATGGAGAAACAACCTGCCCAAGGTCACCCTGGATTGGGATTCGCTCCACATCCAATCGTCCCATCCGCAAGATCATCCGTCTTCCCAGCCTGCCTTTTCCCAGCCTGTTCCCTCCTCCAGTGCCTTTCCGCTGTTTGCATAATGCATCCTGAAATCTACTTTACATACAGAGCTTTTAGTTCTTAAATTTATTATTTAGTGTTGTTTTCTGGTAATAAACCAGTCACAGTGTTTTATTTTTTTCCCCCCAGGCTGCACGCGAGCACTTCTCCGCTCAAAGGAACATCCAGCTTACGAGCAAATCCATCTGTGTCCCGCGGGATTGGGCGGCAGAGAATCCCGGATTCGAAGTTCACCCCTCTCCTCTCCAAATCTCGGAGCAAAGGACCACAGGGCAGAGCTTTTACACGCAGGCTGGGAAACCCATACAACCACACGGTGGCTGGCGTTGGGAGCGCTCACCACATTCCCAGTTCAGGTATTTTGGGATGCGGGAAGCAAACCGAGGATTCTCCATCGTGCAGCGGCGCAGGCTTTTAGACACTTCTAAAAGGAATAAGATTGGGTGTGGGAGGCTTTTACCTTGAACTAATTAATGAACAAGAGCAGTCTTGTGGTAAAACCACAGCGAAGAGCTGGGTGCTCCACGTCACACCAGAGAAACCTGGAGAGGTCAACTCCAGACAGGGCTGATTCCCCAAACGCTGACTCCATGAGACAGCTCAAGTCCTTGGAATTCTTTGTGGTTTCCAGGTTATTTTCCCCAAGGCAAAACCACAAACCTCTCTCACGTCCCTAAAACACCCTCAGTGCCGCTTCTGCAGTAGGAAATAACCCCGTGGCAGGTTCGGGTTCCTGCCCTCTGACAGAAGCTGCAGGTCGTAATTAAGCATAAATCTAAATTTTCTGCTGACCTGGAAAGGTTATAAGAAAAAGGAAATATTGCCTGAAGAGCACAGAAACACACAGGGTGTTTAACAGCATCTCACTCAGCAAGGAGGGTCCCTGTGGAGAATAATCCATCTATAGGGGTTTTATGGAAAGTTCGCCCATTTCCCACATGCAGGGAATGAACAAGTGCTGGAGAACGAACATCTCCATCAGGGGGCCTCTAACAAGCACGAAATCACATGGATGGTTTCTCATGGACCTCAGAGGCCAAGGAGGCAGGTCAGCAGTGAGTCCTGATGGGAAGTTTATATCCAAGGAAAGCCTAAAGAAACAGGGAAGCCCCAGTTGCTACATCTGAGCGAGGTGCAGTGACACTCCATTCATCAATGCCACGTGGCCAAATGAACCATGTTAAACAACTCCAAGTGTGCCTTCCCTCCCTGTAACAGCTCCTTCACCTGCTCCCCCGGGTGTATCCATGTTGCTGTGTGTCCAACATCAGCTTTTCCCTCCCCTCTGGGAAGTGTGGGATGGGCAGCCGCCCGTGGCCTCATTAACACCTGACAGTCACCTGCATTTCTGGGAGAAGCTTCATCACAGTAAATGGGGCTGTTCTGCCTCAGACAAGGCCAATGGATCACCCCAAATAACTAAATTACCTGATGTGCTGTAATCACCCGTATTTATACAGCAGGGAGGTTCTTATCCCACACAGTCCATTGCCAAGCAAGCTGGAAATTCAGATCACAGAATGGTTTGGATTGGAAGGAACCTTAAAGTCATCTCATTCCATCCCCTGCCACGGGTAGGGACACCTTCCACTAGCCCAGGTTGCTCCAAGCCCCGTCCAACGTGGCCCTGGACACTTCCAGGGATCCAGGGGCAGCCACAGCTTTTCTGGGCAACCTGTGCCAGGGCGTCCCCACCCTCACAGCCAACAATTCCTTCCCAATCTCCCATCTCTCCCTGCCCTCTGGCAGTGGGAAGCCATTCCCTGTGTCCTGTCCCTCCAGCCCTTGTCCCAAGTCCCTCTCCAGCTCTCCTGGAGCCCCTTTAGGCTCTGGAAGGAGCTCCAAGGTCTCCCTGGAGCCTTCTTTTCTCCAGGTGAACCCCCTCAGCTCTCCCAGCCTGGGTCCAGAGCTCCAGCCCTTGGAGAATCTCTGTGTATCTAAGATCTCCCTCCTGTTCCAGGCACCCACAGACACCCAGAACTGGCACAACATGAAGCATCTGTGCTGTAAAACTGCTGCTGGTCAAGGCCCCGTGTCAGAGAAAGCCCCCACCTGAAACCAAGAGGCACCACAGGTACAGACCTGTCAGGTAAGAGCTCTGCCAGCTCAGGCACTGCTAGGAAATAATGAAATAAAATATTACTGGATAACAAAAATGGATGTTTGGAAGAGATTCTTCCCTGTGAGGGTGGGGAGGCCCTGGCACAGGTTGCCCAGAGAAGCTGTGGCTGCCCCTGGATCCCTGGAAGTGTCCAAGGCCGGACTGGACGGGGCTTGGAGCAACCTGGGATAGTGGGAGTTGTCCCTGCCCGTGGCAGGGGGGTGGAACAAGATGGTCTTTAAGGTCCTTTCCAATCCAAACCATTCTGGGATTCTATGAAAAGCCAACAAAGGTCCTGCAGGACCCTCACAGTGCCCAGGTCAGGACGTGCCAGTGTGGACATGGACAAATACACCACCTCAAAACACACAGAGAGGACAAACCCCAGTGCCTGAGGTTTGTGGGAGTGTTTAATGAAGTCATTAAGCAGCAGAGGAGTGTATGATAGCAGATAAGCACCAGCAGAATCCATGGTAATTAAATTCCTACAAAGCGGCGCTGCCGCCCGGGTTTGGAACGCCGGATAATTTGACACACGCTGAGCGCTGTCTTGTCACCGGTGCCCAATGCTTTGCTTGCAGGATAGCAGAGAGAGAGAGACATAAAAAACAAAGCTCCTCTCAAGCTGAACGGCTGGGAAAGACTAATAACACCTAGCCCTTGGAAAAGGCAGGATGGGAGATGGCAAATTCCACTCAGCACCCGTGCCCGGCACAGAGAGCTCTCTGACAGGAATGGGGAGGTGGAAACATTCCGAAATCACTGCAGGGCAGATGTAGCAAAACCAGACCAGTTAGGAAGGGCAAAGTGACACTGTTCTGTTTATTGGAGGGCCTAGAGAGATGTCAGGGAAAGAGGGATCCCAGGAACTTGGCCAGAGTTGGAGGTGAAGGAAGGAATTAACCTTCCAGCTGCACAAGGTGGATTCAATCACCGAGCAAGATGAGATGGGCTTTGGAAAGCCACGGGTTATAAAAGTTAAGCTGAGGGTTAGACTGAGTCTACCTGGAAATAAATTGATCCATTTAAGACCTACTCACCAGATTTTTAATAATACACCATCAACCAAGGGAGCCCTCTCCTCCATTCCCAAACCTGTGCCTGACACCTCCACGACAGCCACTTTTGGGAAATGCTTCAGGATCCTTCCATGTCAGAGGTGACTCTGCCAGCTCTCAGGGCTGGGAACTCGGGGATATTAGGAATAGCATGGCAGGGCTATTTAGGGGCTGCAAACTTAATGAGCAAACACAGCACTTCTTTTGACCTCAAACATCACTTTTCAGGATAAAAGAGAGGTCTTAAAATAAAAAAAAGCAGGAACAAAACGCCCCGACCAGTGGCACTGCCGCATGGAGCCTCTTCCTCAGCATCCCAGAGCAGATGTGCTGCACTCAAAATGTCTTTGTCTATTAAAACTGTGTCAGCTTCAGAGCCTCCAAAACTCCCTGTGGCATAAACAGAATTCCTAATGAACAGCTGCAGGATCCAGGAGTGGCCGCGCAAAACGCAGCTGCTGAGATCGTTTCCTCTGCCCCTCTCTCACCACCTTTCTCCTCTGCTGCCCAAATCCCACTTTCCCCACTTTGGGTCTCTCCCATCCTCCCTCTCCCACAGCTCTGCTGTTTCACTGTGTCTCCTGCACCCTCCCCACACACCTCCTGGTCCAACAGAGCCCTGGACCGCTCTCGTGCCACTCCGGTCTCTGCCAGAGTTTGTTCCCTGCTCATGCCAAGGAATTGCAGAAGGGAGACATCAAGGAATAAAACATTATCTTCTAATTCCAGAGAACAAGAGCAATCCTCAGGGAAGGATTCAGCCTGAGTAAATTGACACCCTCCAATAGATCTTCCAGCTCCAGTGCCGCCTTCCAGGCCAAGGCACCGACACACAACTCCTTGTGCGAGTTGGGTTGGTATTTTTTAAATCCTCTGCCTTTGAAACCCAAAACCAAGTCAAGCCTGGTCCAAAGGCGCTTCCCAGCTGCTTTCCTGAGACTAATGGCGTCCTCTGAGCTAGCTGGAGAAACAGTTGGAGTGATTAATTGGTCAGAAAAATGTCACCTGCTGGGTCTACGCACCCCCCCCAAGTTCTGCTGGGAACAGCAGCACAAAGGAAGCCTGAATTCCTACTGTTTGATGCCTTCGGTCTTCAGCGCCCCATAAAGAGTCTCAGTTCCCTATTTTCAGACCATTTATAGGGAGTTAATGCTTTGGTGAGCTCTATCCCTCTAATTTGAGTGCAAACAGCTGATGGATTCGATGGTTATTGGAAGACTAACGGATAAGCCCAGATGCCAAAGCCCTGCTTTATTAGGACACTCTGACAACATTAAAGAGCATCTACTGCCAAGCAACAGTGTCTTTTTAAAGAAATCTTTATGGAGTGGTGTCAAACACACAAGCCAGCTCAATACCTTGGGGCTTTGAGACAATCTGCCTCAATACAACCATCTGAAGTCCAAATGCTTCAGCCACGAGTGGCCACACTGGTGCTATTCCTGAGCAGCTAAAGCAGGCAGGTTTCTGCAAAGTTAATGGATTAACAGCTTCCCTGGACTGGCAGCAGGATGTGCAGGACAGAGCTGGTTGTAGCTTTCAACAGCTCACATCACTAATGCACTTTCACGGCCAGGAGGGAAAATTCCCAGAGAAACCAGGTGCTGTGGATATCGTGGATACACTCTGCACTCCAGAGATTGTCCAGTAATCCTCAGCACTCAGTCCCACCTGCCTGCTCACAAGAGGAGGTGGAGGGAATCCAAATGTTAGCAGAAGGGACACGTTTGGGAAGGCTGGAGCTAAAAACACTCTAGGCAGGAATCTCCCACACACAGCAGCTATTTTTGTGGGGAAGAGGGGCCAAGTGTCCTCAGAGAGGCTCAAAGACAGGCAGTGGGACACTCTGCCAGCACAAGGCTCCTGCAGATGGAGCAACTGTTTCCAATCCGTCTCCCAGCCATCATCCCGAAGATCAGACTGGTTCCAGCCCATGCCAGCTGCAGGGATCACATGGAGACAGTAGATGCTGAGAGTTCCTAATGGATGAGGAAGCCACAAACGCCTCTTCTGGCCACTCACATCGGCCACCACGGACAGAAGAGCAAGGCCCAGCATCTCCTGCTGTGCCACCTCATAAGTGGCTCTGATCCCACAAAAACAGCCCGAGGGGCAGCACAGCTCTCTCCCTTTCAGAGGCTGGCGAGTGTGTGAGCCAACTATCGCCAGAGCAAACACCTGATGCCCAGCCGGGAAAAGAGGGGGGGCACATTCCCAGAGGCTGGAAAAGCTGTGCTGGGGAGCACAGGGCTCCAAAGGGCTCAGTGACACAGCCACCAGCTCCACGCAGAGACACGAAGGCACCGGCCCGGAACCGAGTCAATTAAGACAGGCACAAAATTCACAACTCAATTTGACCACTGCATAGAATCCAATAAAAATAATAAGAAAGCACCAGGATGGCTATATCAGATCAACCCAATGATCCGTTCACCCCCAGACCCTCGCTCCTGAGTGCTCCTTTCCAGCTGCTTTGGTGCAAAATAATCATAAATCACAGGCACGGAGCAGCTTATTGGGAACAATTTCCCCTGAATCACTGGTGAACAGGAGCTGGATGAGCCCTTGAAGAACAGAAGCTGTCCACCAAAATACTGGTTTTTTTTAAGCAATCAATCACAGACATTCTCAACTGTACAAAGTCTGAATTGTTAATAAAAAAAAAGGGGGAGGGGGGAATAACAGAAGGAAAGCCACATCCAGCACTTGGTTTCACAGCTTCCTGCAGCAGCAAATTCCACAGGTGAGCTCTGCAAGTTGCCCAGAGAAGTTGTGGATGCCCCATCCCTGGAAGTGTCCAAGGCCAGGTTGGATGGAGCAACCAGGGCTAGTGGAAGGTGTCCCTGCCCATGGCAGGGGGTGGAACAGGATGAGCTTTAAGATCCATTCCCACCCAAACCATTTAATGGTTTTATGTTTCTAAGTGATTTTTTTTCCCAGCTACAAATCCAAACCCTCCTAATTCCACACCTTTACAGTGGTGGGTACAACAGGATTCACACCCAACTCGCCACAGAGACCCAGAGAAACAACATTCCAAGAGCCACCTTCCCTTCCCTGAGCTGCCTGACACTCCCCCCCTGGTGCAGGCTCCTCTCTGCACCAGGCACTATAAATCTTCCCAATCCTGGCAACCAGCAGTGCTGGCAGGGAAGCAGAAATACCAGGATCCCACTGCCAAGGGATAATTTCAGCACAAATCTGCACTCCTGCTATTGTCTCCCCCTTCCTGATGGACATCCTGGCTCTTCCTTTGTGGAGCAGCCCTCCCTCCCTTTTATCCAACCTCCTCTCCAACATCTTTGTTCCCTTTCCATTCCACTCATTTCCCAAATTTGTGCCTAGTTTCTTTTTTTTTTTTTTTTAATTGCTCTCAATATGTCACTCTACATTAGTCAACAGCAGAGTTATTTAAACGTGTCAATGCTGTTGCTTAGCAGATCTGACTGTGCTTTGCCATCCCAGCCTCCTTCAGAACCACGTGTCCCCCTCCCCAGAGCTCCCCAGCATGTTTGGATCACCGGGAAGTTTGAGGAAAATACAAGTAAGTCTGACTCTAAAGGCAGCCCACTGGGAAGCTTCAGTAGAGATTCTTAAAAACCAAAAAAACCCACCTCCAAAACCAACCTAGAAGAGGAATTCTGTCAAAAAACCCCACCTGACTTTACTTCTCAGCTAGGAAGCAGCATCAGGTGCTGGTTTTCTTCCATTTCCTACCTTGTATCCGTGAGTTTCAACAGGAGCCCATCAAGTAAATGACCATCGAGAGCTTTGGAAAGAGTCCTAACAAGGAGCCAGTATCAGCTTTCCCCAGCATAAGCTAATTTTAGGAAATGGCCTTTAACTGCTCTATAAAAGGCTGGGAGCACCCAGGTGAGAGCATGTTGTGACCTTTGAAATTAGACTTTGCTGAGAGAGAGGGAAGATAATGTGCAGCTAAATCACACTCCCAGTGTTTTCTGCTCGGGCTTTTTGAGGCTTGGTCACCGCTCCAACTCACAGCCAAGGAACAGGAGGGCCTAATGGTTCCAGGCAGCATCAGCTCCACACACAAACCGTGGCACAGCTGTCCCAAAATGCTTAGGGAATCACGGAATCCCAGCACCATTCAGGTTGGAAAAGCCCTCTAAGATCATGGAGTCCAACCGTCACCCCGGCACTGCCAGTCCCACCACTGAAACACGCCCCCAAATGACAGAATTCTTTACGAGAAAGACTAAGTAAAAGCAAGAAATATCATCCTTCTGCAATCCACAGGAACAGAACGATCCCAAGGAAACTCCCAGGAGCACACCCAACCTGCTGTGTGGTCACAGATGCCAAGTTTTCTGCATGTTCACCCTGAGCCATGTGTTTGTGTCCATGGGTTTGTCTCCACTCGGGGCGTATTTCACATGTTGCCCCTCAGCCAACCTCACCTTCTGCCCCAAAATCTCCAGCTCAACCACCACCCTGCATCCCTCTGAGCCAGGCTGGTTTGGAATCACACAATCACAGACCGGTTTGGGTTGGAAGGGACCTTAAAGATCACCCTGTTCCAACCCCCTGCCGTGGGCAAGGGGTGCCACTCAACAGATCACGTTGCTCAGGGTCCCATCCAACCCAGCCTAGGGGGGCAATTAAATCCCAGAAACTGATGCCATCAATCTCCAGCAGCTGCTAATTCCCGACTTGGATCGCAAGTCACACCCGGGAAAGCAGGTTCACAACCCTGGGAACTGATACCACAACCTGAGTCAGCCCAACCGAGGACAAAACTTGCAGCAGGACCTGTCAGAAGGGCTGCTGATGGCTTTCCAAAAATAACCCCGCTCCCTTCCCGCGGTGCCTGATGCCCATTTACTTCCAGCCACCTAAAAATAGCCCTTCCCGTTGGGATCGATGAGGAGAGCTGACAGGAGCAGAAGGCTCTCATCACACCACACACACAAGACTAGGGGTGATAAAATACTTTGGAAGTGCAGTGCAGGGAACAATCCCACACTGGCCCCGAGACAGCCAGCTGGATGGGCCTAATGATTCTTCTCCAGCACCAGCTGTGATTGAATTTATTTCCATTTCGTGTGATTAAAGAGACGGATAAAAGGGAGAACAAAATGTCCAAGATTTCAAAAGGCACTAAAAATAAAATGGTTTGTTATGGGCTCGGCACCCCACCTTGACAGTTTTCTACATGACAGCCAAGCAGTGTTCAGCAACCCAAAAGGAAGGCACAGGTAATTTATAGGTGAGGAAAACAATGTTAAAATAGCGACTCAGTCACCAGGAAAACCAACAGCAGGAGCAAGTATGAAGGGCAGGCGCTCCTGACGCCCCTGCCCCCATTCCTGCCCTGAGATCCCTCTCTGCTCGTTCCTCAAGGAGCCAAGGTAATTGTTCCCATTGCCTGGCAAGTGGAAATCGATGCTGAGGAGTCCAACAGCTCCTCCTGAGATGTTCCAGCCCACTGAGTTGATCAAAGGGAACCGTTTTCCGGAGCCTGTTTGCACCTCGCCGGGAAAACGCGCTCCCTCAAAATCCAGACGTGCGAGTTGAGCAGCGGGAGGCCCGGAATTAATCCCTTTATTTAAACATTAACAACCTGAAGCGTCTCTGAGCAACTGTAAAGGCTTTATTAGCAAAGGCAGTGAAAGCCCTGGAGCAGCCAAGTCAAGAGGAAGCCAAGGTTACCTGCAGTCCAAGCGTTAACTCCGACAACATAAACCAGCTCTGGAGAAAATTTGTACCTCAGAGGTGGGCATAAAGAGGAAAGCAACACCTTGCTGCCAGCAGAAGTCTGTGGGCAGCCGTGGATGGAGTGAATCCTTCTTACCCAGGAAGGTGACTGGGAGCAGCACAGATGAACCTTGGGCAAATTGTCCCTCGTCGATTGTCTTCTGAACCCAAGTGACCTGCTTGGTTACCCTGACATCAGCAAGGTTCCTGATGTGGTCTCCTACGTGGATATCCACAGTAGGAAACAAGTGACTGGAACAGGAGCCCATGGAGCTGGTGGACCCTCCACCCCAGCAACAAGTCAAAGCTCAAAGCCTTGAGCCACCTCATCTTCCTTTGCCTTTACTCCAGGCAGGACACTGGATGAGAGACCTCCAGAGATCCCTTCCAACCTCACTTATTCTACAATGCAAAGAAATGCCAAAGAGAAGGTGAAAGCCTTTCCTGGAGGTATCTGACTGGCTAAAGCTGCAATGGATAATAAAAGCAACTCTTTGTAAGCTTTTCATTGACGGGATGACCTGGCAACTCCCAGCACACTGGGCTTCCTTCTCTCCAACATTTCCCCCTGGACAGAGGAATAAATCCGTACAATTAAGACACATGTACCACTTTCACACTAAAATTCAAGGTGTTTTAGTGGCATTGTAGGACTTTATCCTTGTAGGAGGTGATAAAACATTAAAAAGAGCAACACTGGGAGATTAAATGGGCTGGGCTGACACTAAAAGACATTTTAAGGGACATCCTTTTAAGGACTGCCCCGCTCAGCCACTACACAATCATTCCCCCAAATCCTTTTGTGTGCACATCCCACACTGGATCCTGTCTGGTTGTTGTAGTGGGAGAAAAAAGTATGGATCAGGTGCTGCCTGAATTCCAGGTGTCACCAGGTCTGGTTTTTTTTCTTTTTTTTTTTTTTTTTTTAGAAATGCCTTCTGCTGTTACTGGAAAGTGTAACTATTGAGTTTCACCAAAGTCAAAAGCTCCTCTCAGGTTCATTTCCCTTTCAGCTGCTCCAGCTGCTGCCTTGCCAAAATCCATAGAAGACAAAAATCCATAGTTCCTAGGATTCGCATTTTGAAACAGTTCCAAACGCAGAGCAAAGGTTTCACCTTCAGTGCAGCTGCCACAGCTTTCTCCCTGACTTTGCTGGTCCTGATCCAAATGGAAAATAAAAAAAAAACAACCCCAAAGCACAAGTCAGTGTTTTTGCTGACCAGGATTACCTGGCTTAGTATCAGCAAAACCTTCAAGGACACGGCACAACCACCCGAGTGGAAATCACCAGTGCTGGATGCAGCTCCCTTCAGTCCTCTAAGCCTCTGCTCCTCTGCTGGGCTGATAAACTCACTTTTAGGCTCTTCTCATAAAGCTGAAGGCCAGTAAGTGATTTGGTAATTAAATGTGTCACATAATTCGGCCTGATGCACAACTCAAGCCTACTCTGCTGAGCAGAGCAGGAGGCAAGGGGTGAGCAGCTGTTTTTGGGATGTGCTGTGGGATCATCAGGCCTCAGTGACAGATTCCTCAGAGCCACATTTTATGTTTTGTAGCCTCTCCAAGCCCTGCTGCAGGTTCCTGTAGCCCTCTGCAAACCCTGGTGTGTTTAGTGACCCACTCTGGTGCATCCCTTGGCTCTGGACAACTCGTCCTCCTTCAGCAGCTCAGAATTCGCCTCTTGCCCAGGGTGGTTTTGCAGACCAAGGGTGAGAAGTTGCCCTGATCAATTCTCAGCATCTGAAACGCTCCTGACTCTCTTCAGTCTGAAGAAACACAATGATCTGGTCCCCCAAAACCAGCTCTGATCTAAGGGAGGTCATTCTAACATCAACCAGTGGAGGGCAACCACACATGTTCACAACAGCCATCCTCCTCCTGCCTGATGCAGACAAAAAAGGCACTTTATTCCCATTTCCAACCACCACAAGAGCTGCTTTATCTTTCCCATTCTGCCTTATTTATGTCTATTCCCTTCCTTGTGACATTTAAAGAGCAGCCCCAAATAGAATCATAAATTGGTCTGGGTTGGAAGGGACCTTAAAGATCATCCAGTTCCACCCCCCTGCCATGGGCAGAGACACCTTCCACTAGCCCAGGTTGCTCCAAGCCCCATCCAACCTGGCCTTGGACACTTCCAGGTGATCCATGGTGCCTCTAATTCCCAGGATGCAGCAGTACATTCCCTCCTGATCCTTTCATATTATCTGGAGACAAAAGGCTAAAACAAGCCACTGTTTTGGGAGGTTTGATAAAACATGCCAAATCAAATAAGGCCTTAGCAAGAGGCAACCCAATATTTTCAGCTGAGAACTGTTTGAACAGTCACAGAGTTTCAGTACAGAGACAGGGTGAACATCAATACTTCTCAAGTCCAGCTCAAGCAGATCTTAAGCAAATAGGAAACAACACACTCCTTTTCCTTCTCCACCCTGGCAAGTTCAGACTGCCAGAGCCCAGCCCAGCGTGTCCCTGCTCCAGCCAATCCAGGGGGTGACAGAGTTGCTGGGAATGCTCTGGGTGAGCTCCATCAGCCGGAGGCAGAACCCCCCTTGTGTGTCCAGACAGGTCGTGTCGCTGACCCAAGGAGAATCCATCAGCTCCTAAGGAGAATTCATCAGTCACAGCCGGTAACTTGGCCACTGGGAGCAAGGAAATTGCTGGTGAACTGGCTGTAAACAGCAAAGGGATTGGGATATTTTCACCCTCCTGTGCATTCCGCCTGCCCTGCTCACACAAACCCTTCGGAGCCGGGATGAGCCGGCGCCGACGCTCCCCTGCTTGTTTGGAATCGTGAGGTGGAGGTGAAAGGATGTGCTCAGGAGAGCCCAATGACTCTAACTTTTATACTTTTTACCTTGCAAGTAATGCCATTCCTCAGTATTTAGCTGGAAAACCCAGGGAAAGGCAGGTGTTCGTGGAAGAGGCCCCAGGTGACTCTCCCTGCCAACATTTTGACAGCACAAGGCATTGGTGTGACAGGGGTGAGACACAGGGACCTGCTGGGACAGAAATGGAAATTCAACAACCCAATCAACTCTGATTTTTAAGGATACTCATTTCTTCATCATCATTATGTTCTGTGGTAAAAGTCTCACTTTATGAGCTCAGCCAATCTGGGATGGTTTTGCATCATCACCCGGAAAACGGCTGTTGATAAAAAATTACTGAAGAAAAAAAAAGGAAAAGAAGAAAGAAAAGGAAGAAAAGAGAAAAAGAGAGGGAGGGAGGGAGGGAGAAAAGGAGGGGAGGAAGAAAGAGAGAAAGGAAGAAGGAAGGAAGGAAAGGAGGAAAGGAAGGAAAGGAAGGAAAGGAAGGAAAGGAAGGAAAGGAAGGAAAGGAAGGAGGGAGGGAGGGAGGGAGGGAGGGAGGGAGGGAGGGAAGGAGGGAAGGAGGGAGGGAGGGAGGGAGGGAGGGAGGGAGGGAGGGAGGGAGGGAGGGAGGAAGAAAGAAAGGAAAGAAGGAAGGAAGGAAGGAAGGAAGGAAGGAAGGAAGGAAGGAAGGAAGGAAGGAAGGAAGGAAGGAAAGGAAGGAGGGAGGGAGGAAGGAAAGGAAGGGAGGAAGGAAGAAAGAAGGAAAGAAGGAAAGAAAGAAAGAAAGATAGATAGATAGATCTGTGCTTCTCCTCTGGCCTGGGCTGGTTTTCAGTGTCATTATCACTGGAAAAGGGGAAAGAGGGGTTCAGTGGTTTTGGGATGGGCTGCCATGGCCCCCAGGCCTGTTCTCTGCCCCAAGTCCAGCAGGTGTAATCCAGCCACTTCCATGCTCTTTCTCACCTTCCCAAACACTCTGACCACACCTGACCTGCCCTGGAGATGTGATTCCTGGTGGTGCCAACCTCTAGGATCGTGTGGGTCAGGGGCAGCGGGCCAAGGCCACTGCTGGGTGTTACACCCTGGGCCCAGGAGTGTCCCCTCAGGCCCCAGTGACCAGGCCCCCTCAGGCCCCAGTGACCAGGCTCCTATTCCTGAGCTGTGCATCCACCTGGGAGCAGAGCCCCAGATGGGGAAGGATTGGGAATCTCAGTGTCCCACTAGTTCACAGCACTCAACAATGAATCAACTCCCAGGAACCACAGGGAGAGAGTTATTACCTCCAGCACCTATAAAAGGAGACACCGAAGTGACAGTCAACTTCCCTTCCCACCTTTTGTGGGGATAACACAAACCAGCAGAGCACAAAGACATCCAAAACATCGTTTATCAAAGCAACAGCAGAGTTTTCTGTCAAAGGAGAGGTTTCACAAGGATGTTTCTGGCATGGGAGGATTCCTGGCGAAACAACGGAGGGATGCAAACGACACACGGCCCTTTCTCCTCACGGGAGAGTCAAAAAGCTTTCAGAGGCTTCATAAAACCCGAGCTGCTCACGTGGAACAGCTCAGATGGGAAGGGGGGCAGAGGAAGCGCCTCCCCCTTGCAGCCCTCCAGCAGCAGCTCAGGATTGCACTGGGTGGGGAACACTCTCGGTTCCAGGCACGGGGGGAGCTCAGCAGTTTGCAGGATTGGGCCCGTGCTTTTGTTCCTCTCCCTCCCCACACCCTTCTCCACCCTCCCTTTGACAGCCCCAGGAGGGAAGGACTGATGAGAACCCAGCACTTCAGTCACTCAGTGCAGGCCCAGGGAGCAGCAGGACCCTGTCGGTGACATTTGGGCCACAAGTGAAGTCCCCGAGAGTAATAAACAATCAGGTGAAGAAATCTGGGAAGAAATTACCCAGCACACCTCGTCTCCTCGGCCCCCAGGAGATCCATATGAGATGTGTTAATGCATCTGATTATGATCTAAATTATGTACAGAGGCTCCTGCCAAGCACTCGGTGAAGTTTCTTTATTGTTAAGTTGGAAGCTGCTTAAGAACGGTCCAATCATCATGTTTCAAATTACATTTGGGAAAAAAAAAATAAAAAATTTTCCTATTTCATTGCTGGCTCAGAAGACAAGGTGGGTGTGGGGGTTTCCTGTGCTGAAGGAAGAGCAGGAGAGGTGGGGACAGAAGAGGAGTCAAACTATTCCCTGTCCTTTATTGTCACCTGAGCTGAGTGGGTTCACTGTACAGACACACCAGAGAATTCCCACATGGCTTTCCAGATGTGGTTTTTTACCAGAAGGGGAGTATAAACACCGAGGTGTTCATGGGAACAAGGGCCCTTAAAACTTGGAAAGAAAGGGTTTCTAGACGAATTTTGATGAGAAAGGCTGGGTAAAAAACATGACCTGAGACTTTCAGCACACCTGTGAGGGCCACCTGAGCTGTCACCAGATCACTGTGCTGCTTGAAGGCAGGAGAAAAAGCTGATTTTCTCCCCAGAATGTCACACCAACAGTGGAGCTTTTTAGAAAAAATATAGATAAACACCTCCCAGGTTTATATTCAATCCAAGCAAGTCTAGGAGAGCACATATAAATATGCCAGACTGCCACTGCACCTCTTATTGAATCACAGAATTGTTTGGGAGGGAAGGGACCTCAAAGGTCATCCAGTTCCACCCCCTGCCATGGGCAGGGACACCTCTCACTATTCCAGGTTGCTCCAAGCCCCATCCGACCTGGCCTTGGACACTTCCAGGACTGGGAGCCCACACCCCGTCTGGGCAACCCATGCCAGGGCCTCACTACTCTTATAGTAAAGAATCTCTTCCCAATATCTAATTTAAACCAGCAGATCTGGAGGAGATTAGGGACCAGAGCTACCATTTCTAGCCACCACGGTGATGTAGTGGTTTAAACACCAAAAAAAAAAAAAATGCTTTAATGTAGGATCACAGGCTGGATCCCAGCCAGGCAACAGCCCTGCTTTAAAAGGAAGTATTTATCTCCATGGAACACTTCACTGAACAACATGCTCGGTCCTTGAAAATAAAGCCTCGCTAAACAACCGGATTTTAACCCGGAATTCTGCATTGTTGGCATCCTCTGCTGCTGCAGGTAAGTCTGATTCCCTCACCCAGCAGGCTGATTTTCTCTCTCTCTTTAAGAAAAAAAAAAAAAGGAATTTTCTCTTTCAGTTTAACTTTGAGGCAAAGATGGAAGACCACAGCCTGGCCTCAAAGCCGAGAGATCTTTTGAACTCCAAGTCAGCAGGATCTCACAGGAGCTGAGCTCGAGGGCTGCTCTGGAATAAATCAAAACCGATTTACTCTTTCACTTGAACAAGGCAGGAAAAAAACCAACTCCTCAGATGCACAGATATGGGGCTGAGGGTGGGGAGGCAGCAAAAAAAAACAATAAAAAAAGGCAAATTAAGAGGGCCTTGATGGCTTGTTATGGTCCCACAAGCTGAACACCATCCTGCATGGCTGGATTTCCTGGAGGAAATCAGCAGCACAGTTGCTAAACCTGCTGGAAGAGGTTCAACCCAAGAACAGATGGAGCAGATGCTCCAAACACAGTACACAAGGACATGGAGCTCCTGGAGAAACCTTCTGACAGCAAGTCAAAGCAGGGGCTTGACCTGGTGCTGTGGCACTGGAGATGCAGCTGGGATTTCTTCACAGATAGCAGAGTCCAAGGCCAGAAGGGACCTTCAGAGCACCTGCTCTGCTTGTGCTGTATCACAGCCCATTCCACCCCATCCAAGTTTTCCCAGGAGCAAGAGTCTGACCTGGCAGCCAAATCCCAGCTTGAATTCACTATGGTGGCTCCCAGTAAGAATCCACTGTGGAAGCTACTTCAACCCCAAAACTTGGGCTGGCAGAGAGGCTTTGTGTAAGGTGTCACACCTCCTCTGGGTGTCCTGGTGTCCCTCTGCCAGGAAACACCATTCCCTGGAAGAGGCACAAGTGGCTCTGAGCTCCAGCCACTTCCCTTTGCTCTTGACACCCAAACCCATCAGCAGTTCTGACAACACTCCAGACCCTGAGTTTGCCTGAAGGAGCTCAGCACAGGGCACAAAATCCCATCCTCTGGCTTCCTTACCGGAGCAAGAGGAAAACTGGAGAGGGAGAAATGTGCTGCTGGCAGCAATTCCAGCCTCTGCAGTGAGCTTGGCTCCCAGTCAGCCACACATCCCCTCAAGACCTGTGTGTGAGCACCCCGGACTAATCCTCACAGGGTGAAACAACCCCCATTCCAAAGAGCTTTGGGACATGAGTCTGCCCAAGGAATGATGCTAAAGAAGAAAATATTCGGAGCTCAACTTCCCCCCCCGAGCCACGAGCGGGGATTTGGATCCCAAGACACTGAGCTGGAGAGCTCAGACCATCAGTGACATTCCACACTGCCCTGAAAATCAGAATTTAAAACTGCTGAAATCAGATCCTTGGGAAATGTCACTTCTTCCCCTGAAGTTCTGCCAAATGAATTTGGCTAAAACTTTCAGCAAATAATAGATGATTAAACAGAAGAGTTGATGGCCAAAAAAATATGTAAGGGGCTTGATTAATGCTCTGGGGGTGACACTGCAGTGGTCCTGCCCTATTTTTACAAGTTTTCCTCATCTCACCATTACTTTAACTGGACTATGGGAGGAGGAGAGTGTTGCCAGAAGGGTGATGAGATATTTTGGTAAAACATGTTCAAATACAGCAAAGCAAGAGGCAATCAAACACCAGGCATGGGACAGAGTGACACTGCAGGGCTCGTTTGTGCCTCACCTGTCCCTCAGCTCCTCGGCTCAGACCTGTTGCATGTCACACATGGATTCCTCCACCACTTGTCTTCTTTCTCCCAGCTTTGATCTCGAGGGTTTTTCTCCTGTTTAATATAAAAACAAAGAAAAAACCACATGTACTTAAGAAACATTTCATGCATGGCCTCGAGGCATCGTGCAGAAGAGGCCATGGAACAGCACATGGATACAAACATTCCTTCCAGATCTCTCCAAATTGCTGAGGGATTGAGCAACCTGGGCTAGTGGAAGGTGTCCCTGCCCATGGTAGAGGGTGGAATGGGAAGAGCTTTAAGGTCCCTTCCCTCCCAAACCATTCTGGGATTCAATGATTAATGGCACAGTCGGCCTCAAGAAGCTCCCAGAGGTTTGACAGTCTGAGTGTGAGAGGCTGGAGGACACCAGTGAGGACACAGGCCCAGATGGGACAACCTGGAGAAGGGATGTTTCAGATCTTGAAGGGATGAGATGTGGGTCCCCAGCTCCAGGCTCCATCAGCTCCGAGCCAGCTTGAGGGTGTTCTCAGCTCAAAGGTGTTCTCAGCTCCCTTCACAGAAAACTCCTCCTCTACAACACCTGGCAATTAATGGACAGCTCTCAGGTTGTATCCATGGGATCAGTTCCCACAAAAGATTAAATAAAATTATTAACTCCATTGTCTGTAAGTGCCAAGGTCAGAGAAGACCCACTGCAAGCTGCCCGGTCTGACCCGTTACGTGACACACCACCAGCTCCACCCACCCCAGTAACTCAGAGGGAGTTTTTCATCCAACTTTTTCCCTGGCTCAAATCCTCTCTCTGCTGCAAACAACTGCCTGATCTCAGAAGCCAAACAGGTAAAAAAATTAAAAGAAAATAAGATGCCTTTTGCTAAGAGAAGCCCAAGGCTCCGAGATCATCCTTCAGCACTGCCATTGGTGGGATTTCCTTTTGTTCCAGAACAAAAAGGACCATCCCCACCCTGCCTCCATTCTCCTCCACAGCCTCTTGGACAGCCACAGTGTTGGCAGGCAGCACAAGTGGATCATCCCAAGCTCCCTGTTCCCACCCCACTCTCACTAATGTGTTCCATACCCGGCCTCTCCCACAATCCCGGCTCTGTCATCACTCCCAGCACGGAGTCGGGGCTTGATCCTTGGGGCTGGTGCTGGTTATAAAGTGCTGCTCCCAACCCTCTCACTCCAGCTGGAAAAACGCTTTCTGAGTGCCCACATCCCTAGGACAGCAACAAGGAAGCACATGGTGATGCTGGCTCTGCTCTCCTGGCTGTGGGACGTGATTTCCACCCACACTCGACTAGAGGATGTTTGTAGGAACAACAGCCATGACCCTTCTATCCTGGACTGCAAAGCTTTTCCCAGAGTTCTCCAGAAACCAGGAGTGAAGATGTTACTCAAGAGCCCCTGAGTATTTCATTCCAGCTGAGGATTTCACTTCAACATGACCTGCAAAACACACACTTCAAAACTCCCGCACGCCACGCAGACCCGGCATCTGCTCCCACCCCTCGATGTCTGGAAAAGCTTCACTGCAAGCTCTGAATGCTTACAGTTAATAAAATAAATATTTACAGTAATTAAATTATGGGGTTTTTTTTCAAAGCCATCAGTTATTCTGAGCCCCTGAAACTCCAGCCACTCCAGGTAAAGGACCCAAGGAATCGGAGCGTCTGGAAATCGGATGCCCGGATTTGCACCAGCCAAAGGAACCACTCTCCTGAGAACCACAGGATGGTTTGGGATGGAAGAGACCTTAAAGATCATCCAGTTCCAACCCCCTGCCACGGGCAGGGACACCTTCCACTAAAAGGCATGGAGAAGATTTCCCAGGGAATCCAGGTTGGTTTTTTTTTTAAAGCCTAATTCTAATGTAAGCTCTGGAAACCCTCAGGCTGCTCATGGGATAAATGCCACCTTATGATAAAAGCAAAATTTTTTCCCTCATAAACACCATATAACTTATATGATGTGGAAAACTTCCAGCACATTTTATTTAATATTTATTTTATTTATTAATATTGTATTTCATATTTAATTCTGACCACTGTCACTAACAGCAATGACAGCACCCCAGCACAGGCTCACCCAAAAAAAAAAAAAGGTGCCTTCTCCCTGCTCCCCATCAGAGAAGCAGTGGCAAGCAGCTGTTATAACTTCATTTCATATTTTATTAGTTTTTACAAGCCAGCCATGCTAAAAGGTTGCACCAGTAATTTAAACTGCACTTGTCAGCAGAAGTGAAGGACATTGTGGGATACATTTGATTCCAACTCTTTTATGGCTTGGCTCCTCGGAGTGATTCGAGCAGCTTAAGGATTTCAGAGGCACTGTCACAACAGGATCTGGGCCATCACAAGCTGCCATTTAAACAAAAAAAAAAAAATACCCCAAACCCCCAATTTCCAAAGAGCTGGCTGGACCAGCAGAAGCTGTTGAAGACTCAGCACCTCCTGGCTGCCACCAAATCGTTCCCTCACGGGGACAGGCACTTTAAATGTGATTCCCACCCGGCAGAGTGGCTCTGTAAAATGGGGGAAATGCTGATTTTTGCAGCTCTGCCAAACCACAGGAACACACACACACACAGCACTGGGAGCCAGCAGGGCTCTGTCCCACGTCTGCAGGTGACAAGCAGAGGAGCAGAGCACGGCGTGGCTGGAGCGGAGCCAAGCCAGGAAAGCCCTGGACAGCGCTGGCCAGAGGAGGAATGTTTAAAGATTCCCGTCTGCTTTCCATCCCAGCAGCATCCCGGGGTTCTGCTGGACTCCTCCACGGATCAAAAAGCCATTTAATTCACATCAGCCCTTTTCCTCACCACGCCAAGCTGGGGAGAGGTGCTGGTCTCCATCCTCATCCCGCTGCCCTGGACGTGTTGGGGCTGGAGAGGGGAGAACATCCCACTGCTGAGGTGCCTGCCAGGAAAGGACTCAATTCCAGTTCCCACTGGGAAAACTGATCCGGAAAAACAGAGGGGGATGTTACTTTGTGGGAGGGTGGAACAAACTGGGCCATTCTTGGTCAAACAGCACGACCCCAAACCCAGCTCAGCTGACAGAACCTGAGGAGTTTGGGTTGGAAGGGACCTTAAAGATCATCCAGTCCAAGCCCTGCCATGGGCAGGGACACCTTCCACTAGCCCAGGTTGCTCCAACCTGGCCTTGGACACTTCCAGGGATTCAGGGGCAGCCACAGTTTCTCTGGGAATTCCAGATCAGACCCTCACCACCCTCACAGCCAACAATTCCTGCCCAATCTCCCATCTAACCCTGCCCTATGGCACTGGGAAGCCATTCCCTATGTTCTGTCCCTCCAGGCCTTGTCCCAAGTCCCTCTCCAGCTCTCTTGGGGCCCCTTTAGGCTCTGGAAGGGGCTCCAAGGTCTCCCTGGATCCTTCTCCAGCTGAACCCCCCCAGCTCTCCCAGTCTGGCTCTAGAGCGGAGGGGCTCCAGCCCCTGGAGCAGCTCCGTGGCCTCCTCCAGACTCGCTGGGATTTTCAGGTTTGGGAGCTTTCCCTTTGAATGCATTAACAGAAGTTTTCCAGGTCACCTTTGCAGCAGAGTCGTGTGGAAGGGGGAGGTGTCAGATGGTGCCTCAGCAAGGGAGTGTCTGTTCCCTGGGAACGGGCTCCGAGCCCTGTGAGCTCCCTGTGCCATCTCCACATCCCATGTTTGGACACCAAGCCCCACGGACACTCCTTTGATGTGGTGAGCTGGACTCCCAAAGGTCCCTGGAGAGCACAGGGATCACGTCTTTGGAGCATAAGGACCCCTCCACCCTCTGAAACAGAAGTTTGCTGTTGCTGTGTTTTTTAAAGAACATTTAAATTGCTTTTTTTTTTTTCATGTCTGATGCAGAGAGAGCAGCCATGGAGAGATGCCCAGGAAGGCTCCTCTGCTACCTGGGGAATCCAGCCCTGCTCTCAAACACTCGGTCTCCTCCTGGCCCTCCCAGCTTGCTGCTCCAACATAAACAGGTAAGACCTACATCCTCATGGAAATTAAACCCGGCACCGTGGACACGGACACAGATCTCCTCCTGCCCTGCAGGAAACAGGGATGGGGGATTTGCAGCCCCAGGTGTCCTGGAGCAATCCATGTTCTTGGGGGCTGGGAAAGGCCAAGGGTGGAACAGGCAGAACTGAAGGGCATCTTGGGATATTTAACCATCTCATTTTTCTTTTCTGGCCTCACCTCTTTACCAGCCACAGAAATTTGTCCATTTTCTCCTGCTCTCCTCACAGTGTCCACCAAAAAGCTTTTTCCTTTATCCCCTGGTCACAAAAACATCCCAATCTGCTTCCATCTCACCCTTTCCTGACAATTATCTCCACTTGCTTCCCTATTTTCTCTTTTTTTCAAGGCTCTTACCCAGGCTGGTTTTTCTTCCCCTCCCCTGCCTGCCCCATCATTATTTTTCTCACCGTGCTACTCCATATCCAAAATTTGTTTTCAGTGGGTTATTTAAGCTCATTGTCCTGCACTACTAAGGCAGACAAATATTGCAGCCTAACACAGGAATATGCCCATGGAAATCATTCCTGGGATGCAACACTCTCAGCCAACCCAAGCAAGACATGGGAACCCAAGCAAGACATGGGAACAACACAAGCTCAGATCCAGAGCTCCAGAAAGAATTCCTGGCACCCCCATATCAAGTGACATTAAGTCCAGCAGAAGTTTGGACAACACAAAACATTAAATAAATAAAACAGCAATATGAAGAGCAGAAAGTTTCCCAGGCTAACACAGGCAACATATTCCATAAAACTGGGGACAAACCCACCCGGGCCCATTAACTGCACTTGCTCTGTAGGATTGTTTCTGCAGAGGTTACCCAGCACATCAATACTCTGGAAAAGAACATGGAAAACAGCTGGAAATGAAGGAGTGTTTGGGGATCCCGTTGTTATGCCAGAGTGGGACAAGGCAGGAGGGGCCCATAGGGGGAGAAAACCCCAGAAGAAAACCCCAGAGAGCCCCTTCCTCCCTTCCACTTCAGCAAACAAAATCCTACAAACAGGGAAATTAAAAACTGTTGCTGCAAGCTGAGAGAAAATCCAAGAGTTTAATATCCTGCTGTGAGAAAGGAATTTTAAAAGGCTTGTGAAAGATAAACCATTAAGTTTCTTCCCTAAACCTGAATACAAACAATTGATTTCCCAGAAACAAATTGGGAAATTATCCTGCCCCACCCCCCCCTTCAAGAGTCAAGTCCAAGCCTGCCAGCAAAGGAATAGTTTCTCCTGCCTTCTCCTTAACCTTTACCTGCACAGGCTTTGCCAGGCTGGGCTCAGACTCCTGATCCAAAGTCAGGCAGGTTGGAGGGGCCCCAAAAGCTGCTGATTCACCGGAAGGGAAAGGGATTTGAGCTAATAATTTACCTGGCAGAGGACTGGGAGCTTGCCAGCACCCCAGGCAGGGTGCAGCTCATGCTGGAGACTTTCTCCTGAAAGGTCTGGGTGTCCTCAGCCACCAACTCCAGAAGTCATCACTTCCCTTTGATGTCTCCTGACCACGTGCCTTTGGATGGCCAAGGGACATCTAAATCCCAAAGGGATGGGGATCCTCTCTAAAAATCCCTAAATACCCTCAGCCTGCCAATCAAGCTGATGTGATGACACATAGTGAGGGCTTTGTATAGGGAGTGGGGCTTGGCATCAGAAAAAGAGGAATGCACAGGGATGTCCATCCAAGTGAGGATGGACAAGGAACACGGGACATTTACTGTGCCACTGCTACTCCTACCATTCATCAACAAGGAGTAACAAGACAAAATTTAGACTGGATGTTAGGAACAATTCCTTCCTGGAAAGGGTAGTCCTGCCCAGGGCAGTGGTGGAGTCCCCATCCCTGGAGGGATTTAAAATCCCTGCAGATGTGGCGCTTGGGGACATGAATTAGTGGTGGCCTTGGGGTTGCTGGGGGAACAGCTGGACTCAGTGATCCCAGAGGGCTTTTCCAACCTAAATAATTCTTACTTTTGAGGGGAAGGAAAGGAAAGAAGGGGTTTTTTTCCCCTTGTATAACTCAGAAAAACCTTCATTAAGAAGCCACTTTGCACAGGCTTTGGAGGCTGAGGATGTTCAGGGATAAAAAGTGGACCTTCAAACTAAGGTTCTCCATGTCCCTCTTTCCCTGAAGGCCACAGATGGGAATTTTACAAACCCTTTTCACCTTAAACCAGTTGAGTGGCACAAAGAATTAGCACGACAGCGAGGGATGCTCAGCAGGGGCAAACTAACTGCTGCAAAGAGGCACTGCAGGCACAGCTCTTCCCTCTTCCACAGGAAGAACAGAAAGAGGAGCAACAATTTCCTTCCAGAAGAAGGCCCACTGCCAAAATTCATTCAGAAGGAAGTGGTCCAAGCAAGAACTTCCAGCATTTTATGGTGCAAAACCACCCTCTGTTTCCTGATGGCACTTTGCTTTCACAGCAAAAACGGTGCCTTCGGGAAAGGGACTGGAAATTCCCAGGAAATCTAGTTGCCTGCTTCCACGTAAAGTACAACTTCCAAAGATGCATCCAAAGAGGCAGCAGATCCATCCCTTCCTGGGAATTTGCTCCAATGATTAATCACAGCCCACGTCTACTTTTTAATGTCCCTTCCAAGTGGTTGGTGCTTCTCCCCGTCCTCTCCGAAGGACTCGGCAGGATCCAGCACCCTCTTCCCACAGCAAGGACTCGTGTCCCAGTCTCTCTCCTGACCCATACACAGTGGGAGAATTCCAAAGTTCAAGCCTAGATATTTCCCCTCTGATTCAATCACTGCCCTGCTGCTCCTTCCCCGGGATCTGCAGCTTTTCCCACGTCTATTTTAGAATTCCAACATGGGAGCTAAATAAGCTTCTTCCACCAGTATTTTCAAAAATGCAGTTTTTTGGAAGTAAAAACATCCTTTGCTCCTATTTCCCAGTTCACATGTCCATAGATGGCATCAAACACTTCTTATTCTGCTCGGTGCAGCCACAAGGACCTTTCCACAGCGACTGTTCCTGGAGTTTTTGTGGACTGCTTCTGCCTCTTCCTCAGGCACAGCCCACCCTGCTCACTCCTCTCCCTCCAGTTCACAACTCATCTGGATTATTACTCCCAGTCATATTTATCATATTCTTGTAAGGATTTATTACTCCATCAGATCTGGGAGCTCCACAGATTTCCTTGGCAAGGCCTCTGTGCTTGAAGAAAATCCCAACAGCAGCCGGGATGTGCTACTCCCAGGAACTCCCAGGATCACATTGACAGCCCCACAGCTTTATCACAGCCTTTGCATGACTTTTATTTCCTCTCCTGATGGAAAGAGAGCAGAGACAGGGGCTCACACAACCCTCATGACAGTCACACAAAAGTGGGTCCTCTCGGAGCAGCTCAGGGAGAACCCGCTCCCCCCTCTCAGCACAAATTTCACCCTCAGTTGCTTTTCACTACGGGTAAGAGAAAGCTGATTAAGCAGAAGTGGTCCTTAGAAAAAATGAATCTGCTTATCTACCACCTATCAGACAAAAATTACCTGAAAAACTGCCCTTTGTCACCACGTGAACAATGCCTGGTGCCACTAGCAAGGATGCCCAACTCTGTAACTTCAGCAAGTGCAAGAGTTTTATTACAAGATCCTTAAAGTCCAGAGTCCTGTTGCATTTTGACACCAGTTCCATCTTTCAGTCAAGCAGGTTGGTTGCTGGTTTGTTTTGTCACACAGGAACACCTCATGCCATTACTAATTCCTGCTGGGCGAATTTTGCAGAGGTATCTGTTCATCTCAGGCATCCTGAGGTTAAAGGGTTATTTTATGGGGAAGATGGGTACAAAATTCTGCCCTTCTGCCCCTCAGGTGAGACTCCACCTGCAGAGCTGCCTCCAGCCCTGGGGATCCCAATATGAGAAGAACATCGAGCTGCTGAAGCAAGTCCAGAAGAGGCCACAAGGATGTTCCAAGGGCTGGAGCTCCTCTGCTCTGAAGCCAGGCTGGGAGAGCTGGGGGAGTTCATCTGGAGAAGAGAAGGATCCTGGGAGACCTTGGAGCCCCTTCTCGTGTCTAAAAGGGCTCCAGGAGAGCTGGAGAGAGACTTGGGACAAGGGCTGGAGGGACAGGACACAAGGAATGGCTTCCCACTGCCAGAGGGCAGGGAGAGATGGGAGATTGGGAAGGAATTGTTGGCTGTGAGGGTGGTGAGGGTCTGGTCTGGAATTCTCAGAGAAGCTGTGGCTGCCCCTGGATCCCTGGAAGTGTCCAAGGTCCACTGATTCCCACCCTCTGCCGTGGGCAGGGACACCTTCCACTATCCCAGGTTGCTCCGAGCCCCATCCAACCTGTCCCTGAACACTCCTACGTCTCTGTGTAGATATGTTTTATCACCTTCACCACCATACACACATATACATTTTCACACACACACAGAAGACCCAAAAAAACCAGATCCAGGGTCTCCAAAAACACACACTGCTCTGGGAATGGCATTTCTGAAGAGACTGTTTTCCAGCAGCTTCCCCAAAATGACGCACTCTGTGGGAACAGCAAGGACAGGATCCAACCCGAGGGCGGTATCCAGGGATGCTTCACCAACACAGCTTTTCTCCCTCCTCCTCCTCCTCTAATTCCCTGCCCCCTGTTCCCTCACTTGTTTCCAAATTGGCCCAGCTCTGGTGGATTTTTATGGCAACTGCAAAAGAGACATCTGCCAAACATCAAATCACTGCTCCCAGGGGCAGGGGCACCGTGACTTGAAATGGTCACTGGGCCTTTATTCGTATTTCTTTTTCATTGTTAAAACAAAAAAAGGTTATTTTCTCAGTCCCCTTCTCCAAATCAGCTGAATGGTTTGCATGAGAGCCTTCCCAAAAAGCACATCTCCAAGCTGGAAAGTTCTAGCTGAGTTTTGACAGCTGAAAACGGGATTTTCAAACACAAGCAAAGCTTAGGAATTCCCCTCTCCCAGATAAAAAACTCCATCAATCCCCTCTCAGGGCTCTTTACTCATCTTTCGCTGCTAGTTTGTCTTGCTGCAATACCCAATTTAGCTATATTGGGAAAATACCTCAATATTTTAGTTGTCCATAAAACCCAGCACACTAGTGGTGCTTTGCACCCCAAAACATGGATTTTAGGTCCTGGTTTCACACAGACACCCTGAAAAGTGTATTTTAATCAAAATTCTCCTTAGATGCCCTTCAGTCCAGGCACAGACCACCAGCAGGATTTCTGAGCAGGCAGAACACAAATCCATGACAATTAACATTTCCATAATCAGGATTTCATGTTCCTCAGAAGCAATTTGGGGTTTGGGTTTGGGGTTTTTTCAAGGTCTCCAGCAAACCCTGAAGTTGGGGATGAAGGAGAAGATGAGTAGGTTAAACACAGTCAGACACTTTGATGTTTTACATGATCCTTGCCCAACTCTGCTTCTCCACATCCAAGCTGCAAAAAAAATCCCCTATCCCAAAAATCAGATGGCTCCGTGACCAAGCCCACCAGGAATAACGAGGAATCAGAAGGGAGGGAGATATAATGCTGTCTTTGCAGCTCATTACTTTTGGCAGCAGGGGCTCCCCAGGAGGTCCCATGAAGCAGGAATGACTTAATCAAGGGACTCTCCAAGGGGTGAGGGAGATGCTCATGAATAACAGCATCAAATCAGAGCTGGGAAATCAGTGGCACCCTAAGGAAAATTGACGGGATCAGCTGGTAAATCCTCACGCTGTTAAGTGGAAAGCCTCGCTCCTGCCTCATCCCACAAACCCAATTGCCCTGAGCAGAGCTGGAGGCACAGGGAATGCTAAAAAGGCAAAATTGGAGGGGTTTCCAGGAGTCTGCGGAAAACTGATCCACCGCCTTTGGACAGAGCTGTGCTGGTGTGGAGCGGGTGAACTCCGGGATCACCAACCCTGCAGGTGCCAAGGAGTCACCAGCAGAGGGGCAGGAGGGGATGGATGAGCAGGTTGAAGCACTGCCAGCCCACAGGCAACAGCTCAGACATGGCACTGCCCTTCCACAGGGAGGTGCTGCTGTGCTCTGTCCAGCTCTGGGGATCCTCAGCACAGGAGAAACATGGAAGTGTTGGAGCGAGTCCAGAGGAGGCCACGGAGATGCTCCAGGGGCTGGAGCCCCTCTGCTCTGGAGCCAGGCTGGGAGAGCTGGGAGGTTCTCCTGGAGAAGAGAAGGATCCAGGGAGACCTTGGAGCCCCTTGCAGAGCCTAAAAGGGCTCCAGGAGAGCTGGAGAAGGACTTGGGACAAGGGCTGGAGGGACAGGACAAGGGGGAATGGCTTTGCACTGCCAGAGGGCAGGGAGAGATGGGATATTGGGAATGAATTCCTGGCTGTGAGGCTGGTGAGACCCTGGCAGAGGCTGCCCAAAGCAGCTGTGGCTGCTCCTGAATCCCTGGGAAGTGTCCAAGGTCCGGCTGGACGGGGCTTGGAGCAACCTGGGATAGTGAAAGGTGTCCCTGCTCATAGACTGGATGATCTTTAAGGTACCTTCCAACCCAAACCATTCTGGGATGCGGCGATTCCAAGGCAGGAGCGTGTCTGCACAACTCCAGGCACACTTGATTCCCCAAGTTACAAAGCACATTTTTTGAGTTAATCTCATTTTCAAGCAAAGCTGGACAGCAACATCACGGCCATCACCGAGCTCCTCGTGCATCACCGAGCGCTGCAAAACCTGCGACGACTTCAAATTCTTTCCCGTTAACACATTCCCCTCGTTATTCTTCCCCAAATGATCCATACTGGAAATTTATGTCTGACCCTGTATTAAAATCCACTGTAACTGTGTCTCTGAGCATGTCCTGGAGCTTTAACATCGAGCCTTAGGAGGCTGCTGAGAGTCATTTTCTAGTACATTGGGAAGGACAAACTGTTTTTACGAGTGTGTGTTTTACGGTCTGTTTTTTCAAATTAAACCTAAAACAGTTCCCAGATGGAAGCTGTATCATTCCTACTTCAATCTAAAGAATATTTCATTTTAAAAAATACAAAAAAAAAAAAAAAAGTAGAGGTAAAGCTTCAGAAAATCTGACTCCACAGAAAGGCCGACAGTGTTTGGTGTTACTCAGGGAGGACTGGGAGGGATGCTGAAAAAAAGCCTTGAGTTGTTTTTTTTCTCTTTTTTTTTGGAGCAAAAGATTCAAATAATAAGGAAATAGTTGCAAAATGGTGGCAGCAAAGTTTGTCCTTAATTCCACAATGTGTGCATCAGACTGTGGAAAATTTCTTTACAAAGCTCCAGGCGCCCATGAGGCAGCTGGAGCGGGAAAAGGATTCCCTTGCCCTTGGTGTTCTTATCCAGTGCCTCCAAGAAGCTTTCCTTCTGCAAATTGATATTTACCACTGTTTTTAAGTATCCCATACAGCTCTAACATGGCTCTAAATGCTCCTTCCAACTCATAGCCCCTTCACAAGAAACAACCTCCAGAGCTTGAATTTAACTTTCAACGTGGATCAGTGGAGGATGGTCCAGCTCCTCTCTGATTCTGGTGCTGGGGAGGTGATGCAGATCCGACTGTTTTGGTCACAGAAACTAATACTTGGAAAAGCAGAGAACAGGAGAAGGCAGAGGAAATAAAACTAGGATCTTTGGAGCTGTATTCCTGTAGCACATGAGGGTAGAATTGCAATGAGCACCTGGCTGGATCTGCATCTCCCGGGTATTGCAGAGATCACAGGTATTCATAATTTGGTGAGGACAAACTTAGGAGTGGTTTGGTTACAGGAACTCTGCCAGAGCCAGTTCCCTCGGGATCACCAGGGAACAGAGCAGAAACAAATCCATGTGCTTAGAAAAGAAATGCTTGGGAGGAACTGGAAGCAGATTCAAATTCCCTCCCCTTTCCTCTCCTCGTTTCCTCCCCGTGCACCTCATCTCCTACCTGTTCATGCTGCCCTTGCTCCAGTTCCTGGCTCCTACTCCAACCCTCCTTAATTAATTCCTCATCCATTACAGGATCACAGAAGACCCTGAGGAGGAAGGGACCCACAGGGATCATCAAGTCCAACTCCTGGTCCTGCCCAGGACACCCCAACAATCCCACCCTGTCCCTCAGAGCGTTGTCCAAATGCTCCTGGAGCTCTGGTAGCCTTGGGAAGTGACCATTCCCTGGGGATCCTGCTGCAGTGCCCGACCACCCTCTGGGGGAAGAACCTTTTCCTGATATCCAGCCTAACAATTTCAGGCAGCGCAGTCAGGAGTGGCAACATCAGCTTATCCCACACTTGCTCCCTCCTAAAATTGATTTTCCAACCACACAGTCATAGTTCACCTTCCAAGTGGCTGCATCTTTCCTGTATTCACAGTTCTCACCTCAGCAGGAGCAGGGAGCTGTCCCTGGAACTGGGATTCAGCACAGCCATCTCCAAGCAGGGATTTTACACCTCCCCACGTCACCAAACCCACAAGAATCCCAGAACAGGCTCTTTAAACTCCAACCTCACGTGAGGCTCTGCCAGCAACCACAGCACAAAGCACAGGCTTCCATATTCATTTCTGCCCCCTGAAATCCCTGGGACACAACAGGACCAGAATAATAACACCAATTACAGACATTTGATGCAGTGATTTCAGAGCCAATTAACATAATGAACCTCCGTCTCTCCAAGATAAGGAATCTCAGAACAGGTGAGGGGCTGAAGCACAGAACAAAGATTTCCAGATTTCCACACGGTCCTTCCTCAAAAAAACCCCATTCTCCAGCCCCTCTGGCTCCAAAAGGAGACCTGGGGTATTTGTTATCTATATTTTGATGGCACACAGAGGGATTAGAGCTGGAAGCTTTTTATACCAAAGCTCCTGAGCTTGATGTTATTTGGAGGTAGGAGGGCAGTGAAAGGGTCTTGCAGCAAATGAAGGGAATAAGCAGCAAGTCCTGGGTGGGAAGCAGCACATTCCACCTGCTGCTGAGAGAGAATCACCTGCCCTAGAGGAACAGATCCATCCCTCTCGTGGGGAATACCTGGAATCACGTGTGCTGTTTGCTCCATGCTGTGCCCTCTGCAGAAGGGGGTCAAACAGCTGTGAAGGATCCACTCAAGACACATTTGGGACACTCCAATCCATCATGGAATGGTTTGGGTTGGAAGAGACCTTAAAGATCATTCAGTTCCAACCCCTGCCATGGGCAGGGACACCTTCCACTAGCCCAGGTCGCTCCAAGCTCCATCCAACCTGGCCTTGGACACTTCCAGGGATTCAGGGGCAGCCACAGCTTCTCTGGGAATTCCAGCCCAGACCCTCCCCATCCCCACAGCCAACAATTCCTTTCCAATCTCCCATCTCTCCCTGCCCTCTGGCAGTGGGAAGCCATTCCCCCTTGTCCTGTCCCTCCAGCCCTTGTCCTAAGTCCCTCTCCAGCTCTCCTGGAGACCCTTTAGGCTCTGGAAGGGGCTCCAAGGTCTCCCTGGATCCTTCTCTTCTCCAGGAGAAACTCCCCAGCTCTCCCAGCCTGGCTCCAGAGCAGAGGCTCCCTGGGAGCATCTCCATGGCCTCCTCTGGACTTGCTCTAACAGATCTGCATCTTCCTTGTGCCAAGGACTCCAGTTCTGGAGGGAGAAAAACATCACACTCACATTCAGGACACTGAGTGGTGGGGAAAGGGGTTATTTACGACTTCCCCTGGTGATAAACCTCTCTGCCAAATCAGTCACAAGACTACTGATGATTTATGGGGTGAACATGAGAACTCACCACGGATATGGGACAACAAACCTGACCAGGCCAGCAGGTGCTGGAGCTGTCCAAGCCCATCCATTCAGGATAACCTTGATTCCTCCAGCCACACATGCAGCTCAGAGACCCACAGCAGCCCAAGAAGAGCCTGGAGGGTGGCAAAGCTCAGGCTGCCAGCGTGACACGGGCTGATAAGGCCACACCGCAGTGATGTGGATTTCCTGCTTTTGAAGCTGCAGAAACTGTTTCATTTTTTTGTTTCTTTTCTTCAAAATTAACTGAAAGAGTCAGTGTGGTGAGCACAAATGGCACAAGAAGTAGTAAAAAAAAAAAGAAAAAAAAAAAAGAAAAAAAAACCAACCACAAAAAAAGGAATGAGATCAGGGTGCATGGACTCTACTCACAAACTGAACCTGCCTCCTCAACCACCATTCCTTGCCCAGGACATTTCCCTCCTTTGCTTCCAGCTCCACCACAATCCTCGTTTCATTTCTTAGACATTTCCATGCAGATTTGTCCTCTCTCTCATCACAAAAGTGCTCCAGGAGGCTCCAGTAGATGCATTAAGATTTCTTCCTTTTTTGTGCAGTCACCCCAAAATGCTCATCCTCGCTGAGACACTACGCAGGAGACAACCAATACCCACAAAAACAAGGCAGCCTGACAAAATCAAGCAATAAACATAAAAGATCCAAAACACTGGCCAAGCTTAACCCAGACACTTGGAAGGCACAACCTGCCCATGGTAGGGAGTTGGAACAACAGGCTTTTTAAGGTCCCTGCAAACACAAACCATTCTGTGATTCTAAGATTTCTCCTCTTGGGCAGAAAGACTCCATCACGTTTAATAACCATAAATCTCACAGTTCCTCAAATAACATGCACTGCAGACACACAAAATATGAGTCTAAGCTCGTGCAAAGAACAAAGTTTCATACATTAAAGCTTGTGCTCTGTCACAGGAAACCACAGCAAACTCTACCCACGGATCCAGCTGGGGACGAGCACCAAGGATGTGTTTCAATGAGCACAGAGTTCACAAACTGATCCAAAGAACATCAGGTTTCATTTTAAGACAACAAGGTCCCACCAGCACAACCTGTGTGCTGGAATGGCCACAGCTAAGCCTTGGGTTAAGTTGTGGCTGCCCCATCCCTGGAAGTGTTCCAGGCCAGGCTGGACAGGGCTTGGAGCAACCTGGGACAGTGGGAGGTGTCCCTGCCCCTGGCAGGAGGTTGGAATGAGATGAGCTTTAAGGTCCCTTCCAACCCAAACCATTGGGGATTCTGTGTTTCTAAGCTCAGGCATCACCTCCAAGTTGTTGCATTAAACGCAGGAAACAGGAGTGTTGATGTTTATTTGGGTACAGACCAACAGGGAACCCCTCTGAACTGTCCCCCCTGCTCCCCTGGCATCACCTCAGTGCACAACCAGCAGCACCAATCACCAGGACTCTGAGCTACCTGAAGGCAATAATTAGGCCAATTAAGGCAAGGCAGAGCTAAATGACTTGCCCAGAAGGGCCACAGAAGGCAGAGAAATGAGTGGTGTTTAGGAGTCTTGTTTCCAGCCCTGACAGAACCCCCACAACACCGATTCACGTGGGGGCCAACGGGACAAAGCGATGGTACCAAAACCACCCTCCTCCCCATTCCCTCCCTCTCTGCTCACAAAGACAACGGGTTTGCTGGCTGAGTGACTTCAGGCAAGATGCACAACTTGACTTAAAACAGAGAGAAAACCAAGCAGGAGTCCCTCAGCCCCCAGCACTCAGGGCACCTGGGGACGGTGAGGCTCCCTGACCACACGGATTCCTTGGGAAAGCCCTGTAGGGAGAAGAGTAGGATAAAGCTTACAGGACTGGACTGGCTACAATTCAGGTATCCTGTTACTCCAGTTACCCTGGAGACAGGAATAGCTAATTAATAAGGAGCCATGGGATCTAAGTGAGCAGCTAGATATTTAGGATTAATTTAATTACTTCACCTCACAAGCACCCCCAAGTTCCAGCAACAAGAGATTCTCTGTACAGCATCCCCCAGTACAGCAATACTTACACCTCCTGTACTCCAACCCCTCCTGCAGCTCTTGACATCTCCAGTGGGACAGATTTCCCTGGGAGAGGTTTCTGGCAGCGTTAGGATGTAATAAAAAAGGAAATTCATGAATTGGCTGAAGCAATTGGAAGGAGATTTGTGGCCATAGCAACATTACTATAATCAATGCTGCAGGGAACAAAAGCCACTTTGATCGTGCTGTTCCCACTCTCCCAACCCCACCCTTAAGGCTGGATAATGCCATCCAGACACCCTCCAGCCCCCCCAAATGCCCTCATGAGCTCTCCCACTCGCTATCCCTGACATGAAATCACTGAAAAGGGGATTTAAAGCGAATTTGAAGGGTTGTTCAGCTCATCCACCATCCCAAGTAACCACCCTCCACACACCACCCTCCTGTGCTGGTTTAGGAAGGGGAAATTCCACACGGCTGAGGACACTAATTGTGCTGGTAACAGCAAACAAACAACTCACCCCGGGTTTATGGCCGGTCGGTGCCACGTGGCTGCAGCTCCTGTTCCCTTCCTACCTCGCTACACTTGTTTACTCTGAAACTCATCGAGAGCATCTTTAGGCTCGGATCATCTCCTGCCACGCCTAACTGGGGGGGGGGGGTCTAAGCTCCACTCAGGCCTGCAGGCACTGCTGCCATGCAAATGAAACAATTAAACCAAAGCACTGAGGAATTAATCTACCAAGCTGCCTTGCCCGCTCCCTGTGCCGTGTGTGGCTCCCGCAAGGAAGACGCCTCCGGAGAGGCCGCTCTGCCCAGAGAGCCGAAGGCAGAGATTCCTATTAATGCTCCCACTATTTTTAGCCTCACAAATCAGGGGGAGCTGACTTGTGCTTCCTGCCCCCGGACACAACATCTGGGCTCTTTATGGTCACTCAGGCTCTTTTCCCACAACGGCAGAGCCTGGAATGTGGCAAGGTGGAGCGCTGGAAGGAGGGGGGGGGGAAGAGGCAGTGAACTTTCCAAATTAGTAGCAAAGAGCAGTAATTCCACAGCTGGGATAACTCAGCAGCAGTGATTACAATCTGTCCTCTTAATTTGGCCCTGCAGTTTCTATTAGAGGCACAGTAGGAGGGAATTCCTGTACAGGAGTTAAAGCCAGGGCCGGGTGTCGGGTGACTGGGGTTTGATTCCCAGCTGTGCCTCAGACCTTCTGCACCACCTCAGGGAATTCGCTTCATCTGCTCCGGTTCCCTGGCTTGCAGCATTCCTTGGGAATTCACCAGGGATCTCACGGGTCACAAATAGCAACAGAGAGTAGAAATATGATCGAGAGCAACTTCCTGGCAAGAGGGACGCAAAACCATCTCACACATTTGTTTGTAACGCCACCAAAAAGATGTAATGACACAAAATTGATGGATCGGCGCCTTCCAACCATCCCGGTTTTATAGGAAGGAAAGGGAACAGCCGTGCTGAGCCACAAACCCACACTACCAGGGAATTTATTTGAGGACATATGTCTTGAGAGTCTCAAAAGATAATCTTGGGAGACAGGAAAAACGAATCACCTTGTGCTGCTCCGGCTTAAATCACGTCATGGGTCTGGCTCTCAAAGAACATCTGAGCACAGGAATGGGAAACGCCAGAACACACAAGAACTCAAACCTGAAGCTTCAAAAAAATAAAAACAAAAAAGGGGGGTGAACCTCCAGAAGTTAAACACAAGAATAAAAGGAGGAAAGGGTGCTCATTGCTGATCCTTTAGTCCTGTAACTCTGAAGTCTGGGGGCTGTTTGGAAATGAATGTGTTCTAGTACCCTGCTGGGCAAGGCTAGTTCTTTCTAAAATGCTCTAAGGTCCTCAAAAAGAGGGCCAAAATTAATTAATAATATACTTTCCAGCCCAAAGCTCTCTCTCCACGTCGACTGTGAATTGTTGAGATGATGTATTAACTCCTCAGAGGGGTTTCAACACCGGAGGAGCAACGTGGGATAATCTGGAATGAAAAGCTGGGGTAGAGATGGGAACCCCTTGTCAGCATCTTCTCCCAGCTCTTTTTCCCTATCCAGGCCCAGCAGCAGCACAGGGATCCAGGCAGTTCATCAGTCTGTGTTGGGGGATTAGTGGCTCAGAGCCCTGGGAGAAAGGCAGTGTCACAGCAACGGGCTGAAGTCACCACGTGCCCGTTTGAAGGCGGAACACGTAACGCTGAATAAAGTGAGTGGCCAAAAACCAGCCCAAAAGCTCTGCTCTGCTTTCAGGGTGAGGTGTCACGAGCAGCACTCGCTGACTCTGACCTACTCATCCCCACAAAAGGGCCACACAGACAGGCAACAACCCCATCTCCTCGGCTGCTGCCGTGCCCAGGTCCCACAGAGCCAAAATCCCTCTGGAAAATGCACTGTAAAGAGTGGAGAGCAGGTGAGACCTTGCAAGGGTGCTCCAGTTTTCACAAAAATAATTGCTATTTTTGCCACTGCGTTATGCAGGGCCAGAGCCAGAGCAAGGCCAAGTTTAGGGAAATCCCATTTGCACCTTTGCCTGCCAAGAGCATCTTTTGTGCAGTATGTCCCTAATGTTCAAACCCCTCTGTAACCATTCCAGGAGGAAAGGGCAGACAGGATTCATTTTTTCAGGATGAAAGCACGCAGAAATCTGCAGGAGTGATTCCAAAAGTGATCACTCACACTCGCCAATCCAAACACAAACCCACACACAAGGACATGGGAATGCTGGAGAGAAACAGCCCACACAGTGAGTGGCATCCCACAGTCCCACCTGCTCCAGGCAGACCCATCACCTGAGCCACTCATACATGGATTCAGGGAAAACTGCATCCTTGTGGAGAGCAAAAGAGCCTTGTGACAATTCCATAATAATGAAGAGCCAAGGAGATACTGATTAATTTAATTAATTTAATAATGTGGCCATCAGGACCAGGGAAGGGATTGTCTCCCTGTGCTGGCACTGCTGGGGCACCTCAAATCCTGGGGCAGTTTGGGGACACTCCCAACAAGAGAGACATGGAGGGGCTGGAGCGTGTCCAGGGAAGAGAACGGAGCTGGGAAGGGGCTGGAGCAGCAGGAGCGGCTGAGGGAGCTGGGGGGGCTCAGCCTGGAGAAAAGAGGGATCAGGGGGGACCTTCTGGCTTTCTGCAACTCCCTGATGGATCCAGGGAAGGGTCGGGCTCTGCTCTCAGGGAACAAGCGACAGGACAAGGGGAAATGGCCTCCAGCTGTGGCAGGGGAGAGTCAGGTCGGATACTGGGAACAATTCCTTCATGGAAAGAGTGGTCAAGCATTGAAAGGGGCTGCCCAGGGCAGTGGTGGAGTCCCTGTCCCTGGAAGTGTTCAAAAAACACGTGGATGTGGCACTTGAGGACGTGGTTTCATGGCGACCATGGTGGTGGTGCTGCTTGATGGTTGGGCTTCATGATCTTAAAGGCCTTTTCCAACCTTAACAATTCCACAGATCTGCAGGGCAGCAGTGGCACATGAAGCTGAGATGACCCAGGACTCGCCCCCTCCTCACACATGCTCAGCTAACCATATCACCAACCTCTTCCCAGGAATTCCTGGAAACGGATCCTGCTGCCCAGCACCATTCACAAACACAGGAGTGGGAGCCCAGCAGGCTCCTCATTTCACTTGCAAGGAAAGAACTTCAGAAAACTCTTCCAAACGAAAGTTTCCTGAACACCAGCCACGACTCCTGAATCCGTGCTCCGGTAGCAGATTCCTGCTCTATCCCAGCTGAGGGTGTGATGGCTCTTCCCTTGCCAAACACCTGCTCCTCAGAAGTGAAGCCAAGCACTTCAGAGCCTGAAAAGACTCTGCAAACATGTGAACCCACCATGCAAATGAGCCATTTGTTCAGCCTCCTCCACGGAGCTGCCGCTCAGCTCGGCAGGGAGACACGGCCTTGGGATCACTCCAAGCCAGGGAGGCACAACTGGAGTCTTCAGAGCTTCTCTCAGTCCTGGATTTTTAAATCCCAGCCCCAGTGAGCTGTTCTGCCTCATCCCAGAGCAAGCCCTACGCTGGGGAACCAGCACTACACACATCTGTAAGACTCCAAGCCCCAGGAGCCACTGGCCCACGGCCTTGGCTGTGAGTTTTCCTTTAATATATAGATTTAGGGGCCTGGAATACCTTGTGATGGCATCAAGAGAATAAGCCATGGGCTTGTTCCCAAGGAATTTATTAATTTAGGGGAGCAAATAAGGGGACTTGGTCAAATTCAGTAGGACACCACCACAAGCTGGACAAAATGTTCCACCACAACGCTGACTCAGCATATACTATTAATCCACAATGCTTAAGTCAAAATCCAATAAATCCACAACACTTAGAATCACAGAATTCCAGCTGGGTTGGAAAAGACCTCTGAGATCACCAAGCCCAACCCTCGATCCAACCCTGCCATGGTTCCCAGCCCATGGCACTGATGCCACATCCAGTCTGTCCTTAAACACCTCCAGGGATGGAGAATCCACCCCCTCCCTAGGCAGCGCATTCCAAGGTCTGATCACTCTCTCTGGAAAGAATTCCCTCCTAATATCCAATCTAAACCTCCCCTGGCACAGCTGGAGGCCGAGCCCTCTTGTCCTACTGCTGGTTCCTGGGAGCAGAGCCCGATCCCACCTGGCTCCCCCCTCCTGGCAGGGAGTTGTGCAGAGGGATGAGGTCTCCCCTGAGCCTCTTCCTCTCCAGGCTGAGACCCCCAGCTCCCTCAGCCTCTCCTCACAGGAATTGTGCTCCAGTCCCTTCCCAGCCTCGTTGCTCTTCTCTGGACCTGCTCCAGCCCCTCCAAGTCCTTCCTGAACTGAGGGGCCCAGAGGTGCACACAGAAGACTTAAGTCAAGATCCAATAAACCAACAACACTTAAGGCAAAATCCAACAAACGCCACAACACTGAAATCAAGATCCAACTCCTCCAGCTCCAAACCACCCCAAGCATCAAGAAATGCTTTCCTAATATCTAAACCTCCCCTGGTGTAACTCGAGGCTGTTTCCCTTGCCCTGAAGAAAAACTGTACCTGGGAAACTTTACAGTTGTGTTGAGGATGGTGGGAACCGGATCAACATACACTCAAACACAAACTTCACCTTTGTTCAAACAGGGGACAACAAACCCACATCCAGACCTGATCCACACAAAGAAACTGGGAAGTTTGAACCTCGTGCTCTGACTTCCATGCAACCATTTCTTCTGCTGCAAATCTTGACAATCTCCACAGATGATCCAACAGGGTCAAGTAAACAGAAAAGCTGAACCACCCGCACATGACCCTCACTGGAAACTGGGCACAGGTACCTCCCCCCAAGCAAAGCTATTCCAAACAGTCCCCTTTCTCATATGGCAGCTCCAAAGGGTGCTCATGGACAAGAAGTGCCGAGGGCCCCCAACACAAGGAAGATGTTGACCTGTTGGAACAAGTCCAGAGGAGGTCACGGAGATGCTCCAAGGGCTGGAGCCCCTCTGCTCTGGAGCCAGGCTGGGAGAGCTGGGGGGGTTCACAGAGAAGAGAAGGATCCAGAGAGACCTGAGAGCCCCTTCCAGAGCCTAAAGGGGCTCCAGGAGAGCTGGAGAGGGACTGGGACAAGGGATGGAGGGACAAGACAAGGGGGAATGGCTTCCCACTGCCAGAGGGTAGGGAGAGATGGGAGATTGGGAAGGAATTCCTGGCTGTGAGGCACAGGTTGCCCCAGAGAAGCTGTGGCTGCCCCTGGATTGCTGGAAGTGTCCAAGGCCATGCTGGGCTTGGATCAACCTGGAATAGTGAAAGGTGTCCCTGTCCAGGGCAGGGGGTTGGAATGAGATGACCTTTGTGGTCCCTCTCCATCCAAACCATTCCAAGATTCTATCACATATCCATACCCAGCACTTCGCTCCTTCAGCCATAATTTTTCCTGAAGTGTGGCTTTAACAAGAGACAGATACACACCAAAGGCAACTCAAAGGCATTTACCTGACCTAAATAATGGGAATTTCCTGGTAATTTCACTGAACTAGTTGGGAATTTGCAATACCTCAAGCAATCAACACACACTGTCCCACAGATAAAAGCTGGAGGGTTTAACTTCACCATCTGAGACATCTCTGCTGCTGCGCAAAGAAGAACCACAAGGCTGAAAAAGCTCAGATCTCCTTTTGATTTTAGCAGGAAGCTCTTCCAGCCTGCAGAAACTGCGAAGGAGCACTTAAAGAGAGTAAAACCACAGATTTGCTCCCACTGTCACAGCCCAGAGAGTCCCACATCCTTAGAAGGAGAAATCCCATCCAAGAAAGGTGGATCTGAAGGTTGAAAACTCAGCCTCTCTTATGGATAAAAAAAAAAGAGGCAACATTTTGCTCAGACTAGGAAGCTGAAATGAGAATTTCATAGTAACAGCAGACAGGAGTAAAATATCCATTTTATTACATTTTTAGCTTTCAACTGTGTCTGGCTCTGCCAACATAAGATGTCTGACGTGCCTCAAACATGAATATCGAAGAGGTTTCAGTCTTGGATTCCTCCTAAAAAAAAAATAAATTCCCAAACCAAACCAACCAGTTTTTGTGAAGTCTGAAGTTTTAAGCCATGAGATGAAGAAGCATAGTCAATAAGGTTTCACCTACAGTCAAGCCAGACAAAAAAAACTGGACCAGGGACAATCCTGCCATGGAAAGACCAACCATTATCAGCAACTTTAATGACAATATTATTGTGCATCAAGAGATGGTGTCTGAAACATGGAAGAGTGTCCCTCACCTGGAAGGAATCAGGTGACAGAAGGAAAAACAAGTGGTTAAATACACATGGGCATGTGTAACCCTGAACACAAACACTCCTCCAGAGAAAATGAAGTTGTTTCCCATCCTCTCTCCATGGGATTAGAAGGACTCCATGTCCTGCCTGTCACACTCTGACCCCACCACGAGAAGGAAGAGCTCTTACTGCAAAGGTCCTGCCAAGAGACCACCATGAATGATTAAAATGCACTTTATACAACAGAAGATCTGAGAAATCTCTTTCTTTGAGCAGTTCTGGAGACTCTTCAAGCTCTCTCTACACTGCACATTCCAGCATCACCTCAGCTCCAAGGGAACAAGTGTTCCTGGTCTCGAGAGCTTTGGGCTTCTGGATGATAATTCCTTTTGCCCAGGGAAAACCCTCGACCTGTGGGGCCAAGAAAACCCCCTGGCTTAAAGCAAAGAATAAAATAAAATAAATGAAGCTAAGGTTTTTCTTCTTCCCCAAACTGTTCTGAAACCAACACATCAAACTGAAGAAGTGTGTGGAACCAGCACACTCTCCATGCCCTTATCCAGTGCCAGGACCTAAAAGGGGCCTTCCAGAAAGGCTGGAGAAGGACTTGGGACAAGGGCATGGAGTGATAGGATAAAGGGGGAATGGCTCTGGGCTGAAAGAGGGTAGGTTTAGATAGGATGCTGGGAAGGAATTGTTGGCTGGGAGGGTGGGGAGGGGCAGAGACAGAATTCCCAGAGAAGCTGTGGCTACCCCTGGATCCCTGGGAGTGTCCAAGGCTGGGTTGGACAGGGCTTGGAGCAACCTGGGATAGTGGAAGGTGCCCCTGCCCATGGCAGGGGTTGGAACAGGGTGAGCTTTAAGGTCCCTTCCAACCCAAACCATTCCATGATTTTATGCCTATCCACAGTTCTCAGCCTTCCACCTCCACTTCCCTTCAGGAAGTGCTGCCAACACCATGCCTGGTCTCCCCTGCCCTGGAGCAGATTCTGGAAGCCCTGAAAAACAGCAGATCCAGGAGACCAGACCACTGTATTTATTATTAAGTGCTTGCAGATGAGCATGAGGGGAGAGGAGGCAAAACCACGTGTTCCTGCAGCTCCTGCAGTCAGGAATCGGTGCTTCCTCCAGAGGCTCACCCTGGATTTTGGCTGGGGGGGCTCTTGCCATGTGTCTGCTCGTGGCAAAAAGGGACCCAGCACACAGAAGTCCAACTCCCAGAAGCTTTATGTCCTTCCTCACAGGCTGGCATCAACGCCAGGACAAAAATCCCTGATTGCCAATCAAAGCTGTCCACACAAATGTCAGGCAGGAGAGATCCCAGGTCACCAAACAGCCCGAAAAAACCCCAACTGGGTCTTTTACTACAATTAAAATGCAGCACCATAATTCAGGGGAAAGGATGACTACTCAGGGTAAAATATACAAGTTCTAATGTTAAAGAGTAGTTTTTATGGAGAGAATTTGTATTTAAATTGTGGTGCTTGAGAGCACTGGTGGGTCCCTTCTCTCCTGCTCACACTTCCCAACGCTGTCTGCTCCAGTTCTGCTCCATGCAAAGCGTTTCTCTCCTCACAGGAACTGGAGGAGGAACAAGATTTACAAGTCGATATGTACAGAAAGAACAGCAGCTTGAGAGGAGGAAATTGCCTGAAATTTCCTTTCTCCCAGGGACCTGCAAAAGCAGCAGCTCTGCCCTCTGCTCCGAGATCCCAGCGCTTGTTTTTCTCCTTTATCTCCATTTATGGATTTTACAAGGAAAATCAGAACAAGTTTGCCAGGAAGGATGAATTATGGTTGCAGATTCAAGAGGTTCAAAGCAGACTTGTGCTGAAATCTGAGAATCAAGTTCTAAGTGAGATTATCCAGCCTTTACTAGACCCACAAGGAAGAAGCGTTTTCCATGGGAAAACAGATCCATGAGCTGCCTAATGTAGTGTTTTCACTTTGGACCCTCTTTAAAACCTTTACATTCCACACAAATGTTGTTTTCATTGTACATTTTAAAAAGACTGTAAGCAAAAACTGTGATTTCCTAAAAGTATCCAGGATGCTTTTACCCCTTACTGCGCTGGAGAAAAAAAAAACATTACTGGCTTTAAAATAAATTTCAAATTAATGCTGCTCTGCTCAACTTAAGGCATTTTATTGCATAGAGAAGGCAGATTTCTTTTGATGATGGGGTGGATTTGTTGTGCACAACCTACATTATCTCATGGTCAGTGATACAAACACCCAGTGCCCAACAAAGAAATACAGAAGCAAAGGCACAGAAATAGGGAAGAAATAAAAGGTAATTTAGAACTCCTTGACAGCAGCAAGAAGTCCTGGGTCCTCCCCCAGCTCTGTGCAAATGACTCTATTTTAACTAAAAGGGTATTAATCCAAGTCAATTAGTCCAACCACACGAACCCTCTCTTTGCAGAAGTGACCTTCACTCGAATTACCTTAATTTTGACTCTGGAAGTAAATTAAGACAAACCTCCAGGCAAATTTCATTCAGAGCAAGAACTGAATTTCATAAACTTCAAACAACTGAACCCAAGGAGCTGAACTGTGATTATTCTGCCTGTGTATCCACGTGCAGATGAGCCATGAACCTCCCAGCCAGAAGCGTGTCGTTGCTCTTCCAGCTGATAACCATCTTTCCACCTCCCAAACAGCTGTAATTCCAGAGCTGGGAATGTATAGGTGTCCAGGGCTCAGAGATCCTGGGAATGGGAAGCATTATATGATGCTTAAGGCCGTTACTCGTGTGCTGGAGCCCAGAGCCAGTTGTTAAACGGCGAGATACGAAGCTCTGACAAAAGATTTTGACAGGAGGTTTTTGCTAAAATAAAACAAAAATGGGAGACTGGGGAGTTTGAAAATATTAAGGAATAACAAATCTGTTTTCCAAGCCTGTTTTAGTGTGTTGACTGTGTTAAGTGAAAAAGGCTGCTCGGAGGGAATGAATGGAATCGATCACAGCAGTTTAGGGAGAACACGGCACAGCGGTGGAAGGGAATAACTCACCTGGCTTCAGAAATGCCAGTGTGCTGGGAAAAGGCCACTGGGGCAGGCAGACAGTGGAGAGGGCTGACAGGAGAAATGGATTTCCACCCAATTTTTAAAGGGAGGGATGGCTAAAAATTCCAGCTGAAGCTCTCGAGACACGGCTCGCCAATTAATTCCACCTCAAAAAGGTTTTCGATGAGATAAACTAAACAAGAGGGAGAGATGGGGGAAAATCCTTCTTCTCAGGTGCTGTGATTAAGGAACATGTAAGGAAGCAAACAATGACAAACTTGCTTGTTGATCTCCTCTGCTCCAGGAACAGAGGAGCCCCAGAGCAGCTAAAACAGGACCATGTGATGACGGCTCCCTGTATCTGCAGAGAAAGGAAACGTCTGTCAAGGACACGCCAGGCTGTGCTTCAAAGGACAGAACTGCAGTTTCAGAGATGTGATTTTGAGCTCTCCTCAGGTGATGAAGCGCTACTGGAACATGACAAAGTCCTTTAAGAGCAGTAGGAGTCCCAGTTTTCAGCAGTAAAGCCACAGGATGACACAAGGTGGAGCAGCAGTTTGGCTCCCGATCCAGGGGTGCAGCTCTGCAGACTCCCTGGTGGCTCCTCTCACTCTGCTCATCCATCACCTGAGCTCGGGGTTACAGAGACAAACTCTGCACACACAGCTTCTATAGCTGGCTTCTTTTCCTCTTCCAAGTCTCTCCTCAAAGCCACCTGTCTCCAGAGAAGCTGTGGCTGCCCCATCCCTGGAAGTGTCCAAGGCCAGGTTGGACAGGCTTGGAGCAACCTGGGATAGTGGAAAGTGTCCCTGCCCATGGGTGGAATGAGAGGAGGTTTAAGGGCCCTTTGAACCCAAACCATTCTGGGATTCCCCCACCCAGGGTTGCTGGTCAGGAACAATCAAGCTGCCACAAGAGACACGTGCACTGCCACAAATGGGGCCCACAATCATCAGATGGGAAAAGGAGACAGGAAAAACCAACCTTCCTAAACAGACAGCGAAGGAAAACTGATTTCCAAACACCAGGCAACACTTCCTGACATTTCTCATGAAAACATCAGGAGCTCTTTATCAAAAAGTAACAAGAAAACCTCCCCCAGCTGAAAGCAGGGAATGCCCCTCTTGGAACCCCCACTTCCCTGGAGGACACAGCTCAGGGGCAGCAGGGAATGTGCTGCCACAGCTCAGACCTCAGCAGCTGCATAAAGAGCAAAGGATTATTGGGGTGCTCAGATGGGCTCATCTCAGCTTTTTTAATCAAAGTTGTTGGTTAAGTCAAAGATTTTCCGTTCTCCCTCAAGCCCCAAAGCACGGGGAGGCAGTGGGAGATCACACAGGGATCCCATCCCAGCTCCTGCTGTCCTCACTCAACACATCCGAGTCCCCGGGAAGGAAGGGAGTGAATGCACCACGTTCAGATTTATGATTTTACAAACCATCAGCGACACACACTTGGCAGAAATCAGAATTCCCTTCTGGGAAGCAGAAACTTGCCCCACTTTAAGTGGGAGTCAGACGTCTCCACTCCCACGGCGCAGTTCACGCCGACACACACGGACACAAATCTCGGAGAAGCCGCACGACTCTCCCCACCCTTAGTGGGAACCAGGGAGATTAATTCCAATTTGGAGCATCAAACCCCTCAAGCCAAAAGCACAGGGCAGAGAACAACCACATTTTGTGATTTACGACTCGGAATCTGAAGGGGAGGAAAGGAGTTATGGCGCTGCATTTGATTTTTGTGGCTCTAAAAACCTTTGCCAGCAACAAGGGAATGTCACAGAGAACCAGCTCCGTTTCTAACGGAGGCGGGACAGACCCCAGCTCCTTCTCCCACATTATTCCATGTGAAGGGCAAACAGGAGCCAGGGTTTAAGTGCTAAAGCAAACAGACCCAGCTTTAACACACAGGTTGATGAAAGCAGCCCAGAGCAGCTGCTCTTGAAGTCACTCCTTTGTAGTCGTCACTCCCACAGATAATTACGAGCTTAAAGGTTCCAAGACTTCAAATGATGGTTTGAGCTTTCTTCAAGTGAAAAAAAAAATTAGATTTTAAATCTCATCTGCTTTTTAAGTCAAGATTAATGAATCCTCACCAGGATAACAGTTACAGCCACAGTTACCTGAGCCACAGGCTTGGGGGGGGCTCAGATGTGCTTCTGGTCTTGTAGAAAGGCTGAACCTCAACATAGGTAGAACCCATAATTATTTAATTTATAAACTGCAGGTGTAACGTTATTTTCTGGGAGAATATATATGTACAAACCTTCCTTTAAAACTAAAATTGAGAAATATCGGTTTTTAAGAGGATCTCACAAAGCACTGCTGGCAATAAAAGGAGCATTTGGGAGAACAAAGCTGGAGGTCTTCACACCCAAAATGCCACAAGCAGGAACTTGGGCAAAACTGAGTCCGGGGAGTGGAGGAATTCATCTTGTATTTCACATCCACTTTAAAATAAAACACGACAGGGATTTTATAAATCACGGCAATATTTTAAAAAAGATGCCCCAAAAAACAAAAAAGAAAACAACCCAAGATCAAAAATATTTTAAGAAGAGAGAGACCAAAAAAAAGGGGCACAAGAACAAACAGAACATGACACGCAAATAGTTTGTGGCCCCCAAAATCTGGAGGACACCCTGTATTTTGTGTGAGGAGAAGGAGCAGGGGCAAAGAGAGTATCAAAATCCAAACAAGTCACAAGGCATCACCAATCCCTTGCTGACAGGAGAGTGGTTTTTGTTGGCACAGCTCGCGACAGCTGGAGGAATAATTGCGACGCTGAGCGAGGAGATATTTTGCCTTCAGATTCTCAGATGAAAGATGTGATCCACAAGCACTTGGCAAACGTTAATTAAACCCACACAGCCCCTCTTGGCGGATCAAGAAGTATTTATCCTTATTCTGCAGAGAGGGGGGTGAATTTTTTCAGGCACTTTTAACATCAGGTATCTGCTCTTCCTGCTTAGGAAGTGCCCCATGGATGCACCGTTAAAAACAGGTTAGGCTTCCCAATCCAGCAGTTTTCCAGAGCACAGAGCCAGGATGGAGGTGATCCTTCTTGTTCCCCTCTGACCAACAGAACTCTTGACTCTGAAGAAAAAAAAACCATCAAACCAGTTCTGGCCACGAGGGTCATAAGAGATGAATATGGGCAAACTACAAACAAACTATAAAGCAACACCATCCCTTGGTGAGTTGTAAAAAAAAACCCAATTCAGCTGCTCTTTCTTTGGTTTTCCTCTTCAAAGGTGACTCAGTCTTTCCATATTGCCTTAGAATCATGGAATATCCTGAGATGGAATGGACCCACAAGGATCAAGTCCAACACCTGGCCCTCCACAGACACCCCAAAATCCCACTCTGTCCCTGAGTGTTGTCCAAACACTCCTGGAGCTCTGGCAGCCTTGGGAAGTGACCATTCCCTGGGGAGCCTGTTCGGTGCCTGACCACTCTCCGGGGAAAGAACCTTTTCCTGAGATCCAACCTAACCCTCCCCTGACACAGCTCCAGCCGCTCCCTCAGGTCCTGTCACCGCTCACGTGGAGCAGGGATGGGAGCTGCCCCTTGGGAGGATGTTGGAGACCCCAAAGAGTGTCCCCTCAGTCTCCTCTTCTCCAGTTGAACACACCAGTGACCTCAGTCCTTCCTTGTATGGCCCCTCCAGACCCTTCACCACTTTGTAGCCTCCAAGTATTTGAGGCACTTGCACTGGCAGGGCAGAACTGTGTCCTGTAAAAAAAGAGCCTTTCCTCTAAAGAAAACCACTCAATTATTTGCTAAATTGACATGGAACATTCTGTATTTAAAAGGGGAAGGGTCAGTTTGTTGGATCTACAAAGAGTAGCTGAGAACATCTGCAAGGTCAGGAAGAAAATGCATAAACACACATGTGAACTAAAGCATCAAAATACACAGTGGGGGTCGGTGCCTGTGATCTTACCATGAAAATAAGCATATTTGGAGTTCTTCCCTGCTCAAAAAAACCCCAAGCCCTGAAGCAGCTGATTTTAGTATCTATTTCAGTTGGAAATAGATTTAATGATGCTTTTTATGGATATAGCACTTGTATTTCATATATGTTTAGAGTGTAACTTCGAGGGCACAGCACAGACTTCCCCACCATCTGGTCACTGTGCTCAGTAAGGCAGGGGACTGTCCAGGGCTGCAGGCAGAGTTCAGACCAAAAGGAGAAGGTGGAAAGCTTTCCCTGGACTAATCCAGTGCCTCACCTGGGAGCTTCCAGGGTCACAACAACTTTCCACAGGAGATGGAAGGTATGGCTTGCAAAGCCATGACACAGCATCACTGGCAACTCAGCTCTGTCACTGCCGCACCCAGGGGCACCATCTCCCTGCTAATCCAAGGTGGAGGCAGCTCCAAAGACCCAGGAAAAGCTGAAACCTCACCAGGGAACCAGGATGTGCAATCCCAGTGTTACAAATGCTGCTGTAACCTGGCACAGCCAGGACACATTGGAAACGTTTGGGGTAGAGCCAGCAGGTGTTTGCTGCTGCATTTAGTTACCCCCTGTCTGACCTCTCCAGGGTGGCAGGACCCAAAATGCTCTCTCCACCCAGCCCAACGTGCCAGATACACCTCGTGCTCTTTCCATGCAGAGGTATCAGGAAAAGTTTCTTCCCCCAGAGGGTGGTTGGGCACGGAACAGGCTCCCCCAGGCAGTGGGCACGGCCCCAAGGCTGCCAGAGCTCAAGGAGTGTTTGGACAACGCTCTCAGGGACAGGGTGGGATTTTGGGGTGTCCTGTGCAGGGCCAGGGGTTGGACTGGATGATCCTTGTGGTCCCTTCCAGCTCTGGATATTCCATGATTCTTTGCCATCCAGCTCAGAGCTGCTTCTCCAACCTCCTCACTCAGGGGTTAAAATAATGCCTCTCAACAACACTTATTAGTTTTTAGTGACCAAGTCAAAGCATTTTAGCTCATAATTCCATCTGTGCCCTTGGCTTCTGGTTATATTAAGAGTGCACACAGTGAGGTAGATATTGAGACATTATTAAAGGTGCTCTGCATTCAGAGCAATTCCCACAGAAACGGGTGTATTTGCAGTCCACTTCATCTTGGTGACAAGCCTGGAATTGGGGCAGCTCCACATGTTGCTGTGTTCTAACACACAGTGCCATCCAAGGCAGCTGTGCTGACCTTCCTGGCTGATATTCTGGGGTCCTTCCCACAAACATTTCCTGGGTTTGGACTGGTTCTGGCCTTCTCCTGCCCCTTTGCCATCTCTTCTTAAACCCAAGGAGAGGTTTGAGGCTCAGACTCGAGGCTGCAGGAGGGGCAGCATTAGCAGGGACTCCCTTTCTGCCTCTCTAGGCAAGGGGCAGGGGCCAGGCCTTGTTATTCCACACATTAGGATAAGAGCCAGAGCACATCTTTGGCCTTCCCACACAAATCCATAGTTGTATCCCTGCCAACTCTTCATCACTTCCCGTTTAGCTTTTTTTTTGATTGTTTGTTTGTTTTAAACTTTGCCCAAGGTTATGTTCAGCAAACGCTGCCCCCTCAAAACACAGCACTAAAAAACACTATCACACTGACATCTGGAAATTGCATTTAAATCCTCAATGAAAGTGTTTTGCAAGGCAAAGCCCCAAGTGAGCAAAACACAGCAGATTTTTGCCCCACATCCCTTTGGGGGTGAAGCACTTTGTAAAGGCCACCTTGCAGCTCTTGTCATGAGCTTCTAGAGACCAATATCCCTCCTGTGCTCCCCCTCTCCTGCCCTTGTGGGAGGCAAACACCACACACACAGATCACACAAAACAGGTATTGCTCAGCCTTGAACCTTGACAGGGAGTATAAACAAGCTCCAACCCTCCTACATCAAGTACAACCTGCTGCAGTCACCACCTCAAAGCCCTCCCTGAAATGTTTTAGAAAGAGCCCAACAGCTGTTGAAGTAATTCCCCTTTTTTCCACTGTTTGGAAGCTGCACATCTCATGACTAAAAGCCACCTTTTAACACTCTCAGTCACTGCTTATTCGTGGCCTTATAATATCATTTTCCTTTTGGGGTTCAATGCTGTCCTTGAAGTTAAAGGTTGGGGAGTTTTTCAGCACCACAGCATCATTTGTATTTCAGATTTACAGAATCACACATCATCTGTATTTCATATTTACAGTAACCTTTCTGTTGCCCCTCACCTCTGTTTTCACCCTGCAGCCCTCAGGGCCCTTTTTGCAGCTCCCACGTCCAGCAAGTGTTCCAGACAAGCAGCAGACTATTCCAGATCATCCTTCACTCAGTTTAATGACTCTGGAAAGATCCCTGGGGAAGGAACGCTTCCAGGAATTAACTCCATTAACTATCCAACAACATCCAGCAAAAAAACCCAGCAAAACCTTTTGTTTTTTTAAAATTAGTTTCCAAGTTGGCTGTAACACACAAAACATCTCAGAGCACGTGACCTGCCCACAGTTCTCTGCACTTCTTTTGGGGGCCTGTCAGCAAATGCAGCTGTTTCCAGGAAGAATAACTTTCCTCAGGATAACCAAGCAGCAGGAAAGCACTGCTTTTACCGTGGCTGCCCCACACATCACTTGCCACAGAGGACAAAACAGAAGGACTGCAAATACCTTTCAAAGACTGACACGCTCCTGGCACAGAGGCTTCGTTTAGGATGTGGTTTCACACTGTTGCTCAGCTGCTCTAATGGCCTTATGCTGCTGAAAAGAGAGATCTCTTCCCCAGCTTCCAAGTGATCCACAGTGAGCTGGACCAGGGAGTTAAGCTGGAAGGAAACTCTGGACTGAGAAGGAAGGAATCAAAGACGTATCAGCGCAAAAAGATCAGTGAGAGCACAAGGCTGGGAGCAAAACCCTTCCTTGCAGCACCAGTTTGAGATCAGTTCAGCTACAATGCACAACCTCACTCTAAATTTAGAGAGCTTTCTAACTCCAGAGCTCTGTCCCACGTCCATTATCCCTCTCCAACACAGGAATGAGCCATTCTATTATAAATGCTTTTATAGCAGCGTCGCGCTCTCCGCCCGACGGGAGCACACATCAATTGTGGAGAAAGTGGTTCAACTTTGGAATGTAGACAAAAACTGAGACAAGGCTAATGGTGGTGAAAGACAGGTTGCCTGGGGAGGGAAATGATCAGAGGTTTCAGAGGAAAGGGGGGGAAAAAAAACCCCTACAGACAATTTACCTGTGCTTGGGTCAGCGCTCATTAATGCTCTGAAGAGAATCACTTCACATGTAATAAATTATGCTGCTCTTGGCTTATTCCCTTTATTATCCAGCTCAGACAGGAGCCAGGAGCCCTTCACACACACACTGTCTAATGGGAACACTTACTCTGAATAAAATGAACAGAAGGAAAGAGAAAAAATAAAGCAGGGGCCTTCATTTGAGCAAGAAAAACCATCAGGAGACCCAGCAGTGGCATCAGGTTTCAGCACTCACTCCTCTGTCACTGCATCCACCTTCTCCACGGAAGGGAAAACCTCTTCCAAAACAAATCCAGGCAGAAGATGTGGCTGTTTTCTCCTGTTGATATTGCCATCTACCCCCTGCTGATTGGGGATTTCCAACAGGCTTTTTAAAAGCTTTCCCAGTCAGGCTGCGCTCCAATCCGAGAAGTTTCTGGAGAGACTGAACCACACTCAAGGCACACAGGTAAAACTTTTAATTTTGGCCATTAGGCGAAGCTCAGTTCAACAGCAAGGAGCCAATTTCTGTCTCAATGGTTTTTTCCTCTTCTAATCGTGGCTTGGAAAAAAATGCAGCTGTGACACACTTCACTTCTTTAAATATTTACAATTTTTTACTATCTTGAAATAAATTCCAACCTCACAGTAGTACCCATCGGAGCTGGAAAGGGTGAGATCACTCTTTTCCCACACACCTTTCTGATCTTCTGCTGGTATCACTGATAAAACAACCTAATTATTAAAAAGTGCTTTAGTCTAAAAGTTAAAGGTTGAAAGAATCCACGACTTGCTGAGAGAGAGCAACAAAACCCAACCTTGACCAGAAAGGCTAAAAAAATCCCATTCAGCTCAAATATTTTGTCAATTCTCCCTCCTTTTCGTGCTAAAGCTCCAAGAGGATGAATTTTGCAGCTCAGCAGCAGGCTGACACTTGGCCTTGCTCTTTGGATTCCATCTCAGAGGGAAAAGCACGTGGAAACAAAGCCACACTTGGCTGGTGAACCCAGGAGTATCTGTATAAATGAGCTCCCTGGAGACCTGACGAAGGCTCCCTTCCCTCCTCAAAGGCATCAGCTCTCTGATGCCTCACAGTGAGCACTCCAGACAGAATTAAAAGGACTCCAAATCTGTCCACAGGGAAAGGCAGCAGCTGGATCAGCAGGATGAAGCAGAGGATCCAGGTGGCTCCACATAGAAGACAGTAGGGAATAGGGAAGAAGTGCATCCTCCTTTCCTTAGGGGCAGTTTCAGTGCAGCACCATAATCCCCTTATACCCCTCCCAACTTAAATCTCTCCTCCCAAAATGCTTTCCTAGAAACTTCCTCACAGGCTATAGCTCAGGTCTTGGAAGATCCATTCTGTCCAAAGAGCAGCCACCCCTGGCTGAGGCACCAAGCAACGACCGATCTCATTCCTGATCCAGCCTGACAGCACCAGCTTCCAAAATCTTCCCCCTCTCTTTTCAATACTAATATGGAAAATAACAATCTGACCCTTCATAGTTTGCTAACAAAGATTCAAGTCCCATTTCCCCAGGGCAGTGGCCACAGCTCCAAGGCTGCCAGAGCTCAAGGAGCATTTGGACAACACTCTCAGGGACAGGGTGGGATTGTTGGGGTGTCCTGGGCAGGGCCAGGAGTTGGACTCCTTGTGAGTCCCTTCCAACTCAGGATATTCCTGAATTCCAATCCTCTGGTAGGTTTTTCTGCAGCACTATCTAATGTAGGTCCAGGCTGTCCTGTTGGCAGAGGCAGAAATGAATCCTGTTCTGCCCAGGAGCCTTCCCAGAGAGGCAAAGCTGCACCCCCTGCTCCGGACCAAGAATTCCTCTCCTAAGATTTTCAGCATCATCCCCACAGCGAGATGCCCGTGACTTCCCCATCAGCCTTTCTGCTGCCTGTGGGAGGCACAAACTTTGGCTTGCTTTTGGCTCCTGAGTCACTTTGGAGGTGGGAAGAGAAGAAATAAGTCCCTGCAGTCACCAGCACCACCAGCTAAAAACACCCAAGGAGCAGCAGGTCCGAGAGCCACCGAGCACAGGAAACACGTGACAGAAACACCTCCAGCAGCCAAAGGTTTAATAACCTCGTTATTAATTTTGAACAAACAACACCACTGATTCCCACTCTACCTTTGAAGAGGAGGAAGGAGTGTGAAGGAGGGAGAAAAGAGCTGTTTAAACAACAACAGCTGTCACATCCATGCCTGTAGGAGGAGTCTCCAGCATCCTGCTCTCGGGAGAGCCGGCACCGAGCAAGAGCTTTGCCTTTTCAAGAGGACTTCAGAACCTCAAACACCAACCTTCAGCCATATTTTCTTCCTAATCAGAAACCAATTATCCTGCTGAGTGATGACTGAACAATTCCACAGTGCAAAGCCTTTTCATATCAGGGCCTTCTGTGATCAAGTTGCACTGGAAACTTCCTCACTCACACAAAAGCCAGGAGGATTTCACTTGTGCTTCCCACAGCTGTTCTCGAGGGCCTCCCTCCAAAGTACCACGTGGAGCCTCAGTGTAGAAAAACCTTCAGTGAGCCAGTTCACTTTTATCCAAACTGAAGTTTCCCTAGTCAAGTTTTTATCAAGTCTGAGGGGATCTAGAAAGCGTTTACATCTGGCTGTCTCTAGATTTTTTACTCAAGAGAAACAAATCAGTGCCACTGGCACATTGCCCCCAACTTCCCAGCCATTGCCTAATGCAAACCTCCTGGAGAGTCCCTTTAATACCTCTTCAACTGCTCTGAGCGAGCTTTATTACAGCAAATAATTACTGCAATATTTTCATATCACAAAGAAGTTTTCATCTGTTCTCAGCCTTTGCACCTTGCAGTGCTCTCATCTCAACAAGGTTCCCTTCCCAGGTGTCCAAATCCAGATACACTTAAAATCCCAGCTGAGAGTGCTCCCAGTACCTGCTCCTGGATAAACGAAGCCAGAAGTTCAGAGAGTCGTGGAATGGTTTGGGTGGGAAGGGACCTTAAAGCTCATCTTGTTCCACCTCCCTGCCATGGGCAGGGACACCTTCCACCACTAGCCCAGGTTGCTCCAAGCCCTGTCCAACCTGGCCTTGGACACTTCCAGGGATGAGGCAGCCACAGCTTCTCTGGGCAACCTGTGCCAGGGCCTCACCAGCCTTCCAGCCAGGAACTCCTTCCCAATCTCTCATCTCTCCCTGCCCTCTGGCAGTGGGAAGCCATTCCCCCTTGTCCTGTCTCTCCATGCCCTTGTCTCAAGTCCCTCTCCAGCTCTCCTGGAGCCCCTTTAGGCTCTGGAAAGTGCTTTACAGCCTCCTCAGAGTCTATCACTACACGCCCTTGAAGTTCCTAAATCAAACCAAAACCTGGCCAGTCCCCAGGGTTACAAACCCCATTCTTGGGACAGAATCTTTGTTATTTAATAATGAAAAAAAAATAGAAACACCCAGAGAAGAATCATGGAATTGTTACAGTCGGAAAAGACCTCCAAGATCACCAAGTCCAACTGTCAACCCAGCACCCCCATGTGGTGGTTTCACTCTAGGCCTTCCTGGAGACCAACTTGTAGCCAGGAAGGAACTAGGAAAGTGATCACGGAAGTATTCCATGCTATTCCTTTACGTAACTTGAGGTATAAATAAAGCCAGCGGGAGGGATCTCGCTCTCTTCCTCTCCGGCGAGGTTCGAGAACGGTGGGTCCCTGTTTCGGTCGGGCTTATCTGGAGCCGAGGCCTATAGTGACTGCCGTTATCTGCCCGCGTGAGGGGAGAGCCGAGGACCGTGTCTGGTCATCCTGCCTGTTCGAAGGGAAGTGGTGAGATTTTTGCTAGTTTGCCTTCGGCTGGCCGTTTGACTTGTTCGGTCCTTGCCCCTTTTTGTCCTTCTCCCTTTCCCCCCCTTCCCCCCCCCCCCCCCCCCGGTGTGTGGTATTCTCCTTTTGTGTATCTGTCTCATATGTAAAGTATATACATATATATATATATATATTTTTGCTATAGCTTTGGCTGCTTGGTTTTTTTTCCCCTTTTTCCCTCTCTGGGAGGCGGGTTCTTGTTGTCGAGTTTCAGGGGACTTGGCGGGAAGCCAGCTCGAAACTTGTACACCCCATCATGTTCACCACTAAACCATGTCCTCAAGTGCCACATCCACACGGTTTTCGAACACTTCCAGGTGTCTCCACCCGTTTCAACTCTTGACAACCCTTTCCACAAAAAAATTTTTCCGAATATCCAACCTGAACCTCCTCTGGCACAACTTGAGGCTGTTTCCTCTTGTCCTGTCCCTTGTTCCCTGGGAGAAGGACTGACCCTCACCTCTCTACAACCTCCTGCCAGGGAGTTGTGGAGAGCAGGAGGAGGGATGGAGCCTTGCAGCCCTGCCCTAACACTCTGGGAAGGATCTCACCTCAAGGTTTTCTCCTCCCTTGAGCTCTTTTCCTCTAACCCCCACGTGATCCAAGAAGAACTGTGAGCAGAAAAGAAATAAATACACAAACAGGGACTTTATTCTCCCCAAATACAAACCAGTTCCTGGCAGGGAGGGGAGGAGAACAGGACCTGGGCTGATATTACAGGCTCAGCAAGTAGGAGCCCTCCAGCACATACTGGTGGCTTTGTGATGGTGCCACAAAGGCCGCCTGTTCCAGCTCCTCCACCACAGCATTGTCCCACACAGCCTCCAGTCCCACTTTCAATGGCTGCATTAAATGGAAAAGTCCCCAGCAAGGGCTGGATTCTCCCAGTTCCCCATTTATAGCACAACATTTCCCCGGTGTGGCTGGATCCCAGCAGGGATCCCGGCGAGGTCTCCAAATCTTCCCTCGCCCCAAGCCTCCCCTGTGTGGAGACTCTCATCACAAGAGATTTTCCTGGGCAGAGCAAAATTCCAACACACAACTCAGCATTTTACAAGCCCTTTCCACACTGGATGTATTATTCACCCAGTGTACTGAAAAAAAAAAAAGAGTAAAATATAAATAAAGAGCTGCAGTGTTCCAGTGCTGTCCAGGAAGAGCTGATCTCTCCTGCAGAGAGATCCGTGTCTGGTGCATTTACACCCTCCAAGGATTGCCTGGCCAAAAATAATGCTGAAACCAACAGGAGAAACAGCCATTTTGGCTGTTCTCCTCCCAACCAGATCAGAAATTACTCTTAATTTACTATCTTGCTAAATTGTTATAGTGGGATGTCTGTGGGCTGCCGAGCTGGCTCTGTGCAACTCCCCATAAATGTAAAAAGAAGAATGAGAAAGAACCATAAATATATATTTTTAATATATATATATATCTTTATATATCTTTTTATATATATATATATATATATATATATATATATATAGGCAAGGAAAGAATCAAAAACCTCCAGTCTTCACCAACAAGCAGGGGCTGAGATGCCCTGAGCAGTGATAGACTTGAAACCAACCTGTAATTTCTGGATGTATTTCTCTCCCTCTCTCCTCCTCCTCCTGTTCTCTGTCCAGGAGGACTCCACAGTCCTTGGATTCAGGACTGTGTGAGTAGGGTGACACATCCTGGCAGGTCAGGAGAGGCTTTAGGGAGCTGGTGTTTTATTACCAGTGTCTGGACAAATCTGTGCAGTGAAATGATGGTGCATTTGCTGACACACACTGGGGAGAAAACTGACACCAGGATTTGGTCCTTTGGCTCCTCTGTGCAGAACAGAAGCCACCAAAAAAGCCCAGACAGGTCTGGGTGGCTCTGGGGGTTCTTTGCTTTTAAAGGCAGGAAGGAAGCACTGGGGAAGGCAGCAGAGAGGAAAGAAGAAAAGCACAGTGGCAGAAAGAGCAGTGGAGCTCGAAGTCGTGGAAGGTAAAGCCTCAACACTTGGAAAACTGCTCAGGATGATCCTTGGAGCCCTGATTCAGCTGAAGGGAGGCCCAGGTTTCCCAGGCTGCCCACAGGGCAGGGCTTTAATCATCCCTGTGGGAGCCCTGACTCACCTCAGGGCAGCACAAAAGCCACAGATGTGAGTCAGGGCAGATGGTGAAAACCACAGGCCTGTCCCAGCCCCAGGCAGGTCAGGCTGCAGAGCTTCCCTGCAGCTGAGACTGCAACCCTGCGAGGTAACATCTCACTCACCTCCCATTCCAGTTCTACTTTTGGGAAGCCACAGCACTGATAAAACAAATATCACTCATGCAAAGCAGAGGGGATGGAGGGCCAGGCCTTGCCCTTGCAGAACCTGTTTGATGACACTGATTTATATTTAACTAAATAAGCCTAATATCTAACTCTCTCTTTTGATTTCATTTCTTAACCAAGCAGGTTTAACACCCAGAGTGTTTCCTGTCCCCCTTTTAGAAGATGCAGTAGACACCAGCAGCCATTTAGTTTCACAGAATCACTGCAGGATCCAAAGAGACATCCCATATCCTGGCTGACAGCTTCACACAACCTTGTGTGAACAAGGAGCCAGAGCTCCTTGTTGAACACTGTATTGTTCTAGTGATTCAGTGCACTGGAATGTTATCAGCTTTATTCATGGCTTTTCTGATAGAGTTCTTAGATTAGGCACATAAACTTCCACTTTTTAGAGGGAAAAAAAAAAAAGTCTGCGGCTTATTGTTACGTGGAGCATCAAAATTCCTGGTTTCTTTTCCAGGGTTGTACCTAGAGAGAACTCCAGGAAAAGGACAGGTCCTCAGAAACCCAAAAGGTTCTGTCAGGCTTCTAGTTAAGGACATTCAAGAGAAAAAAAAAAAAAAAAAAAGAGATGTGTATCATGACCAAAAGTCACCCATCAAGAGGACAAAATAATAGTGAAGATGGACAAAGACAAGGAGGACCAAAGGCCATGGAGGTCAAAGACTCTGTAGGGACCAGTCAATTAATCAGGACATTTTAGTCCGGAAAAGAGGCCTCTGACAGGGGACATGGGAGGGATTGACAGAATTTTTTACCAGCAGATGTGCAAACAACAATTCCCCAAGCAGGAGCTCACTGCAGTTAAATGGGCTGGCTTTTGGTGCAGTCACCAAGAGGAAGTGGTTCATCACACAGAGGTGAACTTTGAAATGCCTGGTGACAGGACAGAGCCTCAAAACACATTTGAGACAAATAAATGGATGTGAGATGAAGGACAGTCCTACCTGCCATGGCTGGAGACAGGATGGACCTGTGGCCTCCCATGTTCTGAGGTGTTAAAGAAGCTGACAAGAGTCTACAGCATCTTCTGAGAACAGCAGCAAGAAGCAGGAATTCCACTCCCCCAGTGCCCTGCATCCAAGAAGCAGGAATTCCCTTCACTGCCCACAGCTCCTGGGAGAAGTGCAGGCAGGAGGTACAGGCAGCACAAATCCTCCTTGCCTAATTAACTGCTCTCCCTTATCCTTCTTAACTGCAGTTGTGAGCTGACAGACCACACGAGCCCACGTGGTGCACAGGAAGCACCAGGCCCACGCTCATGTTCACAGGGATGATGCCACATCCTCATAGGAAGGGGCCTGTGACACGACCCCCTGCAGTTCTTGGCTTTGCTGCCGAGCCAGGAAGCCTCAGGTCGTGTTTGAAGAGGAGTCTCCTGAAAATATTTTTAGATTCCAGTGCCAGCCTGGTTATTCAGATATCCAGAGCCACAGAGTCTTGCATAGAAATGACTTGTTAAGGACTCCCTTGAAACAGGTTGTTTTCCCACTCTGTTCCAACAGCAACCACGGGCTGTTTGCAGCATCTCCTCTGTTCCAGCTCCCTGCCAAGAGCAGCCCTTTGCTCAGCTATCTCCCACTGACCTAAATTCACACAGGCAGTCTTTAATCACTGTCCTCCACCCTAAAAAGGACTCCAAGCCTGAAATCCTTGTCTCCTCCACTTCTTCCCCCAGCCATGGGCCCCCAAACAGCTCCTGAAGGTCAGTGCTGAGCCTGCTGCACACGACACCAGCACAATAAATGTCGTGCAGCCCAAATTATGTCCTGGGGGAAGCCTGTGCAGCCTCCTGGCCTTGTGCAGACTACACAGCTGTCAGGCTTGCAACTCACCACCTTCTCCCTAAGATATGCAAAGGGAAGGAGAATTTAATGGTATCGATGTTCCAGCTCCTGGAGTCAGCAGATCTGCCTGGGAGCACAGCCTGGGATTAGAGCTGTCGATGAGGATCGTGGCACGGTGGCACAGCTGGTCAATAATAGCATTGCTTGTCCTTCAGGTGACCTCTCTGCTACTTCCAGGGTTATTATTCACCCCGGAGCTTTTCACAGGAGCGATGGACCAGCTGAGGAGAGTCCCTGCTGCTGTGTCTGGCACAAAATTAGGGAAGACAGGCTGTCCTGAATCCAGAAGTACAACAAGCTACATCCATATGTAACACACCTGAACCAAGGGCATCCTGAACATCATGATGTACTGGTTGGATATAGGAGCAGTGAGGAAGCCACAAATCAGCACACCTCTCTCTCCCCTTCTTTCCCAGAAGCACAGGAATTCTCTGCCCTTCTCCCTGGATATATCCACACCAACCTGATGACACAACCCAGTCTCAGAGTGTATTATTTCGTCCTTGACTCTCATTAACAAACACCTTCAGTGTCAAAACTCATCATCCCATGGTATCCTTTGGGAATCACCTGCCAGGGCTGCCACAATGAACTGAATTGTGCAGTGTTCTCAGTCAGTGGGTGCAGCTCCCACGCTCCCCTGCATTTTACACCCAGGAGCAGAGCATCCTCCTGGCTTGCAGACACCTACATAACCCTTCCAGTCTGGCACCAGATGGGCCAAGATGTTCTGATCACCCAGCATTTACAACCTGCACATCCGAATGTGTTCGCAGACACCTCATAAAGCACAGGCTCGTTATTACAGCCCATTAACACGCATGCGAGACATTTTAACGTGCAAAAATCCCCCGTGAAACACTGATTTTCTCCTCCACTTCCAGGGAAAACCTGCCATCCTCACCATGAACTAGGAGACAACTTTTCAGGGCTTTTTTTTCCGCCCACCAGTCCGGCCAAGCCTCGTTTGCCTGATTTCACAGCAGCCTTTATGAGTAACCCCGACATGTGCCGTGGCAGCTCCCTCATCCACCCTTCCTCACTCCTCCCACACCTCCAACGAGGCTGGAACAGCCTTGGAGACCATTTCCACTCTTGATCCTGCAGCACAGGACACCCTTAGTGTGGATTCCTCACAGCCCTGAGCAGGTCCAAGATATAACTTCACCGCTCAGGCTACTGGAAGTGGGATATGGATACAATTTACCACCTCGGACAAAAGGAGCTGGAGCAACACTTCTCCCAGAACAAGAGTTAAGCCAAGGACACCTGTATTTCTAGGACAACGCTGTCCAAGCAGGCAGAGTGAATGCTGTGCCCCTCTGGAGGCAGTTTTAGGCCAACATCAGGCACTGCAGAAAGTTTTATGTTTGAAATATTAAGGTACTCACTGTACAGGGTGATCAGCTGGAAAACTGGAATCTGTTCCTCTTCTGTAGCCAGCTCCCTACTCATCTGTCTGGAGCCTGTCAGAGAGGAGAAAGAGTTTTAACTACGGACAAAGCGACAAAAAAAGATTTTGAAGCATTTTTAAAATTTAGGGGGGAAAAAAAAATAAAAAAAAAAATCAAGAAGTAGGCCAGGTAAGGAATGCAAAACAGAGAGAAACACACACCCCCTCAGCTCTGAGGTCAAGAACTGAAAGAGCTCACAAAGCTCACAGCAAGGTCTCTCCAGCAAATGCTGTGATGCTTAAAAACAACCGTGGCACCGGCTGCCTCTGGAGGCTCCCGAGGTCAGCCCTGGCCCAGCCCAGGAGAAAAGCGAGATATTTATATGTGAGAGCAGCAGCAAGAGCTCCACAAAGCCAGTTACCAGAGAGCCAGTGAATCACAGCTCCTGGTGGCACATCCTGGTCACCGATGCAGGGCTACACAAATGTTAGTGCAGACACGGCGCCGGAGGGTTACGTGGGCTGTGATCTGCCAGGCACCACAGAAGTCCCCTTTAACAGATTTGTTGTTTCAACACACTTTATCCCCTTAATAAGGAGCCACTGAAGTTGTGCTTAAACCCATTTTGATTAAGGAAAAGATTATCCATAGAATTGCCAGACGTACATGTTGGTTATACATCAAACATAGACCAATTGTGCTTCAGGGAGACATTAAATCCCCGTTCAATTAATAGAGACACCTCTTAAAATGAGCATTAAATAATTCCCTACAATGTAGCCAGACAACTGGCTACTTCAGGAAATTGGAACAGAAATGATTTCCCATCTCCTCACCAACAAAATCCCAATCAAAACTTGCCCTTAAAACAAGAGGTCAGTAGGGAGGGATGGGGGGCAGGAATGTTACTACCTCAGTGCTATTGTGTGCTTATATTAAAGGCTCCTCATCAGAAAATTAAATGAAATAGATGCCTTTCATGTTTATCAATAACAGAGCTAATGGTTTTTATGTAAATGCCATTACTTTCAGCCAGATCTGCAAGAGAGTGAAGCCACAGAGCCCCATCTCCCCTCACAAGCGACTCCCTTCAGGCAGCCAATCTAAATGCAAATTACAATCAAACCAAGAGTTTTCTGGATGATACTGAACACATAAAACCAGGGACAAAGCAGAGACATTGGAGAACAACCCTCCTCTTCTGGAAAAACCTGCTGATCTCACAACGCTGTTCCATCCTGAACATACAGAAAAATTAAAATATAATTTGCTTCTCATTTATGGTCATATTATTTATTTGTACAGCAAGAGGGAACCACCTTCTTCCCTTCTATTGCCCTGGGTGTTAAAAAAGGAGGAGAATGTTCTTCTACCAAGCTATAGAGAGAATCACCTCTCAAAGATGTTTCAAACTGGCACAGGTTGCCCAGAGAAGCTGTGGCTGCCCCTGGATCCATGGCAGTGTCCAAGGCCAGGTTGGACAGGGCTTGGAGCAACCTGGGCTAGTGGAAGGTGTCCCTGCCCGTGGCAGGGGGTGGAACTGGATGATTTTTCACGTCCCTTCCAATCCAAACCATTCCATGATTCACCCACAACAGGAGCATCCCCTCAGCAAGGACATTAAATCAGAGAGATAATAAAGCCCTAATTGGATTTGGCAGAACAAACAGCACTTCCACATTTTTAGGGGGAAATTTCTTCTTCGAATACAGTTGTTGGGGGAAGAAAGTGCTGGTTATTAGGTGGCAGAGATACAAAACTGTTGTCAGCACAAGGAGCAAGGAGTTCCTGCAGCACAAAAGCTTTTTGAAGAACACTTAAATCCGACCCCTACCTGGAGCACAGATCCAGTCAGGACTTTGCCAGCACTGATTCAAACAAGGTACTAATGGCAAATCTGAAAAGAACTAATATTACAACCACACTGCTCAGCAAGCAGAATGCACAGAGGAGAAACTAATGATTAAAACAGAGGGCAAAAAAGCTGAAAACCCGACCCTGGCACAAGTCTGCAAGTGAGTCTCAGCAGGGACTTGCTGTAACTACCACAAAACTCCCATCCCCAAGAGGGGCACATGTCCTTGGAGGGATGCAGCTAATTACCACCAGAGCTGTGTACAAGCTCGTTACACGGGTGAGGAGCTGAGCACTTGGTGTGTTTGGAAAGCTACAGGAATATTCATAGAGCAGAACCTCGTTAATTAACATTAATAACCGAGAGACCACTCGGGCAAACGGCTGGATTTTGGGAATTAGCCAGAGAGGGAACACGCAAAGCTGGGAAACCACAGGGACAACAGGGCCCAGCAGGCGCCTGGCTCACTCCTTTGGATATCTACAATTAAATAATTTATCCTTGTGCCCCTGTGTCCACGAGGGAATGTGCAGCCTGTAAATAAAGCACCTCCTGTTATGCAAGGCTTTGCTAAGTCTGAAAGTTTGACTGCCCGTGAAAAGAGGTCATTTAATTAAAAACCACAACCTTGACTACTCTCCCTCTCAGAAACTCTTCACGTGGGCCGGCATTTCAGAAAACTCATCCACTTCTTTGTCATCTGTTGTGTCTTACTTCATCGTTAAGCAATTACTCACAGATCTATTGTTTTATACACAAAACACTGCTTTGCAGTTCTTGTTCACAGTTTGGAGTTGCTAAGGCTCCCTTCTCCTGCTTCTCTTCCTTCTCAAGCCCGGTGAGGCAAGTCTTGGTGTCCTCTCTAGCAAAAGGAGACCGGGGTTCCAACTCCGGGTTTGTCACCACACCGACCACGGGATCAACCTGTGAGCAGTGAGAAAGGGAAAAGGCCCTTCCAAAACAAGCACAACTTCTCTCCTTTTTTTTTTTTTTTTCCAATGCAGACATTTTCCCAGCACAATCCCACAAACAGCTGTCCTGGCAGGAGCAGCCAGGAGGAGTGTTCGTGGCAGCTCTGGGAGAACACTCCACCGGGAGCGGGTGCTGGTGCCACTCCCGGGATTTCACCCCCGGCCACTGCGTGCGAGAGGAGTCCGATTTCACACCCCTGCTCTGACTTCAGCTGTCAAACCGCAGCCACATCTGCTGCACGAGGCACTTGCAAACCGGAGCTGTTCCTGCAGCAAAGATATTTCCTCCCCAAAACACCCGAAACTGGAGACGGTGCATCCGTACACCAGTGCCCAACCCCGACCCCCTGGCTTTGCCAAGCAGTGGGTGCCAACAAGATAAAAGATTTTCTCCTTTGGGTGGCAAAAAAAACTTCCAACGATCGCTTTGAAAATGTTGCCATTTTGCCAAAGGAAGGACATTTTTCCCTTTGCAAACTGCTCCCTGTCTCCTGTTCTGCCCTGCACAATTCATGCTGAACTTACCCAGCACCACGATTTTTTATGTTTTCTCCTCCCCAAAACGCTTTGCATCCTCACACACAGCCCGTGATTCCCCGGCTACAGCACGGGGTTTTCACTTTGCAAGGGTTCAGGTTTAAGCAGAGCAAATCGCTCTCTTAAACTGCCTTTTCTTATTTCCCTTTGTGAGAGGCTTCACTCGATGATGGATGTGTAGAAATGCAAAGCAGAAGTCCCCACAAAAAGCAGCCAGGGTGTGAGGTGGTTTTGTCTCATAAAAAAAAAAAAAAGAGAGAGGCAGGGATGACTTACGCCTCATTAAAGAGTTCCAGTCTGCATTTTTATTAGATATATTTAGACACCAACGGGTTTAAAAAAAAAATAAATTAAAAGCAGTTATATTGTTAACATATGGCCCCGGATCAGTCACACGGATGCAAAGGAAAACGGGCACAGCAGATCCTCCAAACACAGGCATGGAAATCATTTCAATGGGGCACATGACCTATAAAATTTTAAGCAACACCAAACCACACAAAGGTGTGACTGAATTTACTGCAGAATTACTGCAGGGCTGTGGCTTGTCCCCAGACTGTGCATATCGCAGATGCTACTGGAGACACAAAGAGGGAGGAGAGTAATTCCTGCTCGCTCCTAATGAAAAAGTCATGCTGTTTTTATTTTCCAGTGGAGAAAGTGAGGCATGGAATAGGAATATTCTGCCTAAATTCATGTGCTGTCACAAATAAAACCAAGACAACATCCCAGCCATCAGCCCCCTCACTACCAAGTGTCTTCTACAACGCTTCATCCTCTCCATCCTGGCAGGAAACAGGCAGCTCCAAGGCAAAACTTATTTCAAAATCAAATGTAACTCTGGCCTGCACAGAGCACAAATTACTAATGTAAATGATACCTCCTGAGCCTGATGGAACAATAAATGATGGCCAATCACACAGGCACTGAATGAAACAGGGTGGCACACCCAGAGCAAGCATGTCTTGCAACCACTAAACACACGTTTCTGTGCTGTACGTGGGCAGCTACTGCTGTCCGGGATATTTTAACAGCACAAACTGCACTGGGGGGAAAAAAAAAAAAACCACCAACAAACAAAACAAAACATCACCACAACACAAAAAAACCCGAGTACATTCCTCCTCATCGAGAGCCAGAACATGGGAAACAAGCAATATAATTATTTCCACTGGAGAAGGAAAATAAACCCAAGAACACACAAAGGGAAAGAAACGAACCTCCAAAGCTGATTTGTAAAACAGTTCAGGGCTTCTGTGCTGGGCTACAACCTCCCAGCACAAAAAAACTCTACAGATAAGCCAAGCTGAGGGTGATGAACACCTCAGAGCACTCCCTGCTCTATCCCCATCCCCACTCCAGCACAGCTTTGGGATGTTTTCCCAGAGCCTGCAGAGTGGGTGCCCTAAATCCTGCACATCCTTCAGCGCGTGGCCACGTTTCCATTTGCCTGAAGTGACCCTTCCTGTTGAGACTCTGGCACAAGAAACAAAGAAAAAAAAACATTTTCCTGCCTTTTGCATCGAGAACAAAATGCTTCAAACCCCACCAGTGACTGCTGGTCCCACCTGCCCAGAGCTGCTCACCCACGAGAGGCAGACCATCCCTCCATCCCAGGAGGATGCATCCAGGGCAGATCCCCCACACGGGGATAGTGCTGGTCCCAAAATCCTTGAAGGCTGGAAGCAAACAAACCTTCAGCAAGAGCAGGACCGGGCTCCAACCTCACTGTGGTTCCTCCAGAAGCACGGCCGGGACACACTCGCTCTTCACGGACAAGTAAAAGCACTTTAAGGAGAGCTTTTTTCCCTCCCTTCACTTTGTTTTAAACGGCTGAAGAATTTCCTCCGTGAATGCTCCCAATTGTGGCTCACGCTGAGTTATTTTTAAAAGCACAGAACCAGATTCTCAAGCCCCTGAATGAGGAAATGCAAAGCTTTTATTAAGCCATAATAGCCCAGACAATGGTCACAATTTCCCAAGGGTCTGAACACGGCAGCTGACAATGAGCTTTATTCCTCCACAAAACCCCCTTCACAGGCTCGGAGGGTTTGCTTTGTATGATCCAGGCTCGAGTTTGGGAGTTAAAACTCAAAGCTCCATGGTCGTTTTCAGTGGGATTTCCTCCACCAGAGCACGTCTGATCAGAGATACCAAAATCACTGGGAAAAGACCCTTTGCACCATCTCATTCCCTCCTTTGCTAGCACAGTAAAACCCACATTGATACCAGGACTTCATCCTGGCTGGCTGGAGCTTTCCCTTTGTGGATGGATCCCAGCTGACAAACTGGCCAACCTTCCCAGGGTCAGGAGTGAAACAAAGCCCTTCAGATTTCTTCACTGATATTTGAACTATCACACAATGACTCTCACTAACGTGGTCAGAGACACACTTCAAACCTCAGATCTGCCACCACGGGGTATAATCAGATCCAGTGCCCACATCAGCTCTTCCTCCTTCCACGGAGGAGGAAGTTGCAACTACAAGGTGCTGGTACAGTGTCCAAAAGCACCCAGCATCCAAGGTTTGGCCTTGGACAGGCCAATTCCCACTGAGAAATGTGATTCCCATCACACCTGAACCGGCTGCTCTGATTCTCTCTGCAGCCAGCAAAAGCAGCAGGCACTGCTGGAGCACAGGAAACTGGATTGGTTCAGGATGTCTGCTTAGGACAAGGTGAACTGTGCTGCAAAAATAGCTGGTTTTCACTGCTGACTATAAAGCAGAGAAAGAAAAAAAAATGAAACAACTTTGCAAGCAATTAGATCTGTAGAAAGAAGTCCCAACGTAAATGTATCCTGCTCTAAATGGTGCCCTTCCCTTAAACAGAAAAGAAGCCACTGCCATAAATCCATGAGTTCTTCAGACCAAAACAAGTCTATTTCTATCCTCCCGTCAGGTCTCCTCTCCCCTGTCCCCGCTGAGACAACAAACCTCACAAACAAGAACTGAGCTCAGATTCAATCTCGGCACTTCCCAAACTGGTCTGCCACACAACCAGGAGACAGACCACAGGAACTCCTCCTTCCAGAGTACCACAGCTTCGAGGGATTGCAAAAACCCTTCCTAATCTGCAGATCTGCCAGTCTGTAACCAAGAGAGTTTATGTGCCCAAAAGGAGGAAACACTTCAAAACCCCTTCACAAACACCTGCAAAGCTCCTGCTGCTCCCTCACCACACCTGCACGTCTGAGCCACCCCAGGTGAGATCTGTGTCTGCTGTATCTTCCCCCTCACAAGGTACAGGCACTTGCAAAACGGTTTCAAAACTCACTACAGCTTCCTGAAGGACAGAAGGAAAAGGTGTTTGGAGGATTTAATTAAAATCATGCTTCATTCCCTTCCCTTTCCAACCCTGCCTGTAAAATCAGCCAGAATGCAACAGCCTCTTATTACCTTTTGTCTTTTTTACCTTAAACTTCAAGGACTGTTGACCCACTTTAATCCCTTAATTTGGCTTAAAATGCTACTGAAGAGTAATTAATAATCTACCTGTCTGTAAAACAGCAGTGTCCAGAGAAGTCTGCAGAAATTCAGGGTATGTTCAGAAAATGGGTGCACTCAGAAACTGAGGATGCCAAACACACCCCCCAGATATCACCCGTCAGAGAATTCACAGCAGCACTTTTTGTGCTGCAACATCTGTAAATCAAAGCACATTATTTTCCACCCTCATAATCAAGAGGTTTGCTAGATTATATTATGCAGAGATCTGTCTGATCATGACAGACAGGGCTGTTGAACCTCCTGCAGCTGCCTGAAACACGCTCCGGTGAAGAGCTCACTCGTGACACCCCACAATGAGAGCGGCCCCTCCAGTGCTCACTTCCAATTAGGAAAACTCTCGGTGTGACAGGGAAAGAGCCCCTCAGAGCCAGAGGAGTGGCCACAGGTGACAAATGTGCACAACAGCAGCCTCTGCTTGGCAGAGGAGCTGCAGACTGCAGGCAGGGAGGCTGGAACATCGTCAGGAGGACAGACAGCACAGCTTAAAGAGGCAGCTCTGACAGCGAGTCATTAACAAGCTGCATTTGCAAGGCCAGACTCCAAAATGCTCCTCATCATCCAATCATCCAACCCATGCTTAAAGTCACACCATTATCACACGGAATTGGGTATCAGCTGGCTGAACTAATCCCAGCCAGATGCTAAAACTGCCAGCAAATAGGTCAGTCGTGGATCCCACACCATCCAGGGCCCTCCAACGGGGAGCTGTCACACACCACCACTCCTGCACCCCTGACAAGGCTCTGAGAGGTTCCAGTTGCCAAAGGACACTTCATTTTGTGGTGCAAGGGAAGGCACAGCCCACCTCGTTGCCCAGAAGCTTTTCCATTGCTACCTTTCCAAATCATGTTATGCAACAGGTAACATTAACTCTCACCCGTGTAGGAGCAAAAATGCCCTTGGGCATTAATAACAATTCCAGGTTACTATAATAGGAATAGAAATGAGATTGTGGAGATTTTATTGTACAACTCTGCAAATTACTTAAATCAGGCAAAAAGGTACAAGGTTAAATTAAGGCTCCTTTCCTGCTCTGCCTGTGAGAGAACACACAGCAAATTAAATACAGCTGTTCGCTTTCCGATGCATTATCACAGTCATTTATTAACCTTTGGAAGATCCAGGAATGTACCTCAAAAAGCCTGTGCCAAGGATAAGTTATTCCAGGGACTTTGTGAGACACTGCTCTCCAAAGAGAGTGGTGACAGACTCAGGACTGTATCCTCCACTGCCATCAATGACCTTTACAGGAACACAATAAATATTTCAGCATATAATGAATCTGCTGCATTACATTTGCTCTCTGGGCCACTGAGGATCAGCCAGGAGCAGATCAATTGGAGGCACAAAGCTCCCATAAACCCCAAAGCCACAACGGAGATCTCACTTCCTGCAGCAAAAACTTGGGGGGGTGGAGAGAAAAAAAGGTGCTTTCAGAAAAAAAAAACAACTCCTGAGCTCAGCATTTACATCAACTTCCACCAGATTCACTGTTCCAACAATGAGATCCCTGCAGTCACTCAGGCAGGACTGGCCCTGAAGCTGCATCTTTATTGTCTGGAATCCCAAAATTCCCTTATGCCAGCAACAAACCCCTCAAAAATAACCTCAAACCCCCTCAGGTTTCTCAGGAGTGTGAAGGACAGGCTGCACGTGGAGGCTCTGAAACACGAGGGAAGCTGCGTGTTTTAGCTCCAGTTCTGCCACCAGCTCGCTTGGATCTCTTGGATCACTCCAGAAACATCTCTGCACCTTCCTTTCTTTGCCTGCTTGGGTTTTGTCATTTTGCAGCAGCACCTCAGGAACACACGGAGTTGTCCACATCTCCTGAGCCCAAGGAAAGGAGATGCCAAAACAGACACCCTTATCCCTGCAGAGGGTGAACACACGAAGCCAGCAGATACTGTGCCAAAACCTCAACCAGCCAGACTTTGTTTTTTTTTTTCTGGATCTCATTTTCAACAGATTTAGAAAAATTATCCCAGGGGTATGGCAACGGACCAGAAGGCAGGAGATCATTTCATGGCATCTGTAACAGCACCCAGTTAACAACAGCTCCTCAATTCTTGTCTTATGACCTCACTCATTAACTGGGAAGAGTTTTTATCACCCTCAAATAATATCTTTAAAATCACTCCCCCCTCTATGTCTCCACCAAGTCTTTCCTTACTGCCATATAAGCCTGAGGCTTCTCTTTCCTCCCCTTGAGATGGAGTCAAGGTAAGTTCTTAATTTCCTCTACCATCTGCAATAAAACTGCCTAAACACCCGTGCCAAACAAGCTGGAATTAGACCATTAATTTCAGCTTAGTCAGCTCACCCTACAGACTAAGTCAATATTTGACAGATATTTAGCAAGGACTACAATTTATTTAAATTCAGGATGAGAGTCAGCAGGACACGCTGCTTGGGGGGAAACATGAGAGAACCACAGGCTGCTTTAGGCTTCTTTAGGAGACCTCCTAAAGGGGTAGAGGGATAGAGGGACCACTGTCTCCCGAGATCAGCCCTCCAAACCAGGGAGGCTTCCTGAGAAACAACCAGTGAACAACACTGTGAGTGAGAACATGTCAGCTTTCAGAGGGAGGGCTGCTAAGGCAAGCAAACAAAAGGCTCGTTGTGTGCAGCCCACGGCTTCTCAACACACCCTCATCACTGCTGGGTATGGGGCAGGGCAGCCCCATCTAAACCCAGTCCCCATGGCCAAACCAGCCCTTCAGAGCAGTCCGTGTTTGCTGGTACCTTCCCAGCTGCTCCAGGGCTGGCACAGACCAGGGAAACTCTGAGGACAAGGATTTATGTGCAAACAACGCCAAAGAGGAAGGAGTCAAATCAGCAGAGTGTGAGGAACAGAATCGTAATAAATAGAATCATAATAAATAGATCAAGCACAACTTCACCACAAACTGCAACTCACCCTCTACTCAAGTTTTGAACCACGGAATAAAACAACCCATCAGTTGCAGGGCAGTCCCTGAGCTTCCCACCCCTTACACAGTTTTCCTAAGCTCCCAAAATCCAGCTGCCTCAAACCAGCACATCCCAGCAGGTCTCGATGCCGTGAGTCAGCACCGTCTCCCACAGATGGGATCTCTCCCCCAAGTGCCTGTTTTCCAGAGCAGCATCTCCAGACCAGGAGCGGCGTCAGCACAACTCGCCCTCAGAGCTTTCTGCCAGCTCAGTTTAGAGGAAGAAAAACTGCTGAAGCCACCCAGAATGCCAGGCTGGTTGATGACACCCCCCAAGAAACAGGTTTACCCCAGGCCGTGTCAGCTTTTCACATGAAGCTGCTCCAAGTTAGAGGATGGAAGTTTTTTGCTTCTCAGTGTAAAAAGCCAAAGATGGAAGCAATTCCTTGAAGTGTCACTTCAATTTCTCATGTCACACCTTCCTCCCTCCTCCAGCACCACAGGCAGGTACTGAAGCCTCTGGATCTCTCCAACCCTGTTGCATGTGCTGGTTCGTCCTGCTGGCTGGCAAAGCCCTTTGCTTACAAGAGCCCAGGGAAACGGTGCCAAAACTGAAGATTAAATGAATAGGTCAGTGAAAAATCCCAATAAACAGCCCATCCCGGGGAGGAGGGGGAGGAGTGCTGATCCAAACCTCCCTCTTATACAACCAACTGGAGTCAGTCCCTGCCTGTCAGCAGATACGAACCTTTACACGGGTCAGAGCTGCCCTGAGCAGAGAAAGCTCATAAAAAGCCAAAATTACAAGTGAGAAAACGAAGTATTCCTTGTTTTGGACAGAACTGGCAGGGAGAGGAGAGTTCAAACACCAGTAAACAGTCCACGTGAGGCCAAACCAGCTGCAGAAAGTGGAGCCTCCCACCCAGCAGCGCCCCGGGGACCTCGCAGGGAGTGAATCCCGCCCGAGCAAAGGAAGGTGCTGCGAAGCCACCAGCTCCAAATTCAGAATAAACCCCGTCTTGCAGTGCTGCAGCTCACCAAAGGGCTGATTTGTGATTTTAATTCAGTCACAAAGTTAAAACTCAAGAACAGAAAGATACATATCGAGGTTTATGGGAGCACAAGGTTTACAGCAAGGTTTTCCCTCGCCCCTGGACAAAGTCTTTGGCTACGGGAGCTGAAGAAAACCGCGGACACACAAACGTACCCTGCATTTGAAAGCACAAAGAACAAAGCTCTGGTGAATGTGGGAAATTAGAAAGCCTGACAGATTTCACCCTGGTTTATCCCCTGGCAAATTAGCTACTGTTTAAACACGGAGCTCGGGCATTACATCATCTGTTTGCAGGGGATTTTTTTTTTTAATTTTTTTTTTCTAAAAGCTAAACCATTCTTGTGTTCACAGCTTGAGGAACATTGTTCGCTCCAAACAGACTCAACTAAATGAAGGGGTGGGTCAAACTTTTTTGCAGGAGCCCTGCATGCAGGGAAGCACACACCTAAACTGCTTTGCAAGTTCAAACAGCAAGAGATCTTATCTGGAATTTAGCAGGAAACACGAAGTGCCCCTCAGGTTTGTCTATTCAGATTCAGGGATGAAAAAAACCCCACTTTTTCAAGTTGGGATGTGCAAAACCAGCCTGATTACGGGGCTGACATCACACAGGCTCCTGCTCACCCGGCTCCAGGTCAGTGTGGATTTAAGGAGACGTGGCCGGATCCCATTTGATTCCTTCCCTCTTTTGTGACTTATGCAAATAACTCCAGCGTTTCAGTCCTTTGGGATACTTTAAGGGGTCAGACTGAGAGGAAGGGAAACAGCCTCAGCTGCAAACTGAGCTACTGGAGGGACTTTCAGCGTCTGTTCACTTGTTCCAGCTTGGACACTGATTTTGGAGGCTGATTTTTCCCTTGAGAGGCTCAGAGCTCCATCAGTGCATTTCTCTCCAAACTTGGCAGAACCTGAATTTTGCAGCACCTGCTCCTTGGTGAGGGTTTCACGGAGTTCTCTTTGGTGTGTTTGAAGGACCAGGCTCTCACAGCCCCTCCAAGAGCAGCTCCAGACAACCCCCGGTGCAAGGGGCTCTCCCGTGGAAACTCTTCCTAGCGCAGAGTTGATGGGAGAGATTTCCCAGAGTCTGTTTTTCTGACCCTCAGCTGATTGTGGGTTGTCAGATTTTGGAGAGGAAGGAGGAAGAGTGCCAGGATTTGGGAAGGGTGAAAGGAAGAACTTATGTCTCCTCCACAGAAAAGCAGGTTTCACACACAGTTTGTGTGAAGTGAGGCCCTCATATATTGGGTATTTTTCTCCACAGCAAACCCACAGTGGGCTCTGACCACAACCCAGTGACATCAAGGAACGAGATCTCAAAAGACTTCTGCTACAAATTTCTAAAAAAAAAAATTAAAAAAGGATATTTCTCCCCCTAAACCTGGCAAGGTTCTATGATCTAATCACTTTACAATCTCTAAAGCTAAAAAAAAACCACAACAAACCCACCCAATTAAAAAAAGCAAACAAAATAGAAATAAACAAAAAAACCATGAAACAAAAACCATGCCCTAAATAAAACCAACAAAAACCCCACAGTCCTTTCACCATCACTTCCAGACATTCAAAAATACTATGTGAATTTTCTCCTTAGATTAAAAAAAAAAATAAATCAATAAACAAATCATTATTTCGTAATAATACCCAGGACAAGGAATTCTGGCTCAAAAAGGAAAAAAACAAACCAAACAAGTTTCAGCAAACTACATCTATGGAAGTTCTGTTTAAATACAGCTTAACCTTTAAAAAAGCCACAACTGTAACACACGCAGAAAAATAAGCTTTGCTGTCAGAATGTAATTAAAAAAAACCCAAACCAACTCAATTCTGCTCTATACTGAGATAGCCAGGAGCAGATCTGGGAGAAGGTCAAGCAAACAAATTTTCTCTCCGAGATTCCAATAGGTCACTGCAAGCAATTACTAAAATGCAATTCTGCAAACAACATATGCCAGTTCTTTTCTTTTTTCCAATTTACAAGATAACTTTACTGCTCCAGTTACAACTTGGAAAGAATAATAATCCCAAGGATCAGGCAGCAGATTAAATAATTACATAAATACCAAGGAACCATTAAAACTGCATTTCAAAGAGGGTAGGAAACTATTTGTTTCCTCTTCCTCTGCTTTTGCATAACACAGTTCCCAAAAACAGATCCCATCTGCAGCTCAACTTGGGCCAGGATGAAGAACATTCCTTCCCATGTATGGGAACTAAAGGAGATTATTAATTTCACTTCTTACAACAGCAGAAGTCATAGCGAGAAGACTTCAAAATAAAAAGTCAGGCAATAAAAAGAAGCCCCAGAGTCTGAAAAGATTTTTACCGTTGCACCTTTTTCTTGTTGTCTTGCTACCAAGAGCCTTCAAAACGGGGCGTTTTCTTCCTTCAGTGCCAGTCCAGGCCCCGCTGAGAGGAACTGTGAGCGTCAGCACAAACCTCTGCTCACCCAGCAGCAACACGGAGCTGAAAAACGAGCGTCTGATTCCGGTGACCTTCACAGTCACAAACAACAGCCAATTATTGCCGGCCATTCAGCACCTTCAGCTGGAACAATCCCCCCCCCAGCCACTCCATTCATTCCCCTCCTTGGTCCTGAGCAGGCTCTGGACCTGCAGGGAACATAAAAGGGCACTGGAGCAGTGCCCTGACTGGGAGGGTCGGGAAAGCTGCTGGGCAGAAAAGGCCCTGAGGGGTGCTGGTGACCACGGCTGGACGTGGGCCAGGTGTGCCCAGGTGACAAGAGGCCAGTGGTACCTGGTTGGGACCGGCCCTGGTGTGTCACAGCCCCAGGGCAGTGCCCGTGCCTGTGCTGGCACTGCTGGGGCACCTCCAGGGCTGGGGGCAGCTCTGGGCCCCTCAGACAAGAGAGACATGGAGGGGCTGAAGTGTGTCCAGGGAAGGGAACGGATCTGGGGAAGGGGCTGGAGCAGCAGGAGCAGCTGAAGGAGCTGGGGGGGCTCAGCCTGGAGAAAAGGAGGCTCAGGGGGGACCTTCTGGCTCTCTGCAACTCCCTGACTCGAGAGGGGAGCCAGGGGGGAATCGAGCTCTGCTCTCAGGGAACAAGGGATACAACAAGGGGAAATGGCCTCAAGCTGTGCCAGGGGAGCTTTAGATTGGATATTAGGAACAATTTCTTTCCCAAAAGGGTGGTCAGGCATTGGAAGGGGCTACCCAGGGCAGTGGTGGAGTCCCCATCCCTGGAAGTGTTCAAAAAGTACGTGAATGTGGCACTTGGGGACATGGGCTCATGTGGCCTTGGCAGTGCTGGGTTAATGTTTGGATTTTGGAGGTCTTTTCCAGCCTCATCAAATCCTCTCACTCTGTGTTGGCACTGCCCATGCCAAGCAGCAGATACCCATCCCAACCACTCCCTCCAGCAGCCAAGGAACACCAAGCCCAGTTTCTCACTCCTCTGCCTCTCACTTTGTCTTCCTGAGTGACAGGACCCGACCATCTCCCCCTCAGGACAGCAAAATTCAGAGCACCAGAGCTGGTTAAAAATATCTAAATACAGATAGTCCCTGCCATGTGAGTGGATCCCCTCCTCAGGCACTGCCAGGGCTCCTGTATCTCATCTTGAGAGAGCCAGGTTGGAAGGAATATCCTAATGCAGGAGCATTAAGACAGTGAACTAAGTAGAAAAGGGGAGAAGGAGAGCCTAGAAACTCCCCCCCTCCCCATTCTACTGCTAAGGAAACCCCCTCAACACCCCCTACAAACCCCACAAGCAGCAAGTTTGCTCTTGGATTATCAAACTGAATCACTTCACTGAGGCATCGTATAAATGACAGGGACTGCAGAGCTGGGAGAGGGACCAAGGCCATCCCTTCTAGCAGCAAGCCATGAAACCAGTTCAACAATGTCACCAATCTCAGATTCAAAGGACAGCATCAAGCAAGGACCAGACAGCACTTCCCCACATCACACACGCTCTGAGATACACTCAGATACTATGGAAACCTTAACCTGCATTTCCTCAGCAGTTATGAAGCACACAAGCAAGAGGAGGTGACAGAAGAGCTCGGATATAATCCCCTCTCTCCTCACAAGGCTCCACACAAACAGTCTGTACCCAGCACGAGTTAACAGAGAGCTCCCTCGATGCACACACACACAACAGCTCCTGGTAAACAGACTAAGAATAGGCACAGGGACAGCAAAGTGCCCAAGCAAGACTCCCCTGCAAAGCAACACCAAGCTCACAAGAAACATTTGCAATGCTGCCCTTGCTTTAATCAGTTTTGAGAGGAGGAAATTCACTTTGGCTGTTTTTATAACTCCCTCTCCACTCCATTTGTCAAACAGCTGCCACGTTCTGTCCCAGCCAGGGCTGCTCCTGGTGGGACCCCAAAGGCTCAGAGACCAGGGGTGCACATTAAAACAGGCTCCAGATCTGTCTGGAGATTACCTGTCACTCCTTCCAAGGCAATGGAATTATGCAGAGATGCAAGTCAGTGCAAAGCCTGGCTCATGCTGGTATAAAGTACCCTGGAAGATGCTCCGGGCACAGTCACCTGAAACAGCAGCTTGGTAAAACACTCGACTGATGCAAAAACATCTCCTTGGACAAGGAGGAAATAATTGCCTGGCTTGGCCTTTCTAATCAAAATCACCACTGTCCCCCCTCTTCCTCTTTCCAGAGAAAGAGCAGGGTTGATCTCTGAGGAGTGTGTGTGAGGGAAATCAGCTCAGTACAGAAGCCTTTGAGATACCTGCCAGTTCCAGCTCAGTTGTTACTCCCAACTAATGACACCCCTGAGACACTTGCAAAAGGCTCCGTGCTCTTCATCGCTGCCACAAAGTGAAACCAAAGTCAGAAGACCCTGGAGGCAAATGCGAGAAACCACCTGCAGGATTTCTTCGAATCTCTTTCATCTGTCTTGATTTTTGTTAAGAATTCTGCAATTACCACCACCAATAACACTTTGCAGATGTTACTGATTTGCAGCTTTCCCATGCAGAAAGGCAGCCCCAAAGCTGTTTTGGAGGTAGGAGGTGTAAGAAGTTTGCAGGCTACGACAGAGCCCAGCAGCAAACAACCAAAGAGCTCCTTGGATCCATCAAATCTGACCGGCTCTGCTGGAAGGGAACCACGTCAGAATCAACTCCATCTTCTGCTCTGAAACAACAACCACCCTACGAGATCATTACAAGGACAGCTCTCGCCTTTCCTTTCTCCAGGTCCTTGTTTTTGTTTCGGGATGCACCGTGGAGAACTTGCAAGGAAAGGCTTAACAACAGCTAATTGTCAGACGCCACAGTAATTAGTGGCAGCTTTCCAAGGCATCCATTCTGGCTGGTTTTCCGATACTGGCTCCTCCCCCATCCCCACATTAAAATGAAGGTACACAAGGTAGGCGGCAGAATCATTTACAAGTACCAAGGTCTTCCCAGGAGAGATGCCTAAGGAAAGAAATCTCTTTCCTAAACAATGCATGGGTTGTTTTTTTTCCCCTTCCCATTTGCTATGGAACTGCTATCTTTATTAATTATCTGAGAACGATGTTAACCTATTCCCTGGCATGTATTATTAGATGTGCAGTGCTTTTCTGGGAGTCAGTGTTATCCCTGGCCAGCAAATTAGCTCGAAATGAGGAGCACAGGATCACATTCTCCTGACTTCTGCCCACCTGCTGCTTACACATCCCAGCTTTGATGTCACTCCTCCACTTATATCAAAGGTTTCTGGCCTATTTTACTTGCAGACCTTTACAAGTTTCCCTGCAGACAGAAAGGCTCTGGTAGGGAATTCAGGACTGCTCTGCTCAGGCTTTACAGACCCTTCAGCAAGAGGCTCCCAGCGCTGCTCTGTATATTTAGGCTCTGCTCTCAACTCCGAGGCTCCGCACTTGGCTGGCAGCTCTCCTTGTCACAAGCTCCAACGCTTCCATGCCAACCTTTTCCAGGCATCATCTGCATGTCAGCAGAGCTCCACAGCATCTCCTCCACAATCCAGAACACATCACTTCCCACTAAGTGCCCACACAGAGCAGCCCTGCAGCATAATGACTTCCTCGTGCCCGGAATAGAAACGCTAAAAGACGTGCACAAATCCCAGCCCTGCCTTACATACGATGTGGGGGCCTGGAATCACGGGTGGGGAAGATAAAAGGAGTCTTTTCCCACGTCCAGTGACGTGCTGAATTCCATCACGCTCCAATCGGGGCCCAGAAGGTGGGATGCATATGGATGGGATGGGGAAAAGAAAAGCTTCTCTTCAAGTTGGAAGCGGAGAGGTGTTGGTGGGACAACGTAATGGAGGATGTTGGATGCAGAGAAGTCAATTCCCACATTAAGTGTCCAAACTGGAATTTATCATCTGTTCGACTGGATTTACTCAACCTGTCAAGAAACGTTCCTTAAGGAAGGCAACACGTGCGTAGAGCAAAGGATTTCCTGCTCCTTGGCATTTTGGCTTTCAAATAAATACAGTTCCCTTCCAAATGATTCCCCAGATGACCAGTACTCCGGCACAGATCTGAGGTGACTGTGTCACACCGAGGGGCAGCACCAAACAGCACAACAGCTCATCACCCCACAGAGTCAGATGCTGGAATAAACACTTCAGGCAACACTGGTACCGAAACGCAGCAGGAACAACAACAAACCTCAGGCTCCCTGCACTGTCACTGTCCCTAAGATGAAAGTCAGATGAGAAGATACCTGGAAGTATTTTGGATCATAAAAGAAAGCATTTTATGAGACTCTGACGGGTAAAGGAATAACCAGCTGGACACCGCGCAAAATAAGGGAATAAAAATGTTATTTGTGCACTGGGAAATGTTATTAATATTTTCTATTAGAAGAAACTTGAGAGGGTTTCTTAAGAGTTCGTGGGTTAATCCCATGTTCTGATACTATTCTTGGGTAGCCATTTGCATTAGAAAAGTGACACATTTTCAAAATTCAGGAGGAGGAGGGAAGGCAGAGGTAGGCAGAGAAAACACACACCCCCCCCCCCAAACTGCAGGCAACAAGATTCCAACCATTTGAGAAACTGATTGTAAGAACTAAGAAATTATAAGACTCATTAAAATATGTGTCTTAAAAAAACCCAAGTCCTTTACATCCATTAGTGGCTACAGATTATCTGTTGGTTTGGAGTGCTGGGGTTTCATCCCACCCGAAAAACATAAAGGATTGATCTGATTGCTTTATAAATCTCAATTTTCTGTGTTTCACTGGATTCTATCATGAGGGACGGGTCACTTTGTGGTGCTATTGGTTATGTCAGAGTCCTGAGAAACTGGTGTCCATTTACTGGGAGAGATCCCAGAATTCCAGGATGGTTTGGGTTGCAAAGAACCTTAAAGATTATCCATTCCCATCATCTTCCACGGGCAGGGACACCTTCCACTATCCCAGGTTGCTCCAAGCTCCATCCAGCCTGGCCTTGAGCATTTCCAGGGAAGGAACAACCACAGCTCCTCTGGACAACCTGTGCCAGGGCCTCCCCACCCTCCCAGCCAACAATTCCTTCCCAGTATCCAACCTAACCCTGCCCTCCTTCATCTCAGGTGGATTAGTCAGACCTCTAAACAGCTCTTGCCGGTAACAGGCATCAATTAACCGACAGCAAAGGCTTCACAAAAATGGGATTTCAATTTGCACTTCAAACCTGACCCTGCAAGTGCTGTAATACCACCAATTTACCTGGGGGGGCCGGTGCCCGAGGCTTTCTGTGCCCAGGCAGCCCAGGGATTGATTCCCTGCAAGCCATGGAGCTGCACAGCCTCCTGCCTTCACCCTTCCCAACCAGCCCCAAAATTGGCTTTGCACCTCTTCTCAGGCAACATCCACCACCATCATTTGCATGAGACAAACAGCCCGGGCCGAGCTGCAGGAGCCAAACTCAACCACGACAAGCCCCAGTGAGCAGCACTTCCAAGTGCTCTCCAAGAAGAAGACTCTGCTTTCGAGGATGTGTCTGAATTGCAGCCACGGAACTGCAGGAATATTCACACTGTACTTGTGGTTGTTTTAGCCCAGCAAGCACAGCCTGTGTCAGCACGGGTTGGAGGAGACAACTGGCAGTCCCAGCTGTGGCCCCCAATCCCATGGGAATGCTTTTCCCCACTGCCAAGCCACACACTAGCAGAGATAGGCCACTCTGGACCGAAAAGATGGGTATCACTTGCCTTTTGCACAAGAAAACAAACAAAAAGCCCAAATATTTTGCTGGTTGGGTGGTGAAGACATAGGAACCCCACTCTGGGTTTTGCTTGTTAAGAGTAACAAGCCATCCTGAGTTAAAATGCCAGAGTTAGGAACTGCTTCATAATGTCTGTTCCTGACAAAAAAAGGGGGGTTTAGCACAGAAAACAGGGAAAGAAATGAGACAGTGAGCACTGGGAAGACCCATCTGCTGCCCAGGAAACAGGAGCCAGTGACTACGAGGTCCCTTCCAGTTCAGCGTTTTTGGGGGGTTTCCAGGGCAGAAAATTGCCTCCAGACCAGGAGCCAATTCCCAATGGGCTGCTGTGATCTTGGCATCAAACAGGTAACATGTGGTGTATTCCCACCCTGGTGAAGTCATTACTGTGGGCAGCAGGAGGAATGCCCTGGGAAAACAGGCAAGGCAACTGGGAGAGGTGATGGGAGTCAAAGAGCAAGGAGAAAAAAAAAAATCAGGCATTGAAGAATGGAAGGAAAAAAGAACAAATACGTACAAAACACAGCCAGAAGGAGAGAGCCAAACTCTAAAAACTTAAGATTAAGGTGTTGTGGCATTTCAAGATGTAACAGTGATGAAAGGCAGGCCCAGGAAGGGCAAGCAAAATCTGGGAATACATCAACAACATTTAACTCATCAGCTGGACAATCCCAGAGATCCATGCTAGAAATATCCAAGGGAAGATGATGGTGATGATGATGATGATATTTCCCATCCCACCTGAGCAGCACAAAAACAGCCCTCCAATTTCACCATGTGTCGTGGAGACACAGCCTAAGTGAAAGCAATTCAACAATCATGTTTTTCCTGTTCTCTGCATTTGCTGCTCTTGCTGTGACTTGACAACTGCCAAAATCCATCCCCACGTGTAAACAAATACGAGGGCTAACAGTCCCCACTTGAAAAATCAGAGAATTCCAGAGGACTGTTTTGGACTTCCCTCCTGAAAACAAGGCATCAAGGAGTTCAAGAACTGTCTGTCCCACAGCTGGGCTGCTGGAAAAATTTGCTCAGGGAACACAAGTCAATTACCCCTGCTCCAGAATCCCTGAACACTGAGCTGAACCCATGCGAACTCCCCGTTCTGGAATGAAAAACGGAAAAGAGGAGGCATCCCAAAGCCAGGAGTGGGTACAGAGAACGCTGCATGTAACAACTGGGCTCTCAGATGCTACATGAACTTAAGGGATTTGTCAGAGGGAGACAAATCTCTCTCCCCATCATCACATTATCAGGCTGTGGCTCATTTCTGATGCTATTTCTGCATAGAAACGAGCTGAACGTTACTCAGTGCTTGATACAAGCCGTGCAAAACACACCCCACCTTCAGAGACGTTACTATCTAAGATATCACAGATTCCTCCACGAGAACAGAAATATCTGTAAGATAATCACCTGCATGTGACACCCCCGTCAGGAAACAAAGTTATTTAATCTCCTTCACACACATGTGAGACTTGCAGCACAGAAACCCAGACATTTTAAAAGCAAGTTATTGTATCCTGGTATCAACACACAGGACTTATCAAGTGCATGCAAAGGCAACAAGAGGTCACAGAGTGGTCACTGAGGTTCTCAGTGTCTGGATTTAAACACAGAATAGCATATCTAAGTGCTTCTCCAGCATCTCTGTGAATCCTAAATACTCTCTGAACCATATCCAGCTCCTCCAGGCTCCAAATTGTTTGGGTTTGGACCAGCATAACAGGGGCGTTACACTGTCAGCAGTAATGTATTAACCCCACACTAGTAACATTTTTGGTAGAGTTAAGCCCCCGATGTTTTTTTGAGCAAGAAGAGACCTCATGTGGGGGAAAACAGCTGGAAAAAAAAAAGAATAACGCAAACCTCAACTTCAGCAAACAACTTGCGGGAGCACAACACCAACAGTGCTGAGAAGCCCAGAGAGGCGATAGCCTCGTCCTTTGCAAAGCCCCAGCAAGAGCCACAGGGAGTACGACTGAGGGACTGAGGGGCTGCACTACTGGGGCGACATAAGAGCCCCCCAAAGCACTGGGGATCCACGGGCAAGCAGGACAAGGGGGTCTCCGGATCCTTGAGGGATGCAGGAGGGAGGGCAGGCAGGAAAGCTGGAGCCCATCAGCAGTTCCTGGGCACCAGATGCCATCACAGCCCTCCTGCCATGAGGGTCCCCATCCCTGTGGGGATCCTCCCACACACACACAGTGTCCCTCGCTCTGTGAGACGCCCACAACGCCTCTCAGCCCCCACCAGCCTTGTGGGGGGACCCTCTCGCCCGCAGATCCCTCGCTCTGAGGGACCCCCACAACGCCCCTCACGCTGTGAGGGACCCACTCACAGCCTCCCCAACCCTGAGGGGCTCCCCCCCCCAAGCCTTGGGGGGACCCTTTTCCCCCTGCAGTGTCCCTCGCTCTGTGAGACTCCCTCACAGCCCCCCAGCCCTAAGGGACGCCCCTCACAGTCGCCTAAGCCATGAGGGACCTCCATCACAGCCCCCCCCAGCCCTGAGGGTTCCCCCTCAAAGCCCTCTCCCAGCCTTCAGGAACGCCCCCCACCATGCTCCCCGTCCTGACGGATCCCCCTTAAAGCCCCCCCAGCCCTGAAGGACCTCCTTCACCGTGCCCCCAACCCTGAGAGACCCCCTCACAACCCACCACCCCTTCCTGCCCCTCAGGGCAGCCCCAGCCGAGCCCCCCCCCCCCCCCCGGCCGACTCAGGGGGCTTCCCCGGACTGTACCACTCCCGCACCCACCTGGCCCCACGGGCCGCCGAGGGGGGGTGCCGGGGGGGGTGGTGTTACCGCTCTCCCCCCTCCCTCCCCCGCTCCCCGTCCGCGGTACGGTCCGCCCTTACCTCTCGGCGCCCTCACTTCGCCCTCCCGGCGGAGCCGCGAGGGGCTGGGGGGGGAGCCATAGCCGCTGCCTTGTCTTCCCGCTCCGTCCGCCCTCCCCTGCTCCCCCCCCTCCGGGCCGGACACAGTTGGTTTGTTCCGAGAAGCCGGCCGGTCTTCTCCCCTTAAACCGCTGGGTCTCGCACGTCTTCGGCCATTTCCGACCGAACCGGCGGAAGTTGCCGAAGTGGTGGCGGAACTTAACGAAGGGGGGGCGGAGATAACCGAAGGGAGGGCGGAGGTAGCCGAAGAGGGGGCGGAGATTACCGAAGGAGGGGCGGAGACTGCCGAAGCGGGGGCGGAGATTGCCGAAGGCTTGAGGGGCGGGGAGACTCCCGCCTCCGGAACCTGCCGAGAAGAGCCGAAGCTCCCCCGGCTCGCCTCCCGCCACTGCGCACGCGCGCCGCGCCGAGGCGCTTTTCCCGCCTAAAAGGCGCGCTGTCCCTCACACCCCCCGCCCCTCAGGGAGGAGCCGCCATGTTGTCAGTGCTCGATGCTGCTTCGAAGGGGTGGCCGCAGCCCAGCCCTGTGGCCACGCAGCCGTGTGTGTCCTTCAAAACCCTGTAAAGGTGCCCCCATGGAGCTCAGTCTGACCACGCAGCCCTATGTGTTCTGCAAAACCCCCGTGAGGGTGCTGCCGTGGAGTATGGTCCAGCCACAGCACGCTGTGTGTCCCTCAAATACCCCTTGGGCTTGTTGGAAGCTGATCTGCAGATAGTAAAATACCCCTAATGGCTTGCAGTTTGTTACAAAATACTACCCAGATCCAACCTGGAGGGTTTGCGTGAAGGGCGCAAATGCCTCTTACTCTGAACAAAGTATCTTAAAATATGCGTGTTAAATGTTATCAGTGGTTTGACATTGTTAAGTCACAGCATCAATGTAAAAATCAGCGACAAGTACCAAACATAACATGTAACAGATGGTGACTGAAGCAAAAGAGAAAAAAAAATGCTATAGTGAAATAAAGGGGATTTTAAAAAAAGCAAGTAATGGTGCCAGCATCTTCACACAACAAAACCACGTCAAACACGTTCAATCCTCTGTTTATGCACTTTAATTTTATATTATAGGGGCTCCATGAAAGGCATTCATATCTACGGGAATCAAATCCACCCCAAACCACACAAACTTGACAACTTTGGGGGAATTAGAGTGTTTTTCACTGGAAGAAACAGGGTTTTCTCTCCAGAAGCAGAGAGGGTGGTGCATTTCTGGCCACAAAGCTCCAAGAATCTCAGCTTTAATAAAACATGAGCACTTCAAAACAGTGAAAAAAACCCACTTTTTCCATCTCTCTGCACTTTTTAACAGTCATTTACACATGTGTAAAGAATGCAAGGAGAAACTAACTTTTATCCTGAGATGAAAAAGCTGCGAGGGGTAAGGCGGGGGCACAGGTCTACCCTTTGATAAACAATACAAAATCCAATTTCCCTTGCAGGGAACGTGCTGTTCCGAAGGGCAGGAATAGGTACGGCAGGTTCAAAGGATCTAAGAAACAATACTTTCATATTTTTTCAGGAAAAAAAAAAATATGACTGCATCGCCCAGTATAAAGACAAAATTAACATCCGAATCATTGAACACACCCACGTTGTCCTACCACACACATCTGCTCCCACTCGGGCTTGGGGTTTTGTATTCCACCCTGAGATCTACCTGGAGCTCTGCAAGAGGAAAGAGGGAGACAATAATTCCCTTCAGGACCTCACTGAGGAACAAATATCAGCGGAGAATGCGCACTTCAGGACACAACTGAAGAGACCAATTCTTCTCCCCGCTCCCTAAAGAAAACAAGCTGTCAGGATCAGCAGCCGGTCTGGCAAGTCTCTCTTTCAGAAAGCACTATCAAGGCTATTACAGATTATATTGACGAAGACACCTTCAGATTTAATCCCCTTCTCTGTGTGCTTACCCTTCTTACTCTAATAGGAGATCAGTATTAAAGGGGAGTTCTCAGCTTCCCTTCTACCAAGCGAAAAATCCACTGCTCTGCTGCCTTCTGTATATCCCAACAGAAAAACTACGATGTTCAAATGTTCATTTCCCACCTCTTCTGCTATCTGGGCTTTTGCTTTTTCCTACACAGTATTCAAGAACACACATAAAATTTCCACATCAGAAGTGGATCCTAAAGGACACAGTCTATAAGCTATGATGAATAATAGTTTAAAGAAGAAAATAAGTTGCAGAGAAAGCTGCCTGACTCCTTCCTGGCAAGGAGAAGCTTTTTACTCCTACCAGCTTCTCAACCTGTTTTCCCAAAGAAACAGACTCAATGCATAGTGCCAGTCCTGTTAAAGACTTTGAAACTCCTTACTGACTTTTAGTTAGATTTGGAGGTCTGAAAATACTAATTCTGCTGTATGGAAGGGTGCAGGTGCAACGCAAAGCCAACTGAAAACCAGCTGCAGTTCAGATCTTGCCCCTTCTGTTCGACCTTTAGAAAGTAATTCTTCCCTGTGAGGGTAGTGAGGCCGTGGCACAGGTTGCTCAGAAAAGCTGTGGTTGCCCCATCCCTGGAAGTGTCCAAGGCCAGGGCTTGGAGCAACTTGGGATAGTGGAAGGTGTCCCTGCCCATGGAAGGGGGTGGAACTGGATGAGCTTTAAGGTCCCTTCCCAAACTATTCAGGGATTCTGCTCACAGAACCACTTCTTTAGACACTCGTGTATTATTTCATGCTGGGAATCTCCCTTATATTGCATTTTAAGTAGCTCTAGAGTTGGCAGCTGCAACTGAACACAGTGAATGCCATCACACCTTTGTGTCCTCCTCCTGTGCTCGAAAAGGTCCCCCACTTTCCCTCCTTTCCTTACCCACATCAAATTCCCTGCTCCTCATCCCACTTCCTCCTAAGCATGTCTTGCATCCTGGTGCCTCCAATCTGCTCTAAATTACCTTGAGTCATTTCAAGCAGGTATTAAGGAGCTTCAGAGCCAGCTAATGCACATTTCCTCCGTGGCACGCTTCCATGGCCTGAAATAAACCTCAGAAAAACATGGATCAACAGTCTGGGGGGGGGAGGACCCTTAGCTTTAATCTTTTCTCTGCTGCAATCCTTCTGGTACATCTTTTTTAACCTCTTTCTCCTCCCTTTCACAGGAGACAGTTCCAAGGCTGGACCATCTGTGGATTTTACAAGTTCCATGGAATGTTTTCAGACCGCACTCTTAACCTCAGACACTCCTATCGGATTTCAGAGGATTCAGCCACTTTTTTAGCCCCAGGGTGCTGTAGGTGCTAAATAGATTATCTACATCTCTCAGCCACTACTGGAGGACTACACAGCAAAGCTCAATTTTTAATCCTGCTGAGACTCCGACTTCTTTTGGCCATCAGGTATCCCAGGGCATGCTCCGGGAGGAAATGTTAATCTGGAGTGCTGGCCAAACTCCAGTTTAGGTAATTGCATTCTGACAATTTGCATTCTCCCTGCAGTTTTTTAATGGATACGGCATTTAGGGTTTTTTTCTCCTTTCCTTACTTTATGTCTTAAAAGCAGCGGCCTGGCCGTGCTCCTGCTGTTGGAGCAGCTGCCAGGCTTTGCAGCTGAAGTAGCTGTATTTCAGGGATAGGTGAAGGCATCTCAGGACAGTTAAATAAAGCACTTTTGAAGACCCCTGGGCACAAGGAGTGTTGTAACAATACACCCACTGCTGGCCATAGAGCAGAGCAAGGGCTGGAACATAAAATCAAACACTCAGTGGCAACCAGGAAAGGAAAAGTTACCAGAGGAATGGACACACGGACATAAAGGCTCTTCCCTCCCAAATCCTAATTCTAGTTTGGAGCTGGTGCAGCCCCAGCTGGGATCCAAAGAGCAAACACAAAGAACTATCAGCATCCTGCACAGGGGAACCGGATCCTCATGGCAGAAGAAAATAACTCTATAAAAGCAGTGGAAGCTTTTGGCAAGATGCTGGAGGACATTGCGTGGGGGTTACATGGGGTGAGGGAAAGAAATGCCTGTTCCCTTGTTAATGAGGGCACAGCTGGTGGTTTTATTTTACCTGGCTATATAAAAGAAAAATCATGAGGCAAGAAATGGGGTAGAAGGTTTTGTTCAAGGTGGAATATTATGGGTCACCCTTGAAGCACGTCAAGTTGCCCCACCAGATGTTTGACTAAAACCAAACATTCCAGATAAATTAATTAAATGACTGTATTACCACAGAGTCACAGAATGGGTTGGGTTGGAAGGGACATTAAAGATCATCTCTTTCCACCCCCCTGCCACCGTGCTTTGTTTATAAAATCATACATAACAACACCAAGTTCTTTTCTTCACAAGAACCCCAAAAAGGGTCATTTTCATATTTCAGCAACATGGAAGTAAAGTTTTGAGAGCTTAGGGCAGTGGTGACAAATAAACCATGAGATACTGGCTGGGTACAGACACGTGGAGCGATCCCTCCTCCCCCAGTATGTCCCAGTTCATTAGCAACCAAAGGCTGTTATTAGCACTGGGTGAACATTTTCCACAAGTAGTTTGTTGACCAAAATACTGTTTTCCTCACCCCCAAAAATGACCAGCAAATGAGTTTCAGTGGGACAAGTAATTCCTGGCTTTGGTGGAGCTCCATGTGGTGTGTGTGGGTAAAGGTTTCCTTCCTCTTCTGTCTGTAACAGCTCACAGCAATTCTACACCAATCCAGCAGCACAAAAAATTACCTAATTTTACCTACAGAAATAATTTTAAAAAAATCCCGTGAGAGACTTCCACACTGCAACAGTCTTGGAAATTTTGGAAATTTCTGAGTTTCTCTTCAGAAAGACGTGATCCAAAGCAGGAAGCAGCAGCCCAGCCTGGTGACAGCCAAGGAAAACTCCGAGTGGATCTTGGCAATGGCCGAGTAACGGCACAAAATACCAGCACTGCCTCTTTGCTTAAGGCTCCTTCCCCTTCCAAACCCTGCTGCCCTGAGGAATCAGCTGCATTTCTGTAAAATTCCCTGGAATTCCTCGAGTATTACAGCTAACCCTGCCTCCCCTTCATCTCAAAAGAGATGCTTTGAAGTTTTCCAGAGATACCCAAGGAAAAAGACACATCCACATACCTAGACTAGCCCCAAATTCCACTCTGGAGCAGATGGTGAGGTTCTACACACAGACACATCTGGTAACCACTGGTATGAAAAAGCTGGCAGGCAACAGCTTATTCCGCTCCACTAAATATTCCATAATTTGAACTATATTTAAAGAGGACTTAAAAACCAATCATTTCTCTTGTATATAACATAATCCTCAAACATGTACATGTTGTAACTGCAGCAGAGCTTGGGCATTACACTCTCATCTACCAAAAGCACCTTTTTTTTTTTTATTATTTTTTTTTAAATTAAGCATCCAGCGCTGTCTGAACTTAAATTAAAAGTGACTGCAAACCAAGCAGTTCAGTAAAACAGAAAAGCAGCATTTCCAGCGTGTCTTTTGTTGCAGGCTGCGAGTCTCCAGCACTTCAGCTCACCCTCGAGTCCACACGATCTAAGGGGCCTTGACAACCTGCCAGGTCGCTGAGAGTGCTTGAAAAGACAGAAGACTTCAGGGAGCGCGGGCTCGGCTCACACAGACCTGTGCTTAAGCCAGCTGTTCCATTTGTCCCCAGGTTCAGTTACCGCAGTGTAAACCAGGGATAATTCTTCCTCGTCAGGAAAGCAATCTGTTAGACATTATCATCACCATGTAGTACAGGCAGCTGGGAAACATGTAAGGGGGAAAAAACCCACCCCCAGAGCCCGCAGAAAAAGTCAGCCCCGAGCATGCACAGTACCCACGGTCGCCCCAAATCCACTCCCCAACTCTCTTTAAATAATCTTTTGGGACACTGTTCCACGGTTCTCACTGTGAGCTGAGTGAATCATCCGTGTTTGCTGGAAATCCAAAGCGATGGCGGGCATGAAACGGTCGTTCTGGATTAGAGTCACCCTGGGAAAGGCCTGTAAAAGGCTGTCTGCTGGGATCGTGTTAGAGGTCCGCTGGAGACCCCACCGCTGGATTTGGATGTGTGCAGAGAGCTTTTAAAAACGACTAGAGAGAGAAAGAAATACTCCCAGGAATTGGCTGATTAGGGAGCCCTAAATTCCAGCTATAGAAGGAAGATAAAATACCAGCAGCCGGGCCCTGTAAGTCTGGGATGTTTCACCGACTGACCTCTTCACAAAGTAGGCACTGAGCAAACCAGAGGTGATTCTGCTGTGGACTTTTGGCAAATAGTGAGGATGTTGTAATAAAAGCTGCTTGGGATCACTCCATTCGACCCTATTGCCCACAAATAGGTTTAAGCAAAATAAAAGCAGGTCCACAAGGTTTTCAGTCCCAAAAAGGAAAGTTGAGGTGATTAAGCAAACTAGTTTGAGAAGCTGAAAGGCTCCAATGAGAGGGCCTTGAAAGCAAACAAGAAAAACCATCTGCCATTTGCATCCTGAATGGAGAAGGTGAATAAAAAGCACGTGGGAGGCAATGAGAACATGCTGGAGATAGTCATAGTCAAGCCCCCAGACTGAATAGAGATCAGAGAATCACGGAATCATCCAGGCTGGAAAAGACCTCCAAGATTAGAGCCCAACCTGTGACCGACCTCCACCTTGTCACCCAGCCCAGAGCACTGAGTGCCACATCCAGTCATTCCTTGGACACCTCCAGGGATGGGCACTCCACTGCCTCCCTGGGCAGCCCCTTCCAATGTCTCATCACTTTTTCAGTGAAGAAATTTTTTCCTACGTCCTAAACATCTTAAAACTGTGTCTTCTTGTCGTGTCCATTGTTCCCTGGGAGCAGAGCCCAACCCCTTCTGGTTCCACCCTCCTGTCAGGGAGTTGCAGAGAGCAAGAAGGTCCCCTCTGATCCCTCTTTTCTCCAGGCTGAGCCCCCCCAGCTCCTTCAGCCACTCCTGCTGCTCCAGCCCCTTCCCCAGCTCCATTCCCTTCTCTGGACATGCTCCAGCCCCTCAATGTCCTTCCTGGACTGAGGGGCCCAGAACTGGACACAGCACTCGAGGTGTGGCCTCGGCAGAGCCCAGCACAGGGGCAGAATCACTGCCCTGGTCCTGCTGCCTCACTATTGCTGGTACAGGTGAGGCCTTTGAGCAACAAGGAGAGCAGAGAATGTTGGAGTGAAGGCAAGGTGGGCTCCAAAAAAGTCTGTCTCCAACCTCCCCAGCCAGGGAAAAGCCAACTGACTTGCTCCGTGCTCTTCCAGGTTGCTGAAAGTCAAGCCCTAGCAAAGATTTCTAAGAGATCCACACAGTCCCTCAACTAAAATTCAGAAACCTTCATAATAAAAGCTTAGAAGTGCTGGAATGAGCCTCTTCATCCCTGTGTCTGGAAGTGCCGATGTGCATCTGATGTTCTCCTGTCCCCACATGGCACCATGTCAATACCAACCTCTGGAATCACGGAGACCTCCACGCAAAACATCTCTGCTTAAGGATGGAGGGAAGGCCCAGCTATTGATCGCAGCCAAGGCTTGAGAACAGAGGCGGAATCAAATCATAAAAGGCCTGGAAAGACGGAGCGGGAAGTGCCCCGTGAGATCAAAGTTACGCTGTGCTAAAACACCTTGGCACCCGGCTTTGATAAAGTAACTGCTGCCTTCTGCCACAAAGGCAGTTGGTCTTATTTACTGGGATTTTAGCAATGCAACAAGGAATCCGGGGACTATTTGTAAAGGGGGGAAATGGGGATCAATAAGGAGATCGATAATAAACACTCGTGTGCTTTTAAGTGCTGCAGGTTTCTTAAAAAGTGTCGTTACAGAGGGAAATAATAACAAATAATTGCCAGCTTTTTGAGCCCCATCTATTTCCAGGCCTAACTTCACTGCAATGTACCAAAAGGCTTTCAAATTTAAAAAATATATATCTAAGAGGTACAGGCCTGCTGCCAAAATCCACCGCTAAAACAGGGAAACAGGTGCCAGCTGCTGCTTTTTCCCAGTGCAGAAGGATATTTCCTCCTTTCTCAATTCAGTTATTAGTGCATTAGAAACAGAGAAACCGGCTCCAAGCTGAATCATAACGAAAATATTCCTTAAAATAAAACCCTCTATGTTTTTTTCTCTCCTACCTGCAGGATTCTTAAGAGTATTTGCAAAAGCACAGGACCGGAAATCCGGACTCTGATCCCTTAATACTGAAGTCAACCACATTGCATAATCCCATTAATACATTTATCAGGCTCCATCTTCACAGTAATCAGGTTTTTAGCCCTTTACACAATTCCCATTAAAAGGCTTTTCGAGCACCTCCCTTAGTTTAGGTCTATTCTGCTCTTTTCCAGCCTAAACTTTTTCAGAGCCTTTTGTTGCTGTGCCAGATTTGTCATTTAATTTAAATAACTCTTCTCCCTCTCTGCTAGTTACGTCAGTGTATTTATAGAGAAAGGAATATAACTTTTCTCTGCCTTTTTTTGTCACCACCTTACCATGCAGGCTCCTGTAATCATTTTGGGAACCAGATTCCCTGTTCTCCAGATCATTTCTAGCAGATACCCTCCCCTGCCCCTTGCAGAGCTGAAATCAATCCTTGTCCTGGGGACAAGGAATGCAGAGTGCATTTTAAGCAATGCCTCACTAAAACCTGTTGCAGTGGCATTTCCTTGTCACTCATGGAAATAACTCCATTGACAAATGTGATCCTGGTGTGTATCTTTATCACCAGGACATCAGAATTATGCTGTGATTGATTAAGACATTCCAATTCCCGCACAGAAACCCCAACTTTCCATCAGAGTTTGCATTACAAGGACTCACATTTGCTTTGAGACAAATAGTCCTGAAGTCAGCCATTCTTCTCCTGGGATCTCCTGTTTTTCCTCTTTTGATGACATCTCCAAATCCCATAATTTCTGCTCTGTCATTAGTCAATACCTTGATTAACACTGCTCTTTATGCCTTGAGGAACACCATTGCTAACTTGCCTGCCAATCCTTCTTCAACCATCCCACCTTTTCTCCCGTGAATACAGGATTTATTGATGCAAAACAGAGCAAAATACTTCAATTCTGATTGATTTAAACTCTCTTACTTTGCATCTTTTGTGGGGTTTTTGTTTTTTTTCTTAATGAAAGGCTGATTTTTGCTGGTGGAGAACAACACAGGCTTATTCCTCTATAAATCAGGTCTTTCCCCGAACTGCAAAGCTGTCCTGTTTTTACAGTTGGGCATTTGTAAAAATTAATAAACTATGCAAGTCAACACATTTGATGTTAAAAACAGTAAATGAAGTTTCTTAATGACTCGTCTGACTTTTTAATTGTACTCAGGGTTTATGTCACAAATTTGAAAAAACAATTAGAATGCAGGAAAAAGGCATGTCAGGCTTGTAGTTAAATAAAATAAAGCTAAATGTGCTGAATACATAGTTTAAATTAAAACAAACTGGTTTATTGTACAAAGGAATTCTGCAGCCTATAAATAGAACCAATTTCTCTCTACTCAGCACCGTCTGCAGGTTTTCAGAACTTGAAACAAAATTAGATTCTATTCTCATGCAAAGGGAAGAGCTGATGCTCGAGTAAAATGAAAAGTGGCAAAAACCACTTCCTTAAACACTTTCTTTGACCCACCTGTGAAAGAGAGGGCACTCACAAAACCCCAAGCACACTCACTGTCCTCCTCCCATCCCTTCCCTCCCTCCCCAGAAATTCCTGCACACGGGAATTCCACCACCACATCGGTTTGAAATCCCATCGGCCACAGAACCAGGCAGGGAGGCTTTTCCTGGTGAAAGTGCAGCTACACAAGACAGTAAGAGGGACAAACTGGAGAATAAACAGGGAAATCCCTCCAGCTGGAGTGCTGAGGGATTTGACCTGGAGCAGAACATACATCCTATGGATCAGGAATTGTCCCCAGTAAACGTTACCTCAGTCTGAGCCTTAGAAAGCTGCTTCAGCTTCCTCATCAAGATCTTCTCCAAGTCTTCCTCAAACACCAGTCCTGAGGTACTTGCAGACCCTCCAATACGTGGCAATATTTGTGTTTAATCAATACCAGTCCTGGCTCCCAAGAGAGAAAGAACATACAACAATCTGCCCCTCCAACTACAGCAGAGTTCCACTAAAACCACTACGTGTGTCGAGTTTTAAATTCAACCACATTTTTTTAAAGGCGAAGAAAAATCCTCCCTTTCTCCCACCACTGACAGAACAATACTACGCTCTGCCTTTTTTTTTTTTTTTTGTAATTAAAAATAGGCTGAACTTTAGGAGTGTTGTTGCTCTTGAAGCAGTAGAATAAAGTGCATCATAAAAAGATGCCACTGGGATCAGTTAAAGCCAAGAAAATTGAAAACATTTAGGGGGAATGAAGCCAAAAGCACAGAACCAGATTTAAACTCGGCGTATGCTGTGGCAGGAGGCCAGTGGAAGCAGAACCTGCTGGAGGAGGAAGGAGAGGGAAGGTTCCCTGGATCAGGGATGGTGGGCCAGGGAACTGGCAGCTGGCACAGCTGGGTGAGATCAATGAAGTACCAGAACTCAGCTGTAAAAATTCCTCATCATACTAAGCCATGCCATTAATAAACATGGAGCTGTTATACACCACTTGCCACCTTCAAAGAGCTCCAAACCCAATGACTAATCCTCACAACCACCTCCTTAGGTGCAGGAGCTGTTTATAGAGATGAGAACAAAGGCAAAACGGTGAAGTCATTGGCCACAGCTCCTAAAAAGCAGATTTTAAAGCCAGGCTCAAATTCGGGGCTCCCATACACAGCCCTTTGGCTGGGTGCAATTTCCCTTGCGTTTCTCTCACAGCAGGAGACCTCTGCAACCTAAAACACTTGCCCCCAAACCCGAAACCTCATATATTAAGTGACTTCTCAAGTGGGTTTACTTCTCAAGACTGGTTTTGTATCTTCTCTGCACAATCAGCAGAGCAGCAGAGGAAGTAAAACGGGTGAAGTGGCAGCACGATGGAGATCAACAGGAACTTCTGGCCACTAAACTTGCACTTCAGCTGATGTGGTTTAACAAAGTGGAAAAAAAAATAGCACCTAGCAAAGCCTCTCACTAAAAGACAGTAAATCACAACTCCTCGATTCTCTCCTCCATCTGTCTTTCCTCCAACAAATAAAATTACCTTAAAATTAACAAGAAAGCTACGACAGAAATTCAGTTTTACAGCAAACTCTTGGAGGGAAGATGATACGGACACACAGAGCATCTCTGTTACCAATGCTCCGCTGAGCAGAGATCTCCAGAGGAGACTAGAACTAAAAAACACGTTTTAACCAAGTGCCAGAAACAAGAATAAGTTCCTAAAGGGAAAATAAACCCAACACACTCGTGTTTCTAAGCACCTCAAGGACGTTATCAATAAACCCAGATGCAGCCTTTCCACAAAAGCTGCAGCGACAATTGATTCAAATGGATGGCACTTCTGTAGTGCCCCTGTTTGACTCTCGAGCTGAAGCAGATAAAAATTCAAAGATTGGACTTCCTTGGTATTTTTATGTTAATCTACACAGCTTTAGGGAAATTGTTGTGACTCCAATTCACTCCGAGCAGTCAGAGCCATTCAAGCACCTACCAGCAATTTTCCTACCTCGCGGTCTATCTCATAAGTCAACCTGATGCATTATCTTCCCTGCACAAATCTGTCATGAGCACCAGGCAGGCTCCCCCTCGGTCTTGATAAGCAGGAGCAGACCTGACTCATCCTCTTTTCCCCCCCCCCTTTCATCCTGATTTGTATCGTCTCCTTTACAATTTAGTTTTCCCACATTGCACAAGGAGAAGGGATCAGTATGTGTGTAATGTGTGTGCAAGGGACAACAAGAGAAAGAATGTGTTTTTAATCTCCACCTACTCCTCTGGCTAACAGTTCCTTTGGCTTCATCTCCTTGGAGGTATTTTAGCATTAAATTCAAATGAATTCTCCTTTTCTTTTGCTTTTATTGAAAGCAAACAATAGGACACGGGAGAAACCCACGCAGGAGGAAATGCTTCCTGATCTGGAGTGCTTGGACATGCTGAAGTCTTTTGCTCTGTCTCTGCAGAAAGCAGACAAGCAGCTACACCTCTCCCGGGGCTACTTTTGCCCAAACTGACACTGCACTTCAACTAAAAACCAGTTTTACTGCAAATAGAGACCGGCATCCACGGGCCTGAGGTCTACCAGGGCAACAAAGCTCTGGCTCAGGTTGGTAGAGCTCCAAAAGCAGCTGGAAGATCTCTCTCCCTCACGGGGACTGTCTGGTATCCACTCAGGCAAACTGGAGCTGCACCTCTGCCCCAGGCTCAGGGAGTACCTGGGCTATCCCTCGTGCCTCACTGCATGTTCCCCGTGAACTTATGCAACCTTAATAACCCTTCAGAACTTACTGGGGTGGTAAAACCAGACACACGGGTGGGTGGATGAGGCTGAGGCTCATTTTGTAACAACACAACACAGATGTGTTGATTGTGGGGGCAAAAAAGGGGCGTGTTGTCATGGATCTGAGCAGAGATCCCGAGCACTGAGGTATCCACAGCTCAGCAACCTAAAGATTCGGGTGTAGCCACACAGAAAAATCGGTATTTGGATGTACTTAGGAACAGGCAAAGGTCTAAAATAACATGTTCATGAAGAAATCCACAGCTCAGCTTCTTTCTTCAAGACCAATGAAGGGCATCACTGGAATGACACTGCCAAGGACACAGAGAGGACCACTCACAGCACAAGCAGAGGTTGCACCACACTCCCAAACTGCTTCACCAACAGCTCTGGGGTTGGGCCACAGACATGGGAAGAACAGAGCTGAGATGGACCTGTGAAATCCCATCCCTTTCCTCCAGGCTGCTCCAAGTTTTACTTCAGTCATTTTTTTGCAGGTATCCCCTCAAGATTCTCCAGGATCTCCTCAGACCAGGGTTGTCAAGCCTAGATCAGTGACAAAGCAGGTGGAGCAAAAGCTGTAACTCATTAGCACCTTCAGTTCTTTAGGAATTGTGATTATGTCTGCCTTTTAACAAGGCCTTCAAGGCAACATGAAACACAACCAAACAATGAGCAAAAAAAAAAAGTCCTCAGGTGGTCAAAGATTCATTACAACAGACAGAAGCACTCCCTTCATCCTCTCTTAATTGAGCAGCCTGGCAAATTGATGAATTACAGTTAAATGATCTAGCTGTGATGCCCCTTGCTGATGAATGAAGAATATCCTGCCAAAGCCTCCTGATTCCAGGTGATGGATCTGAACCCAGGCTGCAACACAATTCCTTGTGACTGACAAGCTCAGCTATTTCCCCTCTTAATCTTGATAATATTTGATTGCATAAATCCAAGGGCATAATTTTCCAGGTGGATAAATTGTTCGAAATATCACCAGCCCTCCAATTACTTAAAAAAAAAGAAAAAGAAAAAACAAGGTGAAGAATATTCTTTCTTGTAAGAGCTGGTGAGATCTCGTTGCTGGGAAATGTCTACACCCAAACCAAACCTTTGCTGGAGCGTGAAGGAGCAACTGTGGAGTTACATTTGTCATCTCACGGCCCAGAGCCCTTATGATGCAGCCCTCAAACCTCAGGGACACGGACCCCTGGGGACCAGCACTGCTCATGTTCTGTCACAGCCCAGCAGATCCTTTCTTTTTTTTGTGTGTGTGTGTGTGTGAAAGTTTGATAGGAAGCAGCGTGGCTGACTGGGAAGGATTTCAAGATGTGGGAAGCAGGGAAAGGATAACTATTAATTGGCATCATTTTCTCTCAGCACACGCAAACACCTTCTAATAGGGGAGCACCTTAAAAACCCCACGCTCGAGCCTCAGCAAACACTTTTGGGATGCAACTTGACTTCTCCTCTCCATTTTCTTGTCCTTCCAAAGGCAAAAATGGAAGCAAAAGCTTCTCCACCTTGGCTGCACAAAACTTTCACACAGATCTCTGCACAGCATCAGCTGGATCCAAAGATGTTGTGTCATTTGTGAAATATTCCAGCGCTTTATTGTGCAAGCTCCTAATTATTAATGTCTGTATTTCTGCAGTGAGATTTATGAGGTAGCTCAGGGTGGTGGATTTCAACTGGTTTTCCCTCAAATCTACAGATGGGAATCCACAGAAGTGGTTTTTTATCCCCTCAACTTCTGGAGTCTCCGGTGCCGAAAAACCCCAAGGAATAAACAAGCCCCTCAAAGGAGGAATCTGGGATGAAAAATGTCCTTCTCTGCCTCTTCCACCACCACAGTGGTGGAAATGTCTTTTTTAAACAGCTCCACACGTCCCTTGGGGGAAATATAGCCAGAACTTTGCAAAATTTCACTGTTTATCTGTTTTTAGGGGATGTTGCAAGCCTCCTTCCATCCCACTGAGGCTTTCCAGACCAGCTCCAGAATCGGGATTGCAGCAGGAACAGGACACAGATGGTCCCCTGGAACCAGGAGAAAAGAGGCAAGTGATGCAAAAGGCAGTGGCCCCACGTAACCCTTGCGAGGGAGCCAGAGCCTGTCCCCATGGAACAATAGCAGGAAGCTGTCCCTGGGCTGGCTGTGGCCTGGGCCTCCCAACCCAAGAGCTGGGGATGGAAAAGCCTGGCAAGGGAGAAGCAGAGAACTTCTGAGGACAAAGGGTTTCACTCCTGCTTGTGATTCTCACAGTGAAACGAAAGGGAAAAATTTAAAGCCTGGAAATTCAGCTGGTTTTGGAGGTAAACACATGGTTGGAAAGTCAAATGAAGCTGATCCCTCTTCCTCTCCGAGGAGATGGAACATTGGAAAAGCCTGTGGAGTGAGCAACCAGTACCTGGACTAGTGGCAGAAAACACTCAAGATTTATATATTCATATATAATTATTCATAAATTTATATATTCACATGCATGTGCCTGTGCCTATAGAGATGCTGGGTCACTTTTAATGCAAATATAAAGAAAACCCCACAACATCTTATATGGCTCCCGAATGCAGGATTTAAAAAAATAACCATCTCCAAGCACTGCTGGTGCCAGGGAGTTAGAGGTGCTCACAACAGGCAGGATAATGGGATCTCACCGTGTCCTGTTCCCTTGGAAGTAACTGCGCTGTTATCAGGAGATGCAGGATATGAGGCTCTGACACTGCTCTGATTCATCCACTGGAATAAAGCAGACATTTGATGGCATCTGCATTGCTGACTCAATCTCCTATCTCCCGTGCTGATCTTGTTGGTGCGGGGAGAAGGGATTTGGAGGGAAAAGCCGCGGCTCCGCTCCTCGCCTCGGGGCCTCACCGGTAAAAAAAACAGGTAAATAAAGAAAATAAAGAAAATAAATGCGTTCCTGCCTCCATCCCACATCCACCAGGGCAAGGCTTTCAGCTGGTTTTCTCCACCCTAACTTGGCAAAGCAACTTAAAGGAAAAAAAAAAGAAATTCCAACTGCTCGGCTTTCGGAATATATTTGAAATTAAAAGAAAGTCAACCTTGCCCTGTCTTCTCCTGGCACTTTATTCCCAGCCAGCCTCAGGAAAAAGCTGGAAGACAAACATTTTCTTGTTGAGGCTCATTCTACCTCCAAGCAGTTGTTTCCAAAGTCTGGATTTATTTATTTTATTGAGTTTCAGCTCTGGCACACCTCACTTTCTTCCTTTTGGGGAATAAACAAGAAGAGCAGCAGCCCAGCAAGTAATGAAACATATTCTCCTCCAACTCCACAAGTACAGGGAATAATTTGGGTTGGAAGGGACCTGAAAGATCCTCTCGTTCCAACCCCCTGATGTGGCCAAGGACACCTTTCACTAGACCAGGTTGCTCCAAGCCCCACAGAGCAGATCCTGGTTGCTCCAACGTGGCCTTGTGTGGGTCTTTATCCCCGTGGCATGACCCAGGTTGGGTGATCTGTGTTGGACAAAGGTAATATGGGACAGGACTGTCCATGCCCCGTGTCCCTCCTGGTATTTCATTCCCTGAGGGTGCCAACAGGACCTCAGGGTGGGTCACACCAAGTGGAGACACCGCGCAAGAGCGAGAGCTTTCCCCTCGCACATCCTCCCAGCCTGGCTCCCTGGAGCCCGCACAGCTCACAAACACAATATCCACACCAGCTCTGGAACCTCTGGGATGAGCCAGGAGAGGAACATCCCCCCAGGCTGGTGAGGCAGCCGAGGCCACACTAAGCCCCAGCTCTCAACCTCCTGCCCGGGCTGTGGCAGCGGCCCCACCAAAACCAGGACCTGGAAGAGCCAGAGGAGTTACAGCAAACAAGAACAGGCCTGGGGTTGGCAGGCTCAGTGCCCAGTGCCAGGACTGAGCCTCCTTTCCAGGGAAGTCGTGTCTCATCAAGCCTTGACTGAGCACTGTCCCAGTCTTGCCGAAGGCTCTTCCTGTTAATAACACATGAGCTCACCTCTTCCCTCCACCGTGGCACTTCCCCGCTGGGTTCCCTCCCCTCTGAGACCCCACCTCTCTGCCAGACATGGTCAGAATCGATCCAGGGATGGACAAGGGGCATCTCCTTAATCCTCCCGTTTTTTGGGAGCTACCTCCAACTACACCACCAACATGCCCAGGTGTGCCCAGACCTTCAGGTGAACCAAGTAGCAAACCCTCCCCGGGCCTCACTGCATTCACATTCAGAGCTCTACTGAATTTCCCCCATCCCAGTTTGTCTCCACTGTTTAATTAATCACAAACAGCAATTCAGGGCCGAGAGGCTGTTCTAGGACAGTGGCAGTACACAGCCATTAAATAAAATATAAACACTTCATCTATTCTTAACACCAGGTTTGATCTTTGCTGTTTTCTTCTCCTTTTTTTCAAGGTGATTTGCAATTTCTTTGGTTGCATTTTGGGGAGGGGAGGGCTGACTTACTGCGTAATCTCATTTTTGATCTATTATTAAGTGCCTGCTTGCTTTTTTTCTTCCCCCCCCCCCCCCCCTTTCTCTAGGAAGCCTCAGCAGGAATAACAGCTGGAAAGAAAGGTGAACTGTGAAATGAAAGCTGCGAGAGGAAAGAACTGCTTGAAAATTTTCAGATTTTTTGGCTGTAAGAAATCTCGGATTCACAAACCAAAGCCAGGGCCAGGACTTAGCAAAAGGACCCCAGAGCACGAGGTCAGCAGCATTCAGAGCATCCAGGAACATCTCTTTTTTCACCATTTTCATACAAAATATGATCCCCACAGGGAGTTACTCAAACCTGTAGAACTCAGCCAGGTACAGAGCACTGCGAGGTGCAAATCCAGTGCTCCCTGTAGCAGCCTCTGGAGGTGGATCCCTTTTGTTCCCAGTGGGTCAGGATTGCTGGGTGATTTTCATCAATGATTGCTGCCTTATTAACTAATAAACCCACTCTTTAACCGTCAGGAATGCAACCCAGGGAGAGTCCCAGCCACCAACGCTATTTTTGGGGAAAAGAGTAGGTTTTTAAGTGCCTTTGTTTTTGAAGAACAGCCCACGCAAGCAGCTGGAGGTTTTGCAGCAGAACTGGGCAAGTTCAGGCCTGTTTTGGAGGAAAAAGCATCCCCAGGCCATGTTCCATGGCAAACCCTCTGGTTTTAACAGGGGAATGCAGAAAGGGCAGGGAGACAGCACGCAGCCCAGAGAGCAGCTGGGCAAAGTGCCACCATCTCCTTCTGCAACTGGACATCCCAGTACCACTCCTCTGGGAAAATCCATGGGTGTTTGGGAAAGAAATCCAAACAAAAATGGCACATCTGGAAAGAGCCATCCCTGGGTGGGAGCAGTCAGCAGATGTGTGCGTCCCATGCAAGCCACCAGTGCCCACCACTCCTCCACCACTTGGAGGGTCACCAGGACCATGTCCTGGTCCTGCCACAAGGATCATAAAACCTCCTGTTTGACCATTTCCAGGCAGCTGCTCCCGGCACCCACCAGAGATCAGCTACAGGTATAATAAAGATAATTATGGACATGGGGCTGGAAACCCTTTTCTCCTTCCCAGGGAAACAAAAGAGATGAAGGAAGCAAAGTGAACCTTCAATTCCAACTCACCCAACAACCACAAAATGGTTTTTGGGATCCCCAGTGACCAAATCACAGCTGCCACAGAAACTGATGTCGGTGACACTGGAGCAGAGGCTCCCTCGCCTCCATATTTTTGCTGGATACGACTGACTCAAGTTTCTGGGCACAAAACAAGTTGTAAAGAGCCTGTTCCCAGAGATGTATGTCTGCTAAAAACCCCAGAGCTGGATGTCACCGTGACAAAAGGGGTGTATGTGCCACCTCCTTCCTCCACCTCCAGCCTGAATCCCACCCTGCCTTCCCTTAAACTCAGCAAAAAAGAGCCAAATCCAAGCAACTGTCTACATTTGGCATTATCTGCTGTGAAATGTCAAACTTTTCAGCAGGAATTCCAACATTTCCATCCTGCCTCCCCCCAAAAGCACGAAGACTGGTATAAAGAAGCCCAAAAATGTACTGGAGATGAGAAAGCATCACCTCCACCGGCCACAAATGAACTGGAGCTGAAGGGCCCTCTCAAAGGACCCAACAAAGGGTCTTGATGGGGAAAAACCCACCTGGGTTTCTCCACTGCCTGGTGTCACATCAGAGTTTGCTTCCCATGCATCCATTTATATGGAAATGCGAGGGCACTTGTGGTTTAAAAACCCCCTCTGAGTGCTGGAAATACTGTAACGGATGGAACCTGCTCTGTGTGTCAGAATCTTCCCTCCCTCCCGATGTAACAACATTTCACAGGCACTTGAGACGTTGGCACCTACGTTTCATCTGGTTTCTCAGGAGAAGATGGAATAATTTAACAAATCACACTGATTTTCAGTCTCAGCCGTCGATTCTGCGCCTGCAGCGCCGCAGCAAAGAAGCCACAGGTTCTCCAGGCCCATTCCTATGGGATCAGCAGGCTCACACCCCCCTCAGCAGAGCACATCAGGGCACGACACATCATTTCATTTTGATCTTTCCTTATTTTTTTCCCTACCAATACCCCACTTTCCCCACTCCTGGTCTTTGCCATCTGCCTGGATGGCACTGGGCTGCATCTCCTGCATCCCTGAGACCACACAGGCTCTTCCAGCAAGGAGAAAGCTCCTGCTTGAGGTTTCTTCACGGGCAATTGGGAACATTTACTGCCCCATATAAATGGTAAGTGTCAGTCACCTCACCCCTCAGTCCTGCTCTGGAGGGGCACATTCCCACAATCGCCGGGGACACATCTGAGCTCCAGCTCCCGGACCCGGCCAGGTCTGCAGCAGTGGGGTTGGGCAGAGAGATATCTCAGCACCTTTTGTTTACAACACCCTTCCCAGGGACAAAAATAACAGAGTTCTCCCTCCTTTGCAGCATCCTTTACCCCACCCCGAGCCCAGCAGCTCTGGCCACGCATCCCTGGCAGAGCTCGCAGCTCCGGCTGCCGCAGGTCAGCCATGCTCCCACTTCCCACGGCTGCAGCATCTCCCGGCAAAAGAAACCCTGCAAACCCCCCTCCCGCAGCAGCCCGGGGGACAGACACCCAAAGGAAGAGCTCGAGGGAAGGCAGAGCACCGAGCAGCCCCCGCAGGGAGCCAGGTTTGCAGAAAGGAGCAGAAGTTTCTTTGCTCGGCCCCCGAGAAGCGTTTGAAGGTGAAGGTTGGACATGGAAACATCTGGGAGCCCAGACTGCCCAGAGCAGAGCGGAACACAAAGAAACCCAGCCCAGCATGATGAAATACAAGTTTATTTGCTTTAGCCCGGGGCCAACTTCCCTCCCTGGCCCAGGAAAATGTCTTTAATGCTGCTCTGTCTGGGGGGCTTTTCTGCCAAACAGGCTTTTATAACCAGCTGACCGACCAAAACACAACGCGAAGGACATGGTAAGTCCTGAGCACCCCCCAGATCTATGACACGAAGGAGGACCTGAGCACGGAGCTGAGACCGGAGCATCCTGACTTCTCCAAGTGCTTTTGCTCTCCCTGCTGTCTCCTGGTTCACATCCCAGGACGAGGAGTGAACGCAGCCATAACCAAACCACGGAGAGGGACCACTACACCGGGGATCCCGAGATGCCTCTCTAAGGGCGAGCCAAACCCACTCCTCTGCTTCTGGGGGCCACTCACCTCCTCTCTGACCATTCCAGGCTCTCCCTCCCAGCAGGGATTTCTCCTCGTGGCACAGGAAACCTTTCACAGCCGCCAATTTTCCTCGCATCCCCCCATGGCCCAAATTGCCAAACTCGAAAGCAACTTCCAGCGGGGGCAGAGGAGCCCCCGCCCGCCGCTCAAACGCCGCCGTCACATTAAACCTAATTTATGTTGCACCATCCCGGCGCTGCGGGAGACGAGCCAGTGCCACCCCCAAGGCCAGCGGCACGACTTTCCCCCAAACTTTAGGGATCTGGGTGAAATCCCAACCACCGAGCCGCCAGCTCAGCCAGGGGTCATCCCACGGAAAAAAATCCCCCAGCCCCGGGGACACCCCCAGCCTCAGGGACACCCCCAGCCCCGACGACATCTCGGGATAGGGATAGGGAGGGGAAAGGGGATGGGGAGCGATGGGTCCCCTCCAAGCCTGACCCATCCCGGGAGGGGCTGGTGCTGCTCCCCGGGTGAGTCCGGGGCACCCCTCCCGTGTCGTGGGGAGGGGGAAGCGGTTATAAAGTGAAATAACACAAATAAATAAGACATAATACTAAAATATAAGAAATACAAGATACATAAGAAATATAAGAAAAACGAGGAAAAAAAAAACCCAAGAAAATAAATTCTTTTTTTAAAATGAAAATAAATAAAATAAAATAGCACAGCATAAAATGAAATGAAATAATATACATTCCCCCCTCCCTCCCCTTCCAAAGTATCCAGCCCCCTTTACCTGGCGGGGCTGCGCTGCCCCGGGAGCCCCCTCGGCGCTGTCCCTGCGGCCGCAGCCCGGCGTGCGGAGCCCGCGGAGCCCCCGGCCCGGCTCGCTGCATTCTGGGAAGCGGCTCCCAAAAATGGGGGCGAGATGCCCTCTGCTGGCATCGCCGGCCTGGGGTCCCCTGGGATGGGAAGGGGCGGGGGGGTCACTGGGGTGTGGGGCTGGTTTGGGGTTCTGATGGGATGTGTGTATATATATATATATATTAAAATATATATATATATATGTGTGTGTGTGTATATGTATGTGTATATGTATATATATATGTATGTGTATATATATGTATATGCATATATATCTATATGCATATATATGTATATATATGTATGTATATATAGATATATACATATATATCTATATGCATATATATTTTTATATATGCATTATTTATATTATATATGGGAGAGGTGTATTTTTTTATAGATATAGATAGATATGAAAACACAGAATCCCAGAATGGTTTGGGTTGAAAGAGACCTTAAAGCTCATCCTGTCCCACCCCCCTGTCCCATGGGCAGGGACACCTTCCACTAGCCCAGGTTGCTCCAAGCCCTGTCCAACCCGGCCTTGGACACTTCCAGGGATCCAGGAGCAGCCACAGCTTCTCTGGGAATTCCAGCCCAGACCCTTCCCACCCTCCCACCCAAGAATTCTTTCCCAATATCCCATCTAACCCTCTGGCAGTGGGAAGCCATTCCCTGGGTCCTGTCCCTCCAGCCCTTGTCCAAAGTCCCTCTCCAGCTCTCTTGGAACCCTTTAGGCTCTGGAAGGGGTTCCAAGGTCTCCCTGGAGCCTTCTCTTTTCCATACCTGTTCCCAGGCAGCACCACAAAAAGGTGCCTTAAAACACCTCTAGAAAGGAAGTGGAAAGCACTGTTTTGGGGAGGAAGGGGCAGATGCTGGGGAACACCAGCTTTTGGGGTGTAACTTGTGGCTGGAAGTGTGAGGTTCAGAGCATTCCCCTTGTGAGAGCTTATTAGACACAAACGTAGAGTGGCCTGTAGTTATAGAAATGTACAGTTTGATGTATTGGGAATGTATAGATTGATGTCCTGTATGTACCCCAGGGGTGTTTCAGCAGGGTGTGGGCTCAGGGTGAATCTGGGGGCACTGGGTCCCAGCCCGGACTCTTCTGCCCCGCTTTTCCCCTCAGGCATCTCCTTTCTTCTGTGCCCAGGCTGCTCATTAATGGGTAATTAATGCAGCTCAGGTGGGTAATTAATGCAGCTCAGGTGGGTAATTAATGCATCTCTGTATCAGGATCAACTAAATATTAATGAGACTTCGTGGCTTGACCTCCCTGGGTCACCTCTGGAGGAGCTTTGCTCTGCTGGGCCCAGTGGGATCCTGCTCAAAGGCCAACCAATAATCCAGCAAAACCCTCAAGGAACGAGATCCCTAAGGGATGATGATCCTACACCCAGCCACTGCGGGATCCACCCCAAAAATGGGGTGAAATCAAAAATACTGCTCTGAAAGAGGGTCAGCAGGAGCCCTCACATGCTTTGATTCACCTCCCAAATTCACAGTGGGCTCCTCTAGTATAATTCCTGTTTCCTTCCTAACAGCAGAAGCAACTGCAGGTCATGGACAAGGAGCCTGGAAAAGAGCCACCAGTGACAACAGAGAATTGCCAAAGGACTCAGTGGAAAACCAGAGGCATGAGCAATCCAGCTGTGTGCACAGCTGGAACTCCACTTGTCTCCCTTCTTTTCCATGGCAAGAGCAGCTGAGTGACCATGGGCGGCCTTGCAGGTTCTTCTGATGCCACCCTGTGTCTGCTGCAGGTGGGAATTGACATTTCAGATCCCACCAGTAGCTCACTCTGACTCAAAAAGCCTCTTTTTCAACCAAATTTCCCATTCCACGGGCTCTGTTCCCATTGCTTCCCAGGAGCAGGGATGTGACTCTGGGGAGATCGGGGTCCCTTTCCCAACCAACACTTGGCCAGGTTCTGGGGAGGGCTTCAGAAATGTCTCAAATCCAAGGAAACTCCCTGTTTTCCTGCTATAACATGGTGTGTTTGCCAAGTCTTGTGTCCAGAGCAGCAATGGTCATTTGGAACAACTGCTTAAATAAAGTAAAACACTGTGGATGTTCCCTGGAACTGGCCAAGGACGGGGCCAAGGGGTTCCTTATGGGAAATTTTACCTGTAACTGATTTTTCTGGCACAGTTTCCTCCAGCTCCAGGTGGCAGCTTGGACACAGATAATCCAATGTCTTCCAAGGGGCCGGTTGTGCCGAGACCTTCCCCACGGAGCAGAGGATTTGTGGAGATTACAAAGCCTTCAAACGCTCCTCCTGGTTATGGAGCATCCAGGTCTGGACAGACAGACAGGGAAGAGTGAAGCCGCCAAAGAACATCCCCTCTCCATCTCCTGCCCCCGGGGCAGCTCCCGGGGTACCCGGAGGAGGAGTTTAATCTTTTCCATTCCATTTTAATCAGCTCATCAGTGACAGGCATTGACAGCAGGGCTGGCTAAGAGGCTTAGGTCTATTATTCCCAGAGGATTAGCCTTTTTGATCCCAATGGAGGGAGGTGGCTGCGCCTCAAGCCTCGCTGGGGGTGTGTGTCACATCAGCAATCACCTGCAAAACTGGCTCCCCAATACCCCCCTGCCCCTCTGTTATTTATTTGCACAGCCCAGGGGCTCCTTCCTTCCACCCCTGTGTCCTATAAATCCCTGCACCAGCCTGAGGGGCACCATGATCCCATATGGACCCTGTAGGATGGGGGGGTGGTCTTCCCAACAGCCTGGATGGGACCGTACCGGGTGCGTGGCCAGGCCTGTGGGTTTGCACATGTGCCCTTATGTGTGTTCATAGAACAGCAAGGCCTGACCCTAAAAACACTCAGAGGCAGAGAGGTCCTCTCCCAAAAGCTTCTTGTCCCCATCTGACACCCTGAAACATGGAATATATGGGCATGGAGGGAGTTGGGGCACGATGGTGCATGGAAATCTCCCCTGACAAGGAATTTTGGGGAGCTGAAATGGAGGATAGGGCTCTGCTCCCTCCTCCTGGGTGCTCATCTTGCACGAGCTGAGCTGCACCTGGAGGCATCTTTGGGTCCCTGGGGTGTCAGGAAGACACCCACTGGACTGGTTTTGGTCCCTGGGGTGTCCAGGAGACACAAAACAATTGTTTCCCCTTCAGCCCTCCTACAGGCAACAAAATAATCCCGGACATCCCAGGTGAGGTTTCTCTGGAGACACAGGACCCCTCTTGCAGGGTCAAAGGTTGGACATTCCCATGTCTGTCCCCCACGTCTCCCTCCAGGGCAGGACATGGAGCAGAGGAAGGGACTGCACGGTCCAGATGCTGCTCACTGGTGTGGGGCACCAGCAAAGACAAAGAGCATAAACCAGCACAAACCTCCCGTTTGCAGCTCGACAAATCACACAGTTTGATGTGATTTCTGCACATTCCATGTTTCTCCGCCTCTGGTGGTGTCCCTGCAAACCACAGGCATTTTGGCAGGATCCCAACTGCCCTGGGAACGAGGGATTCCCATGGTGGTGCCGCCCCTACCCGCGGGGGTGGAGCCCATGGATTTGTCCCCATCCCCGGATGCTTTTGACCTCCCAGTGCCACCCCCATCCTGCCTGTCACCCATCCGTGTCCCTGCCAAGGCCACCTGGGCCAGCGGTGTCCCTTGTCACCGGCGCCGGGAGCGCGGGGCTCGCACGGTGCACGGGGGGGCACTATTGCACCAAAAATCCCAGCCGGCCTCTGGGGACGCTGCTTTTCTGGGATGAATTCCCGCAGCCCTCCCGGCCACCAGGAGGGAGCCCCAAACCCGGCAGTGCCTCAGCCTGGTGCTCAGATGGACAGGGATGAGCCCTCACGTTTCCCCAGGGATTTGCCTCTTCCAGAGGAACGGAGAGGTTTCTGCCCCCGGATTTGGGTGGAAAAGCCACGGTGGATCCTGCCAAACTGTCCTGAGCAGCAGCTCCCATGGGAAGGTGTGGGACATCCCCCACACTCAGGACCTTGCACAGGATTAACCCTGTGGCTTCTTCCATAACCTTCCAACCCAAACCATTCTAGGATTCTATGAACACCCCAAACACCAGTTCCTCCCCACAAGCTCCTCGTGAGCATCCCTCCATGCCCAGGATCCCTCCAAACCCAGCATCCCTCCATCCCTGCATGGCAAAACCTCTTTCCTCCCTGCACCCAGGCTGCTCCAAGAGCTCTTTTACGAGGCCCCCAATCTCCCCCCTGTCCCAGGAGGGAGGAAAGGCCTTTAAGGATGGTTTGTCCTTGGGAAAACAGGACACAGGGGGAAACAAATGCTGTACAACGAGCTCTGCTTACAGTGGGAGCAGAGGAGGAGGAAAACAGGGGCTCCCCTGATGCCAGGAGCTGGTTTGAGCCCAGTGTCGGGCACTCGAGCTTGTTGGATGGTGCAGCTCTTTTCCTCATCCTGTACTATTCCTGATTCAAGTAATTTGACTCATGCAAAGCCCTGAAGGGTGTGGGGCAGGAGCAGCATTGGGAATGTGATTTACTGATGCTTGAGGGAGGAGCGGAGATGTCCCTGTGACATCCCGGAGATGTCCCTGTAACATCCCCCTGCCGGGGCCTCGGGGCCCCTCCCTCCTGGGCTTCAAGCAAAAATACAAGTATTTAAGTCCTGCTTTTCCAGCAGCAGCTGCTCCGGGCGGATCAAAATCCGTCCCAAACAGCCGGAGGGAGAGATGCCCCGCAGACAGGTCGGGAGGGTCGCTCCCAGAGAGTGCCAGGGGGTCAGGGTTTTGGGTCAGCCAGGGGTGACCCGGCACCTGTTAACGCCGCGAAGTTCAGCACCTCCCCATTGTGCTGCCGCGAATTTCTCACAGCTCGGGAGGCCGTCACCGCAATTAGCAGTTGTCGCCCTTCACCCCTGCTCAGGGACTAACGAGCTGTGGCAGGATTCGGGGGCTGTGCTCCCGAAGATGAGTGTTAACCCTTCGCCTGCCCGAGGAGCGCTGCGGGCTCACGTTCCCTTGGGCTGCAGCTCCTTCAGAGGCTTCTGTGGACAACCAGGTGCTTCAGGGTTGTGTTTAGGGAGAAAAAATTCAAGTGGAAAAAAAAGGATTTGAAAAATAAAGGTGGCTTCTGGTTTTCGCAGAATCCCTGAGGTTGGAAAAGACCTCCGGGATCACTTAGTCCAATCTGTGACTGATCCCCACCTTGTGCCCCAGCCCAGAGCACTGAGTGCCACATCCAGTCATTTCTTGGACACCTCCAGGGATGGGGACTCCACCACCTCCCTGGTCAGCCCTTTCCAATGCCTGACCACCCTTTCCAGGAAGAAATTCCTCCTGAAGCCCACCCTGAATCTCCCGTGGCACAGCTTTTGAGGCCACGTCCTCTCATCTTGTCACTAGACGTCCAAATTCCTTTAATCCTTGGTTAGCCCCAGATTTTATTGCTCTCCCACGAGCCAGCACATCCTCGGCCCTGCTCCCTGCTTCAGTGCCACCATCCCCAAGGGCTTGGCAGCACCTCAGGCTTTGGGGACCACCGGGAAAGCCCCAAACCCCCCTGAAAGGGAGAACCAGCACAAGGAGCCGGTTTCCCTCCAAAAATTAAAACTGAGGAGCAGGGTTAGCTTTGCCTAATCCCACTTTCTGCAGCCAAGCAGATACTCTGTGTCTTTTGGCAGCGGCTGAGCCTTATCTGATGGTGGCGTTTCCAGGCGGAGATCAGAGGGCTTTAAAGGAGCTCAGTGGAGGTGTGTCAGGGCTCGTCCCTTCTGAGAGACTCCAGGTGGGATTTGTAGCTGGATTATGTTGCAATTCAGGGCCTTGAGGGATTTTTTTCAGCACGTTTTCCCAAAGGCAGGAACCCTCCGCACCAACAAACAACGGGAAGCAGCAGAGGATACGTCTACACCAAAAAAGATTATTATAAATATATTTAAAATATTCTCTTACAGCAGCTTGGGAAGAGGCTGGCAAACATTTGGCACTGCAGGTGCGTCCTTCTTCAGCTTTCCCACCATTTCAGGTATCATGATTCCTCCAATTTGCCAAGCATCCACTCAGCCCTCCCTCAAGAGACATGGAAATCTCTTTAAAAGTCAGCCAGAACTCAAAATGCATCAGAGTGCTGGAGTGGGGTTGTGGAGGTGATGTCATAAATGGGGGTGGGGAGCAAAGGGGCTCAGTGGAAGGTGGGATTTAATAAAACCCAAAAGCAAAGAGATGGGTGAAGAAAGCTGCTTTCCCTGCTTGTGACATCCCCATGGGATGGAGGGGGAGCAGAGGATGGTGGTGGGACCACAGGAGCAGGATGTGGGTGTTGAGGCAGCAAATAGACACAGGCAGTGAAACTGGAGACTGAATATCAATCAAACGTGCCTGGAGTGTTACAAAAACCAGTCAGACCGGTAGCAGAGGGTGTTGGAGACGTGGATCCCAGCAGATGGTCACGTTCAGGGGTCGGTGGTTGTGTCCCTCTGCACAAGGGGAGGTAACACCTACAGAAAATGACTTTTTAAAAAGATCCTCCCATTGCCACCTATTTTGTTTCAGCCTTTTGTTACAAAGGATTTCTTGGAGTAGGTTTAGATTAGATATTAAGAAAAAACCCTTCCCTGTGAGGGTGGGGAGGCCCTGGCACAGGTTGCCCAGAGAAGCTGTGGCTGCCCCATCCCTGGAAGTGTCCAAGGCCAGGCTGGATGGAGCTCTGAGCAGCTTGGGATGGTGGAAGGTGTCCCTGCCCATGGCAGGGGGATAGGAATGAGATGATCTTTAAGGTCCCTTCCCACCCAAACCACTCCATGATTCTGTGATTCTATGATTTTGTTTGTGGGGTTTGGGCATGGCCAGATGCTTTTCTCCCTTCCAACTGAAGAAGAAACCCCAAACAAGGGCACGAGCTGGCAGGGCTAAGAGGCAGAGCTGGACCCAAAACAGCAAACAGGGTGTTAAGGTACATCAGGAAGGTGATAGTAACTAAAATACACCAGCCTTAATCCCAGCCTGAGGGTCTGATCTGCCCTGCCCTCAGCCTCTGCTCTGACCACATCCCTCTCCCCACTGCTCCTATCCCATGCTTCTCCCACCTTCCTCACCTGCAGGTCATGAAACCATCTTTGAGAGGCCTAAACAAGCTCCAGGTGACTCCAATCTCCTCAACTCCTGCATTAACCCCTTTGGGACCTGCTAAAGCAGCCCAGAAAGTGAGGAGATAAATGCCATGAGCTCCCATTCCTCACCCCTGATGGTTTTAGCTGCAGGGAGAATCCTCCTTGGTGCTCCAAGAGGCTAAGCTGGATCATATCTTTGGCTGCTCGACTTTGGAGTCAGCTGCTCACAACCCACAACAGCCAGGGTTTAAATCCAGAAGAGATGGAGGAGAAGGGATATTGTCCCTCCTGCCCTCCTTGCCAAGGTGCAGGTCCCTACAGCAGGATGAGTGTCCCCAGCAGCTCCATGAGTCCCCAGCACTCAGCAGCCACAGCCCCACCTTGGTTTTCCCTAGAAAGGCTTTTCCTACCCCTGCTCCAAGGACTCTTTGGGTGCTGCAGCTGCAGCATTCCCGGGGAAGGCTGATTTTTCCAGATGGAGCTGCTCTGCTGAGGAGGAGCTGATTTCACACCTCCACGTGGCCCTGGCAGGACTTCAGGCTTTAAAACCTGAAGTTTCATCTCCAAGCTGTTCATCTCCTAAAGTTTCATCCCTGAACTATTGATCTTAACGAGGCCCAAACCAGCTCCCAGTGCTAAACCAGCCCCAGCTGTGATTAGTGAGTTATTTTATCACCAGCCTTGCCAGGCTCAGCACATGAAACCACCACGTCCCCGCCCAAACGCCAGACAGCTATTTAAAGTAAATCACTCATCAGCCAGTTCTCAGGTTTGATTTGGCAATTAAAAAAAAAAACCCCAAACACCCCTGGAATCGCTGCTCCCAAACCTGTTTGCCCTTCGCTTGTCTCTGCTCACGGAATGCCGGCGGTTGGAGTGGTCTGTTCTCATAAAAGGGTGGAACAAGCCAGAGCCCAAAATCTTGTGTTTGCTGGAAGGGTGCCCGGCGTCCATGAGTACAGATGCTGGGGGAAGATTAAGCCTAGAAAGCCTTTCTTCAGATTCAGGGCTCTGCTGACCAGAGTCAAACCTGATCCTCAATTATTTAATCTTTCAACTCAGCTGCCGCTGAACCGGGATTTTAAAGGGGGGGGGTCGAAAACCTGTCGACAGAGAGAGACCGGGGCGTTTCAAACGTTTTATTAAAAACTTCCAAAGGTCTAAAACGAAAATGTACACCTACTACAGTTTGTACACTCACAGTTAAAGTGCTAAGAAAATTAAACTTTACAAAACCGACACTGGACTACTGTAAACGAGCCTACCCAGAGCCGAGCGCAGGTCGGGTCAGGACTGGCCCCCATGTTCCCACCCTGTGTGGGACTCACAGACACGGGAGCTCCTTCCCCTCCCATCCAGGTGGATGATGGTACAGCAGGGACACAAGAGTGCCCAGGCAAAGCATTACATGCACCGAGTGCCCCCATGCACGGCCCCCACGGCTGCTCTTGACAGGCAGGAACTGCGGAAAATGCCCCACCTCGGGTGGAAATAAACCCCGATCCGGGTAGGAAAGGAGCACACGGGGAGAGGAGGGAAATTTCACATTCAGCTGGACATTCTGCTGTTTGAGATGGACCTTGGGATGTCTCCCATGCAGGGTTACTCTGCTCTGTGCCCCATTTTCATGGCACAGCGGGGTTGCTCGCTCCCCAGTGCTGTTTTGGGATCCTCATCCCCCTGGAACTGGGCTGTGGATTCAGTTCCCTTGGAAGGGTGGGCATTAACTCAGCTCTCCTGGCTCTTTTCCTCAAGCCCTTTATGAGGGGTTTTCCCTCCCCTCCTTGCTGGAACAAATTGGGAGCAGTGCTGGATTTTGCTGCAGCTGGATTTTTGCCCCATGCTCACCCCCAACCCCCAGTACAGCCGGTATCCAACGCTTCCAGAGCAAAATTTGGGTCTAGGAAAAGGGAAGGCATTGAGAGCAGACAAACACATTTACACCTGAACGTGGCTTTTTGCTGCTGTTGGATTGATTGTGCTCTAAAAAAGGATGAGTGGCACAGATCCAAGGGAAGGGCGGCTGCTCCTTTTCCATGCAACGCGACCGCAGCTCCGATTTGGGATATTGCAGTGAACAACAAGAGCTACGAAGGGGTTAGGAAAGAAGGAACATCACAGGCTCTGGGGAATCTGTTGTCAGCAGCAATTGGGTTCACAAACCAGGAGATGCAGCTCCTTGGGAATACTGGGAATGAGAAGCCGTGCGTTTTGTGGGAAGCTTCGCTGTCGCGATCTTGCAGAGCAGAGTTTTGGGGCTCAGGTCACCTCGTGTGTGTAGGAGGGGGAATACATTAACCTGCTGTTGGAATGAGCTGGAGAAGCTGGGCAGCTTCTCTGCCTGTTTCCCAGGAGAAGGGGCCCAGTTTTTGGTGTCCTGTTTCTGCTGGGAAGAGATAAAGCAGTGCTGGACCCCCCCGAGGAACGTGTGTTCAGCTGCAGGAACATCCAGGCAGCCAAAGCCCAAAGCACCTGGAGTGTTCCAGTGACTGCACAACTGTCCTCCTGGGCAGGGGCTTATTAAAGCAGGGGTTTAAGCTCCAGGGGAATTTAAAGCTTGGCACCAATCCCAGAAATCCGGTGCCCAGGCTGGAGCTCTTCCTGGTGAGCAGGATGTGCCAAAGTTAGGAAAGCACCCCAAAAACGTGCCTGGTGCCCCTGCCAGAGGAGGTGGCTGGGCCACATTCCAACTGGGATATGGGTCAGAGCCCCTGGGCAGGATGGTTTGGGAGCTGAAGTGCCTTGGCTGTGGAACTGCACCAGGGCTGGGACAATCTGACATCGGGGATGGGCTTCAAAATCCCAGGAGGACTGCTCTGCCCAGAGCTCAGGTGTTGAAGACAAAAGAAAGGGAGCAGGGAGGCAAAAATTCCAACCAGAACTCTAATTTTAGGTTTAATCACCTCTCTGGGGTGACAGGAATCTGTCCTTTACAGGATCCATGAGCAAGGAATGGCTGAGATATTACTATCTGGAGGCAATAGGGGGACTGAACCTCCCAAATTAATATTTTCAGCAGGATTTGTTTCAAACCACCATCACTGTTCCCCTCCCTGACTCTAAACAAGTCAAAGCATTGCTAAAATTTATATATATATATATATAAAGGTACTGGAAATTGAGCCAAGAAGATCAATGTAAACACTTGAGCTTATTTAGTCCGGGTCCAGTGCTTAGGAAAACTCAGCTTCCTGGCTCCTTCTGCAGATCCAGATTCCTGAATGAATCATCCCTTTGAAGCAGCAGATTATTTAGTAGGAGCTGAACCTGAAAATAACAAAGGTTTCACCTCTGAGGCTTCCAGGGAGTTGTAGTTTTGCTGGTTTCGGGATTTTCCACGCTGTAGGGATCTGGGCAGTTATCCCTGTGGACAGCCCGTTATCCCTGGGAATGGCCCCCGGGGCTGTTTGCTGAGCAAACAGGCACAGCAGAGTCTGCTCTGCCCCGGGGGGAGCGGGTGCAGAACTCCCTCCCTGGACTGTGATTCCATGCCGGGTTCCCTCTGTGCCTCTCCTTTGGAGCAAGAAGCAAGAAGGAAAATTTAGGATAAATGTATCTCAATTTAGGATAAATATATCTCTAAGACTCGGTGCCTCCCGAGGCAGCCCTTGATCCCCCGGCTTTGCTGTTGTGTCATCAGCGACAATTAACAGGAGTAATTGTGGAGCAGCCCCGGGAGCTGCTGCCCCGCCCCTGCCCTCGAGGCTGTGCCACACAAACTGTCTCCAAAGGCTTCTCCAGCGTGCCTCGGAAAGGGAATTACGTAGTAAGGACAATGCAAAAATAAGGATTCATCTCCCAGCAATGGTCTGTAGTAATTACTGAGGTAGGTTTACATGGGATCAGTGTCTCCTCACGCTGAATGAATCCCGACAGCAGATGCTCCGGAAGATCCACGATGTGCCTCCAACTTCTGCCTCCAGTGCATCCCAACAGAGTGTTTCCACATTAAAAAAGCCCAAACTGAGAATTCTCCACTGTGAATCTGAATGAGAAGAAAACACCCTACAGCAGAGGTTGATCCATAATGCAAAATCCCCGACTGGGAAGGAGCCAAAAATTTACAATGGATCCCATCTCCTCCTCCTCAAGACGGCAATTCTGGCTGCCACATCCTGCTCTTTCCCCGTCTGTGGGCAGCTCCTGCCTGGATTTCTCCCACTCATTTTCTAAATTCTTGCTCAGCACAGAGAATTCCCTCCCCCCCAAACCAGCCGTGACATCTCAAGGCAGGCGAATCATCCCTGAATAAACTCCTCCGGTCCTTTTGGCCTCAGCCTTTCCTCACCCAGGAGCTGGGGCTCGGAAACAGGCCTTGCTCTGGTTGTAGGGAATGGGCTCTACATTCCTGGCTGGGGGAAAAATTCAGCTTTCCTATTATAATTTTTTTTTTTTTAAATAGATCAGGAACAGGCAACCTCAGCTTCTGTACAGGACTCTAAAAAATAAGTGGCTGAATATCATCTCGATAACTGGTTTGAAAAGCCGTTCTCTTCCTACAGAAACTGTAAACGAGTAGAAAATTTAAACAGTCTTTTTGTAAAAAAGCGAGGACAATACAAGTTATAAAAAAATTGCTCTTTCCTGCCTGTGTCTCTTTCCCCCCACCCTCCCACCCCGTCCCAGTGGCTGAGCCTGAGCAGCTCTGGGAAGAGCTGGGGATCCTCAGTGGGATTTCCTTCTCCGTTGTGTTTCCAGTGTGACCATCCCGGCTCGCACAGGTGTCCCTCGGGCAGCATTTGATGTGTCTCCTCCTGATGTACACGATGGAGACAAGCAGGAATTGTGTCAAAGAGGTGTGCTGAGGAATTCCTTCAGCAACCAGGAGTTTGCAAGTCTCACCAGAAAAACCCTCAGCACGACCCCGGCAGCGGGTTTTGGGAGCGGAACCTCCCGACACGCGGAGGGAGAGAGGGAGGAAAAGGGAGACTGTTCTCCACAAACAGCAGTGGTGTCTGATGAGGACCAGCCATGGAATAAATAATCACCTACAGAGAGGTTCAAAGGAGACAACCGGCTTTTTACTCAAGAATTCGGGACAGCTGAGCACTGGAGCTCCACGACAGCGCCGGCCGCGACGCCGCTTTTGGCTTCCCGATTCAGCCCAAATTCAGCACCTGACGAGAGGATGATAATACTGAGGAAGGGACCACGAGCTGTGCAACCACTCCACGCTCCAGGAGCGCTCCTCCCGGCTCAGGCACTGGTGCCATCCTCCTCGATGACGCGGTTCATGCTGGTGCCGTGCGTGATGTGTGTCAGTGGGTTGCTGCTGAGGTCCCTGATGCTGCTGTGCCGTGACTGCTCGTTCAGCCGGTGGGAGCTGCTGTGCCTGGAGTGGTCGGTCAGTCGGGACATGCTGCCGTGAGGTAGTCGTTCCTCCACGCCTCTGTAGCTGCAGGGAGTGTACCTGAGTCAGGGAAAACACGGGACAATTATTGCCCTCGTTACCGCCTCGCTCAGGGCACAACCTAAAGAGATCTCACCAACCCTCCGCTCTTGGGAGGAAAGTCCTTCCCCTGCTTAGCTCAGTCATGAGGCTCACACAGCCCCAGGCAAAGCGTTTCAGCTCCTTTCACAACGGTTCTTACTCGGTTCTTACTCCAGCCTATCGGTAATTAGGGGAGTAAAACATTCGACGATAAATCGTGTTATAAACCTTAACCGCACCTCAAGTCAGAGGGGGCAACTTGTGCTCCCCTTTGCTTCAGCAGGGCCAGGGCTATTTAGAGACACAAAATCGATTTGCACACAGACAAAAGCAGCCACAAAATTACTGAGCTGATGTCGGGACAGGTCTGTTTTTCCATGTGCAGGAAAACCAGCACTGGACATGGCCATTCCGCGTAACTCACGGAGACCTGCAGGGACTCTGAAAATACCATCATATTTTCCCTCTCTCCAATCCAGACACTAACAGGGAGAGGAGATGCAACAGAAGAACATCCAGTTTTAGCACTATGGTGGCCACACAGGCAGGGGCCTGTCCAATCTTCTACACCATTTTCCCAGAGAGGTTGTGGACTCCCAGAATCTCAGGCTCTGGATCCAGGCTGGGAGAGCTGCGGGTGTTCACCTGGAGAAGGGAAGGATCTAGGGAGCCCCTGGAGCCCCTTCCAGTGCCTAAAGGGGCTCCAGGAGAGCTGGAGAGGGACTTGGGACAAGGGCTGGAGGGACAGGACACAGGGAATGGTTTCCCACTGCCAGAGGGCAGGGATGGATGGGAGATTGGGAAGAAATTCTTGTCTGTGAGAGTGGTGAGGGGCTGGGATGGAATTCCCAGAGCAGCTGTAGCTGCCCCATCCCTGGAAGTGTCCAAAGCCAGGTTAGCCATGGCAGAGGGTTGCGACTGGGTGAGCTATCAGGTCCCTTCCCACCCAGGCCGTTCCATGACTCCACGGTTTTTCGGGACACACGTACCGTCCGTCCCGCGAGCGGTGCAGGCTGCCGTGGTAGCTGCTCACTTTGCTGTGGACGCTCCCTGCCTTGCTCCTCTGGTCGTCCAGCATGGCCAGCTGGGTGGAGGAGGCGTGGGTCGAGGTGCCCTGCGTGGAAGTGCCCCTGGACTTTCGGATGATGGGGGTGTTGGGATCCCTCAGGAGAGACTGGGCGAAGTCTGGCTCCTGCAGCACTTGGCGACTCTCGTTTACAACTCTGAGCAAGACAAGCAGTTGGAACAATTAACACTAATTGCGGCGGTGGGACTGCTTTACAAACAAAACACAGCTCGGCAAATCAGACTCTCTGTTTGCATTGTTGTGTCCCTAATTGCCTCATTTTGAAGCATCTCTGTAGCTGGGTATTTTAGCAAAGTCCATGTTCTTGAATCCTTCCTAATCCCCGGGCCTGACCCTCCAGCCTGGACATGGGAACGATCACAGTGTTTGCGGGGTTGGTTTGCGGATGTTGTTACAGGAGAAATCCTTGGGATAGCGCTGCGACCCGGCAGGCTTGGGAACTGGCTCTCAGGGAACACAGAAAGCCACCTCCTCACTCAAAAGACCATCTAAAGTCTGGATTAGAACCTTCAGGAGGAGGGCACCTGGCGAAACACAACATATAAAATAATACCCAAGCGCTGCCCTGCGGCCTCAGCCCCAGGGTTGCCACTCACACACTTGGCTGCTCCACCGGGGTGTGATGAAAGGAGCTGCAGCACATCCCCAACATCCCTTTTTGGGATTCAATCTCTTCCTTGTGGAGGCCTTTTGCTCCCCCCCTCCCACTCTCTGTGCTGTTCTTTCATGTTCCCTTTCCCGTGCCTGGCCAGCTCCTCCTCCCCATTTTCTTGCTCCCAGAGGGTGCCAGGCTCCCGGAGGAGGGAGGTTTGTCTCTTCCTGCTCAAAGGAAAATGAAGGAATCTGGCTCCATCCTGCCAAGGACGGGCAAAAAGTCACGGAGGACTCACTTAAACGCTTCTCTCTTCCTGGGTCTATTTTAAAACATCTATTTAAAACACGATATTTGTTATGAAAATAGCTCCTCATGGCTACTACCAAACCGCCCAGATTGTCTCTAAATTTATGCCACACCTTGGTCTTAAATTAATTTCATCCTCACAGAAGCTCCAAGACATTCTAATTGTCACTTTAGCAAACTGCACTTCAGCACTAATGCATAATGGAAATTAAAAGCAGAGACAGATTCTTTTAACTGCGACCACGGTGAAAAGCACTTGTGTTCAACTTAAAGGTCTGATCCAGTTGACTAGAAAAACACATTTATAAATAAAACCTTTCAGTTCCACCTCTTTCTGTGAGTGGCAGAGTAGTTGTGGTGTTCACCTGAAAACTAATTCTTGCTAAAAAATATTTGGAAGACAGAGGAATGTAGATTTGATTCTGGGACCAAATTATGGGAAAAATAAGGAATTTCAGGGGTTTTTTGACCTGTTGCTTGTTTTGTCCTTCCTCACTCCCCTTTGGTTAGTGAGAAGTTTCTAACAAAACTGTCTCTTTTTTCAAGTATTTTCAAGTACCTTGTGGTATAGTTAACATATATATATAAGTATATATATGTTATATGGTATATATATATAAAAATACGTATATATTATCTACATATATATGTTATATATAAAACACATATATAACATATATATAACATATAACATACATGTATATGTAGATAATATATGCATATTTTATATATAATATATAAAATACATATAACATATAACACATATAACACATATAACATATATATGTTATATATAAATTATGTATATGTATTTACATATAGATGTATAAATATGTTATATGTTATATACACACACATATAAATATGCATTCATATTATCTACATATATATGTATGAATATATATGTAGATAAATATGTGTTTTAAATAATGGGCAGGTGCAGTTACATTCTAATGCACAGAAATTTTTATTTAATGGTGAAGACCAAAAAACTCTAAGAACCAAAAGTCTACCCTGATCACAACACACTATGACTGAGGAAGATTAAAAAAACCCCTAATGTATAAATATTAGAAGATAACATATTTGTTATCTCTATATACACAAAATTAAAGGAACAAGTGAACTTCAAAATCAATGAGTTATTTTTTATTTAGAAATAAGCATCTGCTTTATGTATGAAGCGGAAACGTGGATTGTTTTCGTGTCCTGTCGTGCCTCCACCACAAAAACAACCAAAATACTCTTCCAGGACTATGAGGGCAGAGGTGATTTGCCAGTTTATCCCACAGATTCCCACACTCACTCTTTTTTCCTGCGCCCGTGGAAGAAACTGGCCCACTCAAAGCAGGTCTTCTTGCTCCCAACCCAGAACACGGAGGGAATCCCGACCACCAAGGCCATGAGATACTTCATGAGGAACAGGATCAAATCCGGGCGGCTCATCTGAGGCACCTGGGGAGAGGAAAGGAGAAAAAAAAGAGGATTCTCCAACCCATCCTAGTTCACTCCTCCATTTATAAACTCATTTAAACCAACTCCCCCTGCCCGGAGCCAAAGCAAACACGACCAGGGCTCCTTTGTCCCGGGGCTCCCCGGACCATGACGGAGCCCGGTCCTGCCTCAAACAAAAGGCTCAACTGCTGTGAGGTCTTGGCCTTTTATTTGTATTTCTGGTCCTTTTGTCTGTGCCCTGAATAACTGTGAAATATTTTCTAGCCTACAAATCATAAAGACTCGTCTCTTTGACAGGATTAACCTATATAGGACCAGGTGCTGCGGGTGCTGCTGGGAAAAATCCCAGTGGATGCTCAACTCTGATCCTTTATTCTTTGGCCTTCAGTGGTTGGTTCCACCCTGTTTCCCTCCCTTGGGAATTGGAGGTACCAGTGGGATACATCTGCCTGATTCTTATCAACCCAGCAAAACCCTCTTTCTTTGGGGAGATCAACTCGAAAATGCTCACGAGGCCTATTTTTGCCAACGTTTTGATGTACAAAGGGTTTGTTTGGAAAAAACGTGGGGAAGTGTAGTGGTTTGGACTTTGTTTTCCCCAGAGGCTAAGAAAGTGGTAGCCCCCAAGGGGTGGAAACCCCTGGAAGTTTTGAAATTCTGTCCAATGAGCGCTCCTGCAAAAATGTAAACATACCACAACCAAACGGAAGAGAAGAGTTGTTTTTTTGTGGTTAGAAGAAGAAGTAGCCATGTTGTGAGCCATGTGAGGAAGGGGCTCTGAGCCCCACAGGGGGGCTTTGGCCCCCAGCCCCAGCGGGGGGCCTCTGGGGACCTGGAACAGCATAATGCTGGGCTAGGCGCCTGTAGTTATGCCGGGAGATGTTTTCTCCATTATGGGCAGTGGCCGTGGGCAGTGGTCAGAGAAAGCAGCCGCTGGCACTGACCAGAGAAACGGTGGCAGAGAGCCAGAAGAGATAAGATGGAGCAACAGAGACATGCAGCACCAGAGAAAGAACTCCTGGAAGGAGAGCCGAGGAAAAGAGAGTCAGCAGCAGAGTTCTACAGAGTTCTGAGGGTAAGAACTGATACCAGGCCCCCCAAAACTCCTTTGAGACCTCCGAGAAGGAGGAATAGATGGACTCCTATTTTGAGAGGAGCCCTGAAGTACATGCAGCAGCGGAGAGAGAGAGAGAGGAGCTGAGAAGCTCAGTCGTCCTGAGAGCTCAGCCAGGACGGAGTGTGGGAGGTTGGCCTTGAGGGCCCTCCCTTGCTGCAAGCTACAAAGAAGCTCGCAGCCTGAGACAGGGCACAGAGGCCCTGCAAGGAGCTTGAATCTCCTGGAGATACCAGACCGTCACGAAGACCCCCTGTGCTTCGTGATATGACGTGGTGAAGCGACCTTTGTCTGGGGTTACGAAGACCACGAAAGACCCCTCGGTTGGTTGGCGACGGGGCCGAGAGAGAGTTTGGATACCTCCCTCGTGAGTGCTGGCAGAGATCCAGCAACAGCTGCATGCATGAGAGAGCCTGCTGCCTTAGAAGAAGCTGCTGCCCTGAGAGACTGGAAAGGATCTGTCCTTCTTTCCCTCCTGGACTTTTATTTGGAGGGGAGAAGAGATCTGATCCATTGTAAATACTTATGTCATAGTAGAGATAGCTAAGGTTGTATATAATGTATTGTAGTATTTATTTGTATAGTCATTGTAATATATTCCCTTTCCCCCATTCTGAGTCTGGTTGTGTTTTGTCTGGAAAAACCCATCTCACATTGGGTTGAGATGTGGGAGGGGGATGGAGCTAGGGAATTGGATTTTTGGGCTATCTCAAACCATGACAGGAAGACACAAAGATATTCCTTCTGGGAAGGTCTGTAGGGCAGCTGTAAAACAAACAGGCATCCAGGGGCCTTCTTGAATCTGTAACTCGGCTCAAAACCTGAACCTTCAAGGATGGAGAACTTGGGGTTTAAGCCTCAAAGACACCACCAAGCCGCAGAGGAAAGGAACAAATTTATGCTGGTGGAATTAAGCCCTCTAAAAGCACCTGTGTGACACTGTCACTGTGACCATGGAATTCCAACAAAGGCTGGGAGAGCTGGGATAAAGGCTGAGGGAGCTGGGATTGTTCAGCTTGGAGAAGAGAAGGTGCTGGGGTGACCTGACTGCGGCCTTCCAGGACCTGAAGGGGCCTCCAGGAAACATGGAGAGAGAAACTATTTACATGGGATTTTGGACAAGGGATGGAGGGACAGGACACAGGGAATGGCCTCCCACTGCCAGAGGGCAGGGACAGCTGCAATATTGGGAAGGAATTCTTCCCTGTGAGGGTGGTGAGGGGCTGGGATGGAATTCCCAGAGAAGCTGTGGCTGCCCCTGGATTCCTGGAAGTGTCCAAGGTCAAGTTGGCTTGGAGCAACCTGGGATAGTGGGAGGTCTCCCTGCCCGTGGTAGGGTGTTGGGACAGGCTGAGCTTTAAGATTCCTTCCAACCCAAACCATTCCATGATTCTATGATCTCAAACACCCACTGATTTAGGGTACAGGAAGATCTTTCCCTACTTTTCATCACAGCAGAGGGAGGGCTGGTCAGAAAACCTCTAACATGACGTTTTGAGCTGGGAAACATTGCTCTTTGAGGTAAAAGTGAGGCTGGAATGCTCTGGAATTCCCTCTGGGAATTCAGAGGGATGTCAAGCAGGGCTGGCAGGAGGGCAGGGAACAGCCAGACCCTCCTGGAAGAAGAAGGGGATGTTCAGGTGATGCTCTCTGGCCCTTTAAGGACAAGAAAGCACGAAAAGTACAATGGCTACATAACGTGAAACAGCTAAACACTGAAATGTGGGGGGAAAAAAACAATTTAAGCTGAGCAATAGGAAAGAAATAGGGCTGCAGCAGCCATGAGGAAACACCATTCTCATGGGAGCAGGATTTTGGAATAGCTTCCAACAAGAACTGTGGGGCATCTTTTAAGGCTGAGCGTTATCGGTTCACGAAAGATGTGTCAGTGAGAGTCAGAGCTTCCCTCTGATCCTCTGTGTTTTAACATAAAAACACAGACACAACCTCCTAGAACAATATCAAGGACCATTTTTTCCCCCCAAACTGAAAATCTGAATTCGGTGTAGTCCCTGTGCCAAGAGGATTTTCCAGGAATATTCACACCCTGTGAATATTCCAATCATTTAATGCTGAGGGGCAGCACTGCTTCTACACAGACCAGTGAAAATACAAGGATAATTGGTTTAATACTTTGCATTATTGCACATTTTTTAATATTGTCACCATTGCAGATGGGAAATAAAAGCGTGGAAATTAATGAGCATTATTAGAAGATTTTCTCAGTGTTCCCCATCCACCTCTGCCCCAGGAAAACCAAAGGGGCATTTGACCCTGTCAAAGGGTCAAATGGATCTTCCTCCGCTTGCCACCATTTAACCAGGACAAGTCTGAGGGTTTTCTGGGTGGTTTTGTCACCAACCTGTGAGAGTCCACTCGGAAAAAAAAAATAAAATAAAAAAAATGAACAACTGCCCAATTAAAAAAATTACCCGACAAAAAAGAAGCTCTCAAAAATTAACCTCATTATTTCACTATGTGGCATTAAGTGGAATAAGTGGTGAAATTCATCATTTCTTAATGAAGGTGATGTTCAGGTATGTTTTTAAATTTACATATATAACGCTTGTCCACAGGGCCAAGTCTCCCCTGGCAGAACTACTGCCCTGAAGGGAATTTAATTTGATTTTTGCATTAAGAATAAACCACCAGTTCCAGCACTAAAGCTCCCAGTTGCTCACTGTATTACTTCCACGGAGATATCGCAGTAAATCACTTGATATCAACACTTCTGGCTCAATATATTCACTCTGGGTGCCATAAATAATTCCAAGCAAAAATTTAAAGGAGATTTGCACTTCTTTACTGCCCAGCTATTTAGGAAGAGTCAAAAATACAACTTTAAAACAGTGAAGTTGTTGCAGGCTTGGACAGGGTTAGATAAAATTACAATACACGGAATCATGAATTCACCTGGAATGTCCAAACTCCACACATCCCTCAAAATGCAAAACATTTTCCAGTGATCTGCTTTGGGTCTTCATTTATAGTAAAGCCCCACTGGCAGGGAATATAATGTTGCAATGTCATATAGAAATATAATATAGAAATATAGTATAGAAATATAATATAGGAATGTAATATAGATATATAATATAGGTATATAATATAGATATATAATATAGAAATGGCTTGGGTTGGAAGGGACTTCAGAGATATCTAATCCATCCCCAGCCATGGGCAGGGACACCTTCCACTAGCCCAGGTTGCTCCAAGCCACATCCAACCCGGCCTTGGACACTCACAGGGATCCAGGGGCAGCCACAGCTTCTCTGGGAATTCCAGACCAGCCCTTCCCCACCCTCCCAGCCAGGAATTCCTTCCCAATCTCCCATCTCTCCCTGCCCTCTGGCACTGGGAAGCCATTCCCTGTGTCCTGTCCCTCCAGCCCTTATCCCAAGTCCCTCTCCAGCTCTCCTGGAGCCCCTTTAGGCTCTGGAAGGGGCTCCAAGCTCTCCCTGGAGCTCAGTGTTTTCCTTTAATTCCCTGGAGCTTCATCCCACGGGATTTGTCTGATGGGAAACTGAGAATCCCAGCTTCATGGAATCACAGAATCCTAGAGTGGTTTGGGTGGGAAGGGACCTTATAGACCATCCAGTTCCAACCCCTGCCATGGGCAGGGATACCTTCCCCTATCCCAGGTTGCTCCAAGCCCTGTCCAACCTGGCCTTGGACACTTCCAGGGATCCAGGGGCAGCCACAGCTTCTCGGGGCAACCTGTGCCAGGGCCTCCCCACCCTCACAGCCCAGAATTCCTCCTCAATATGCAGCTCCAGGCCCTCAGAGACATCCAACTAATGCCAAAAACCAAGCAGGAAACACAGGAGCAGGTTGGGGTTGAGGGCTCCACATCCTGCTCGGTCCTGGCAGGGACCAAGATCCCAGATGTGACAGCGGGATTTCTGTAACCCCATTTTTTCCCCCCTCCCATCTGCTGGGCTGGTACAGAGCATCCAACAGAACCGTGTTTCCCTTGGAGAATCCAAGACTCCAACGGCTTTGGAGGCGCCGCTTCCCTCACGGAACACACGGTGGCAGGTGCTCAGGAAGGAGGTTAAAAACATCCATTTCCACATTCCTCCCGGGAAAAACAACACTTCTCCGTAGGAGCAGCGTTCATTTAAATGCTTATATGACTAATTCCCAAGGATTTTCCCCTCCTGCCCCTGATGATCAATCACAGCTGCTTTTTAGGGACAGAGACCGGAGGCCTCTTCCCAGGAAAATGCGCGAATCCACAAATTAATGAGCTCGCTGTGGATGTGGAGTGAAGGGCCAAACACACCACCTGTCCCCCTCCTCTGGGGCACCAGGGCTGTGATAATGCCGAGCATTTGATATTTCCCCACGGGTGGAAAGCAATGAAATTCAAATTAACCCATCCTTTGGATGGAAATGGGAAAAGTAGGAGAAAGACCAAAGGGAATCTGACCTAAGGGTCTCGCTTTCAGAGCCATTTCCATCACTGTCACTGCTCTGAGACTTAGAATTATATCCATATATAATTATATATAAAATATATATTTTATATATATGTATTTATTTATATAATTACAAGATATTATATTAAATACAGAATTACATATATTATATACTATAATATATAAAATATATAATATATAATTACATATAAATATATATGTATTACATATATAATTATATATATTTATATACTATATATTATAATACATATTATATATATTATAATATATAATATAACATATAACACAATATATAAATATAATATATATAATATATATAATTATGTAATATAATATATAATTATATTAAAAATACATATCTATTATATATAGTTTCTTTCCCAGTAAAATGTAGTAGGGTTTGTCTCTGTAAAATAAATTATTATTAAAATCTTGCTTGTTTTAACGTTGGTACCATTGGTACCATTCTGGCCACTATGCAAGACTTGGGCCGGTAACGATTTCAAACCTAACCCAACCCAAAAATAAATAAATAAACTGTAATAAAAGCTCATAAAATTACCACCTGAATGGGAAACAGGTCATTCCAGAGGAAACTCATTCACTCCAGGACCTGTGTCAGCCCAGGCACTGCAGATCCCTCTTTCCATGCCAAACTCACCGAAAATATATATTTTTTTTTCCAGGAATTTTATCTGTGTAAGTGCCTAAAAACATACAACCCTTCCAAAAACTGCCTCCACAGCACGGTTAAAAGCCACATTTAATTACATTTCAGGAGATTTTCTCTTGAGTTCCTCTGGCTTGTTATGGGAAAGAAATATATGGGAGCAGAATGAATTCAGGGAAGGACTGCACCAGTTTCACCAGGAGTCGGAGGGAACGCAGCGGAATCTCATAATTTACTGGGAAAACAGCCTGGATAACGGCCAACACAAGGTGAATGCAGCATTCCCTCATCCATCTCCTGCTTGAAAAGGGATCCCAGAGGACAAGTAAAAAGGTCCTGTAGTTTTAATAACTCCAAGTCCTGCCCTCCAGGCCCTGCATTCGTCACTGTCACCGGGAAGCTCCGGCATTCCCGGGATGGGAAGGCACAAGGACACAGCTCTGTCTCTCACAGGTGTCTCTGGGCAACCTTGGGACAGGTGGTTCTGCAGCTCCTGCTGGGAGAACACCCCGTTTATCAGGGAAAGCCGGATCCCCACAGAGCCACCGGGATTTCTGGGGGGTTCGTGGCTTTGTCCTGGAGCAGGGGCAGCATTCCAGCCTCAGCCACTCGTTCCTTTAAGTGCCAGCCAGGGTTGGGAATTCCCAAGCACCTCCCTTCTGGCTTTGCCAGTGAGGAACTGGGCCCACGAGTCTAAAAATGGGCAAAGCAAATCCAGCTCGGTGTAGAATCCATGGAATACCTGGACCCTCCTTCCTTTTCCCGTGGACAGGGGCAAGGTGAAGTGGGGTGTCCCCAAAACAGCAAACACCCTCCACACAGTTGTTCACCCCAGCACTGCTTCCCTTCCCTCTTCTCACTGGATTTAAGGAATCACATCACAATCCTCGAATATATTCCTCCCTGTGGATCACTTAATAATGAATTAATGTTGGATGAGCTGTCTGAGGTATCAGGTCCAATTCCTGACCAATTATTATCGGTGAATCTGCCAGATTTGGGGTACTGAGGGCTTGCATTTGGCAGATTTGTCCCACGGCCAGAAGAGGTTGGAAGTTCCCTGTTGCCATTCAGAAAAAAACAGGATTTTTTTTTTCTTCAGGCATTAGCACTTCATTGGGAATCAAGCAATAAGTCAGGGAAAAAAACCCCACGCCCCTAATGAACCAGCAAATCTGATTTCTGTCAACCCCGGTGCTAAAAACTTAATTAGACTAAAATCTTTGCAGCCTTAATATGCTTGGGAGTAAGTAGATGTTCTTTCCTGAAATTAATTCCATTCTTGCAAGAGAGAATTTAGGAATATATCCCCACTAAGGAACTCCCACAACTCGGATGAAGGCACTTGGCAATAAAAAAAAACCTGTGAAATCACTGGAGAAAAAGCCATAAGAAAAACATCAGGGTAGTTTTATAAAGATGCAAATGAAGGCCAAACCATTCCTCAAAGCAAAAGTACAGAACTTAGGGTGGAAACAAAAAGGTTATTTTAGCAAAGGTGGCATTTATAAAATATTTCTTATTCTCCACAGGCAGAAATATTATGTTCATTAGGCTACAGAACTTTTTTTTTCAAGTTATGGGGTGCATGGAGTGACATTAATAATAATTTCTGTTAGTTGATTTTTTAAAAATCAGTTTTACTGAGTCTTTGAAAAATAATTTGCTGCCAGGGTTATTCCATCAATTGAGAAAATTTTACAGTGTAATACCGTATTATTAATACACTCAAATATAATAACAAGGGTTATTAATGCCTTATTTCTACTTTAAAATCCTCTTAGTTCCCCCTGAAAGAGCTGTTTCAGGAGGAGAGATTGAGGTATTTCCATACATTAAAATAGGGCTGTTAAACCTATAAAATAATGCAGTTTTAGAAGGAGAATTCCCAAAATTTAAACACATGATCAAAGCATACCCCTGATCTGGAAATTTTCTACATCCTGGGAGATGACACAGCTCATCAGTTTTGATAATTCTTATCAGTTTTGATGCTCATCAGTTTATCATTGTCCTGCTCCTCAGTCCTGTGTTCAGACTTTGACCCTCCCGTGGTGAAAAAGAGGGAGAGAACCTGGTCTTAGTGGGTTTTTTTGGAGCATAACAGATAATTTTAACGCTGTTCAGCATTAATGCCTTCAAAAACTCTACTAAAAAGATAAAAATAAACAAAACACAAGTAAAAAAATATATCATATTTGGTTCGTGTGAGTGTCAGAGCTGCTCAGTCCTGATCCCAGACACTCCAAACTAAGGACCCTCCCAGGGCTTAAGCCTCCAAAATTATTTGGAAATAATGATGATACTCTGGAATCACTTGGAAATAATGATGATACTCTGGAATCACTGGGAATAAATGCACAGCAGTGCAGTATATCCCGAATTTCTCGTACCTGGTGTTTCTGTGCTGACAGGGCAAGGCATCCATGGCACAGAGAGCCAACTAAAACTCACCTGGATGCGGAATATTTGGAATATACGGAGGTTCAGAGACCTGCAGTCAACATTCCAACTTTCTCTTTGCCAGCTGGTCTCCCACTATTTGATGTGACTGCCCAGCATCCCAAAGCGACCCTGAATCCCAGGATCATGCATTGCCACTCCCAATTTCCAAATGTAAGTCACAAGAAATTCCCTTTAATTTATTAAAATGACGAGATGAATCTGTTTTTAGGTTTGGGTTTCCTGTCAGCATCGAGCTCTGGGAGTCAAGAGCGAAAGCAGAGGAATCTGAGCTCCTCACTCAGCTTTTGGTGCTGTTTTAATCACAATTAAAGAGTCAGCGGGGGAAAAAAAAAGGTTCCTCAATAACCAGAATTCGAGGTTGTTCCAGAAAGGTTATTAAAAAGAGAATGGCAGGAGGATGAGGACTCAAAAATAGCAGGATCTGACCTCCTTTGGCAAAGGAAAGGAAAGGAAGGGCTGACCTTGAGGAGTCGTGTTGGGCCCAAATCAACCTGTCCGAGGGTTGGGAAATCGCCATTTCCCCCTGGCTCTGGCTCAGACAATCCAATTAAAACCCGGCCAGGAATGAGTCAGGTGATGAAATGATTGCATGGAATGATTGCTTTCACTCCCTGCTAATGCACTGGAGGTTGCCAAGGGGAGATAAGGGAAACACACCACATCCTGTGTGGGATTTATCCCTGGATGCGTGAGGAGGAGACTCAGCTAAAGCTGACAAGGAGAATTCTGAGAAATTCACTTTAATGTATTATTTTCCTTGAATATATTCTTTTCTCTAACCATCTAAATCAGCAGAAATCACCTGAATCATTGCTAGGAAGCAGAGCAACACTGATTAATAATTATGTTGCTCTGAGCTGATGTTACAGTTGTTTTTGAAGGAAGCCCAGCTCTTAATTCAGATTTGCTCCATCTCTTCTGATTAAGAAAATCTGGGTTTATCTCAACCTTTGGGTTTTGGTTTTTTTTTTCCTTTAGGATGGAATAATTACACCCAACAAGAAGCACCTCCTCAGGGCAGATTTAAGCAAATCCATTACCTCTTCCACCAGGAATTCTAAACAATCATGAAAAAGAAGGGGGAGGAGGAATCTCGATTTATAGACACTCCTAAATATATTCTCTGCCACACAGGGATGGTGCTGAGACACTCCCTAACAAAGCCTCTTTTCTCCACCCAGCCCAGTCACTCCCCCACAACGTTTTGGGAGACCCACAGATGGCCAAACAGCTGAGACATGTTGGATTTAAAAAAGAGTGTGGCAACATCCCTGATTAGTGGAGAAAACGAAAAAAAAAATGAAAAAAATGGGGAAAAAATGGGAAAAAATGGAAAAAAATTAAAAAATTGAAAAAACAGGGAAAAAAAAAAAAATTTGAAAAAATGGGGGGAAAAATAAAAAAAAAATTGAAAAAACAGGGAGGAAAAAAGGAAAATGCCACATAAAAATGGAGAAACTCCATCCCAACCTGACCAGCCCCACAAAACCAAGGATTCTACATGTCAACAATTATTCCTTGAGCTGTTTTCAGTGAGGTGTTTGTCAGCCCTGTCCCTTCTCTGCTTCAGTCCCTGAGTGGGATTGCTCCAAAGCACTTGGGCGTGAAAGTAAAGCCCAACACGTCACCCTGGGCACAACCACGAGGAAAAGGCAGCAAGTTGACCTGGCCATCCCAAAATTTAACATTTCTGGACTAAATTCAAACGCCTGTTTGGAATTTTTGTGGGAAAAAAAAATAAACTGAACATTAAAAAAAAAATTTAAAAAAATAAATGGAATATATAAAAGTAAAAATAGAAATTGAACATAAATGAAGTGGTTTTTTGTTGTTTTTATTCTCTTTTTTGGGGGAGATGGAGGAGAAATGAAGAGACTCAGCTGAGCCAGAACTTTGAGCAGCTTGTCTTGGTGTGTCTTTTGTTTTGGCCCCATTTTATTTCAAATAAGCACCAGGAGATGTGACTCTCAGCAGAGTGAAGGATAAAGCCATGCCAAGGAGGAATGAAACACTTGGAAATGTTCCTGTTACGTGGGAAGCCTTTGAAAAGGACTTAAAAAAGAAAGGCAACGTAAGAGCTGCTAGTGAGCCAAAACAGCCCGAAATGAAGAGATTTTTATGGCAATGGAGTTAATTTTGGGACACAGAATGGTTTGGGTTGGAAGGAACCTTGAAGACCATCTCATTCCAACCCCATGCCATGGGCAGGGGACACACCTTCCACTATCCCAGGTTGCTCAGAGCCGTGGGCAGGGAGGCCACATCCAAAATGATCTTGAAAATTGACCATTATGAGATCAAATCTGTGAAAACGGGAGACAAAATCATCAGCAGGTGACAAGAGCCCAATCCTGATATTAAAATCCCTTTCTCCAACGTTTAAAATAACCCCCACTGTGTTATGTTTTAATATTATCAGCAGTATATTGGCAAGTGGGTACTTTGCTCTCCTCTGTGCCTGCCCCGGGTCCGTCTCTCTGCGCTCACAGACGAGAGGTGCCACGAACAAAACATTCCTTGATATCCCAGGCAACCACAATCCATCCTCTTCTCCACCCACAGCAGCCACCACCAGGAGGGAGTGGCCAAGAACTCCCATCTCCAGCAAAAAAAAACAAACAAACCCTTTAAAACTTCCCCCCACACGGGCAAGACCGGAGCCTCGACTTGGAATGAAACCCCAGAGAAGGGAAAAAAACTAATGGGCTGGATTGTCTATTTTTGCTGCTGATAAAAACGATATTCACTATTACATCACCTGAATAATTAAGTTCTTACAACCACCAAGGCAGGTTTAATCTTTTTAAAGCAAAGATCAGAAGGAAAATAGAGGAGATTTCGAGATAAGCTCAATAGCTGCTTCAAAGAACTCAGCTAAAATTACTTTTGAAAAGGAGTTGGGTTGTGCTCATTGTTCCTGCAGGAAAAAGTCTTCTCCAGCAGTAGCTGGAGCATGTTTATAAAACCCTTAGCAAAGCAAAACTATCTGTCCATGGGATTCCCAAATTCCAGTGTTTATAAAACTCTTAGCAAAGCAAAACTATCTGTCCATGAGATTCCCAAATTCCAGTGCTTATTTATGACTTTTTCTGAAAAATCAGCAAAAAAGCCTCTTCCCGAATTTTCTTTCTGGAATGATTAGAAAGATTCACACCAAGGCTGCTCAGGATCTACAAAGTGAGTTTAAAAGGTGTTGAGGCTTTATTCTGATTTTTGAAGGGGACTGATTGCAAAAAATCCACTTCTCTCCTGCCCCTTCCCCCCAAAAAACGTCCCCAGAACTTTGTGGCAAAAATCCTAAACTAAAAATACCAAACAACAGCAAATGTGACCTCTTAAAACAGATAATTAATTAAGTACAAATCATGCCCCGTCCCTGGAAGTGTCCAAGGCCGTGTTGGATGGGGCTTGGAGCAACCTCGGATAGTGGAGGCACCTGACATGGAATAAACGATGGATATTCAGCACCCAGCACAAACTCGAGCTCCTAATGGGAAATAAAAGAGGATTTCTGATATGAAAATCAGAGTTTGAATTTGTCAGGTCTTCCCCATCAACAGTAAATCCACATCTACTTCCATTCCTCTAAATAACATGGAAAACACAAGCAGGGGCACCACCTTTGCTCTTGAGGCCTTTTAGTCCAGAAGCAGGGAAGTGATGGATATCAGATCCCAAGCAAAGATAATTAATTCCACTCCTCAAGGACTCCCATTAGGGCAGCAAAAGCCTTTGAAATAGTTTATTTTTCTTCTTCTTTTTTTTTTTTCTCTCTTCAGTATCTAAATTGGGAATCTCTCCCATCAACCCAGTGCCAGCCTGGCCCTCGAGCATTCATGGAAACTGGGAAGAGTCCATTTACATTTGGATTTGAGAGAAATTAATCTTAACTCAGAACTTACTTGACTTTGCAGGAAATCTGATTTTTTTTTGGACCATTTCATCTCCTACTTTTCATAAGAGAAATGTACTTTACAACCAGCTCTGGGGACAGGCTTTTGTGAGCTCCTATTTCACTTTTTAGCCAAATCCATCCCAGTTTTGAGACCTATTTTCACAGACTGGGGCAGGTCACCATGGCCCAGTTTGGTTGCCTTTATAATTTCCAAGAGGAATAAAATTCTGACACTCTCCCTGTGAGGAATAAACCACCTTGGTTCCTGTAGGGCATGGACGTGGAACAGCAGCCAAACAAACTTTGCCTTTCCAATTTACTCAACTTTTCACTTTACTCCCAAGGTCAGATGGCTGATGGAAAGGGAATTACAGCTTTTATGGCAACAGGAATTCAAAACCTGGCTGGACACGGTCCTGGGATGATCCTGCTACCACACTGAACAGCCATAGGAACATGTGGAATTATTTCCCCAAACACAATTAGGAGGAGGAGCAGCAAACATGGATTTTGAAACAAGAGATGACTAAATGTGATTATTTTATGATTGGATTGTGTCCACTTCCCTGCTTTTTTTTTTTTTCCTCCTTTCATTTCTGAAGGGAGACCACAAGAAAGATGGAGAGGGACTTTGGACAAGGGATGGAGGGACAGGACACAGGGAATGGCTTCCCAGTGCCAGAGGGCAGGGAGAGATGGGAGATTAGGAAGGAATTCTTGGCTGGGAGGGTGGGGAGGGGCTGGGCTGGAATTCCCAGAGAAGCTGTGGCTGCCCCTGGATCCCTGGAAGTGTCCAAGGCCAGGCTGGACGGGGCTTGGAGCAATCTGGGATAGTGGGAAGTTGTCCCTGCCCATGGCAAGGGGTGGAAAAGGATAATCTTTAGAAAACTGAGGACTGGGATGTGGTCACGGAGCTGCTACAGCTCCTACAAACTCTTCCCCTCTTTCCTGTTCTCTCCCAGAAACTTGGGAGTGTGGAGGACACCAAGGGCAAGGTAAGGTACCATGAGTTCCTTTTGGCCCTCCACTTACTCCTCAAAGAGCTGGAATACTGGGATATTGATTCCCTGTCTTTGTGGAAAAACAGATTTTATTTCACATGGAAAGCAACGGACACTTCCCAGATCTGCAAAATAACCGGAAAAATGTGTTTCCAGGCTACCTGGAAACATCCAGGTAGCCATAAACCAAGGTGGAGGCACACAGGCATCTGGTCGTTCACTCCTTTTTGGGATTATTTATCCTTTTAGGAAGCTGAAGAAACACAAGTTTTCATTGGAATACCAGCTCCGGCTCCGGAGCATCCAGGAGAATCCAGCACAGGATTAACCCCGTGGTCTTTCCCACACGGAGCAGTCACGCACGAGGGAGGCAGGGCTGGAGCAGCTGCATATTCCAACCCCCTCACTCCCCCACCATCAGCAATTTTCCAGAATAAATTACTGTGCCATCATCTCTGGTGGCAAAGACGAAGCAACACTCGGCGATTTTTAACCTTGGATTCGCTGGTGTTGGGGGAAAAAAAAAGGGCCCAACCACCACAACCCTGGGCAAGCTTTGCACATGAACCCCTAAAATCCACGTGGAGCCAACTCCAGCTCGCAATTTAGGATAGTCTGGCCTCAGGAAAGGCACTCAGAGATTTGGAGTTGAGTTAAATAACGTGAATTTCTGATAAAAATATGACCTTATTCAGGAAGCGAGGGATACGCCCCACAAAGCTCCAGATTTCCCCCCAATTTAACAATGTATTTCACTGGCATGATCTAAGGACAAAATTATTTCCCCCCCACTCTTCCCCCCAGCTTTGGAAATCTGTTTCAATTATAACTGTGGATTGTTTAATTAGGGAAGCACGTTTAGTCTGAGGGGGGAAAAAAACAAAAAACACCTAAATGGATGGGTTAAAAGAAAAAAACCCGTCTAATGCTCCCCGGGGTCCCTGGGTCCTTCAACCCAATTTGATGTGAATGAAACCATTATTGTTCTTTTGACTCCTGCTGAGCCATTATCCAACGGTTTGCTGGGGATTGGAGGAGCACTTTCCTACAGGATTTTGTTATTCCACCGGCCAGGATTTCAGCCCTCAGCTGTGCAGCTTAAAGCAGTTTTTTGTTCAATATTTTGAGGGAGCAAAAAAAACCCTCTTGGTTTTGTAGGTTCTTACAGGAATTTTAGATTTGCGTATGGTGGGTGTTCGTTTGAAATCAACCAAGAGAAAGCCAAGCAGCCCCTTTTTTCCTCTTTTTTTTTTTTTTTTAAAGCAGTTTAACATATTAAAACCTGCAGCGAGGAAGACTCAATCAAACCCATGAAACTGCACATCCCCCCCGTCAGTGATTTCCTGCCATAAAAATGCTCCAACGTTGGATGGAAGAGTCCCACCCTAATAAAAGCCAACAGGGAAAACAACAGAAAGGGTTAAAAGGTAATAAAAGGATTATTATCATGCCTAAGTCAAACCTTTAAGTGATATGTTATTGCATTAAAATGTGAACTTTGATGATTCAGCTGGTGTTTTAACTGCTTCAGAGCCCAAATCCTAATTTTTAGTATCCCTGTAGGTGCAGATATTTGCTGTAAAACCTCCTGGAAAGAGAGTTCCTTTCAAACGAGTTAAAGAAAATATCTATGTAATCATTCCAAAAACAATTTTCCACTTTGGCTCTAAAGTAGGTTTCAAGAAATTCAATACCTAAAATACTTTCATTTCAGAATAAAACTGAATAAACCAGGGGACAGTTTGATCTTAGAGGCTGCTGTTCCTGTGATAACTGAATTAAACTGAGCAGGTAAGTGGAAAAAAAAAGAAACCCGATGAGCTGTGAGCTCTGGTTTTCTTCAGGAGATACTTGAAGTAAGATTTCAAACAGATGTTTTTCTGGCACACAAAATGAGCACAAAACCTCCAGGCGAATCAGAGCACCAAAACTGCTGCAGACCAACCACAAGAACCAGAAAAACCAAGTGTTCAAGCTGACAACACCTCAGTTTAAAAGACAAAATCCCACCTGAGCGACACTCCTTTAGCAACCACAAATAAACTCATTAAAGTCCTGGTGGTGAAGTTGGTTTAAAATAACATCTTTATACCCCTGATAGGTCGCACTCAGCCCTGAAATTCCGCAAAAAAAGCCACGGAGCAGTGGAGGGAAGCCTCCAATTTTCCAACAGCATCAAGTCTTCCAGAAGGCCTAATGGCTTATTCAAATGATTTGAGGATGGCAAGAACATCCTCATTTGAGGATGACTAAAAGTCAAGGATGGCAAAGGTCTTGCCATCCTCGAATCATTTGGACAAGTAATCCTTACCACACTGCATCATCCACGGCCATGTCACAGCGGGTTCCTCACCTGGTAGGGACATGGGATGTGGTATTCCCGGCAGCGCTCCTGGATCCACGTGGTCTCCCACACGCCGCGATAGGCCTGCTCGTAGAAATAGCAGCCGATGACGACCAGCAGCGGCACGAGGTACAGGACGCTGAACACGCCGATGCGGATCATGAACTTCACCAGCTTGTCCTGGTTCTCCTTTTCCAACGGGATTTCGATGCGGACCCGGTTGAGGGAGATAATCCCGGCCAGGAGGAGGGAGACTCCCACGACGACGTAGAGGCAGAGAGGGGCGAGGACGAAGTATCGCAGCGCGTCCACGTCGTAGAGGCCGACGAAGCACACGCCGCTGATGTTGTCGCCCTCGATCTTGTTCATGGCCAAGAGGATGATGGTGAGAGTGCCCGGGATTCCCCAGGCGCTGGCGTGGAAAAGCAAGGCCTTCTTCTCGATGGCCTCGCTGCCCCACTTGGGCACGGCGGCCAGGAACCAGGTGATGGTGAGGATGACCCACCACACGCTGCCGGCCATGGTGAAGAAGTAGAGCACCATGAAGAGCATGGTGCAGGCCTTGTTGTGGGAGCCCTGGGTCACCGTGGACGCCTTGTACTGGGCGGGGCTGGAGGCGTTGCACGCCACGCGGTCCTCCAGCAGGAAGCCGATGAAGAAGATCAGCGACACCATCATGTAGCAGACGGCGTAGAATATGATGGGCCGCTCCGGGTAGCGGAACCGCGTGACGTCGATCAGGAAGGTCAGGAAGGTGAACAAGGTGGCGGAGAGGCAGACGATGGAGATGACGCCGATGAAGTAGCGGGCGAAGGAGAGCTCCTCGCGGCGGAAGTACATGTTGGGGCAGGGAGGGGAACAGTCGCGCACCCTCAGGAAGGAGTAGCCCAGGTCGGGGTCTATTTTCAGCTCCCGAGGGCACCAAAAGCCATAATCCCTCTGGACTGCCATGGGGGCCTCTTCCGTGGGCTCCCCGGCCGAGCTGAGGTCAACGAGGCGAGGGTACGGCTCGTCGCAGTCCGGGAACCTGAAAAGTGGGAAGGGGAGAGTTTACGAGGAATATCCACGTACTTTGCAAAGATCAGTAACCTCATCTATAGGTGTGACTTCAGGCACACCAACTGGAGTGAGGACAGACAATCCAAATTAAGGGTAGTCCATGAAATAATGCAGCATTTATACCCAAACTCCAGAGCTCCTTGTCCCGGAGTGCAGTGGATGTCGAAACCACGAAACAGGTTTGAAAATTAAACAGAGAAATAAATGGACAAGGAGCCCACTGGGGTTGTAGGGATAAAGGGGAGGGTACAAAATCCATCTCAGGAGGTCTGTAGATTCAGGCTCACTGTAAACGGAGACCATACACCCATGGAAGCAGGGTTTTATAGAGCATTTTAAAGCCTTTCCTAAGCAACTTCATCTGCTGCTCTCAGGACAGTGAGATGGATACACCAAAAATCCAATCCAGCATTCATAAATTGAAATTATGATGAAGATATTTGTGTGATTAAAGCTCTGACTGGGGGTTAAGGACTGCTGGAGGAACAGCCTTGAAGGAGAGACTGAAGGGATTCCACACACTACAAGCATCCTCTGACTTATTTTGCTAAAATAATTCTTCATTGTTTTTCCTTCTCTCCAATCCAACCGTAAGAGAAACTATTTCTTCCTGTTAGTGGTTCTGTATTTTGACTGTTGGAGTCACTTATAAAAAAAAAAATAAAGCAGAAGATATTGTTCTTAATTTCATGCACACTCTGTTTCAAATAGTTTGGAACATCATCAGATGCTTTTTCTGTAAGTTATTTGTGTAAAGCTGAAAACTGCTGTTTGCACACGAGCTCAACAAGAGGTAGATGCTCTGAAAACAGAGCTTTGAGATTTTATACTCCTCAAAACCAGCCAGTTTTCAACTCTTGGGCAGGTGATGGAAATAGGAACTCGGTTCCCACCTCAGGAAACAGGCTGGGAAGCGGAACGGAAGATACGGGCACTCGCGGTGGAAAACACGCAAAACATCTGTTTGAGACCATAAAACTCCTGAGACGGTGCCAAAATTTTACCTTGGGATTGCGAAAGGGAAAAAACCAACAAACCACCCGGATCTTCTCACCTGGTGCACTCCATGTCCTCGGGCCAGGCCACCCCGAACATCTCCATGAGCTTGGAGCACTCGCTGTAGGCCCTCTGGCAGAGCCGGCGGCAGGGCAGGGTAACCCGCCCGTATTCCATGCACACCGGGGCATAGAGGGCACACAGGAAGGGTCGGAAATCCCGGGAGCATTCCAAATTCACCATCGGGTGGAAGGGCTGGGGAAGGGAAAAAAAAGCAGGATTCAACAGCTGCAACCAGCACATCTGCAGGGGGGTTTCACGGGAAGCTTTGCTTTGTCTCGTCACAACCGGTAACACATAACACAACCTCGTTTCTCTGTTGGAATGATCAGGTATTTTTGGGAAGACAGGTGATCAAGAAGCCTGGGGACAACCACAGCGATTCACAAGGGACATTTATGTCCTTGATTTGCATTAAAAGCAGAGGGAATTAAGCAGCTAAACCCCCCCAGAGGGGAATTTCAGTTCTACCATCAGAGCGCATCCGTAGAAGGAAAACACTCCCAACCTGCACGCTACCATTGTCATATAAACTCTCATCAACTTCCCAGCTTCCAGAAAGGGCTGTGACCGTGTAACCACAGAGAAGGCACAGTAAATATGTCATTTCTTCACTGACCATCAGAAAAAGGCACCGTGAAATCAAAGCCTGAAAATAAAAAATGAGTCAGGAAAAAATGACTGGTGTCTTGTGCTCCCCTGGCGCTTTATAACGGGTTTGAGTATCGATGAGAGCAACGCTCCTCGGAAACTCTGAGAGGAAATCTATCCCAGTTGGGCAAATACAGCTGGTCTTGAGCATTTCTGAAGATGAAAAAGAAGGAAAAATAAGTAGGGCAGGGATTTATGTCTGAATAAAAGCTGGAGCACGTTGATAATCCACGTTATCTTCTAAACTATCCTGTGTGGGTTCATTCTGCTCTTACTCGTCTTTAAAACACTCCAGGAGTTAATCAATATTTTATTCCAAGCCTGTGTGGCACTTACCACTATCCAAAGCCTCACCATCTCTCTGGATATTAATATAAGATCAATTATATTCCTTTGAGAGTGGAATATTCAAGGACACAGAATACTGAGATCCATTAGGACTTACAACTCTGGAACGAAACACTATTTTGACGCCAGACTTTCCCCTTCTCCCCAGCCAGGCAGGATTACAGAGTAAAGGGAGTCTAATCTTTAGAATTCGTGGTGCAATAGCTGAAGCACAAATGAATCTGCTGTAGATAAATATATATAAACCCTAAATCTTATTAGAACTGAAGCTGAAGAGGAGCTGCAGAAAGATTATATTTGCAAACAGCAATTTCCTGAGAAGTATTTTAAACCAGTTCAGCTTTTTCTTTTTTTTTCTTTTCCAAGAGTAGAGTAGAACAGACTAAATAACAAAAAATAGGTCATCTTCTGTAGCAGTATAAATGAGAAATACTAGGAATTATATGGAAAAGTTTCATTCCCAGTTCTCTCTTACCAACTCTTTACCCTTTCAGTTCTTCCCACATGTCTCCTTTTCCCTGCAAAAGATTAATTTTTGGAATACAAGACACAACCATGCTGTGATTTTACTGTTTTTTTTTTTTTAAACATCATTATTATTTACCAAGCTGATTAAATTCCCTTCATTTTTCCAGTGTCCCATGACAGGAGAGCTGTGCCATTTGGCACTAACCTGCATAAAGAGCAGCAGAAACCTCCAGAGTCATCCACAAGAAAAAAGGCAGCAGCAGTTGGAAACTATTTACATTTACAAGCTTGTGTGACTCAAAGGTATCTTTCTGTTTGGCTGGACAGGTACTTCAGACGCATAAATGTATTTATTTTTGAATATTTAGGACCTACAGCACAGTTAAAGGCATTGTTTGACCACATGGATCCAAGAAATTGGTTGTAGGCAGTTATGATTGGACAAGCTGAAGGCAAGTCTTCCTTTATTTGATGCAAAGGGAAAATAAAGGAAGTGTTTAACTCCCTTTCTTTTCAAAGAACCTTGAAAGTAAGAAAATTGAGTTATATCTTTATGAAAAAGAACCACTGCCTTCATTCCTGGCTCAATCCCAAAATCCTGCCTCCTGCCACTGCAGTTTTCCACACCTAAATTTCAAGTTCTCCTGGCAAATGCTCCCCTGCTCTCCCCTGCTACATCTCCAATTAAGGAAAGATGTTCCAGGAGTTCCTCTTTTCCTGCTATTTTGCCTTCATTAAAATTTCTGTTTGGTTTTGCATGAGTTGAAGAAGCTGAGCTGCTTTAGGAAGAGCCCAAACTGTGCCAAGGTGTGCAAACACAGCTCCAGGTCATGGATATTCCAAAGCAAAGGGAAGTAGTAAGGCCAGTTCAAGGGAACAGAAAGGTACCAGGACACCAAAACATCTGAAACAACACTGGAATAACTGGATTTTCCCAGAGGAGTCCCACAGAAGGCACAGCAGGTGCACTTTGGGTGCTGGAAGGGGTCTGGTTTTGAGCTCAGCCTTGGCATATTCCTCAAAACACAAAACAGATTTACTCAATCCCAACAATCCCTGCCTCTTCTCCCAGGGAACAAGGGACAGGACAAGAGGAAACGGCCTCAAGCTGTGCCAGGGGAGGGTCAGGGCAGACTTCAGGTGGAATTTCTTCCTGGAAAGGGTTATTAAACATTGGAACAGGTTTCTCAGGGAGGTGGTGGAGTCCCCATCCCTGGAGGAGGTGTCCAAGGAATGACTGGACGTGGCACTCAGTGCTCTGGGCTGGGTGACAAGGTGGAGAAGGGGTCACAGGTTGGACTCGATGATCCCAGAGGTCTTTTCCAACCTAAATGGTTCTGCGATTCCTGGAGAAATTCCCTTTTAAGCAGGGCTAATCTAGCAGGACCATTCCCCAGCGCTGGCTGCTCTGGTTCTCAGCGCCTCCAGGCCTCTCCCACACCACTGTGTCTCCCAAAACAGCATCTGCAGGCAGAACAAAAACTCTCTTATGAACTATAATCAAATCATTTTCAAAATCACAGAGAGGCTCAGCTGGAGAACAGGAGAAGAAAAAAACCCTACGACAACTCCTTGTAAGGCAGGAAAAGAGACTGACCTGCTTCCAAGCAGCAACAGCAGCACTTGTGTCTTCAAGTGCCCCATCTCTAAAATTATCTCAGAATTATCTTACCCCCTTGCAGCTCTTAAGATGAAAAGTCACTTCCACCTACTGATTATGTTGTTCCCTATTAAAACTAAAGCCAGGGGCGTTAAAAGACTCTTTTCATGCTCTTGCCCAAGGACTCAGTGCAAGTTATGACACCAAGCCCTGGTGCCTAACAAAGGGCTCTCTGTGAAACGAGATGTGCTCTTGAAAAATGCCTGTTGAACAGCTCCAAGAGGGAAAGGGAAGAGGGCAAGGACAAGGGAAGGTGTGACAGCCAAACCGATTTCAGTAATTCAGGCCAAGTCTTGGGAAATCCCAGAGAGGGAAGAGATAAAATGTTTAAAAGGAGATAAACACTTGTGCACTCCTGAAGGTACTCAAGTATTTAAAACATGCCAGATCACACAACTGTGTAACATATTCCCAGTTCTACACCCACTGGGTCCTTCCACCTCTGGTAACAACCTTTGTGACCACGCAAATTCCTTCAATCCCAAAGATAACTGTGAGCTCTTCCAGGCTGAGTCAGAGCCCTCTCCTCCCTCTCTTTGCCATCCAGGTGTTGAGTATCAATAACACCCCACAGCCCTCTATCACTGCTTCCCTCAGAGCAGCACAACCTGCAGCACAACCTCTCCCAGCTCTTCCTTCCCTCTTCCCCAGAATTTTTTTGTGATGGCAGCAAAGCTGTTTTAAGAAATTTCCCGACTCCCAGCAGTGTGGCCCCATCTCCTTCTTTCCCTGCAATTCCCATCTGCTGAAAAAAAGGTTTAATGGCCATTCTCTAACAGAGAGCAGAAAATTCCTGCTTGCCTTATGTTTTGTTTTCTGGAGGGGATCATGGAATCACAGAATGGTTTGGGTTGGAAGGGACCTTAAAGATCATCCAATTCCACCCCCCAACTTTCATTCCCCAGGGGATGACAGATAAAGGAAAGCCGGAATGATATGTGTCCATTTCCCCCCCCCCCCAAAAAATAATTTTTGGAACAAATTCTCATTTTTGGTTACAAAGCAAAAGCAACAATTTTATCTCTTAAATACCCCCTGGACCTGCATTTCAGTTTCAGACTTCTCATATTCCTGAGAGATAATAAATCATCAAAAATCATAATAAATCATTATCTCTCAGCTAATAAACCAAACCCTTCTCTTTATTTTACACAGCAGCAGCCATTTAAAACTGGCTGTTACTTGGGAAGCGACAATGCAAGACTTAAAGCAAGTTATTTTGCTGATTTTTTTCCCCTTATCTATTCCATCCTTTGAACAGAGAACTAAACAGGAAGCGTTCTCATAAACTCATAGAGGGAAGGAGGGAAGTTTTCTCCCCTCGGGCTCCTGGGAAGAGAGCGATGCTATGACTATCAATTGCTTTTGAAATTCTCTGGTGGAAGCAGCTGCCTCGGGGCATATCCAACCACAGGAGCTGCTCTTTGTGCCCTGCCTTGCCCCGGCTTTGATTCACCCTGCTGTTCATTAGGGAAAAAGGCTGGAATTGTATCTGAAAGGGCACGGGCACTGCTGCCTTCCAGGCTGCCTCCCCTGAGGCTGCTGCTGGGTTTAACTCTCCAGACAGCTCCTGGTTAAGCTGAGTTTGTTCTACCTCCTGCTTTTGATGACCACGGGTCTCCCTGACTGAAGAGACCTCAGCTCTGAACAGTCCATGTCCTCTCTCTGAGCAGAACTGGCTTTCTGGAGACACGTGGAAATTTGTTTTCTCCTCTAAACTTGCCAGGTTTCCCGGAGCCTGCACCCCACACTCCTGGTGCACACACTCAACCTGGAAATACTCGTTTTAGGTTAATTCCCCTGCTGGAATAAACAGCTGAAGCCAACTTTAAACGGGGCTGCGCTTGAGGGTCCCGCCTTAACCCACCTGGGGCCTCCTAAAGGAGCTCAGGGAACGTTCTCACAGGCACAGCAGGGCTGGTGCTTGGCAAAGAGCACTGATTTTGGGGCACTTGGTCAGGAAAACAGAGCCATTCCTACTTTTCCCACTCGAGCTGGATGGTGACACTCAGTAATGGTGGCAGAGAGGGCCAGGAGCATGCTCAGGTGTGTCAGAGTGAGCCTGTTTCTTCTGGAATTAATCCATCCCTGCCCAAATTAACGTGGCTCTGGAGGTGCAGCTTCACTGCAGACACTTTATTCTGTTTTCTAAAGGCACCAGGTTACTTTGCCCAAGCCTGCTTTGGATGCACAGTGCCAAGGCACGTTCATATTTGGCATGAAGTGCATCCAAACTTACCTCACCATTAACTTCCTTGTTGAGAAACTGAGATATACTTTTATTTTTATAATTATTTCTAGCTTTGTACAGTGATGCACATACAAAAAGCCAAATGGGGCACAGTTCTGGTTGCCCATTGAGCTCATCCTTCAGCTTGGAATTAAAGCTATCCACACATTTATCTGTATAAACCCCATAACCCACTGCATTCCCACATCCCATGTATCATAATTTGTTGTTAGCTGCAAAAACCATGGTTGTAACGAGGATTAGACTGACACTTTAGTGACTGGGAAGGGAAAAAAAAATCAGATTTTTTAGCACTAAAAATAGATGTCTGCATTTAAATAGCTATTTAAGTAACTCCAACCATAAAAAAGACAAGTAATTACTCTGGGTTCAAGAGCTATTTTTTTTTTCATGCTATAGGTCAGACCAGACACTCACCCTGTTATTTACTTTAAAACCTCAGATCGATTATTTTACCTGCCTCAGTCTGAAGGGGCAGCAATCATGAAACCACCCTAAACGTTCTGTCTGCAAACAGACAGCCGAGGTTTAATTTCTCAGCTGCAGGGGGGGGGCAAAAAAGGCAGGATAAAGATGAAAGTAGTTAAAAGACAGCGACTGACCGACATTAATCGCTGCCTGTATGACTAAAAAGCAAAGCCATCTGCTCTCGTTCTTTAAAGATGTCTCCTGCTTCATCTGAAATTCCAAAGTTCCTCTGGAAGACACCAAAAAGACGGGGCCCATCTGTCAATTTGCACTTTTCCTGGGAGTGGGTTTTATGTTTCAGGAGCCGGTGGATGCAGATGGGTGGCCCTGGTAACCATTTCCACTTGCAAGAAGTGTTAGGTTTTTTTATCTGACAGCTGAGATGGTTTGGGCTTCCTCCTTCCTCTCCATATGCCTGCTGTGATGGGCTTGGGAGAATTCCAAAGGGAAATAAATACACGGCGCTCCGGACTGTGGTTTAGATCCTCATAAAACACACTTGCCTGGACAAGCAACAGACTCTTGGGCAGGAGGGGTTAAGTCTTGTCAAAATCCAGTTTTCCATTGAAATGACACATTTCTATCTCCTGTGGCTGCAGGGACAACGTTCCAAGAGCAGACAGAGCGTGATCACTGCTTTGATGGATTCTTGACACTGACTGGGGAGCACACGGCGGAGCTCGACAGCCAGATCAGGCTCTTCAGTGCTCAAAGGAAAAAATAAAAAAAGGGGATTTCTAGAAATCAGAAACATGAGGGGAAATCCAGATAAGGGCAGGGCCAAGATTCAGAATCACCCCTCATTTTATCCGCACCCGGGACGGCAGCGTCTGCCACGGAACACCCAACACCAACGCCCCGCAGAGCCAAACCAAATGAGTTGGATTTCCAGGTATAATTAATTAATAATATGTTATATATATTTATACTGAATCCTCCTGCTGAAGACAATTTACTTTTACCTCCCAAAGGCTTGAGGACTTCTATGGTTTCATGTGTGACTTCATTAACTGGGGGTTTTCACCCAGCTGACGTAGCAGAATGTCAGAGAGTTTAATATCACCCCCCAGTTCTTCATGTAGCCATGAAGCTCCATGTTTTCCACTGGGATGAGGATGGAAGAAGGCTTCTGTTCCCCAAATTTTGACATACAAGCCAAAGTGCTTCTTGGCAGACCAACCAAGGGAACCTGCAATATTCTGCCTGCCTTAAAAGTAGGTGGGAACTGTACAGTTGTCACCTTCCTCCTCCCAGGTGGCCGTGAAATGAGGAGAAATCCCAGTTGCCATCTAATGCCCTTCAGGGCAAGTTTCACAAGGGGCAGGAGTTCATCCAGCCCTGTCCTGTCCCTGCCACCAGCCTCCTGCACCCTGACTGGGGTTTAAGGTTGATTTAAAACCACCCATGAAACCAACCTCAAAGCCACATGTGCTGCGTTTGGACCATTCAGCCGGGTAAAAAAGTCAGGATCAAATCCTGAATGCTGAGATTGAAGAACGTTTGCATCTAAATATCTTTCCTCTTTAATACAGAATCATCATTTAGGTTGGAAAAGACCTCAGAGATTGAGCCCAACCTTTGACCGATCACCTGCTCATCATCCAGCTCAGAGCACTGGGTGCCACATCCAGTCATTCCTTGGATAAGGATGTGAACTCCACCACCTCCCTGGGCAGGGAGGTTGATCAACACCTTGGTTATTCAATTCCCTTTTTTACAAGCTTAGTTTTTACCTGGTTTAATGACCCAGGCTTTTAAAACCAGGAGCAGAACCCTTTGGCAGGCAGAGAAACCACAGCGAAATTCAGGAAGCTCCATTTGCCACTCCCTTGGCAGCCAGTCTGATCTCACAAAATCTCATAAAATCCTCCCAAAACACCTGGTTTCATGGATGAGAAAACAATGGCAGACCCAGTTGTAATAAATCCCCTCAGTGCCTGAGCTGTGAAGGCCACACGATGTTCTCCAAGAAGGAATTACCATCCAGCAACTCTCGTGCCTTCCCTGGCTACAGCAGGACCAGCATCTCCCTGGGAATAGGTTAAATGAGTTAATTTTGCTCCTATGAAAACCCACAACAAACCTCCCCTAAATAATTTTGCCCCTGTGAAAAGCCACAAGAAATTTCACCTAAAGATTTCAGGGAATGATCCTGCAATACCCACAGAGACAGTTGGTTTGGAATGCACTATTATATAAAAAAACCCCAAAATCAGTTGTGCCAAATGATTTTACAGATGTGTGTGGCTACATATTGAAACTTTTCTTGACTGTCCAAATTGAAAATCCAGAATACTCAGGTGATCCAGTGATTCACCTCTATGGAAAAGTCATTTTTTTTTGCTGTATATGGCTGAGAAAGGAGGAGAGCAAACTGATCCAACACAACCATATGCATAAATAAGATGATGCAAACTGAAGTAAGCACATAATCTGCTGGATTTACACTGTAAAAATTATTCTGGATAGCAAATCAAACCTATCTGTAACATGAACACTGATATTTTAACAGCTGTGCCTTAATCTAACATTACAGACCATCTGTTACATCTACACACCAGCAAAAACCACACCCCCCCCCCACCAGTTGGATGGGAGAGAAGATTTACATTTTTGGGACTCAAAATCAAGGATATTTCACAGGGCAATAATTAAAATATACTGTTTACTGGCTTGACAGCTATTTCTTTCCCTCATGGGTACTTTGCAGGCAGGCAGCACCGTCAGCCCAGCACGCTGAGCTGGCCTTTGGTATCAGTAATTCAAAAATCAGCAGGTTGCTCCACGTCCATAAATAATTCAGGATGGTTTTCCTGGGTGTGAGGGTCTATATTCTACAAGCTCTGCAGCCCTGCTGTCCCTTATATCACGGAATCATGGAATTCCCAGGCTGGTTTGGGTGGGAAGGGACCTTAAAGACCATCCAGTCCAACCCCCTGCCATGGGCAAGGACACCTTCCACTATCCCAGGTTGCTCCAGCCTGGCCCTGGACGCTCCCAGGGATGGATCAGCCACAGCTTCCCTGGGAATTCTATCCCAGCCCCTCACCACTCTCACAGGGAAGAATTTCTTCCTAATATCTATGCATTTACTGGAGTAGAATCTACCCAAATCAAACTGCACCATCTCCAAATCTCAACTCAACAGCACTTCCCACTTCATTTTTTAGTTTCTCCACTGCAGCTCTTACCTTTTCTCTTCTCTCTCACACACAAATAATAGGTTTTTTTACAATTTACAGCTCCAGACTATTTTGGCTGCCAGGATTCTCCAGGGATTATACCTGATTTGGGGGTTATTTCAGCCAATTTCCAACGCAGGAAAAGCAAAGCTGCAGCATTTAGCACTCCTCACATGCTTTAATTGGGTAGATGTGGGCAGATAATGGTGTAATCCCGATTTTACTCAGGAAAACGTGTAAATTTACCTGAAAGTTTGAGGGGAAAAACCAAGAGTGGCTCCATGCACAACCACCCTGTCCTGCTGCTCTTACCATGAGCAAGGACAATAAGGCCATGACAGAGATAAAAAGTGACCTTTTAGTTGAATCTTGGCATCACCTTCCCGTACTTTGGAATTAAGCATTAAACTCTTCCCACGTGACACAAACAACGAGAAAATTAGGTGGATTTGGGGGGGAAATTTTCAATCCTTGGAAAGAGATTTTTCTTTGTTTTGTGATTATATTTGTACAGTGAGCCTCTAGGTTCTGAACAAACACTGACTCCACTTACTGGGATTCTTTAACTGTTTTTAAAGGATATGGTCCATCCCAATACATGTTTCTTTGACCCAATTACAGAATTACAAGAGGGCCACTAAACAGGCCCCTCTACTTCATCAGACAGTAACACAAAACCAAAAAGTTAATGGAGAATGTCTCAATTAATAATAATAACAGAGAATGTCTCAATCTACTCCAACAGACTAGATGAAAATTGATTTATGCTCCAAATAGAAGCTTTAAGATAATTAGTTGACGACTTCAACTTTTAGCCACTTTTAAACCATTAACCATTTTTTAAACCATGTGCGAGCACAGCAGCTGTAAATTAAAATTTTAAGATTCATCAAGCAATACCATCCCTTCCATTCAGTGCCAAGTTAATGAGGTCACAGCTGAACGCTACAGGGGAGCACAGGGGGAAAGAATTAAAAATAATTGCAATTGTATCCCACTTTTCCACTGGCCAGACAGCTGTTACCAACCCCACGAGCATCTGAACCCCCCCCCCAAGTCTGGAATCCTCACCAAAACCACCAAACTAAGAACAAACCCAAGCTCCCGACATCGATTTTTCTTGCCTGGAGTTAATAATTCACCAGATAAATATTTGACAGGAATTCCCACAGTGCCTTTGCCCGTTTGTTTCTCTGGCATCCTAAAAGTGTGTTTGTCTCTCTGAAAACACATTAAAAGGAGATTTTGCCCTCAAAGGTGTGGGAGTTCCTTGCTGTTGAGGGCAGAAGTTTGTGCCTCGCTCTCTGCTGGATCCTGAACATAATTTTTTGGGGGGTGGGGGGAGAGGAAAATTGCTCCCACAGCGTTCCCTGCACGTCTCTGAAACACTCACAAGTAGGACAAGGCCAAACACAATAACGGGATTAATAAGACAGTGGGAGGACAGAGGGGACACGGATGAAGGAAACAAGGGAAGACAAAAAGCTTATGCAACTACTCTGGGAGGCCCCTGCACAGGAGGATGGACCCAAACTGTTTTCCAGTCAAATAAAGAGAAGCAAATATCTGTGGATGCTGCGGAAGGAGAATCCCTTAAAAATATTCTTAACCAGTGACACTCGGTCACCCTTTAAGAATATTTTTATTCTTAAACTCGTGTAAATGTCAGGATCTGGGTGGAATACACTGCAGGGGCATTGGCAGCGGGGAGGATCCACATGGAATGGAATCAGTGGGATCAAACCATAAAGAGCAGGTCAGAAAAACAGAAATATTCCATTAAATTCCTTGGAGATGTAACCACTTGAGGATGATGCAAGAAGAAAAAAGGGGGTGTGTTTTCCCATTGAATAATTGCTCAACACTGCAAAATCCACTTATACCTATATATATATATATAAATATATAAAATCTACATATATGTTATATATATATATGTTTCTGAAAGGATGGAAAATGCAACTGAGGGAAGACCAGGTGTGGGGCTCTAAGGAAGGGAAAGCTTGGAGCAAGAGGATGGGGCAGGAGAGTGGGAAGGAGTGTCCATTGGTCAAGGCTTCGTGATGAGTTCTCTGCTGACTTCACTCATAGTGGCTCCCACTGCCTCCCACCTCATGGATGAGGGCTGAGATGGAATTCTTTAATCCATCCCACCAGCTCCTGTTTGATGGATACAACGGGATGTGTCAGAAGGATGAGATCCCAGTGCAGGAGAACCACAACCCCCAGACCTCCTACAGCCCTGGCTCAATCCAACACCCCTCTCCCGAGTCCCCTCCGTGACCCCGGAATTCACAGCAGCTCCTCCAGAGTGGGAGGGGAACCAAAGGCTAAATTTTAAAAGCCTGGAAGTTCACTATTCCCCGACAAAAGCAGCTCCCTCCCGTTGTGCCAGGGGAAAAACAAAAAAAAAAAAAAAAGAGAAAAAGAAAAAGCAACTGCTGGATCTGAAGAATTTTGTTGCCTTTTTGTGCTAATACTTAATTAAGGTTATTCTGAATGATTTGCCCGCAGTTGCAAAGTTAAGAGTAAAGAAAATATCTCTGTAACCTTCAGGGGCTGAGATTTTTCAGAATTTGAGCCCCAAGAGTTTGCAAAACAGGAGGACCAGTTTTCAAATCAGACCATTTAAATGGTATTTCTTCTACATGAGGTAAAGACTGTTTTTCTGTAAGGCTGAGTTAATTTGCCATTTGAAAAGCTACAGGGAAAAACCTGGAGGCAAAGAGGCTTCGCTGGTCTTCAGCCAATTTATATTAAAACTTAAATATTTAACACATTTGTAAAATGTGTAGATAAAATTTTATTATCGCAGGATACACATTTTTGTTTTCCTGATTTTTTTTTTTTTAATTTTATTATTGTCATTAAGCATCAAACCTGAAATCCAAGGTCAAACTTTGTCATCATCTTTTTCTCTGCAGTTACATTTCCACGTTGCACCTGCCCAGACGGGACCAGGAGGGTTAAAATGTACAATAAGGAGGCAGAAGGAATTCTCAGGGATTCAGCAGTGCATCAATGGCATATACTCATATATTCATCCACTCCTCCACAAAGACAGAACGAGGGATGTCAGATAATCGACAGCTCGATTAAATCCTTATGAAGGGAAAAAACCGTAAAAACACATGAGTTTTGTGAGAAAAATGTTAAAAAACGTGAAAACGATGCTTTCGGAGCCGTGAGGGGGGAAAGCAAACAAGCGGCTGACCAGAGTCCTCTCACTGAATTTAAAAAGAAAGATGTTTCCCCTCGCCCAGGGCCGCAGACATGACAACTTTTGTTCCATAAATCAAGGAACGGGCAACACGTAAACAAGTTTACAAATTGAAAGCAACTTTTTTAAAAGATAAATTTCGGGTCTCTACGGCCACACAAAGCTGAACTTCAAGGAGCCTTCCTCTCCTTGTTCAAATTCAAATGAAGCAAGCCCTTTGTGCTTCTCTTTTCAAATTTCCTTCCTTGTTTCCATGGGAACCCCCGGGATGACAAGCCTTGGAGTGGAGCAAGAGGCCAAGCTTGGCGAGGGGTGTGAAGAGGGGAGAGAGTCAAAGGGCAGAATTTGGCTCGGGAGAATCGAGATGCCAACCTTTGTCACCCCAGCAAAAGGGGGGGGGTAACCATAGGAACCAACTCTGAGGGGGCATCGCGGCCAAAATCCACAAGAGGGGAAGGAAACGGGGAAAGGTGTTGCTAAAAGTGCAATGCCAGGGCTTACAATGGAAAAAATAAAAGCCTTATCAACAAAAAAAAAATTAAAATAAAAGCAAGAATGAGCATCCAACCTCGTGCCAGTTCGAAGTCCTTTTAAATGAGTCAAATTAATTTATATGAGAATTAGATGCCAATTTATACAGAGAAATTGGGCAGATCTGATCCTCAAATCTGACATGAGAATTTGATGTAAAGAGGCCAAATATTCCCCTCGACTGATGGGCTCTGGAGATGTTTTAATGCCCCGTGGATAAGTGGAAACAGCACAGGATGAGGAAGATGGAGCTTTGGTTTCCAACACCCACATCCAGCTCCCACAGGCAGTTCTGCAGGATATGGAAGAGTCTGGTTGTCATTGTCACCAGGGCAGTGATGTGACAGAGCAGATTCACAGTCTTATTAACACGGCATCGCACTCATCCACTCCATAAAAAAAATATAAATATGGCTTATTTTTATTATTGAGCCTTGTAAAAGAGACGGCAGGAGGCTGAGCCCTATAAAATCACTAATGATACATAAAGGAAAAATATGATCCAATTGCTCCCTGTATCTGCAGCACAAAAAGCAGGGAACGTAAAATCAGCAGCTGGTTGTTTGAAGATTAAAAAAAAAAAACCACAGACAAAAAACAACAGTAAATTCTTCACACAACACTTAACTTCTGTAACTGCTGCTGGTTTGTGGGGATGCTAAAAGAATATACAAGTTCAGGGAGGAAATGGCTTCATATTCCTGCTCTCAGGCTCTTAAATTCAATTATATATCGTCTTGCAGGTCCCAAGTGTTGCAAGATGGAAGAGTGGACTCAGTTCCAGAGCACTGGGTCCCTCAACCATCAGGGATATTTTGCAGCCCTCAGGGGGCTTCAGGACCAGTTTGGTGATGGATGGAGGACAAACTCTGGCTCACCTTCCCTCAGAACGTCACAAACCCCTCAGGCATCTATTTGTGTTTCTTGATTCCCACATGGGAAATGGGGAATAAGGCAGCAGGGCCCAAATGAGGCTTGGGTGAATTTAAGATTTGTCCTTTGAACATTAAAAACATGCTTTGATCAATTCTCCTCCTCTCTTTTGCTACCACAGAACAGCTTCAAAGCCACACAGGAACATCCCACTGATATAGAAATGACTCAGATCCATAAAGGCCATCCTAACTTTCTCCAAATTCACCACAAGTGTCTCTCAAAAACAAAGAAGAAAACTGCAGCCACACCAGCAAGACAAATGCTAAAATTTATGACAAGTGCTCCTTGGTGCTTAAGTTATTTCATATTTATTCTCTTCTCCTGTCAGTCTGTTGTGGTTTTCTCTTTGAATCCAACCATCCTATAATTGGAAACACCATCACACACTGGAGAAAGCAAGGAAAAAGCCACTTCCAAGGGACCAGCAAAATAAAAAGCATATCCTCACCAAGCCACCCAGCTTTTAAGTAGGCAAACGGTATTTACATCACTACCAACTTTTTTCGCACGAAAACCCCACAAAGATGGGAAGGAGTGTCTGTGATTTTGTGGCAGGTGAGAGAATGGTAAATGGTAAAACCAGTATTCCCTCACAACACCCTCTGGCATCTATATTTGCACTCGCAGGTCTAAACTACAACTGACTGAACAGCACTTTGTCATCTAAACTATTCAAAATAAAGTCATGTGTGTTCCACCTTTCCTGATAATTCCTCCTCGAGGCTCCACCAGCTGCTACAGAATTAGCCACAATGCAGTGCCATCTGCCTTCATGACCCTGAAAACATCCCCCTGTGGGTAGATGTTGATTAAGACATAGATCATTTACTTGCAACTGAATCTTTACATAAAACTGATTTTTTTTTTCTCGTATGTTTGCACTAAACCATCGGGGCTGAACTTCGTTTTCAGCCTTCCAGTTGAATCATCATTCAGAATTAATCTTTTATTCAAGCAAATATGAAATGGTGACAGAGTTCTCACTCAACGTGCAAGCAGTAGTTTATCAATTTAACAGAACCCCCCAAACCCTAAATCTCTTCATTTTTCCTCTCGCTGCAAGTCAGCATTTTGAAAATCTTCGTGTGGCATCTTTTTCTCATTAACAAACATCAAAGAACAGAAAAACAGTGTTTCTGAAATTATCCTCTGGAGAACATCTGTTACCCAGGCAAAAGAAATGAAGAGTTTCTCCCACCTGCTATCCCGCTCTAATATTTGGGGACTGATGTTTGAACCCTTGTGTTCTTTGTATCCATTTTAGAGAGAAATATCTTTTTAGTGCTCATTTTTTCACCCTGCTCTGTTCAGCACAGTCCTGTGATACCTTCAGCTGGTTCTTTGAAGTGCAGTGATTTCCCTGGAGGGAAAAAGAGACTGACCATCGTGATTGCTCCCACTAAGGAAGCATCAAATCCACCCGGGAATGCCAGTTATGGTTTATCCCAGAACGGTTTGGGTGGGAAGGACCTTAAAGCTCATCTCATTCCACACCCTGCCACAGGCAGGGACACTTCCCACTAGCCCAGGTTGCTCCAACCTGGCCTTGGACACTTCCAAGGACAGGGCAGCCACAGCTTCTCCAGGAATTCCAGCCCAGCCCCTCCCCACCCTCACAGTCAACAATTCCTTCCCAATCTCCCATCTCTCCCTGCCTTCTGGCAGTGGGAAGCCATTCCCTGTGTCCTGTCCCTCCAGCCCTTGTCCCAAGTCCCTCTCCAGCTCTCCTGGAGCCCCTTTAGGCTCTGAAAGGGGCTCCAAGGTCTCCCTGGATCCTTCTCTTCTCCAGATGAACACCCCCAGCTCTCCCAGCCTGGCTCCAGAGCAGAGGGGCTCCAGCCCTTGGAGCAGCTCTGTGGCCTCCTCTGGACTTGCTCCAGCAGCTCCACGTCCTTCTGATGTTGAAGCTCCAGATCTGGAGGCAGCTCTGCAGGTGGAGTTTCATGAGGGCAAAGTAGAGGGGGATTTATATTCCCTTGGATTGCTGTACCAGGATGGGCCACCTGCTCAGGGACGATCTATCTCCATAAATCCATTCGTTTGCTGTTGTGGATGTGGGTAACTCTGCCTGGAAAAACACCTTCCTGAGTAAATCCAGGTCTGACAGTCATTGCCTGATTGTTAATTTGGGAATTCTGACTGTCAGAATCACCACACTCTCCCAAACACAAATCCCTGCACACAACAGCAGCCAAAAAGTCCGTTTTTTGTGTATCCATTCCTGGACTTCCTCTGTTTGGATTAACTCCTCCAAAAGATTTCCAGCCAAAGACAAGGCTCTTTCCCTTTCTTCCTTATTTAAGCCTCTTCCAGCTCCAGAGCAGGTACATACACGGAGCTCTGTGTTTTATCTGAGTGCAAATTATTCTCTCACATGGCTGCTCGTCCTGCCCAAACAGGCTTCAGTATTCCCTGAATTTGCAACATTCACTCAGATTATCCTGAACTTCACTGGACCTTAAGGTGAAAAGGATCAAACTGATGGTTCCAACACGAGCCCATCCAAGGCTGTGCCCAAGAAAGAGCCTCCTCAGGAACCTCATTTTCCAAAATTGTCAGATCACACTGATTTCGGTACGGATCCGCTCGGGGATGTAACAGCTTTAGTTCTTCCCAGATTGTTCTCACCCACGAAGGATTTCACCCCTGCATAACATTTGTGCCCTTTATAGATCAAGGCTGAAACCAGGAGCTTCTGCAGTTTCCAACAGTCAAGCCTCAAGTATTCCTAAAGGAATTTTCCAAGCAGGGCATTGTCAGGCCTGGAATCATCTCTGCAATTCCCGCTTTGAGATGTTCTGGTTTAAAAACGAAAACAATCTAAAAGTTTTCACGTGGCTATTTCTAAGGCAAAGATTCCAAGTGGGAATAAGAGGCTATAAAGTTAATGCAAGAAAAGGCTTTAATCAGCTGGAGCCACTGCCTGCATCCCTGTGATCCTGCACAATTCCGTTGTTCCGCAGGGATCGTAACCTTATGCACTAATGAGAAAATGAATCCTTGCTGCAAATTAGTGCCCGAGATCAGGGTGCTTACAAAACACCAGCTGATTAAAACCCACTTTTTCCATGAGCTTTATATGCTTATACTTCCAGGAGTTTTGGATGCAGAACTGAAGGACACAGGAAGCCAAGGAAAAGCGTGACATTTAGAAGGACACGGCGCCTGGGAGAGGCAGAAGGAGAGAGGGGGTGAAAAGGAATAAAGATGGAATTAAGGGGGTAAGAAGTTAAGGATTTTCCACCCTGCATTCTCCCCATCTTTGTTGATCAGTAGGAAAGAAACACCACGAAATGAGCCACTTTATACCTGACCTACCTCTGCTGGAAAAATACCTCTTATCCCAGATGTTAAGACCAGGCTGGGAATAAATAGAGCTATGTCTTCTGTTGGTGCCATTTTAAGCACACTCCAGTTCTTTTCCACTTAAAAAAAAGACAAAAAGAATTAACTGAGGCTCCAAGGATCACAGAAATAGAGCTGGCAAGGACATGCAGACCTTGCAGCACATCCCCTGCCCTGAGGCAGGTCAGTGGAATCATCCTCTGCAAGAATCAAGACAGGCAAGAAAACCACTAAATTTGAAATGGGAGATGAAAAATCAGCTGCCCTCACATCTGTAGCTGCATATTCTGTGTCAAAGTCCATGAACTATTCACTAGCTCTGCTTCTAAATATTCAAAAATCTTCATCGCTGGGTAGTTTGTTTATATCAGTTCAACGATTTCCAGTTGGTGAAACTTGGCATGTTGATGGATTAGGAGCATACAGTGTGACTCCTCTTCCAGCTATTTCCCTCATACTGGAAAAAAACAAATACTCTATTTCCCCTTCCTCATCTCCCACCTACACAATGGCTACATCCCTAAGTCCCTACTGCTGCTCTTTTTTTGATATGGAAAATGGGAATGGGAGCTGTGAGACAGTGCAAAGGAACAGCACTTTATCTCCCCTGTCCATATGGTGGCTGCATCATCTCATTTTGAGAGCGTCTGACCTCCAGTATAATCCCAAAAGACAACTCAGAGGGACCCATTTAGCCCTCAGCCATGTCTGGCTCCCGTCCCTTAAAGCCTCTTTGATGCCCAGAATCATTTGTGAGGTCCCACAAAAATCAGGGTAAGGAAAAAGAAGTGCTGGCAGTTGTATTTAACTGCAAAAAGGCTGGGAATCATCAATATTAAACTGCTTCTCTTCATCAGTGACAAAAGCTTTCGGAGCATCCTCCCAGGCTCCAACAGGGCCCCGAGTTCCATGTTCTCTGATAAAAACATTTGTCTACAAAAAAACCTGCATTAGGGCAGATAAAACCCGCTGCTTGCACAAGCAAATCCTTCAAGGCCAAAGGAATATTAAGTGCAAAAGAGACAGAAGGTAATTCTTTGTAGCAATAATAATCCAAGAGATGGGTAAACAAGGTCAGGTCCCTGGGGGAGGAGAGGGGTAATTTGACTTCTCCATCCTCACAGACTCGTTCGGGATTTATGTAACGCACGGAACTGTGGCAGCAACAACGCTGCGACATCCCAGTGTTGCAGCATCCTCGGGAATACAGGGAGAGGGAAGTTTTAACAGCGTCCCTGAAACTGGAATTGCATGTGATGGTTGTTGTCATCAACCAGCCTGTTAACAGGTTATAGAAAATGTTACAAATACCTCAGAGCAGAGGGAAGGAGTGACCCTCCGGAGTCAGGAAATGAGAGGCCCTGGACAGCTCCCGGCTCTGCTCTGGCCTGGACAGCTCAGTCCATGGAAAATCCCTGCCCTGGACACCCAGGATCTCACAGCTACATTCTCTGTCATAACTAATATGTCATCACTCCTTTATTGCCCCTTTTAGATGTAAAATAACTCCCAATTCAGTCCCTGCTACAGCCAAGAGGATGGATGTTAACAGAGCTTGGGTTGGTGTTTGCCCTCCATCAAAAGCTCCTTCAGGGATATTTGGGGGTAAAAAAATGCTCCAGGCCCCTGGATGCAGCAAACCCTCCCTTCAATGCTCCTGGATTAAAGCAGGCACAGCAGAAAGCTTAAGGAATTATCTTTCCTAGGAGTAAATACACAGGATCTGATTCCAGCAGGGACTGGTGTGCACTGAGGGACCCCAGGGTAATATCTGCCTTTGTTTAATCAAGACTGAAAGAAGGTGGATTGAGATGGGATATTGGGAAGGAATTCTTGGTTGTGAGGGTGGTGATGCCCTGGCACAGGTTGCCCAGAGAAGCTGTGGCTGCCCCTGGATCCCTGGAAGTGTCCAAGGCCACGTTGGATGGGGCTTGGAGCAACCTGGGATAGTGGAAGGTGTCCCTGCCCATGGCAGGGGGTGGAATGGGATGATCCTTAAGGTTCCTTCCCACCCAAACCATTCTGTGATTCTATGATTCTCTAACCTGCTGATGTGATTTTTCAGCCTTTATTATAATTATGAAGGAACCACATCAGCATAAAGTCTCAAAAAGGCAACTTACTGATCTTTTCAAGCTCACCATAAATAAGTTTTCAAGCAGTTTCTTCAATGAAGCAACCAGTAGCATGGGAAGAGAAGTACACTGAATTTATTGATGGTAAGAACACAGCTACAAGAGTTCCCTATTTCACTTCACTTTCCCTCCTTGTTGCACTGCACTCTTCCAGTACAAACAAGCTGAATTTTTCTTACGGGTTTCAGCAGGAATTGCTGTGAAAAAGTGCTACTGAAAAACTGTGAGAGTCACAAGATGAATCACACTGATTCTCATGTTATATTATTTTATCTTTGCAGCAATTAGGGAGGGCTTGGAGCTGAGAGATGCCACTAGAAAAATGTCACAATGCGAGATTTCACACATTTCCATCACTTCAAAATTTGAGCGCTTCATCCATTTGACTGTGACACTAAATAATGACTAAAAAGCCAAATAATAAAAAACTTCCATCTTCCTGAGGATATCTAAGGAGCAATCTAAGCTGATACAAGGAATATACTTAGGAAAAACCTGTGGATTTTCATTCTTTTCCTCCTGCTCAAAACTCTGCAGCGGAGACACAGGCCCCTGCACGGGGAATTTGAGTTTGATAATAGGCCTGTTCCCCTCACAGCCTTCACCATTTCTCCAGAGCCATTCAGAAGTAGCCCAATAATCCATCCCCAGACTGAAACTCCTGGTTTAAATGCTAATTATACTGGCAAAGGGAGCGCTCCACACCCCCACACCACCAACGCGCCCGTGCTAAGCCTCAGGACAGCTCTGGCACCAATTTCAGAGTGTGAACTGCAGCAGGACAGCGTTTCACCCAGCCTAATTTATGCTGTGAAGTTGTGTTTTCCACCACAGAGAGCAGAGAAGCAACTCTCACTTCTCATCTCTTTCCCTCTCCGCGGCACAAAGCGATTTTCCAAAGATCGGAATAATCGCACCCGGTTTTTCTGGCGCAGGCTGAGGGTCCATAAATTACTGCTCTGCTTCCAGCAGTGGCCATAAATGAGCTGTGAAAGTGAGGCTTTTGACAGTCCACGGGGTTGAACACACAACAAAAATCAGAAAACCGAACTTAATGTTGGTAATTAGCAGCAAAAAGTGTGATTTTCGTGATAAATAAATCCCTGGGGTGGCCACGCCCGGAGCGATGTGACATTCTCAGCAAGGCCGAGGGTAGAAAAAGGGACAGAGAAAGGTAATTAAAATTATTGCAGCAATGAGGCAGCTGGATTGCAAGAATTCTCCTCTCCATTTGGAGAGGAAAAGTCTTGGGGGATGGAACTGAGGTTTCCAAAACCTCGAGTGTAACAGAGGACTGAACTGCAGCACAGTATTGCACAACACTGGACAAAAGGGTATTAAATGAAAATAGCAGGAAACTGGTTGAAAAGAGGTTAGAGAATAAGTAAAATCATAAAATCCCAGAATGGTTTGGGATGGAAGGGACTTAAAGCTCAGCTCATTCCACCCCCAGCCATGGACACCTTCCACTGAACCACCCAAATGAGTCGTTGCAAGTCCATAATTCTTCCAAACAAAGCAAATTTAAGGGTAAGAATCCCAATTTTCTTCTCACAGTGAAAAAGCCATCACATCTGGTTTAAACTCTGGCATAGAAAGACTCCATAAAGCCAAGGCTTTGTATTATTTAACAAGAACAATTCAATTCCGTTTCTGTGCTGTCAGGAGGAGCATTCAAAGAGGAAAACACATGATTATTCTTTCAGTTCTCAGTGTACAGTGAATTCACCACAAGTACTTCAGAAATACAAATAAACCTAATCTGGACAAATCTCTCATGGAAATTTGAACAGGCTGACAGCAACACTTGCCTAATATCCTGAATTTCCATCAATTTTAGTGATATCACAGAATACCGAGTAAGGAAACTCCTTAAGACTGAAGGGAACTTAAAAGTCTTGTATAAAATAGACTATAGATATTTAAAGTAGCAAGCACATGCAGCGTATTTCACACTCAGTGATATTAAATTAGGCAAATTCTGCAGTCACAGAATATCTCAGTGTATATATTACAGTACATCCTATGCAAGTGGTATTTGGGTTTATATTTAAATTATTAATTATCCCGATTTTTTTTTATTTTCTAATGTAAGTATCTTCTTGGGTTGGCTTTTTTTTTTCTGATTATTTGCTAACTAAAGGACAAAAACATGCATTTTCCTGGAAGAACCAGCCTTACCTCCATGGCCAAAGCTGCTGTTTGCTGGTCGTAGTGGTTGAGGAGGTTAGGCATGAAGGTGGTGTTGTAAGGCAGGTCCTGGCACATCCTCAGGATGATGGGCTCACAGGAAAACAGGCTGTGCCCCCCCGTGAGCCCCACCAAAAGATCCAACAGCCAAAGGGAACACAAAATCCAGCTCCCAGCCATCCTTCCACACCGGGAACGGGGCCGGTCGCGGCCCTTCCAGCTCCTTCTGTATCCTCGGGTTTCACCTCGACAAAGATATTCCCAGTCCTTGTTTGAGGCTCTTCCAAACTGGAACAGTCTTTGTGTTCAACATCCTCAGCTCAGTCCAGGGGACGATGTATTTGAGGCAGGTGTGCAAGGAACCTTCCCTTTTCTCAGTCCAATATGCCATGAATTAGTTTAAGCTTTTAAAGCTTTTAACCACACTCCCACACGACTGACCCCATGGTGACAGAGGGACGTCCTCCCTTCGATGGGTAACCCTGAAACAACAAACAGAACACACTAAAAAACCCTCGAATTTGATTAGAATATGTTACCTCTAAATTTCTAAGGATTCCTACTGGCAGACAAGCTGCTTCAAGTTCTCCTGTGCAAGACTGGAAGGTCCTTCGGCGAGTTTTAATCCTTGGTTGGGTTTGGTTTTTTTTAACCTCTGGAAGAAATTAATGGAAGATGGAAGAAATTAATGGAAAATGGAAGAAATTAATGGAAAATGGAAGAAATTAAGGGAAGATGGATGAAATTAATAGAAGGAAAGCTGGGATGCTGAAAGACTCTACCCAAAAAGGACGATGAAAATGGGGATCGTATTTACCGCGACAGAAGCATTTTGAGGAAACCCCACACTTTAAACCTTAACTGCAAGTGTTTGACCACACTGAAACCAAGCTATTTATGACTCAGCACCTCCTCTGCTGTGTTCACATCGATAGCATCTCGTTATTTGCATGGCCTGATGAATAATTATAAAACACAAACACAACAGTCACCACCAGCACCAGCCCACAAGTCCCAGCTCGCCACTGTCCTGCCCAACAAGCTCCACCACGGTTTGTGCTCAAATGTGTCATTTTCATCTCCTCATAAACGGCCTTTTTTCGGTCGTTTCTGACCCATTTTAATCCCACACATCCATCCCCTCCTCCAGGAACCACCACAGCAAGCTGAGGATAGACCAGAAGAGTGTTCTTTGACCACCCCTTTCTCCGCACGCGCACGCGCTCCCGAAAGAGGGAAAACCGCAAACGGTTGCTCTGCCAGTTCCACTCTCCCCATGGAGCCAATTTAAAACAGGAATCACACCCCAAGGCTGGATCTGGATTTCCTCAGCACCGAGGGGCTGGAGTGGAACAAGCAGAATGGGGACTCAGCACATTGTGCTCGTCAGCTGGAGAAACAAACCCTGAAATCGGAGGCTAAAGCGTGAAAAAAGTACTAAGGGTACAAAGAATAAAAATTTTTAATAATTATTTTGCCTTACCACGATAAACTTTGCAAAATTCAGTCTCTGACTGCTTTAAAGTGAACTGTTGTTAAAAAAGGTAACAAATTTAGAAACTCTGCTTGAACCAGAAACCAAGAGCACACAACCACAAATCTGAAGAGACTTCCAATCTTGAGAGAGCAGAGACTTCCCTTGGATGTTCAGAAAGGGAAATAAATCTACAAGTTTTTCCTTTCTCACTAAGAGTGACAGACAGGAAAGAGTTAATTCCCAGATGTCTGCTGGTATCAGTTCTGCACATTTTTGTTTACACAGGCCTATCTTATGCTCAGAAAAATTAAGGAGCATAAAGCTCTTTAAACCCTCGTGCGCTGCATAATCTTGAGAGGTTCCTTCCAACCCAAACAATTCTGGGCTTCCCTGCAAGATCACGGGTTTGGCTGCAGGTTTTTGAAGACAGGCTGGTTAAAAACAAATAATGAAAACAGGAAAAAAAAAAAAAAGCCCAAGATGATAAACAGACCCATGTTAAATTAAGTTCATTGGCAATTTTTTTTTTTCAGAGGCTGCTCAGCTCTGTCACAGAGATTGATGGGGAACCCATGGTTGAGGCAGCACGGAATTACACGAAGAATATAAATAGGAAAACTGTTCCAAATGCAGGAAAAATAAAATATGACCAAGAGAAAAGAGAACTATCTACACCTGAAGTGGCAGAACCGACCAACAGAGCTCAAATCACACTTTTCTTGCTCATATTTTAAAGCAAATGTTGCTGTGAAGAGTCAACGCACCGATTTTAAAACATCAAAATCAGCCACAACATTTAAGACATGTTCCACGCAACCATGCCTGATTTTTAGCCTAGTTTCAAGCTCAGATGAGCTTGAAAAGTCCTGATCTGAGGATGCCATTTCTCAGAGTGACTTTTTGGCAATTTGGGAACTCTCAAAAGGAACAAAGAGCTGAACTATCCGATTTTCCAGGCAGCATCACCAAACCCCGAAGCCTTTGGCGTATTCTCCCCTCCTGACCAGAAGATCACAAGTTACAGACAGACAAAAACAATTCCTACTTAGCTTTATTCAGCCCCCTGCCCATGGAATGGGATGGTCTTTAGGGTCCCTTCCAACCCAAACCAATCCTTGATTCCGCGTTGTACAAGGTGCCCAATCCCCTTGGAATCCAGTCCTTTGGTTTGCACTTTTTAACAACAGTTCCTCAAAGTCAGGGAAAGAAGCTTTTTGAGCTTGTTGGATTCCTGTAATTCCTTTTTTTTCTCTCTCCCAAACACTCCGACCACCAAATCCTCCAGATTTTATTCCAGAATTTCGGTGAAGTCACCTCACAGTGTGGGAGAAGCAAGTGACTTATTTGGCTTGCTTTAATTGAGGTGCCACTGCAGCAGTGATCAGCAGAAAATGCTTCATTAAAGAGTTTCAGAAGAAACATAAAATGAACTGTACACACACCAGTTAAAGTCTGAAGCACAAAAATTGGGAAAATCCAGCTCAGCATCTGGAGTCTTGGGAAAAATTTTCAGGAATACTTCACACAAATCGTAAAGCAGAGACTCCAAAAAAAAAATCCACCTATTCTCTGACTCCCCCACAACCTCAAACTGCTAAAATCATGCAAAACCACAAGACTCAACAAACCAGGAAAAAAAAAAAAGTTTAACTATGCAAAAAGCAGAAAAAAATTTCATCGTGTCCTCTTAGGACCTTTCCATTTCATGCTGATAGCAGCAGAAAGAAAATCAAAAATATATTTACAAGAGACAGAAAAGTACATCCAATTATACAGCCAGGTCATCCAGTGCCCCTTCCTGGGAAAACAACATAATTCCAGGTGAAATGAAGCAAAAAGAGAATCAAATGATTGCGAAAGGAGAGCCAAGTTTTGCAAAGGAGATATAGATGATCTATTAATTGGTGCAGACAGATGGGTGCTGTAATAAGCAATCCTGAGTGTCAGGAGAGCTTCTTACCACAGATCCAGTTTGTACACTCTTTGTTAAGCCTCTACATATGAGATTTTGTGGTTATTTTTATATGTATATAAAAACAAAACACTTTTGATGACACCGGGGATAAAAAAAGGAGGGGATGTCTCCTCATCCACCCCAAGGCACTGCAAATAAAATGCAGGGAAAAGGGGTAGGAAACAGTAGTTTGTTGGTGTGGTTGTGGATTTATACATTATTTATCATCAGAAGAAGCTCATCCAACTCCTGGTGTAAAGGAGACATTAAGGTATATAAAGACAACTGTGAAAAAGAGTGAAAATAATGAAAAGAAAGGGTTGACTCCCACAAGCAAATTTCAAAATAAATTTGAAAGTTCCTAACGGGGAGGAACAATGAGTAAAAACTCATGAGACTTTAGAAAGAAAGGATGAAGGAGGATTAATTCACAGTTATCTGTCCCAGGGAAATGGGAAGATAAAACAACAACCCGGACTCCTCCTGTACAAGTGAGAGGACAAGAGGAAAATGCCACCTCAGTCACTCCCCACCCAGTCCTGACCACGGAGAAAGGGAAGGAAAGGAGCTCATTCATTGCACACAAGCACTGCCAGCGCTTCCCCAGCCCATTCCCACCCACATGAAGGCACAAAAGCAGAATACATTATTCTCCCAACTCCATTTTAATTAGACAGTAGGAAAGAAACTCCAGTGCTCGTGCTCCCCTGTTCCACTTGTGTTGCATCTAAAGGGAGAACCACACCATAACCACCCACTATTTCAGTTCAGGAGACCATGGAGGAAAGAGGGAGCTTGGAAAGGCACAAACCCTTTCGGGTGAGATTTCATGAAATCATGGAATTGTTTAGGTTGGAAGAGACCTTAAAGCTCATCTAGTTCCAACTCCAGGGATGCCACTCACTAGATCCAGAGGGATGGGTCTGGCAGCTCGCTCCTTGAGTTCATTATTCCTTGGGAAGGAACTGGAGAGGGAGCTGGCCATCCTCCCCGAGGTGGGAAGCAGGATGCTGAGCGAGCATCTCCTTTTCCCCTTGGATCCTCGCCGCGTTTTAAAGGCGAAGGGAACAAGTGCACACGCGGGACCAGCATCCTCTCGGATTCCCGCTGCACGGCGAAGGAGAAGGAAGGAGATGCTCGCACAGAACATCTGGGTGGAAAAGGAAAGAGGAGCGCGTGGACAGAGCTGCGAAGGGAGAAGGATGAGGGACCAGCATCCCTTCCCCGGGATCCCGCACTACGGCGCGGGGGGAGCCCGGGACGAGCACCCCCGGCCCCGCAGGGAGGGACGGGCGGTGAATCCATCCCCTCCGCGGCGCTCAGCACCAGCATCCCCCGGGACGAGCATCCCCCGGTCCGTCTCCCGGGACGAGCATCCCCCGTCCCTGCGCTCCGCTCCGCCGCTCCCCCGCCCGCCCAGCGCTGCATGGCCGCCCCGCCAGCGCCTCGGCGGGCGGCTGCCCGTCCCCGCGGCCCAGAGGGCGGCGGCACCCCCGCGGGGATGCCCCCGTGTCCCATCGCCCCGTTCCCGGTACCTGTCCGCGGGGGTCCCGCAGCCCCCGCGCTCCCGCGTTGTCCCCTCGGGCGGCGGCGGCGGCGGCGGCAGCGCGCGCCTCCCCGCCCGCCCGCCCTGCCCGCCGCCAGGCCACGCCCCCTCCGCGCCATAGAGCCACGCCCCCTTCCCCGCCGCGCAGCCAATCGGAGCGCGCCCGGCAGGTTGCTAGGTAGATCGGAAGCCCCGGCCGGGCTAACCCCGCCGGGGGGGAGCTGATTGGCTGGCGACCACCCCGGGGTTGTCATGGCGACGGGATGCGGAGGGGAGGGGGGAGGAGGAGGAGGAGGAGGCGGCGACGTCCGAGGGAGGAAGGAGGAAGGTGAGGGGACACCGTGGGACACGGAGGGACACGGGAGCCTTGGGAGAGTGTGGGGAGCGAGTGTCACTGCAGTGCGGCACGGCCGAGCCCTGAGGGGACACGGGGGGACAGGAGAGACATGGGAGCCCTGGGACAGCGCGAGGAGGGGTGTCATGGCAGTGGGACACGGGGGGCCATGAGGGGACACAGGGGGCCATGAGGGGACACCGGGGGAATTGAGGGGACATGGGAACCCTGGGAGAGTGTGGGGAAGGGGTGTCACTGCAGTGGGACACGGCCGAGCCCTGAGGGGACGCGGTGGGGACAGCGGCACCTGGCTTGGACCAGCCCTGGTGCGGCAACAGGACCAGGGAAGGGATTGTCTCCCTGTGCTGGCACTGCTGGGGCACCTCCAAGGCTGGGGGCAGCTCTGGGCCCCTCAGACAAGAGAGACATTGAGGGGCTGGAGCGTGTCCAGGGAAGGGGATGGAGCTGGGGAAGGGGCTGGAGCAGCAGGAGCAGCTGAGGGAGGTGGGGGGGCTCATCTCGCAGAAAAGAGGGATCAGGAGGGACCTTTTCTCTCTCCACAACTCCCTGACAGGAGGTGGGAGGCAGTCAGGCTCTGCTCCCAGGGAACAAGGGACAGGAGGAGAGGGAACGGCCTCCAGCTGTGCCAGGGGAGGGCCAGGATGGATACTGGGGTGTTTGGGCACTGGCACAGCTGCCCAGGGCAGTGGTGGAGTCCCCATCCCCGAAAGTGTTCAAAAACCACGTGGATGTGGCCCTTGGGGACCTGGGTTAGTGGTGGGTAAATGTTGGACTGGATGATCTCAGAGGTCTTTTACCAACCTGGATGATTCTGGGATGCCGTGAGGGGGACCTCCCACAGTGCAGGGAGGACAGGGAATAAAAAGAGTATCATACAAAGAGTATAAACTCAGTAAATGAGTGGGAAAAGCACTTTGTATCCATGGACAAGTCTCAGCCTTGCTGGACTACTGATTTCACCCCCAGGTCCTTCTCCTCAGCTCTCCATCCATTCTCTGCCCTCTGTTCCCGTGCTTGTTGCTGCTGCTCAAAGCATTTCTTCCATCATCCCACTGCTTATTTTTGAAATAATTGCAATCAAAATTACTTTCCTGTCTTAGCTTGAGGTTGATTCCATTAAACTCTGTTTATTCCCAGCTGAACTCCTCGGATTTTCCCGTGGATTGATGTGATTGGGGAAAATCCATCCTTAAAATTCTGAGTGGGCCGGGCTCTGTGCACCACAAAGGCTCTTTGCTGGAGGGATGTGGTCAAAAAACATTAATAAAGTGGGTCTGCTCCTGCAGGAGTTGTTTTGAGTATGGTTTGCCCAAACCTCTGGAATGCCATTCCAGAGGGTTGAGCAGAGACTGGCCCAGGTAAAGGAAATTATTCCCATGCCCTTAGTTAGTGGGATATGATCATTATGGATTGTTAAGCTTTCTTCAGTGCAATCACTTGGGTTTTTAAACCAAAAACTTGACCCAGCTTGTGCTGAAATCAGTGAAAGTATTTCCAGTGGTTTCCAATTTAAATTGTCTCGCTGTTACAACCCACCATTCATGTTTCCTGCCCTGTGGAATTATTCATCTTCTTCAAACATCACCAAAATCTCTTGGATCCCCACTCGGTGTATCCTTCCATCCAAACTGGGAACCATTCCCAGGGACTCTGGCTGCAGTAACCGAGGCAGTTTTCCTCTTTTAAACTCCATATAAACTCCTAAAAGTTGGACTTTCCTCAGTCCTCCCCCCCAAATCTCTTCTGCACTGGTAATTACTATTCCTGCCACCTGCTCCCACATTCCCTTTTTATTTTTTCTGGAAGGATAAGAGGTGATTTTTTGGGGGGGCCTTTGTGTGTCAATAGTTTTTCCCTCCCCGAGTAGTGAACCAACACATTCCTTACATGTATTTAAAGCTTGATTCCCTGTTAACCTCATCCCATCTCTCTTGCTGGTGGAATGTTTTCGGATCAGCTGAGCTGGATGAATTTCATCCCAGGGTATGTGAAGAACAAGCTGGAGCAACCTCTGGAATGTTGTTTTGGGCAACCAGTCCAAAGATAAAGACTGTTGCAGAAGAGAAGTGGGGCCCTGGCTGAAGTGATAGGATGAAGGGGAATGGCTTTAAAGCAAAAGAGAGGAGATTTAGGTGGGATATTGGGAAGGAGTTCTTGGCTGTGAGGGTGCTGAGGGACTGGGATGGAATTCCCAGAGAAGCTGTGGCTGCCCCTGGATCCCTGGAAGTGTCCAAGGTTGGGTTGGATGGGTCTTGGAGCAACCTGGGATCGTGGAAGGGCACAAAGATAAAATCACAGGATCATGGAATCATGGAATCTTCTGAGCTGGAAGGGGCTCACAAGGATCATCCAGTCCAACTCCCTGGCCCTGTATAGGATACCCCAAAATCCCATTGAGATTTTGGGAGTGTTGTCCAAACACTCCTCGAGCTCTGGCAGGTTTTGGAAGTGACCATTCCCTGGGGAACCTGTTCAGTGCCCGACCACCCTCTGGGGGAAGAACCTTTTCCTGAGATCCGACCTAAACCTCCCCTAGAACAACTCCCTCATGTCCTGTAGCTGGAAAGAGAAGAGATCAGCGCCTGCCCCTCACAAGGAAGTTGTAGCCAAGCTTCTTCCACACCTTGAGCCACATTTTTGGCACAGCAGGTGCACGAGAGGGTCCCGAGGCCCCGGGAGCTGCTCCTGTGCCAACCCTCAGAGATTCTCCGGGAATGTGGCCACTCCAGCACCAAGAAACCACATCTGTGAGGGAAAACTGGGACGTGAACCCGGGGCTGGGAGTGTTCTGCAGTGCCAGCTGGTGGGGTTGTGACTAATGGAGAAAGTTGTCCCTGAAAAACAGGACACGGTTGCCCGAACCTGTTTTTTTGGCAGAGGAGCTGTTTCTCTGCTCCGGCGTTTCTGTGCACTGGAATGGGCAGGGGCCTTGCAGGAAAACAAAACAAAAACAGCCCAGTGAGTGATGCCATCCCAAAGTGTATCCCAAAAACACCTACTCAGTTGCACAAGAAGCCTCTGGCATCGTCCAACTGCAGAATTTGGGGCTGTGAAACCTCGGTGAGTCCTTTAGGTCTCAGCGTCTTTTTGTGGGAAGTTAAAATTTCCATGTGCAGACAATATGTTCTTTGAGGACCTTTAGCCTCCAAAAAAAAAAACAAACAACCCCCCCCCCAAAAAAAAAAAAGGCAGGAAGAACTCAGGCCCTTTGTAATGAATTTATTTCCAAGGACCATGTTACATCCCCAGGTGCAGAGAGGAAAATGTAACAGGTTCTTCAGTGGTTTTCCTTTATGTTTCTTTGATTCCATACGAAAAATTAGCCATAAAAGTGATGTGCCCAGGCAGATGCTGCAGTGGGTTTTGAAGATTATTAATCCATTTATATACTGAGGAATTTTGTCTGGGTAAGGAATGGGGCCCTGAGCTTCCATGATGTGTCTCCTGAGCCTCAGAGCTGTATTAGCAAGAAATGTCCTTTTTCTGGGTGAGTTTTGAGGAGTTTGGGTTCAGGGCAGGCTGGAAAGACAATATGGGAGTTACTTCACGGATTTGCCTTTTCTTGTGTTCCAAAATTCCTGTTATCCATCTTTATTACCACGAAGCTTTAAAGCAATCTGAGGTATTTACAGGAAAACTGCCTAATCACTGTGTGCAGGAAACAGAGATATTTTTAATGTGGTAAAGGAATTATCTGTTTTTCAGGCTGCTGCAGTTTCAGTCTCCAGTCTGGGAATTGGATACTTGAGGTGAGGAATGGCATTATCCTGCTGAATCCAGCTGCAGGGTAGAAGATAAAGGAAAAAAATCCCCAACTTTTCCTGCATTTGGGCAAGAATTAAAGAAGAAATTACTTTGCAGACGGTTGGACTTGACGATCTTAAAGGTCTTTTCCAACCTTTTATAAAGTTCAGTTAATTGGGAAGGGAACATTTTGTTGAATGTCTGATTTGCTTCACGTAGAAATTTCAGTTTAAAAGAGCAGCACGGTCCCAACCATCAAAACCTGCTCTGCCTGAACACAGGACCCTGCAAGATTTCAGTCAGTTCTGAACCATTTGGGGTTTCATTTTTTTTTTCATTTAAGGGTTCCAGAAACAAATTGCCCCTTTGAGACTTGGCACAATATGCCCCATCAAAACCAGCAGACACACCAGTTACCTCCAGTTTTCAGTCCCAATAACTGGGAAAGGGAAATTCCTGTACTTTCCAGCTTGCTGCAAGTGATCACTCACACAGCAAAAACAGAATTGTAGGATTGTTAGGGTTGGAACAGACCTCTGAGGTCATCAAGTCCAACCATCAACCAGCACCACCGTGTTCACCTCCAACCCACGTCCTCAAGTGCCACATCCACGTGGTTTTTGAACAATTCCAGGGATGGGGACTCCACCACTGCCCTGGGAAGCCTGTTCAAAGACATATTCAACAACATTTGTGATGGGGAAAACCTGCTTAATTATAAAGTATTTATTAGTGCACAGAGGTTCCACGGGGAAATCCCAGGATCCCAGAATGGTTTGGGTTGGGAAAGGGACCTTAAAGATCATCCAGTTCCACCCCCTACCGTGGGCAGGGATACTTCCACTATCCCAGATTGCTCCAAGCCCCGTCCAACCTGGCCTTGGACACTTCCAGGGATTTTACTTCCTTTCCTTCTTGTGGGTACCTAAAATAAAAGGCTTTACCCGATTTTCCAGTAATTTTCCTTGTGTCGTTGCTGTGCTGTGAAACCACCGGATTCTTTCTTAAAATTATTTGCTTTCCATGTAGAGGAACAGCACAGGGATAATGCTGGCCTTTGTTTTGTGTAAATGTTGTAGCCACTGGTGCTGACAAGAGGCTCCCCCCCACTCCTGCATCCATGGCATTTGCTCCTCCCAGGAACACGGATGGCTCCAAGCTGCAGATCAAGATGAGCACGTGGACCCCTCTGAACCATCAGCTCATGAACGACAGGGCAAGTTTTGTGCCTGAAATTCGGAGAGTCACGGGATTTTTGGGGCTGGAAGAGACCCCTGGAGATCATCCAGTCCAACTCCTCAAGGCAGAGTCAGATTTACCAGTTATTTGCTCAGGATCACGTCCTGGGTGTTGGAATATTCTCATGTCCTGGGTGTTGGAATATTCTCTTGTCCTGGGTATTGGAATATTCTCATGTTCTGAGGTTTTGAATATTCTCATGTCCTGGGTATTGGAATGTTCTCATGTCCTGGCTGTTTGAATATTCTCATGTCCTGGGTATTAGAATATTCTCATGTCCAGAGTGTTTGAATGTTCTCATGTCCAGAGTGTTTGAATATCCTCATGTCCTGAGGTTTTGAATGTTCTCATGTCCTGGGTGTTTGAATATTCTCATGTCCTGGGTGTTGGAATATTCTCATGTCCTGAGGTTTTGAATATTCTTATGTCCTGCTGTTTGAATATTCTCCAGTCCAGGCCAAATTCTCAGGCTCACTTCACAAATTCTCAAGCCCTAGAAAAATTTAAGTTATTTTTTTGCCTCTGTAGGTCGTGATTAATGGAATAAGACCCTCAAGGTTTTGTTCCTTTTAAACCAAAAAAATGTGTATTTATTTCTTACTGAAAGTCCCCAAATCATTCTTTTTTTTTTTTTTTTTTTTTGCACCAGAATATTTTTGGTTCCACCCCATCCCTGCCTTCCCAGCCTTCAGGAATGAGGCTGGATTGATATTTTGGAAGTGATGCACCACCTTATAGATAACAGGATGCATTTCCCAGCCTCCCACTCTGATCCTAAATCTGGGACCTGCTGACATCTCTGCTTTGGGCTCCTGCACCACCATATTCCTCCCTCAGAATTCAGATTTCTGATGATGATTCACAGGATTTGATCCAGGGAGGGCCATCACCTCGTGGAGTTTGGCTCCCTGCATTTCTTGGGCCCTCTTGTTTCACACAGTTCTCCCACACCTGAGCTCAGGAACTGCAATTTATCTAAAATACATTTTCCACGAAGGCATCCAGGCTTCCTTTGGGGTTCAGGACATTCGTTCCTTGCAAAACTAAAGTTTCATCACTTCCCTGCTGATCTTCTCACGATTAATCCCCTCTACCATCAAAAGGTGAAGCCCTGTCTCCTGTCTGAGTACCTCCAGCATTAAGATTAATTTGATTCTTCCCTTTCTTGCTTATTAAACTCTTCTGCATCCAGCATTTTTCCCTTGTGGAAGGACTTTTATCCTACTTCAAGCCAACACTTGAATCTTCTCTGATAAACTAAACAGATTGAGCTCTTTGAAGTCCTTTCAATCTGGCACATTCTCCAGCCTTTGAATCATTTTAATGCTTGTTTCCTGCTTAAAAGGTATTTTTACAGCCACAGATCACTGTGCAACAAATTATGACCTAACTGGAAATAAGTAGGTGGGTAAAACCACCTTTTTTTACCCCTCTCATCCTCAGGGAGTCAGAGGCTGCAGCAAAACTTTCAGGAGTTAATATTGGAGGCCTTTTCCGACCTTAAGGAGTGTCTGAAATTCATAATAAAAAGGGTTTTCTTGTTTCTGATGCAGTTTTCAAAACGCTGACCCGCCTGAAACTCCTTTTTTTGAACATCCCCGCAGCGAAGGCAGGAGAAAAATAGTTGCAACAAAAATAGTGCTGACGTCTGGAATCGGGAGATATTCCAGATTCCAAGTGATGTACAGGGAGCTGGGGAGGGAGAAGGTGCCATTTCTGTACAATCACATGTCTGCTCATCTCTGCACCCTCAGGAGAGGAGAGGATTTAGAGATGGGAAGCGCGTGACAAACAGGGAGAGAAGAGATGGGAGAGAAACGTGGGTAGAGCAGGCAGTGGGGGGGCAGGAATGGTGGGAATTCAGAGCTGCTCCAAGGCAGAAGCATCAAAACTCCATCCAAATCCTTTCTAGGAGCAGACCCAGGGACGGTTAATGCCGTAAATTTGCTACTGTCTAATTTTGGGTAATCCTGAGGGTACTCCATTAGTAGCTCCTGGAGACTTCCCTGGATTTTTAACCGTGATCAAGAGCACACTCATCATGGAATTGTAGAATCATGGAATGGTTTGGATGGGAGGGGACCTTAAAGATCATCCAGTTCCAGGGCAGGAATTCCTTCCACTATCCCAGATTGCTCCGAGCCCCATCCAACCTGGCCCATGGCAGGGGTTGGAATGAGATGAGCTTTAAGGTCCCTTCCCACCAGAACCATTCCATGATTCTGTGACTGTTCCAAAGCCTGGATCAGCATCAGGGGCAGACCAAAGCCAAGGAGGCAGAGCTAGGAAAGCTTGAATTATGCAGCCAGAAAAACAGAGGTGAAGTCTTAGCTATGCCGAGGTTGTGCTGCAGCAGAGGATGAAGCAAAGGTGGGACTGGAGCATCCTGAAGATTTCAGTGTCAGTCTGGAGAGTGCAGGGCTGTGCTTCCTTCAGGGAAGGGCTGGAATCTGGGAGATGATTTGCCTTCCACTGGGGCAGATGCCTCCAGTGGCATTTGCAGCAAAGGCTGCAGGGCTTAGCCTAAGCCAGCCTTGAGCTTGAGCTTATTTAAAACCACCCGAAGGCATGGATGTGAGAAGGGAGATCTCGGGAGCAACCTGGGCCTCCAGCTGCATCCAAGGACAGCAGGAATAGGAACAGCTCCAAGGCCTTGGAGGAGAGGACACAAAACATGGGCTTGATGAAGGCAGTGGGTGATTATCCCAATTTGGGGCCATTCTGCTGCTAATTAATGCTTCCAAGTGCCTGGAGAGGCAGAACTTTCTGCCGGGCTGAGCTCAGAAGTGTCTCCAGGAGCGCTGAAAGCAAATGTGTGTCTTTCTTTGATCAAAGACCATTAGCATTGCTCTTGGCTACATAAACATCTCCCCGCTCCACTCGAATTCTCCGACCCAAAACTCAGATCTTTGACTATTCATCACTTGCTGGGGGCAAATCCTTTCCCAAGTTCAGCTTGTTGGCTTTGGGGTTTGGTGTTTTTTTTTTTTTTTCCGCTCGATACTTTTTTTCCCTTCTGACTTTGCCGAGCCTTCCCCCCCCGCAAATAAAGCGAATCATAACTGTACAAATAAAAGGAATGTCATTTCCCAGCCCTCTCAGGAGACACTCCTGCTGAGAGAGACAGAGCCAGAGCTGTCAACTGTGGCAGCACTGACAATGTCCTTCTCTGCAGGAACCCCCTTCGCGGGCTCTCACAGCAAGGACATCTCCGGGCTTTGTAATGATCAGCCACGTTTCCCTAGTTGTGCTTAATAGCTGTTTTATGTGCATTTATAAGCTGGGCTTTCCCCCTCCCTCTTTGATCTGCCTGCTGGAAAAATCCTTTGCAGCCTTTCCCCACTTCCCAGGTCACAATCCTGAGCGCGGGGGCGGTTTCGTGGGAGAGGGGAGGCCACGTGTTGGAGCTTTTTCGGGTCCAGCTCCCCACGGATAAAGGTCAACATCATAAATCCTCGGCTGGGTTTTGATCCCGATCATCCCCTCGCTGTAAAGGGCCTGGGGAACAAAGACTGGGCTTGTTATCCCGCTCCTGACAGTTTTCCTGCCTGAGGATTGAATCCATCGCCGAGGCCGCGTGAGAGTAGCTCGGGTTGTGTCCGTGTGAGGAGATTCCAGGCATCCAATGCCTCCCCGAGTCAGGATTAATGAAATTCCTAAAATCAAGAGGTGGGAAGGCAGAATTCTGGTCTGACCAAAGCACATGAGGCACCACACACTGTATTCCCAAAGAGTTCCTATGCTCTGGAGCCAGGATGGGGGAGCTGGGGATGTTCACCTGGAGAAGAGAAGGATCCAGGGAGAGCTTAGAGCCCCTTCCAGAGCCTAAAGGGGCTCCAGAAGAGCTGGAGAGGGACTTGGGACAAGGAATGGAGGGACAGGACACAGGGAATGGTTTTCCACTGCCAGAGGACAGGGAGAGATGGGAGATTGGGAAGGAATTGTTGGTTGTGAGGGTGGTGAGGCCCTGGCCCAGGTTGCCCAGAGAAGCTGTGTAATCCACATCCCTGGGGGTTTGGGTTGGAAGTGACCTTAAAAATCATCTCATTCCACCCCCTGCCATGAGCAGGGACACCTTCCACTATCCCAGGTTGCTCCAAGCCTGGCCTTGGGCGCTTCCAGGGATGGGACATTGAGTCCAGGGGGGTTTCATGAGCACACTGATAACTTCCTGACACAGATCATCAGGGGACAATCAACAAGGGAAGAGGCTCTGCTGGACCTCCTGCTTCCAAAGAAGGAAGGACTGGTTGGGGATGTGAAGGTTGGGGACCTGGAGATGATGGAGTTCAGGATACTGAGAGGGACAAAAAGCAGGATCACAGCCCTGGAATTCAGGGGAGCAGACTGAGGCCTCTGCAGGGATCTGTGTAGAAGAATCACAGGGGAGAGAAGAGAGTTCCAGGAAAACCAATTGATTCCCAGGCTTTAGGAATTCTTTCAATGCTCAAAGAATAGATGAGCTGATGAAGTGCAAATGGAGAGGGAAGTGGACTGAAAACTGGGACACATCAGGAAGGGTGAAGGTGGCAGGTCAAGGGATATGGATTCTTCCCCTCTCCACAGCGCTGGTGAGGACAGACCTGGAATGTTCTGTCCATTCCTGGGCTCCCCAGCACAAGAAATAACATGGACTTACTGGACCAAAGCCAGCATAGGGCCACGGAAATGATGAAGGAATTGGGGAATCTGATGTTCAGGGAAGTTGTGGGGTCTCCACCCAAGAAGATACTCAAAGCTCATCTGGGTTTTGAAGCCTTTAGTTGATCCCATCGGGGAGTTCGGACTGAAGGATCTCCTCAGGTTTCTTCCAAACTCACCCATTTCAGTTTTCCTCTTTCTGTTTTGTAGTTTGGTTTTTTTAAGCTGTATTTTCCTCAGGACATACGGAATCCCCTTTAAATATTCCATTTTCTTTGTGTGTGTGTGTGTGTTTTCCAGGTATTTGAAGAAAGAAGAGCCCTCCTTGGAAAATGGGTAAACTTTTCCCTTTAAATATATATTTAAATACGGATGAATTTTGGGGCTGATCGAGGGATTATCTGATGGGGATGTAAAACTTACATCCTGTTTTGAAAAAGGGATTCATTTTCCTGATGGGAAAGTGAGCCATGGCCTGACAGAAGGTCTTTGAAATCTGTAATAAATGACATTTTATCTACCAAGTGCACACATAGAATCATGGGATGGTTTGGGTTGAAACCGGGGCTTATTCTTTGTGGTTAATAAGTCATTAATGACATTTTTTTGGCACGTGGACTGGTCTTTACAGGCAAATATTTTGATTTTAAGGATTTTTTGGTCATTATAGGAAATATTTCCATGACTTGTTGATGTGAGTACATTTTGATGATAAGGAATTTCAGGGACACCAAGAAAACTAAATAATTGAATGACTATTGTTCATAAAACACCTTTTTGTGTGATATCAGCAGCTGAGAGACCTAAACCCCTTGGAAATCCCTTGGAAATTGCTGGCAAAGGGGCAAAGATGTTTCTATTAGAACTGAAAGAGCCAAAATGTGGGAAGAACATTTCCAGAGACCTGAGAAACCCCAAACGTGCAGCAGCTCTGCAGAAACTGCTGGGAATTCTGCTGGATCACCGAGTGGACACGAGCTGCCAGTGTCTTGCAATGGCAATAAGGGGAAATATCCCCAAGTCATTCCCAGTTCTGCATTTTGGGAAAGCTGAGGACCAGCTGGAGACATTCTGAGAACAAGTCAAGAACAAGAACAAGTGAGAACAGACTCAGGTCCAGAAAATATGGAAACAATCCCTGTATTGAAGGGAAAATGGAGGAAAGATGTAATAACATCTTCCTAAGGATGCACAAAAGAGGTTCAAAAAGGGGAAGGGAATGATTCTTGTGTTCACACTGGATGGGACAAGAAATCAAGGGATTGAGTTGCAAGAGCGGAGACACAATTTAGACACGAGCAAAATCCAGTTCTACAGAAAATTTCTTGCTGGAATAGGTTGCCTAGGGGTGGAATCTCCATCCCTGGAGTCCTTTGAGAACAGGTCGGACAAACACTGTCAGGAATGGCTTAGGAAAAGCAAATCTGAACCAGCTCAGCGTTCCTCAACCTTTTCCACGGAAGGACCATCCAACCTTCTGGAAAAGCAGGTGCTGGGTCTCCAACAAATCCCTCCATCGGGGAGAAGACGGTTGGGGAGGGAGGGGGGAAATTGCTTCTCCATCCACTTGGCAAAAGAGCCTCATTGAGCGGAGAATCCATTCCCACTTTCATGGAGCACGGGGATGCCTATGGATCGTAACCCCTGACCTCGGGTCCATGTGCTGGGCTGGAGGTGAGGGTTGTGTCCCTTCCCAGTTCCAGGCAGGGAAACACCCGTGTCCCCCAGCAGAGAGGGGCCTCTCTGGGATAAGCTGCAGGCCCAGGGCTGGCCCTGGGTGTCAGGCTTCTCGATTTGTGTGTGTGCACTCAGGGATTAATTGTAAACCGATCCCAGGAGTGGGGCCCGAGCAGTGCCAGCACTGATGTCACACCATCCCTGGGGAGACATTGTTTGCCAGGGCTTTGGGAAAGGCCCAGACGAGGGGAAAAGCCGTTCCTGGCTGTGGGGAGAGAAGGTGAAGCGAAGGGAATCCGGTTGGACTGGTTGGGTTGCCGGGATCACAGGCGAGGGGAGGATCTGTGGGGAAAGGCAGCCAAATGTGGGATGGGGACATGCCTGTTAACTGCTGGAAAAGACACAAATTCCCCCAGCTTAACTCCTTGGCTGCTGCTGGATGCGATGGAGAAGGGGCCGAGTGCTCCTGGCACTGATTTAAACGGAGCTTCCCTGGCACAGGGCGCTGGAAGGAGTCACTCCGTTGGAAAACCCTTGGTGGGATGGAAGGGGTTAAACGGGAGCAAATCCGTCTCCCGGCAAGTGAAGCCCGATTTGTTTTGACTGGTTCACTCGAGCTCTTGATGTGGAAGAGAATGAGCCAGTGACTCCCTTGTCTCTGGAGCTCGGAGGAGGAGAGAAACTTAACTTGGCAAATTGAGGATTGGGGATTGTTTTAATGAGAGGAGGACGTGGATGCGGCCCTGAACGGGCAGTGTCTGCAGCATTCCTGGGACAGGGAAAGCCTTTTCTATCCAGCTGAGGGGGAGAAGGGGACAGGTAAACCCTCCTCTGTCCTCCTCGATTTTATTTGTGACAGAACCACAGGATATTCCCAGCTAGGAAGGGACCCACAAATTCTCTTTCCAGGCCCCAAATCCCGAGGTCCTGCTTCAGTTTTTCCCTGCTAAACATCATTAGAGGTGGAAGTCCTGTGCAAAACAGGGATGAGAGGAAAGGGGAGTATTCCTTAAATTCCATTTGTGTCTAAAAAGGGGCATTTGGGAGCTTTTCCCTATTTGACTTCTCATCTCTCTGGGACATTGGGAATGCCAATTCCATCCTTCCTTCGTTCTGACCTTCTCGAAGGTCTTGCAGAGGGGTTTGCAAGAAAGGGAAGAGCTGTTTACTCTCCGGTGCTGGAATTCATCCAGGTAAAAACACAGAGTGAAACAAAGAGTTCTTCAGGATGATCAGGAAAGAAATCACTTCTCAATTACCTTTCATCTGCACAGGATATTTTAAACTATTATTCTGTCAAAGCATAGATTTGTTAGGGGGGAAGAAGAGGGAAAACAATCTGACTTTCCAGTCTGTTTTGTTCTGAAAGGAAAAGGAAGGGACACAGGACATTAAACCATTTACACGTAGGAATAAAGAAAACCCTGGAAAAAAGTAATTTTTCTTAATATTTTTCATTTTTGGAGGTCACTTTTAACCAAGGACTTAAATGTCCCTGAGGTTAAATGCAGAACTGAATGTGCTGTGATGGGACCTGCAGAGAGCAAGTGGAAATTTGGCTTCGGGAAACAGCCCTGTGAAATAAGAGGCTGTGTGGTTTGGGGATGGCCAAACTGGGAGAAGGAAGGAAAGAGGGAAAAGCAGCATTCCCCAAGGAGGGGAATTCCCCAAACCGTTCAGTTTTCCCTTTGAAAAGAAGGTGAGTTTGGGTCAAGGCGGCTTCTGCTGCGCAGGGAAGGAGGATCATCGAATCCCAGGATGGTTTGGGTTGGAAGGGACCTTAAAGATCATTCAGTTCCAACCCCTGCCATGGGCAGGGACACCTCCCACTAGCCCAGGTTGATCCAAGCCCCGTCCAACCTGGCTTTGGACACTACAGGGATTCAGGGGCAGCCACAGCTTCTCTGGGAATTCCAGCCCAGCCCCTCCCTGCCCTCTCAACCAACAATTCCTTCCCAATCTCTCATCTCTCCCTGCCCTCTGGCACTGGGAAGCCATTCCCTGTGTGCTGTCCCTCCAGCCCTTGTCCCCAGTCCCTCTCCAGCTCTCCTAGAGCCCCTTTAGGCACTGGAAGTGGCTCCAGGGTCTGCCTGGATCCTTCTCCTCTCCAGGTGAACCCCCCCACCTCTCCCAGCCTGGCTCCAGAGCAGAGGGGCTCCAGCCCTCAGACCACCTGTGACCTCCTCTGGACTCGCTCCAGCAGCTCCCCATCCTTCTGCTGTTGGGATTCCCAGAGCTGGAGGACAAAGGAGCTGGATTTCCCAGGAAAAGATGCAGGAGGGAAGCTGGAAACCCCCATCCTGCCCTGTGCTGACCGTGCTCTTTCAGTGTAAAACCGTCCCCTTGTCCTGTCACTCCTGCAAACGGGATGGAGCAGCACTTGTCCAAACCCCACATTTCACCTCAGGAAAGCCACGTTTGTCCCTGCCATTCTGCTGCCTGCACTTCCCACTGGGGATTCCTCCTGCTCCTGCCTGCTGGTCCTCTGGCACTTCCTCCCTGCTGGCACTCAGGCGCTGCCCCCGGAGCCAGGACCGCTCCGGCAGGTTTGGAGCCGGATTGCAGCGATTGTGGGGATGAGGTCAGGCTGCTCCCAGGAGATTCCTGCTGACAGGGCCCTTTCCATGCCCTGCTATCAACACCGGTGCCACACCAGCCACCGCCACCGATGCTCCCACCCAGCTGACACCACCCGTGCTCCTGTGCTTCCCTGGGGGCTCAGTTCTTCCACAACTGGGTTCATCCCCCTCTTTAGGTACCTGCCAGGAGCATGGAAATGCTGCCAAAGGTCTCTGTGACTGTGCTCCTGGATCTGGGCACAATCCTGGACCATCTGGACACCACCTTGTGCCACCTGCTCCGGGATGACCCTGCTCGAGCAGGGAGGTGGGACCAGATGGACCCACTGTGGTCCCTTCCAACCCGACCCATTCTGGGATTCTGGGATTTTGGGATTCTGGGATTCTCTGCTCTGTGCTGTAGGTTCTCCTTGTGACACATGAGCAGCTCATTTAGTTTCTCTTCGCTCCTCTTCTCCATGGTGGGGATTTCTCTCCTGCGCAGTGGGAATGGGAGAAAAAATACTTCACAAATTTTGAGGCACTCAAATATTGCACTAGTGGGGGGAATGAAAGTGTCAGGAGAGACAAGGAATCAGCAATGAACTCAAGATTTGGGACCTAATCCTGTAAACACCCATCTGAGTCTCCTCCTTCCCACGAGTGAAGCCAAGTCTCGGAGCTGGTCCCAGGAGCAAGGAGTCTTGGAAGCAGGAGTGAGTCCTGGACTGGGTCATCCTGGATCCTTTGAGGATTATATAAATCACATGTTATGTGGCTTCAGAGTTGCTTTTCATGCAGCCTCTCCGTTTCTTCCCAGTTCCTTTGCTCCTGGATGAGTCACCAGAAGCTGCTGCTCGTGCACTTTCCCTGCCCTGAGCGTGTGCTTTATTTTAAGGAGTTGAAGTTCTGCTTTTACTCTGAACCTGAAACTCCCTCTTTTCAGTTTGACAAGTGGACAGATGGGCAGAGGAGGAGGATCCTGGTGGACCTGCTGGAACGCTGCTCCCTGGCACAGCAGAAATTCTGCTCCAGGCAGCTCCAGGACCGAATTCCCACCGAGGCCGTGGATTTTACCACGAGGCTTCCTCGAGTCCTGTCCTTGTACATCTTCTCCTTCCTGGACCCACGGAGCCTCTGTCGCTGTGCACAGGTAAAAAAAGCCCAACTTGAGGTTCAAAGTGGTTAAAAAAGAGGAAACCACCAGTTTTTGGTGAAGACACACCAGTGCTGTTCCTCAGAATGCACAGAGCTCTGACTTGGCAGCTGCTGCCAAGTGCTGAGTGATGCTTGTTCCTCAGCTCCTAAATTAAGCCAGACTTCCAGCCAAGATTTACAGAAGTGAAGAGTAATTTGAGATGCTAAAGCATTTAGAATATGGTACTTTCAAGGCTGGTTATTCCCTAAAAGGAAGCCTGGCACTTTCTGAAAGTCACATTCCTCTAAAGTACCTTGCACTGTGTGCAGAGGCCTTAATTCTTTGGGAAACATCAGTTTGTGCTCTTGTGAAGAACCACCCACAGAAATTAAAACAGATCCTTTAAAATGCTTTAGGGTCAAAGTGTTGAATGTGGAGAAGCTGAGAAGTTACAGGTGTGATTTGGAGCCCAGTGGCTGAGACTCCAAAAACATGTTTGCATGAGAGGAAGTGCTGTGAGATGCTGCCCAAAGTGAATGACAAAATTCAGATACTGGTGACATTATTGCTGCACTTACATAATATTCCATGTAATATCAAGAATATATCAAAATCTCAGCTTGGCTAAACCTTTGCTGTCATATCTTTCTCCAGTGGATGCAACTCAAACTCTCCATTCACAGGCAAGTTAGGAAATTACTTGGAAACATGGAATATCCTGAGTTGGAGGGGTCCCATGCCAGGAAGATCTTGAATGGTTTAAATGGTTTAAACAAGGGTTTAAATGGTTTAATCGAGGGTTTAAATGGTTTAACCAAAGGTTTAAATGGAGCATTAACGTTGCTGAGGAATTGGTTTAAGGACCCGGGGGAATTACACCCCGAGCACGGGAGTCTGTAGCTGGAATTTTGGATGCTTGAAACCCTGAGGGTTTTCAGCTTTCAACTGGGCATTCCCAGGTGAGCTGGTACTGGAAGTACCTGTCTGAGCTGGATCAGCTCTGGATGCTGAAGTGTCTCCGTTTTGGCTGGTACATCAACTTCTGCCCAACGCCCTTCGAGCAGGGAATCTGGAAGAGGCATTACATTGAGATGGTGAGAGAGCTGTGGATCACCGTGCCAAAGGTACGTGTCCAGCACCTCTAGAGTGGGACAACTGGGTGGTCTGGTTCCCGACCCTTTTCCCTCCGTGTATTTTTGGGGTTCTCCTGCCCTGAATTCAAAACTCAGCCCTGGAGTTTTAAAGGATGGAGTTTAATTAAGCAAACTCCCTCTGTAGTCAAGAGGGAGAAGCCAGTGCATCTCAAGAGCAGCTCAGCTCATCCTAGTGTAGATTATGGGACATGGGACAAGCACTGTCAGGGGCCTGTTTCCCTCCACAGTCCCTAATGGATCTTGGGAAAACTAACGTTGATTCCCAGTTATGATAAGCCTAAAATTGGGCTAATCTCACTAAAACTTCTTTTCCTTATCTGCACCTCTCCTCCCAGCCTCTCCCCAAGGAGGAGTTCGCCGTTATCGACGTGCAACCCGTCGGAAGCGACACCCCGGAGGCAAAACTTCCCGTGCACGGAAGGAGGAGAACCAAGGAGAAGAAAGAGCTCCCCCCTTGGCGCTCGTCCGACAGACACCCCACGGACACCGTCCGCTACAACTACCTGGACAACTGGGACCCCATCGAGCAGGCGAGGCAGGCGTAAGGGCTCCCTCTCTTCCGCTTTCTCTGGGACACGGGATGTGTTTTCCAGCTCTTCTGGATGGTTTTAGGGTGGGTCTCTGGTTGTAGTTGCAGCTCTGCTGCTTTGTGTCCGTTGTGTCCTTCCAGGAGCGGCTCGTTGGAGGCTGTGAGTCCTGGGGGACGTGGTGAGAGCTGTAATGGGAGAATCAGGTGTGAGCTCATGGGCTCAGCCAGGGGTTTGACTTAAAAACACAGAGATATCGGGTGCTTTAATACCTGGAGATGGCACAAAGAGAATCAGACACGGGCTTGTTCCCAAGAGGGGATAATTATTGATAATTTAGGGGAGAAAATAAGGGAACTTGGCAAAAGGGCACCACACGAGCTGGACGAAAATGTTCTGCCCCAACACTGAGCCAGCACAGATGAATCCACGAGACCTGAATCAGAATCCAACCCCTCCATAACACTGGAGTTAAAATCCAACCCCTCCAGCTCCAAGGCACCCAAAGCATCAAGAAAGGAGCACAGGAAGAGAAGCAGAGGGAGCAAGAAGAGAGGAGGAGAAAGAGGGAGAGATGGATTATGGAGCTGCCATTGGGACCTTGGGGAAGACCAGGGGCTGCAGGAGCTGTGGGGTGTTATAGGGCAGTGTCCTCACTGTCCCCATATCAGCTGTGGGGTGTTATAGGGCAGTGTCCTCACTGTCCCCATATCAGCTGTGGGGTGTTATAGGGCAGTGTCCTCACTGTCCCCATAGGAGCGGTGGGGTGTTATAGGGCAGTGTCCTCACTGTCCCCATATCAGCTGTGGGGTGTTATAGGGCAGTGTCCTCACTGTCCCCATATCAGCTGTGGGGTGTTATAGGGCAGTGTCCTCACTGTCCCCATAGGAGCTGTGGGGTGTTGTAGGGCAGTGTCCTCACTGTCCCCATAGGAGCTGTGGGTTGTTATAGGGCAGTGTCCTCACTGTCCCCAAATGAGCTGTGGGGTGTTATAGGGCAGTGTCCTCACTGCCCCCATATCAGCTGTGGGGTGTTATAGGGCAGTGTCCTCACTGTCCCCAAATGAGCTGTGGGGTGTTATAGGGCAGTGTCCTCACTGCCCCCATATCAGCTGTAGGGTGTTATAGGGCAGTGTCCTCACTGCCCCCATATCAGCTGTGGGGTGTTATAGGGCAGTGTTCCCACTGTCCCTGTGAGGGGCTGCAGGAGCTGTGGGGTGTTACAGTTTTCCCAGGCTGTGACTGCCAGCTACTCTGGGAATTCCCCAAGTGGATCCAGGGGCTGCCATGAGGGACACGACCCCACCCCACCTCTGTGAGGTCCCACCCATCCCTTCCCCCTCCACACACACCCACCCCCACCCCACAAAGTGGTTCTGACCCCACAGTCACTGCTCTCGTGTCTGACATTAGGACAGGAGTTTGCTGAAGTCTTTCGAAATAAAGCTGCAAAGTTGAGAGGAATCTGCAGTTTTTGCACAGAAGGATGAATTAATTGTGATGGAACAGAATTCCATCACTTCGGGGGTCCTCTGGCTGCAAAGAGGTTTTGGTGCTTGAGCTGGGGGGCAGGTGAAAGAGGATGTGTGAACTATAGAACATTTAAGTAATGAATAGTGTCTGTGCCCACACTGCCTGGATCCATTGGTTCCTGGGCTCCTGGGCTGACCTGGTCAGGCACTGGGGAAAGGAAAAGCATTTCCACCCCAAAGGAGAGTTTTGCACATGGATCTGTGTCAGGATACCCCCACGTTTTCCTTTCCATCGGAGATTCTCCAAATCTTAGGTCTGTGGTCACGTTCCTGTGCTTTTAACAAGCAGCAGCAGGAGCAACGGGGAGGCTGCAGGAGCCACCTGTGGGAAGTGTTTTCCCACTTCTTGTTCAAGTCCCTGTCAGTGCCACCTCTGATGTTTCCCAGGCTCGGGCAGCTGATGGGAAACACTGATGCTGCCACGGATCCGAGCCCAGGGAACAGGAGCTGGATCAGCCTGACCATTGCCCGGTTGCTGTGGGAATCCCTGTGCAAAGGACTGCCCAGACACAGCTGAATGTGCAGAGAGCAGGAGATTCCTCCTCCCCGTGCCAACAAAAACCTTGGGAACCAACCAAGCCCCAGTGAAAGCGCCCGGCTTGTATTAAAGTAAATAACTGATAGAGCCAAGATTATCCCCGTGCACAGGAACAATCAGCCCGTGAATTACCCCAGCCAGGGATTATTTGGCAGTTGAGCTCCTGTGCAGCTCTTTCCCAATGTGATTAACTCTGCTGGACCCACCACTCCTCCGGGCTGTTCCACAGTGTTCCCAGTGCCGGAGCAAAAGCCTTTTATGAATCACGTTTTAATCCGCGTCCCCCGGTCCCTGGGTATTGCACTACTTCAAAGAGCTTCCCAGTTTCCACCTCACCCTCTTTCTGTGGTGTGTTTCCAAACTCCAGCACCACTTTTGGGCCGAGTTCTTTGAGGCTTTTCACTAAATGTTTGGACAAAATGCCTCCTGTCGCAAACGAATGTCCCGGCGTTGTTTTCCAGTTGTTCTAAACGTTCTTTTTGGGCAGCAGCTCCCAAAGGTTTCTGTGAGGTTTAGGGTTCTGCTGTGCTGGCCATGAAAAAAAAAAAATGGAACAAACCCTGTTTAAAGAGTTGAAAAGTCATTTTTTCCCAGCGTGGAGCCGTAGATGCAGCTGAGAACCAAATGCAAACAATTCCGAGTTGGTAATGACACAGCCAACCCACTCACTGTGTTCTCCTCCTAAGTGAGAGCTGAGCCTCTCTCCATTTGTGCAATGTTGCAGCAAATCTGGCATTTATCCTCAATTATGGAGGATTATTGCAGGGAGAGAGAGGAATTCTGTGAGATTTGCTTGTTTATCGAGGATCTGCCTTTAATATCACCTAAGCTGGAGGTAATTGCTGCTGCCTGGGCTCCTCTGCAATGATTATTCAGCAGCACAGGTGCAGCATTTCAGGTGCTGACCCAGCTTCCCGCTCACACAACGATGTTTGGTGCTTCTTTTCCATGGATACGTCGCCACCTGAGTCCCATCTGCTGCCCCTTCCCAGAAATCCTCCCACAAAGGCTCCTTATTGTGTTCCCTGCCCTTTGGTCAGGGTGTCCCTCTGGGGAGTGCCAAGCCTTGTTCTGAGCAACCCACAGACCTCAAACTGTGTCCAGGTCTAGCTGGCTGAACTTGGAATCTCCTGGGAATGCTGTGCAAGCTGCTCCACCCCCAGTATAGCCTCCAGGCCCGGGCAGACCCTGCCCTGACCGAGGGAGAACAGAAACCCGGGATAACAATCTCCGCCCCCCCGGGCGGTGTCAGGTGCGGGTTGTTCCTCAGATTAGATGGATTCTTGGAGCTCAAGGGCACAACAACCACCCCTCATGTAAAATGGATGTCAGAGGTAACGAAACCTGTGTAAAATGAGACGCTAAAACAATTTCCCAGGGTTTGCCGAAGGGAGTCTGGGAGAGGAAGCGGGATTTGCTGCAGCCCCGGGTGAAGATAGAGAGGGAGGAGGGTTTTCTTGAGGTCACGGGAATGTGTGAGGGGATGTGGCAGGACTTGCAGGAAAGCAGGAGAGAGACAAAATGATGGCAGAGGAGGAATGACGGGAGAGAGCGCTCGGAGGGTGGAAACCTGAGAGCCAACAAACCACTGGAGTTGTGCTGTGCCGAGGAAAAGCGGACTCAGAGGGAGCTCCATGAACAAACAAGGATCACATCAAAGGGATTCCTGACGCCACCATCAAAGCAAGGTGTGAGGCCGGTCACTGGATCAAAGTTAATCCACCTAATTTCAGGGTAAATTGTGCAGAATTCAGGAGGTAATGAAAAAAAATGCAGTTTTTCGTCACTCTTGGAGCTGGTTAAAATGTCCCCGGAGCTCGGGCTCGCTCTGCAACAGGTTTCTGGTCCAGGGAGAGGGGAGGACTCTGCTGGTCATTGAGTCAGGGGGTCCCTGCTGGAATATTGGCTTTTAATGGCAGAGTTCATCGAATCCCAGAATGGTTTGGGTGAGAAGGGATCTTAAAGCTCATCCAGTTCCCTGCCATAGGCAGGGGCACCTCCCACTATCCCAGGTTGCTCCAAGCCCCATCCAACCTGGCCTTGGACACTTCCAGGGTTTCAAGGGCAGATACAGCTTCTCTGGGCAACCTGTACCAGGGCCTCCCCACCCTCCCAGCCAGGAATTCCTTCCCAATCTCCCATCTCTCCCTGCCCTCTGGCAATGGGAAGCCATTCCCTGTGTCCTGTCCCTCCAGCCCTTGTCCCCAGTCCCTCTCCCGCTCTCCTGGAGCCCCTTTAGGCTCTGGAAGGGGCTCCAAGCTCTCCCTGGATCCTTCTTTTCTCCAGGTGTCCTCATGAATCCAGCGTGGGAAGGGAATTTAAAGATCATCTTGTTCCACAGAATCACAGAATGGTTTGAGTTGGAAAGGACCTTAAAACTCATCCAGTTCCATGGGCAGGGATACCTCCCACTATCCCAGGTTGCTCCAAGCCCTGTCCAACCTCGTCTTGGACACTTCCAGGGATGGGGCAGCCACAGCTTCTCTGGGAAATCCATGCCAGCCCCTCCCCACCCTCCCAGCCAAGAATTCCTTCCCAATGTCTCCTCTAAATCTCTCCTCTTTCAGTTTAAAACTGTTCCCCCTTGTCCCATCCCTGTCTGCCTGCGTGAAATGTCACTCCTTGCCATCCGTGATGACAAAGATGTGTCATCTCTTTCTTCATTGTCCTTTTGGGACAAGTCTTTCTCTACGTGGTCCCTTCCACAGCAGCATCAAAACAGCTCTGCTGAGAGTTCCCAGCGCAGAACTTCTCCCTGCTCAGCCAGAAAAAAAAGTGGAACGCGGGAAGCGTAACAAGCTACAGTGAATTCTCAATTACACAGGGGAGTGGAGATGAAGGGAGTCCTATAAATGGGACATATTCTTCGGGCTATAAAACCATAATTGGCCATTTAGCTAAAGCAATGGGTTTCTGGGGAGCAGCTGAGGGAGGGTTTGGCCTGGATTGCGCTGGTGCTTCTTGTCACTGGGGAGAGGAACCGTCACACTGTCCCAGAAAGTGGCAGAAAGGTGTTCTTCTGCAATCTGGGTGATAATTGAAAGCTTTTTTTTTTTCTTTTCTGATGGATTTCTTGGCTTCTTGCTCAGCAAGTAACGAGCCCGTGCTCTAAAAACTTGAGTAGCAGCAACCACTGAAGGAGATTCCGTGGAATGAAGGAGACGGGACAGAGATCCCTCGGAATGTTCTCTGGGAGGTTGGTGGGTTGGATTGGGGCAGGGTGGGAGAAGCTTTGCAGTCCCTGGACGGTGAAATTAAGAAGAGCAATGATCAGCTGCACAGCCCAGGGAGTGGTGAGGTGGTAGGGAAGAGACCCAGCCAGGGCTTGGATTACAAATTGCCTGGAAGGGGTTATCAAAATCCCTCAGCCGAGTTTTGGCCGTGACTGTCGGTGTCGCAGTTTGTCACGGGGGTGGTTTCTGGTAGGTCTGGTTTGTTTTCTGCCCGGATTGTCCCAGTAGCTTTTTGTTATATCCCCCCTCCCCCCCCCCAAAAAAAAAAACAAACCCTCCCAGACATCAGCAAGGATTTGTCTCTTTGGGCACAAAGAAATATTGCAAAGGGGAAGTGATAGATTTTTATCTCAAGTGAGGAAATCTTCCTGTGGGATTCTGACCTACCCCCAGGGGACCAGGAGGGACCTTTGGGTCCCAGTTCTGCTGGGAGGCATCTGCTGCTTGTGCTGCCAATAAATCAAAAGATTCGCCTCCCACTTCAGCATGAATAATGGATTCCAATTCCAGCCCTGCCCTGGATGCCTGCCAGGATCATGTCCTTGTGCCTCGAGGAAGGGCCCTGCTCCCTCTCATGGCAACAGCTCAGCCCCAAATGCAACCTCCTTCCCCCCACCTCTCACGGCCAGCTCAGGCTTCTGGAAGGCAGCACTAATTCAGTGGGATAATTTATGGACGTAGGCTGGCTCTAAAAAACAGTTGCATATTGTCCTGGAGTGTTTACCCAACGAGAAAATAATTACTTTCAGTTAATTGTTCTCTCGGCAGCCCCGACAAAGAGGGGCTCGCTCGCGTGAGAAGGACGTGCTGTATCCCTGCCCTTCGGAATCCCAACGCTTGGCTCCCGCTTGTCACATTCCAGCCCAGTTCTCTGGGCCTGCTGGGTTCCTGGGAGTGAAAAATATTCCTTGTAGGAAACGAAAATGGGAGGAAAACGGGGTGAGAATCACCGAGTTCAGGGCTGGCAGTGAGAGACCTGCCGTTCTCATCCGGGCTCTGACGCCCTGGAGAAACTCGTCCTCACTCCCCACGTTTTCCAGACCTTGAAATGGGATTGTGGTGGGGACCTGCTGCAGGAGGATGCTCTGACACCACAGGGATGGACAACAGAATGCAGCAGGAGAGGCTGATATCCAAATTTCCAACCACAAGGCCCGGTCTCCTTTCTATCTAAAGGTCACAGGATCCTTTAGGATAGAAAAGACCCTCAGGATCAAGTCCAGCCATCAGGCCCACCAGGATGACCAGTTTGCTCCCAGTTGGAATATTGTGGATTGAATTTTCTCCCTTGGCTGTCAGTGTTTATAAACAGAGTGCAGTTTGCCTCCATTTCCTCTTTGATTTAATGTTTGATTGGACTTCAGGGCTCTGGACCTGCAGCTGGGCTGGGATGAGGGAGGAGGGAATACCAGGCACGTGCTGCTCTTGGCTGCTTTGGACAGGTGTGTGTTGGGGTGGGGGGATCCTGCTCCTCTACAGGAGAAATGGGGCTCTCTGAGTCTTTCCACCCTTTACAGCCATGATTTTGGACTCCTCCCGTGCTTTTCAGCCTTCCTTCCAGGAGCCCAGAGACACTGGGAGACACCCTCAGGCTTGCTGCTTGAAATTCCCCAATTCTGTCTTGTGGGATTGGAATGTGGAAGGGGAATGAGCCCCTTCAGAGGGGCTGATGGACCTGCCTGAGTTCTTCAAAGACCTTCCCCACAGTCTGGATTTTGCTCCTGAGAGTGGGAAATTGTGGCAGCTGGCCATATCCCAGTGTGATTCCCTGAATTTTCACACTGGAATATTCCTGTCCTGACACTTAATTGTACTGACTTTAATAACAGCTGCATAGAAATGTCTAAATTGATAAATTTAGGTACATCTACAAGCCCGTGTGAGCTCAAGAAGAGTTTGGACAATGCTTTCAGGGACATGGTGGGATTCTGGGAATGTCCTGTGCAGGGCCAGGAGTTGGACTGGATGATCCTTGTGGGTCCCTTCCAGCTCAGGATGTTCTGTGATTCTATGATTTTATGTATTTGTATATTTAGATATTTTAGATATCTTTATACTTAATATGTAATTATATATAATTACACATAATTATATAGTTATATATAATAATATGCATCATTATATAATATCTGTTTATATGTATTTATATATTTAACATGTTTTAAAATTTATATATTTATTAATTTGGCTATAAAAACAATAATAAACACCTTGCTGGAGGGGCAGCCCCCCCAGCCTGTTTTAGTCTACTAATTACACAGATTTCACTGAAAACTCTCAAATTGATTGAGTTAAACTCCTTGAGTGTGAACTTTCCTGCAACATGTTATCTGGATTTAGCCTAAATCACGAAGTCTGGAGCTAAGGGTGTGTTCTGAGTGCTAGAAAGTTCTCATAACCTAAAAAACAGCTTATCACAAATTAAAAAAAACCCACCAATCTGAGCCCACAGCGTGATTTGTGCTCTCTTGGGCTGCCCCAAGCGGGATCAAACGTGGGCTCTTAAACTGTGGCTTTTCAGGTGGCAACAGCTCGAGGGATTTTCCTTTTTCTCAATCCCAGGGAAGCAATTCCAGGGCATTTATTAATCCTTTTGTGTTGGAACTCTGCAGGAGAAGGAAGGGAGGAGGGAAGACCCCAGACCTGAGCCAACAGGCAGCCGAGAGGAAAAGGAGAGCGGGACGTGGATCCAACCAGCTCCAGAAGGAGAAATCCCTGGCAAGTATCTCCAGCCCGGAATTGGATCAACTGTCTCCATGTCATGCACTCCCAGGAATATTTGAGCCCCGAGTTTTCACTTAGGGAAGCGCTCCTGATGTAAAATCATGGAATTATAGAATATCCCGAGTGGGAAGGACCCACAAGGATCATCCAGTCCAACTCCTGGCCCTGCACAGGACATTCCCAGAATCCCACCATGTCCTTGAGAGCGTTGTCCAGACTCTTCTTGAGCTCACATGGGCTTGTAGATGTACCTAAATTTATCAATTTAGACATTTCCATGCAGCTGTTATTAAAGTCAATACAATTAAGTGTCAGGACAGGAATATTCCAGTGTGGAATTTCAGGGAATCCTGCTGGGATATGGCCAGCTGCCACAATTTTCCACACTCAGGAGCAAAATCCAGACTGTGGGGAAGGTCTTTGAAGAACTCAGGCAGGTCCATCAGCCCCTCTGAAGGGGCTCATTCCCCTTCCACATTGCAATCCCACAAGCCAGAATTGGGGAATTTCAAGCAGCAAGCCCGAGGGTGTCTCCCAGTGTCTCTGGGCTCCTGGAAGGAAGGCTGAAAAGCACGGGAGGAGTCCAAAATCATGGCTGTAAAGGGTGGAAAGACTCAGAGAGCCCCATTTCTCCTGTAGAGGAGCAGGATCCCCCCACCCAACACACCCATCCCTAAACCAGCCAAGAGCAGCACGTGCCTGGTATTCCCTCCTCCCTCATCCCAGCCCGGCTGCAGGTCCAGAGCCCTGAAGTCCAATCAAATATTAAATCAAAGAGGAAATGGAGGCAAACTGTTTATAAGTAGATATTTATAAATCATCAAGGGGGACCTGCCGTGGGTGGGGCAGGGACAGCGACTGTCGGCGCGGGGACAGTGACCTCGTTCCCTGCCCCTCCCTCCCTCCGCTCGGGCTCCATTTCCACGCTTTCCACAAAGCCCTGGCACAATTCCCTCGGGACGAATCCCTTCCCAAAGCTTCCCTGCTCTGCCCACGGCTCCCGATGGCAGCGGTTTGTCGCTCGGTTGTCGCCGAGCTGAGCCCCAGCAAAGGTCTGGCACTGAGGCTTCTTTGTGCTCCGGGCTGGAAAAATAGGGCATCCCCTCCATCAGAGGAGCCTTGGGAAGTTCAGCTTCCAGAAAACTTCATGGGCTCGGTTTTTTTTGTGGATGTGGCAACGAATAACTGCCGGAAGAGGGACGTGCTCACGGACCTGTCGGGGGCTTTCGGGAAGCAGATCTGGGAATGTGTTTTTCCACGAAAGCCGGGGAAAGGGGTTGGAGGTTTTGCATAAAAGACAGGCATTGTCTCCAGGGATGGGGAGGCTCCTCCCGACCCAAATATGGCCTGTTTGCAAGGAAAAGCATTCAGTCGCTGTTAAATGATATAAATAATGATAATTATAATTATTCAACTCTTGTCTTACAGTTTCCACTCTCCAGTGGTTCCCTCTGATCCGAATGTTCCACCACGGATTCATCCCACCTCATCTCCCCCTTTCACATTTAAAGCTGTTTTGTTGTCAGGCCTGAAGAGAAAAAAAATCTCAGTTCAGGCCTAAAATAAGTTAATTTGATTCTTTCCCCCCCAGATTTTACCAAAGTTATTGCTCTTCAGAGTTAATGAACCTGAGCAGGAAGGCACAAGCACCTTGGGCTGGAATTCCAAAGGCTTCTGTTCCTCCTGATTTTAGAGTTGTCCACGTTCCAGTAGAAGAGTTGTGCTTTTTATTCTCACACAAAACCTCCTTTAATGACAGCAGCATGGCGAGACAATAAAGCTGAGGTTACACCGTGCTGGTGCATAGAAAAAGAAAATAAATATATATATAAATATAATTCGCCAGGAATAATGCAAAATTAATTTCCATTTGTTATTAAAGCAGCATTGGAAAACCTTGCTGAAATGAAGACCTTTGAAAAGGCTCTTATTTAATCAAGTCCAAATAAAGAGGCTTAATGTGCAAATCTTTCAGTAAATCCTTAGAAGAAAAAAAAGAGACCATGATGAAAGAATAAGTGCCCAAGGCAGGCAAACATCAAGTCAAATTAAAAGGCAGCCCTTGAATAGATCAGTGATTCAAGTGCAGAAAGTAGGTGAGAATAAAGTGAATTACAGCCAATAATAAAGATGGAAAAAGGGTTATTAGAGGGAGCTCTCGGCTCAGGAGGCAACAACACACCAAAGTGGAATAAAAACACCTAATGAAGGTGATGACCCAAGTCCTGGAATTGCATCCACCGGCTCCACATTTGCATGGGGTGAATCAGTTCTCCCCTGGAAAACCTGGGAGGTTTTGGAGTTTATTAGTGATTGTGGAAAGCACAGAGTGCGACCACTTCATTTAGAATAAATTAAAGTAAATTAGCTCAATTACAAGGAATAGTAAATTGCAGTGGATTAAGTTAATTAGGGCTGTGAATGAATTAGGGCCACGTTCCTTCCTAGGGATGCGCAGGAACCCCCTGTGTCTCTGCAGTGGGGAGAGAATTGATGTTTGGAATAAAAATCATATTTATAGTGGGCAGAAGATGAAGGTCCAGGGCTCCCAGCACCCACACATGGTCCTGCCCAATGTACATTTATCTTCTGCAAACCCTATTTTCAATTTTATTTACTCAACATGATAATGTTTGTTCATTATTCTTACCAAACAATTCGTATCAGCCCGAAAAACCCAAGTTGTTGGTCAGAATAACCTGTGGGTTATTTTGAATCTTTGGGGATCTTCCTCAAGGAATAAACTGTGATATTAAGATATTATTATTATTATTATTATTATTATTATTATTGTTATTATTATTATTATTATTATTATTAATTGAATTTTGATCTTCTGTTAAAATAAATTTCACCCTTTACACTGAGACACTTCCAAACATCAAGCAAGGCTGGGATCAGACACAGCCACGTGCATGGGGAGGGGGGAGGGAAATTGGGGAATTAACATCTGAATTGCTGCAGAGAAATAATTAATTAATTAAAGTGGGTTCAGCTTTACTGGCATCACTTTCTAGTGATGTCCTTTTGTCCTCAAGGTAAACTTAATCCCACAGCACAGGCCACTGCAAATGCTCGTATCATCTAGGGATAAAATGTGTAGAATATGTAGAATTTGTGGAATTTCTCACTGGATTCCAAGCTTTCCAGTCCCTCTGAAGCTGTTGGGATGTTGATGTTGTCTTCTCTTCCCAGCTATGGCTCCCTGCAGATCCTGAGTGTCTTCCAAAGCCACCAGCTCGTCCCGGCTGGGCCGCCCATCGCTCCGCTGGGAACCTGCCCCCCAAGGCAGCGGCAAAGGCCCTGGCCCAGAGCTCCCAGTGGAACGCCGGGATACGACCGGCACCCGTCCGAGCTCCAGGACCAAAGCCACGTGGGAGAGGGACTGGAGATGTCACCAGGATGGAGAGCAGAGCTCCATGTCAGTAAGGTGTCCTGTCCCATGGGGAGGCTGTTCTAGAGCCTGGCAATATCCAGATCGTGGAATCATGGAATGGTTTGGGTGGGAAGGGACATTAAAGACCATCTTGTTCCACCCCCCTGCCATGGGCAGGGACACCTTCAACTATCCCAGGTTGCTCCAACCTGGCCTTGGACACTCCCAGGGATCCAGGGGCAGCCACAGCTTTTCTGGGCAACCTGTGCCAGGGCCTCCCCGCCCTCACAGCCAGGAATTCCTTCCCAATCTCCCATCTCTCCCTGCCCTCTGGCAATGGGAAGCCATTCCCTGGGTCCTGTCCCTCCAGCCCTTGTCCCCAGTCCCTCTCCAGCTCTCCTGGAGCCCCTTTAGGCTCTGGAAGGGGCTCCAAGCTCTCCCTGCATCCCCTTTAGGCTCTGCAAGGGGCTCCAAGCTCTCCCTGGATCCCTGTGTTCTCCAGGTGAACTCCCCCAGCTCTCCCAGTCTGGCTCCAGAGCAGAGAGGTTCCAGCCCTGGGAGCATCTCCGGGGCCTCCTCTGGACTTGCTCCAGCAGCTCCACATCCCTCTGCTGTTGTTCCCAGAGCTGGAGGCAGCTCTGCAGGTGGGATCTCACCTGAGGGGGCAGAGGGGCAGAATCCCCTCTCCCCTGGTGTGGGATGAGCCCAGGACACGGGGGGTTTCTGGGCTGGAGCTTGTTGAGCTTTTCATCCACCATCACCCCCAGGTCCTTGTCCTCAGGGATCCTCTCCATCCCTTCGTCCCCCAGCCCTGTGCTTGGGATCAAGCAATCCCGCTGTCCTTGTCACCAGCAGAGATGTTACATTTAGAGCCCAGAGGGAAGGAGGTGACACTGGCTGGGTGTTTCTGTGGGGGAAGGACAGGGATGGTGGGAAGGCAGATGACAGGGATTTGCTGCATGGGAAGAGAACTTACGGCCAGAGATGTCACATCCAGCACTTCCCAAACCCACCTGTCCCAGCTGTCATCTTGGAATGAACATTGGCACAGGCTCCACATGGGTTTAACTCACCAACACTGCCTGGCAGAGCAAGAGATGTGGCCGTGGGCTCCCTCCAAAGTCCAGGGACTCTGCCAGGTCCTGGAGAGAATCCAGGAGGAGCTGGTGTGGTTGGGTTGGAACCAGAGCCCTCAACAAATTCCAGCACAGAGCAGTGAACTCCAGGCAGAGAACAGCTGAGGAAGCAGCTGATCTGGGAATGCCTCCCAAAAATAAGGAGATGGAATGACACCATCCCAAAGAATCTTGTGCCGTTTCAGTCTGGGCTTGGCTTGGGAAACTCTCCGTGTCTCCCAAAGGTCCTCAGTGTCTGCAGCCCCCTGGGAAAGTCTTTTGGGTACCTTTGAGGAGCACCAACCCTTGTGCAGGTTTTGGTGAAAGTCCTCTCGGTTCACAAGTGGGTTTTAATGGCTTAATTATGGCTTTAATCCCATAAGGATTAAAATCTGTGACCCCTGAGGGTTTTTGGTTGTGCAAGAAGGATGAAGAACCTGGAGGGAACAATGGAAAATAGGATTCTGATGGGACACTGCTGGGATTTTCAGGGAGATCACAGAGGTGGAGTGGGCAGAGCTCCTATAAGGCAACAATTGTCCAGTAATTATTGGTGATCCCATCTAGAAGGGAGATGATGGAGCACACGGAAAGCTCCGGCATCCCTCTGGATCTCCCTGGAATCCTGCATTTTTAGCAGGTCCATAGGCTCCTCCATCTCCATGAGGAGGAAGTGAGTGATCACAAATCCTCCTGTGGGAGATGAAAGGATCTAAACACAGCTGAAGGGAAAGCACTGGGATGAGAAAGATTGGATTGGATATAGGATTGGATATTGGGAACAATTCCTTCCTGGAAAGGGTTGTCCAGACCTGGCACAGCTGCCCAGGGCAGTGGTGGATTCCCATCCCTGGAGGGATTTAAAATCCCTGTGGATGTGGCACTTGGGGATATGGGTTAGTGATGGCCTTGGAAGTGCTCAGGGAACGGTTAAACTCGATCTTGGAGTGGTTTTCCAACCTAAATGATTCCATGATTCCATGAATGAGGCCTAAGGAAAACACACAAAGACTTCTCCATGTGGGAAGCGGGACATAAATGCATCCTGGCCATAAAAGCATCAGGATCAGGCCAGAGGGTCACAGTCCCTCCCAGTGCTAAAGCCATACAAGGTTCCTACAAAATAGGACCCTCCTCCTGGAATTCCATCACCTGGACAGAGCTGTGGGAATGTTGTGAGCTGGATTAGGGCCAAGTCATCCAGAGTTAAGGGCAGGCTCTGGGCCTTGGATGTGGTGTTGGCTGTTCCAGTCAATCCAGGGAATTCTGCTGGTCTGGCAGCAGGGTTGGGGCGGCTTCCCAGGAATGCATCGTTCGGCTCCAGAGGGAATGGGAATGGGAAGAAGGTGTTTGAGTGTCTGAGCTTCTGGGAACCAAACTGCAAGTGCTGCTGGCAGGGAGGATGTGGGAGCACAGGGAATTCCTGCAGGGATGTGGCCACCCAGTGACTGCTACTGGTGCCAGAAATGTGGAGGGAACTGGTGCCTGCCGGGATGTGCCGTGTCTGTTCTCGGCTGCAGCTGAATTCCCTCTGCATGGCAGGGAATTCCGTGCATGAGGAAAGGGTTAGTGGGGAAGCAAACTCCTTACAAACACCACTGTGGTAAAAAAATCCCAAGGAAACGATCCCTGAGGGATTGCATTTGGATGAGGGGCAATTTGCAAGGCAAAGCTACGTAATTTTTTTTTTTTTATATCAGAGAGAGACAAATCCCATCTTAATTCCTTCGGTGACCTCTCCAGGACCTTTGTGAACTCTGCCAGGCTTTTCCTGAGGTAAACTTTACCTGGGCTTTGCCAGGGAATGTCTGCAGATTGCCAGGAAGTGGCAGGAAAAGTCAAGATGTTTTGATTGATGCTGATTTTCTCTATAATGAGATGACGGAGGGAAATAATCCAGATTTGTAAAGGTATTTGAGGTATTAAATGCCACCGAAATCCCAAGGATTGGCTGAGCACCTAAACAGGTTTAGAATGTGAATTCTCTGCCTGAGTTAATCTGATCCCGACGTTATTTCTCCTCCCTCCAGCATCTCCAGTGTTCGAGGCTCAGCCCTGGCACATTCCTGCATCCAGCCAAGGATCCGACTCGGAATGAGGGAGGATCCAGAGTGTCCCTTCATCCAAGCTGGACAGGAACTTCTGTGCCTGGCAGTGGGAAAACAAAATGTTGCTGCTGGTCTTTGGGATCTCGACCTGGTTTCCTGTTGCTGGTGCCTTATCCTCTTTTCCTTCTGGATGTGTCACCTCTGAAATGTTCACTTGGGATTTTGACCGTGGAGACACTTGCTTGGATCCTTTCTAGGGCTACTGGACCTCCTGTGAGCTTTTCTATGGATCATTTGGACAAATCTTAGGGCACATCCCACAGCCTGAGCTGCTCTGTGATGCTTTGCCAGGGAATCACAGGAGTTGTCTGGCTCCATGGGCACCGATGGGATTCTGGAAGATGAGGGATGACTTCCAGCCATTGGAATTATGGAAATTCCACCCTCCCTACAAATTGAGTGCTTTACCACCAGTACTACCATGATCCTTCAGCTGCGACCTCCAGCTCCTGCCAAATCAGCTGGAAAGCACCAGGCTGGGCAAGGGAAGAGTGTGGAAGAAAGGAGAATCAAGGAAAACGGTCCAAGAAAAACCCAGTTAGGGTTGTGCTGGAAACAGAATTTCTCCCTCGCGTTGAACAAGGCAAATCCATCTTTTCAGTCGTGTCAGTGAGAAGGAAATCAAATCCCACACTCTGGATTGCAGCACACAGGTCTATGTGGGGAGCTGACACTTGTTATTTAGGAAGATGTAAATCATGGGGTGTTACTGGGTTTTTTTCTGGGATTAAGGAATTTCCCAGTAAATTCAACAAATAGCAGTTTTTAAGGATAAGGGGATTCAATGCTCAGCAACTGTAACTCATTGCCTGGTCACATCCCAGGGTGAGAGAGCTGGGATAAAACTGAACCTTTCCGGGTGTTGGGAAGAGTCACAGCACGCCCAGGAATCCTCAACATTTCACATTCCAGAGGGAATGCCAAAATCCCAGAATCATTAAGGCTGGAAAAGACCTTCCAGATCATCAAGTCCAACTATCAACCAGCACCCCCTCAATGTTCACCCTTAAACCGTGTCCCCAGGTGCCACATCCATGTGTTTCTGAAGACTTCCAGGGATGGGGACCGTTCCAGTGCTTTACAACCCTTCCCATGAAGAAACTGTTCCCAAAATTCCTCCAAATCATTGATGAGGCAACTCAGTGAGTCTCCCTCTCCCAGACTTTGGTATTTCCTTTTCCCAGTTGTCCTGGATGCTTGGAAGGACGAGTTCATCTCAAAAAACACGACGGCCTAAGAACTAATAAGCCTGAGCTGTCACCTCTCAAAGGATCAGCTGAACTAGGAACTTGCAGACGGGAATTATCTCATGGATTTTAGGATCTGTTGATTATCTGTTGACTAAAGAATTTTGATTTGGAAGGGCCAGTTGTTGAGCAATTGAAGTAAGATGGGGCAAATCCCATCCAAAGCATTCATCGACATCATTCCCAAATCTCTCCTCAGAAGCCTTTCTTTTTATTTCCCAGGAAACCAAGGTAAAGGGATTGCTCCGTGGGTGCTTCCTTGGCTTCTTAAGGAGCTGTTCCAGCTCTTTTTCTGGTCTCCATGAGGCAGCAGTTGATCCACAAACAGCAAAAACCTACCCAAGGAAAGGATGTAACCCTGCAGCAATGCTTTTCCTTTCTCATCAATGACCACGTTCCCTGGAATCATCCAGCTCCCAGGGTCCTGGAGGTGAGTCCTGGACATCACCGTGCCTTTGCTGCAGCAGATCATGTGTCTTAAGTGCTCACTGTACATTTTCAACCTCAAACCTTCCCTGATTTATAAAGTTTTTGTAGTTCTGATGCTGTAAAATAATAAAAGGGACGTGCCAAGCCAAGGAGATTATCCCTGGAATAACAGTGGAGCTACACAACGCCCTGGTGGGATCCTATTAATCAGAATTAAATCATATATACTTGAAATATATCGTGTGTAATGTACTGTGTGCAGAGTAAACACACCTTACGTCATTCCTGAGGTCACAACACGGGTCAGAATCTGAAATGGAGAGAAATAAAATCCGGAGGGAGAGTCTCCATCACCTGGGAGCTGCTGGAAGCCACATCCCCCCCAGGCTGCTGATCTGCAGGGGCAGGTGGTTGTTCCCCCACCTTTGTAGCGTTTCCAGATCTGCGGAGATGGAATTGCCAAACCAGAACAGAGGGAGGCGGTTGTGCCCTCGCCCTTCCTCGTAGATGCACATTTCCCAGCCCTGCCCGGCGTTCCCAGATCCTGCCCCGTGGATCTCATGAGCCACAGCCTGTGAGTGGAGAACTGAAGGTGCCTTTTGAAGCCCAGAGGCCACTGAATCAGCTGAATTCCAGCAGCACGAGCAGGATCGGGATGGGAGCCGCCGGCTACAGCCCTGCTCAGGTGTGGGGAGCAAAACCCCCCAATCCAACCCCATCCCTGCCCAAAGCTCCATCTCCAGTGCCCTGGTGTTCCCGGCCCGGAGCGACGGCACGTTTGGAGTTCGGCTTTGCAGCCAAAATGAAGTCTTCCTAATTATTGCTCTTGTGGGTTAAAGAGACAGAAAGCTGGGAAAGGGAATGTGTGTAACTCGAGTCGATGGGAGCTGCAGGTTGGATTGGAGTGAGGATTTTTGGGAATGTCCAGCCTTTGTGGGGAGGTGGGAGATGAGCCGCTGCCAGGGAAGTGGGAACATTTGGAAGGGGAAGTCTCAGCAGTGGCTGAGGGATAACGGATGAAAGGATGGCTGTGGAAGAGCAGGGAGACCTTGTGGCAAAGGGAAAGCAGCCAGTGAGAGGAGATAAATCAAGATTAAAAGTTGCTTTAATCAGTGGATGGAGCTGATAAGGAACAGAGAGCAAAGCTCAGCTCAGTAAGGAAGGGCTGAGATGAGGAGGCAGCCACAGGGTGTGAGGGATTGTTTTTAGGGAGGCAGAGGGATATGGGAATTGGTTTGGAGTCCGTCACCTTGTCCCTGCTGACGTGTTTAGATCCATCACCTTATTGTAAAATGAAAATGAATTAAAAAATAAAATTAAAATACAGTGAAAATAAGAAATAAAAAGTAAAATATGAAATAAAATTTAAAAATGAATTACTAAATAAAATTAGAACAAATGATTTTTAAATGAAATAAAAATAAAAGTAAATAAAAAATAAACAATAAAACATAAAATAAAAAATTACTAAATAAGATAAAAATAAAAATGAAATAACAATAAATTAAAAAATTTAAAAATGGAATAAAAAAATTTTAAAAATTACTAAATAAAATATAAATAAAAATATAAATAAATAAAAATAAATTACTAAATAAAATAAAAATAAAAATTAAAAAGAAATAATAAAAATAAAAATAAATTACTAAATAAAATAAAATTTAAAAATAAAATAAAAAATTAAATAAAAATAAAATAAAAAATAAAACTTAAAATAAAAATAAATTAAATAAAAAATAAAACAAAAAAATTAAAAATAAAAATAAAATAATAATAAAAATAAAATAAAAATAAATTACTAAATAAAATAAAAATTAAAAAATAAAACCAAAAATTAAATAAAAATAAAATAAAAAATAAAACTTAAAATAAAAATAAAAATAAATTAAATTAAAAATAAAAATATAACCAAAAAATAAATTAAAAATAAAAATAAAATAATAATAATAAAATAAATTATTGTGCACCTCGCACAGGTATCCTGCCTGTCCCATGCTCCATGCCATCCTCAAAAACATCCTGCAGCTGAGTTCCATGTGGAATGTGCTCCACCAAACAACTCAAGGGCAGGAATTGCTGTAATTCTAACTGGCCAGACACATAGACAACCCCTGAGTGCACCTGGAATGTCCCCTGAGGCACAGCAGCTGCTGGAATAGGTCTGGGAAGGTGATGGCAGCAGATGCAGAGCTGGGGAGATGCTTTGGAACAGCCCATATCCCAACACAACCCCTTTCCAAACCACGGGATAAACTGCTGGTTGGCAGTTGACGGTCGGGAGACCCCCGGGGAGGCCAAACCACAGGCACAGGCAGGTCCAGGCACTGCAGGGCACTCCCAGCACATCCTGTAGGAAGGAAACTCAGTTCAAGCTCTCCAAAAAAGCCCTGGAGGCAGGAGGTTGCAGTGGGAGCAGACGGTTTAAATCCTATTTTCAACATATTCCATGCCAGGATCTGGTGGGATGGTGCCAAAGCCACCCAGGGAGGGGAGGAAGGCAGGATGATCATGGACACAGGACCGTGTGCCCTTTTCCCTTTCCCTTTCCCCTCCCTGAAACCACTGCTGACCCTTCAGTCCCCAGGCACACACCAGTCCTGACTGTGATCCCAAAAATCCTCATGTCAGCCCACAGACCCAGAGGTTTCCAGGGAAAGCTTTTTACCAGCCCACAAATCCCGAGACCAGGTCCCGTGGCCATTTCCAGCATCTCCCTTCAGTTTTATCTATCATTTGGTGTTTTTTTTTTAATTTTGGGGGCCTGTTCTCTCCCCCTCTGCAGCCCTGTTGTTTCATCTCCCCTCTGCTCACAGGCAGGTTCCTCATCCACCAAAATCCAGAGGTTGACCAGGACACCACCAGCGAGGAGATTTGGGAGCTGGTGGCACCAGCAAGGCTCTGGCTCACAGCAAAAACCAAACAAAAGCAGGTAGTTCCCCACGTGGGATGTAATTCAGCTTTGGAATTCTCTGTCTCCGGAAGCTGTAGATGTTAAAGCTGATGTGGGCTCTAGAAGCCACTGGAGATTCATGGGAGAATTCCAAGCTCATTTTATAAGAATTTGGGCTAGAAGGGACCCCAGGAGGTGCCAGGTGGCTGAGGGTCTTCAAATCCTCCAAAGGAGGAGATGACACAACTTCAGGCAACACACTGTGACACTTAGAGAATCATGGAATGTCCTGAGTTGGAAGGGACCCACAAGGATCACCCAGTCCAACCCCTGGCCCTGCACAGGACACCCCGACAATCCCATTCTTGCCCTGTTGTCCAAATGCTCCTTGAGCTCTGGCAGCCCACTGCCCTGGGGAGCCTGTTCAGTGCTGAACCACCCTCTGGGGGAAGAACCTTTTCCTGAGATCCCCTTGGCTGGTCTGGTGATGAAAAGGTCCCTCCTTACACCCAGTTCGAACCTTTCTCCTTGAAACTCTCACCTGTTCCCTCCCACCCTCCCAGCACTGTGCAAACACAACATCCCTCAGACCTCCCGAAGCCCTTCCCTCTCCTCATCCTCTCCCCTCAAATACCCTCATCCCCTCCCCTGCTCCCTCCCAGCACCCCCTGCTCCGCTCTCCCAGCGCTCCGCAGGAGCCCGCACATCTCCAGGCGGGATTTTCAGCCTTTTGTCAGGAAAACGCCGCCTGTTTTCCCTCCTCATCTCGATGTTTTGCTACCACCTAGCGCTGACAGGGCGCGGGGCCCTCAGGCTGGTGTGGGGGTCCCTCAGGGGGATTCCCGGGATATCCGTGGGCTGTGCCAAGTGGGAAGAAGGCTGATAGCAAGATCCCGGGGAAAGCTGGGTTTTGGTGGGGAAAATAGGTTGATCCCACTAGTGGGAATTTGAAACAGATGGATTTTTACCTTCTCCTCTTTTAGTCATCAGCCAGAAGAGCAGCCATAGGGATGTGTCCAGTGCTGTGTCCAGCTGTGGGCGGCTCCTCAGGACAGGAGGGACGTGGAGCTCCTGGAGCAGCTCTAGTGGAGGGAAACAAAGATGCTGAAGGGACTGGAGCATCTCAGTGACCAGGAAAGGCTGAGGGAGTTGGGGCTGTTCAGCCTTGAGAAGAGACACTGAGAGGGGACCCTGTAGGGTCTGCAGGGAGGGGGCAGAGGATGGACCAGGCTCTGCTCGGGGGGACCCAGCAATGGGACAAGAGGAACGGGCAGGAACTGATGCCCAGGAAGTTCCACCTGAACACGAGGAAGAACTTCTTTGCTGTGCAGTGACCGAGCACTGAACAGACACCAGAGAGGGTGTGGAGTCTCCTCACTGGGGATATTCCAGACCTGTCTGGACACAGTCCTGTGCTGTGTGCTCTGGGATGACCCTGTTTGAGCAAAGAGTGGGGACCAGATGACTCACTCTGGTCCCTTCCAACCTGAACCATTGTGTTATTCTGTGATACTGAGATTCTGTGGTTCTGTCATCTTGTGATTTCCTAATTCTGTGAATCCATGATCTTTGGATTCTGCGACTCTGTGATTCTATGAGTATGTGAGCCTGTGATTCTGTGATTCCGTGATTCTGTAAGTCTGTGAGTCCATGAGTCTGTGATTCCTTGACTTCATGATTCTGTGAATCGGTGACTCTCTGACTGTGATTCTGCCATTCTGTGATGTTGCAATTCCACGATTCTGTAATTCTGTGACTGTGACTTTGTGACCCTGCATTTCTGTGCTCTGGGATTCTGTGAGTCTGGGATTCTGTAATTCTGGGATTCTGTAATTCTGAGATTCTGTGACTGTGATTCTGTGACTCTGATGCTGTGATTCTGTGAGTCTGCGATTCTACGACTCTCTGATTCCATGAGTCTGTCATTCTGTGATGTTGTGATTCCATGGTTCTGTAATTTTGTGACTGTAGTTTTGTGACTCTGTGACTCTGTGACTGATTTCATGACTCTGTGACTCTGAGATTCGTGAGTCTGTGATTCTGTGAGTCTATGATTCTGTAATTGTGGTATCCCGGGATTCTGTAATTCCATGACTCTCAGATTCTGTAATTCTGTGATTTTGTGTGTCTGTCATTCCGTGACTGTGTGATTCTGCAATTCCATTACTCTGTGATTTTTATTCTGTGATTTTGTTATTCTGTGGCTGTGATTCCAGGATTCTATGACTCTGTGATTCCGAGTCTGTGAATGATTCTCTGGTTCTGTGATTCTGAGCCTATGATTCTGTAATTCTGTGACTGTGATTCCCTGATTCCGTGACTTGACCGTCGGTGCCGCAGCCCCGACAAACACCATCAAACCCTGACCATTTCACCGGGGGGACACTGAACACAGGGGGCGGCCAGGGGGCACCCCGGGGACCCCCAACCACCCGTCCCCCCACCAGGACCGGTGGCCCCTCATGGCCCTCCCATTCCCCTCACGCCCCCCCCCTCGTTGCCCCCCATTTCCCCCTCACGGCCCCCCCATTCCCCTCCCCCCCCCTTCTCCTCAGGCCCCCCCCATTCCCCTCATGAACCCCATTCCCCTCACGTCCCCCCCATCCCCCTCACTGCCACCCCCCGATCCCCTCCCAGGTCCCCTCCATTCCCTTCACAGCCCCCTCATTTCTCCCTCACGGCCTCCCATTCCCCTCAGGGCTCCCCCCATTCCCCTCAGGGCTCCCCCCATTCCCCTCACAGACCCCCATTCCCCTCACGCCCCCCCCATCCCCCTCACTGCCATCCCCCCCCGATCCCCTCACGGGTTCCCCCCATTCCCCTCACGCCCCCCATTCCCCTCACGGCCCCCCTCCGGCGGTCAATGCCGGGACTGCAACACTCCCGCCCCTTCACGGCGCTTTCGCGACGGCGCGCGCGGTGTCGCTTTACGGCCGCGGCGCCGGGAGAGGCCGCGGGATCCGCCGGGATGAAACAGAAACGGAAAAGTGGGAAAGGTACGGGAGGGGCTGGAGCGGGGCTGCAGAGGGGAATGGAGCGCCCGGGGGAGCTGGGGGGGGCCTCAGCCTGGAGAAAAGGAGGCTCAGGGGGGACCTTCTGGCTCTCCGCAACTCCCTGACAGGAGAGGGGAGCCAGGGGGGGATCGAGCTCTGCTCCCAGGGATCAAGGGACAGGAGGAGAGGGAACGGCCTCCAGCTGTGCCAGGAGATTTTATATTGGATATTGGAAGCAATTCCTTCATGGAAAGGGCTGTCCAGCTCTGGCACAGCTGCCTAGGGCAGTGGTGGAGTCTCCATCCCTGGAGGGGTTTAAAATCCCTGTGGCTGTGGCACTTAGGGACACGAGTGGCCTTGGCAGTGTTGGGGAATGGTTGATGATCTTAAAGATCTTTTGCAACCTTAAGGATTCCACAATTCCCTCTGTGTGTGCAGTGGGAACACGAGGAGAGCCTTTCTCTGCTCCTCCGTGTTGTTTTTTTTTTCGGGGGGGGGGGGTGTGAAGGGCCAGCTCCGACCATGCCCGAGGGTTGGGTGGTTGTGCCCCTGCCAGGGGATCCTCTGACGGGTCTGGTGTGTCTGTTCTGCTGTCCCAGCACGGGCTGGTTCGGGCAGAGCTGCACCAGGGGAACTAAATGCACCTTGTTGGTGATAGGAAGTGTTCCTGTTGCACTTTCTGTGAGGGTGGGGAGGCCTGAGAGCCCCTTCCAGGGCCTAAAGGGGCTCCAGGAGAGCTGGAGAGGGACTTGGGACAAGAGCTGGAGGGACAGGACACAGGGAATGGCTTCCCACTGCCAGAGGGCAGGGAGAGATGGGAGATTGGGAAGGAATTCCTGACTGTGAGGGTGGTGAAGGGCTGGGCTGGAATTCCTGGAGAAGCTGTGGCTACTCCATCCCTGGAAATGTCCAAGGCCAGGTTGGATTCCCTTGGAGCAACCTGGGATAGTGGGAGGTGTCCCTGTCCATGGCAGGGAGTGGAACAAGACGGTTTTTAAGGTCCCTTCCCACCCAAACTGTTCTGGGATCCTGTGATTCCATGGAGCTGGGATGGCTCCAGGCTGGGGTTCTCAGCAGATTATCCCTGTGGAATGTGGCTCCAAGGGGTCAGAGGAAAACACTGAGCTCCAGGGAGACCTTGGAGCCCTTTCCAGAGCCTAAAGAGGCTCCAGGAGAGCTGGAGAGGGACTTGGGACAAGGGCTGGAGGGACAAGACACAGGGAATGGCTTCCCATTGCCAGAGGGCAGGGAGAGATGGGAGATTGGGAAGGAACTGTTGGCTGGGAGAGTGGTGAGGGTCTGGTCTGGAATTCCCAGAGAAGCTGTGGCTGCCCCTGGATCCCTGGAAGCATCTAAGGCCTGGTTGGAGCAACCTGGAGTAGTGGAAGGTGTCCCTGCCCATGGAACTGGTTGAGTTTTAAGGTCCTTTCCAACTCAAACCATCCTGTGATTCCATGATTCTCCAAACACCTTCTGTTCTCCCTGGCACAGGCACTGGGAACAGGCACACAGGTTGTTCCACTAATTGTCTTTAACTTCCAGTGGCTTCGTTTCTGGGTTGTTTTGCAGTTGCTCTGAGATAAAAAGGTGCAATTTGTCCTACAAGTAAAAGACAGGCAGTGGGACGAGGTGGTGACTGTTGCTTGTTCTGGGAATGCTGCACATCAGGAGTGATGAGCAGTGACAGCAGTTCCTCTGCATCCCAGAAATCCCCCCATTTCCTGGGCTAATCCCACACCAGGGGAGGGGGGATTCTACCCCTCTGCCCCCTCAGGTGAGGCCCCACCTGCAGAGTTGCCTCCAACTCTGGGGAACAACATCAGATGGACGTGGAGCTGCTGGAGCGAGTCCAGAGGAGGCCTCGGAGATGCTCCGAGGGCTGGAGCCCCTCTGCTCTGGAGCCAGGCTGGGAGAGCTGGGGGGGTTCCCCTGGAGAAGAGAAGGATCCAGGGAGACCTTGGAGCCCTTTCCAGAGCCTAAAGAGGCTCCAGGAGAGCTGGAGAGGGACTTGGGACAAGGGCTGGAGGGACAGGACCCAGGGAATGGCTTCCCATTGCCAGAGGGTAGGGAGAGATGGGAGATTGGGAAGGAATTCTTGGCTGTAAGAGTGATGGGGGACTGGGCTGGAATTCTCAGAGAAACTGTGGCTGCCCCTCGATCCCTGGAAGTGTCGAAGGCCACATTGGAGCAACCTGGGATAGTGGGAGATGTCGGGTTTGGAAGTGGATGAGCTTCAGTGCCCCTTCCCACCCAATCCATTCCACGACTCCATGGAATGCCTTGCAGGGCAGCTGCCCCTGGTTGTCCCCAGCATTCCCCAGCCCTGACTGTCCCTGTTTGTCGCTCTGTTCCCGTTCCAGGGGGGCTCAGCCAGGCCGAGCTGATGATGATGACGATCGCCGATGTCATCCAGCAGCTCATCGAGGCCCACGAGCAGGGAAAAGAGGTGGATCTCAACAAGTAAGTCCCTCAGGGGCGGCACTGAGGGGGATCCACGAGAAATGAACGTGTCCCGTGCACTCTGTGACGTCCAGGTTTCATTTTGACATCCTGCTGTCATTTCTCTTGCCATTATCTGGTAATAAAGGCACCAAGATGAGTAAATTCTGTGGTGATTTGCTCCTTCGTGGGCAATTCTGAGAGTACAAAATGCATGAAAAACTCCAAGGATTTGCCATTGCCTCTTTATCTTTCCTCTTGGGTTCATCCTTCAATAGCCCCAAACTCAATTCCAACAGGGAATGGAAAGATTAATATAGGAATATTGTTAAATCAGATGGTTTTTAGCATTATGTTGTGCATGAAGTTGTTCACAGGAAGTTCTTTATTTCTTCCCATATGTGTTGTAGCAAAACCTGAATTTGCCTCACTTTTTCTGCTTCACTGACATGATATAATTCCAAACTTTTTGCTGGTGCTGGAAAAGCCTGAATTGACTCGGAGATGAGCTCAACCACAGGCTGTGTGTGTTAATCATGTGGAAGGCATGAATTAAATCACTGAAAATGGGCAAGGCAGAACCTGTTGGCAGCTTTCACAATGGTTTGGTAAAGCCACCTTTAGAAAAGTACCTAGAAACTCAAATTGTTGGCGGTTGTCGCTCACCAGCTCTGTTTGGAGTTGCTTTTCCGTATCTCAATCCCCAGAGCAGCTGTTTGCTTTTCAAAAGGCAGACTGGGAGAGCCCACCTGGAGCATGGTGGGGCTGATGGAAACCAGGAGTTGCTTTTGCTGATTTGAGGTGTCTCTGCCCTCAGGCTGAAGACCAGGACGTCGGCCAAGTACGGGCTGTCGGCGCAGCCGCGCCTGGTCGAGATCATCGCCGCCGTCCCGCCCCAGTACCGCAGGGTCCTCGTGCCCAAGCTGAAGGCCAAGCCCATCAGAACTGCCAGTGGGGTAAGCAGGGCCACCATCCCTCCTTCCACCACCGTCCTGCCTTCCTCTCATCCACAAATTCCGTTTAATTGCCGCCAAAGACCGGGATGTCGAACATCCGGGAGGTTTAATCCGCGTGGTGGCATCGCCGCGTTCCAGGTGGCCTCTTCCGTGGTGTTGTGCCCACGGGGATTTTGCTTTTAGAACCTTTGGGAGGAGGTTTTTTCCTTGGAAAATTACCCAAGGAAGTTGTGGGCAGCCCATCCCTGAAAGTGTCCAAGGCCAGGTTGGACAGGGCTTGGAGCAACTTGGGATAGTGGAAGGTGTCGAGGTTGGAACTGGACGAGCTTTAAGGTCCTTCCAACTCAAACCATCCTGAGACCCCCTGAGGAAAAAGAGGTGTTTCCACATCATTGTGCATCTTTTCAGCAGGGCAACTAATCCAATTCAGTGTAAGACACCTGTTTTTTTATAACAGACTCAAACATACCCTGAAAGGTGAAAATATTTAAGTAATAGGATCCCTACTCCTTGATATTTTCCTTTTCCCCTTCAGGGGTTAACTCCCAGATATTTTAGGTGGCAGACCGAGCGCAGAACATCTTAAAATAGCCTGGCAGATGCACATGTACACAAAGCCTTCCCAGATGCACTTTATTTTAGTGCCTTCAGGAGCAATGACTGCCGTTTCTCTGCTCTGCTTTTGCAGATCGCGGTCGTGGCTGTGATGTGCAAACCACACCGGTGCCCACACATCAACTTCACGGGCAACATCTGTGTGTGAGTACGAGAGCAGAGATGTGCCCTGTGCTGGCACTGCTGGGGCACCTCCAGGGCTGGGGGCAGCTCTGGGACACTCCCAACAAGGGAGACACGGAGGGGCTGGAGCGTGTCCAGGGAAGGGGACGGAGCTGGGGAAGGGGCTGGAGCAGCTGAGGGAGCTGGGGGGGGCTCAACCTGGAGAAAAGAGGGATCAGGAGGGACCTTCTGGCTCCTACAACTCCCTGACAGGAGAGGGGAGTGGGGGGCGGTCGGGCTCTACTCCCAGGGAACAAGGGACAGGAGGAGAGGGAACATCCTCCAGCTATGCCAGGGGAGGGTCAGGTTGGATATTGGGAACAATTCCCACATGGAAAGGGTTGTCAGGCACTGTCACAGCTGCCCAGGGCAGTGGTGGAGCCCCATCCCTGGAGGGATTTAAAATCCCTGTGGATGTGGCCCTTGGGAACATGGCTCAGGGGTGGCCTTGGCAGTGCTGGGGGAACAGCTGGACTCCATGATCTTGGAGTCCTTTTCCCGCCTTAACCATTCTATGATTCCATGACCCAAGAGGCCAGTTTTCCAGTATTTCTGTCTAAATCCAGCATTTCAGGAACCTTCTTTTGGTGACGAGCTCCCTTTCTGCACAGTTGCAGGTTGCTGATTCCTGCTCATCACGCTAAAAAAATCTGCTTATTTTCAGTTTTTCTTCAAGGAACAAACCTTTTTCATGGGCCAAACCCAACACACCGCATTATATTTACAGTTTCACAAGTACAGTGACCAGGAGAATGTATTAATTAATATAAATAAGTTGTTTCACTGATTTAGGGTGTGCAGGGGTGCTTGTGTGTGTGCTGGGGCACACAAAGAGATTGAGGAGGAGTTACAGGAAAGCAACAGAGCTGAGAAATTTTGGAGAAATCTGGGAATTTTGAAGACCAGTGAGCTGAGAGTCACCTGAGGAGGAGCAGGTGGGACAGTCTGGCTCTGCCTTGGCTCTGGAATGAGGGAAGGAGAGCACAGATGGAAGGAAAGGCCTCCAGCTGCCAAGGGCTCCCGGCATCGAGGGAGCAGCTCCGAGTTTTATCGGAGCCGAGAAACACAGGCTGGGTTTTCCTCGAGGTGTCTCACCCCTACTTGACTTTGGGCACCTAAAATCCCTTCTGTGCTGTTCCTAAGCCAATTAGCTCATCCATTCCGAAACATTCCTTCTCTTCCCGCCTCGTCATTCCCAAAACACCAGTGCATTGGCTGACACAGAGTGAGCTGGTCTCGGAGCTGTTCCGGGTGATGCCGTGTGGGAAGCGCCTTCCCTTGCACCGCACAACTTTTGCCAGCCAATTAATCCGGTAATTAAGTCGATAATGACGGCAGGGATGACTTGGGTTGAGTTTGCAGGGCAGGCAGGGAGGAAAAATCATCAATTATCCCGGGAACCAAACGGGCCTGATTTGAGAGGTGGTGTCTGTGCAGTTGGGATCTGCCCCGTAAGTAACAATTCCCTGGCTGCTCTTTCACCTTTCCTGCTGGAGCTGGAGCAGGAGGATTTGCCAACCCTCCTGTCTGAGATCATCCTTGAGCGCTCAGAATGCTGTGTTTGTTAAATATCACTTTCCTAAGCTCAGAAAACAAATGTAGATGAGCTTCCTCACCATCAAGATGTTTAAATTCTATAAATTCCTGGTGAATTAGGTTGTGTAACGGGGTGATGTCTCTATTTTATGCCTTTCCACCCCAAAGAAAAAGTCATATTTTTCCATCAAAGAAGGTTATGCTCTTCATGGAAGGGTGGAAAGTACTGGAATTATTAATGATTGTAAAATTAGAGGGTTTTTTGGCAAAAAAATTTCATGGCTGCTCCCTAAAACAATGCCACGTTCCAGAATCCCTCTAATTAGGGAAGAGTTTTTTTACAGCACATTTTGCTTCTGGAAAGTCTCACCAGGTTGTTTGAGGTGGGTGTAGCCATTTGACAGGTCTGAACTGGTTTTTGACATCCCATTCCCATTAAAATTGAGTGGAACAACTTTTTTGCACTGTGCACTTGGTGTTTGTAAACATGGAAAGGCTCAGTTCCCCTCAGCATTCCTGGATATCATGGAATCCCAGGATGGTTTGGGTGGGAAGGGACCTCAAAGATCATCCAGTTCCAACCCTGACACTTCCCACTAGCCCAGGTTGCTCCAAGGGAATCCAACCTGGCCTTGGACACTCACAGGGATCCAGGGGCAGCCACAGCTTCTCTGGGAATTCCAGACCAGACCCTCCTCACCCTCCCAGCCAGGAATCCCTTCCCAATGTTCCATCTCTCCCTGCCCTCTGGCAGTGGGAAGCCATTCCCTGTGTCCTGTCCCTCCATGTCTTGTCCCCAGTCCCTCTCCAGCTCTCCTGGAGGTTCTCTCATTGGAATTGTTTGATTTTGATCCCTTTTTTCTCTCCTTTTACTTTGGCAGATACTGCCCAGGTGGACCTGACTCGGATTTTGAATATTCCACACAGTCTTACACTGGATATGAGGTACTGCTTTGGTCTGCTGGAAGGCATTCCCAACATTCCCAACACTTCATAAACGTGGCTTGGGGTTAGGCTGCTCTTTATTCCTACAAACACACACAAAATTGCAAGGATAAAAACCAAACCCAGCCTTTATAAACCTCGAGATCTAAAGCAGCTCAGCTCTAGGAGTGGAAATTCTGCTCAATCCCTGTAAATAATGAGTAAAATGAGTAAAAATTGTGCCTCCACATGAGAATATTTTAACATGAAGCATCGGACACTTCCACAGGGATGTGGAGAGGTTTTGGGATGTCTCTTCTCAAAGATGGCCAAGACACAGCCCTGAACTCCCAGTCCTAACTGGGATTACTTTCAGTCCTGCCCAACCTGTGGGATTGGATTAAAAAAAGTACAAATTTTGGGAAAAAAAGCCCTTTTTTTAGCTGTTGATGCCTCTGAAATTACATTCATTCCCTTTTTGTCTCTCTGTCTGCACTAATATCCCACTAAATATATATATATATATCTCCAAAATAATGCCCTCCTGTTGTCTGGAGGAAGTTTAACAGCAGCTGATCCTGTGGCTAAATTATTGTGACTGCTTTTAACAATAAAAAGCTGTAGCAGGGAAGTAAAGCAGCCAAATGGGATAAAATACAAACTGGATTAACTTGATGAACACTGATGCAGCATCCTTTTAGTAGGGATTTTGTTATTATCCACTTCTCAGGGACTGGAAACTTGTCCCATTAAGCAGGAAAATCCTGGGAATGTGTAACTGCTTTATAATTCATGAGGGGTTTTTTTGGCTGTGGTATTAATTTCTTTAATCATTTTTTTAGTAAAACCAGCATGTGGGAGCTGTGCATGATTAAGAGTCCTCATCCCTTAGAGCTTTGAATAGAACAGATAGGAAATACCAGGAAAATTCAGGATACACAAGGTCCTTGAAAACCTTCTTGGAGTATTAATAGGCTTCCATCAGCTAGTAATTGAAAAAGTAAGTTATTGGGGATTTTAATTGAAGGAATATATTTAATTTAAAGAATATTCAAGTGCAGACTGAGCTCTAGAGGGTGTTGCTTGGGTGAGTTGCCCAAGTGAAAAGGTAATAAAAGGAACAGGAGGGGAAAAAGTGCCTCGAAAAACACTTTGTGGTTTTTGTCATACTTTTGAGAGTCACTACAGAGATTCTTTAGCTGTTGTAGTGCACTAAAAACTGAAAAAATTATGATGTTCACTTTAGATCTTGTTACCATTCAGGACAAAAATGTGTTTTGTTGTATTTTTTTTTTTTTCCAAATATAAGGAGCCAAATTCGTGTTTACGGTCAGATGGGCTCTGTGTGAGTTTGAAGGTCAGTGAGGATTTGAAGGCCGGAGAATCTGTTTCAATGCTAAAAAATTGTCTTTTTGGTCTTTTTCAGTGATTTAAAAAAAAAAAAAAGATCACAAAGTGCATTTCCTTGTGTTTTCCAGCCCACATCCATGAGGGCCATCCGGGCTCGCTACGATCCCTATCTCCAGACACGGCACAGAGTGGAACAGGTACATTTATTTTTTTTTTGGAGAGGGAAGGGAAATTCCTTGTGGTTGTGATGAAAATAATGACTTTTATTTGATTGCCTGGAAGAAGGGTTGTGTGGTCAGCAGCTCTGAGTTCTGATTCTGCCTGACCTGATCCCCGTGGAAAAATTCATCTTAGACCTTTTAATAATGACTTTTGAACCTCTTATAAGATCTTGTACAACACCTGATGATTAATAGGAGATCCTGTTGATCCTATTCCAGCAAAATTCTACTGAATCTCTCTGGCAGTTCCTAGTTGTTGGGGATTTAGTACTCAAATAATGGCTTTTCTACCAAAATTAATTTATTGGAGTCTTCTCTGGAGAATCAGAAGATCTGAAGAGTTTCTCAGTCCTGTTCTGGTTTTCTATTCACCTCCAAAGGATTGGAAGAATCTCCATGGATTCACTGGGGTCCTTTTCTCTCTCAAGTTTTTAAGGAGAGTTGGTTCTGCAGGGATTGAGGCAAATGCAAGGATTTTTTTTTTTCCTTCTGGCTGTGTCTAAACTGGTTTCAAACTGGGACCAGTTTAACTCCACCAGGTCAAATCATTCTGCTTTGCCAGGAAAATCCCCTGCACTGGGCTCGATATCTGCACTGTCTTCTTGCAGCAGAAAAATGACTTTTGAGGGTTGTTTTTTTTCTTAGAAGGTTTACAAGAAATCTAGACAGAAATATCAGTGGTTTGTCATCCCTAAAAGACACAACAGCTCAAGAAGGAAAAACGCGGTGTAAGAAAATCGGGGCTCAATTGCCGTCTTTTGTACAAACAAAACAGCAATTTTTCCATGATACCTTTAATTTTCCAGCTGAAGCAGTTGGGCCACAGCGTGGATAAAGTGGAGTTCATTGTGATGGGTGGAACCTTCATGGCTTTGCCTGAGGAATACAGAGATTATTTCATCAGAAACCTGCACGACGCCCTGTCGGGTCACACTTCCAACAACGTGGCGGAGGCTGTCAGGTAAGAACCTGACTTTTCCTTCAGGGGATTGTTTCAGATCGGTGTAAGAGCAGAAAACACTGAAGAGAATTTAATTTTTTTTAAGGGAATGTTTGTCCAAACATGATTTCAGGCACAGAATATTTATAGCCCTGCAGAAGACAGACCCCCCTCCCTCCAGTCTATCTACCCCCTCACGTGGGAATCACTAAACTCCTTCTAATTCCTTGGCATTCCTGGTGGGCTTGTGCCTTTTCTGCCTCATCACCTTGCTGGGGAGTTGTGACGAATGCCATTGCCATGGGATTTATTTCCTGGAGCTGGGAAGGGGAGCTGCTCCTGCCTTTTTGAGGGAGGCCAGACGTCAGCTCCCGTAAGGAATGACTCACCCCGGAGAGCGTCAGCGCTCCGAGCCCCTTGCAGTCTCAAATGCAGCATTTTGGAGTGACAGGGAGATGCTCTTCTCGTTTTACAGCTGCTGAGAAACTGAAACTCAGAGGCTGCTTTATTTGTGTGCATCCCCATCATGAAATACAGAACTTTTCAGTGCATTTCTGAGGAGGAAAAGGAGGGATTTGATGATTTGGAGCTGTTAAAACTCGGGGAGAATCCCCCACTTTGCTGCCTTGTCGTTGTTCAGTGCAGTGGGTTTTCCTTGATACATTATCCACAAGAAAAAAAAGTGATTTTAGAACTGAGCAGGGCCAGTCTTTCATGTCTACCTTTGTGTTTTAAAGCCGTAACATAATTCGGTTTTCCTCTGGAGGGCAGCAAACGCTTCTGCTGGTTCTCTTTCGTTTTTTTCCTCTTGTCGCTCAAAAGACCAAACAAAAAAGTGCTCTGCTGCTCTTCCCGAGTGGATTTTACCAAGATAAAACAACAAGTTGGGAAAAGAATTGCTTTTCCTTTGCTCTGGTGCCCTGGCTGTGAGCACTGAAGGACACACACAGGAGGAGGGATGTGGTGGCTGCAGGTCGTCTGCCCGAATTAACGCCGTGATTCAGGAGGTGGTTAGTCCATATTTTATTTTTTTTTTTTTTCCCCTGCTGCAGGTGTCCAGCTAATTTTCTTGGGCCTAAAATAATTTTTTGAGCAGCCTGGCCTTTGCTCTGCAGATTAATAAGGGGACTGTTTACGCCACAGACCGTGTGACCGGGGAGTTTGAAGTGCTGCAAACCCAAAGTGACTCTGAAGTCAGAGCACACGGGAGTGTGACAAAACCTGCCCTGACAACGTGTGGGCTCTTGCAGCAGATAAATAAAGGCTTATATTTTTAACATAAAACTCAACTTTAAATGCTCAGTAAATGGAATTATGTGGGAGTTACTCAAGTTACACTTCCCAGGTATTCCAGAGGCGAGAAAATGGGCTTCAAATGAATCAGCCCTTCTCGAGTTTAGCTCTTTTACTGTGTCGCTGCAGCATTGTTTTGAGATTGTCAGTGACACTTGAAATAAGCAGTCAGGGTTGGATTTATTTCTGTGTGTGTGTGAGGATTCATCTCCCTCACTCCTTCCATCAGCAGAGACCGTGAGGGATGAGGGAGAGAGACAGGATTTTACAGGTTTTATGTCGTGCATTCTGCAGCAGCCTGAGATCTGGGCTCTCTCACCCCTTATTTTTAATGGGATTCTGGGAGCCTGGACATATTTCAACCTTGTGCAAATCCTTATTTAACTTTAGATGTTGGGACAGAACCCTGGAATCCCAGAATGGTTTGGGTTGGAAGGGAACTTGAAGCTCATCTCGTTCCAGGGGCAGGAACACCTCCCGCTATCCCAGGCTGCTCAGAGCCCAAATCCACCTAACTCTGATGACAGTTTTTGCCTTTTTGTCCATTATTTTTTCCCCTTTTGGCCAGTAATTTCTTTTCTTTGTCCTAAACTCGGGCTCTACTCCGTGTCCAAGGCTGTCTTTCCGGTGACAGTGACACACTGACCTGCAGGGTCTGAACTGAGCAGCTCTGAAGGGACTCATCAATCTGACATCCTCCTCTTGACGTAATTCTCAATTTTCTTCTTATAATACTTTGTCTTGGTCAGCCCACTGTGGCTTCTGGTCCCAGTTAATCTGATAAAAAGGATGTGATTCCGTGCAGTTCCAACCAGAGCCGGTCGTGGAGGTCGATCCTGTTCCTCACCAGGAACGGGCACTGCGAGTCTGGATAAAGAAATAAATCCTCAGACTGTGGTGGCCCTTGGAGAGCTCCAACTGTTCTGAGTTGTCCTCAGTCTTTCTTGCAGATAAATACATGAGTTCACCAGCAAAAAGTGGGATTTTTGAAAGGATAATCGGGGAAAATTCGAGGCTTTCCTAGAGACTGTCGTGAGTGAAGGAAGGAAATGAATTCCCTGAGAAAGTGCTGCTGGTGTTTAATATTTCTGCAGCACCTCCCTCTTGGGGTAATAAACATTTAAGAGTATTCAGACAGAAGTCTTTGCTTGGGGTGCTTTGCTTTGCCTGAGAAATAAGTTGGCCAAGGAACGAGTGAAGAATCGTGGAGCCAGAGGGGATCTTTGTTTTGGAGAGGGTTTGCAACATGACTGAGAAGTTTTAATTTTCCTCAGCTGAGAGCACCACTTAGGAGCTTTCTGGGCCCTTCTGGATGCCTGTCAAGCCAGGTTGTGGACTTGCTGATAAGCTTCCCTTCTTCTTCAGGAGGAACTTTGCAATTACTGCTAAAGAATCACCGTGAGACACCTTTTCCCCCTCCCCCTCCGCACGCCGGAGAAATCCATCTTTCTCCCAGAGCTGCTCCTATCAGGCTTGATTGCAGCTGCTTGGGCTGAGGACAATCAGGCAGGAAGGTGTAAAAAGGCACATGGGAATGGGAATTTGCTGCTCCCCAGCAGTTCGCTCCTCTCACCTGACCCGTGAGTCACTGGAGGCGCCGGGCACACGGAGCTGCCACCGTGACTCACGCTCGGCTCCCGGGGCTGAGCACCTGCCGGAGCCCAGAGCTGACTGGTAATGAGGGAACGAGCCCCAAGGAGAGCTTGGATGTGCTGGGAAAGGCGGGTGGCAGAAAGGTCCCTCCAGGACGTGCGTCCCTGCAGCTCCTCGGGCCGCGACGTCAAGCCTTTGGTGGAGATCTCTGGAGCCAAGCTGGGAGAGCTGGGGGGGTTCACCTGGAGAGGAGGAGGATCCAGGGAGACCCTGGAGCCCCTTGCGGTGCCTGAAGGGGCTCCAGGAGAGCTGGAGAGGGACTTGGGACAAGGGATGGAGGGACAGGACACAGGGAATAGCTTCAAACTGAAATAAAGTAGGTTTAAATTAGAGATTAGATGGCTGGGAGAGTGGGGAGGCCCTGGCACAGCTTTCCCAGAGAAGCTGTGGCTGCCCCATCCCTGGAAGTGTCCAAGGCCAGGTTGGACAGGACTTGGAGCCACCTGGAATAGTGGAAGGTGTCCCTGCCCATGGCAGGGGTTGGAACAGGATGAGCTTTAAGGTCCCTTCCCACTCAAACCATTCCATGGTTTCTGTGATTTCAGTCCTTAAAAATGCATCTGAATTATTTTCGATTTTTTAACAGTCTGATGAGTTGTCTGATGTTTGATTAAGTTGGATGTGGCAAAGTAAGAAGGAGGTAACGTTGTTGGAACCTCCTGTTGTACCATTCCAGTCTCTTCTGTGCCTGATATTCCTGTGCCAATATTCAGGTGCACAGCAGATTGTTTCCCTAAAAATTCCCTAATCCAAAACTGGGTGGGCTTTCCACCCACCCAAACCTTTCCTGATAGGGAGGGAAGTTTCCTTCAGATCCCCCAAAAGCCATCTTGATTTTTTTGGGAAGGGGGGAGATCCAGCTACTTCAGAGCTCTGCTGGAAGAGAAGACACAGGATTTGTAAAACCTGGGTTATTGTGTGCCCAGTTGTGGCCCCTGGAGAACAAAACCAAACCCTGAGCACTGGCAGTTCCAGCAGGGGTTGGTTTGGGATGTAGAGCTCCTGAGGCCTTTTGAACCCCAGCTGGGAATCACTTTTCTTGAACTGTTGAAATTTGCCCAAATAAGGTTTGAGCTCTTTTATGGAGGTTTCTGCAGGGAAAAATTACGTTTTTTTCTTACAGCTGGTGCTGTAATTTAACCAAGATTTAGCCTGTTGGCTCGACTTTTAGGACACAAACCCTCAGTGAAGTTATGTGGGGTCACAAGTGAGCACCCTGTGCCTTTCCCTGGCTCCCTGCCTGCAGTTCAGACACATGTGACAAGGAAATCTCCAGGAAAGGGGTCACAGCGAACCTGTTTTACCTCGTGGTTACTCCAGGCAAAGAAGATGCTGTGCCCTGAATCCAGGGGCTCCATTGACACGTGGCTGCTCGTTCCACTGATGTCCCTTAATTGTGTTTTCTGAGGACTGGTTGTGACTCCAGCAAAAATAACCCAGGTTTGACTCAGCCTCTGCAGTGAGTCACTGCTGGGGACACTGGAGAGGGCACTGCTCTCCTCCCATCTGTGCCCAGCTCTGGGCCCTCAGCTCAGGAAGGACGTGGAGGGGCTGGAGCAGGTGCAGAGAAGAGCAACGAGGCTGGAGAAGGGTCTGGAGCACTATTCCCATGAGGAGAGGCTGAGGGAGCTGGGGGGGCTCAGCCTGGAGAGGAGGAGGCTCAGGGGAGACCTCATCCCTCTGCACAACTCCCTGGCAGGAGGGGGGAGCCGGGTGGGATTGGGCTCTTCTCCCAGGAACCAGCAGTAGGACAAGAGGGCTCGGCCTCCAGCTGTACCGGGGAGGGTTAGGTTGGATATTAGGAGGGAATTCTTTCCATGGAGAGTGATCAGACCTTGGAATGGGCTGCCCAGGGAGGGGTTGAAGTGACTTCCCTGGAGGTGTTTAAGGACAGACTGGATGTGGCATCAGTGCCATGGGCTGGGAACCACGGTGGGGTTGGATCGAGGGTTGGGCTCCATGATCTCGGAGCTCTTTTCCAACCCAGCTGATTCTGGGATTCTGTGATTCTATGATTCCATGATTCTATGATCCCATGATTCTATGATCCCATGATTCTGTGATCTACCTGGACCCTCTGCTTGAGGGTCCTCTGCCACCCCTTCCAGAGCAGGTGGTCAAACATCCCCGTCCACCCTTCAGCTGCCGGAGCTCCCCCTGTGCCAGATTAACAGAGTCTGGGCGGGAGAGCGATTTTTGGGAAGGCAAATTCCTTCCCTGCCTGTGGGAAGTTGCCCTGCTGCACGTTGCCAGGGTGTCATGGTCACATCTCACCCCTGGACGTGCCCTAACAAGGAGATGCAGTGACAGGGAGGCTCTTGAAGCCCTTCCAGCTCCAACTTTAATTGGCAGCTTATGCTCCGATTCCAGTGGGAATTTGGGCGGCGCAGGGATGTAGGAGCTCTCTGGTTCCACATCCTCTCCTGTGTCCACAGCAGGTCCTGGCAAGGAAGGGAGGGAATAGCAGGAGGCAACAACATTGCAAATTGCTGTGGCTGAATCCATGAGAGCTCGTCTGTCAAATCCCTCCGGACATCTGGCTGGGATGAGATTCCTCCGTGCCAGGCAGGAGATAACTGGCTCTTGTTTTAGTGCCAGATCTTTTACAGCAGAGATTCTGCCTCAAATTCCCTTTTGTTCCCAGAAATTTGGAGCCCAGCTTCTAATGGGCTGGAAAAGCAGGTTTTCTTTGTTTTTGGCTTTGGATGGGACTCGTCGGCGGTGCAGGAGCCACGTGGGGAGGGCCTGGTACAGGTTGTGGATCCTCATCCCTGGAAGTGTCCAAGGCCAGGTTGGACAGGGCTTGGAACAACCTGGGATAGTGGGAGGTGTCCCTGCCCGTGGCAGGGGTGGAACGGGATGAACTTTAGGGTCCTTTACCAACCAAATTATTCCATGATTCCATGATGAAGGACAATCAGGTTAGAATCCATTTAGAGGGACTTTTATGGAAATCAGGGATGTAAAAGGCGGGAAAGGGGAAGAGAGACCCTTCCCTGAGTCCCGAGACTCCCAGGGAACTCCCTTGTTCCCTAAACTCCTTCTTCAAGAGGAGTTGGGCTGTGGATGGATCCAATGTCAGGCTCTGGATCTCTGGGAGAGCTGGGAATGTCCAGGCTGGAGAAGAGAAGGATCCAGGGAGCCCTTGGAACCCCTTCTAGAGCCTAAAGGGGCTCCAGGAGAGTTGGAGAGGGACTGGAGACGAGGGCTGGAGGGACAGGACACAGGGAATGGCTTCCCAGTGCCAGAGGACAGGGAGAGATGGGAGATTGGGAAGGAATTGTTGGCTGGGAGGGTGATGAGGGTCTGGTCTGGAATTCTCAGAGAAGCTGTGGCTGCCCCTGGATCCCTGGGAGTGTTGGATGGGTTGGACAGGGCTTGAAGCAACCTGGGATAGTGGGAGGTGTCCCTGCCCACGGCAGGGGTTGGAACAGGATGATCTTTAAGGTCCCTTCCCACCCAAACCATTCCATGTTTGCCATTAAAACCTGTTTGTTACAGTGTTTATCCCTAAATGCCTCCAGTAGGGATAAGCCTTGGCAGAATTTGAGGAATTTTAGCCCTTTGTTGCCATCCCATTACTTCTGCTTTGCTGCTTTTTTGCGCAGACCCAACTTTGAACTGCTGTGACTTCTGTTATTTGGGGAGATATCTCAGTGAAAGTTATTTCAGCAGATCCTAATCTCCTTATGGTTCATCCTTTTTTCCTCCTGCAGCTCTGGAATGGGATTTTTTTTTCCCCTCCAGTTATCTGTCCTGTTACTCTTTTCTCCCGCATGTGAAATAATTGAGGTTAAACACAAGCTGGGGAAGGTGGGGGATGAGGAAACCATTCCTACACATTTCTGGGCGTTTGATAGTGGTGACTTCAGGTTTCCTAGGGCAGAGCTGGAACCAAATGTCTTTTCCCTCCCCCCCCCGAGGATTACGAGGTGTCAGTGTTTATTCCCAGCAGGAGCTGGAGCTACACCTAACTGAGCAGTATTTATAAATGATCCCAATCCATGTTTTACGGCGAGCTGGCGGAAAGGCTGATGGTCTTGGCGGTCATGACATTGTCAAAGCTAAACAAATGAATTTCGCTGCCTCTTTTCCCCTGCACATTTGCAGCAAATTGCCGCTGACCACCTGCCAAGGGGAATTCTGCTCTCCCCTCCGCCGCCGTGCCGGGGTAATTTGGCAGGAATAACAAGTTCTCCGGTGACCTGCGCTGAGGCGTTAACGGCGGGGTGGGATCTGAGCCGTCGGCCGGGATTGGGAAGCGGACGCGGAGCTTTGCTCGTCCTCGCTCACCTGTTCGTACGAACACGGCGCAGTTCCAGCGTTCCGAAAGGAACGTCCCAAATTAAGTGTGCTGTGCATAAATGAGCTTTCTGGGTTCATCTCCCTGCCGTTTACACCGTCCTGTGCATCCCAGGAGCGGTTGCTGGTGAATTCTGATTTTCCAAGCTCAGCCCTCAGTGATTTCCTTGAGCTCCGTGAGGACGCGGCCGGTCCTAGACCGACATTCCTAGACCGACATTCCCATGCCCCGGAGAGCCAGCGTGGGACCCACGCTCCCCCTTTTTTTTTTTTCCTTCAGCAGAGATTGCTCTGCAGCCCAAATTGAAATGAGCCTGGTGAGAGAGGGAGCTGTGTTTTATGGTTCCCTCAGCTGTGCTGTGCTTGGCTCATTGCTGGTGTAAAGCTCAGCTCCTCTGCCTTTCAGCAGCGCTAAATTAATTCGAAAGAAAACTCATTTTCTGGCGGCGTGGTGGGCGCAACAGGCATGGAAAAGGAGAAAAAAACCCCGAAAAGGCAGGTTTAATTTTCGTTCTTTTGTCAGGGAGTGGTTTTCCTGGCGCTTTTGGGAGCGCTGTGCCAGGCAGAGCAGGGGCTGTTTGCCCGTGAAATCCATCTCTGTGGCAGCAGATGTGCTCTGGGAGTCGGTGCCTCCTCGTGGCCCAGCACTTTGGGGAGCTGCATCCTCAAAAAACTGGCAGAGCTGGGGAGGTGGGGAGTGTTTGTGCAGCCTTGATTTGCCCACCCTCTGTCTGGGCCTTGGGTTGTACAATTACCTCCTTTTTTTCCCCCCTTTTTCTCCAAGACCTTTGCCCGGTTCAGCTGCTGAGATAGTTTCTGTGCTGCTCTAAGAACTCTAATTTTAGTGGGGAGGACCTTTGTTCCTTGGATATAAATAACATTCCCCTTTCCTCTGGCACATCTGAGATGAGGTGTGGGTTCAGCTTGTGGGTTAAGAGAGCTCAGCTCTGATGTGCCGGTGTGAGCTGAGTGCCTGATGGGATGAAATCCATGGAGAGGGATCCAGCTCATGCTGGGTCTGTGTCTCTCTGACTAAGCCCAGCTCAGTGTGGGTCTTTGCATCCATGATCTGATCCCACACCAAGAGTCCTGGCTCTGTTGTGGGCTGGGACAGGAGGTGTTTCCTTCTTCATCCCGGACTCCTTGAGCTCGTGCCGGTTCTTGTTGCAGCACAGCTTTGTGCAAGATACTCCTGTTTCTCCCAGTGTTGGGTTTTGGTCCCATTCTCCTTTCCAGATCACAGAATCGTGGAATAATTAGGTTTGGAAAGGACCTTTAGGATCATCCAATCCAACCATCAACCAGCACCACCACCATGTTCACCACTGACCCATGTCCCCAGGTGCCACATCCACACCTTTTTTGAACACTTCCAGGGATGGGGACTCCACCCCTGCCCTGGGGAGTTCATTCCAATGCCTGACCACCCTTTCCATGAAGGAATTGTTCCTGATATCCAGCCTTACCCTCCCCTGGCACAGCTTGAGGCCGTCTCCCCTTGTCATGTCCCTTGTTCCCTGGGAGCAGAGCTCGACCAGCCCCAGCTCCCCCATCCTGTCAGGGAGTTTTGGGGCAGGAAAAGGTCCCTCCTGATCCCTTTTTTCTCCAGACTGAACCCCCCCAGCTCCCTCAGCCGCTCCTGCTGCTCCAGCCCCTTTCCCAGCTCCATTTCCCTTCCCTGGACACACTCCAGCCCCTCCATGTCTCTTGTCTGAGGGGCCCAGAGCTGCCCCCAGGGTTCAGGTTGTGCCATTCACAGGAGGTTGTAGCTGTGACAAAGGACATTTGACTTCACCCCATTCCAGGAACCTGCTCCTTGGATGCAGCCCATCCTCCCTGGAGCTGCCAGAGATGTCTGTGCTTAGGGAGGATCCAGTTTTAAGCTACTAAGATCTGAAATAATTTTCCAGACAGTGAGTCAACCGCCACTACAAGTTGAGCGGGATCCCGGAATCCCAGCATGGTTTGGGTTGGAAGGGACCTTAAAGCTCATCCTGTTCCATGGGCAAGGACACCTTCCCCTATCCCAGGTTGCTCCGAGCCCTGAGCAGGGGTGAGCAGCTGTTGGCACCTTGGAGCTCTGACAGGCAGCAAATGGAACTGGGGAACCATCAGTTCCTGGAGCTCCTGCAGGAAACCAGAACGTGTGTTTTTCCAGCTGTGGAGAAAACAAACCCCTGTGATTTTGAGCCCCTTTTTCGGGAGTGACGATGTTGCAGCTTGAGGGGGTGTGTGGATCTGCTGGAAGGCAGGAGGGCTCTGCAGAGGGGCCTGGACAAGCTGGATCCATGGGCTGATACCAACGGGATGAGGTTCCACAAGGCCAAGGGCCGGGTCCTGCCCTTTGGCCACAACAACCCCTGGCAGCTCCAGGCTGGCACAGAGGGGCTGGAGAGCAGCCAGGCAGGAAGGGAGCTGGGAGTTGGGATGGCCAGGAAACTGAACAGGAGCCAGAGTGTGCCCAGGGGGCCAAGAGGTCCGATGGATCGTGGCCTGGATGAGGAAGAGTGTGGCAGCAGAAGCAGGGAAGGGATTGTGCCCCTGTGAGGCCACCCCTGGAGTGCTGTGTCCAGCTCTGGGCCCTCAGCTCAGGAAGGACATGGAGGGGCTGGAGCAGGTGCAGAGAAGAGCAACGAGGCTGGGAAGGGACTGGAGCACAATTCCCATGAGGAGAGGCTGAGGGAGCTGGGGGGGCTCAGCCTGGAGAGGAGGAGACTCAGGGGAGACCTCATCCCTCTGCACAACTCCCTGCCAGGAGGGGGGAGCTGGGTGGGATTGGGCTCTTCTCCCAGGAAGCAGCAGTAGGACAAGAGGGCTCGGCCTCCAGCTGTGCCAGGGGAGGTTTAGCTTGGATATCAGGAGGGAATTCTTTCCAGAGAGAGTGACTAGACCTTGGAATGGGCTGCCCAGGGAGGGGGTGGAGTCACTTCCCTGGAGATGTTTAAGGTGAGACTGGATGTGGCATCAGTGCCATGGGCTGGGAACCACAGCAGGGTTGGATCAAGGGTTGGACTTGCTGATCTCAAAGGTCCTTCCCAACCCAACTGATTCCATGATGATACCTGAATGCCATGAGCTTTACCGGTGAGGGAGTCGCTTTGGCAGGAGAACCAGCTCAACTAAACCACAACTTTGCCCCGGCACTTCAGGCTGATGGCTGCTCTTTATTAGCTCTCCTTATAATTTTATTGCTGCAATTCCCTTGTTTCCTCAAAGCAGCCAGTCAGGCTGTTTTCCTTTCCTCAAGTTAAATGGTTTTATCTGCGAGTCGGACGGGGACGAGCCGGATCCTGTTCAATAAGTGGATGAAGGAACTGCAAAGCTGGACACTGTGCAGCAAGACTTTTGAGTTTTCAGAGCTGTTTCCCTCAATATCAGCTAAGGAGTGGTTGTTTCTGAGAATATGCGACTTTCCTTAGGCCACAGTGAGCCAATATCGGGCCTGGAACTGGGAAATTGGAGCTCTGTTTTTTCCAAGTCCGTGTCAGTCTCCCCTGGTTTTGTCTCTCTCATCAAGTGGAGCCGGAAAAACTCGAGTTTCGGTTTAGATTTAATAAAAGAGAGGCTGTCGTGCCTTTTCTCTCCCGGTTTTAGGCGTAAGGATTTTTTTCCCCTCCGCGCCTCCAACTCCACATCGACAATTCCCCGGTAAACTGCCTCTGTAATTATGACCTAATGGTTGATCATATTGATTTGGCAGCAGACAGGGGAAATTGTTGTTCTTTTCGAGTTTTCCTGAAGTAATTGCACGGCAAAGCTGTGAGGAAATCGAGGGCAGATCTTGGGCATCTCCTCCTGGAAGTTTTATTCCGGTCTTTGTTCCGCTGTCTGGAGCAGGGCGATGAGCTGATACTCTTGGGTGACACGGTTTGTTGTCCCTGGGATGTATTATCTGCTTCCTTACACTTGGATAAAGAGAGAAGGGGATGGGGAGTAAAACCTGCCCTCTGGGAAGAGCTGAGATCGATTTCCTGGCAGAGGTGGAATTTAACTAAAGGTCAGATAAAATTGTGCTGGAATCCACAGAAGGAGCAACTGAAATGGGGCTAAAAGCTGCTTTTTCTTTTTCAGTGTTAGTCCTGGATTACTGGACAGAAATTCCTCCTTGGATTGCTCTTCTCTGAGGGTGGTGATGCCCTGGCACTGATTGCCCAGAGAATTTGTGGCTGCTCCTGGATCCCTGGGAGTGTCCAAGGCCAGGTTGGAGCAACCTGGGATAGTGAGAGGTGTCGGGGTTGGAACAGGATGAGCTTTAAGGTCCCTTCCCACCCAAACCAGTCTGGGATTCTGTCATTCCATGGAGCTGGATGGTGCTGCTGGCTGGGATGGCTCCAGGCTGGGGTTCTCAGCAGACTATCCCTGTGGGACGTGGCTCCAAGGGGTCAAAGGAAAACACTGAGCTCCAGGGAGACCTTGGAGCCCCTTCCAGAGCCTAAAGAGGCTCCAGGAGAGCTGGAGAGGGACTTGGGACAAGGGCTGAAGGGACAGGACACAGGGAATGGCTTCCCAGTGCCAGAGGGCAGGGAGAGATGGGAGATTGGGAAGGAATTCTTGGCTGTGAGAGTGGGGAGGGAGTGGAATGGAATTCCCAGAGAAGCTGTGGCTGCCCCTGGATCCCTGGAAGTGTCCAAGGCCAGGTTGGATGGGTCTTGGAGCAACCTGGGATAATGGGAGGTGTCAAGGTTAGAACTGGATGATGTTCAAGGTCCCTTCCAATCCAAACCATCCTGGGATTCCATGATTCTCTGAAATTCCCAAATTGTTACTGGGAAATGCATTTGATTCTTTCTGGAACATCAGAGCTTCAGGTGTCTCCAATTTTCTTTCCTTGTGCTGAGCATCCTTTGTTTTTTCCCCAGGCTTTTCCTCTCCACCACAAACTGACAGATGGTTTTGAAAACAATTCTCCTTGGGGCTGATAACCCTCTCCCATGGGATTTTTCCATACTTCAGTGTGGGTTTGGGAGGGCTGAAGTAGGGAAAAATCCCACAGGAGAGGGTTTAGGGGTGGACTTGGTAGTGCTGGGGGAACGGTTGGACTTGATCTGAGAGGGCTTTTCCCACCTGAACAAGGTCACAATTCCATGATTTTAAGGAGGAGAGGAGCTGTAGTTTGGCCAGAGCTTCACAACAGCTTCAAACTTCCCTCGTCTGAACCTCTTCTTCCTTCTTTGTCACTTCATCACGTCCTTCAGCACGACATTCCTGGCTCCTTTCCTTTGGTTGTCATTGTCAAATGCAATTAGTGGTAATTAAAGGAGACAGAAAGTCCATAGGAGCGTCCCGGGAGCAAGGGCAGGAGTTTGGGAATGGTTGGTTGAGCATGTGGGGCGACCATCCTGTCCTTCCATCCCTTTGTCTTTGGCTGCACAAAACCCCAAGCTGGAATGACCAGGAAGGTGTGGAATGACCAGGATGATGTGGAATGACCAGGAAGGTGTGGAATGACCAGGATGGTGTGGAATGATCAGGAAGGTGTGGAATGACCAGGAAGGTGTGGAATGACCAGGATGGTGTGGAATGGCCAAGAAGGTGTGGAATGACCAGGAAGGTGTGGAATGATCAGGAAGGTGTGGAATGACCAGGAAGGTTGGAATGACCAGGAAGGTGTGGAATGACCAGGAAGGTTGGAATGACCAGGAAGGTGTGGAATGACCAGGAAGGTGTTTGACCACCTGTATCTTCCACAGAAGCTGAATAACTGGTTTTTTTTTTTACTGCCATTCATATATTAATCCAAAATTTAAAGTGTCTGGCTCGTGGAGAAGGGAATTGTGTGCCCTCCTCATTGACAGGTTGACCCTGGGACATTTTCCAGCCACTTCACGCCCTTTTTTCCTTCGGAAATCTTGGCAAAGCCTGTGTTTTGCTGACGTGTTGTATTTACTAGGATAAGTTTTTAGCTTTCTTTAGCATGTGGGGTGACCATCCTGTCCTTCCATCCTCCATCCCTTTGTCTTTGGCTGCACAAAACCCTGAGCTGGAATGACCAGGAAGGTGTGGAATGACCAGGAAGGTGTGGAATGACCAGGAAGGTGTGGAATGACCAAGAAGGTGTGAAATGACCAGGAAGGTGTGGAATGACCAGGAAGGTGTTTGACCACCTGTATCTTCCACAGAAGCTGAATAATTGGGGGTTTTTTTTACTACCATTCATATATTAATCCAAAATTTAAAGTGTCTGGCTCTTGGAGAAGGGAATTGTGTGCCCTCCTCATCGACAGGCTGAGCCCGGGACATTTTCCAGCCACTTCACGCCCTTTTTTCCTTCTGAAATCTTGGCAAAGCCTGTGTTTTGCTGACGTGTTGTATTTACTAGGATAAGTTTTTTGCTTTCTTTAGCTGCCAAAAACCCCAAAGCACCTCCCTCTTCATGCAGATCGAGGTTCTCGTTCCCATCAAGCTCGTTTCCATCGGATTTAAGATGGATTCCTGTCCTCTGGCTGCCTGGAATGGGCTGCTCCCAACGACACATCGTGGTTTTCCTCCGAAGCAAAGTTTGACAAACACGTGGAGCTTTGCCTGGGTTTCTAAAAACCACCTTGGCCACGGTGTGGGAATAATTGCGTTCAGAAATAATGGAAAGATATTAGGAAAAGGAATTAGTGATCAATTAACGCAGCGGAGGGAAGTCATTAGAGGTGTCCCAGAGGAACCTGTGCTGGAACAGGTTGTTTAGACCCACAGCCAAGGGGCAGGAGGAAATCAGTGTACTTAGAAAGCCATGCACATAAGATTTTTCCTTGTTTTCCTGCACAACAACGGGCTCCAGGCTGGCTGATGCCACTCAGGAATCAGATTTTTAAAGTTCTGGTTGATAACTGTGAGAAAAACACAGGCTGGATGCTCGATATTAGTTAAAAAACCAGCTCAGGGTGAGGAATTCTAATGAAGGGAACGGGGAGCAAAGTGGGAAATGGTGTTGTGCTGCTGCATCCTCTGGCAGTACCTTCACAGCTGGAACCTGTGCTCAGCTCTTCCTTTAAAAATAAAAGGGAAGGGAGGAGGAAAATGATGCTGGGGATCCAGGGAGAAGATGTTTGAGACATTTATGAATAGAGATATAGAATAATAGAATAATAGAGATTTATGGAGTCCTTGGCAGATTAAAAAAAAAAAAGGATAAACGTTGATTTGTGCCACAGGAAGGAGGGGTTGTCAGGTGAAGTGGGAATTAAAAACAAAGGAATCGCTTTTGTGCAGTTCCTTGTTGGGTGACCAAACTCATCCATAGGAAAAATATCCAGTGAGAGCTGCCAAGACACCTCCCAGGGAGTCCCTGGAGAGGAAAATCCCACTCCTCTGGTCTAATCATCAACACCAGCCACAGGGGGATGGAATACTGGGATAAACAGACCTTTGGACTTGCCCAGCGCAACGTTCGTGATCCTGGAGCTTTCAGATCCCTTGTTGCACCTCCAGCTCAGTTTTTATGGACACTCCAGTTCTAGTCTGAAGGTGATGGATCATGAAATCGTGGAATATCCTGAGCTGGAAGGGACCCACGGATGCAGTTCCATGCTTGGCTCTCCCTGAGCTTCCGCGTGAGGACGTTGGGACCTCGCGTTGCTGCTTCTGTGGTGGGAAAAATGCAAATCCTTTCGTGTCCAAGACTATAATCACACTCTGCTCACTGGGCCAGGTTTAAGAAGGGCAGAGGGAGGAGGAGACAAGCTCTGTTTTGCCCAAATTACCCTTGTTTTAGCTTTTTTTTTTTTTTTTTTCCCCTCTAAACCTTCCGTTTTTACGGAGGCAGGTTAAAAAAAGGAGATTGCAACTCGTTTTTCTTGTTTGAAATATTTTACTCCGGCACATGTTCGCTCGTGCTGGTGTTTGCACTTACATCTTGCTGATAATTTGTAGCTGGGGGAAAAAAAAAGTAATTCCCTGTGTTGCCTTTGCCTTGAACTTGATGGATGGGAGCTCGGAAAAACGAGCTGGCGCTGTTAGAAGGTCTTGTCAGGGCTTTCTGTTCAGTGGTCCTGGGTCAGTTTGTGGGGTTTTTTTGAGCCTCCTGAGCTAAGACAGACTTTTGAGGACCTGCCTGGATGTGCTCTGGGAGCAGGCAGTGATTATGGCTTTTGGGGATAATTGTGGATCTCAGGCTGGCAGGAATGGCAGGATCCCTCCGGCAACGCTCCGGCCTCCTTGCCCAGAGGCCCTCTGTCAGCTCTGGGAGCGATAGCAAACGATTTAAAATGAGATAAAATGAGATAAAAGTAAACCCAACCAGCCCTCCCACCCCGACCAGCGTCATTGCCTCCTTGTCATTTGTAGTGGGTTGAGCCTGGCTGGATGGCAGGTCCCCACTAAAGCCACTCTCTCACTCCCCTCTGCAACTGGACAGAGGAGGGGAAAAAAACCCAGCAAAGGATTCGTGAGTCGGGATAAGAGCTGGGAGAGGTCACTGACTGATCACCTTCACGGGCAAAACTCACTCAAGGTGGGGATAGTACTTAAATTTATTTCTGACAGCATCAGAGCCAAAGAGTGAGAAGTAAAATAATCTTAAAAACACCTTCCTTCCTTCCATGTTCTCCCTCCTCCCCCCCAGCGGTGCAGGGGGACGGGAATGGGGGTCACAGTCAGTTGTTGTTTCTGTCACTGCTCAGGGAGAGGAGTTGGAGTCCTTCCCTTGCTCCTGTGGGGTCCCTCCCATGGGAGACAGTCCTGGATGGACCTCTCCAGTGTGAGTCCATCCCACAGGAGACAGTCCTGGATAGACCTCTCCAGTATGAGCCCATCCCATGGGAGACAGTCCTGGATGGAGCTCTCCGATGTGAGCCCATCCCACGGGAGACAGTCCTGGATAGACCTCTCCAGTATGAGCCCATCCCATGGGAGACAGTCCTGGATGGAGCTCTCCAGTGTGAGCCCATCCCACAGGAGACAGTCCTGGATAGACCTCTCCAGTATGAGCCTATCCCATGGGAGACAGTCCTGGATGAAGCTCTCCAGTGTGAGCCCATCCCTTGGGCAGCAGCTCTTCCCAAACTGCTGTCCCGTGGGTCACTCCTCCATGGGGTCAGTCCTTCGGGAATGAGCTGTACCAACATGGGTCCCCCACAGGGACCATAAGTCCTAGTTGGGAAAAACCTGCTCCGTGTGGGCTCCTGCTCCATCCTGAGCCTCCCACAGGGTCACAGCCTCCTTCCTGCATCCACCTGATCCAGCATGGGAGCTTTTATGGGTTGCAGGGGGGTCTCTGCACCCCGATGCTCCCCCATGGGCTGCAGTGGGGGATCTCTGCACTCCGATGCTCCCCTATAGGCACAAGGGGGTCTCTGCACCCCGATGCTCCACCATGGGCACAGGGGGTTCTTTGCACCCCGATGCTCCCCCATGGGCACAGGAGGTCTCTGCACCCCGATGCTTCCCCATGGGCTGCAGGGGGACAACCTGCTCCACCATGTTCTTTCCCATGGGCACAGGGTGGGTCTCTGCACCCCGATGCTCCCCCACGGGTTGCAGGGGGGTCTCTGCACCCCTGTGACCCTCCATGGGCACAGGGGGGTCTTTGCACCCCGATGCTCCACCATGGGCACAGGGGGGGTCTCTGCACCCTGATGCTCCCCCATGGGCACAGAGGGGGGCTCTGCACCCCGATGCTCCCCCATGGGCACAGGGGGGGTCTCTGCACCCCGATGCTCCCCTATGGGCTGCAGGGGGGTCTCTGCACCCCGATGCTCCCCCACGGGCTGCAGGGGGGTCTCTGCACCCCTGTGACCCTCCATGGGCACGGGGGGTCTTTGCACCCCGATGCTCCACCATGGGCACAGGGGGGTCTCTGCACCCTGATGCTCCCCCATGGGCACAGAGGGGGGCTCTGCACCCCGATGCTCCCCCATGGGCACAGGGGGGGTCTCTGCACCCTGATGCTCCACCATGGGCACAGGGGGGGGTCTCTGCACCCTGATGCTTCCCCGTGGGCACAGGGGGGGTCTCTGCACAGCTGCCCCACCATGTTCTTCCCCATGGTCTGCAGGGCCTCAGCTCCAGTGCCTGGAGCTCCTCCTGCCCCTCCTTCTTCCCTGCCCTTGTTGTCCACCTTGTCGTTCCCATGTTCTCGCTCTGCTTTTCCCTGGCTGGAATTCTTCCTGCACCAGAACCTCCTGTTCTTAAATATGTTGCCCCAGAGGTGTTACTATCGCTCCTGATGGGCTCAGCCTTGGAAGCTCGTCCTGGAGCAGCTGGAATTGGCTCCACGGGACAGGGGAAGCTTCCGGCAGCTTCCAACAGAATCCACACACACACCCCCCCACCCCCCCCCCCCCCCCCCCCCCCCGCTACCAAAACCCAGCCACAGAAACCCACACCATCATTAACGCCAGGCTGTTAATTAATTAGCCCTTGCAAAACAGCCCTGCCTCGATTAGGCCTGAAGTGCCTTTCCTAGGGCAGGGGTTTTCAAAACCTGGTTCGAACGTGGTAAACAAATTAAGACGGAGAGGAAAAAAAAAACCGGCGCGTTTTGGGGTTTCTTCGCCTCGGAAAAAAAGACGCTTTTTCCGAACGCGGCTCCTGCCGTGGGTTTGGAAGCCCCGGGTGGCACAGCGGGAGGGAGCGGAATTGCGTGTGTGATTTATCTCCTGGTGGCATTTCACGGGGCCTGGGGGGGGGGGGGGGGGGGGGAGTGGTGAAAATTGTTCTCCCTTATCTTTTAGCCAGCAGAAATACTGTTACTTTATCGGAAGGGGAAAACTGTATTTTAGGCAATGAATGGCTGTATTTTAACTGACTGTGAGGGTTCTTTTAGGCATTAAATGGCTGTATTTTGACTGACTGTGAGGGTTTTTTTTAGTCGAGAAATGGCTGTATTTTAACTAATTTTAAGGGGGTTTAAGTCAAGAAATGGCTGTATTTTAACTAATTATGATTTTTTTTTTAGTCAAGGAAAGGCTGTACTTTAATTGTGAGGGGTTTATAGTTAAGAAATGGTTGCATTTTAACTAATTGTAAAGGTTTTTTTTAGTCAAGAAATGGCTGTATTTTAACTAACTCAGGTTTTTTTAGTCAAGAAGTGGCTGTATTTTAAGTAACTAAGGGGTTTTTTAGTCAAGAAATGCTTGTATTTTAACTAATTGTGAGGGGTTTTTAGTCAGGAAATGGCTGTATTTTAACTAATTATGAGGTTTTTTAGTCAAGAAAGGGCTGTATTTTAACTAATTGTGAGGTTTTCTTAGTTAAGAAATGGCTGTATTTTGACTAATTGTAAGGTTTTTTTAGTTAAGAAATGGCTGTATTTTAAGTAGCTGTAAGGGTTTTCTTAGTCAATAAATGGCTGTATTTTAACTAATTATGAGGTTTTTTAGTCAAGAAATGGCTGTATTTTAACTAACTGTGAAGTTTTTTTAGTTAAGAAGTGGCTGTATTTTAACTAATTATGAGGGTTTTTAGTCAAGAAAGGGCTGTATTTTAACTAACTAAGGTTTTTTTAGTCAGTAAATGGTTGTATTTTGACTAATTGTAAGGGGTTTTTAATCCATACATGGTTGTATTTTAATTAATTGTAAGGGGGTTTTAGTCAAGAAATGGTTGTAACTTAACTAATTTTGATGGGTTTTTAGTCAATAAATGGCTGTATTTTAACTAACTGTAAGGGTTTTTTAGCCAAGAAATGGCTGTATTTTAACTAACTCAGGTTTTTTTAGTCAAGAAATGGCTGTATTTTAGCTAATTGTTAAGGGTTTTTAGTCAAGAAATGGCTGTGTTTTCTCTAAGGTTTTTTTAGTTAAGAAATGGCTGTATTTTAACTGACTGTGAGGGTTTTTTAGTCAAGAAGTGGCTGTATTTTAACTAATTGTGAGGTTTTTTAGTCAAGAAAGGGCTGTATTTTAACTAACTCAGGTTTTTTTAGTCAAGAAATGGCTGTATTTTAACTAACTAAGTTTTTTTTAGTTAAGAAATGGCTGTATTTTAACTGACTGTGAGGGTTTTTTAGTCAAGAAGTGGCTGTATTTTAACTAATTGTGAGGTTTTTTAGTCAAGAAATGGCTGTATTTTAACTAATTGTGAAGTTCTTTTTGTTAAGAAAAAGTTGTATTTTAACTAATTGTGAGGGTTTTTTAGTCAAGAAATGGCTGTATTTTGACTAACTAAGGTTTTTTTAGTCAAGAAATGGCTGTATTTTAACTCTGTAAGGTTTTCTCAGCCTTTGAAAGCTGAACCTGGGGAAACCAATGCTGCTAAGAAACCAAACCACTCCGTCCTGCCCCCGGTGATCGAGAAAGCACCGAAACGTTGCAATAAAAAGGGAGCAGCACAAAGCCAAACAAAGTGGGGTTCGAGCTTTCCCAAATGCCCGCTCCGGGCAATCGTCACCCCTGGAACTTTGGGATGAGTAAGATGCCACCTGCTGTGTTTAACTGGCAGGAAATCGTGGATTTATGGGGGAATTGTTAATTCCCGCTGGCCGGGTTTGGGAGGGCTGGGCTGTGAGAAAGCAGAGCTGAGCAGCAAGGAGGTCGTTGGAGTCGTGGGTGAGGACGTGGAGCACGAGATGTTTGGGTGTTAAATCAGCAGTTTCCTCTTCAGGAAGCAGGAGTGTCACTCTTTGTCTTAATTCCACGAGTCTGGACGTCACTGTCTGTCCTGGACATGAGGAACTGTGTCACCCCCAGGCCTGTGCTGGAGTCAAGGGCATGAGGTGTTTGGGATGCTGGATGTTCCCAATATTTGCTGTTCCCAGAGTTAAGACCAGGAACCTCCTGCCTGGGACTCCTTAAAATTCCCACCCTCCCTCCAATGCTTCCCTCTTTCCACAGAACTCCCCAACACTTTTTCCAAGGCAAGTTGTCCCAGCCCTGGTGTGGCAGCAGGAGCAGGGAAGGGATTGTCCCCCTGTGCTGGCACTGCTGGGGCACCTCCAGGGCTGGGGACAGTGCTGGGACACTCCCAACAAGGGACACATGGAGAGGCTGGAGCATGTCCAGGGAAGGGAACGGAGCTGGGGAAGGGGCTGGAGCAGCAGGAGTGGCTGAGGGAGCTGGGGGGGCTCAGCCTGGAGAAAAGAGGGATCAGGGAGCACCTTTTCCCTCTCCACAAGTCCCTGACTGGAAGGGGGAGCTGGGGAGGGTCCCAATTCCCGGGAAACAAGGGACAGGAGGAGAGGGAATGGCCTCCAGCTGTGCCAGGGGAGGCTCAGGTGGGATATTGGGAATGATCCCTTCATGGAAAAGGTTGTCCAGCCCTGTCACAGCTGCCCAGGGCAGGGGTGGATTCCCCATCCCTGGAAGGATTTCAGATCCCTGTGGATGTGACCCTTGGGGACACGGCTCAGTGGTGGCCTTGGCGGTTGGACTCAATGGTCTTGGAGCTCCTTTCCAACTGAAATGATTCTGGGGTTTCTAAGCGTGTTGGTTTGTTTTCCTTGGGGTTTTTTTGGGGTAGGCTGAGGGTGGATGGGCAGCGGTGCCTTCCCCTTCCCAGCCGAGCTGTGACCGCTCCCTGCGACGTGTTTGGGTCTGGATCACCACATTTCATGGAAATCACTGCTGTCGGATAATCCATCAGCAGTGATGGTGATCCAGGAATGGGAACATCTTCATCATTTATTCCCTCTTTGCCTTTGAGGAGGTTTCCTTTGGCTTTTGAATCACAGAATCCCCGAATGGTTTGGGTGGGAAGGACCTTAAAGCTCATCCCGTTCCATGAGCCTTCTGCTATCCCAGGTTGCTCCAAGCCCTGTCCAACCTGGCCTTGGGCACTTCCAGGGATCAAGTAGTGCTGGAATGCCCTGTGGGCAAATTTTTGGGGGGCTCTTGGGTTGGATGATATGTTTTACATCCTTCCCTTCTTTCCACATGGGTGGGAACCCCTAAACCCTTCCTACCCTTGGTGTTTGCTCCTCTTGGAGCTTCTCCTGCTTCTCGTGCCTCTTTCCACTCTTTTTCTTGTCCTCTCTCTGTGCTCTGCAAAGCAGAAAAACGCTTTAAAGGCACGTCTTTAAACCCCCACCTGCTTTATTCTTAGAGCTCCTCTTCCCTCAGCTCGCCGGGACGAGTCATTCGGAGCCGCCTTGGCTTCCTGCCACCCCGATCCCGACTGGGGACTTTGGAAGCTGCTGTAGCGGGGTTGTAAATAATTGAGTCTTTGATCTTCAGGTCTCTGAGCCGACGAGGCTTTTGTCTGGAGAGCAGAGTTTAATGGAGAGCAAGCAGAGGCTTTGGTAAATGAGTTGTTCCGTGCCAGAGCCGGGCTGGCTGTTTTTTTCCTCGGAGTGAGGAAGCGTCGGAGGCCCCGCGTGTCTGGGAGGTGCCTTTTTGATCTTAAAAAAAAAAAAGAAAAAACCCAGAAAAAAAGAGTGTATTCAAGGGGCAGGTTCTGATTTGAAGGTCTGTTTAACATCCCAGCTTTCTCTGCCGGTTCAGTCAAATATTCTCCAGTGACAAACATTAATTATGTCTCCTTTTCTGCTCCCTGTTTCAGACACTTCTGTAATCACTGGCTCTGCAATATCTGTGTCTGTGCAAACCTTGAGGCTTCTCTGCCTCTCTTTTGCCTCGTTTGTGTGGCTGAGCAGCTCTTTCATTTCCATCAAGCACCTCTGAGGTCGCTCTGGTGGTCACATTGTCTCGCTGTCACCTCGTGCTGGTCACTTGTCTTGATTCCTGATTGCTCCTCTCGTGATGTGGGGGATCCTCAGCGCTGCTGGGGGATAAATAATGGATAATTGTGTCCCAGGGAAGGAGGAAAATGCTCCAAGGTGTTTGTTGGTGCTGGAGAAGATAAAATCCATCTCCTATGGAGCCAGGCTCAGAGAGCCAGGGGTGTTCAGCCTGGAGAAGGGAAAGATCCAGGGAGAGCTTGGAGCCCCTTCCAAAGCCTAAAGGGGCTCCAGGAGAGCTGGAGAGAGACTTGGGACAAGGGCTGGAGGGACAAGACACAGGGAATGGCTTCCCACTGGGAGAGGGCAGGGAGAGATGGGAGATTGGGAAGGAATTGTTGGCTATGAGGGTGGTAAGGGTCTGGACTGGAATTCCCAGAGAAGCTGTGGCTGCCCCTGGATCCCTGGGAGTGTCCAAGGCCAGGTTGGAGCAACCTGGGATAGTGGGAAGTGTCCCTTTGCCCATGGCAGAGGTTGTAACAGGCTGAGCTTTAGGGTCCCTTCCCACCCAAACCATTCCAGGATTTGATGATTCCATGGAGCCGGGATGGCTCCAGTCTGGATTTCCCAGTTTCTCAGCAGACAAATCCTGTGGGATATGACTCCAAGGAATTAAAGCGAAAAAACTGAGCTCCAGGGAGACCTTGGAGCCCCTTCCAGAACCTGAAGGGGCTCCAGGAGAGCTGGAGAGGGACTGGGGACAAGGGATGGAGGGACAGGACACAGGGAATGACTTCCCACTGCCAGAGGGCAGGGAGAGATAGGAGATTGGGAAGGAATTGCCGACTGGGAGGGTGGGGAGGGTCTGGTCTGGAATTCCCAGAGAAGCTGTGGCTGCCCCTGGATCCCTGGAATTGTCCAAGGCCGGGTTGGATGGGTCTTGAATCAACCTGGGATAGTGGGAAGTGTCCCTGCCCATGGCAGTGGGTGGGATGAGATGATCTTTAAGTCCCTTCCCACCCAACCCAGTCTGGGATTCCATGATTATGGATGGAGTTTCCATCTTGGGTTCATGGAATTTCTCTAGCTTTTCTCTATTTTCCTCTCTTGGTCTTCGGTCAGAAATAATTCTACTTTTCTTGGTCTGCAGTAAAGTTGTTTTAACCTCTTGTGTTTGAGTATCCTGGAATCCCAGAATGGTTTAGGTTGGAAAGGGCCTTAAGGCTCATCCTGTTTATGGGCAGGGACACCTTCCACTATCCCAGGTTGTTCCAAACCTTATCCAGCCTGGCCTTGGACACTCCCAGGGATCCAGGGGCAGCCACAACTCCCACTGTCCCAGGTCCCTTATCCCGAAACCACTCCTCTCAGAGCTCGAGGAATTTGCTTTCCAGCCTGCCAACCCACTTGGATAAAGACTATTCCCTCCTCCCATCCTCCTTGGCATGCCATTCCCGTGGGATACGTGGCCGGATTTCTGTTGTTTTTAAAGATGAAGCTCGGGAAAATCCATCGCGTCCGTTATCCCGACGAGCTCCCTTAGAGGATTTGGAGGAATGAAGTGTGAGGTGGATAAAACTCTGGGAGTTTTTTTAAACAGAGGCATGTTTGACATGACAAAAGAGCCCAGGACTATGTGTCCCCCATTCCATTGATTTTCCAAACAGATCCCAGCAGCAAAGGGTTGTCGTTGACCCCTAACGGGGTCGGTTGGTTCTGCCCCGGGGCCTGACGTTCCATCCTCCTGCTCCAACAGCCCTTCCTCGGGGCTGGAGAGGGGGAATGAGGGATAAATCCGTGTTCCACGTCAGGCTGTGTCTGGAGGGGGAAAATGCAGAGCTTTTCCTAGGGATTCTATTCTGGGAAGCAGCGAAATATCCAGAAAACGTTCCGGAGCCGAGCGGCGGCGTGAGCTGCGCGTGTGATTCAGCGGCCAAATTACCCCGGAGTGTATAAATAGGGGAAAATTGGATGGGAATAGGCAGATGACATTCCAGCTGGATGCAGGTGCGAGGCTCTGTGGCTGTTTTTGGTAGCAAAAGGCGACAGAAATTGGAGATGGTGCTAAGAAAAGGTGTGGGAGTGATGTAAGCACGGGAATAGGGGAACGTGGAGATGACAGGGTTTGGAACAAGGTGAGCTTTAAGGTCCCTTCCAACCCAAACCATTCTGGGATTTTCTGGGGTTCTGGGATAAAGGATATGCAGGTTAGAATCCATTTAGAGGGATTTTTGTGGAAGTCAGGGATGGAAAAGGCAGGAAAGGGGAAGGGGACCTTTCCCTGAGTCCCAAGATTCCCAGGGAACCCCCTTGTTCCCTGAACTCCTTCCCAGGGAGGAGTTGGGCTGTGGATGGATCCACTGTCAGGCTCTGGATCCAGGCTGGGAGAGCTGGGGGGGTTCAGCTGGAGCAGAGAAGGATCCAGGGAGAGCTTGGAGCCCCTTCCAGAGCCTAAAGGGGTTCCAGGAGAGCTGGAGAGGGACTGGGGGCAAGGGCTGGAGGGACAGGATACAGGGAATGGCTTTCCACTGCCAGAGGGCAGGGAGAGATGGGAGATTGGGAAGGAATTGTTGGCTGGAAGGGCATTGAGGGTCTGGTCTGGAATTCCCAGAGAAGCTGTGGCTGTCCCTGGATCCCTGGAATTGTCCAATGCCAGGTCAGACGGGTCTTGGAGCAACCTGGGATCGTGGGAGGTGTCGGGGTTGGAACTGGATGGTCTTTAAGGTCCCTTCCCACCCCAACCATTCCAGGATTCCATGATTCAAACACTTCCTGCACCGAAGTGTTCCCTCTAGGAAGGGCAGTTTTCCTTTCCTTTGTCTCTGCTGACTCTTTCCACAGAGATCTTGCCAGTTTGATTAAAGTCCCATAAATCCACGTGTGTCCTGATGTAAATCCAATATTTAGGACATAACTTTTCATCCTGTATTTCCTGCCCTCTCCAGGTCTCTGAATTCCCTTTGATATCTCCCCTCGACTCGGGCAGGGAAGGAGGTGCTGGTTGGGCACTGGAAAAAGTGGGAATTCGCTGTAAAACAGGTTTCCTTACAAATTTAGGATTCCATCCCGTTGTGTAACGAATCTTTGTGCTGAATAACAACCATCAATTCCCCTTTGACGGGCCCTCCTCGGGAACTCCTTCCGGAAAACGGCAGTTTATGGAAACCTGGAGAAGCTTTTCCTTGGTGGCCGTTCCCGACATTCCAGATTTGGCCTCTGAACTCCTTGAATATCTTCCCTGGGGTGTTTGGTTTTAAAGGAAATGGAATTTCCCCCTTTTTCAAATCGGAGAAATGAATGTTTAAAGCTTGGAATTGGAGCAAAGGCAGCAGGAAAGTCCATTTTCTCCTCCATTTTTCAGGCAGTGCCGGAGTTGTGTTGCCGGAATCCCCTTCCCTGGAAGGTTTGCTGTCACACACATCCATCTTTTTTCTTGGAAATGTTGCTTTATCTGCTTGGACTTGGCCTTTATTTTGCTTGTTTTAGTTCTTTTTAAGCCACATTTCTCTTTCCAGCAGAGGACTGCTGGATTTAATTTATAATTTTACCATTAAAAATCCCGTTGGTGCCCTTGGGAGTCGTTGCATTTTAGGGTCTGTTGGTGCCCATTAAATCCAGCATTTTATATCCTGGCCATAAATTTACTTGGGGAGGGGGGAGGTGTGTGATATTATTATTTTTGTCAGGATTTCCCCCCTGATTGGAGGTGTTAATATGAGCACAATATTATTATTACCCCTTTTCTACAAGGGGTAAGTTCTCTGCTGCCTTTTTTCCCCCCCTCCAAGCCAAAGTTTCTCCGGAATTCTTGCAAATCACGTCTTCCAAAGTGGGTGTTTTGGAGCCTGTTAATGAATCACACTTTGGCAGTGTTTGCCCTGACGTGATAAACAATTGTTCTCTTGGCCTGTCAGATTATTGAGCCACAAACTTGGAGACGTTTTACGTGGTTTTTGTTGTTTTCTTCTCTTTAAGATGCTTTTTTTTGTTGTTGTTGTTGACAGCCTGTCCCCCAAATACCTCGGTCTTTTTGTAGACTTTAACAGTCTGAAGTGAGTTAATATTATTTTTTAGTGAGTCTGAGCCCGCTTGGGGTTTTTTGCTGGTTTTTTTAGGGCTTTTTGGTTGGGGTTTTTTTGGTGCAGTTCTGCTCCATCGCGTCCTAAGGTAGCTAGTGGAGCTTTATTTCACCTCAGAAGTTTCCAGCCACCCAGAGCTGCAAATGGGATGATGAATCTTTAGAAGCACCTAATAAAGAGCTGAACTTAGTCATCCTTGTGATTTTGGTGTGCAATATCCTGTCAGGGATGGGCTGAACATCCCTCTCTCACTCAAGGTGTCCTCTTTTCAGCAACATTTAATATTCATTCCCAGATCATCATTTGGGACCATTAACGAGACTGATATTCCTCTCAGACTGGGGCTGTTAATCCTGGCTTGGGACTTATCCAGATTACCTCTGCGGCTTCCAAAGGAGAAGTTCCCTTTTCCTGCTGGAAATCTTCCCTCCTGTGCTGCAGTCCTGTTACACAACCACCTTCTCCTGCAGGAAAGGTGAAATTCCGGTATGGAATCCTTCTTGGAGCTTACATGGATCGATGGTTTCCTTTGGTTCAAAGGCTGCTTTGGGTTCCTTTTTCCCTTTATTTCACTCTCTCCCAGGTCACCCACTCACCATTTGTCATCAGGAGGGGAGGTTTTCTCCTACCTGGAGTAATTAGTCTTTGTTAGAGCTCCAGTGATAAATAGCAGAGGAGGAGAAAAAGGGAAACAATGAGTTTTGTTTCGGCGTCAGACTCTTCCAGTGAAGTTGGGAACGTGCCACTCGCTCCCAAAGGGAAGGGATTTGTGGGATTTTTCGTGGCAAACCTTGTCCATCTTGTGTCAATCCTCCAGGCTGCCACAGTCCAGTTCTTTGTCACACAAAACAAGCCCCCAGACTTTTATTACTGTGTTTCTGAATCATTTCAACCCAGGCGTTGCCGTGAGGGTAAAGGGAATTCTAACCTGGGAATGACGTAGAAACTCTCCCCTGGGAAATGCTGGAAACCCTTCTGAAGCTCCCTGTGAAAGCTTCCCGGTTTGAAGAAAGGATTGGTTTGGATTTTTCCAGGTATTCTGAGCGCAGCCTGACCAAGTGTGTGGGGATAACGATCGAGACGAGGCCGGATTACTGCCTGAAGAGGCACCTCAGCGACATGTTGTCCTACGGCTGCACGAGGCTGGAGATCGGGGTGCAGAGCGTCTACGAGGACGTGGCCCGGGACACCAACAGGTGAGGGCAGAGGGACATGGAATCCTGGAATGCTTTGGGTGGGAAGGGAGCTAAAGCTCGTCCAGTTCCAACCCCGACACCTCCCGCTATCCCAGGTTGCTCCAAGACCCGGCCAACCCGGCCTCGGATACTTCCAGTGATCCAGGGGCAGCCACAGCTTCTCTGGGAATTCCAGACCAGCCCCTCAACACCCTCACAGACAAGAATTCCTTCCCAGTATCCCACCCAAATCTCTCCTTTTCCAGTGGGAAACCATTCCCTGTGTCCTGTCCCTCCAGCCCTTGTCCCCAGTCCCTCTCCAGCTCTCCCCTTTAGGCTCTGGAAGGAGTTCCAAGCTCTCCCAGGATCCTTCTCTTCTCCAACTTGGACATTCCCAGCTCTCCCAGCCTGGATCCAGAGCCTGACATTGGATCCATCCACAGCCCAACTCCTCTCTGGGAAGGAGTTCCGGGAACAAGGGGGTTCCCTGGGAATGTCAGGACTCAGGGCAGGGTCTCCCTTCCCCTTTTCTACCTTTTCCATCCATGACTTCCATAAAAATCCCTCTAAATGGGTTCTAACCTGAGTGTCCTTTATCCCAGAATCCCAGAATGGTTTGGGTTGGAAGGGACCTTAAAGCTCATCCCGTTCCATGGGCAGGGACACCTCCCACTATCCCAGGTTGCTCCAGCCTGGCCTTGGACACTTCCAGGGATCCAGGGGCAGCCACAGCTTCTCTGGGAATTCTATTCCACCCTCTCAGGGAAGAATTCCTTCCCAATCTCCCATCTCTCCCTGCCCTCTGGCAGTGGGAAGCCATTCCCTGTGTCCTGTCCCTCCAACCCTTGTCCCAAGTCCCTCTCCAGCTCTCCTGGAGCCTCTTTAGTCTCTGGAAGGGGCTCCAAGGTCTCCCTGGATCCTTCCCTTCTCCAGGCTGAAACCTTCAAAGCTTCCAGCCTCCAGTGGCTGCTCACTGGACCCTTCATGAACACTCTTGGGAATTCTCTGTTTCCTTGACTAATCCCCACTTAACAGAGAATCTTGAAACATTTCCCTCATTTTCTTGCTTTTGTGGCCTTGTTTCTGTCAAGAAAAATTATTAACCTGCATTTTAATGGCTTTCTTTGGGATATTGTTCACACCAGGGCTTGAGAAAATGGGACTGTGATGCTTTATTTTCAGATATATTTGCAGGAGGCCTCTGATTTATTCCTCAGCATCTTGGACCTGTGGCCAAAAGGAGTGTTTTCCTATATGGGAAAGCATGGAATATTTTGTTCATCCCACCCCTGACAGGCAAACAAGCCAATCTTTCCTCTCTTTATTTATTTATTTATTGCAAGGCTGATAATTCTGCTGAGATTTTAAAATGAGTGATTTTTCACTTGTTTTTTGGGTTTTCTTTCACTTCGTTCAACTCGTTCCCTCTTATCCCGTATTCCAGTCACTCCCAAAGTTGTTTAATAACCACAGTCTCAGGTGGTGACAGATTCAGGCAAAGCACATTTTTTGGTGATACCCACCTTAAAGGCAGCAGAGCAAAGCTGGAAATGTTGGGCATTTTCTTTCTCCTTTTCCTTTTAGGGACTTCAGGGAAGAATCCCGGATGGATTTTCTCCTTTGGCACTGCTGGGGCTTGGGAATGTGGGATGGCACTGCTGGGAAACCATCAGGCTCCAGGTCCCAAAAATGCAGGAAAAACCATTTAGTGAGGAGCCCAAGAGCTCATTTCAGAGGTGTTTTCCTCCTCTGGATGTCAGAGCTTTCCAGAGGAAAGGATCCATCCTAAGGAATGTTTTTAGTCTGGGTGCCTTCAGTCGTAGATTCATTCAATTCACTTAATTAGTTTATCAATTAATTTCCCTTTTTTTTCCACTCAGATCTTTCAAAGGTGGAGCTTTAAAACCTCTCTTTGCTCCCACTTGAGTTTTCCACCAGTTTTTTTGTGTCACATCAGAGCAGGTCCCACAAATCACCCAAAGCTCTTCCCTCACTTTTGGCTTTTGGTCCCTTTTCCCCAAGGAAACCCTTTGCTTTCCAGCTGCTGGCTCAGAACGGGAATAAAGGGATGTGTTCCTGCCTTGATTTCCCTCAGAGCCAATCCTGGATGGAATTATATTTTATATTATAATTATATTTATGTTATATATCGTATATAAAATATACACTGTATATTATATAATATACAATTATACAATTATACAATATATATATACAATTATATATATATAAATGTGTGTGTATATATATATAATATATATGTATATATATTATAGATATATATATAATATATATGTATATATATTATAGATATTTATATATAATATATATATGCAATTATACAATTATATATATAAATGTGTGTGTATATATATATAATATATATGTGTATATACATTATATATATGTATGTATAATATATATACACAATTATACAATTATACAGTATATAATATATAATTATCATCATAATGATAATTTATATTAGAATCGTATTTTATATTAGAGTTATATTTTATCTTCAAATTCTATTTTATATTGTAATTATAAATATGTTACATATGATATAGACAACAGACAACATATTATAGAATATATAATTATATATTATATGTTGTCTTAGAATTCTGTTTTATCTTAGAATTCCATTTTACATGAGAATTCTGCTCCATTTTTCAAAGCCTCCCGCAGAAGTCCTCGAAGGGCTTTGCTGCAAATGCTCCCTCCAACTTTTCAGAGCGATGAAAATCGAAACACACTTGGAGAATAAAAAAAAAAAAGGGTGATTCGAGTTCCTCTTCCTTTTGAAATGACCTCATTTTGCTTCTGCTCCTCTTTGTGTGTGGGAGCGACGTGTTGTTTTTTTGGGCTTTCAACTTTTTAATATTTCGCTCGTAGCAAAATGTCAGATTACAACCAATTAGGCAAACTGTTGGGGAAATTACTTTCTATTCTGTTCCAGAAGTCATTAGCGAGGTGGTGTTGGTTTTTGTGGGGGTTTTTTTTTTTTTTGGTTGTTTTTTGAGTGCTTTCGGCGGCTGCGAGGCAGAAAAATATTCGAGAACTGATCTTAGGCATCAAATAATCGAGTTATTGATGCAGCTCGAATTCCACTTCTAATAAGAAAATAATTTTTATTTATGAAGCGAGTCTCCATTTCCTCCCCTCGGGCTACTCAAGGGCCTGAGTAATGTTGTCCTTGAACAGCCTTGGAAAAACACGGTGACACTTGTGAAAAAAAGAAAAAAAACAAAACACCGAACTAAAAAAATCATAAATAAAACTGTAGGGAAAAAAACCCCTGCATTGAGGGAGTGAGTGGAAGTGGAACCTTCTGGAAGAGAGGAAGGAATTGAGCCTTGAAACCAGGGAAGCAGCTGCTGGTTTGGTTAAAATAAAGGCTGGGTGCCCATTCTGGGTCAGAATTAAGTGTAAATGAACAGATTTAGGACTGAGGTGCCCAGATGGGGGTAATTTTTCACCCCAAAGGGCCGTGGAGGAGGAGAAGAGTCACGTCCTTGGAGCAGGGAATTCCAGAAGGTGGGGTGAGAGTGTGATGGGGAGCAAACAGGGGTTGGAGAGGGAAGGTCAGGGGTTGCTGAGGGGGTCGAAATGTCCGGAGATGTCCCGAAATCTCAGCCAGGGGTGGGAAGAGCCAAAGCCAGGACTTTGTGGGAACACTGGTCGCTGTGGTGGGAATACCCCCGTGGCTGTTTGTGGAGGCCCTGGAGCTGTGGAGGTGGAAGGAGAGAGGAATTTACTCAAGGATAATAAACCTTTGCTCCTCCTGTGGTTTGGGATCCAGGTCTCTCCAAGCTCCTGAATCTGAGCTTGGTTTGATGTCAGAACGTGGAATCCTTGAGGAATCCCAATCCAGGCCATGTTTCGGAGCTGAGAAAGTTGGTGTTTCTCTAACAGGAGTGTTTGGGAGCATGTTTTGGGATGGTTTTCCATCTGCCTGGTTTTCCTGACCCCCATCCTTCTCCTTTCCTGTTGTTTTTGTCTTTGTTTGTTCCTCATCCTGATTATCCGCAGCCGCCACTGCACCGTGTCCTCCTTGTGCTGTGGCACCAACTGGTGTCTTGGCTTTCCCAACTGGATTTCAGCAGCTATCTCAAGCTTCTCCAGCTGGGATTTGAGCAGTTGGAGCCTTGGAGTGGCTCGGCAGCAGCAAACTTTTAATACTTTAATAAAAACACCTGTTTTTTCCCTTATGGAGTTCACTTCCAACCACGTTCCAGACTCAACTTGCTCTCGCTTCCCGGAGTTAAATCTCAATTAAACATCTCCAGTGTGGCTCTTCCTGCCTGATCCTGGGTCTCTTCCCTCTCTTCCCAGAGGCCACACGGTGAAGGCTGTATGTGAATCCTTCCACCTGGCCAAGGATGCCGGATTTAAGGTGGTGGCCCACATGATGCCTGACCTCCCAAACATGGGCCTGGAGAGGGACATGGACCAGTTCGTTGTGAGTATGCCTTAAAATACCCGGGAATTTCTCGTGTTTTCCAGCTTTTTCATCCAACTCTTTTCATCCTTACCTCAGCCATTAGTTCTGATCCAGCCCAGGCTTGTTTTTCTTAAGGACAAATAATTGAAAAATCAATTTATTTTATTTTTTTTTGGAAAGGTGGAGGGTGAGAAAAGATTTGTTGAGCTACTTCATCCAGAAAATTATATCCCTGCCTCATGAAAGCCTGAGTCACCAGGGTCCCTGTGGAATATTGCTCTTCCCATATTAACTGGGGCTCTTGCTTTTTTTTTTTCCAAGTTTTCTTCCTGGGATTTAGAATAGTGCACAATTGCAAGTTGAAAGAAGGCAATTAATTGCAAAATGAAGTGTACAGGTGTGTCATGAAGCATCTCTGTTCTTGGCTGAGTATCTCTGTCAATGGTATAGAAGAAAACAGAAAATGATTCCTGGAGATATGGAAATGAGGAATAAAGTATAAACAGTGCAGGGAATTAACCACTCTAGGTGGTAGTTTGGTAGATTTTCATTATTTCTTGTATTTTTTTTTAAGTCAAAATCGGTTGTGTTTTTAAAATAATGCAGAAACTGGGACATTTCCCAAGGAGTTTTGTGCAGAATTCCTGAGCACAATGTCTTAGTACTTAACAAATATTGTATCTGTGTGACAGAATAAGGGAGTGGGGCAAAGGGATGTGCACAAACCCAGAGGTGCAGCCAGAACTCAAAATTCCCCCTCCAGGCTCTCCTCCTGGGTTATTTTCCTGCCGTGCTCTAGATAAGTAGAGTGTGGACACGACGTAGGATTTTCCAGGAATTACTCGTGGTGCGGAACCTGAGTCCCTCCCCGATGCCTCCTGAAGTTCCAGCTGGTTTTACGTGGGTTTTATGTGTTTTTACGGGGCTGTCACGAGCCAAGGGGAGACAATTTGTGGTGTTAAATGAGCAATAATGACAAAAAGATTTAAAGAGCCAGCAAGGAGGAGCCGGTGAGCAGAGGTGTTTGCAAGATGTCAGAGTGGAGAGGGAGGGATTATTTAGGGCAGGTCTGCAAGCTCCTGTAGGAAGTATTTAGTGCTTGTTGTTCTTTGCTGCTTGTTCGTGATGGGCGGTTAAAGATTTCCCACCGTGGGATCTGGAATTGCTCCTGTTTCGCTGCAGATTTGGGAATAGGTTTGGAAGGTTTAAGTTCAAGTGATGGCATCACTGAAGGTTGTTGTGTCCCTTTCTGAAGGGCAGCTTTTTGCAGGAATTGAAGAGGCAGGAAGCAAAGTTTGCAGGAGGGAGGCAAAAACGCGGCGAGGAGGCTGGAATTGGGAGAGGGGGAACGAAAAGGAAGCCGGGCATGGAAAAGCAGGAGAAGGAGAAAACAGAGCAGAGAAGGGCAAGTGGTTTGTGCTGGTTTCTGCCCAGGGAAGTCCCTTGGCTTTGGGAGCTGGGAAAACTCCTCGTGGAAAGAGTTTTGTGGAATGAGGTGAGTTTTAAGGTCCCTCCCAACCCAAACCATCCCGGTGAAAACCAGTGTGGATGGTGGGACTCTGGATGTGGAAGGAAGGAATCCACGTGGGATGGGAAAGGATGGGAAAAGAGGGAGTAGGTGAGAACAAGGCCCAGAAGGAATTAAGATATTTATAAATTTATGAGAGGAAGGGTTAAGATAAGATGGGAATTTTTTGCTGGAGGGCCAGAGTTGGCAAAAAGCAGGTGGTTGGAGGGTCAGGGAAGAGAAATGTGGAACAGGGGAAGGAGAAATCCATGTGGGAGTTGAGGAGGGGAGTTCAGGAGGGTAGAGGGTGATGGGGGTGAAGACCAACTCTTTGGGATTTAAAGCAGGACTCACGGATCAAATGAAGGTTTGGTGCCAGGGAAGCCCCAGGGGAGGAGCTGGAGGAGCTGGAGGATGAGGAATCCATGTGGAGGATGAAGCCCTCCAGTGATGAGAGGAGGAAAAGTGGGAGCTGGGGAGGGAAACTGGAGGGGAAGAGGTGATGGATCACATCAGCAGGGAGAGGAGTTGTACCTGTGGTGATCAGAGAGGAGAAAGGGTGGGAAAGGAGAGGAGCAATCCCTGATTCCTGTCTTAGAGGTTCACAGGGTTCCCGCTGTGATCCCTGCACATCCCAGGGAATGGAGCTGCAGGGGATGAGAATGGAGAGGTTGTGGATCGCTGGGACACGTTTCAAGATTGGAATGATAAACAAGAGATTTCTTTTTACCCCCTCCTTTGCTTTCTCATCCTTTTTTAAATGCGTTATAATTTAATTTCTAAGCATCCTTTGTCCTAGATCTGAGAGAATAAGGGGTAAAACCAACTCCTTTCTTTTATTAATCTTTTTTTTTCCGGTGCACATAGGAGAGGTGTTCAGCAGGCTGATTCCTTCATTCCCAGGGATCCAGCTGATAGCAGATTCTCTCTTTCCTACCTTAAAATTTTATATCATCCTTTTGGGTTATTAGAACAACTTATTTCTATGTTGTGCTGCATAAATATTAGTCCAGGCTGGTAAATATTTAGACACTTCTACTGCATAAAACTAATGGGGCAGTGAAGAGAGGAACCCAGTGGAGGCACAAAGCTGCTCCTTGTGCAGGGTTCTCCGAAAATGTGGCATCTTCTCACAGTCATGGAATGGGTTGGGTGGGAAGGGACCTTAAAGCTGATCCAGTTCCAACCCTGACACTTTCCAGCATCCCAGGTTACTTCAAGGGAATTCAGCCTGGCCTTGGACACTCCCAGGGATCCAGGGGCAGCCACAGCTTCTCTGGGAATTCCAGCCCAGCCCCTCCCCACCCTCCCAGACAGGAATCCCTTCCCAGTATCCGACCTGAACCTACTCTGTTTCAGCTGAAAGCCGTCAGTGGGTGGTGGTGGCACCCACGCTGATCTGAGATCCCAAATTAGTGGGGGAAGATGCTGAGGGAGCGTCAACCCCTTTCTGTTCCTGATGAACTGAGGGGAGGGAGGTGGAAGCGAGGGAAGAGCAGGAATCTGGTGTTAGAGAATCCTGGAGCCCCAGAATGGGTTGGGTGGGAAGGGACCTCAAAGCTCATCCTGTTCCGACCTCGACACCTTCTACCATCCCAGGTTGCTCCAAGGGAATCCAACCTGGCCTTGGACACTCCCAGGGATCCAGGGGCAGCCACAGCTTCTCTGGGAATTCCAGACCAGCCCCTCCCCACCCTCCCAGCCAGGAATCCCTTCCCAATCTCCCACCTCTCCCTGCCCTCTGGCAGTGGGAAGCCATTCCCTGTGTCCTGTCCCTCCAGCCCTTGTCCCCAGTCCCTCTCCAGCTCTCCTGGAGCCCCTTTAGACTCTGGAATGTTCTCCAAGGTCTCCCTGGATCCTTCCCTTCTCCAGGCTGGACATTCTCAGCTCTCCCAGCCTGGATCCAGAGCCTGACATTGGATCCATCCACAGCCCAACTCCTCCCTGGGAAGGAGTTCAGGGAACAAGGGGGTTCCCTGGGAATGTCAGGACTCAGGGAAAGGTCCCCTTCCTCTTTCCTGCCTTTTCCATCCCTGACTTCCACAAAAATCCCTCTAAATGGATTGTAAGCTGAGTGTCCTTTATCCTGGAATTCCAGACTGGTTTGGGTGGGAAGGGACCTTAAAGATCATTCCGTTCCATGGGCAGGGACACCTCCCACTATCCCAGGTTGCTCCAACGTGGCCTTGGACACTCCCAGGGATCCAGGGGCAGCCACAGCTTCTCTGGGAATTCTATTCCACCCTCCCAGGAAAGAATTCCTTCACAATTTCCCACCTCTCCCTGCCCTCTGGCAGTGGGAAGCCATTCCCTGTGTCCTGTCCCTCCAGACCCTTGTCCCCAGTCCCTCTCCAGCTCTCCTGGAGCCTCTTTAGTCTCTGGAAGGGGCTCCAAGGTCTCCCTGGATCCTTCTCTTCTCCAGGTGAACACCCCCAGCTCTCCCAGCCTATCTGAAAATACCCTTGACTTTTTGGGACAAAAGACACCTTTGGCTTATCAGGAATCTTTACAGGTGTTTGATTTTTTAGTTTTAAATACGTTAGGGGAAAAAAAATCCCTTTATTTGTTGTGCCAGTCTCCTTCCCAGCCACCTGCTTTTCAGACCAGGGACAAAAGGAACCAAGCTGACTTTAGGAGGAGCTTTAAGCACCTTTGCCTTCATCACCAGTTGATATATGAATTCCAGAGGCTTCTCCTGGGAAGGCAATAACTTGCTGATTGTGCTGACCGGGGACTAAAAATCCTGGGTGCTTCTTCAACTTGAACAGGTAATTACAGTTCCAGGAGCAACGTTGCCTCTGTCCCTTCTGACCTATTGATTTCCAAGTGTCTCCTGCTCCTTCCATCCAGCAGCAAAGGTGCCCAGCACTTCTTCTTCTGCAAACATGTCAGAGCTCTGGGTGTGGGGTCAGCAACTGCTCTTCTGGTGATTTTATTAGTAATTCTTCCAAATATTATTTTTTTGATAGGAGTGTGTTGCCTGTATCTTTTATTATAGGTGTTTATTATTATTATTATTTTGACCTGCAGAGGTTGTGAATTCCATCCCTGGAAGTGTCCAAGGCCAGGTTGGACAGGGCTTGGAGCAACCTGGGGTGGTGGAAGGTGTCCCTGCCCATGGCAGGGGGTAGAACAAGATGGGCTTTAAGGTCCCCTCCAACCCAAATAATTCTGTAATTCTCTGATTCCATGGTTATTTTACAGTAATCTGGGATGGTGGAAGGTGTCCCTGCCCATGGCAGGGGGTGGAATGGGATGAGCTTTAGGGTCCCTTCCAACCCAAATAATTCTGGGATTCTGTGATTCCATGATTTTTTTACAGCAGGTGGCATGTGAGTGGCTTTTTCCCTGCCTCCATCATGAAGATTGTTCCAGTTGTGTATACAATTATTCCAGTTATATATACAATTATCCCCCTTATTACACAATTCCTCCAGTTATATATTCGATTATTACAGAGTGGATGTTCTGTCCCCGTGTCCCAGTTCTGCTGTGCTTTTCCCCCCCCACACACATTCCCCCATCCTGCCTGTCCTCCCCACTTCTTATTGATTCTTTTTATAGCCTCAGAGGATTTCCTTTCCACTTCAGGTCTTTCCACCCCGTCCCACATATGGGAAAACGCCGCGGGGAGGGAACATGCTCTGCTTCCTCCCTCCTCCCTCCCGGTCGTGCCAGGTAGTGTAAATGTTACACACACACACACACACACACACACAAACCATCAGACCCACTCCCAGGGCCTCCCTTAGCAGGTGGCCGGGGAAAATAATTAGAATAATAGCTGGAATAAATCAGGGACTCAGCGGGAATAATGGAATTGTCGCCAGAGCAGACACCTCATCCTGCGGAACGCCGTAAACGCTCGGCTCCGCCGCTGCACCGGGAGAGACATGAGGTGACTCTGGGGGTAAATGGTTGGGAGGATTCATGAATCACCCTCGCCGGCGGGGCTGCCATGCAGAACTTTTGGATTGAAGCAGGAACTTTGGGAAGGCTGGAGAATTCCCGCGGCGCTGTTACCGATCCCTCGTTCCGTTTCCGCGGAGCCGCTCGGCGGCAATGGGAGAACCAACAGCTGCTCTGGAATAACTCTTCCTAGTGCTAATGTTCCTAATATTCCTAATACTCCTAATATTCCTCTTTATTCGAGGATAAACATTCCCAAGTGACATATTTATTAATGGACACGATGTTGCTGTGTTGGCCCTTGGTTTTGTTTTTAGGGCTTTTTCCTGAGCGTGGTTTACTGTCGCTCTTCCTCTCGGTCCTCTGGCAGGGATGGCTCCAAGCCCATCTCAAACAGCTTTTAAGACCCCCTCATAGTTTAAATTAATCTAGGAAGCATTAAAAAAAAAAAAGGAAATGAGCCAGAAGATTAGGAATTTGGAGTGTGGGAAGTGTCAGGGGCCGGCAGAATCCGAAGGCACACGGGAGCTGGTGGATGTTCCCCAGATGGGCCTTCAGTTGTTGAGAAACTCTTTTAATCCTTGAGGAAATCCATGAGGAGATCCTGTGGCCTCACTGTGTCCATCTGAAGCCTCCCATGAATATAATTCCGAGGATAAAAACATAGGCAGGGCCATAGAATGGCGCTGGAGACAAAATCTCGGAGCGAGGAGATTTTCAGTCCCGTTCAGCAGAGCCTTTCTTTGTGTTCTTTAAATAAAATGCAATCACTGAATGATTAAGTCTGAAAATTCCTCTTCTTAGTCATGTGTCAAGCTGTTTGGTTTTTTTATCTGAAGGAGTTGCTAAATAAGCAATTTCCCAGAAAAGGACTAATTTTAGTGCAATGCCTGATGCATCCGTGCTCCAAGTGTGATTCCACTCCAGCAGTGGGTGAGATGAGTGTCCTTTCTTTTTTCTTCCCAGTGGATCTGACGTTGTCTCCGAACTTCCAACAATTTCAGCTGCAAACAAGGCCTCAGTTTTCCTGAGGGCTCCTGAGGTTGTTTGGTTTTTTTTGAACCGAGATGAAAATCATCATGAAACTAAAATATTGCTCCTCGATCCAGAGCTTTTAATAACTGTAATAAAAGACAGTTAAGCTGCTGATCTGCATTGATTTTTTCCTCCCTTTGGGAAGACAGCTCTGAAATGTTTAGTAGGGCTAAATGATTTTCCTTTCAATAACTGCTAAAGATCTCATTGAAAAGCTGTGATTTGCAGGTAGCCGGTTTTCTCCCTCTGAAAATATGCCTTTTTTTTTTTTTTTGGTTCATTGAAGGAACATATTAGATGGTATTTAATGCTCATTCCTGCAGTTCCTCTTGGAGCTTCTCTTGGAGTCTGAGCTGGTGCTGAAAAAGCTCTTCACTTCAGAAACAATTGTGGTTTCATGAACTATGACCAAAGCCATGGTAATTTTTATGTTAATGAGGGCGGTGGTGGCGAGGAACAGGCTATTTTTGGAAACTATTTTCACAGATAATTGCTCTTATATTTCTGTGGATAAAATACCTCCATAAAGCCCCTCTGCCTTTTCACATCTGCACAGGGTTGGACTGTGTGCCCAGAGATTCCCTCCCACTTCAGACTGGGTGGGAATGACTTTTAGGATCAAATTTAAATCCGAAGCAGAACCTCTTGGTGTAACAAAGTGGAAGAGCTGGGGGGTGTTCACCTGGAGAAGAGAAGGATCCAGGGAGAGCTTGGAGCCCCTTCCAGAGCCTAAAGGGGCTCCAGGAGAGCTGGAGGGGGACCAGGGACAAGGGCTGAAGGGACAGGACACAGGGAATGGCTTCCCACTGCCAGAGGGCAGGGAGAGATGGGAGATTGGGAAGGGATTCCTGACTGGGAGGGTTGGGAGGGTCTGGTCTGGAATTCCCAGAGAAGCTGTGGCTGCCCCTGGATCCCTGGGAGTGTCCAAGGCCGGGTTGGACAGGGCTTGGATCAACCTGGGATAACAGGAGGCGTTGGGGTTGGAATGGGATTATCTTTAAGGTCCCTTCCCACCCAAACCAGTCTGGCATTCCATGATTCCATAGAGCTGGGATGGCTCCAGGCTGAGGTTCTCAGTTTTTCAGCAGACAGTCCCTGTGGGATGTGATTCCATGGGATTGAAGCAACAAACTGAGCTCCAGAGAGAGCTTGGAGAACATTCCAGAGCCTAAAGGGGCTCCAGGAGAGCTAGAGAGGGATTTGAGACAAGGGCTGGAGGGACAGGACACAGGGAATGGCTTCCCAGTGCCAGAGGGCAGGGAGAGATGGGAGACTGGGAAGGAATTCTTGACTGTGAGAGTGGGGAGGGAGTGGAATGGAATTCCCAGAGAAGCTGTGGCTGCCCCTGGATCCCTGGGAGTGTCCAAGACCAGGTTGGAGCAACCTGGGATAGTGGAGGTGTCGGGGTTGGAGCTGGATGATCTTTAAGGTCTCTCCCAACCCAAACCCATCTGGATCCTTTGATAAGGACATGAGGAATTGCAGAGCTGTGTGGAAATCCTGCATTTATGATGGTCTTGAATTGCTGCCTTTGTCTCTGTGAATCAGTATTTTATTTCCTCCAGCTCCCAACTGTTAAAGTTGTGATAATCCCAATCCCTGCCTCAAAATACCCTCCCATTCAGGAAAAACCTGCTGCAGTTGAGACCCTTTTTCCACCTGAACTGAAAGATCATTTCTAGTCTCTCCCTGTCTCAGCAGTCGGTTTTTTTCACACCAGAAAACATCAGAGGGGTGATTTTTGGGCTGGTTTTTTTTCACTAAGACCCCTTGCTGCTGAACATATGGCTGGGAACACAGAGCCAAAGAGAAAGGAGCCCAGGAATAAAGGGATAAGTCTTGGATAGAGAGTGTGAATTTGCCAGGCGTTTGGGCAAAGAGAGCATCATGCAGTAAAATATGTATTTTAGTGCAAATCACATACTTGTCATCAAACAGTAATGGTCAAATTACATTTTTGAGGACTTAGTTGTTGGCTTCGTGCGAGTTTTTATGGGTTTTTAATTAAAAAAAGCCTCTTGGAAAAGCAAAATGGTTTTGCTGTGAACATAAACGAGGGAAGCTTTGGAGGGGCTCTGTGGGGTGGGAGAGAGCTCGTGGTCGTGTCGATGTTCCTTCTGGAAAGGAGAGGTCTGATGAAGGTGGATCAGATGACTAAAGGCAGCACAGAGTTACTGGAGTCGATGTTTTGGGGTTTTTTTAGGAGAGAAAAACTTTACCCGGGTTTTGCACTTCAGACAATGAAAAAACGCTTTATTTCCTGTGCTCGGCCCTTGAGGGGAAAGCTGACCCTTCCAGAAATGTCAGAACCGGGAGTTTCTGCGCTCGGTAAAAAAGCGAAGGTGAAACTTCAGGGGCAGATTGATTGAGGAATTCTCCCGGGGTTTTTCCCAACCTGCGTAATAAATGGAGCCGCGCTCGGAGCACCTGCACGGCCCCGGCAGATGGGGCTGCTCGGTGCACTGAGCACAATCTGGAGAGATTTGTCTTGGTGCTCCTCACAGAGCCCGCGCTCAGGAGTCAAACCCACGCTCCCAAGGTCGGGCTGTTCGCGCCCGAGGCCTTTCCCAAAGGTGGGAATGTCTCGTCCTGTTATTGAGCTGGACTTCAGCGAAGCTTTTGAGACCGTCTCCCACAGCAGACTCCTGAAAAAGCTGCAGCCCATGGCTTGGGCAGGGGCACTCTCTGCTGGGTTAGGGGCACTCTCTGCTGGGTTAGGAATTGGCTGAGGGCTGGGTCCAGAGAGTGGTGGGGAACGGAGATGCATCCAGTTGGTGGCCGGTCACTAGAGGTGTCCCCAGGGATCAGTGCTGGGCCCAGTCCTGTTAAATGTCTTTATCGATGATTTAGATGAGGGGATGGAGTCCCACCATTAGCAAATTTGTGGATGACACTAAGCTGAGGGGGAGTGTGGATCTGCTGGAAGGCAGGAGGGCTCTGCAGAGGGACCTGGACAAGCTGGATCCATGGGATGATTCCAACGGGATGAGGTTCCACAAGGCCAAGGGCCGGGTCCTGCCCTTTGGCCACAACAACCCCCGGCAGCTCCAGGCTGGGCCAGAGGGGCTGGAGAGCAGCCAGGCAGGAAGGGAGCTGGGAGTTGGGATGGCCAGGAAGCTGAACGGGAGCCAGAGTGTGCCCAGGGGGCCAAGAGGTCCGATGGATCGTGGCCTGGATGAGGAAGAGTGTGGCAGCAGGAGCAGGGAAGGGATTGTGCCCCTGTGAGGCCACCCCTGGAGTGCTGTGTCCAGCTCTGGGCCCTCAGCTCAGGAAGGACATGGAGGGGCTGGAACAGGGCCACGGAAGAGCAACGAGGCTGGGAAGGGACTGGAGCACAATTCCCATGAGGAGAGGCTGAGGGAGATGTGGGGTCTCAGCCTGGAGAGGAGGAGGCTCAGGGGAGACCTCATCCCTCTGCACAACTCCCTGGCAGGAGGGGGGAGCCGGGTGGGATTGGGCTCTTCTCCCAGGAAGCAGCAGTAGGACAAGAGGGCTTGGCCTCCAGCTGTGCCAGGGGAGGGGCAGGTTGGATATTCGGAAGAAATTTTTTCCATGGAGAGGGATCAGCCCTTGGAATGGGCTGCCCAGGGAGGGGGTGGAGTCACTTCCCTGGAGGTGTTCAAGGACAGACTGGATGTGGCATCAGTGCCATGGACTGGGAACCATGGTGGGGTTGGATCAAGGGTTGGACTTGATGATCTCAGAGGTGCTTTCTAACCCAGCTGATTCCATGATTCTATGATTCTATGAGTTGTGTTGTTGCAGCACTGGGGACGTCACAGGGCAGGTTCTCCTCGAGTTCTGGGTGAACTTGGAGACAGCAAGTATATCCAGCAGGAGGAAACCTGTAGATCCTGGCAGTCCAGGAGGAAAAATAGTCCTTGGAATGGATGGGATGGGATGGGATGGGATGGGATGGGATGGGATGGGATGGGATGGGATGGGATGGGATGGGATGGGATGGGGAGCACTTTCCTCCTTTTCTGGCATCTGGAGTTTCCTGTCCTGTTTAACGTGGTCATATTTTCTTAGCGGAGCGAAAGGTTGTGAGGATTCACCTGGAAAAAATTCCCTTTGGTGTGTGGATTTGAGGGTTTTGAGGCTCTTGGAAGGGAGGAGATTTAACAGCTCGAAGGGTCAGTTTACAAGGTCCTTTAGAGAGCAGGGAAACAAATCCCAGTTTTCTTAGTTGACATTCCAGGTGTCAAATGAGACATCACAGAACAACCTCAAACTGCTCCTCAGCAGAGAACTGACCCTCTTGTGGCAGAACTCGTGGGGTTTGTGTCACTTTTAGTGGCTTCCATAATCATATTTATCTATGTAATATGTACATATAAATAATTAATAAATCAAATCTGACTCCTTGAGTGTGCCGGGAGCTGAAAGAATTTTATTCCGGAGCTGTCGAGAGTCAGGAAAGTTAAAATTCCCTGGAGTGCTGTCTTTCCTCCCCTTGATCACAGAATGCTTTTTGGGAGCTCCCAGGAGAGATGGAAATTTGGATCACCTGCTTTAGGAACTTCTTCCCCCTTGGTCACATCCACGGGAGGTTTTACCATGAGTGCAGACGTGAGGAGGGAGTGATTTGGGATCGTTTAGGTTTTAAAAGACCTTTTAGATCATCAAGTCCAACCATCCCCCAGCACTGCCAAGCACTGCCCCACATCCACAGGGACTTTAAATCCCTCCAGGGATGGAGACTCCACCACTGGACGGCCCTTTCCCTGAAGGAATTGTTCCCAATATCCAACCTGAACCTCCCCTGGTGCAACTTGGGGCCATATCCTGTTGTCCCACTGCGCTCCCTGAAGGAACATTTGGATGGACAGCAAGTGTTGCTCATTCTCCCTCAGGGTAACACCTGATGGACCTCAAAAACAGGGATAAATCCGGCCCAGCATCAACTCCCCATCTTCCTGAACGGTCTGTGTGGCGTTCTGGTAACTCAGACAAGTGTAAACTCAACGTCATGGAAAGTTACAGTCGTTAAATGACTTTAAAACGACCATTCCCGGCTCCCTGCCTTTCCCAGCTGCTGCTCCGCGACGTGTGCGTTCCCAGGCTGCTCCAAAGGCAGGGAAAAGGCACATTTCAGCGTGTCTTTCTCGGTCACTGGGCCATTGTCTGCGCCAGTGAATGCAGATCCTATCGTCAGGGTTTAATTAGCCCGGCATTTACAAGGAAAATGCAAATTGAGAGCTAAAATGGAGCCACATTTTGGAGCCACGAGCTCCCGTTAATGCATATAATTAAAGCACTAAGTGATTGTTCCTTCCCTGTGGAGTTGGGGAGTGTCACTCAAGGCAGGAGCTTTCAAGGGCTCCCAGTATTCCTGGTTATAAATAATCCAGCTGATGGAGATAAGGAATGCCGGAATATGGAGAGCGCAGATAATGTTCTTCTTATTCACAGGATGAATTTAATCATCTACTTTAATGCAGGGGACCGTGGTGGAGGAACCCATTCAGGAATCAGGCTGAGTGGCACCTGCTTTGGGGTGGGCAGTCACTAAAAAAGAGATTTCCACCTTTATTCTGAGCAAACCCTGAGGTTTCGGTGAAGTCCTTCCAAAAACTGCTGCATTTTTAAGTTTTTAAGACTGGATGTGAAAATGGGACTGAACCGCTCACGGTGACCCCAAATTGTTTGACCTTTCCATGGCAGCTCTGCCAGGGGGGACTCAGGGGTTTTCTGATTGAAAAGGTTGTTGCAAGAGCACAAAAAAGGGAAATATTTGAGTTCAGGACGTCATGTCCTCTTATTCCATGGAAGGTGTCCTTGCCCATGTTAAGGTTGGGACTGGATGACCTTTAGTGTCCCTTCTAGCCCAAACCATTCCATGATTCTGTGATTATAATCTGATTTTTTTTTTTTTGCTTCATGGGATTTTTCATTGACTTTTGGTTTTCCACTCCTGTCTTTTCTTGGACAGCAATGACAATGTCACACAGTTTTTAAGACTGGATGTGAAAATGGGACTGAACCGCTCACGGTGACCCCAAATTGTTTGACCTTTCCATGGCAGCTCTACCAGGGGGGACTCAGGGGTTTTCTGATTGAAAAGGTTGTTGCAAGAGCACAAAAAAGGGAAATATTGGAGTTCAGGACGTCATGTCCTCTTATTCCATGGAAGGTGTCCTTGCCCATGTCAGGGTTGGGACTGGATTAGCTTTAAGGTCCCTTCCAGCCCAAACCATTCCATGTCCATGATGCTGTGATTATAATCTGATTTTTTTTTTTTTTTTTTTTTTTACTTCCTGGGATTTTTCATTGTCTTTTGATTTCCACTCCTGTCTTTTCTTGGACAGCAATTTTTAGGACTGAAAGGGATTGGTGGGAGTTGGGCAGGAGGATTCCATGGTGCTCTTTGACACGTATTCCTTGATGGAAAAATCAGAGACCTCTTCGGCACCCAAACCACTAATTTTCCACCCCTTTTTGGGCCCTGGTTATTCCAGGGGCAGGGAGTTTATGGTGGATCCTGTAGATGCCATTAGCTCTGATAACAGGGAACTTCAATCCCTGAGCTCCTCAGACACGTGGATAACCCTGCACATGGAATGTGTGTCCGTGGGATCCCGTTAAGATTCATGGTTTGGAATTCCCAAAGCAGCTGCTCCTACAGGGGAAAGATGTTCAGTGGAGCTCAGGTGAAGCAAAAGAATTGTGGATTCCGGGATTCTCTGGGCGCCCATTTTATTTACTGTGGAAAAACTCCTCGGTTTTTCTCCCATAAATTGAGGAATGTTATGAGAAATGTTATTTTAAGGGGTGAAAAGGTCCACATTTTGAACCCACAAATCATTTAAGTTTCAGCTGATCTGAGTTGCCCTTTTTTTCTTTAATTATGATGTTTTCTTTAATTATGATTTTTTCTTCAATTATAAATATTATAAATAATTTTTCTTTAATTCTAAATAAAGCAATTAATTAGGATTAAATCTCTCCCATCCTGTCCATTGTCTACACTCCCGAATTTACATTTTCCTTAATTATCTGAGATGTTTTAAATGCTTTGAGTCTTTACCTGGAGGGGAAAAAAACTTCAAGCAGAGTTGGTTTAGTAGCTTTGAAGTTGGTTGTGCTTCCATTTGGAATATTCCTGAGTGGGGAGCCCTGTCCTGCATCCTCCAGAGATCCAGAAATTCTGGGAATACGTAGGGGTCCGTTCTCTCTGGGTCATTTTTAACCTCTGTCTCCACTGTCTGGAGGATTATCCCTGACTCAGAGCTTCCTGGAGCTGATGGAAAGCCTCCTGTTGACTCCAGTGCTAAGGATGGTGGTCTCTGGAACAGATATTTTCGGGATTGAGTTTGTTTTGGCAGGAAACCGCTCGGAAGGTTTTTATCAGCCAGAGACACCTTTTAAGGTGTCTAATTAAAAATAAAAAAAAAAAAAAAAGAGGCTACAAGTCCCACTAAAGCTTGGCATGTGGAAGCATTTTCTAGCTCCTTTGTTTCGTGAGAGGCTTAATCAAAACTGTTTGTAAGAGGGAAAAGGTTAAGCCTTTAAATATTGGGGATTTACAGACGCCGTTCCAAGTTCGACGTTGGAAAAAGGGGTTCAGAAAACAAGGCAATACTGCCATGGTATCTGGGAAATTAATTACTTCTGGAATGAGCTGGAGGAGTATTTGGAGCAAGAATCACAGAATCATAGAATCAGAGAATCAGCGGGGCTGGAAAAGAGCTCCGAGATCATGGAGTCCAACCCTTGATCCAACCCCGCCATGGTTCCCAGCCCATGGCACTGATGCCACATCCAGTCTGTCTTTAAACACCTCCAGGGAAGTGACTCCACCCCCTTCTGGGCAGCCCATTCCAAGGGCTGATCACTGTCTCTGGAAAAAATTCCCTCCTGATACCCAACCCAACCCTCCCCTGGCACAACTGGAGGCCGAGCCCTCTTGTCCTACTGCTGCTTCTTGGGAGAAGAGCCCGATCCCACCCGGCTCCCCCCTCCTGCCAGGGAGTTGTGGGGTGGGATGAGGTCCTTCCTGATCCCTCTTTTCTCCAGGCTGAGCCCCCCCAGCTCCCTCAGCCTCTCCTCATGGGAATTGTGCTCCAGATCCTTCCCAGCCTCACTGCTCTTCCCTGGCCCTGCTCCAGCCCCTCCATGTCCTTCCTGAGCTGAGGGCCCAGAGCTGGACCCTGGACAGGGGCACAATCCCTTCCCTGCTCCTGCTACCACCCTGATCCCGATCCAGGCCAGGATCCATCGGCCCTCTTGGCCCCCTGGGCACACTCTGGCTCCTGTTCAGCTTCCTGGCCATCCCAACTCCCAGCTCCCTTCCTGCCTGGCTGCTCTCCAGCCCCTCTGGCCCAGCCGGGGGTTGTTGTGGCCAAAGGGCAGGACCCGGCCCTTGGCCCTGTGGAACCTCATCCCGCTGGAATCATCCCATGGATCCAGCTTGTCCAGGTCCCTCTGCAGAGCCCTCCTGCCTTCCAGCAGATCCACACTCCCCCCAGCTCGCTGTCACCTGCACATTTGCTGATGGTGAGACTCCATTCCCTCATCCAGGTCATCAGCAAAGACATTAAACAGTGCTGAGTTTAAGGGTTAAACTCAGAGCTGAAGGAATAAATAGGAAAACCCATGGATTTTTTTCCGAAGACCGGCGTTGCCGGGATGTGAAGCGGCACCGTCGGGTGGCTCCCGGCGCTGACGTCAAACGTGCAGAGGGCACGAAGTGACAAAATTCTGGGTGGGATTGGAAACCTTCCCTCCTGACCTTGCCTGGGCTGGGTGGTTTTAACCTCCCTTTCCTCCTCCCATCTGCCTGGTGAATCAGGGCTCTGCCTGGTGAATCACACAGGCTTTTGTGCTCAGGACCGTGGGGAATATTATCACACAGCCTCGCTGGGAGCCCTTTTTTTCCCCGCTGGAGTGGTTGAGGTACCTCTTGTACCTCGTTGGAGAAGCAGCGTCACTTCCTTTCCTTAATGTCCTTGGTCAGAGCAGTCCCCTCACACACCGTCTTCTCATTCTTCCTTTCATAGCCGCTTTGTTTTCCGCCCACAAAAGGTGGAATTCGGGCCATGTGGGTTGTTAGGGAACAAGAGGACGCAGAATCACTTCTCTGACCTCGTATGACTTCATGTTACACACCCACTGCACCTGCCTGGCTTGAGAATCAGTGCAGGGATTTGTGTTTTCCCTCTCTCTTTGCGTCTGGAGCATTGGATGCTCCTCAGGAGTGGGAATGGTGGTCAGCCAAGGGCAGGGAATGCCAGCCTTCCTTGACAGCCACTGGACCAACCTGGAAATCAGCCTGAACCCTTGGAGCAGAGGGGAATTCCCATGGTTTCAGGAGATCCATTAAACAGAGGTGATGGTCTCCTGCTGTCAGATCCCGTTTCTGACCTCGGTTCCTTACTGGGAGTTGACTCCATGATCCTCATGGATCCCTTCCAACTCTACATTCTCCGTAACCCAGCCCAACAAAACAGGAGGATTCTCCCCAAAAAACACATGTTGGGTTCTGTCACATTTGTGAGGTGACTCATCCCGGTCAAGGAGCCATCAGGAATCGGAGCTGGCACGAGGTTGGGAGCTGGAAGTGTGGGCAGGGCACGGATCCATCCCATCTCCTGCCCCTGGAGCTGCAGCACCGGCCAGCCCAGAGGGCCTCAAATGAGTCATTTGTGTCCTGTCCCCACAGCTGGTGATGATTTTAGGGTTAGATATGAGGAAGGAATTATTTGAGATGAGGGTGGGGAGGCCCTGGCATGGGTTGCTCAGAAAAGCTCTGGCTCCCCCTGGATCCCTGGAAGTGTCCAAGGCCAGGTTGGACAGGGCTTGGAGCAACCTGAGATCGCGGAAGGTGTCGGACTTGGAACTGGAAGAACTTTAAAGTCCCTTCCAACCCAACCATTCCATGATTCTGTGACTTTATCCCTTATCCAGATCTTGTTTGGTTTCTTACACTGCCTCAGCTGTCCCCATCTCTCTGCAAGGCTGTGTCTAAATGGAAAAGCTGTTTTTTCCCTGTTTCTGTTTTCCAGCTGGCTTGGCTCCCAGCTCTGTGTTTCCCTGGAGCTGCCCAGGGTGTCCCTGGAATGCCAGGGGCGGGGGCTGCTGGAGCTGGCACTGGCTTGGGCAGGGAGAGGGAGAGTCAGGAACAACCTGGGCTGCTGTGGTCCTGCCATGTCTCTGACCTCTTTCCCACCCTTGTGGTGGATCCAGCATCCCCTGAAGTGTGAGCAGGTCCATTTTGGTGGGGTTTGTCGTGTTGAAGGGAGGGTTTAACACACACCAGGTGTGGGAAATGTTGCAAAATATCCAAGTGGGTTGGGAATGCAGACAGGCTGGGAGAGCTAGGGGTGTCCAGCTGGGAGAAGAGAAGGCTCCAGTTTGACCTTGGAGCCCCTTCCAGAGCCTAAAGGGGCTCCAGGAGAGCTGGAGAGGGCTGGAGGGACAAGACCCAGGGAATGGCTTCCCATTGGGAGAGGGCAGGGAGAGATGGGAGATTGGGAAGGAATTCCTGGCTAGGAGGGTGTTGAGGGGCTGGGCTGGATTTACAAGAGAAACTGTGGCTGCCCCTGGATCCCTGGAAGTGTCCAAGGCCGCATTGGATGGGTTTTGGAGCAACCTGGGATAGTGGGAGATGTCAGGGTTGGAACTGGATGAGCTTTAAGGTCCCTTCCCACCCAAACCATTCCATGATTCCGGACAACTAGTGAAGCACTTCAGCAGCAGCTGGTGAGACCACACACCAACCATTAACTCACCTTAACAAACCTGTGTGGGTTTTTATTCCTGTGAGAATCCCATGCTGGAGAGAGGGATCAAGCCGTGGATATCAAGTGTTCCACGGTCTAATCCAACCTGAGCCCCTGGCCCGCGGATCCCGTTGCAGCGAGGCCGTGTCATCACTTAACTCAATTTAATGCTTGCTTGGGTTCGGGGGGGGGGCTTTGGAGTTTGGTTTTTTTTTTTTCCATTTGCAAGTGATTTTATTTTAATTGTCATCACTGGAAATTTAATCTGCAGAAAAAAACCCGACACGCGAGCCGGAGCCGCTCTGTTGGCGGCACAAAACGGAATAAAGCAGGAATAAAGCAGGAGCTGCACTTCATCCTGCCGTTTCCCTGGGCCTGTTGAGAACATCATTGCAGAATAAATCTGTTTTTCTTCATTGCTATTCAAATGATGTGGCCCAGACACATTGATTAATCTCTAAGTGTGGCCCTGCTGAGATGGGAGATAAGTACCCTCATTCCTATTGTTCTAATTCCGAGCACAGTCTGTTACAATAAATGCTGCAATATCTATTGAATTCCTGCTGAAAGGTACGAGCAAGGCACAGATTTGACTCTCTCGGTGTTGCCATGTGGATTAATTTTATTTTTTTTTCTCCCTCAATGTCTTTTTTTTTTTTTTTTCAAACCCAGAACACGCTCCTCTCGTTTCCAAACCCGCCACGAGCTGATAAACGCTCCCAACCCAGGAATTCTTCAAACGTACTTAAAATTACCTTTTGCAAAACCCCTCTGGAAATCAGTTTTGTTTGAAGCTTGGAGAAATGTGGTTTCTTTCGCCCTGACTCCCCTTTTTTTTTTTTTTTTTGTTCCGTTCCTGCAGGAGTTTTTCGAGAATCCCGCTTTTCGCCCCGACGGGATGAAGCTCTACCCGACCCTGGTGATCCGTGGCACCGGCCTGTACGAGCTCTGGAAAACTGGGAGATACAAGAGCTACCCCCCCAGCACTCTGGTGGATCTGGTGGCCCGAATCCTGGCCCTTGTCCCCCCCTGGACTCGCGTGTACCGTGTCCAGAGGTAATTTTCCATGCCTACGGATTTGCTGCGCTCGGAGGGAATCCAGACTTTTGCAGCGAGATCTGACTCAGCCTTTCATTATTTCTCAGCCTCAATCATTAATTCACTAAAGGTCTTTAAAACTGCTTCAGGTTTTTTTTTTTTTTGCTTTGAAACCTCTTCAGGCTGGGAGAGGCCGAGGAGGATGAGGAGCTCTTTAGGTGGAACTCCATGTCCAGAAATTTCTGGAGGCTCCGCTTCCTCCGGCAGCGAGACAAGAGCCTGGGATGCAGCCCTTTAATGATCCTGAGGGATAATTGCCTCTTGGCTGTGGGGGAACATTCCTCTCTTTGTGGCAGGAGCTGTGAGCTGTGTCATTTTTCTGGCTGTGGAGGCTTCCTCTCTCTCCCCGTGGGCGTTGCAGGGTTTTCGGGAACGTTCTGTGGTGGCACCATTATTCCCAGCACCCACCTCCCGGAATTATGGATAATCATTCCATTAGCAGTGTGGGGTCTTCCCTGGGTTATTTTGCTTCTGTTATCTCCTAAATCTGCCTGATAATAGGAAGGGAGGTTGTAAACACTTCCCTACTTTTGCATGCACAGACAATACTCCGTTGGCTCCCGGCTCCGTGAGTTGGAATCGGTTCCAATCCCGTGCTCTCCAAGAGGAGAGTGAGGAATGAGACCTCACCTGCCTGGGTTTCTCCAAAAGAATTTGCTTTTGTGCCTGATTGGAAGGGTGACAAAGTGGGGATAAGCAGAGAAACGTGTCAGAGAAGGAGGTGGCCAAAGGGAAGAAACAATGGGAAACTCTGACCAAGAAATTCTGGATTCAGGAATAAAATTCTAAAATGCCCATTTAAAAACTAACCTTGCTCAAAATTTTATGTGTTTACAGTGGCACAGAAAAGAATAAGGCATTGAGGAAACCTTGGAGGGCTGGGAAGAATCACTGGAAGGGGGAGGATCTGCTGGTGGCAAAGCTGGAATGGGAGATGGGATGAGATGCAGGTCAGGGAAGTTTGGCATCAAACTCCAGGTGGTTTTGCTGTAAATCCTGGGATCACCATAACAGAGGAGGAAAAGTTCTTAATGTCTTGGTCTGGAATAGGATGAACCACTGGGGAATGCAGCCACGAAAAGCATTTTTTTCAGGATAACTCCTTTTAGAGATGGAAGTGTCGATGCAGCAGCCGGAGCAGGCTTTGGGAATGCCTTGTGTGGAATAATCCCCATCTTCAGGAGAATGAACTGTGGGAATATGTGCAGGGCAGCATCAGTCTTTTTTAGGAAGGATAGATGTGGACATAAATGACCTCTGAGAGAAGGAAAATTGTGGAATCACAGAATGGTTCAGGTTGGAATGGACCTTAAAACTCATCCCATTCCAACCCCCTGCCACGGGCAGGGAGCATTTTAAGAAATAACCTTTTAAGGAATTACCTTTTAAAGGAATTGCCTTTTAAGAAACAGGAGCATTGATTTGGGCAGAGAACAAGAAAATTAGGAGTAGCCTGGCATGAAACAAGGCGGGAATGTGGGAATTCATGGTCAGGACAGAGATTCCAAGGAGTAGCTCGTTCCTGATGCCGTCACCGCGGCATCACATCTAAATCCAGCAGGTTTATTCCTCAAGGATGGCAGCCTAGCAGGTCTTTTCCTGAGGAATTCAGGCCTGGGAAAGGCTTTGCTTGGTGTGCTGTCACCCTGAGCCCCCCTTCCAGCTGTCAGTTGGGATGTTCCGGTGCAGTTTTCCCGCTTCCCAGCTCGCGGCAGCTGGAACATGTCCATGGTGATTATGGATTTTTACACCTCCGGAGCGGAGCCCAGGAGTTATTACTTGGACCTGAATTGCTTCCAGGGCTGTTGTGTGACTCAGGAACAGGATAATGAACAAAGCCAAGGTTTCTGAAAACATCCACGGGCTGTTCCCAACAATGGGAGCGACTTTTCCCTTGTTCTCCGCTGCATCCCAGGCCCTTTCCATCTCCACGAGTCCACCTTCCTTCACAGCTTCCCTTTCCAGGCTCTCTTTCCACGGTGCTTTCAGATTCAGCTCGTGCCCAGAGAACAGGTTATCCTGACAGGAAAGCTGGAGAGGGAAGGGAATACAAGGGTATGGAATGACAAGGACAAGGGGGAACGGCTTTAAGCTGAGAGTAGGTTTAGATGAGATATTAGGATTAGATATTGGGAAGGAATTCTTGGCTGTGAGGGTGGTGAGGGGCCAGAATGGAATCCCCAGAGAAGCTGTGGCTGCCCCTGGATCCCTGGAAGTGTCCAAGGCCAGGCTGGATGGGCTTGGAGCAACTTGGGATAGTGGGAAGTGTCCCTTCCCATGGCAAGGGGTGGAACTGGATGAGCTTTAAGGTCCCTTCCCACCCAAACCCTGCTGGGATTTGGTGGTTCCATGAGGCTGGGATGTCTCCAGGCTGAGATTCTCAGTTTCCCATCAGACAAATCCTGTGGGATGCAGTTCCAAGGAATTAAAACACTGAACTCCAGGAAGAGTCTGGAGCCCCTTCCAGAGCCTAAAGGGGCTCCAGGAGAGCTGGAGAGGGATTTGGGACAAGGACTGGAGGGACAGGATGCAGGGAATGGCTTCCCAGTGCCAGAGGGCAGGGAGAGATGGGAGATTGAGAAGGAATTCCTGGCTGTGAGGGTGAAGAGGCCCTGGCACAGGTTACCCAGAGAAGCTGTGGCTGCCCCTGGATCCCTGGAAGTGTCCAAGGTTGGACGGGGCTTGGAGCAACCTGGGATAGTGGGAGGTGTCCCAGCCCATGGATTTATGAGCTTTAAGGTCTTTTCCAGCCCTTCTTTTTATTCCCAACAGTAAAGAAAAGCTCCTTTCCTTTACCCCCCTTGCCGATGTCTCGGATTTGCAGAGGCTGGAGCAGCACAAGGATCAGGCCTTTGGAACCCTTGGAGACCTTTACCTTTGATTAGATTAAAAAGTAGGAATTGCCCAAAGTAGGAATTGCTAAAAAATAGGAAAAAATTGCCCCAAATCAGAATTGCCAACCATAGGAATTGTTAATGGTGTGAAAGCAATTCCACAAGGTGCTGGATGGATCCATTAATACATTGGTATCGGGTATCTGATGGATCCATTCATCCAATTAAGCTAATTAATTCCATCAGCAGTTCCCTGACTGGGGGAATCAGGGAATGATTCTGTCCTTTAAGCTGCTGAGTCTTGCATGGATAAAGGAAAAGGGGGAATGCTCACCAGGGAATGTTTGAGCCCAGTTTGCTGAGTGTCTCCCACTCAAACAGCAAACACTGTTTGTGTCGTCCTGATTTCCCTGTGGAAGACCCGAGGGGCTTGGATGACACAGGTGGAGTGGGATGTGCCAGCAATCCCCGTGGTTCCTTCCCAGCCTGCTCTGGATGCATAAATCCTGCTTTTTCCTGAGGGGTGGTGTCCTGCTTTCGTCCTCTCCAGTGGGACAAACTGCCCTGGGAGGCAGCACAGAGGCCAAACCCGGCCTTGCCTTCAAATTCCATCGGTGCTTTCCCTTGGAAAACTGAAGGAAGGAGTCCTGTCATTTCCAGACTCCTGATTTACATTCCCATAAGAAGGGCCTGGACTCTCTGGCCGCTGCAAATCCTTTGCTGAACAGAACTTTTTGGCTTTTAAGCAGCTAAAATCCCAACACAGAGAAGTTATAATCCCAATGGATTTTCCCTGCTGGATGTTCAACTCCCAAACCGCAGAACTGGTTCCAAATTACTGGTTTTCCAGCAGCAGATTCCACGAAGAACATCTGACCTGGACTCCTAAAAAAAAAGGTGGAGCCTCAGCTGGATGATCCCTTTTTTTTTTTTCTCCCCCAGATTCCCAAGAACTGAGAACCAAATCACGATTTTTATACTTTTAATTTTTTAATCCCTAAGGCCAACTTTTATATTAAATTTTTTTTTACCTAAATAAAATCTGGACCTTTTCCCCTCTGTTTTCCTCCTGCTTTTAGTTGCATTTTACCTGTTTTCTTCAACCGAGGGCTCGAAACCGAGGGAATTCTGAGGAATTCCGGGATCTGCTGTTTGGGATCTCAGCTTAGGTGGTTTTGTGGTGCCTTCCCTGCCCATGGAGTTGTTTAAAGGGTTCACTTTTCCTTTTCCACGCAGGGATATCCCGATGCCACTGGTGAGCTCCGGGGTGGAGCACGGCAACCTGAGGGAACTCGCCTTGGCCAGGATGAAGGATCTTGGGACACAGGTAAAAAAAAACCTGGGAATGGCTTTGAAAAAAAAAAAAACCCAACAACTTAATGACTAAAAAAAGCACTTTAATGATCCTTCTGGGATCATTAAAAAGCTGGGTTTGCTTGGGTGACTTTTAGTTTTGTTTGGGTGACTTTTAGTTCAGCACTTTCACCCCCATCCCTGGTAACTAGTTTGTGATATTCCATTTTTTTTTTTGGAGCCCTAAATCGAAGAGAGGAGGCAGGAAAGTTTCCTTTGTGATCGACGCCAGTTGGAAACTCTCCTTCCTTTTCTCTTTTCCCACGCACTCGCTCCCTGGAACAATTGGAAGGAAGGCTCTCAGTGCAGTCTTGCAGGAGAGGTTTCAGCACAAACAAAAGGAGTCTTGATATTCCTGATGTTTCTGATAAAAACACGGGGGAGGGGGAGAAATTGGGTTTGTGTTTGCAGCCAGGAGGGATGAATTCCCAGCCTTTTCCCAGTGTCCCTCCTGCTCTGCCCTGCCCCCTGCCCTCCGTTTAAACCCCCCTCCCAAACACCCAAAGCCCCTCCTGGAAAGTTATGCCCTTTTTCTTTTGGGATGTCCCACTTCCTGAACGAAACATGGCACAAACCCTGTGTTTCCTGAGAATGTTCCACCCACTGAGGGTACCCAGAGAAGCTGTGGCTGCCCCTGGATCCCTGGAAGTGTCCAAGGCCAGGTTGGAGCCACCTGGGATAGTGGGAGGTGTCCCTGCCCATGGCAGGGGGTGGAACTGGATGGTGTTTAAGGTCTCTTCCCACCCAAACCCTGCTGGGATTTGATGATTCCATGAAGCTGGGATGGCTCCAGGCTGGGGTTCTCACTTTCCCATCAGATAAATCCTGGGATGCAGCTCCAAGGGATTCAAAGAAAACCCTGAGCTCCAGGGAGAGCTTGGAGCCCCTTCCAGAGCCTATAGGGGTTCCAGGAGAGCTGGAGAGGGACAAGGGCTGGAGGGACAGGACACAGGGAATGGCTTCCCATTGCCAGAGGGCAGGGAGAGATGGAAGATTGGGAAGGAATTGCTGGCTGGGAGGGTGGGGAGGGAGTGGAATGGAATTCCCAGAGACGCTGTGGTTGCCCTTGGATCCCTGGGAGTGCCCAAGGCCAGGTTGGGGCAATCTGGGCTAGTGGGAGCCCCATGGCAGGGGCTGGAATGTGCTGCTCTTTGCTGTCCCTTCCCACCCAAACCATTCCATGATTTTGTGATTCACTTCCAAAGGGCTTTGATTGCTCTGGTGCCCTGGGCAGGGGCACATCCCAGGGGCACAGCTTTTCCATGAATCTCTGTGAGGATTTAGCTCTCTCTCTTCCCAGCTCCCCTTTCCTTAAAGAGCTTTTAAGGCACCGCTGCATCCAGCAATTGTAAATTCCCCGGCTGCTGCCCGTATCCCTGGATTCCCACATCAATCTGTGCCTCTGACCCGTGTTTTTTGGGATTTAACAGGGATAATCCTCCAAGATACATCTAACTCCTTGCTACCTGCGCCATCCCGCTTGGATCTCGCAGTCAGGAAAGGCGAGGGAAGAAACTCCAGGCTCTTTTCCTCCCAGCTGGGCTTTCCATCCCGCTTAATCCCTCTCCTTAAGCTGCTGCCCTGGACTTTTCTCCTTCAATCATTCCTCCCAGCCTCTCTCTCCAGGATTTGGCAGAGAGCTCTGCCATCCGCGAGGAGCTTCCATCCCTCCCGCCGCCGTTCCACTTCAAATCCCGGCAGGGGAGGGAAGCCTCTGGAATTGAGCTCTCCAGGGCTCCTGGTGGAACCTCCTCCCCAACTTTGCCACTAAACCCGGCCGGGACCAGCTGGAAAAGCTGGGAGAGCCGATCCATGGCACCGAGGGGCTCAGCTGGAGCGTTAAAGGGCTTGGAAGTGTGGCTTTGAGAGGAGCCACGCTCTGGAAATGTCTCTGCTGGGCAAATGATTATGGGCTTTAATTTAGTGAGGCAGAAACTCGGCAGCTGCCGGGAGCAGGATCCGAACAATCTGCTGCAGCACAGCTCGGAATGTGAGGGAACTGCTGTGCTCTCCATGGGTCAGAGGAGAAAACTATAAATAGGCTTTGCCCTCCTGCCTCCCAGGCTGGAGAAAGAGAGGAAAAGGCCTTGTAGGAATCTCGTGTCTTGTAGGGGGCTTGGAGGAATCTCATGTATTTGCCGGCTCGATGGCGAAGATCAGGCAGTTCACCAGCTCCGGAATACATCATCAGGGAATGTTTGAGGGATGGGGATCAGCTTTGTGTCTGTGGTTGTTGAGGATTTTTGTTGGAGGGACCAGGGACCAGGGACCAGGGATTGCCCGACGCCGAGCACGGGTGGAGATGCGCAGCTGGGACGCGGAATTTTAAAGGAAAATCCCAAAACACACGGTCACTCCTCAAGTCTGGGGTTCTAAACAAAGTGTGGATGTTCCTCCCCTCTTTTCTGGGCTGTTTGTGCGGCTGGAAATGGAAAGCAGGGAAGAGTTTGCCTCCAGCTGGGGCAGGTCACTGGTGGTTCCCCAGGGCTCAGCGCTGGGAACGGTCCCGTTTGATCTTCATGGATGATCTGGGATCGAGGCACCCTCAGGCAGAGATGGCAGCAAGTTGGGTGGGATGTGGATCTGGTGGAGATCAAGATCATCTGCAGAGGGATCTGGACAGGCTGGATCCATGGGATTGATGGGCCAAGGCCAACGGAGTGAGGGGCAACAAGGTCACATGCCAGGAATTGCTCGTGGGGCACCACAACCCCATGGAATGTTCCAGGCCGGGGGAAGAGTAGCTGGAAAGATGGGAAAGGCCCTGGAGGTGCTGGACACGAGCCCAGGTGGGCAAGGAGGCCAAGGGTTGTGCCAACCCTGGTGTCGCAGCAGGAGCAGGGAAGGGATTGTCCCCCTGTGCTGGCACTGCTGGGGCACCTCCAGGGCTGGGGGCAGCTCTGGGACACTCCCAACAAGGGAGACATGGAGGGACTGGAGCGTGTCCAGGGAAGAGAACGGAGCTGGGGAAGGGGCTGGAGCAGCAGGAGCAGTTGAGGGAGCTGGGGGGGCTCAGCCTGGAGAAAAGAGGGATCAGGGGGCACCTTCTGGCTCTGCAGCTCCCTGATGGATCCAGGGAAGGGTCGGGCTCTGCTCCGAGGGAACAAGGGACAGGAGGAGAGGAAACAGCCTCCAGCTGTGCCAGGGGAGGTTTAGGTTGGATATTGGGAATGATCCCTTCATGGGAAGGGTTGTCCAGCCCTGGCACAGCCACCCAGAGCAGGGGTGGATTCCACATCCCTGGAGGGGTTTAAAATCCCTGTGGATGTGACCCCTGGGGACACGGCTCGGGGTGGCCTTGGCTGTGCTGGGGAACAGTTGCACTCAGTGACCTCAGAGGGCTTTTCCAACCCTAACAATTCCATGATTCCATGCTGTAGAATCCCGATACAACACTGAGCCCTGGGTTTATCACACCCCACTCCAAAACCCAGACACAAGCCCCCCCCACATTTTTCCTATTATTTTGTGAGATCTTGGCTTTATACCGATAATGGAATTTAAAAGCACTCGGAGACAGGGCACGAGGCAGAGCTGAGCTTGTTTCCACCGCTCTGAGTTTCTGTGTGAATTGGATTTTCACACATTCCTTCCCTGGCTTAAATGTCTGGCTTTTGGAATTACAGGGGCGGGTGGGTGTTGGTGCTGTTGGAGCAATTTTAACCCACTGGTGGAGGTTATTAATGGCTCTAAAGTGACAGAGGGCACGGTTAAACGGGATACTGGGGAGAAATTCTTCCTTGTGAGGGTGGTGAGGCCCTGGGATGCAATTCCCAGAGAAGCTGTCCCATCCCTGGAAGTGTCCAAGGTGAAGCTGGGTGGATCTCTGAGCAGCCTGGGCTGGTGGAAGGTGTCCCTGCCTGTGGCAGGGGGTGGCACTGGATGAGCTTTAAGCTCCTTTCCCACCCAAACCATTCTGATTCCGTGATTCCATGATTCTTCCCTCCAATTCCAGCAGCACTTGTGGAGTGAAATGAGCATTTGCAGCTCAGCTGCTTTGGGCAAAACTGTTGTGGCAACATTTTCCTGGCTAAAGCCGGGTCAAACTCAGCACTGGGCTTACCAATAAACCCACAAAAGCCTGGATGAACCCTCTCCCACAGCAGGAATTCCCACGCTGTCCCAACTCTTTGCCAATGGGACCGAGTGCCAAAGTCCTCAGATTTTATTGCTTTTGCTGAAAACCACAAAATCTGTGCGAGTTATAACCCATCTTTCAGCACTTGAGCCTCTTCTCCTCCCCTGTCTCACTTCTGAGGGAGGGGAGATTCCTTTCCAGGACTCATCCCAAGCCTTGGCAGCGCTCCGTGGCTGCTGGGTCATGTTTGCACTCAGATATTCGGGAAGAGCCCCTGGAGCAGCTCCCATTTAAAAACAAGGAGAGGTTTGCCAGGACTCAAACCCCTCTCTATTTGAGGCCTCTCTGGTGCATGGATTTTGCCAGCTCTCCACCTTCCCAGTGCAGGGCAACAATGGATGATTCCAAAGCCATTTTTCCCTCTCCTGTTGTTCCATGGATGTTTCCTCTCCCTGCTGGTTGGGAATCCAGGGGTGCTTTTCCTCTTGAGCCCCAATGGCCACTCAGCAAATCGATTTTTGCCGGCGGGTCTTTCCGTTGAGCGCCGAGCCCTCTCTCCCGGCTGGATTAGGGCTGGAGCAGGGATGGATCAGTGATCCCTTTAATCTGAAATCCATCCCTGCAACTGTTTCAGTGGAGTTTTGGACCCAACATTGCCCGGAAGTCTCTTGTGTCCGGAGCTTCCTGACCGTCTCCTCTGTGATTCCCTTTTCCCAGTGCCGCGACGTGAGGACGAGAGAGGTCGGAATTCAGGAAATCCACCACAAAGTGAGACCTTATCAGGTAAGATTTGTCTTTTTTTTATTTAAGTCAGAGCTTGTTTTCAGCCACAATTTATCTTCTGGCACTGGGAGCCATTTGTTGCACGTCCAATCCCGTGGTTTTGCCTTTGTAGCTGGATCCAGTTTTCCATGTATTTCTGCGTGTCTCGTTCCTTTATTTTTGGATGTCTCGCTTGAGCACGTGTGGAAATTTATGGACCACCGTGTTCAACAAATGCATCTGCAGCCACTGGTCTATTTGGGTGTTTGGTATAACAAAAGATCTGCCTTTTTCCCTTTGCTCCCTTCCCTAAATTCGGGTTTAAAAAAAAAAAACCAATAACACCACGTGTTCATTGTGAACAGGAATAAAAATGTTTAGCAGGATGAGTTTATAGCCTTTTTTTGGGGGTGTATCTGCATGTTTTTATAGGCAAACAGTGCATGTGTAAATACATTTATGCACATGTATAGTTATATTTATTTATATGAGTATATTCAGTTAGCATTGGACAGATATGTTGTGGTTTTCCTTCCTAAAATCCTTAAATAGTCCACAAAAAGATGCTTTGGAAAGGAAAACGTTCACTGCATCCAGTTTAGGAACTCATGGCATCCTTGAATGCTTTGGGTTTGGAAGGGACCTTAAAGATCATCTAATAAAAATTAAAGAGCATCTAATTGCTTCCAGCTCACTGTAGTCCCAAGGAGGGATCAATCCTTCCACAAAGGGATCGGGAATTCTGTGGCACCCAAGGAAATGAGCTTTTTAGGAGCACACAGGCCCTGATTTTACCTTACATGTGTGCTGTGGGTAATAAATCATACCCTGGAAATATTCTCCTCCTGTTCCTTTGCTGCCATTAAGGAGGGACTGGAAGGATTCTGGAGTTTGTCCATCAGATGTTGCCTTCACTTCCAAACAGGAATTCTTTGTGCCAGGCAGGAGCTGGGTCAGGATGGCATTGCCTGGTCAGGATGGGCACGGACACACTTCCTAAATATGAGCCACTAAATTGGGATTAGGATGTGATTCCCAACAAAGATCCTCTCCCCCGTGCTTTGGAGAATCCCTGGATTTCTTTAGGTGTGGAGGAGACCCTGAATTTGGCTCCAGGAGTTGGGCAGAGGGAATATTCTCCGAGTCCGGCGCCGAAAGACCTTCTCCCAGAGATTCTGGGGAACCACATCCTACTTCCCTCCGTGACTTCGGGGGGAGTGCCACCCTCCCCACCTGTGACACACAGAAAGGGACAAGAATCCCAGATAAACGACCCCATTCCTACCCAATTCCTGCAGGAATGGGGGCTGCCCAGACCCCTTTGCCTCTGCGCTGCCCCCTCATCTGCGGTCACCTCACGGAGCCTCTCCCCCCCCCCCCCCCAGCTGTCTGTTGGCAGCTCCTCTAACCTGATTTAAATTGTAAATTCTGATTTTTGGGAGGGGAGGAGAGCAGTTAGCAAATAGCTTATCACAGGGTTTTCAAAGCAAAATCCCCTTTGTTAGGCTCCGTCTGGCTGAGTGGCAGGAGGGTGTCATTATGCAGTCAGAGCGGAATTTATCATGACAAGCCAGGGAGAGGAATATTCCCGGGGATGGCACCGTTTTTTCCTTGTGCCTCAGACTGATGACAAGGTGTACGATGTTTGTCTTGGCTCCTCGAGTAAACACGTCCCCCCTGTCACATCTCAAAAGAAATTAATCCCTCGCTCCAATTAATCACGGCTCCTTTTCCGGGCGGGATCGACGGGGGCCGGGCGTGTATTTTTATAATACATAACTCTGCTTATAATTTATTTATCGTTGCTAAGTCTGGGGCCTTTGAAAAAAGCCAATTTGAAGTAGTTTTTTTGGTGGTTTGTTTTTTGTGGTTTTTTTTTTTCCACTGCTTATTTACAGAGCTGCCTTTTCAAGCAGGAGCAAGGAGGGGGGGAAGGAAGGAAGGAAAGTGTTTTCTTGCTCCCACAGTGGTTGAGGCTGCTGTGGAATAAAGCCTTAAAAATGCTCAGGTGGATTGTTGGAGTAAAGAGACGTTGGAGTGACAGGTTTTTGAGGGGCAATGACAGCTCTGTTAAGGATATGAAGCTCCATTAGTGTTCAGGCAGAAAGTGTGAGGCTTTGGAGCTGCTGTTCCTGAAAAACTGGGAGGGGGGGGTGGTGTTGTATCAAGATAAGGATGATGCAGAGCCTGGGAAGGAATAAAGCAGATTTTTTTAAGCTGGGAGGAGCTGGTTTAGGCTGAGCCTAACCTGCCCCTGCGTTTTGCCTTTGTTTGTCAAAAGAAGTTTAAAATAAATGTGCCAGGCTTTTAATAGGATTTTAGAGGGAAGTGCTGAGGGATGTTTTAGGGACAAGGGACTGTCCTGGGAGTGTCCAATGCCAGGTTGGATTCCCTTGGAGCAACCTGGGAGAGTGGAAAGTGTCAGGGTTAGAACTGGATGGGCTTTAAAGGTCCCTTCCCACCCAAACCATTGTGGGATTCCATGACTGGCATTGGGAACTGCAACGTGGGTGTGCCCTGACCAGGAGGTGATTTGGGATTGGCTTTTGCCATACTGGTACCCTTATCCCAGAAGGAAAAAGGTTCTGTGCACCTCGTGAGTCCCTGAAAAAACCCTCAGAGGGGGGTTGTGTATCCCAGGAACCCTCTGTGCCCAGGGAAGTGGGAATAACAAACCCCTAGAGCAGTTTGGCTGTGAAAGTGTTTGTGTTGTCATAAAAATGCCACAATAAAAAGGCTCCTGGTGAAGGTTCCTATTTGTCCTGGTCCATCTCTGTCTACAGGTGGATTTTGGCTTAACATGGAATCTAGTCATAAAATCTTGGAATCCCAGGATGGTTTGGGTGGGAAGGGAGCTTAGAGCTCATCCAGTTCCAACCCCGACACCTCCCGCTATCCCAGGTTGCTCCAGTGTGACCTTGGACACTTCCAGGGGTCCAGGGGCAGCCACAGCTTCTCTGGGAATTCTGTTCCAGTCCCTCACCACCCTCCCAGGGAAGTCCCTGATGGAGGACAAGCAATTGGAGCCATATTTTCTATTTGTTTCATGTTGTCTTCGGGAGAATCCAGGAGTTTTCCAGTCTGAAACTCAGTGTTTAATAACATTTCAAGCCAAACCAGCTCTTACTCCGTGATCTCACTTCAGCATTTTGAAGCTGAGACGAGCCTTGGTGCAGTTAGGACAGGGTTTAATTGTTTAATTTTAAGCTGTGCTCAGCCAGGCTTGGACGTGGAGCAGAGCGGGCGACACATTCCCAGACGGAATTCTCCGTAAACAAATCTTTAATTCATGGATTTGGGGGCAACAGAGGAGGTGCAGAAAAAATGCCTTTAGTCTTTGCAGTGAGACTGGGAAGAATCATAATTGTCCAGGTTGGGAAAGATCTCCAGGATCATGGAGTCCAGCTGTTCCCCCAGCACTGCCAAGGCCACCCCTGAGCCGTGTCCCCAAGGGCCACATCCACAGGGATTTGAAATCCCTCCAGGAATGGGGACTCAACAGCCTCCCTGGGCAGCCCCTTCCAATGCCTGACCACCTTTTCCATGAAGAAATTCCTCCTGGTGTCCAACCGGACCCCCCCTGGCACAGCTGGAGACCATTCCCTCTCCTCCTGTCCCTTGTTCCCTGGGAGCAGAACCCGACCCTTCTCTGGATCCATCAGGGAGTTGCAGAGCCAGAAAGTCCTCCCTGATCCCTCTTTTCTCTGGGATGAGCCCCCCCAACTCCCTCAGCTGCTCCTGCTGCTCCAGCCCCTTCCCCAGCTCCGTTCTCTTCCCTGGACACGCTCCAGCCCCTCCATTCCTCCAGCAAACCCTCTGACTGTTCCCCACTTGGAAAACATGAGGAAGCCCAGAATCCCGATTCCTTTCAGATCAAAAGCAACTTGAGAAGTTCATTTTCTTCTCCCCTTCACTTCCTCTACCAGTTCCTCTTCATCACCCAACCCCACCCCTGGTGTTTGGCGTGTTCTCCACCATCCGCCAACTCTCACTTCGCTTCTCCCTTTGTGGTGGTTTGGGCTAGGCCTTCCTTGGTGACCAGTTTGTAACCAAGGAAGGGTCCAGATTTACCCAGTATTCCCTACGATTTTTACGTAAGCCAGATTATAAGAAGAAAGGTGGAGAGGCCTTCGCTCTCTTTCCTTCCGGCGGCTTGGAGGTGCAGGTTCCCTGCTGTTGAGTCTGCCGTGTTGGGGAGCGAGGCCTGGTAGGGCCTTGTCGACCTTGGGAGGTGGAGGTTGCCGGCGATCGTACCGGAGCGACTCTCGGTTGTCCCAAGGAGAGTGGTGGGATATTTTCTTTGCTAACTCTTAGTTACTAGATCTCGGGCTACTGATTGGGATATATATATATATATATATATATATTATTTTGGTTTTGTTCCCTTTCCCTTCCCCCTTCCCCTTCCCTTGTGAAATTCTATATATTTTTAAATTGTGTATATATTTCAATTGTAACATAAGTGTAAATATATTTATATATATCACTTTAGCTGTCTCTCTCTCGTTTCGGGTTTTCTTAGTTGGTTGGTTTTTTTTTTTTTCTCTCCCTCTTCTCCCTGAGGTTTTTGGGGGGGGGGGGGGGGCTTCTGGTGGTAAGGTTTGGAGACTTGGCAGGGAGCCAGCTTCAAACCGTATCACCCTTCCACCCCTTGGGATCTTCCAGGGCGGTTTTTGTCCGGGTTGTTCCCAAAAAAATGGGGTTTGAGGCAGCTCTCAGGGCGCTGGTCTGACTGGTTTTGGGGTCTAAAGGGGTGGAAACCCCACTTGTGCTGCTTGTGGAGAGACCTGGACCTGTAAGTGTGGGGTTAGTGAAGGCTGTGAGGCCAAACCGCTCCTTCTGCAACAAGTTTGGGGCTGGAGCTGCATCTCCATGAGAGCAATTCCCTTGGGAAGAGGGAAGAGATGCTGCTCCCACTGATTCTGTGGCGATTGTGGAACTCGAGTCACTCCAAAATTTAGAGATTTTAGGTTTCTGCTTTATAAGATGAGTGAGATCACACCTTGTGTCCTTGTGAGACCCCACCTGGGGCACTGCCTCCAGCTCTGGGATCCCAAAATCAGAAGGATGTGGAGTTGCTGGAGCAAGTCCAAAGGAGGCCACGGAGATGCTCCCAGGGCTGGAGCCCCTCTGCTCTGGAACCAGGATGGGAGAACTGAGGGGGTTCAGCTGGAGAAGAGAAGGATCCAGGGAGAGCTTGGAGCCCCTTCCAGAGCCTAAAGGGGCTCCAGGAGAGCTGGAGAGGGACTAGGGACAAGGGCTGGAGGGACAGGACCCAGGGAATGGCTTCCCAGTGCCAGAGGGCAGGGAGAGATGGGAGATTGGGAAGGAATTGTTGGCTGAGAGGGTGGGGAGGGGCTGGTCTGGAATTCCCAGGGAAGCTGTGGCTGCCCCTGTGTTCCTGGAAGTGTCCAAGGCCAGGTTGGAGCCACCTGGGATAGTGGGAGGTGTCCCTGCCCATGGCAGGGGGTGGGATGAGATGATCTTTAAAGTCCCTTCCAACCCAAACCATTCCATGATTCGGTGTCACAGGTCACCACGTGGGCTCCCAATCCTTCTTGGAATCCTGTGGGCAGGGATAGGAGCCCAGTGGTGTCCCTTGGACCAACCCTTTCCACGGCAGAGCCTCGTGTTTCCCTCGGCTGTGCCTGCAGGACCTGCAGCTCTTACCCAGCGCTGCCCAAATCCATCTGGAATTAAACTGGCCTTTCAGAAGCTGTGAATCCCAACAGTTTATGGAGCTGTGAAATTCCCTTTGGTCCGTCCAAGGCGTCGCTCCAGGATTATTAAAGAATTTTTTTCCTTTTTTTTTTCCCCTCTTTGTCTCCCTCCCCTCTCCTTCCCCCCGCCCAGATTGAGCTGATCCGAAGGGATTACGTGGCCAACGGGGGCTGGGAGACCTTCCTGTCCTACGAAGACCCGGAGCAGGACATTCTGGTCGGGCTCCTGCGCCTTCGGAAGTGCTCCGAGGAATCCTTCCGGCCGGAGCTGAAGGGAGGCATCTCCATAGTCCGGGAATTGCACGTCTATGGGAGCGTGGTCCCCGTCAGCAGCCGGGATCCCTCCAAATTCCAGCACCAGGTACTCCAAACCCTCCCTGTTTTCCCTCCCCATCTCCTCATATAACCTGATTTAACGTCCGATTTGCTCATTTGACCTCCGTCGTCCCTTTGGATTCCCTTCTCCCAGTTAATCCTTGTCCAGCAGCTGGATTTCGCTCCTGGAATCTGAAAACTAATCCCAGGCAGAGGGAAAGTGAGTTTTTATTTGGTCCTCCCCAGTTTTCTTTCCGAGGAATGTTTACTGAACGGATTCTTCCCACCCAAACAGAAGGAATCCAGTTTTCTGCTTTAAGTGCCCGGAGAAGCTGCAGACTCCCCATCCCTGGAAGTGTCCCAGGACAGGCTGGATGAGGCTTGGAGCAACCTGGGATAGTGGGAGGTGTCCCTGCCCGTGGAACTGGATGAGCTTTAAGGTCCCTTCCAACCCAAACCATTCCATAATTCCATGATTTAGTGACACTCACCAATCTCTTTGTTGGCTCAGGCAGCTTTTTTTCTTCGGAGAACGTGTCATGTATCCCTAAAAACACGGGAATAAAGGGACTGGGAAGCTGCTTCTCGTGCCTTGCAGTGACTTGTAGGAAAATATCACATTACCCTGCTGCCGCCTGGGACGTGTCAGGGCTTGTGGGGAGCGAAAACCTGAATTAAATTGAGGTTCTGAACCCTTTAGGCTGAGCTTTCCAAAACAATCCCGGTTGCCTGGAGCGCTCAGGGGGCCGATGTTTTAAATTAACTTCCTTGGAAAGGATTAATCTTTGCCTGGGGAGGTGCACTAAGACGTGGTTTTGGCCAGAGGAAACATCAAGGGGGGGAAAAAATATAAGGAAAAATGGATATTTCCGCCGTGAAATCATTAAAAGCCGTCATCCTAAATATTGGGAGGGAAAAATCAGGAAGGAAAATAAAGGGAATCGACTGAAAGCGGCCGAGTACAAACGTGGAAACGGCTGGAAGTTGGAATTTCATGGCGGAATTTCGTGTTCCTTGGGTCAGTCAGAGGGTTGTTCCTCAGCCAGGGGGCAGTTTCTGATTAGAAGGACATTTTGGGATGAAGATTCCTGTGGGTCCCCAAAAAAGGCCTCCGAGCGTCGAGCAGTTTTGGGTTTTCGTTTTTGGTTTTAATTAAAAAATTAAAATTAAAGAATTTTTTAAAAAATTAAAATTTAAATCATGGTGGCTTCAGCGCCCTGGAAACCGGATGAAAGAAGATCCTGCTGTAATTCCTGCATCCTGGTGTTTAGGAGGGAATGAGTCCCATCAATTATTCCCAGATATATAGGACAAATGAGGGGTTAAATAGAGTGGAAAGGCTTTTCCCTGTGATTCCAGGAGCTGGAGATTTCCCGGTGTAAATGCAGGCATGGAGCTGGTGCAGGGTGTTAACGTGTTTTCCTGCTTTTCCTTTGGATTTGGCATCTCCTGTGGCACGAGCTGAGAGCGGGAGAGCGGCACGGAGTTGAGCTCAGCCCGGACCTGTGAGGGAACGTCGTGAGAATTCATCCTGGAATGAGCAGGGAGGCAGTTCCTGACTCCTGGGGGGGTTGGAAATCAAGATAACGAGGTGCTGAGGGAACTTGTGGATCATGGAATGGTTTGGGTTGGAAGGGACCTCAAAGCTCATCCCATTCCACCCCCTGCCATGGGCAGGGACACCTCCCACTATTCCAGGTTGCTCCAACGTGGCCTTGGACACTCCCAGGGATCCAGGGGCAGCCACAGTTTCTCTGGGAATTCCAGCCCAGCCCCTCCCCACCCTCCCAGCCAGGAATTCCATCCCAATCTCCCATCTGTCCCTGCCCTCTGGCAGTGGGAAGCCATTCTCTGTGTCCTGTCCCTGCATCCCTTGTCCCAAATCCCTCTCCAGCTCTCCTGGAGCCCCTTCAGGCTCTGGAATGTTCTCCAAGCTCTCCTGGGATCCTTCCCTTCTCCAGCCTGGCCATTCCCAGCTCTCCCAGCCTGGAGCCAGAGCCTGCCATTGGATCCATCCCCAGCCCAACTCCTCCCTGGGAAGGATTTCAGGGAACAAGGGGGTTCCCTGGGAATCTTGGCACTCTGGGAAGGGTCTCCCTTCCCCTTTGCTCCCATTTACATCCCCAGATTCCATAAAAATCCCTCTAAATGGATTCTGAGTGTCCTTTACCATAAAATCTCAGGATTGGAAGGGACCTTAAATCTCACCCCATTCCACCCCCTACCATGTTCAAGGACACCTCCCACTATCCCAGGTGGCTCCAACCCGGCCTTGGACACTCCCAGGGATCCAGGGGCAGCCACAGCTTCTCTGGGAATTCCAGCCCAGCCCCTCCCCACCCTCCCAGCCAGGAATCCCTTCCCAATCTCCCATCTCTCCCTGCCCTCTGGGAAGCTGCAGTTTCCAACTGCAGGACGATTTACCATCAGTGGATTTAAGTCCATCCTGTTCCTACCGTGGACAATCCGACCCCGGAGCTCCCCGTGAATAATTTCACCATCAGAAAAACAAAAAAATCCCTGGATATCCAGCAATATTCCTGATCCCAGGATCATTCCTGTGCCAGAAGAGATGAATCTTTTAGAACTGAGCTGCTGCTTGTTCTGACCTTGCCTATTCTTTCTGTTTTTACAGAACTTTTTACCTTCTCTCCCTGTCATTTCTCCCTTTACAGGGATTTGGGATGTTGCTGATGGAGGAGGCGGAGAGAATCGCCAAGGAGGAGCACGGGTCATGGAAAATTGCTGTGATTTCAGGTACCTTTATCCCTTTTTTTATCTATATATATATTTATATATAATCTCTACCTTAATCTGAAAATAAACCCTCTGCAGCCACTGCTGGGAACGTTCCCGGTGTGAGGGAGAAAATAAGGATCAGCTGTTCCTTCCTCACAGAGTCAAATTCCGCTGTGGGTTTATCCAGACAACCCTGTTGTGGGGAGAGGATGCTCCCCAGGGATCCATCCCAAGGGCTGAAGGACGAGGATCTGTGTGACCACGGGGGTTTCCCTCCCCCAGATCCCCGTTCCTGACCTCGGCTTGTTCTCCCGGAGAGCTGCTTTCCAGAGGGAAATTTAAGAGCCTGGAGGTGCCAGAGGAGCTTTCAGGATATTTAGGCATTATCCTGGAGGAGGGAGCTTGGGAAGGAAGAGCTGCAGTGTGCAGCAGGAGCAGGGAAGGGATTGTGCCCCTGTGAGGCCACCCCTGGAGTGCTGTGTCCAGCTCTGGGCCCTCAGCTCAGGAAGGACATGGAGGGGCTGGAGCAGGTGCAGAGAAGAGCAGCGAGGCTGGGAAGGGACTGGAGCACAATTCCCATGAGGAGAGGCTGAGGGAGCTGGGAAGGGGCTCAGCCTGGAGAGGAGGAAGCTCAGGGGAGACCTCATCCCTCTGCACAACTCCCTGCCAGGAGGGGGGAGCTGGGTGGGATCGGGCTCTTCTCCCAGGAAGCAGCAGTAGGACAAGAGGGCTCAGCCTCCAGCTGTGCCAGGGGAGGTTTAGCTTGGATATCAGGAGGGAATTCTTTCCAGAGAGGGTAATCAGGGACTGGAATGGGCTGCCCAGGGAGGGGGTGGAGTCACTTCCCTGGAGGTGTTTAAGGACAGACTGGATGTGGCATCAGTGCCATGGGCTGGGAACCACAGCGGGGTTGGATTGAGGGTTGGGCTCCATGATCTTGGAGCTCTTTTCCAGTCTGGCTGACTCTGGGATTCCATGATTCTGTGATCTCCCAGCCTGGTGGTGCTGCTGGATCACGGGTGGAAGGAAACTCTGCTTCTCCTGCCTTCGCCTTCTGCAGGCGGGGGAGAGAAAAAAGGAGGTTGGGGACTTACTGAGGGTAAATCAGATGCATCCCAGGGTGTTAAATTCACCTGGAATGAGGAATGTTCAGAGGGGGAGAGGCTGAGCTGGCACATAAATCAAAGGGGCACATTTGATGGGACCTAAGTAGCCTCATTTCCTCCTGTAAACAGCCCTCTGGCCACCCTGGAAGTGATAAATTACGGCAGTAAAACAGCATCCATGGGATGTTGATTCATGGGATACTCAGGACTCCGGGGCGGGGAGGATTGATGGGGTCTGGGAGGGCTCCCTGGAGTTTTGCTTCCAGCCCTGGTTGGTTATTTTTAGCCCGTCTTGGAGGCTGTTAATAAAAAGGAAGTGGCCCGGGATAAGTGGAAACACGGGAATGGTAATGAATCGACTCTCTGGTGTTTGTCTGGCTTGGATTGATGGGGAAAAAAATTAATTAGGGGGATTTGGAAGAAGCCAAGGATAAACCTGGAGTAGTGTGCCGTGTGAAATCCTCCAGTTCTTAATGAACTGCGATTTTGGAGGTTTTAATGATGTGGCAGCTTTGAAAACGGGCTTGATACTGAATTAACTGGGATTTTGGGGCAGGCATGAGCAGGGATACTGGCTGTCCTTAAGCAAGGACAATCCTGCACAAGCATTTTTTGCAAGGGTGTCCTGGTAGGAAGCTTTTAGATATCTATAAATGTTATATATATATATATATATATGTATATATATATATGTAAAATAGAATCATAGAATCAGCCAGGTTGGAAAAGACCTCTGAGATCATCAAGTCCAATATATATATAAAAATATATATTATACATAATATAATTATATATATATAATTATATATAATATATAATATAATATAATATATATTGTATAAATATATATATTTATATAAAGGCAAACCCTACACAAAATATGGATTGAGCAGGAGTTGGATGTTTGGGGAATCCTTCCTGCCTCTTCCTTCCTCGACAAACCCTTTCCCCATCTCAACCCGAACCATCCCTGACTTTATAAAACCCAACCAACAAAAAAACCCCAGACAACAAGAAAAAAAACCCCAGACAACAAAAAAAACCCAACAAACACAAATTGTGAAGTTGCATCCTGTAGGAATGATTTATAAATCCGATTAATGATGAAATGAAGGTGATTTCCGTCCTGGCAGCGCCCGGTAGCACCCTGCGGTGGAAATAGCATTGAATCAGAGCAAGAGCAGCTTCCAGGGATTTGAAACTAATCCCAGGGATTCTCTTTGCTGGGAATCTTCCTCCTTGCCCTGCCCACACGGGGTGATCCTCCTTTCCAAGGAGTGGAGGAGCTTGTTCTCAGCTGGAGCTCGTGGCGGTTCCGTCCCTGTTGTGTCTGTGACCCACATCTGTTTCCAGCCCGGCTTTTCATCCAGGAATTTACTCCTGGCTTAAGGCAGGTTTATCTCCAGAGGGTTTCATCCATCTCTCAAGGCTGGTGTGAAGAGATTAATGCTGCTCCTTGCTTCACCAGCCCCTCCCTGAAATTTGGGAACTGCTCCACACCTGGGATCGGCCCTCCTGGAACAGGGGGGAAGGATCAGAGGGATGGCAAAATTTTCCCTTAAAAGCCCATCCAAACAGGATTTCACAAGTGAATTCCAGCAGTCCCTGTGCTTTCTCAGAGCACATCAGTTTCCTAGGGGAAAAAAAAAAGGAATAGAGAGTTTTTCCCAGCAGAGTCTTTTCAAAGCATTTTGTTCTCCCCCGCTGCTCTCGGAGTAAACAGGTTCAGCTGAACTCGTGTCACAAGTCCCTGCTCCGAAGGTTATTTAGTGCAGGGAGGGAAAAGGGGAAAGGTGCAGCTGGATTTAACAGGATTGAGTGTGGCAGTGCCTGAAATCATGGAAGGTTACTTCCAAACAAAGGAAGGCCTGAGTTGCAGGCCCTCAGGAGTCGTGGCAGGCAATGATCCGGGGAATGATGCCCGGAGCAGCTGCCTCCTGGTGTTCCTGGCTAAATATCCCGTCATCTGGAGAGGACCAGGGGGAAAACTGCCTGGAATGGACCATGGAGTCGGTGACAAATGGATTGGGAGTGTGTTTATAAGGGAAGATGAGCGTCGGTAGCCAGGCTGGGAAAGGAGTTTGAATTCGGGGAAATCAGGCTGGTGATGGGATGGGAAAGGATGGGATGGGAAAGGATGGGATGGGAAAGGATGGGATGGGAAAGGATATCAGCCAGGGATAGCTGGTTCCATAATGTGTGGGATGCCTCTGACATGGATTTAAAGCTTGGATTCTGATATCCTGGATTATGTGGGCCCTGGATGTTAAAATTGCCGGGTATGTCCTTCCCCCCAAAAATGCAGCCTCGGATCTGGACCTTTGACTAAACCAGGATGAAACATTCCCAGGAAAGTTTAACTGCCCCAAACAGGAGGAAACATTCCCAGGAAGGTTTGATTAAACCAACCAGGATGAAACATTCCTGCGAGGTTTGATTAAACCAACCAGGATTAAACAGTCTCCATAAAGTTTGACTAAACCAAGCAGGATGAAACATTCCCAGTGAGGTTTGATTGACCCAACCAGGATGAAATATTCCCAGCACGGTTTAGCTGAACCAACCAAGATTAAATAGTCCCAGTAAGGTTTGACTAAACCCAGCAGGGTGAAACATTCCCAGGAAGGTTTGACTGAACCCAACCAGGATGAAACATTCTCGAGAAGATTTGACTAAACCAAGCAGGACGAAATGGTCTCAGCAACGTTTGACTGAACCAACCAGGATGAAACATTCCCAGGAAGGTTTATCTAAACCAACCAGGATTAAATAGTCCCAGGAAGGTTTGACTAAACCCAGGAGAGTGAAACATTCCCAGGAAGGTCTGACTAAACCCCACAGGTGAAACATTCCCAGGAAGGTTTGACTGAACCCAACCAGGATGAAACATTCCCAAGAAGATTTGACTAAACCCAGCAGGACGAAATAGTCTCAGCAACGTTTGCGTGAACCGACCAGGATTAAACATTCCCAGGAAGGTTTGACTAAACCAACCAGATTAAATAGTCCCAGGAAGGTTTGACTAAACCCAGGAGAGTGAAACATTCCCAGGAAGGTCTGACTAAACCCCGCAGGGTGAAACATTCCCAGGAAGGTTTGACTAAACCCAGGATAGTGAAACATTCCCAGGAAGGTTTGACTAAACCCCGCAGGGTGAAACATTCCCAGGAAGGTTTGACTGAACCCAACCAGGATGAAACATTCCCAAGAAGATTTGACTAAACCCAGCAGGACGAAATAGTCTCAGCAACGTTTGCGTGAACCGACCAGGATTAAACATTCCCAGGAAGGTTTGACTAAACCAACCAGGATTAAATAGTCCCAGGAAGGTTTGACTAAACCCAGGAGAGTGAAACATTCCCAGGAAGGTCTGACTAAACCAACCAGGATGAAATATTCTGGGTGAGGTTTGATTAAACCAACCAGGTTGAAACATTCCCAGGAAGGTTTAACTAAACCAAGCGGGATTAAATAGTCCCAGGAAGGTTTGACTAAACCCAGCAGGATTAAATAATCCCATCAAGGTTTAACTGCCCCAAGCAGGATGAAACATTCCCAGTAAGGTTTGACTGAACCAACCAGGATAAAATATTCCCAGTGAGGTTTGATTAAACCAACCAGGTTGAAACATTCCCAGGAAGGTTTAACTAAACCAACCAGGATTAAATAGTCCCAGGAAGGTTTGGCTAAACCCAGCAGGATTAAATAATCCCAACAAGGTTTAACTGAACCAAGCAGGATGAAATAGTCCCAGTAGGGTTTGACTAAACCCAGCAATGTGAAACACCCAGGAAAGTTTAACTAAACCAAGATTAAATAGTCCCAGGAAGGTTTGACTGGACCAAGCAGGATGACCCATTCCCAGTGGGATTTAACTGCCCGAGCAGGATGACCCATTCCCAGTGGGATTTAACTGCCCAAGCAGGATGACCCATTCCCAGTGGGATTTAACTACTCAAGCAGGATGACCCATTCCCAGGAAGGTTTGACTGGTCCAAGCAAGATGAACCCTTCCCAGTGGGATTTAACTCCCCGAGCAGGATGACCCATTCCCAGGAAGGAGGCGCTCCAGGGGCCCGTTTTCAGGGATCCAGCGCCGTCTCCGCAGGAGGGGGAGGTGCCCTCCTCCCTCCCCCCCCAAAACCGAGGAGCGAAGTACCAAAGCCGTGCCTTGTTTATCAGAGTCGTTGCTCATTTAAGGTAATTTTCTGCCTGAGTGGCGCCTTTCTCCTCCTGCGCCGGGAGCCCGGGATTAGTATTCAGGCTGGGCTTGGGAATGGCAGACCCTGGAGGCATCACTCCATTATTCAGAGCTCCGGGGAGGCCTGAGCTGCGCTGTCTGTTTTTCCATTTTCCAGCTTTTCTAATTGCCTTGTGTGTTTTTCTCTGCCTCGTGTTGGTTTTTCTGCTCTCCCGGGGTGGGTTCTTGCTTTGGGTTTGTGGGTTGTTGTGGGTTTTTTCTCCCCTTTCTTTCCTTTTCAAAAAGCTTCTCCTCCCTTCCCCTCCCCCAAAGCTAAATGACACCGTTTTAAACGTGTTGGCCCCAAATCCTGAGGCGCTGAAAAAGAAGGAATCTGGGATTTTGGTGCTGCAGGACGGGCTTTTTAAACTTGTGGGATTGGGGGTTTTGAGGTTTTTGGTGGGATGGTGCTGCTCCAATCCCAAACTGAGCTTTCCCTTCCACTCCACTTATCCCATCTACGGGATCTGTTGGTATTTGGGATGGGATTTTGAGGCTGGAAATGCCTGCTGGACGTCCTGGGCAGGGAGGAAACCCCAGGTGACCACACGAACATCTTCTCACCCTCCAGCCGTTTGTTTTCCACGGGCTTCCCAAGGGCTTCCAGACTTGGAGAAGGTTCCTTTGTGTGTGAAAATCCTTTCAGGGCTTTTCCTGCCTTGCCAGTCTGCCTGCAACGACTGATAAACTTCCCTCCCACCCCTTTCCATGAGCTTTCCGGGGTCAGCTCCACTGCCTCCCCCGTTGCACCTGGAGCTGGGGAGGGTGTGGGTGAAGGTGGATGAAGGACAATCCTCTGCTAAAACCTTCCCCTGTCCTCTCCTTGATGGCTCCACGTGCCCTTACTCACAATTTGATGCTTGACATCCCATAATTAGCCCCATCTGACCCTAATCCCTCAGCAAGGACCTCAAACTGCGCCTTTCAAGCAGCCCCAGGGTGTGAAATGTAGTGTCAGATTCCGGGATGCTGGAAATCCTGGGGTCCTCCCCCCTCCAAAAGGGACAGGAGCTCCTGCCTGGATGTGCTTCAACAAATCCTGGTTGTCCTTTGTGTTCCCTCAAACCTTTGTCTTCCTTCTGAATTGTCCCGGTGTCACCCCCTGTTTTTGGGGGATGTCTTGGCTGTAACAATCCAAGGAGATTCCAGTCAGAGCTTTACAATTCCTGGAAGCGCCTGGGCAGCGAAATTCCACGTCTGATCCCCCTCTTTTTGGAAGGTTTTCTCGTTCCTGACTGGGCTTGGTGGCCTCTGTGCCTCCACCTTGAGGACCTGGAGCTCAACAGGCCGACACCTGACCGGCTCCAGTAGGAGACATCCACGTGTGATCCCAGCTTTCCGCCCGGATCCGAGTGCGCCCGGAGCTGTTCCGCTTTGCCAGCTCCTTCTGAGTCCTTAATCTGCCTCTCCTCTTTGTGAGAAGTGTTGGAATTGTGCCAAACCATCCTGTCCTGGCACGGGAATACCTTGCTTTGTGCATGTGGAACATCCCTGTGGAACAGGAACGTGTCTCCTCCCGTCTCGGGAAGAGCCGCCGGCTTTGCACATGGATTTCCTGTGTCCCTCATTCCAAACTCTGCCTGTGTTGTCTGGGTTCCAGTGTCTCCAGGGGGTGAAAGCTGCTTCCCTCTGAGCTTCCCAGCTCTGGCACAGGGAGCACAGGGAGCCGCCTCCGCACGGACACGGCACAGGGAGGTGGTTGCACTTCCAAGTGGGATAATGGGGATTATTTTACCTCCATAAGGTGAAAGTTCCTTGTCCCAACCACATCCCAGGCTGATCCCACAGCGGGGAAGGGGGGAATTCTGCCCCTCTGCCCCCTCAGGTGAGACCTCCCCATGCAGAGCTGCCTCTGGGTGGGATTCCCAACACAGGAAGGACATGGAGCTCTTGGAATGAGTCCAGAGGAGGCCACAGAGCTGCTCCAAGGGCTGGAGCTCCTCTGCTCTGGAGTCAGGCTGGGAGAGCTGGGGGGGTTCAGCTGGAGAAGAGAAGGATCCAGGGAGACCTTGGAGCCCCTTTTGGAGCCTAAAGGGGCTCCAGGAGAGCTGGAGAGGGACTGGGGACAAGGGCTGGAGGGACAGGACACAGGGAATGGCTTCCCAGTGCCAGAGGGCAGGGAGAGATGGGAAATTGGGAAGGGATTCTTGGCAGTGAGGGTGGTGAGGAGCTTAAGCTGGAGTTCCCAGAGAAGCTGTGGCTGCCCCTCGATCCCTGGAAGTGTCCAAGGCCAGGCTGGATGGAGTTTGGAGCAACCTGGGACAGTGGAAAGTGTCCCCACCCATGGCAGGAGTTGGAATTAAATGACCTTTGATGTTTCTTCCAACCCAAATCCCATCCTATGATTCCATGGGGCCACCACTGAGTATTCCCTTCATTCCCAGCAGAGGAATTGCAGGTATCCAACTATCCAGCAGCCACATCCCAGCCTAAATGAGCCGCCTGAAGGAGAGGGACAGCACCGGGCACTGCCCTGTTCTCCACAAAGGGTTGGAACGAGATGATCTTTAAGGTCCCCTCCAACCCAAACCATCCTGTGCTCCTGTGATTTTATCCCGCTGAGTGCCCTGGCCTCACCTGCTGCTCCTTCATTCCCTGCCCCAAAGCCTGGGATGCTGGGGCTGCTCCAAGGGCAGGGACCGGCACGAGGCTGCGAATTCCTTTTCCGCCGCTAAAAGGCGGCTCCGCAAATAAAAAAACCCGGAGCTCTGGGGGCTGCGGGAGCTGCCGTGACGTCTGTCCGCGTTATCTGCCCGTGCTGGCGCCGGGAAAGCAGGATTTTGGCTTGCTCCGGCAGGATTGTCCCCTTATCTCCCTGCAGAAGGTGCTTGTTCGGAAAGCGGCGGGGGGGGAAAGGATGAGATTGAATTCCCCCCCTCGCGGGCGCTCGAACCGCAAGCACATTAACACCCTTCCCTTCCCCTCGGGAATACCGGGAGCTGCTTCGCTCCCGAGGCTTGGCGAGGTGTCCGGGAGCAGGGCCGGGGTTTCAGCGCCTCCCCGCAGGCAGATCCCTGGATCTGGGCGCTGCCAGGAGCTCATTTCCATGCGGGAGACATCCCAACCCCCGCCCCTGCCCGGGCTGCACCTCGTGTGCTGTCAAGGAGAAAATTAACGTGGCCGCGGGCCAGGGATGTTCCACGGCCGAGCGAGCCGGGCTGGAGCTGGAGCTGGAGCAGGGAAGGTGGGCTGGATTTGTCCATGGTGCCGCTGGAGGAGCAGGTGGTGCCGAGCCTCGCTGGGATCACCAGAGTCCAGGAGCCGGCGGAGAGCTGGAGGGAGGTGGCCTGGCTTCTCCTCACCTGCTCTGCTCAGAACCCTCCCCTGCAGAGCCAGGAAAACTCGGGAGCGAAAGGGAGCTGGGATGGACTTGTATGAACCACCTGGAAGCAGGAGGGGAGCTGGGCTTAATTAGTTAATTTATATTCACTCTACGGATTCATCCCTTGCCACACCAGAGCCTCCTCTTCCTGTGGTTGATGTTGGAGTGACCACCTCTATTTCTGCCACGAATTTAGGGAATCGCCAAATCCCAGCGTGGTTTGGGTTGGAAGGGACCTTAAAACTCATCCAGTTCCAGGGGCAGGGACACCTCCCGCTATCCCGGGTTGTTCCAACCCGGCCTTGGGCACTTCCAGGGCTGGGGAGGGAAGAGGAGGAGGCCTCTCAGCAAGAGGGACAACCAAGCAAACACATGGAAAACCAAAAAGAGATTATAAAGGATTTTTTCCCTGCCTGGTCATTCCCACTCCTTTTTAACCACCACCAGCATTATTTTTTTTTTGAGGGTTTTGATGCTTTTTATTAAAAATCTGGGTTATAAAGCACAACACTGAGGTGATGGATAACAAAATTCTTGGAGCCACTCACTGTGTTTGCGCAGAGGGGGCGGCGAAACACCTGGAAAAGGTTTCCCAGAGGAGCTGTGGCTGCCCCATCCCTGGGAGTGTCCAAGGCCAGGTTGGATGGAGCAACCTGAGATAGTGGGAGATGTCCCTGCCCATGGATTGGATGACCTTGGAAGGTCCTTTCCAGCCCAGACCGTCCTGTGGTTCTCTGATGAAGCAGATGAGGTCCCTCAGGATTGCTGAGCGTTCCTTCGTGGAATCACAGAATCCCAGAATCAGCTGGGTTGGAAAAGAGCTCCGAGATCATGGAGCCCAACCCTCAATCCAACCCCGCCGTGGTTCCCAGCCCATGGCACTGATGCCACATCCAGTCTGTCCTTAAACACCTCCAGGGAAGTGACTCCACCCCCTCCCTGGGCAGCCCATTCCAAGGGCTGATCACTCTCCATGGAAAAAATTCCTTCCGAATATTCAACCTGCCCCTCCCCTGGCACAGCTGGAGGCCGAGCCCTCTTGTCCTACTGCTGCTTCCTGGGAGCAGAGCCCGATCCCACCTGGCTCCCCCCTCCTGGCAGGGAGTTATGCAGAGGGATGAGGTCTCCCCTGAGCCTCCTCCTCTCCAGGCTGAGCCCCCCCAGCTCCCTCAGCCTCTTCTCATGGGAATTGTGCTCCAGTCCCTTCCCAGCCTTGTTGCTCTTCCGTGGCCCTGCTCCAGCCCCTCCATGTCCTTCCTGAGCTGAGGGCCCAGAGCTGGACACAGCACTCCAGGGGTGGCCTCACAGGGGCACAATCCCTTCCCTGCTCCTGCTGCCACACTCTTCCTCATCCAGGCCACGATCCATCGGCCCTCTTGGCCCCCTGGGCACACTCTGGTACCTGTTCAGCTTCCTGGCCATCCCAACTCCCAGCTCCCTTCCTGCCTGGCTGCTCTCCAGCCCCTCTGTGCCAGCCTGGAGCTGCCGGGGGTTGTTGTGGCCAAAGGGCAGGACCCGGCCCTTGGCCTTGTGGAACCTCATCCCGTTGGAATCATCCCATGGATCCAGCTTGTCCAGGTCCCTCTGCAGAGCCCTCCTGCCTTCCAGCAGATCCACACTCCCCCCAGCTCGGTGTCACCTGCACGTTTGCTGATGGTGGGACTCCATCCCCTCATCCAGGTCATCAAGAAAGACATTTAACAGGACCGGGCCCAGCACTGATCCCTGGGGACACCACTGGTGCCCGGATCCCAATTGGATTCAGCTCCATTCCCACCACTCTCCGGGCCCAACCCTCAGCCAGTTCCTAACCCAGCACAGAGTGCCTCTTCAAGCCTTTTCCAGGAGTATCCCATGGGAGCAGTGTTTGAAATCCCGGAGCCCCCAGGGAAGGAACGGGATCGTGGATGTCTCACCCGCTCCGTGACTCATCCCAAATCCCCGGTGTCCCGGGGATACCGACCCCACCGGTTGGATATTCCTACAACTGTCTCAGGAAGATGCCTCAAGATGTGACAAAGCCTAAACCCCACACCCAGCCTGACAAATCCGGGCTTGAGGAACAGCCACATGTCACTGTCCCCGTTAAAATCTCCCGGGAATTGCGCCGTTCGCTCCTAAATATTTAATGTTGTCGGTCTGGAACTGGAGATCCATCAGCTCTGGATTCATCCCGAGGCGTTGGCGGGCGGTTTTCCCTCTGCTGGCGCTGGGTTTAAACCTTACCCAGAACAACCTGACCGAAAGGAAACGTTAATTCCTAATTATTTTAAATTATTTCCTGTTCAGATTCTTGGAGAGAACTGAAATGTGGCCCGGCCAAAAAACACGGATCTCCCACCATTTCAGAGCCTTGTTTATGTGTTGTGGTTCCTTCACTTTTATTCCTGTTCATGTGGAGTGGTTTCCTTGTTTTATTCCTGTTTATTTGCTGTGGTTTCTTTGTTTTATTCCTGTTTATTTGGTGTGGTTTCCTTGTTTTATTCCTGTTTATTTGCTGTGGTTTCCTTGTTTTATTCCTGTTTATTTGGTGTGGTTCCTTGTTTTATTCCTGTTTTTGTGGAATGGTTTCTTCACTTTTATTCCTGTTTGTGTGGAGTGGTTTCTTTGTTTTATTCCTGTTTATTTGCTGTGGTTTCCTTGTTTTATTCCTGTTTATTTGGTGTGGTTCCTTCACTTTAATTTCTGTTTCTGTGGAGTGATTTCCTTGTTTTATTCCTGTTTGTTTGGTGTGGTTCCTTGTTTTATTCCTGTTTATTTGGTGTGGTTCCTTGTTTTATTCCTGTTTCTGTGGAGTGGTTTTCTTGTTTTATTCCTGTTCGTGTGGAGTGGTTTCTTCAGTTTATTCCTGTTTATTTGGTGTGGTTCCTTGTTTTATTCCTGTTTATTTGCTGTGGTTCCTTCACTTTAATTCCTGTTTATGTGGAGTGATTTCCTTGTTTTATTCCTGTATTTTTGCTGTGGTTTCCTTGTTTTATTCCTTTTTATGTGGTGTCATTTCCTTGTTTTACTCCTGTTTATGTGGAGTGGTTTCCTTGTTTTATTCCTGTTTCTGTGGAGTGATTTCCTTGTTTTATTCCTGTTTATTTGGTGTGGTTCCTTGTTTTATTCCCATTTCTGTGGAGTGGTTTCCTTATTTTAATCTCATTTATTTGGTGTGGTTTCCTCGTTTTCATTTCCCAAGTTGGCGGATCAGCCCCATCCCGAAGGCTCTGCCTCTCTTGGCCTTCCCATCCAATCCAGGATGGATTTAAACGGAGCCAGGATTGCACGGGAGGCTGGAGGGCAATTCCAGGGATAATCCAGAACTCCTCCAATCCCCAATCCAGGGTTTTCCAGCAGAGAGCTGAAGGTGTGGAGCCTCAAAACTCCCCTTTGATCCCACCCTTGTGATTTCCAAGTATCCCAAATCCTCTCCGGTGCTCCGCTTCTCAAGTGGAGTTAAGGATGCGAAAACATTCCCAATCTTTTAAAGAAAAATGGAATTTTATTCCCGTTTTCCACGGGGTTGCCCAGAGAAGGGAAACACGAGACTGTTTCCTGGGAATCCCAACCAACCACCAGGAAAGGGAACAACAGGGAGAAGGAAAAGGGTCTGGGATAACCCGGCATTGAGGAAATGGGAAAAATGGTGGGTTTTCCCACCTGGGAATGTCGGAGCAATCAGGAGAAGGTTCTTAATTTAATTTAACTTAATTTAATTTAATGTCTTAATTGAAGAACCCCACAGCAATCCCGGCAGCAAAGGGGTTTATTTTTCCATTCGGGAATTGGCAACGAGTCCCTGAAGATCCCGGGAGGTAAAAATCCTCTGAAAATTAGAATTAGCTTTTGGGAATGTTCTCCAGTGTCATGGAATGGGAAGAGACCTGAAGGATCATCCAGTTCCAACCCCGACACCTTCCGCTATCCCAGGTTGCTCCAAGGGAATCCAAACTGCCCTTGGACACTTCCAGGGATGGAGCATCCTTGAAAGACAGTGACTCAGCAGGGATCCTACAGATTATCCAGGGCTCCCTTTTCCACTGATCCAGGTGTTTACTCCCCAAAAAAAAACCTGGAAGAGGTTTTGCTGTGGCCAAATCTGCAGCTGGCACGTGAATTGAGGCAAGTTTGGAACACTCCTGGAATATTTGGAGCTCAGAACACTCGGGAGCAGATCAGGCCTGGAATTTTTGGAGTTTGGAAAACTCGGGAGCAGATCAGTCTTGGAATATTTGGAGCTCAGAACAGTCGGGAGCAGTCCTGGAATATTTGGAGCTCAGAACACTGAGGAGCAGATCAGTCCTGGAATATCCGGAGTTTGGAAAACTCAGGAGCAGATCAGTCCTGGAATATTTGGAGCTCAGCACACCTGGGAGCAGCCCTGGAGTATTTGGAGCTCAGAACAGTCGGGAGCAGCTCAGCCCTGGAATATCTGGAGTTTGGAAAACTTGGGAGCAGCCCTGGAATATTTGGAGCTCAGAACAGTCGGGAGCAGCTCTGGAATATTTGGAGCTCAGAACAGTTGGGAGCAGTCCTGGAATATGTGGAGCTCAGAACATTTGGGGGCAGATCAGCCCTGGAATATTTGGAGCTCAGAACACTTGGGAGAAGATCAACTCTGGAATATTTGGAGCTCAGAACACTTGGGAGAAGATCAACCCTGGAATATTTGGAGGGGGAAGGAATCTGGGAGGCACAACTGCGCGCCTCCGGAGAAGATTCCGAAGCTGCCTGTGTGGAGACGAGTCCCTGCTGTTGGCTCAGCCCAACTGATCCCTGCCTGTGCTGTGGGAATTTATGGACTCTCAGCTGAGCTTTAATGATCCCGAAAACAGCCTCGTTTTCACTTAGTCCTGAGCCTACTGAGCCGGGAAGGAATCCTGCGGGATACTCGGGATGCGGCAGAGCTGAGGCAGGAAAGGGATTTATGGGGCCCCTCTGGGCCAAAACTCTTTTTAAGCCTGTCCTGTGGCCCCTTCCCTCTCTCCCCTGCTTAAGCCAGGCTTAAAATATTTATTTAATTAATGTTGAGGTGTAAATATTCCAGTGAAAAGCCAGGCCTGTCAGGAGGGGGATTCCTGGGCCGGATTCTGCCGTGGCCCCTTCTGGGTCAGACCGTTGTGATGAGGGACGATCCCAAAAGGCTTTCCCATGGATTCCCATCCAGGCAGGGGGGATCAGAACTCCTCTCCTTCCTTCCTCTGCTCGAAACCTGTTCGTCAGTCCTTGAGAATTATTAATTCTTAATAATATTCCTAATAATTAATTATCAGGAAAGAGTTCTTGTCACCTGTTTCTGCTTCCTTGGAATCAGAAAGGAACTATGGCATGGGTTGGGTTGGAAGGGACCTAAAATCCCAGTTTTACCCCAGATCCTGCTGCTTCACTCCAAAATCCTGCTGCTTTACCCTAAAATCCCAGTTTCACCCCAAATCCTGCTGCTCTGCCCCAAAATCTTGCTGGTTTACCCTAAAATCCCAGTTTTACCCCAGATCCTGCTGCTTTACTTCAAAATCTTGGTGTTTTACCCTAAAATCTCATTTTTACCTCAAAATCTTACTGGTTTATCTTAAAATCCCAGTTTTACTCCACATTCCTGCTGTTTTGCCCAAAATCCCACTTTTACCCCAAATCCTGCTTGTTTACCCTAAAATCTTACTGTTTTACCCTAAAGTCTGAGTTTTATCTCAAATCCTGGTGTTTTACCCTAAAATCCCAGTTTTACCCCAAATCCTTCTGCTTTACCCTAAAATCCTGGTGTTTTACCCTAAAATCTCATTTTCACCCCAAAATCTTACTTTTAGGGTTTACCCTAAAATCCCAGGTTTACTCCACATTACTGCTGTTTTTCCCCAAATCCCAGTTTTGCCCTAAATCCCAATTTTGCCCCAAAATCCTGCTGGTTTACCCTAAAATCCCAGTTTTACCCCAGATCCTGCTGCTTTACTTCAAAATCTTACTCTTTTGCCCAAAATCCCACTTTTACCCCAAATCCTGCTTGTTTACCCTAAAATCTTACTGTTTTACCCTAAAATCCCAGTTTTATCTCAAATCCTGGTGTTTTACCCTAAAAATCTCATTATTACCCCTAAATCCTACTGCTTTACCCCAAATCCTGGTGTTTTACCCTAGAATCCCGGTTTTACCCCAAATCCTGCTGCTTTACTCCAAAATCCAGCTCTTTTGCCCCATATCTCAGTTTTACCCCAAATCCTGTTGGTTTACCCTAAAATCCCATTTTTACCCAAAATCCTGCTGCTTTACCCTAAAATCCTGGTGTTTTACCCCAAAATCCTACTGTTTTACCCCCAAAATCCTGCTGGTTTACCCTAAAATCCCGGTGTTTTGCCCCAAATTCCAGTTCTATCCCAAAATCCTACTGGTTTACCCCAAATCCTGCTGCCATACCCCAGAATCCCGGGAAGCGCTGGATCCCGTGCCCTCCGTGGGGTCTCCTGATGGCAGCAGGAGAGGGAAGAGGCCTTGGGAGAGCGGGATGAGGAAATTGGATCCCACTTTCCCGGGAGCCCTTGGAAGTGGCTCCGGGGGCTGTCGGGCCCTTCAGCTCCCGGCAACGATCCCACAGCTGTGCCAGGGGTTTTGTTGGATCCTGGATCCAAGTGTTCCCTCTCCTTCTCCAGACAAAGGAGCGGCTGTTCCTGCCGGAAAATCACCCCAATTAGTGCCCTAATTAGTCCGCCCCCGCTCCGGCTCCCGCCGGCTGCGCCTTCCAGCGCGCCATTCCCGCCTGGAAGCGACTGCCCTGCTCCAGCTCCTCCAGTCCTTTTGCTATCCCACGGGATTCATCCGTGTTGTCCCTCTCTTCTCCCAGGTGTCGGCACGAGGAATTACTACAGGAAGATCGGCTACGAGCTGGAAGGGCCCTACATGGTGAAAAGGTTGGAATGACGCTCCGGAGGATCCGGGAGGAGGAGCGGGAGACGACGACTATCCCGGGAATCAGCCCCGAGCCAAACACCAAAGCTGCCAATGCCAAGGATTTGCTTCCAGCAATAAGATGGGATTGGACTTGGAGATCCTGGTGGGTCCCTTCCAGCTCCGGATATTCCCTGATTCCATGGATTGGGGGTGGGGCAGCTCGTTTTCCCCCCCGGAGAGGTCGGGAATGTTCCAGGTGTCTGGAACCACCTCCTTTGGGATGCTGTTGGAGGGGCTTTTCCTGCCATTAAAATCCCGTGGGGTTTTTTTCCTGCAATCCCAATAAAATTCTTTCCCTGGGCTCGGTTGTTTGTGCCATTTTTTTTTTTTTTCCCCTCCTTCTGTCCATCCCAAGCATTCCCAAGTTTGATCCTTTTCCCGGGAGACCACAAGGACTGGGAGCTGAGACCTTTGCTGGGTAAGAACTGGGATTAAAACTTAAATTTCAGCTGAGTCTCCTGGAATAACGGATGTTGGAAAGGACTCGGAGCTCTCTCCAGTCGGATCAGGATGGGGATGCTGGAATGTCTCCTGGAGTGGTGTCCATCCTCTTATCCCAGCGAGATTCTGCCCGTGGGAGATCTTTCCTGGCTGTTCCCACCTTTCTCCCCTTCATCCAACAGCAGGGCCGGGCTTTGGGGAGGGTTTGATCCCTGTCACATCCCTCTGGATCCCCGGATTCTCCTCCTGGTCCTGCTCGGGATAAGGGGGCCAAGTTGCTTTTTCCAGGAATTCTCTTGGGAATGATCAAATTCAAGCTCCTTCCAGCACCTTCTTCCTCCTCACTCCCAGCTCAGGACCCCCAGGGCGGGTGGGAGCCCTTGGACATCCGGGATTCCAGGATTTGGGAAGCAGCTGCCCACGGTGCCTTTCCCAGACGGGAAGTTTGGGATCTCTGACCTGCTCCACCTCTTGTTTTACGGCATTCCAACCAAAGATAGGGCTGGAATCCAGCCATGGCTTGTGGAATAAATGACCCCTGGGAAGAACATTCCAGAAGCTTTTCCAATGGCTTGGAGATGGGATTAACAGCAGGAGGAATTCCAGGGGGAAGGCGCTCACAGCATCCACCTGTCCCTGCTGGAGAGGGCAAAATAATGGGAATAAAGTTATTATGGAATACTGGGGAAAGGGCTGGGGAGGGAAAAGCACAGCCCAGCTGTTGATTCCCAAACCAGAAGGTCGGATTTAAACCAGGAGGAGGAATTCCAGAGGGAAGGCTCTCAGGGCAGCTCCTCCTTTTCCTCCTCTTCCTCCTCCTCATGGTGGAACAAGGTCATTTATTCCCACAAGACCTTTTCCAACTGCTCAAAACATGGACAAAGCCAAGGACACACAATTTGGCCCTAAAACTCCTCCTACCCCAACAGGATCCAGAGCTGTGGCCGATCCCAGGCCTCTGGATCCAGGCTGGGAGAGCTGGGAATGTCCAGGTTGGAGAAGGGAAGGATCCCGGGAGAGCTTGGAGCACATTCCAGAGCCTAAAGGGGCTCCAGGAGAGCGGGAGAGGGACTGGGGACAAGGAATGCAGGGACAGGACACAGGGAATGGCTTCCCACTTGGAAAGGGGAGATTTGGGTGGGAGATTGGGAAGGAATTCCTGGCTGGGAGGGTGTTGAGGGGCTGGACTGGAATTCCCAGAGAAGCTGTGGCTGCCCCTGGATCCCTGGGAGTGTCCAAGGCCGGGTTGGATTCCCTTGGAGCAACCTTGGATAGTGGGAGGTGTCAGGGTTGGAATGGGATGAACTTTGAGATCCTTTCCCACCCAAACCAGTCTGGAATTCAGGGATTCTGCAAACACCCTTGGAAGAGGGAGCGGGCACAGGGCAGTGCCAAGCTGGGAATAATCCATTGGAATGCAGAGTTCCCACTTAATTTAATCCAAATTCTCTGATCCCGCAGCTCCTTGAGGAGAAGGAAAAGCTGGAGAGGCTTAAAAGGGAGCCAACTTCCAGCTTTTTTTTTTTCCCCTGAGGATTAAATCCCTTAAAATTACAAGTTGGTACCGCCCCTGTTCGTTTTCCCAAATTCCCAAGGTGTTTTGTTGGAGTTAAAAAAAACTAAGAGGGGAAAAAAAAAAAGGAAAAAGGAGGAATTTTCACGTGTGATTCCGAAGAGCCGCTCGGAATTCCCGTGGTTTTTAAGGAAAAAAAAACCACCAAAATTAATTTTTTATCAATTTATAAAGTGCAGGGTTTTCAAGGAATTAAAAGCACGTGTGGAGAGCAGATCAAAATAATCCAGCAGCTGTGAGGGAACAGGGAAAATAAGGAAGGGATCCAGACTCTGGAAAAAACCATGGAAAGAAGGAAGAAAGGAATGAAGGAAGAGTCTCTCCATGATTTTAGCTCCTAAATTCCCGCTCTATTCCAATCACAAAACTTGGTGGAGTAGGACAGGGGTTAAAAATAAATATTTCTACCCAAAATATATCTATCTCTGTTCCTGTATCCACCTTTTTTTTATCCTTTCCCTCTGGAAGTTATTCCCGAAGGCCACGCGCGAGAGCTCCGGAGGGAAAAACCTTTTCCAGCCTCCTCAGGGAAAGTAAAAACTACCGGCAACGGGTTCCCAGCAGCATCAGTTTTAGTGGGATAAGATGCAGCTTCCCAAGGAAAAGCTTCCAAGCAGCATCAGTCTTAGGGGGATAAGATGCAGTTTCCCAAGGAAATGCCTTCAAAGTAGCATCAATTTTAGTGGGATAAGATGCAGCTTCCCAAGGAAAAGCTTCCAAAGTAGCATCAATTTTAGTGGGATATGATGCAGTTTCCCAAGGAAAAGCTTCCAAGCATCATCAGTTTTAGTGGGATAAGATGCAGCTTCCCAAGGAAAAGCTTCCAAGCATCATCAGTTTTAGTGGGATATGATGCAGCTTCCCAAGGAAAAGCTTCCAAGCAGCATCAGTTTTAGCGGGATAAGATGCAGCCACACGAGGAGTGACATCCAAAGCAGGCACTTAAGGGAGAGCCCATATCCATGGTAACTCGGAGCCATTATCCAGCACAATCCCGGCTGCACAGCGGGATCCAAAGCCCCGGGAAGCGCCATCGATCTGCCGGCGGGGGGGACGGAGCCGGGTAAGGAAGGGAAGGAGCTTTGGAGCCACGTTCCCTGCGGGGGGGAGGGAAGGAGGGAAGGGAAGGCAGCAGCTCCCCGGGAAGCTTCGACCAGGATCGACTTGGAGATCAATCGAGTTCCTCACAAGAGCCACTCCGGCACTAAATCTTTCCCCCCTTTGGAAGTTTTCCTCCCCGTCCGCGGCTGCATCGTGTCCCTGCGCTTCCACTCCCAATTTCCTGCCGGTCCGTGCCCTGTTCCTCACCCTCATCCCCCTCCCAGACCCCCCATTCCATGTCACTCCTCACTTTCCTGCCCAGCACAGCTTCCCAAGTCCCTCTTTGTCCCTGCTCCCCTCTGAGCCCCTCCTTTCCCTCCTCCCTGTGCCAGTGCTCAGCAGCATCCCAAGTTCATCCCTAAAAACACGGTATTTTCTGCTTTCCTGCCCTGTATATCCCTTTCCCAATCCCTTAACCCTCCCCTCTCCCCAATGGCTCCCTTCAAAGCCATTCCCTCCCCAAATCCACCTCCATCCCCCAGCTGTGCTCCTTTCCCACACCTTTCCTCTTTTCCCCCCAGCCCTCCCAACCCTCTCCCACCCTATTCCCGACTCTCCAGCCCTCAGCTCCCCCTTCCAAACCCCACCTTCCTCCCGCACCCCCTCCCCCAAGAGACAACGGCCCCTTCCCCACCTCCATCCCTCCCTTCCCCTCCTCCAGCAGCCCCTCAGCCCCAGCTATTCCCAGTATCCCACCTAAATCCCCTTCCCTTTCCCACCTCATCCCCTGCCTCCTTCCCCACTCCTTTTCCACCTCTGACCCTTCCCCTTTTTCCTTCCCCACCTCAGCCCCTTTCCCCATTCCCCAAAGTCTCTTTTCCCACCTGGAGCAGCCCCTCAGCCCCAGCTCCTCCCTCCATCCCAAATGAGACCCCTTGGCCACCTCTGACCCCTTTCTTCCCCACCTCAGCCCCTTTTTCCCACCCCCTCCACCATTCCCTCACTCCCACCCCCTCCCTGCTTCTTCCTAAAGCTTCTTCCCTTGGCCACCTCAGACCCCTTTTCCCACCACCATCCCTTCAGTCCCACCCCCTCCCTGAGGCTCCTTCCCCACCTCAGCCCCCTTCCCTTCCCCACTCCAGCCCCCTTTCCCCGTCTCCCACGCTCCCAACTCCCTCCCGACCTCCACCAGCCGCTTTCCCGCTGCCGCCAGCCCCAGCCCCGCCATTACCCAGCCGCGTTACCCTCAGCCGGGTCTCGGTTCCCCCGTTCCCCTCAACCCGGTCTCGGTCCCCCCTCAGCCGTTGCCCGCCCCGCCCCTTCACCGGCCGCGCTCGCGCCGGACCCGCCGCCGCATTTCCCGCCGCGGCCTTGGGCCCCGCCCCCCGCTCGCCTTCCAGCCAATCAACCCCCGCCTCGCCTCCTTTTCTCCGCCCACCGCCCGCGTCCCGACCAATCAACGCAGGCTCCTCTCCCCTCCCACCGATGGGGGGGGGGAGACAGCGCTGCGCGTGCGCAGTGCTGGCGCTTAAGCTGAGGACTACAAGTCCCAGCAGGCTCTGCGGCGGGCGACGGCAGCGCGCTGAGGGCATAATTCATTGAAAAGCGGTGGGCTGTGACCGACCCCCTGCCACGCGACCGTCTGTCCGTCCCTCTGTCCCTTTGTCCCGGCGGTGGGACAAATATCCAAGGCAAGGAAATGTGGCCTCTTCCCTACCTTTCCTTCCCAGCTCCGGTTTAGCCCCAATCGTGAAAAAAAGTTAAATAAATTCAATTTTTGGATAATTTTGATGGATATCCGGAGGGTACCCAGCCCGCCCAGGTCCTGCAGCGTGGGGATTTCGGACCATCCCAGATTTTGTTCCTGCCTGGCCACGTTTCCCAACTAAAATACAAATTTCCCGCTGTCTTTGGGATGTGCAGTTGAGCTGCTGGAGGTTTCCGTGTCCCTAAAACCGGTGGGATTGGGAAGAACGCCTGGGAAGAGGCAGCTGAATCGTCTCCATCCCGGCAATAAAGGGTTGTTTTGGTGGTTTGGGAAGGGATGGGGATTTGGGAAAGGATGATTGATTTGGGAAGGGATGGTGGTTTGGAAAGGGATGGGGAATTTGGGAAGGGATGAAGGATTTGGGAAGGGATGGGGATTTGGGAAGGGATGGGTATTTGGGAAAGGATAGGTGATTTGGGAAGGGATGGTGATTTGGGAAGGGGTGGGGGATTTGGGAAAGGATAGGTGATTTGGGAAGGGATGGGGGATTTGGGAAGGGATGGTGATTTGGGAAAGGATAGGTGATTTGGGAAGGGATTGGGAATTTGGGAAGGGATGGTGATTTGGGAAAGGATGGGGGTTTTGGGAAGGGATGGTAATTTGGGAAGGGATGGTGGTTGGGGAAGGGATGGGAGATTTGGGAAGAAATGTAGGATTTGGGAAGGGATAGTGATTTGGGAAAGGATGGGGGATTTGGGAAGGGAGGGTCTGGATCCCAACAGGGCAAAGCTCCATCCTCATCCCGTGTCCATCCCAGGATGGGGATGCAAGAAAAGAGGCAGGAAAACCTCCAACTCGACCGAAAACTCCTTTTCCCACCCCACGGAAGCGCGGCGGGGTCGGAAGTGGCTCCAGGGGCTTTCCCACCACCTGATGGACGTGGGAGGGGGGGGGACACGCACCAGGCTGCCCTGCTCCCCAAAAACAGCCTCCAGTGGGAATGAGTCACCGATTCCAATCTGTTTTCCAGCCCATCCACCAGACAGAGCAGATTTTTTTCCCCAGGGAAGAGTTTTTTTTTCCTGGGAAGGAGGAGCCGCGGTCCCAAAGCCAGGAGAGAGGACATGGCTTGAAAATCATCCTTGACATGGTTGGAATGTTGCCCTTCCCATCTTTCCAGGGCTGGCCTCAGGGGTGGGACATAAATAAAACTTCTGGGAAGTGACGGCGCGGTGGCTCCCGGACGATTTCGGGAGCAGGGATTTTCCAGCGGATCCCAAGGTGTTGCTCGGATCCACACGTGGGAATATGGGTTACAAACATTCCCCTGCAAAGCTCTTTGTCTGCCCTGGAATATTTTTGGGGGGGATCTGCCAAAATCAGGAGTTTTTTAAAAAAAAACCAAAACAAAACAAATAAAAAAATCAGACTATGGAAAAAATAAAGGATTTTTCCAGGCTGGGATCAAACTCTTCTCCAGCCGGATCACTCCTGGCATGGAGGGGATGAACAAGGGGTGAATCCATGGAAGGGGGTTGGAATTAGATGGTCTTTAAGGTCCCTTCCCACCCAAACCGTTGGAGCATAATTTGGGAAGGGATGAGGGAATTGGGAAGGGATGAGGGAATTGGGAAAGGATGGGGGATTTGGGAAGGGATGGGGGATTTGGGAAGGGTTGGGGATTTGGGAAGTCATGGAAGATTTGGGAAGGGATGGGGGATTTGGGAAGGGATGAGGGATTTGAGAAGGGATGGGGGATTTGGGAAGGGATGAGGGATTTGGGAAGGGATGGAGGATTTGGGAAGGGATGGGGGATTTGGGAAGGGATGGGGGATTTGGAAGGGGATGAGGGATTTGGGAAAGGATAGGTGATTTGGGAAGGGATGGTGGATTTGGGAAGAGATGGGGGGATTTGGGAAGTCATGGAGGATTTGGGAAGAGATGGGGGATTTAGGAAGGGATTTGGGATTTGGGAAGGGATGGTGGATTTGGGAAGGGATGTGGATTTGGGAAGGAATGGGGTTTTGGGAAGGGTTATCTTAAAGCTCATCTCATTCCATCTCCAACACCTCCCACTATCCCAGGTGGCTCCAAGGGAATCCAACCCGGCCTTGGACACTCCCAGGAATCCAGGGGCAGCCACGGCTTCTCTGGGAATTCCAGACCAACCCCTCCCCACCCTCCCAGCCAGGAATTCCTTCCCAATCTCCCATCTCTCCCTGCCCTCTGGCAGTGGGAAGCCATTCCCTGTGTCCTGTCCCTCCAGCCCTTGTCCCAGGTCCCTCTCCAGCTCTCCTGGAGCCCCTTTAGGCTCTGGAATTCTGGTCCCGACCCTGCTCCAAGCAGGACCAACCTAAGAGCAGGACATGGAGCTCAGGGCCAGTCCAGATGTGATTCCAGCATCTCCAGGGATGAAACCCTGAGGCTGTGCAGGGAGGAGCAGCCACATCCCTCAGGCCTTGGGGAAAAAATCCCCTTTTCCTAAGGCAAAATGGAATTTCCATGTCCAAACTGGTTCTTCCAAACAGCAGGAATACCATGCCCAGTTTTGGGCCCCTCATGACAGGGAAAACACTGAGGGGCTGGAGCGTGTCCAGGGAAGGGAATGGAGCTGGGAAAGGGGCTGGAGCAGCAGGAATATCTGAGGGAGCTGCGGGGGCTCATCCCAGAGAAAAGAGGGATCAGGAGGGACCTTTTCCTGCCCCACAACTCCCTGACAGGAGCGGGGAGCCTGGTGGGAATTGGGCTCTGCTCCCAGGGAACGAGGGACAGGAAGAGAGGGAACGACTTCCAGCTGTGCCAGGGGAGGGGCAGATGGGATATTGGGAACAATTCCCACATGGAAAGGGCTGTCAGACACTGGAATGAACTTCCCGAGGCAGGGTTGGAGTCCCCAATCCCTGGAGGTGTCCAGGGAACGGCTGGACGTGGCACTCAGGGCTCTGGTGGTGTTGGATTTGATGACCTTGGAGGTCTTTTCCAAGCTGAATAATTCCAGGATTCATCCAGGGCCTGTTGGAGGTGTTATTTCCCACTTCACGGAGGGCACCAGTCAGAGGATCCTCCAACCCCTTCCCGAGTTCCTCCATCTCCCTGAAGCTCCTTAAGGAGACCCAGTGTGATTATCCCACTGCCTCGCCCATCCAGGGATGCAGAAACGCCTTGGACCTTCATCCCGCTCCTCCTCATCCCACCGGCACAAATCTCCGAGCTCCCAATGCTCCTGACGGGAATGAACCTTCGACAAGAGCCCGCATCCCATTTTGGCATTTTTCCACCCCGAATTTGGGGTAATTAAGCCCTTTAAAACTCAATTTATTAAAGTTTGCCCGCGGGCAGGACGCGGCCCCAGAATCAGGCACCAGATCCTTGGAAAACCCCTGGAAAATCGGCCGGAGGGACCGGGAGAGAAGGTGAAGCTCATTTTTGGGGAGGTCCTTTTTTTGGTCAGTGGTACCCCCAAAGAGGGCCCAGGGGAGGAGATGATGCTCAAGGGGATGTTTTCCATCGTGGAGGGAACGGCTGCCCTATGAAACCCCGGAGTTAATCAGGAAAATAATCAGGAAACATCCCAAAACGGACGGAGACATCCTCACCCTCCTCCAGCTGCGGGATTTACGGGATCCACGAGGCCTCGGGAGCGACGCAACTTCCCAGCTCCCGAGTTTTCAGGTGGCTTTGGAGCCCTCTCCGTGTTTCCCTCGTGCCAGATCCCACCTGCTTTATGCTCTCATCCCAAAAATGATCATTGCTTTTCCCTCTCTCCGGATTCTCCCGCTCCGCTTCACCAGGGATGCGATTCCCAATCCCCAACCCACTCTCCCCGAAAAAACCCTTTAAAACCAATTTATATTCGTGTTTTTCCCCCCCTTAATTTTACAAGGGGTCAGTTTTCCCAGCTCCCAAATCCCAGCAATGAGGGGCTGTGGGTGCCTGGAAAAACCTGGGAATGCTGGGAAAAAAATGGGAGTTTTCTCCTTTTTTTTTTTAGCAGGCTGGGTTTGGGCAGTTCGGCTGTCAATTATCCCTCTGTTAATTAGCAGGGCCGTGAACGACGTCACCCCGATGTCATTTGCTGCCTCTTGCTCCTGCCAGCTCAACATCACCACCACCACCATCACCACCATCATCATCATCATCATCATCATCATCATCATCATCATCATCACGGAATCAAACGAGGAGAAAAACCCCTTTGGTCAAATTCGGGAAGAAAAGCACCAAAAAAAGGCTACTTTGAAGAGGGGAGGAGGGGGATGTGGGGGGGAAGGAAGCCCTGAGAGGTTGGGGAAAATTATCCCAGGGAAGGACAAAAGGAGCACAAAGCCTTCCCACTCCCTGCTCGAGAGCCAGGGAATGCGGTCCTTACAGAAAATCCGGGAGAAACCCGAAGGAAAATGTTTATTAAAAAAAAAAAAACGGATTCGTGATATGAAAAAAAAGAAATTAATTTGAAGTTTTTTTATTAAAATAATAATTAAAAAAAAGTGTCCCGGTCTCCAGCACTCTCGGCAGGAGTCTCCAGCCCTATTTTTCCCAGAAAACATCCCGAATCCAGGTTCTCCTCTTGCTCCCAGCACAGGGCAGGTCTCCTCTGAGTGCTCCTGTGATGTCATATCCCGCCGCTTTGGGGCATTTCCCTTCATTTCCTGATGTTTTTTTAAGCTGGCGCATCCCAGGTGGTCTCACCTGAGGCCATGGATCGGCCTTATCCCGGCGGAAAAGCCCTTCCAGCTCCGGCCCTTCCCAGGGATTCATTACCAGGAATTACCGAGATGGGATCGCAGTGCCACGGCACATTTTGGGATTTAATAGCCAGGGTGGGGCAGGAGAGGCGCTTGGGGGGCGCTGGCTCCGTGAATTCCCACCTAAAAGCGGGGGAAAAAAAAAAACCGGGATACCACTGCTCTGCGGGAGAAACCGCTGAAGGTCAAGATGGATTTGGCCTTTCCAAGCCTGAGGCAGCGTTTGTTCCCGACGCCCGGAGCGGGCGGATCCGGGCTCTGCGCTTCGGGTGAGGTGCCTGGATCCCCTCATCCATGAAATGGGAAGTTGGAATTTTCTGCTCCGGCCGCCGGGCCCCAAAATCAATCATTCTCGGGAGCCGCCGGGAGCTGTCGGAGCGGGTTGGAAACGGGCTCGGGGACCCCCCCCCCGCTTCATCCCGGGCTTTGAGGGGGGGAAAACAGAAGGAAGGGGTTGGAGGGGGCGGCAATCCCGACAATCCAGGGATGATCCTGGAGCGCTGGATCCTTGTCCAGACCGGGACACGCCGTGAGCAGCTTCGCGCCCCCCACCCTCCAACCCAACGCCAGCATTCCCGGGATTCTCGGGGCGATTCTCGGGGCGATTCTCGGGGCTTTCCCCCCCCCCGTTCCTCCCTCCCCCTCCTCCTCCCGGGGATTTTGGGGGGCAGCTGGGGAAATGCTGCGGGCTGCGGGAGCGGTGGCTGGATGCACATCCCCGGGTCCCCAGCTGGCGCATCCCGGGGGTGGGCTCAGGCACGCACGTGTTCGGGAAGGAGGTGTGGGAAGCGCGTGTACACCGTCTATATATACACACCAACCCAGCCACCGGCTCCCGAGAAACCCACGGATCCCAGGAATCCCAGGAGCCGGCAGCCGACAGCACACCGCAGGTAGGGATTCTGCTCCTCATTCCCGTTCCGCTCCCATCCCTGCAGGAGGAATGTTGGAGGAGGGGGGCGAGGGGGGTCGTCCGCTTCTTTGGAATTCGAGGACGGTGCGTCCCGCCTGCGATCCGTGGATTTATAATCCCCCCCCGCCCCCCTCATCCTGGAGAGAGGAAAAGTTTGGCTCTCCGGCCCCGAAATCAGCCGGGAGCGGAGCCGCAGGGATGCAACAAGAGTCGGCCCGAAGCCCGGGGTGGGGGGGGAAAAGCTCGCGGGCTTCCTTCGGGATAGGTGGGATTTTTTTTTTTTCAGGGGATTTTTTTTTTTCAGGGGATTTTTTTCGGGGGATTTTTTTTTTTAGGGGATTTTTTTGGGGTTTTTTTTCGGGAGCCCTGTATCCTTCTCTTGTCCCCCCCCCCCATTCTCCCCTATTTCTCCTCCCTTTCTCTCCCAGCCAGGACTTCACCGGGTTCACCCACGGGATGCTCCGGGAGATGCCCGGCTCGCCATCCCTTTTTCTTTCCCCCTCACCCCTAAAATCGCAAAAAGGGGCAAAAAAGGGATTATTTTTTTTGTGGTTGCTTTGTGTGTCCCCCCGTTCCCTCCCCCCTCAAAAAAAAAAAAAAAAAGCAGGAATGAAGGGCTGAGGCGCAGGGATGCGGGAATAAACGTTCTTCCCGAGGCTTTTTCCCCCTCCGAGCAGCCTTTCCAGCCTCTCCAAACCCGCATCTGTGTTTACAGTCACACGGCGGCCGCTCGTTTGGGCCAATTATGGCCAATTACCTGATTGAGGGGCACCGGGGAAAGGAGAAGCTGCTTTTTCTACCCAGCGCCGGGCAGCTGGAGCCAAACCTCCCCCTCTCCTCCTCCTCCTCTTCCCCCATTCCCAAATCCCTCCGTTTCTCCCTAAAATCCCCCTTAGAAGCTACCAGGATTCGGGGGGGAGCAGGGAGGTGTTTTGGTGGTGCCAGCGAGGGACACTCTTGGACGATATTGTGCTTTTTTTTGGCTGGAAAAGGCTTTGAGCCCTTCCATGCTGGATCCCGGCTGGGGCTGGATCCTTCCCGGTCTCATCCCTCTTGCCCTCTGGATCAGGCCTTGGCTTTGGGCAGGGTGGGAATCAGGAGGATCCGACCGATCGGGGCTGGTTTTTGCTCCGGGCAGGGGAAGCGAAGAGCTGCGGGATGTGCTCCGCACGTGGCGGGATTAATCCCGGCCCGGAAAAGCCGGGAAATCTCCGCTTTTTTAACCCCCCGGGTCTGGGGAAGGAGGATTGAGATCCCACCGCCGGGATAATCCCTGCGGTTCCCCTCTCCCGTGGGAAGAGGGGCTGGAGCATCCCCGGGGAGAGGCGGGGAGCGTCTCCCCGGCCCGGATCACATCAAATGAAGCGAATAAATCCCATCTCAGGCAGCACCTGCTTCCCCTTCCACCTCCTCTCCTCGGGTCATTCCCAGCCCGCATCCTTTCCCGAATCGCCCCTTTCACGGCAGCGTCTCTCCCTCATCATCCCAATAAATAAAAGCCTCTTGTCCTGGTGGATAACCAGACCCCGGAACCGCAGGGCTGGATTTCCACATAAACCTCATTTTTTTTATTTTTTTTTTTATCTCCCCCCCCCAAAAAAATGAATGAGGGTAATTCCACTGGCTGGAAAAAAAACCCTCGTCAGGATTCAGCCCCGAGCGGCAGGGATGGAGTGGCTGGATCCCGACACACCCCTTGGCGTGGATGGGTTCGGGTTTTTTGGGGGGAGGAAAGAGGAAGGTTTGTGCCCGGGAGCGGCCTCGGTGTGGCCGTGACATCCCTTCCCGGGGTCCGCGGCACCCCCCGGACACGAGGGTTGTGGACATCCCTCGGGAAAGAAGGGCCCAGAGGGAAAATATTTTTGAAACGGCGAAAAATGCCAATAAAAAAAACCCAACACCAAACCCATGGAAAAATACAAGAAGGGCGGGGTGGGGAGAAACGGGGGAAAACAGGAGAGAATGGGGGGAAATGGGGGGAAAAAAGGGGGAAATTGGGGAAAAGCATCCCTCTTTTTCACATGGATTTGTGGCTGGGAAACTCGGGAAGGGCCTTCACCCCCTCACAAGGCTTCCAAAGGTGGGAGCAAGGGGGGAAAAAAATTCGTCCTTCCCTTAGAACAGGTTGATTTAATTTTGGGGAAAGGGGGGAGGTCGGTGATGCGCAGAGAGGGGGTTGTTTCCCTGTTTCCCAGCCCTGGCCGGCCGGGAATGCTGGCAGGGCCCGGCATCCCGATAACATCTTTCAATTAACCGGGAAGAAAAGCCGAGCCTTAATCTCGGCGCCTCCTCCGCAGCCAGATGTGACCCCGCTCTCTTCCCGCTTTTCCCGCTGCTTTTCCCGGGACGTTGGACTCGGTGTCCCTTTGGCGACATGGAAGAGGGGTGTGGGGGGGTGAGGGGTGGCTTTTCCAGCCCTTTCCCTGCCTCTGCCGAATTCCCGTTGAGGGGGCTGCGCGGTTTTTCCAGAGGGGGTTTGCCCTCTCCTGGGAGCTTCCTGCCAAGGCTCTGACTCAGCCGCCAGCCGGGTTTTAATGACTCGGTGGGAGATTAAGCCTTGATTCCCGCTCCTTATCAGCTTCCCCTCGGACCCACCGACAACCGGGAGCTGCCGGGCTCCCTGGCAAAAGGGACAAAAGGTGACCCTCGTGCCACTCAGGGAGCTGGGAAGGTGCTGGAAGAAAAAGGGGGGGGGGGGGCGGAGGCTGTCCTTGGAGGGGCGGGAAATAAATGGGAAACCTTTTCCCAGGTGCCCCCCAAAACCAGCCTGGAATGATGGAGCAACACCCCAGGGTGTTGATTTAGGGTTTTTTCTGGGTGCTGTTCCAGCACGGAGGGACCTGGGTGGCACCAAACTTCCCGTCCCCGTCCGTCACCTCCGTCTCGTCCCCTCGTTGTGCCACAAAGCCGGTGCCACGAAGCGCTGGGATCTGCTCCCGAGGGCCGCAGGGATGTTGGATCCCTTTTCCCAGCGGGATGAAAGGGGTCAGGAGGACCAACACTCCCCTTTCCAGGTGGCCCCTGGGGATAAACCTGCAGGGATTGGCCTTGGTCAATTAATGACATTTAATGACACCTAATGACACTCGCCTGTCGCCGACGTTTGTGTTCTGCGGGAATTGCCTTTGCTGCTCCAGATCCCGGCAAAAAGACAGGGATTAGGGGATGGCAGGGCCCCAAAAACACACCCGGGAAGGAAAACTGGAAGGGTGTGGGGGGGGAAAACAATCCTCTCCCGGTTCCGGCAGCGCCGGGATAAAGGAGCGAGCCCTGCTCCGGGGACAGCCGGGGACGTGCCGCCCCGCCACGTCCGCCTCCTAAAATAAACCCCGTCCGGGCCTCGTGCCATGGGATAACCTGGAAAAAACTCAGCTGGGATCCCTTTCGGGGACGGGGAGGGGTGTGGTTGGGGGAGCAATCGGGCTCCTTTTCCCCGAAAGGATAATTTTGGACGGGGCGAGCGCGGGGGGGGGGGAAGAAGCGAGGAGCGAGCAGGGGGTGCCGGCGGTGCGCGGAGCCGTATCCCGGTGTGACGGTGTGTGTGTGGGGGGGGAATTCCCTGTCTCCCGTTTTTCCAGGCGCTGCCGGGGGCCGGTGCCGCCATGAGGGCCGTGCTCTGGGACCTGCTGCTGCTCTGCCTGTTCGCCCGGGCGCGGGGGGACTGCCGGGGGGACTGTCTGCACTGCGACCGACAGCTCTACCGAGACTCCTTCGACGTCCTCGTGAGTCCCCCGGGACGGGGGGGGGGGACACACACACGACACCCTGCTGGTCCCCCGCAGGGGTGGGGACAGTGCCCACCCTGCCCCATCCCCGCCCTTGGGCGGGACGATCCCAAGGAAAGGGCGCGGAGCACAGACTGGGAGCGGTGGGGGACAAGGTTGGGATGGCTCCGGGGGGGTCCCAAAACCCCTGAGCATTCCCGGCTTTCCTGAGTCCCAAAGCCCTGAGGATGTCCAGCTTTCCTGCATCCCAAACCCTGAGCGTCATCCTGAGCATTCCCAGCTTTCCTGCATCCCAAACCCCGAGACTTCCCAGTTTTCTGCATCCCAAAGCCCTGAGAACGTCCAGCATCCTGCATCCCAAACCCTCAGCATCATCCTGAGTATTCCCAGCTTTCCTGCATCCCAAACCCCTAAGCACCATCCTGAACATCCTCATCTTTCCTGCATCCCAAACCCCTAAGCACCATCCTGAACATCCTCATCTTTCCTGCATCCCAAACCCTGAGCAATCCCAGCTTTCCTGCATCCCAAACCCCTAAGCACCATCCTGAACATCCCCAACTTTCCTGCATCCCAAATCCTGAGCATTCCCAGCTTTCCTGCATCCCAAACCCCTAAGCACCATCCTGAACATCCCCAGCTTTCCTGCATTCCAAACCCTGAGCATTCCCACTTTCCTGCATCCCAGACCCTGAGCATTCCCAGTTTCCTGCATCCCAAACCCTGAGCATCAGCCTGAGCATTCCTGGTTTTCCTGCATCCCAAACCCTGAACATTCCCAGTTTGCTGCATCCCAAAGCCCTGAGAACGTCCAGCATCCTGCATCCCAAATCCTGAACGTTCCCAGTTTGCTGCATCCCAAACCCTGAGCATCCCCAGCTTTCCTGCATCCCAAACCCCTGAACATTCCCGACTTTCCTGCATCCCAAATCCTGTGCATTCCCAGTTTCCTGCATCCCAAAGCCCTGAGAATCTCCAGCATCCTACATCCCAAACCCTGAGCATCATCCTGAACATCCTCGGATTTCCTGCATCCCAAACCCTGAGCATCAGCCTGAACATCTTCAGCTTTCCTGCATCCCAAATCCTGTGCATTCCCAGTTTCCTGTATCCCAAAGCCCTGAGAATCTCCAGCATTCTGCATCCCAAACCCTGAGCATCATCCTGAGCATTCCAGGCTTTCCTGCATCCCAAATCCTGAGCATTCCCAGTTTCCTGCATCCCAAAGCCCTGAGAATCTCCATCCAGCATCCTGCATCTCAGACCCTGAGCATTCCCAGTTTGCTGCATCCCAAACCTGAGCAAGCCCAGCTTTCCTGCATCCCAAACGCTGAGCATCATCCTGAGCATTCCAGTTTCCTGAATCCCAAACCCTAAGCATTCCCAGCTTTCCTGCATCCAAAACCCAAAAGCATCCCCAACTTTCCTGCATCCCAAACCCTAAGCATTCCCAGCTTTCCTGCATCCAAAACCCAAAAGCATCCCCAACTTTCCTGCATCCCAAACCCAAAAGCATCCCCAACTTTCCTGCATCCCAAATCCTGAGCATCCCCAGCTTTCCTCCATCCCAAACCCTGACCACTCCCATTTTCCTGCATCCCAAACCCCTGAGCATCCCCAGCTTTCCTGCATCCCAAACCCATGAGCATCCCCAGATTTCCTGCATCCCAAATCCTGAGCATCCCCAGATTTCCTGCATCCCAAACACCTGAGCATTCCCAGCTTTCCTCCATCCCACATCCCTGAGCATTCTCAGTTCCCTGCATCCCAAACCCCTGAACATCCCCAGCTTTCCTGCATCCCAAACCCTGAGCATTCCCAGTTTCCTGCATCCCAGATCCTGAGCATCATTCTGAGCATTCCTGGCTATCCTGCAGCCCAAACCCTGAGCATCCCCAGCTTTCCTGCATCCCCGAATCCTGAGCCTTCCCAGTTTCCTGCATCCCAGACCCTGAGCATCATCCTGAGCATTCCAGGTTTTCCTGAATCCCAAACCCTGATCATTCCCAGTTTCCTGCATCCCAAACCCCTGAGCATCCCCAGCTTTCCTGCATCCCAAACCCTGATCTTTCCCAACTTTCCTGCATCCCAAACCCTGATCTTTCCCAACTTTCCTGCATCCCAAACCCTGATCTTTCCCAACTTTCCTGCACCCCAAACCCTGAACATCCCCAGCTTTCCTGTATCCCAAACCTCTGAGCATCACCCTGAGCATCCCTGGCTTTCCTGCATCTCCAAACCCCTGAGGATTCCCAGTTTTCCACCCCCACAGCTTGTGGCATCACTATCCCGCCAATCCCCACCCCAGAGCCCCACCCCAACCTCCAAGGAGCCCCCAAAAATCCCCCTCTGAGCCCCTTTAGGGTGGGACCAGCTTTACCAACACCCACAGCCCCCCTCCCTCTGGATTCGCCTCCTACACCAGATGGAAAAATCCCTTAAACAACATTTTAGGGGGGGTTTTCCAGCTCCTGATCCCTTCTTTTTCCCTCCACTGTGTTCCTTTCCCTCTCATTCCCTCTCCACCCCGAGGGATTATCCATCACCTCCCTCCCTCCCACTTCCCTCTTTATCAAATCCTGGCGGGATGGGACGTCCCCTCGAAAGGAGCCGGCAGCTCATGGAGCCCCCCCGGGCTGGGAAATATCCCCCCTCCCGCAAAATCCAAGACTTCCAGGCCCCACGGGGACACTGGAGCCACCCCGGTGCCACCCCCTGCCTCCGAATTTTGGGGTGGGATCCCCGGGTTTGGCCCCAAAATGTTGGTGTGCGAAGGCACCGGCAGCTCCGCAGGATCGCCCTCTTCCTCCTGGAGGCGCGTGGAATTCTTCTCCGCCTCCCCCAGCCAGGGAGTTGGGGAGGGAATGGGAATGTTGGTGGCTCGTGGATCCCATGAGAGGTTGTGAACCAGGAGCGGAGGAACTCAGGGTCTTTCCAGGCTGGGTCTCAGCTGGAAGAAGCACCGCGGTGGGGATTCCATACGACCCTCCGCCGCATTTCCGAAGTGACGGCCAAGGAATTCCTGCCGGCGATGCGGCCGATCCGCCCTCCAGGGGTGGGAGCGGGAGATCCCTCGGAAGTCACGGGCACGGCGGATGCCAGGGAAGGATAGGGATGAGCTGGTGGATCAAGGTATGGATGAATCACCAGCGTCCCGGTGCCCAAAGTCACGTGGGGATGGCACAAAGCCGTGGTGGCACCGTTGATGCCGACGGAAGACGGGATACGGAGGAGCACTGGCTGCTGTTTGCTGAGGATTCCCAAACCGCTGCCCAGAGAGAGAAGACAATTCCATGGGAATGGAGACCACAGATGGATATCTGAGGGCTCTGGGATGTCCGAGGGCCTCGGGATGTCCAAGGTGCTACGTTGTGGGTGCCGGGACCTCTGATGGTTGCCAACCTCACCTCTGGAAAAACCTCCTCTCGGAACCTTTCCTCTGGGGCTCCCTGGTGATCCACCCCCTCCCATCATCCAGAGCCTTGGAGGTCCCTGGAAAGGAGCTTGGCTCGGCGCAGGATGCTCCCGGTGTTGCCATGAGGAGCCTGGGAGGTGTCCCAGCCCTACCAGACCCTCGTCACCATCTCCCTCCGAGACGACTGATTTCCTCTTGGATGTTCCAACGCCACTCCCGGCGTTGGAATCCGCCAATTCCCACAGAGTCCCGCGCCAGGACTCGTGGCACCTCCCACTCGGCAAAGCCGATGATCCCAAGGTGGAGAGAGTCTTTCCAGAGGTTTTGGCCTGTAGCCACGAGACCCACCAACGTGCTCCAACCCTGCTTGGTGTCCACCGGGAAGATAAAAGTGGGATGGAGAAAATTCCACGCGAGGGAGGACAACCCATCCCTCCCGGGCCTTCCGGCCTTTGGCTTAGTTTGGATCTTCCACGTTTTTCCTCCTGGATGGTTTTCCCGAGTGCTGGTTTCGGTGGTCCCAGTGCCAGGCCGGTGTCTGGGTTTGATGGATGAGGCCTCTTGGAAAGGGATAAGGCACGGATGTGGTGGGATGCAGGCAGGGATGCCGAGGAAGGCCGATGACGCCTCTTTTGAAGGGACACGGCGGCCGGATCCTGGCAGCTGGGAGGAGGCCGATGTCACACCTGGAAGGCATGAAGGACGATCTGGGAAGCTCCAGTCGGGCTCCCCTCAATCCTTGGAGCACATCACCAAGGGGGTGAAGGACAAGAAATCATGGGAAGAGAGGGAATGGATGCACCCTCGGCGATTGGCTGGGGATGTAGAGCCAGCTGGGAAAGCTCCGAGTGCTGCTGCCATCCAGAGGAACCTTCCCGGCCTGGAGAAACGGGCTGGCAGGAACCTCGGAAGGATCGACAAGGAGGAAAGTCCTGCCCTTGGGGAGGAACAACCCCGGGCACCAGGATGTGCCATGAGGACATGCCAGAGGTCCCTTCCCACCTCCACTGTCCTTTCTCACCTCTGCCATCCCTTCCCACCTCTACCATCCCTTCCCACTTCTGTCATCCCTTCCAACCTCCACCATCCCTTCCCACCTCCACCATCCTTTCCCACCTCCATCATCCCTTCCTACCTCCACCAACCTTTTCCACCTCCATCATCCCTTCCCAATTCCACCATCCCTTCCCACCTCCACCAGCCTTTCCCCCTTCTGCCATCCCTTCTCACCTCTAACCTTTTCCACCTCCATCATCCCTTCCCACCTCTGCCATCCGTTCCCACCTCCACCCTCCTTTCCCACCTCTGCCATCCCTTCCCACCTCTATCATCCATTCCCAATTCCACCATCCTTTCCCACCTCCACCATCCCTTCCGACCTCCATCATCCCTTCCCACCTCCACCATCTCTCCCCACCTCCACCATCTCTCCCCACCTCCACCATCCCTTCCCACCTCTGCCATTCCTTTCCAATTCCATCATCCCTTCCCACCTCTGCCATTCCTTTCCACCTCCACCATCCCTTCCAACCTCCACATTCCTTCCAACCTCCATCATCCATTCCCAGTTCCACCATCCCTTCCCACCTCTGCCATCCCTTCCCAATTCCATCATCCCTCCCCACCTCCATCATCCCTTCCCACCTCCATCATCCCTTCCCACCTCCACCATCCCTTCCCACCTCTGCCATCCCTTTCCACCTCCACCATCCCTTCCCAATTCCATCATCCCTTCCCACCTCCATCACCCCTTCCCACCTCCACCATCCGTTCCCACCTCTGCCATTCCTTCCCAATTCCACCATCCCTTCTCACCTCCACCAACCTTTCCCACCCCCATCATCCCTTCCCACCTCCATTATCCTTTCCCAATTCCACTGTCCCTTCCCACATCCACCATCCTTTCCCAATTCCACTGTCCCTTCCCATCTCCACCCTCCTTTCCCACCTCCACCATCCCTTCCCACCTCCTCCATCCCATGACTCGCCGATTTTTTTGGCTCATGCCCGGCTGGAGGACCCAGGAGAGCACGGAGTGGTGGAGTAGGAGTGTGGAATTCACTGGGAAGTGTGGAGCGTGTCCATCCAGGAGCAGAGCCAGCTTAGGGAAGATCAGGAGAGGGATGTTGAGCACTGCCGTGGCTTCCCAACATCTCCACCACCACCATCACCTCCGGGAGCCCAGGAACGGGATTTGGGAGGGGGATGAGGCCAGGGAAGGGCTGATGAGCTGCCGGCACCTTTTCCTGGGTGTCTTCCAATGGGTTGCATGGCTGGATGGGCTGGAAGAGGGCGGATGCCGGAGCACCGGGAATTTGATGATGACCTCTGAGCTCCCTCCCAATCCAATCCAATCTAATCCAATCCAACCCAACCCAACCCATCCCAACCCAACCCAACCCTCCCAACTCATCCCAACTCTCCCAATCTATCCCGACTCAACCCATCCCAACCCTCCCAATCCAACCCAACCCAACCCATCCTATCCCAACCCAACCCAACTCTCCCAACTCATCCCCTCCCAACCAAACCCATCCCAACGCTCTCAATCCAACCCATCTCAACCCATCCCAACCCTCCCAATCCAATCCAACCCAACCCAACCCTCCCAACTCAACCCATCCCATCCCATCCCATCCCAAACCAACCCTCCCAACCCAACCCAAACTCAACAAACCCAACACAAGCATCCCAACCCAACCCAACCCTCCTAACCCAAACCATCCCAACTCATCCCAACCCTCCCAACCCAACTCATCCCAACCCAACGCTCTCAACCCAACCCCCCAACTCAACCAAACTCATCCCCACCCAACCCTCCCAACCCAGATTAACCCAACCCAACCCTCCCAGCCCAACCCAACCCAACCTATCCCAACTCAACCCATCCCATCCCTCTCAACCCATCCTACAATTCCACGATTCAGGGGACACTGCTGAGCATCCCACATTCCCGGGAATGCCAAAACTCCACCTGACACCCACCCCTTTGTCTCTCCCCCTCCCAGATCTGCATCCTGGAGTGCGAGGGCGAGGCCGTGCCGCGGGCCACCTGGGAGCTGTGCGCCGCTGCCAGCCGGGCGTCCCCGCGCGCCCATGACCTCGCCGCCGAACCGTGGCCCGGCGTGGCACCGGAGAACCTCCCGTGGCGCCGCGACGCCGACGGAGCCGCACCGGGAGCCTTCCCGCAGCCTCCCGAGGACATTTCCCGCCGGCTCGGGATGGGCTGGCGAGCGGCGCCGGCGGCCAAGGGGGTGCAGAAGCGGTACGGGGGCTTCATCGGGGTCCGCAAGTCGGCGAGGAAGTGGAACAACCAGAAGAGGTTTAGCGAGTTCCTGAAGCAGTACCTGGGAATGTCGCCGCGCTCCAGTGAGTACGACTTGGGCGGCGGCATCGGAGAGCACAACGAGATCTAACGGAGACCCCGCGGCGTCCGCCAGGGCCACACAAAAGTCAACCCTCCTCCCCCACCCCCTTTCTCTCTCCGCCACATTCCATAGGGGCAATTTAACAATAAAAAAAAAAGAAAAAAGAAAAAAGGGGGCCAAAATAATAGTAATAATAATAATAATAATAATAATAAAACCAACAACAACAAACCGAAAAAAAATTGGGAATTTGAGTGGAAACGAAAAATTGGAGACCGGGGAGGGACGGTGAGGGCGGCCGTCGGCATCGCGGGGGAAGGTCCTTTGGGGTCCAGGGAGGAGGTTTGGCCTCGAGGCCGGTTGTATTTGAAGGATGGTTTAGTTCTTGTCTCGAAAAAAAAAACCAGGAGGAAAATTAAAATAAATCAGGAGAATGTAAAAAAAAAAAAAAAGAATAAATTTTAAAAAAATTAAAATTTTTATGAGAAATTTCGAAACGGGAAAGTTTCGAAAATTTCGGAACGGAAATTAAAATTAGGATTTTAAAATGAAGTCGAAATAAAGGATGAGGTAAGTGGAGAGTAAAACGTAAAGAGGTAAAAAATGAAATTTAAGTGCGTAAAAATGGAAGAAATTAAAAATATTTAAAAGAAATAGAAAGAGGTCAAAAATATTTAAGAGAAGTGAAAAATTTTAAAATTCTTTAAAAAAGAATTAAAAAAATTAAAGCTTTTAAAATAAATGAAAAGGAAATGAATTAAAATAAAATGAAATAATAAGATAAAATAAATGAATTTAAAAATAAATTAAATGACTTTAAAATGAAATGACTTTAAAATGAAAGGACATTAAAATTAAATTAAAAGTAGGTAAAGTAAATAAAATAAAATAAAAATGAAATATTAAAATAAAAATAAAAATTAAATTAAATTAAATTAAATTAAGTAGAACCATTTCCCTTTAGAAATTAAACAATTCCTCCCCCAAACGCTCCAGTTCCACATTCCCACACTGAGCAGCAGGTTAATCCCACGCTGCCATTCCCAGGGACCACCGTGTCCCTTCCTCCGCCGGCTCCGGGCCGGGATGTTCGGAGCCCTCCCTCTCTCCTCCCGCAGCTACCGAGACCACCCCCTCCCCATCCTCCCCCCACCCCCAAATTCACAAATTTGGGGCGATTTAAAAAATTTTTCCCTTTTTTTTTTTTTTTTTCTTTGTTCTTTTCCCTTTTTCCCTCCCCTCCTTGGGCGCCATCCCCCTTAAATTTCGGGATGCACCCCCACACCCCCTCCCCCCCCTTGGGAAGGAGCCTCCCGCTCCCTCCTCTCTCGGCTCAGCTGCTTTTTGCTTTTTTCCCCCTTCTTTTTCTTTTTATTAATTAATTCATTTCTTTTTAAATTTTCCATTTTTTCCCTCTTTATTTTCCCTCTTTTTTTTTTTTCCCTGCCCCGTTTTTTGGGCTGGGTTTTTTTTTTTTTTTCCCCCTTCTTTTCCTCTATTTTTTTTATTTTTTTTTTTATTTTTTTTTTATGTTTTCCTAGCGTTCCGGCACCGCATCCCAGCACCTTCCGCCCGGCACAGGCAAAATTAACTCCCGTCCACCCCACCAGCAGCTCCATCCTCTCTCTCTGCCGGACCCCAAAGCGCTTCCGACTCGCACGTGTCCCGAAAGTCACTTTGCTCTTCACCCACTAAAGCCACATTTAAACCAGGACCCGACGAATTTTCGGCCTCCGCCGGCGACGGGAGCGAGATTCCACGGGGAGGGGAGGGAGGGAGGAACCCGCCGGGGGGGGGGGGGGGGGGAGGAACGGGCGGGAATTCGAATATAATGAGGAAAAAACCCCCGGGATTTTCGCCCCACCTCCAAAAAAAAAATTGGATTATTTCGAGGTTTTTTTTATTTAGTTTTGGTTTTGTTGGCCGCTGAGGAAACATCAACTTGGATCCAGCAGGAAATCAGCCCCTCCACCCGCTTTCCCAGTGCCTTCCCAGCACTGGCTTTTGGCCTCCCATGGGATTTATTCCCAACTTTTCGGGGTGCCGAGTCGCGTCCCGCTGTGGCTGAACCCTCGCGGTGGAGACCGACCCCCACCCAGCGCCCAAAAACGCCTGGAATTCCTTTTTTCTCCTAACCCTGATCCCAATCCTTTAATTTCCCCCCCCTTTCCTCCTCGCGTTTTTCCCGTTTTTCCGAGCGTTTCCCTTGGAATTTCACAGAACCTCCGGGGTTGACTTCTTCGCTCGTTTTTCCCCTCCCCCTCCGTCCCGCGGATCCCAATCCTCGCCCCGGGAATGTGGGATTTTTCCCTCGTCGCTCCCAGAGGGGAAAGACGATTCCCTCCTGCCTAAAATTCGCTCTCCTCCCCCCAAAAAAATTCCAAACCTAATCCCGGGAGCGACCCCGCCCCGGGGGGGTCTCACCCGCCTTCGCCGTTTGTATTAAAAAAAAAAACACCCAAAAATATAATAATCCCTCTGGAAAAAAAAAAAAAAAAACAACCAAACAACAACAAAACAAACCAGGAAAAAAAAAACCAAACACACAAAAAAAAGAGGATAATTCCGAGCTCTTGTTCTTTTTAATTGTTTCATACAACGATTTCTCCATTAAACTTGTACATAGCAAAAAAAAAAAAGGATTAATAAATTAGTTTACTGTTTCTACGATATCCTTGCGACTGGCCCCCGTCACTTGGGTCCCCTCCTGGCCCCCCCACCCCACCCCCCACCCCACCAACTCAGCTGGGAATTGTTTTATTGGGAAAAACAAACAAACAAACAAAAAAGAAAAACCAAAATAAAAGGGTGATTTCGGTGCATTCGTGTGATTTCCGGGAGCAGTTCCAGGAATTCCCATCGTTGGGATCTGAGGAGAGGACGATCCCGTTGTACCAGCGAAGAACAAGATGGTTCGAGGGGCTGTTGGAAGGGGGGGGGGGAAAAAAAGGGATTTGAGGGTTTTTGGAGCGAGGAGGGGAATTTCCACCCGGCTCCATAACGCTTTTCCATAGGGATGGAAGTGAAGGGGTCTCCACACGGAGCTTCCCGGCAGCTCCCCCGGCCCGGCTGGAAATTTGGGTGTCCCTCTCTTTTCAGAGCCACCGAGATCCGGGGACAGGAGAAGCCCCCGGGTTCCTGGGTGCCAGTGGGATTGTAGGGATGGCCCCAGGATGTCCAGTTAGATCCCGGTTTTCCAACTGGGTGGGGAACGAGCACCCGGAGGCGATTCCCGGGCTCGTTGGCAATTAAAGAATTAACCAGAAGACTTGGCTGGTGGGAGGAGGTTTTTTTTGTGGCCTGGAGGTCCCCAAGCTCCCTGTGGGATGTGTTGGGCTCTCGGGCTCAGGGCCAGCCAGAGCCCAGCAGGAATTGCAGGAATTGCAGGAATTGCATCCACTCGGTGTTCCCGGGGTGCCGTTTTTAATAGCAGTGATTTTTCCCTCTCTCCTTCCCCACCTGGAGGGATCAACCCTCAGCCTCCCTCAGGGCCTCCATCCCCCTTCCCTCTCCCCTTTCCCAGTTCCTCTCTCACCTTAAAAGGCATAACAAAAAAAAAATAAATAAAAATAAAATGATACAAAATTATTCACTTTTTGTTGCATCAAAAAGGCAACTCGGACTCGCAGCTCCAGGCCCACATCCGTGATATCCAAGGGGGGGTTTAGTGCTTATCAACCCCCTCCTGGTAGCTTCAGGGACTTTTTTGGGATGCTGTCTCCCATGGAATTCTCCTGGAGAGGCTGGCAGGACCTGGGGGTGACAGGGAATGGTGCCACTTCCAGCTGGGTGGTTCCCCAGGGCTCAGCTGGGAATGGTCCCGTTCGATCTTCATGGATGATCTGGGATCGAGGCACCCTCAGGCAGAGGTGGCAAGAGAATTGGGTGGGATGTGGATCTGCTGGAGATCAGGATGAGGGATCTGGACAGGCTGGATCCATGGGATTGAGGGGCCAAGGCCAACGGAGTGAGGGGCAACAAGGCCACGTGCCGGGAATTGCACGTGGGGTCACCACATCCCCGTGGAATGTTCCAGGCCGGGGGAAGAGTGGCTGGAAAGATGGGAAAGGCCCTGGAGGTGCTGGACACGAGCCCAGGTGGGCAAGGGGGTCAAGGGCTGTGCCAGCCCTGGTGTGGTAGCAGGAGCAGGGAAGAGATTGTCCCCCTGTGCTGGCACTGCTGGGGCACCTCCAGGGCTGGGGACAGCTCTGGGACACTCCCAACAATGGGAGACATGGAGGGACTGGAGCGTGTCCAGGGAAGAGAACGGAGCTGGGGAAGGGGTTGGAGCAGCAGGAGCAGTTGAGGGAGCTGGGGTGGTTCATCCTGGAGAAAAGAGGGATCAGGGGGCACCTTCTGCCTCTCTGCAACTCCCTGATGGATCCAGGGAAGGGTCGGGCTCTGCTCCCAGGGAACGAGGGAAAGGACGAGGGGAAATGGCCTCAAGTTGTGCCAGGGGAGGTTCAGGTGGGATACTGGGAACAATTCCTGAATGGAAAGGGTGGTCAGGCCTTGGAATGGGCTGCCCAGGGCAGGTGGTGGAGTCCCCAATCCCTGGAGGTGTCCAAGGAACGACCGGACGTGGCACTCGGTGCCGAGGTGGGGGATCGGCCACGGGTTGGACTCGGTGACCGTGGAGCTCTTTCCCCACCTGAATAATTCTGCGATTCCACGTTTAAAAACTCGATTAAATTGTTGTGTCGCTTCTTTTTTTTTTTTTTTCCTGAGAAAAAAAAAACCCCAAAAGACGGGATGTGGAGCGGCGGGGCCGTCGGCGGGCACACACCGCTCTCTAGCGGTGCCAGGAAGGGTTGTGCCAACCGCATCCTTGAACCCCACAAGGAGGAAAAACATCTCTGGGATGAGGACGAGCGGCAGGAAAAGCGTCCCCACCTCTGGATTAGGGACAGGGAGACCCCCCCCCTCCCGCCCTCCCCCACGCCCTGGGCTCCAAGGACACCACGGAGGAGTTTTCAGGCGACTTTTCCTTTTATTTCTTATAAAATATATTTCGTTCTCGCCGCTTCGTAAAAATGACATTTCACATTTCTCTTTTCCAGCTTTTTTTTTCCCCTCTTTTTTTTTTTTGTTCTTTTTTTTTTTTTTGTGTTTTGTTTTGTTTTTGTTGTTTGATTTTTTTTTTATCAATAAAAATAATCCTCGGAAGACAGTCGAGAAAAGCTCCGATGGGGAAGTGGCTGGATACGGCACCGGTGGCCCCACGGGGGCACGGCCACGGTGACAAAAGTGTCCCCAACCCCTTCCCTGCTGCCACCAAATCTCCCCCTGTGCTAAAAAAAAAAAACCTGGGAAGAGTGTCCTGGCTGGAAAAAGGGGGGAGCAGCCTCCAATTAATTAGTGCCCAATTAAGAGGTTCCTACATATGGACACGGACGAGCTCTGGGCGGGTGGATGAGGGAAAACTTTCCCAGTTGGATTTCCAGGTTGGGGCCAAAAATAAAACAAAAATGGGGTTTTGGAGACCACTCAAGTGTTGGGAGGAAAATCCAACAGTGGCTTAGGAAGCGAGTTAAAAAACAACAGGAAAGGGGGGGAAAATTGGGAAAGGAGGTGAAAAAATTAGAAATATTAGGACACAATGTCAACCAACCCGATGGACACGGTGGAAAGGTCCTGTTATTGCTGTAAAAAGACAAGATTTTTCTGGTTTAAAGTGTAAAAATTCCAAAAGGGAAAAAGACCCACCCAGCACCAGTTTGTCCATTAAAAAAATAATAAAAAATTTAAAAAAAAAGGAAAGAGCCACGAGCTTTAAGGACAATTTTTGTCCAGTGGAGTCTGTACCGCAAAAAACCCTCAGGAAAGCAGCTGGATGCACTTCCCACTCCTGGTCAAAGGCTGGGATCAAACATTCCTATGCCAGGGAATTCCCTGCCAGGCAGGTAAGTGCTCTGAGATGTGGGAGGAGGAGGAGGAAAAAAAGGAGGAGGGGAAAGAGGAAGAAAAAAGGAGGAGGGAAAGGAGGAGGAAAAAAAGGAGGAGGAAAAAAGCAGCAGGGAATAAAGGAAGAGGGAAAAAAGGAGGGAAAAAGGAGGAGGGAAAACAGAGGAGGAAGAAAAGGAGGAAGAGAAAAAAGGAGGAGGGAAAAGGAGGAGGAAGAAAAAGGGAGAGGGAAAAAGTAGGAGGAAAAAGGGAGAGAAAAAAAGGAAGAGAAAAAAGGAGGAGAAAAAAAAGGAGCAGGAAAAAGGAGAAGAAAAAAACAAGGAGAAAAAAAGGAGGGAAAAAAGAACGGGAAGAAAAGAGTGGGAAAAAAAGAGCGGGAAAAGGAGGAGGAGGAAAAAGAAGGAGGGGAAAAAAGGAGGAGGAAAAAAAGGAGGAGAAAAAAGGAGGAGAAAAAAGAGCGGGAAAAAAAGGGTGGGAAAAAAGAGCAGAAAAAAGAGTGGGGAAAAGGAGGAGGAGGAAAAAGGAGGAGAAAAAAAGAGCAGGAAAAAAAGGGCGGGAAAAAGGAGGAAGGAAAAAAGGAGGAGAAAAAAAGGAGGAGAACAAAGGAGAAGGAAAAAGGAGGAGAAAAAAAGAGTGGGAAAAAAAGAGTGGGAAAAAGGAGGAGGAGGAAAAAGGAGGAGAAAAAAGGAGGAGAAAAAAAGGAGGAGGAGGAAAAAGGAGGAGAAAAAAGAGTGGGGAAAAAAAAGGAGAAAAAAAGAGCGGGGAAAAAAAGGGCAGGGGAAAAAGGAGGAGGAGGAAAAAGGAGGAGAAAAAAAGGAGGAGGAGGAAAAAGGAGGAGAAAAGAGGAGAAAAAAGAGTGGGGAAAAAAAGAGTGGGGAAAAAAGAGTGGGAAAAAGGAGGAGGAGGAAAAAGGAGAAAAAAAGAGCAGGGAAAAAAGAGTAGGAAAAAAGAGTGGGGAAAAGGAGGAGGAGAAAAAAGGAGGAGGGAAAAAAGGAGGAGAAAAAAAGAGTGGGAAAAAAAGAGTGGGAAAAAAAGAGCGGGAAAAAAAGAGCGGGAAAAAAAGAGAGGGAAAAAAGAGCGGGAAAAAAGAGCGGGGAAAAAGAGCGGGGAAAAAGAGCGGGGAAAAGGAGGAGGAGGGAAAAGGAGGAGGGAAAAAAGGAGGAAAAAAAAGGAGAAGAAAAAAGAGTGGAGAAAAAGAGTGAGAAAAAAAGAGTGGGGAAAAGGAGGAGGGAAAAAAGGAGGAGGAGGGAAAAAAGGAGGAGGAAAAAGGAGCAGGGAGAAAGAAGGAGGAAAAAAGAAGGAGAAAAAAAGGAGGAGGAAAAAAGAGTGGGGAAAAAAGAGCAGGGAAAAAGAGTGGGGAAAAAAAGGAGCAGGAGGAGGCAGTGCCTGGGCTGGGGGTGTCCCACCAGCCCCCTGGATCACCCGGGAATGTTTTTTTTCCAGATCCAAGACCTTTTCCTTCCTTATTTTATATATATATACATAATTTTCAAAAGAGCCTTTTAATAGAAACCCAGTGATTTTTGCTTGAATTTTCGGGCACCTGAGCTCCCTCCAGTGACAATCCCGCCGGGAAGGGTCGGGATGAGGCCCATTCCAAGGGCTTCCTTTGATTCCCTGATTACGGAGCCGCCTCTGGATCCACCCGGGGCAGAAAGGGCATAAAAAACCTGGATAAAATCTCCAGCTTTGCCTGGAGGGGGGAGATGTCTCAGAGTCACAGGGATAAAGGCACAAGGAAAAGCAGAAATTCATCTTTTTTTTTTTTTTTTTTTTCCCCCTTTCTTGTGCTCTTGGAGCCTCTCGGAATTTTTTTTTTTTAAATCCTTTAAAAAATTTGAGGGACTCCCATAAAAAAAAAAAACACCTGGCCCTTCCCTGGAAAAGAGGCTGAGCTTCCTGAGGTGACACAGGACGGAAAGGCTGGAGGTCAGGAAGTGCTGGGGTTCATATTAAAAAAAAAGTCATTTTTTTGCCACAAAACTCGACCCGCTGGAGGGAGAGGAAAAGGCCCTTTCCCAACATTCCCGCTCCCGTGGGAGTGAGAAGCTCCCAAGGAGGAAAAATCTCTTCCCTCCTTCGGGATTTGAGCTGGGAGAGAAGATCAGGCTGGGGGATGATCGGCTGCTACACTTGGAAAATTACAAAATAACCACCCAAAAAAAACCCCACCCCAAAACCGCGGGAAACGCGGAGATGGATCTCCGGGTGCTTCCCTTCACTCGATCCCTTAAAAAAAACTCGGGAGATCTGGGAACCTGATCCCTCCAAACACAAGGTTCATGGGGATCTGGGAGAAATACCTGACTCTCCCAACCACTTGATTCACTTTTTTAAGGAAAACTGATCCTTGAAATCCTTAAAACCAGGCCGAGCTCACGACGCATCCAGGGATGAGCCAACTGACTCCCACCAGGCTCGACGGGATCCAAGAGAAAACATTCCCTGCCCGCGGCAAAGGGTCGGAACTGGATCGTCTTTAAGGTCCCTTCCGACCCAAACCATTCCACGATTCCGTGTTGAAGCGTTTTGGAGAACTGGGATGCCGAGGAAAACCCTTCCCAGCCCTTCCCAGCTGCTGGAATCTTAATTAAATCCACCCGGCTGCTCGGCCTGGCTTTGGAGGACACGGCGAAGAGATTTTTCCCGGGAGCTGAACGAACTCACAAAAGCCTAAAACGAGGAGGAAAACCACATTTTTGCCCTAAAAATCTCCATTTTTTCCTGTTTAAAATATTTCGAGTGGGGTTTCCGGAGGCGCCTCCGGGTGGGAGGTGACGGGAGCGGGGACAGAAACTTCCAACTCCTGCCAAAATCCGCTCCCAAAATCCGCTCCCAACTTCCCCGTGGCGTTTTCCTTTTTAAAGCCATCGTCGTTTCCGACCCCCCCTTTCCTCGAAGGAAAAGAGGGATTTGCACTTTCCAGGCAAAGACACGGGAAGGTGCCTCAAAACCTCCCCCCCCCCATCTCCCAAGTCAGGGTTCCAGGGATTTTCGGGCCGACCTGGGGAATTCGGGGAGCTCTTTGGCCGCCCCCAGAGGGATCAGCTCCCTCCCTTCCCGATCCCAGTCCAAGGGGAAGGATTCTCCGTGGTTTAAAAACCAATAAAAAGGTGGGAAAAGGGTTTTCTTGGTTAAAAAAAGAGCAAACCCAGCCAGAGGAGGAGGAAGAGGAGGAGTTTTCGCGCGGCTCCGGAGGCGCCTCCGGAGGCTCCTGGGAGGTACTTCCAAGTTCCCTGGTTGCAGCTGGGAGGGATTCCGGTGCTCCCCCGGGGCAGGAGTGGGAATGGGAAGTGGCAAAGGGATGCCACGGTTCAGTCCAGGAAGCGCTGGCAGGCCTTTTTCCAGCGGCAGGCCGTGCACCACTGGTCCCGGTGCTCGATGCCGTAAACCTTGCGGCACTTCTTGGCTTCGCCGCGGACTTTCCTGGGAAAAGCGGGGAGGGGACATGGAAAAGAAGCGGGAGGTTGGTCATGGGTCTAAGGGGAAGGGGCCTTAAGTGGGTTCTGCTGCAGCTCAGGGAGGGGGAGAAGGAAGGGGGGGGGAAAGGGAAGGGGAGAAAGGAAGGAAGGGGAAAGGAGGGAAGGGGGGAAAGGAAGGAAGGAAAAAAGGAAGGAAGGGGGGAAAGGAAGGAAGGGGAAAGGAAGGAAGGGGGTAGGGAAGAAAGGAAAAGGAAGGAAGGGAGAGAAAAGGAAATGGGGAGAAAAGGCAGGAAGGGGGAAAAGGGAAGGAAAGGGGAGAAAGGAAAAAACGGGAAAGAAAGGAAGGGGGGGAAGGCAGGAAGGGGGAGAAAAGGCAGCAACGGGGAGAAAAGGCAGGAAGGAGGAGAAAAGGAAGGAAAGGGCAAAAAGGAAGGAAGGGGGGGAAAGGAAGGAAGGGGGGAAAAGGAAGGAAGGGGGGAAAAGGAAGGAAGGGGGAGAAAAGGCAGGAAGGGGGAGAAAAGGCAGGAAGGGGGAGAAAAGGCAGGAAGGGGGAGAAAAGGCAGGAAGGGAAGAAAAGGAAGGAAGGGGGAGAAAAGGCAGGAAGGGGGAGAAAAGGAAGGAAGGGGGAGAAAAGGCAGGAAGGGGGAGAAAAGGAAGGAAAGGGCAAAAAGGAAGGAAGGAGGGGAAAGGAAGGAAGGGGGAGAAAGGGAAGGAAGGAGAGAAAAGGCAGGAAGGGGGGAAAAGGAAGGAAAGGGGGAAAAGGAAGGAAGGGGGGAAAAGGAAGGAAGGGGAGAAAGGGAAGGAAGGGGGGAAAAGGAAGGAAGGGAAGAAAAGGAAGGAAGGGGGAGAAAAGGCAGGAAGGGGGAGAAAAGGAAGGAAAGGGCAAAAGGGAAGGAAGGAGGGGAAAGGAAGGAAGGGGGAGAAAAGGCAGGAAGGGGGAGAAAAGGCAGGAAGAGGGAGAAAAGGGAGGAAGGGGGAGAAAAGGGAGGAAGGGGGAGAAAGGGAAGGAAGGGGGAAAAGGAAGGAAGGGGGAAAAGGAAGGAAGGGAGGAAAAAGGAAGGAAAGGGGAAAAAGGGGGGGAAAGGAAGGGGAGAAAAGGGAAGGGAGGAAAAGGGAAGGGGGCAGGAAAAAAACAGGGCAGAGAAAAAGGGGGCAGGGAAAAAGAGGGAAGGGGGAAAAAAAGGGGCAGGGAAAAAAAGGGGCAGGGAAAAAACGGGGGAGAGAAAAAAAGGGGCAGGGAAAAAAAGGGGGAGAG